>NC_060123.1:358290343-359669843 GCF_021461395.2 Schistocerca americana
GGTAAATGACGCAATTAACGATACGTCAGATAAGCAGACAGCATGGGTCCACGATTCCTGAAGCGTGCCTTGAACCCGGAAAGGACGATAGTAGAACATAATAGGTTAACCATTAGATCGAGGGTCACAATTTATCATAAGTGCCATAAACACAGCAGCCAGCTGTGCTTGGAGATGCAGGCGAAAGAGGGCCCAGCTAAGGACCTGTTTTATGGATTGTGATCCTCGAGGAATCGTGGGCCCATGATTTCGGCTTACCTGATGAATCGCTAAGTGCGTCATTTATTCATCGACGAGAAATGTTCGGAAGCGTTCATGTTGCAAGTTTAATGTCATGATTTAACACACATAACCTGTCGTTAAATAATTTATTTACGAGAACAGTCAAGCGGTTATTATTCATGACGTCTATTTATGGATGCTGTTGTCTCTCATACAGAGAGCAGAGCATAAGTAGGTCACTGATGCTTACGTTTCAATGTCTAGGTGGACTCGCATAGCCATCACTGTACTTCCAGAATGACCTGGAAATTCTCAGCAGGGAAATCGTATGATTGTGATGACCCAGGGAATCACCGAAAAAGTATTCGCTAAATGAAACAGAGTTTTACATTATTTTTCCAAATAAAGGAACCACCAATGGGTGGGAAGGATCAGTTCCACCATATTTTAGTCCTTTGTGGAAGACACTAAGCAAACTGACAGCGGTTCACTCAATTAGCGTCATCAGTAGATGAGAACTACGTGTTAGAAAGAAGGGCAGTTGGTGTGTGACTGAGAGAAGATAGTTGGAGAAGCCAACTTGGTCAAATCGCATCGAACCGAACTGCAATGCAGCACTGCCAGAAAGCAAGCAGGTCAGGCATAAAGTGAGTTGATGCGCAATATCTTCATACTGTTTTTGTAGGCAAGAGATTCTGCTCCCGAGTATGGTATCTAGAAGGTTTGTTGAAAGTCACCTAACGGCTACGACGGACGACTGAGATGTGTATTTGCTGCTACGTACTCGAAGGAAAAGAATCGCGAATTATTTCGTGTACGGCCTGGCCTAACAGCAGCCACAGGAAGGCTGATAATAATGATCTTTGCGCGCTGAAAGCCTTACATGGGTGCTGTGTGTGTGAGCTGACCAGTCTCATAAATAGTGCTCACCGTTCACCACACGTGTAGATACGCCTACATGTTCACTGCACTAAAGATCAAGGGAGATTAGACTTTCCTTTTTGTTTTTATTTAGTGGGTAGACGGAATCATTCAACAACACAGTGTCTGTCGGCCTGTAACTGTCACTAGGCTGGTCTATCTCTGATTTCAACGTATGCCCGTACGTTAGTGTAGTATGTCTACATTTATTGCGGTGTATGTTATGAAAAAAAGATACTAGAGGAAAATAAACTCAAAGAATACTTGGAGAGAGGTAGCACATGAACCCAATCGCCGTCTAGTGCCATACGAGTATAGGACATGCTTAGCCTCACATTCTGACAACAGGTTGCCTTGGTTGCGTTGGCAGCAGAATATATTTAAAAGGTATTAATTTCGTTGATTACTTTTCAATGGCTGAAATAAAAACAAGGAATAATACGTAAGCCCTTTGAACTGGACTACTGAAAAATTCTGTGAGATAGGGCATGCTTTGGAAAATGAAACAAACTTTATTCATTATACAGTGCTCCTGCTCACAGAATTAGTTAGCAACGAGGAATCCACGAGAATGAAAGTACGAATTTCCGGACCATTCACCCTTTTCATCAGATCTCAGTTTACTTCACATTCAAAGAAATTCCTAATTGGATGGTATTTGGAATTCAATGAAGAAGCACGACAGATTCACACGAACTCCTGGCATGCCTTCCGTTATCTAACTACACTAGTGGACCATCCTCAAGAAGCTTACTCACTGGGAAGACAAACTAAATAGCTTGTTGACAAAATGTACTCCTTCAGAATAAGTGCATTTTGTCCTACAAATGAGAAACTCTTAGGTCGAAATGCAGTTATTCCGCTTTTTTGTGCAATGATGTGTATTTATTTTCAATAGGTATTTATATTTATACACGGTAATTAGCACTAACGTACATTGGGTCTTGTAAATGTGCTATGCCGCGTGTGCCCACAATTGGTCTGGTGTCGCCTCATGGCGCGTTGAGGTGGGTCGCTTGTTCTAGTAAGTGCGTTTGGTTGTTGGTTGTATCAACGCAGTTTTGGATGCGTACTGACGTGTTCTAGGGTGACAGCAAACTCGTTTGCATGCCCTTCAAGGTCGAGGTGCTCGCAGTGTGGGTACACCACAGCCAATAGCCACAATGCGGCTCTCGAATTAGTGCGGACACATATACTGAAACGTGACATTTCAGGTGTGTCATACGTATTGAATCGAATTGCTGTTGAGATCTGCAGAGGGCTAATTCTGGAGTTTCTGTTCCCGTGTTCTAAGAAAACTCTACTGCAAGAAGCTGCCTGGCGCTAATTGTCTGGAGAAGCACGTTATAGATGTACAAACACCAGTCTATTCCCCGCGAAATTTATTGCAACAGTAAAACAATATACGGAGGGGTGGGGGAGGAAAAATGGAAAACACCAGAAACATATTACATTACCATACCTAATATAGTGCAAGATAACCGTTGGCATTCAAAACAGCTTCCACTCGTCTCGGAGTGGATAAGTATAGGTCTTGCACGACTTTCAAGGGAATCTTACACCATTTACCTGCATAATAGTGGCCAGTTCACCTAACGATCATGGAGTGGATAATGAACACCCATGCTTCTCATCAACGTTGACCACAAAGGCTCAACTATACTTACATCTAGTGACTGCGGTTGCCAAGGGAGGTACCAAAATTCATTCTCGTGGTCACTAAAGTTGTGCTGGACGATGCGAGCTGTATGAAAAGAGACCCTGTTGTCTTGGAACACAATTTCACCAGTCGGGAACAAACATTGTACCATGGGATGGACCAGATCAGCCAAAAAGGTCACATGATCCTTGGCAGTAATGCGACCTTTCAGAGAATCCAAGGCGCCCGCGGAATAGCCTGTACAAATACTCAAATCATCTCCGAACCCCCACCATGTTTCATTCTCGGGACGTAAACTAGTCCGGAAGTTGGAAATACTGCGGACCAAATGACTTGCTTCTATTGCTCCATAGCGCAGCTTCTATGGTTCGCACCACGTTTTCCTGTTACGGGAATTTGAGTCAGTGAGGAATGGTTTTGGAATTTCCAGTTCGTTCTGCAATTCCCTGCATATGGAGCTCCTTTCGCGTTGTTTCGGTGCTGACACTGTTCGCGAGTGCGGAAGAGAGTTGTTCAGTGACGCTGGCAACTGTTTTTCGACACACTCCTGTTCAGTGACGGTCTGTCACGATCTCTCAGCAAACACTTTCGTTTGTGTTGTGAGTTAGCGGATGATGTTTTTCCGCTTTACATGTATGCGGCATAATTCTTCGACATGGCGGCTGTTGAAACACCAAACACGAGCTACTTTAAGTTTGGAAGCACCTGCTTCAGGGGCACTAACAATTCGCTCACGTTGGAAGTCACTTCTCTCTGACGTAATGCGCTTACAAGTACACAGAACAGTGTTCTTGTAACACTGACATCTGCAACCTATTGACGATATTGTGCAGGTGTCGTTCGTGGTCAAATACAACAGCACGACCCACAGGCTTGATTAGCATCTTCATTTATGTTCAAGCAAGCATTTCTCACGGTGTTGCCATGTTTTCGTGCTACACCTGCATTGGATGTAGAGGTCAGTTCACATTATCTGGTGCCCTGCTGAAAATGGGTGCTACGTAGGCTGCAAAAAGGTGTACTCATCTTGAAGATTTGAAATCCCTGTACAATCAATTAAAATTGATAATGGTACCACAGCTGTAAAACGATTATAGAACCTAGATAATAGGCCCAAAATCAACATCAGCAGAAAAATAAGAAACAGAAGTATAATGAGAACGACGTCTTGCTTGATGGTATTGTCGTGTAAAACATTCTCGTACTTCTAGCCGAGCTTTGGACGATTACCTCCATAGTCTTCTGCAGCGCTCCATCCAGAACCATAGGCAGAGTCCTGTGAATAGGAAGTATAAGACGCATTTTCCGACCTTCTAAGAAGATTAAGGAGTTCTATGGTGTGCTAGTCTCGACCTCAGGAACGCTGAGGTTTATAACATTCCTTGAGAGTGATGACGCAATTACATAGGTCAGTCTGTCCGCATCGTTTTCGACAGCTGTGCAGAACGTCAATGGCATAATAAAAATTGAGAACTGGAGAAACCTGCAGCTGCTTAGCACAGCCTCACAAAGAAATGCAAAAATGCTGTTTGTCGAAACAAAAGTTTTGTCATAGGCTCGTACGTACTGCGATTCTGTAATTGAAGAGACTGTAAAAATTAGAAAGAGTGAGAACTTCTATCGTAGAAGAGAGATGTCGATGCGGAGAAGATGCATAGTTATTCGTCACAATGCTCACGCCACTACGGGAGCGATGGCGACACAAGCGCAAACATCGGACAGCACTACGTAATTACCGACCAATCACAAGCTGTATACGTTCTATATAAGCAAAAGCTTAGACCATTTTGTCAACAGCCATGTCAAGTTTTATAATATGTTTGCAACTTGTTGCTCTCATATGGCTGAAGAGGTGTGGCGACTTGTATTCGCTGACAGCCCATCCCATGTCATATGGGGCGAGGTGAATGAAATTACAATAAAGAAAAAAAAAGAAAAGAAGAAAAAAGTTTACAAGGTCAACTGGTTTCCACCCACTATTCGCTTGCGAAACGTGCCACCCAAGAGCTACAGCTAGTGATGGTATAGAGTGTACCAATCATTAAGCTGGTGCCTGTCAAGAGAGAGAGTGCTGTAGCCACGCGCCCATGGCTCGCGATCAGCTGACAGCTCCGGGCTTAATGGAGCGGCGGCGTGTCACGGCTCGCGGTTGATGGAGCGCCTATTGAGGTCTGCAGCCGTTCATCAAGGGCTTTTGCGGTGAAATATGACGCTGCGTCGTGCGCCTGGAATGGGGCTCTGGCCTGTGAGAACTGGATGGAGACTCTTTGGCTGAACTCCAAATGCGAGGGGCGGCAGCAACTTGCCGGCATTATCCTTTCTCCACTGGGCTATCGTTCTCTCGAGGCGACACGGAGCTGCATTTTGCGGGTAAATCTAGAAGCAGTACATCAGAAATATTGACAGGTTGTGGTCGGGTCTCACTAGTAAGGAATGACTCACACTGCCTCAACTCCGAAAAGAAGCATGCAACGAGACAAGTAGCTACAGGTCCGCGGAAATGTCTGCATATACATTATCCTCAGCCTCCAAATTCGATGTAAATAGAAGTTCGTTATTAAAACTGAGTTTTGTTCTAAACCCCCTATCAATCAACAACAAGGATGATTTTGCAAAGAGCTGTTGTACATGTTTTAAAGAAGAATGATCTTACAGAAGGAAATCTGATCATATCCCGCTGTGTGCGACTCTCAAAGAAGTGTGTTCGAAATGATGATGATCATTATTTTCTCAAATAATCTGGTTAATTGTAATTTTGGCCGTAAACTTGGCCAGTAGCACCGAGTTTAACTGTGGCAATGGGTATTATGATTATCTTATCATGGATAATGTCTCGAATAGAGGCTATCAAATTAAAATCAATAATATTGAAACATGGATAATAGAATGTAGTCGAATTAAATCAAGCGACGTAGGGGAACTAGATTACGAAATGAGGAACTAAAATAATAGACGAGTTTTGCTGTTTGGGTACAAAAATAACTGATGGCGGCAGCAGCAGACAGATGTACACTGGAAATAGCAAGAAAAGCGCCCATGAGAAATAGGAATTTAATAACATCGAATATAAATTTTAGTGTTAGGAAGCCTATTCTGTAGCTCTTTCTTCTTGTTTTTTCCTCGAGTATAGCATTTTACGGATGTATAACGTGGAAGATAAACAGTTCAGACGGGAAAAAATAGAAACTTTTGAAATGTGTACAGAATACTGGAGATTTGGTGACTAACGAGGATCTACTGAATTTAACTGGACGGAAAATAAATTTAAAGAATAACTTAGCTGAAAAAAAGGACTTGCTTGACAGAAATTGGAGGAAAGTATATAGTGTAAAAATTGTAGAAGAAGACCAAGGTTCGAATACAGTTTGAATGAATGTAGTTTGTGCTAATTGTGCTGAGATGAAAAAGCTTGCACAGGATAGACTAGCTTGGAGAACTGTACGAAACAAGTCTTCGGACTCGAGACCACAACAACAACCAATTTCAACAGCGACAACAACATGGACGCCATCTGCCAATGATGCTGCCCTAAATACGACTAAAATACTGTACCAACCTAAAGAATGTGACTATGTGACTTCTACAACCATTCTCCTAGGCTACCAGTAGAGGCGTTCAATAGGAGAGACAAGCCATCTTAGTAGCGACTAGAATTGATGACATTTTATTGGTTGTAACAGAATAGAGTTCTTCTAAGTAATAAAAGTGAAGATGCAGTGTCACGAAAAATCATGTCTGACAGTTTTAGTGCTTCACAATTAGTAATCCTCGTATTAATAATATTTAATGCAGTAAGATGATTACACCCCACCTGAGCAGCGTCGATGGGGCTGCCTGGCCTCAGGCGCTAGAGCAGCCGCCAGGCACCATTCTACTGGATGGGTGTCGAAGTCTCTTACAGCTATATTTTCAGTGTCCTCAAAAAAGTGCGTGGGTGGCAACGAGAGTGTTGTCGAACTAGGTGTCTTAGAGCGACCCTTCACAGTTTTAGTCGCATGAATGTCAATATTGCATCCCTCCACGATCACATTATACCGAGGCGTGAAACAGGAATGGCTGAAAAATCATAAACACCCTTTGCTGCTTCCGACACACGCAAATTTCTTTGGTTTTGAACGATCGCTAGTGGCTCCGCCCTGTATGCAAAGGCAAAGACTGCGGTCCCCCCACACTCCAAAGGGATCACATCACGTTCAGTGAGGCCAGAAATGACGAACCTTGTCATGAGCGTTGTCCTGCTGCTCATCATACCGCAGACTGTCGTTTTCGGCAGGCAAATGGTGGAATCATTGCTTCAAGGCAATGGGTGGTTAATCTGACTCCCTTTGTGCCACCTGCTAAGTACTTTGCATGTCGATTATGAGCTGTGGTGTGTCTGAAATGATTTCTACGGCCACCCATAAGAAAACCGCGTGATTTCAACGCTGGATGTTAGAAGATAAGGTGAAATGGGGATAACTGGCGGCGTCACGACCTTTCCATCGTGTGATACAACAATGATAGCACTGCGCAGAATTTTGGTCACATTTGGTGGCAATGTGGTTTCTTTAATCTACGCTACACTTCCACATGGACAGGGCTGTGGCTTTTTATGATTTTGTTGACACTTCACTGTTTGAAGCGTCGCCGATTCCTAGGGTAACGTCGCAGGGCTCCGTGCCACGCAGTTCGCAGAGGAAGATAGCAGGCAGCTTTGAGCCAAATTTTAAACTTATGCGTTCCAAGGGAGACAATTACTGGGGTTTCGAAAAAGGTTATACGTTCTCTTTTCTTTTTGCACAATTTGTGATCTAAAAGTTGATATCTCGAATTTAATTTTCATGAAAAACTAAGAAATCATCTTATCTCCTTGCAAAATATCCACTAGGTAGCTTAAAAAATTTTGTTATGTATGCGGCGAGAGTGTTCAGTATATTTACATTACCCTAACAGTGCCATATTACTCCATTGTCCCATTAATAAAAATGAAAATTGAACGAAGTAGACCATACATAACTCACTACAGTGTTGACCATAATATGTAGCACGGTAATACACATTTAGATCAATATACTACAAATCTCTCATCTGACATGGGTCGACACAGTGAGGTTTCTGGCAAGCACGGTCGGTACTTCCAGGCGTCCGGGCTAACAGCCGCGTTGCACCCTCACAAAAGCACGCTGGGACCAGCTTCCAATTATTCGGCTCTGGTGTGTGCTGTATGGAGAACAAGGCGTGCTTCGTGTTGAATGCGGCTAGTCACTGAGTGCGTTTTGGTGAAATGGTTCAAGTAATTGAGTTGTGCATAGCATTGCATATCTGCAATAGGATTTCGTTAACCCTTTCACTGCTACGAACTGGCCCCCTAGAGAGAGCCGCTTTGTTGTCACCCCTATGCTCTGCCCGACCTGAGACCGAGTTACGGCCGCTGCCTGTTAACTGATGTTGGCGCGCCGTCCGGTTCAACTGTACTGAATATTCCTGGAGCGCTTGATGTGGCGATTTACCCGCCGCCAATACCAAGCATGGTAGGCTCTTCAATAAACGGCCTAATGTGGCCGAAGATTCTGCTGAATAAAAAAAGCTGGATTTTATTAACATTTTATGACTTCTTACAAAATATGTCACTGATCTCGGACTCTTTAATTAAAACACAAAGCGGCAAGCAAAACAACAATTTAACAATGCGTGCATTTTGACGTCTGACATGCAACTGAAGAAGTAGAGAGCACAGCGTTGTCAACAGAACTGCTCTCTGCTTGTGTTCATTGATATTTGTGAACGCTAGAAGAGGGCCTCTCACAATCAGTATCGTATGTTGCAGTCCTACTGGTAATGTATTCAGTATTAACAATACGGTATGTACCTTATAATTGTGACTCCAGATGTGCTAGAAGCACAGAAGACGCATAAAACATTTTGAAAGGCTACACGGGTTTGTTGCCAGCGCTCACCTGCTAAAGCTTTGGAGAAGTACAGTACATACTACAAATTAATCTTCATTTTGCCAGGGCGAATAACAATATTGAAGTTAAAATCTTTTGGGTTATTAGGCCGCGTCATATTTCCTCTAAAATAATCGACGTTTCGACCCCTCTGCTGGGATCTTCGTCAGGATCTTCCGATTTCCACTAGCGCTGAAACACTGCAAGATCCTGAGGATAATCCCAGCAGAGGGGTCGAAACGTCGATTATTTTAGAGGAAATATGACGCGGCCTAATAACCCAGAAGATTTTAATTCCAGTGATAATAGCCACGAAAGCCAGCAGACTTACATAAGTAATGATATTAATTAAGTAGGCGGGATAGTACGGGGCCTGTTAGTAATGGACCAGATTTTCAAGAGTCTACTGTAAATACAGTTATCTATGGAACGCACGGACAAACACACAGAAAAGTTAATATTGTTTCACGCCTAATAATCACGTCTGTCCGCGAATTTTTAGAAGGATGTTAGAAGCCTACGACGAAAGTGAATTGGCACTTTCGATTCATTTCAGTAATCTAATTTTCTTTCATAGTTACTCCTTCATAAACCAGCTGTCCTACACGTATTCATAGCTGTAATAACTCAAAAAAGAAGGAATCTATCAGTGACATCGATCTAATACATCGACCGTCGTTGGGAACAACAGCAATAACTTTTTCACTCCACTTTTGTTCATCCAGTTCAGTGAAAATGGGTGTCGCTAATGAAACACTTGTCATCCGATTTTAAGAAAAGCATTTGGAGAAAAAATTTCATTCTTCCATATCTTACACTATGGCATCTTTGCACCATAAACGACTGAATTTCTTTCGTTATTCGTCTTAGTTATTGTGTGCACCCAATCAGATAAACCAAACCGCAATATTTTAAGATTTTCCCCGAGGTAGAAACACTTTGCGTAAACTTTGGGTATGGCACGTTTTGCGACATCGATTGCAGTGTATAAAATGTATATGACATTTCGAAATTGTATTTAAAGCGAGAGCAGAGCGACGTATATCCCCGTTCTCAAGATATTGGTTTTTACAGCCACTGTGTCCAGTGTTCCTTCCATGCGAAACGTGAATCATGTAGTCGTATCGTATGTCGTATTTCATAAACAGTTCAAGATATCGAAATTAGGTATTCTCCAAATTATAGTACGCAGAGAGGTGAGCATATTGCCGTATGATTAATACTCGAAACATTTTTATCTGAAGAGATATAGGAGTAATTATAAATTTTTCGATTGAAAGATCTATTTCTTTCAACAGCATTTAACATGCAGTCAAAAAAAATTGTGGCACTGGTCCCATTAATAGTTATAACAATGTGTTATACTCAGCCTTAATCACAACCTATTTGTTGTTATGTCACAAGACGTAATCGCTAAGTAGCTAAATACATATTTTGATTATTTCAGTTTCCATGCAGATCTTTTGTTTATTTACAACATTAGAATCCATTACAGCTACATGTAATATCAGCTTGCTAGTTATTGTCTCTATCAACACTACTGCAATGGCTTTTATGTGGAGGCCTCTGATACTCTGCTTCAGATTCTTTTATCCTTTGGTGCTACCGGTGTAATTACCTGTCACTGCCTCCATGATTTCTTTCTCTGTGCAACCACAACGGCATGCCATTTTCTCAGTCGAGAACGAAGACGAAAGCAGCGCCACAAATAAAATCACAGCAGAAAACGCACACAGGTCAAACGATAGAAAGCTCCTGAAAGGTCAGAGTGGAAATGCTGCTACTGGGTGTCTCTACCTGGCCGCTAAGTGCGTCTAGTGTTAACGCATCCCACGCACACAAAGACCCAAGCGGTTGGCCGTGTTAACACGTCAGGAGGACAAAGGAAGCAGGAAGAGGGCGCGCATATACACGTCTAGAGCACCTGAAGGAAAGATCAACTGCCGTGCGTAAACGCATCCACAGCACCCGAAACCGTCGTAGCTGCACGTGATAACACATCCACAGCAGTCACAGGTTTAAGCATTCATGAGGTATTTGTACTTCATGGTTAAATTTTCATTAATTCTCATTGCAAAATTACTCTGAACGGCACGAATGGCCTTGCGTTCCAATGTTGTTGATGACTTATTGTTTCTTAGTGAAGTCAATGGTCCCAAGGCTTAGTACAGAATCTGATTTTAGTCAAGTAATCCGAAGAATACTATAGTCACTCTTCCCCTCAATTTAGCTTACTATATGACATGAAAAATTTGTTCATATTATGATTACATATTTGAATTTTGCCTATTGAAACTAAGCTGCCTAAAACCTATAACCTACAAAACTTGTAGCTCAAAAGAGTCTGATTTGGAATAACCATTGCTGCCCTACTTTTGAATACGAATATTGACTATGTAAATCACTTTCACTACGTGTTGTGCCAGTAACTCTAAACTCTGTAAATGAAATTGAATGCAAAACAACTGCTAACAGTCAGATATAGAAACGGTGCCTCATTAGAGAATTCGTATACGGAATCATATGACCATTTGAAAAATGTATACAGTTCCTAATTCTATCTCAGAAGGTGCGTTTAGGTCCTACAATTGTTTCTTACCTGCAACGAATAACTCAGCTCTGCTTGGTCTTGTTCAGTTATAAGAACACGAAATGTTTAACTGCATGATGCTGAACTAATCCCATACATGGCAGCCGCCCGCTGTGGCCGAGCGGTTCTAGGCACTTCAGTCCGGAGCCGCGCTACTGCTATTGTCGCAGGTACGAATCCTGCCTCGGGCATGGATGTGTGTGATGTCCTTAAGTTAGTTAATTTTAAGTAGTTCTAAGTCTAGAGGACTGGTGACATCAGATATTAAGTTGCATAGTGCTCAGCCCTACATGGCTAATTGCATTATAATCTGTTTTAGGGTGCTTTGCAATGAGAATTTTGAAATCTTTCGGTAAAATGAAGCTAGCTGTCCACGTGATACTGCAAGGTTTGAAAGCGCAGGGATATCACGATTTGTAATCAGACGGTAGGAATAAACCTTTTTTGAAATGTTTGTGAATGACATTATAATCAATAGTTTTTGCAGTAATAGGAGATGTATTATTCTGTTTACTTGGTTTCTAAGGTCACTTACATGAAATGTTAAATTAAAATTATTTTAAAATTCTTTTAATGATACTGAAGTAAATTGTTCTAACATGAGACTGTGATGTTTCTTTGCTTTGTTACACATAATGGAAACAAGTACAATGAAACAGTTTTTAAGTTAAAAATTAATTCTACTTTTCTTATAGAACTCGAGGATGACGATTAGTATTAAAAATTCTGGGCACGGGACTGGTAAGCCACCCTAGATATTGAACAACGTGTAATCTTTACAATAATTACTCGGCTAATGCTTACAACAAATAAGAACGCTATTCATGTTACCTTTCTTCTAAAGTGGCGTTTCTCTATGAAATCATTTCAAAATCACCCCTTAATCTCACTCACACCAATCTCTTCAATATACTGTCCTAAATTTCCAGAAGGTAGTCGCTATGTGAGTGTAGAGAGCAGTCTTTCATACTCTTAACAGCCCATCTTCTATTGCAACTTTTTTCAACGAAGGCCTTGCAATAAGGGCATTTGTTATTACATAGAAAGTTCTCAGTAACTGAGGGGAAGGCGGTCACGCGCCTTTTTCTCTATTCTTAATTTCTTTTTATTTGAATACTAAACAAACATTCCAGGTTTCAGTCTGTCACTGTCGTCTTCGGTAATTGCATCAACTTCATTTTCTTCATCATCTTCTGCCACGTTCCCTACAACAGCTGGAGGAAGAGGAGCTATCAGATTTTTTCCAGGTGCAAACTGGATTAATGACTTAATCAATGCTTGGATACACAATTTGCTACTAATTTTTCGAACTGCACCTCTGGACATCAACTAAGCAGAAGCAACTGTCGTTAAGGTGACTTTCAGGCTCCGTCCACACCACTGGAATCACAGATGGCATGCATGGTTTTTTTTGTGTCCACAATCTTAACCTTTCCACACAATAGCGGCAAACTCTCTCTGTCGCCCATCCTTTCTGCTGGTCACCAAGTCCCATTTTAAAACAAGTATGATAAGCTTTTTACATATATGTTTAGCGACTACATAATTCCCAAAATGTAACAGAAAATATTTAGGTTCACACACTTGCGTGTTGACATAGTAGTAACTATCAACAGTAGGTGAAGTGTTCTATTAATACTTGTTAAAACTATGGACTTTACCCACTCGAGCAGGAAAGCATGGAGTCTTCTGAGAAAACTGGGAGGAAGTGCACCAGCATGCAGAAAAAATTCCGAAGTAACACCAGACCAAATTGCTTCCCACATCATTACCACCTCAAGAGTACCTCCTGACAAGAAACATACAAGACATATCAGACGACAGCTTCGTGACCTTAAAAAGAAGGCATCTCCCTCATCTGAGTATACCCATCCCTTCACAGTTTCAGACATTGACTCTGGACTGAAGGACCTCAAACCTCTTAAGGCACCTGGATTCGATGGTATCCACCCAGAATTCCTGATCCATATGGGAGGAAAAGCTAAGAAATGGCTGGCAGAATTCTTCACTGACATCCTGCTGACTGGTCAACTTCCATCTGAGTTTAAAAAGGTGAAGATAATATCTGTTCTGAAACCGGGCAAACCCAGCAACAGGGTAGAAAACTATCGCCCCATTTCCCTACTCAGCTGCTGCTACAAGCTTTTTGAAAGGCTAATATATAACAGAATAAGTAGCGCTATCTTAGAGAACGTTCCAGTTGATCAGGCAGGCTTCAGACCAGGGCGTAGCTGCTGCGACCAAGTATTGTCTCTCACATCCTTCATAGAGTCAGGATACCAAATGAAGCAGAAAACATCTGTGGCATTTGTTGATCTAACTGCCGCCTTCGACACTGTGTGGAGGGAAGGCCTTATCTACAAATTTCTCCGCATCATACCCTGCAGAACAATGGCTCGACTGATTAACAGCATGCTAAGTGATCGGAAGTTCCAGGTAATCACTGGAAGCAACATAAGTAAGGAGAGGAAGCTGAACAACGGATTGCCTCAAGGATCAGTTCTCTCACCCTTACTGTTCAACCTATATCTATCTGATCTACCTTACACTTCGTCCAGAAAATACTGCTATGCCGATGATCTGGCTCTAGCCGTCAAACACCAGGAAATGAAGACAACAGAAGAGATTTTAGCCAATGACCTGTCTGCATTAGACAATTACTTCAAAATCTGGAGACTCCAACCCAGTGTGAGTAAAACAGAAGTGTGTTGCTTCCATCTAAATAACCAGTTGGCGAACGTAAAACTGGAGGTAAGTTTCAGAGGCAGAATTTTTCATCACAACTGGAACCCAAAATATCTTGGTGTCACCCTGGATCGTACACTATGCTTCAAACAACACCTTCTTAACTTAGCTCAAAAGCTGAGGACTCGAAACAACATCCTCCATAATCTATGCGGAACTACCTGGGGATCTTCAGCAACCACCCTGCGAACTTCAGCTCTGGGCTTGGTATACTCAAGTGCTGAGTATTGTGCACCTGTTTGGATGAATAGTCATCATACAAGGCTTGTTGATACCCAGCTGAATACGACAATGCGCATAATATCTGGCACAATCAGATCTACTCCAGTTTATTGGCTTCCACTGTTAACTGGTATAATGCCTCCTGATCTACGCAGATGTACTGCCCTTATGAGAGAATTCCACAAGATCTCCAGGAATTCTAACCTACCCGTGCATAGCGACCTGCCACTTTTAAATCGCAAGAGACTGAAATCATGTCATCCAACTCTGTGCGATGCTGCTGACATGGTGGCTAAGAATTTCAAACCTCTTGAAGAATGGAAAGGTCGGTGGGAAGCAGTGACAGATGTGCACCTGCATAACATCTTCTCAGGTGCTAATCTTCCAAGTGGATTCGACTTACCACGCAAGACGTGGTCTACTCCCAACAGAATCCGTACCAGCCATGGGCGATGCAGGGATGCTCTCTTTAAGTGGAACAAGCTGCCTGATCCAGCTTGTGACTGCGGAGCTCCATACCAGACTGTTCACCACATCGCCAGTGAATGCAGGATTCGAGCCTATCACGGCGCCAAAGAGGACTTCCTGCTAGCAACTCCAGATGCAGTGCGCTGGATTGAAGGACTGGATATTCAGTTGCAAAAACAAACTTAAGTTTCTTGTGTGCCAATATGTACATATATATATGTAATTTCATAATATGTCTGTATTAGCCATACGCTAAATAAATAAATAATAATCTATTAATACTGTCTTAAATACACTTCTGGCCATTAAAATTGCTACACCAAGAAGAAATGCAGATAAACGGGTATTCATTGGACAAATATATTATACTATAACTGACATGTGATTACATTTTTACGCAATTTGGGTACATAGATCCTGAGAAATCAGTACCCAGAACAACCACCTCTGACCTTAATAATGGCCTTGATACACCTGGGAATGGAGTCAAGAAGAGCTTGGATGGCGTGTACAGGTACAGCCGCCCATGCAGCTTCAACACGATACCACAGTTCATCAAGAGTAGTGACTGGCGTATTGTGACGAGCCAGTTGCTCGGCCACCATTGACGGGCCGTTTGCAATTGATCTGGAGAATGTGCTGGCCAGGGCAGCAGTCGAACTTTTTCTGCATCTAGGAAGGCCCGTACAGGACCTGCTGCATGCGGTCGTGCATTATCATGCTGAAATGTAAGGTTTCGCAGGGATCGAATGAAGGGTAGAGCCACGGGTCGTAATGCATCTGAAATGTAACATCCACTGCTCAAAGTGCCGTCAATGTGAACAAGAGGTGACCGAGACGTGTAACAAATGGCGCCCCATACCATCACGGCGGAGTTATACGCCAGTATGGCGTTGACGAATACACACTTCCAAACACGGATACGACCATCATGATGCTATAAACAGAACCTCGATTCATCCGAAAAAATGACTTTTTGCCATTCGTGCACCCAGGTTCGTCGTTGAGTACACCATCGCAGACACTCCTGTCTGTGATGCAGCGTCAAGGGTAACCGCAGCCACGGTCTCCGAAATGATACTTCATGCTGCTACGAACGTCGTCGAACTGTTCGTGCAGATGGTTGTTGTCTTGCAAACGTCCCCACCTGTTGACTCAGGGATTGAGACGTGACCGTACGATCCGTTAGAGCCATGCGGATAAGATGCCTGTCTACTCGACTGCTAGTGGTGCGAGGCCGTTGGGATCCAGCACGGCGTTCCTCCTGGACCCACCGATTCTATATTCTGCCAACAGTCATTCGATCTCGACCAACACGAGCAGCAATGTCGCGATACGATAAACCGCAATTGCGATAGGCTACAATCCGACCTTTATCAAAGTCGGAAACGTGATGGTACGCATTTCTCCTCCTTACACGAGGCATCACAACAACGTTTCACCAGGCAACGCCGGTCAACTGCTGTTTGTGTATAAGAAATCGGTTGGAAACTTTCCTCATGTCAGCACGTTGTAGGTGTCGCCACCGGCGCCAACCTTGTGTGAATGCTCTGAAATGCTAATCATTTGCATATCACAGCATCTTCTTCCTGTCGGTGAAATTTCGCGCCTTTAGCACGTCATCTTCGTGGTGTAGCAATTTTAATGGCCAGTAGTGTATACAGAATAATCACAATACAGCACTGGTAAGACAAACCTGTGAGACAAGCAACACTTCCAGGGTCACACAACAACAATTAGCATCAACAGGTGTAACAACCTAAAGGTATACGGGGCCGTACTGAGAAATTTCCCTCCAACAATATGCATGATCTACTGGCATAGCAATCTTTGAAGCCGGTCGAAGTGGCCGAGCGGTTCTAGGTGCTTCAGTCTGGAACCGCGCGACCGCTACAGTCGCAGGTTCGAGTCCTGCCTCGGGCATGGATGTGTGTGATGTCCTTCGGTTAGTTAGGTTTGAGTAGTATTAAGTTCTAGGGGACTGATGACCTCCGATTTTAAGACCCATAGTGCTCAGAGATATTTGAACCAATCTTTGAAGTCAGATTGCGACGATACTGTACGTAATAGGAAAAAACTGAAAACAGATATGGAATCAGCGTGAAGAATGAGGTAGAATCACATAGTTTTCAGTCATCTGATACGAAGCAGATTAGTTTTGTCAGTCACACCAATGCATAAAAATAAAAATGTAAGCGACCAGTACGATCTAAGTAAGAGAGAATATTTAGTTCGCCTTTCGCACAAACCAAGTAAACATAATAATGTATCTCCTATTAGTGCAAAAGCGACATGTGACTGGAAGGTTTGTATAGGGTGTTTCACAAGTCATGTTATACATTTTTAGAGATTCTAGAGAGGACATAGTGGATTAAGTTTTACATAGGAACCCATGTCCGAAAAGTCATTCAACGACGCTACAAAGCATCAGAGCTATATGCACCGGAACCTGTAAATGTATGTGTTACTAACTTTTGAAGGATGATGGAGGTGGAGGAATACATGTACCGGCACTGTAGTTGCTATGAACGTAGGGTATGCAATTTTCCGAGGTGTTATAATGGACCAAGACAAGAAAACATTTCTGGTAAAAATGGGCTCTAAATTGCATACCTGAAGGGCTATTAGCACTTGTTAATCTTCGCTAGTGTGAAACACATCTCCTCTATTGAACAGGTGCTCGTAACTCTTAAGGTATGCGTTTTAGGGCCCTTGTTTACAAGACATTTTTGTTTCCTTGGTCCATACTACCACCTCTGAAAGTTACCTACCAGACAATCTTAGCTCCATCAGTACCAGGACACGCATTCGACTCTCAGAGGTATCAGAACGGTTTTCGTCTATAACTTTCGATTCGTTCGTCTCCGGTACAGGGATCCGTGCATCAAACTGAAACATCCTTGAAAGTCTGTAACGTCAACACACATTCCCCCTGCATATACGTACACTCACTGACGCCACTTTTCGCTGATAGGCGATACATCATAATGTTTACTTGGTTCCTAAAGTCATTCATGTGAAAGGGGAACTAAATATTCTCTCTTATATCGACCTTCCTGGTCACTTTTTATTGTTATGTACTGGGGTGACTGATTTAAACTATTCTGCGATCGGCACTAGTTGATACATTCTACGATTCTCACAAGATATTTCACATTAAAGATTAACACAAGAACTAGTCTCAATATTACACATGTTTTTCTTTGCACGCATTTTAAGCAACAAACGTGCTACTTGCAGGCACGCTGTACGTAATTCTATGGAATTTTATGTATACATTGTATTACATTTGAATGTTTAATTACAGATCGGGGATCACATCCACAGAGCACAGCCACTGCTTATGAGTTGAGTTGATAAAAAACATCCATTATTGTTGAAATATTAATGACGATTTTTATATTCATGCAAATTCACTTACCATTTCCTGTACCTGCTATTGACCGTTACACTCTTAAAGCAAGCATGAACACCTCAGGAAACTTTCTCTTAACATGGTGTAGTCAGATTGCGTCGTGAATTTGTTACATGGGTCATAACTTTGTCTACAATAGGGTACAGTTTTTTTTTTATTAGAGCACGTTAAGATTTATTTGCATCAGTAATAAACTTTAAACCGACTGATGTGCCTGTAGTATTGTATTTGCACATACAATCATTGGGCAGAGGAGTTGCAAGAGACAAGGCTGTGACTGTTCTCTCTGATACGTCTCTGACGGGACGGCTACAAATGGGGGACTTGCGAACGGTCAAGGCGGGCTGTCGCCGGAGGGAGCAGAACTTCGATCACGCCCAGAGCGTGCGCATATATGCATCGTCTGAGAAACCAGTACAAGTTGCTAACGTTATCTGTGGCTGTGACAATGTGACGCTATGCTTCATCTGATTTATTTTTCTTTCATACCATGCTGAATGTTAGTTACTTTCTTTTATCGTGGATGTCGTGACTTAACTGTTTAATTTTGAGAAGCATTCTTCCTGTAGCCAAATACGGACTGCGAGTCCGTTAGGTGTTAGCTAGATCGAATATATGCTTCCATGGTATCTTCCCTCTATGCGGCACATAATGGATTTCACTCAACATTCTAGTATAAATTATGAGGTTAACTGATCGTTTTTGGGTGTCGTCACAAACTGTAATGACACTATACTTCGCTTTTTGCCATGTAGCTTGCACCTTATGATGCTGCTTTAGCCCGCGAATCCGGTTGTATAATAAACAACAATTTTACCAGCTATTAGAGGAATTCTTCCTAACATCATCAGACTAAAGCACGCATTAGATCGCATCGGCTTATCCACTCACAGGTTTTCTAACGCATATATGCATTGTAGAGCGCTGATTACTTGCTGTATAGAAAAGTGACCTGAGATTATTGAACCTGTGAGACACTTTCATTGGAACTTCAATTAAATATCAGAATATATTTTGATACAAGACAAATACGTAATTAGCAAGGCACTACATGTTGGCAGACGTCATTGCATACCCCATGGAAAATTTAGTTAGTAAGATTTTTGTTTTTATTGTGTTTTTAACTAACTGTATATTAATTTGCTTATTTTCGCCAGTAACTTAAAAGCCATTACAACTATTTTAATTCTGAGTACGGCAATGTAAACGGCAGGAAGATTCTAATACGAAAGTGGTACCACGTTCATATTCATCGTAGTAGTGGATGGCACAGATATCATTAGTGATTTTTTTTTCTTTTTTTTTTTGTCATCAGTCTACTGACTGGTTTGATGCGTCCCGCAACGAATTCCTTTCCTGTGCTAACCTCTTCATCTCAGAGTAGCACTTGCAACCTACGTCCTCAATTATTTGCTTGACGTATTCCAATCTCTGTCTTCCTCTACAGTTTCTGCCCTCTACAGCTCCCTCTAGTACCATGGAAGTCATTCCCTCATGTCTTAGCAGAAGTCCTATCATCCTGTCCCTTGTCCTTATTAGTGTTTTCCACATATTCCTTTCCTCTACGATTCTGCGTAGAACCTCCTCATTCCTTACCTTATCAGTCCACCTAATTTTCAACATTCGTCTATAGCACCACATCTCAAATGCTTCGATTCTCTTCTGTTCCGGTTTTCCCACAGTCCATGTTTCACTACCATACAATGCTGTACTCCAGACGTACATCCTCAGAAATTTCTTCCTCAAATTAAGGCCGGTATTTGATATTAGTAGACTTATCTTGGCCAGAAATGCCTTTTTTGCCATAGCGAGTCTGCTTTTGATGTCCTCCTTCCTCCGACCGTCATTGGTTATTTTACTGCCTGGGTAGCAGAATTCCTTAACTTCATTGACTTCGTGACCATCAATCCTGATGGTAAGTTTCTAGCTGTTCTCATTTCTACTACTTCTCATTACCTTCGTCTTTCTCCGATTTACTCTCAAACCATACTGTGTACTCATTAGACTGTTCATCCCGTTCAGCAAATCATTTATTTCTTCTTCATTTTCGCTCAGGATAGCAATGTCATCAGTGAATCGTATCATTGATATCCTTTCACCTAGTATTTTAATTCCACTCCTGAACCTTTCTTTTATTTCCATCATTGCTTCCTCGATGTACAGAGTGAAGAGTCGGGGCGAAAGGCTACAGCCTTGTCTTACACCCTTCTTAATATGAGCACTTCGTTCTTGATCGTCCACTCTTATTATTCCCTCTTGGTTGTTGTACATATTGTATATGACCCGTCTCTCCCTATAGCTTACCCCTACTTTTTTCAGAATCTCGAACGGCTTGCACCATTTTATATCGTCGAACGCTTTTTCCAGGTCGACAAATCCGATGAAAGTGTCTTGTTTTTCTTTAGCCTTGCTTCCATTATTAGCCGTAACGTCAGAATTGCCTCTCTCGTCCCTTTACTTTTCCTAAAGCCAAACTGATCGTCACCTAGCGCATTCTTAATTTTCTTTTCCATTCTTCTGTATATTATTCTTCTAAGCAGCTTCGATGCATGAGCTGTTAAGCTGATTGTGCGATAATCCTCGCAGTTGTCAGCTCTTGCCGTCTTCGGAATTGTGTGGATGATGCTTTTCCGAAAGTCAGATGGTATATCGCCAGACTCATATATTCTACACACCAACGTGAATAGTCGTTTTGTTGCCAATTCCCCCAATGATTTTAGAAATTCTGATGGAATTTTATCTATCCCTTCTGCCTTATTTGACCTTAAGTCCTCCAAAGTTATTTAAATTCCGATTCTAATACTGAATCCCCTATCTCTTCTAAATCGACTCCTGTTTCTTCTTCTCTCACATCAGACAAATCTTCACCCTCACAGAGGCTTTCAATGTATTCTTTCCACCTATCTGCTCTCTCCTCTGCATTTAACAGTGGAATTCCCGTTGCACTCTTAATGTTACCACCGTTGCTTTTAATGTCACCAAAGGTTGTTTTGACTTTCCCGTATGCTGAGTCTGTCCTTCCGACAATCATATCTTTTTCGATGTCTTCACATTTTTCCTGCAGCCAATTCGTCTTAGCTTCCCTGCACTTCCTTTTTATTTCATTCCTCAGCGACTTGTATTTCTGTATTCCTGATTTTCCCGCAACATGTTTGTACTTCCTCCTTTCATCAATCAACTGAAGTAATTCTTCTGTTACCCATGGTTTCTTCGCAGCTACCTTCTTTGTACCTACGTTTTCCTTCCCAACTTCTGTGATGGCCCTTTTTAGAGATGTCCATTCCTCTTCAACTGTACTGCCTACTGCGCTATTCCTTATTGCTGTATCTATAGCGTTAGAGAACTTCAAACGTATCTCGTCATTCCTTAGTACTTCCGTATCCCACTTCTTTGGGTATTGATTCTTCCTGACTAATGTCTTGAACTTCAGCCTACTCTTCATCATTACTATATTGTGATCTGAGTCTGTATCTGCTCCTGGGTACGGCTTGCAGTCCAGTATCTGATTTCGGAATCTCTGTCTGACCATGATGTAATCTAATTGAAATCTTCTCGTATCTCCCGGCCTTTTCCAAGTATACCTCCTCCTCCTGCGATTCTTGAACAGGGTATTCGCTATTACTAGCTGAAACTTGTTACAGAACTCAGTCTTTCTCCTCTTTCATTCCTTGTCCCAAGCCCATATTCTCCTGTAACCTTTTCTTCTACTCCTTCCCCTACAACTGCATTCCAGTCGCTCATGACTATTAGATTTTCGTCCCCCTTTACATACTGCATTACCCTTTCAGTATCCTCATACACTTTCTCTATCTGTTCATCTTCAGCTTGCGACGTCGGCATGTATACCTGAACTATCGTTGCCGGTGTTGGTCTGCTGTCGATTCTGATTAGAACAACCCGGTCACTGAACTGTTCACAGTAACACACCCTCTGCCCTACCTTCCTATTTATAACGAATCCTACACCTGTTATACCATTTTCTGCTGCTGTTCATATTACCCGATACTCATCTGACCAGAAATCCTTGTCTTCCTTCCACTTCACTTCACTGACCCCTACTATATCTAGATTGAGCCTTTGCATTTCCTTTTTCAGATTTTCTAGTTTCCCTACCACGTTCAAGCTTCTGACATTCCACGCCCCGACTCGTAGAACGTTATCCTTTCGTTGATTATTCAACCGTTTTCTCATGGTAACCTCCCCCTTGGCAGTCCCCTCCCGGAGATCTGAATGGGGGACTATTCCGGAATCTTTTGCCAATGGAGAGATCATCATGACACTTCTTCAATTACAGGCCACATGTCCTGTGGATACACGTTATGTGTCTTTAATTCAGTGGTTTCCATTGCCTTCTGCATCCTCATGTCGTTGATAATTGCTGATTCTTCCGCCTTTAGGGGCAATTTCCCACCCCTAGGACAAGAGAGTGCCCTGAACCTCTATCCGCTCCTCCGCCCTCTTTGACAAGGCCGTTGGCAGAATGAGGCTGACTTCTTATGCCGGAAGTCTTCGGCACTGCAATAAGACTAAATTTGCTTAACATTCAATTTTGGGCGAACTACTGCACGTAATATTAAGTGTGATATACCAGTTTTGTGTAGAATTTGAGCACGCAGGTAAAGGCGCATTCAGATTTTTGATAACTTTTTTTGTGAGAGAGCTTATGAATATGACTGATGACAGTTTGAAGTCATTCCGTGGAGGACGAAGCCTTAAAAGAGTAGAGGCCACTCTCAGTTCGGTACGAGGGCCAAGTGGCAAGAACTGTGCCTGTCCGAATGGTAATCCAGCAGCATGTGTTCAGTGATGAGAACTTTGCACGTCACCGATGGCGAGGCTTTGAAATATTTCACTTGAGTTCATTGGAGATACAGAGTTTTTCTGCATTAGTCAGGACTTATTTTTGACAGTAGATCAACAGAACTTGCATTTTTGTGTGTGAAGTTGATTTGGATTCTGAGCTTGTTGCGCTGTCTAAACTTTAGTTCGGCATGACATTGTGTGATTTTGAATATTTTCTGTTACTAATCTTACTAATCCACACACTTAGGTTTGATGCATGGTTGTCGACTAAACTCATATTTAGTTATATGGAGTTTCATTTCGGTTAATTTCTGCTGTGAACACTGCCTGTGTTTCCCATCCATTTTATTTATTTATTTTATTTTGTGAGTTCACTAACCGCTATGCTGGGGGCTTGAGCTAATCTCAGTTCCCTTAACTACATAGCAGCTTACAGCGCTCTACAATTTATTATGTTAATTTACGTACAATAAACTCCATTACTTAAACTTTAACTGTTGTAGTTGGGATATGTTATTTAACGTTGAATGCAATATGCTGAACATGACAGTTATTTGTTTATCTGATTACCGTATCAGAAGCAAATTTATTAGTATATTTTTATTTAAAACGCGTACACTAATTAGGCAAAGACTATCATCCTCAGAACAGACAACGAGGAGCCATTTCTGAAGGGTTTCATCAACTGGAGGTTTGTCGTCACACACATGTCCAATGTCCTTGTAAAAGTGATCTATGGACTCGTGTTTACTTGTTACGCGTGTGAATCCTTTGGTGTACGACCCTCTTACATGAGAAGCCAGTCACAGTCAAGAGCTTCATCTGCTCCTTTACACACGTATAATGAGTTACATGCGAAATTCAATTCAGCTTTTAAAATTAGATTTTTAATGTTTCGTGCCTCGTAGTATTATTTTACATGACACACAAGCATTAGGATAACTACGAACAGAGGAGTGTTGTTAGTACCGTTAGTAAACTCTCAAGACTGATCATCCCTGTGTATTAAATGGTACCAGTTCTATAATCCTTCTACAGAAACAAGTGTAGTGAAGCATAGCCCATGGGACGTAACAAGTGTTGCATCACCCACTGCCTGTCGGGCACGTTATGCGTGCATACTCCATTGTTTCCTGTCGCTGGAAATTTTGCATCTAGCAAAGTCCGGGCCATGGGCAACTGCTAAGCGTGACGTGATTCCATTTGCAAGTAATATGTGAGCTCTGGATTGCTACTGCTCGGACAATGCTGATCGACACTTTCAATAACACAAGCCATGCTTTGAGTTCTACAGACCACTGCGATGTCAGTACTGTTTTGTGCTGTGACGCCTATTTGGGGATAATCAGCAGATATGGCTGCAGAAAATACAGTGTATGTGTTTACGATTTTTATCATTTAGTTGCTAATTTATTGCATTAATTTCTACAGGGTATCACAAAATTCATCTTACACAGTTTTAGAGGTTGTATAGGGGACTTTGTAGATCACGCTTTACATAGGAACAATGTTCGGAAACATCATCCAACGACGCTATAACGCGTCAGATTTGTAGTCGCTGGCACCTATGAATGTATATATATGTCGGACGATCCTCTGATGATGTTATAAGCTTTCAAGTATGATCGAGACGGATGAATGTGTTAGTTTGAGGTAAGGGCCCTGTAACGGAAACGAGTCGAAAGTTATATCGAGTCAAAAGTTCCAGTTAAAAACTGTTCTTATACCTCTGACAGTGGATTACATATAGTGGTACTGCTGGTGCCAGTACTGTAATTTAGACAACTTCAGAGACATTAGTATTGACCAAAACAAGAAAAAATGTCTAGTAAACATGGGCTCTAAATTGCATACGGTAAGAGCTATGTGTACTCGTTCAATAGAGACGTGTTTCACACTAGCGAAGATGAGCAAGTGCTCATAGCTCTTACAGGTTACTCGATATTTTTTCTTCCCTTGGTTCATATTACCTCCTCTGAAGATTGCGCACCCTACATTCTTAACAATAACAGTATCGGTATATGTATTCCAGGGGCAGTGGTACTATGAAGATTTTCACTTGTAACTAACCAGGAACACATACCTCATACTGATACATTTATCCGTTTCCATCATCCTTAAAAGCCTGTTGCATCACGACGAAATCACAGTGCATGGTCATACATTTATAGGCGCCGGCGTCTATAACTTGGAAGTCTGTAGCGTTGCTGAATGAAGTTTCCTAACATGGGTTCCTATGTAATACTTGATCTAGTAAGTCTCCTGGAGAACCTCTAGAAGTGTGAAACATGAATTGTGAAACACACTGTATATTAACTATGTTAACTTAGTTTTAGACCGTCAACAAATATTAACATTAGTGTCTCACTAACGTAGCAAGATATTCGTGGCAACATTTTTATATTGCTGCACCAGTAGATACGCAGTGAATTTCTAGTTTGTTATGGTACAGATGTTGCTCGCATTTTCAGAATGAACTTCCAGATTATACGAACATGGAAGCAGATGTTGCTGATTAAAGGTTGTGAGGAAAGGAATCGAGAAAATGATGTGAAAAGAAGGAAGAAAGGTTACAGTAGACCGTTTCGTTTGTGACTTTTAACCCCCCTCCCGAACCTTTCTTTCATTTCTTTAATTGTTTCTTCGATGTACAAATTGAACAGTAGGGTCGAAAGACTACATCCCTGTCCCACATCCTTTTTAATCCGAGAACTTCGTTCTTGGTGGTACACTCTTTTTATTCCCTCTGGGCTCTTGTAGTCGTTCATGTTATATGTCACTCACCTTTTCCTACAGCTTATCCTTTTTTTGTCAGAATTTCGAAAATCATGCACCATTTTACAATGTCGAACGCTTTTCCCAGGTCATCAAACCCTATGAACGTGTCTTGATTTTTCTGTAGTTTTGCTTCTATTATCAACCGCAACGTCAGAATTGCCTCTCTGATGCCTTTACTTTTCCCAAAGCCAAATGCTCATCAGCTAACAAATCATCAGTTTTCTTTTCCATTCTTTTGTATGTTTTTCTTGTCAGCAAATCGGATGCAGAAGTGTTAAGGTGATTTTGCGATAATTGCTACACTTGTTAGCTCTTACAATCTTTGGAAATGTGTGAATGATTTTTTTCCTAATGTCAGATGGTATATCGCCAGACACATACATTTGACACACCAACATGAGTTGTGCCACTCCCTCCAGTTATTTTAGAAATTCTGATTGAAGGTTGTCTATCCCTTCTGTCTCATTTCATTCTTCCAAAGCTGTTTTAAATTCTAATTTTAATACGGGATCCCAACCTCTTCTGTATAGACTCATGTTTTTTTTTTCTTCTATCACGTCACCAGACATGTCCTCCCCCTGTTAGAGGCCTTTCTACTTGTCCACTCTGTCCTCCGCATGGAATGCCCATTGTGCTCTTTATGCTGCCACCCTGGCTTCTAATTTCACCGGAGGTTGTTTTGACTTTTCTGTATCCTGAGTCGGTCCTTCCGACAATAATTTCTCTTTCGATTGCTTCACATTTTTCACGTAGCCATTTCGCCTAAGCTTCCCTGCACTTCCTATTGATTCTATTCCTAACTGACTTTTATTTCTATATTTCTAAATTCCCCTGAACGTTTTTGTACTTCTTTCTTTCATCACAATTGAAGTATTTCTTCTGTTACCCATGGTGTCTTCGCAGTTCTTTCTTTGTACCTACAGTTTTATTTCCAGCTTCTGCGACTGCCTATTTCAAAGACCTACATTCTTCTTCAACTGAACGTCCTACTGACCTATTCCTCATCGCAGTACCTACACCCTCAGTGAACTTCAAGTGTTTCTCGTCAATCCTTAGTACTTCCGTATCCCACTTCTTTGCGCATTGATTTTTCTTGACTAGTCTCTTAAACTTTGACCTAGTCTTCGTCACTACTAAATTGTGATCTGAGTCTTTATCTACTTCTGGATAAGCCTTAAAATCGAGAATCTGGTTTCGGAATCTCTGCCTGACCATGATGTAAATCTTCCTGTATTTCCCGGCCTCTTCCTTTTTTGATTCTTGAACAGAGTATTCGCTAGTATTAACTGAATTCTTTTGCAGAACTCAATTAACCTTTCTTCTCTCTCATTCCTAGTGCCAACCCTTTCTTCTACTCCTTCACCTACAACCGTATTCCAGTCCCCCATGACTTTTAGATTTCCACGTCTCTTTACATACTGAATTATTCGTTAATATCTTCATATAATTTTGCTATCTCTCCATCTTCGACCTGCGACGTCGGCAATGTATACGAGAACTACGCTGACTGCAATATTTGACAGAATTATCTGTTCAGAGCTGTGGGCGAATTTGTCATGTTTACAAAGGCGGTATTTTCCTGAACTCCTTTTGCGCAAATATATGCAG
The DNA here is from genome assembly GCF_021461395.2 of Schistocerca americana. Classification (NCBI taxonomy): domain Eukaryota; kingdom Metazoa; phylum Arthropoda; class Insecta; order Orthoptera; family Acrididae; genus Schistocerca; species Schistocerca americana. The sequence goes on from NC_060123.1 coordinate 358,317,703, forward strand.
GGAGGTTGCAATGTGTAACACTTGTCGACAGTGGAATTTTTGCAGAAACTAAAGTATAAGTTCATTACACGTTTCGATGTTCTGAACAGGAACATCGCGATTAAATTATATCTTAGCTAAGGGTTAGAAATAAAAAGGAACTTAACATTTTACGTATATTCCTTAGCGTAATCAGCGGGATATATGCATTAATTGGACTTACGTAGTTTATTCTCGCCATTTCTTTGCCTTCTAAGAGTGGTGTAAGGAGCATCTGTCTGAAGCATCCACCCGAAACCAGCCAACACAGCATTACTCCACCGTCCTGTTTACTACCGTTCCATGAGAGGAATGTCCTGGTGGAAACGCTAGCCTAGCTCATCACTGAACGCACCAAATTTTGGAACGCATTGAGGTGGGAATAAAGGAGGTGCGTCTTCATGGTCATGTTACAGTCAATCCTGTTATTTTCGGCATTCCTGGTTTTCAAGAGCAATGTTTTCACGTTACGAAAACAATATCACGCATGCTGCTGATCAGGCGTTAGAGTGAACTCAAAATATGTCTACTCATAATGTGTCTCCCCCAAAAACTAGCGTATCTGTGGAATAATGATTATTCTATTTGGGATCTTCTCTGTGTCTCTTAGGCAAATACTGATATACTGCTTCGTTTCCGTGCGCAGCCTTAACAAATGATGTCGGAGAACAAGTCTGTTCTGATTCACTTGATATAATTGAGCAATATTTTTTGACCCAGGCGCTAGTGCTGCTCATTGATCCCATTCCCTCTCAGTGTGGTGTTGTCTTGCACAAGTGCCCCACTCGTACATATAGCAGAATACTTAGTGTACCCTTCTTGCAATCCCACCAGCAGGCCGATGACTTTGAAATCTCCACATACCAGCTATTTATGTTTCTTATAATTAAAATAATTTACAATGGATATTAACATGTATAACATTCGTTAGTTAAGGCAGTACCTGCAAAAGGGGTGGATGTCCTTACATTACTATTGTACAACAGTACTGCTTTCATGCTTGTTTTGAGCTCTCTAGTCTCCACTCATCTGGTACGTGCAGGCTGACAATTACTGATCCATATAAAAAACGTAAATTAGATACAAACTACGGCGTGAAGACAAAGTGGAAATTTGTGGTAAGGACTATGGGACCAAACTGCTGAGGTCATCGGTCGCTAGGCTTACGCACTATTTAATCTAACTTAAACTAACTTAAGCTAAGGACAACACACACACCCATGCCCGAAGGAGGACTCGAACCTCCGACGGGGGGAGCCGCTCGTGAAGACACTTTATTCAACATGTAAACGTCACTATAGTTTTCGGATTTAGGTTATGACATGTTAGGTGGCGCAGACAATAGAGAAACTCTGCGTGAACCGCTAAAGTGTCGGAACATCGATGACCTCCTGAACGGCTGTTTTCCGCTCATAAATGCTTTTGGGGTTATTGCTGTGCACCTTGTCTTTCATATAACCCCACAAAAAGGACTCGCAGGTGTTCAGATCCGGAGAATAGGCGGCCAATGTAAGACCATGCCAGCGATTTCTGGGTACCCCAGAGCCAGAATGCAGCCCCCAAATTGTTCCTCCAGGACATCACTCTCTTTCTTCATAGAGTCGAACACCGTCTTGTTTGAACCACATCTTGTCTACATCAGGATCACTTTGGATAATGGGGATGAAATCATCTCCCGAAACCTTCACGTACCGTTCAGTAGTCACCGTGCCATCAAGGAATATCACACCGATTATTCCGTGACTGGATATTGCACACAGCACAGTCAACCTTTGAGGCTGAAGAGACTTCTCGATCGCGAAAGGAGGAGTCTCAGTCCCCCAAATGCGCCAATTTTGCATATTGACGAACCCATCTAAATGAAATTGAGATTCGTCGCTAAACCAAACCATATTGACATGAAAGTCCTGTTGTTCAATTCTGCGGGCAACAGTGCTGGCGAAACATAACCGCTGTATCCTGTCCTGCGGCATAATGGCAGATGAGATGAAATGCAGATCTTCAACAAAGGTTTTTCATAGTGTCTCCCAGTTGATGTACAACTGTTGTGCATCTCGTCTGATGGATTTCCTGGGGTGGTTTGAAACACAGCGCGACTTTTCCCCTTTGTTTTCAGGCGTTTTCACGCTTTTTGAACGACCAACATTGACAACACTGTAATCACGAACGGTACCCGTTCTCTCAATCTTGAGAATCAAATTCTTGACTGTTAGCACACTTGGACCTGTTGTCTTCAGCTTGAACTCACTCGTAAACTTCCTTTGAGCCGCAATTGGGCTGTTATTGCTCTCATAGTAGGGCTTCACAAGTGCTATACGCTAAGGCACACTGTAACATGATATTGTCACATGAAAAGGTCCGAGAAAAAGAAGTTGCGTGCGCATGCGCATACTAATTTCCATCATGTCCCGTAGCCATCGGTGCAGTTTGAACGTCCTAATGCAAACCGTTCAGCAGTTACGACGATTTTATTTCATGTAGTTCAGTAATTGTCACCCTGTATGTGATGTTAAGGTCTTCCGACAAACCGTCAGTGTCAGTGCAGAACACAGTTGCCTTCAGTACCAAAATCACATTCATGTTTTTTTTGGCCCTCCAGAAACACATGCACAAGTACTGTGTCATAGAGGAGATTCCACGGCTGCAGTTGTGAGGTCAAGAGTTCGGCTTTACGCTTTGCAAGATCTGCATGCCTAATCAGATTATTGCATTCAGAACGTGTGATTTTGCGTGGTTCTCCAGATGACGATGTTGGTGTAAGTGTAGGGTCAGTATCACTGGCGAATGATTGTACTTTTTCGGTTGCGTGTGTCCTTTTAACATCATCACTGTCATATGGGGGGACCGGAACTGACAGTCCTTCGCCATGGTGGAAAGGGCGAAACCGGGTAAGCTGTCAGGATAGTCAATATTCCTGTACGCCTTTGAATCGACACTTTTTCTCAATGGCGGTACCATACAAAAATAGCAACCCGATGCATGATTTTTGGGTTCGCGCCACATAGCAGGTACACTAAAATTCACGCAGACGTTTTAGCCATGCATCCAAGCGTTCAGTGTTGATGAACACAAGGCGCAACACAGGTGTGGGGCCCACGATTTATCTTGGTCTCCAACGTGTACGCTTGTTTCTCTGCTTTAGTTAATGGTTGCCTTCTTGAACCACAAATAACATCTGCACAGATGTAACAAATGTATGAAAGGTTTTTACTGCACTTGTGGGGCATTTCTGTGAAAACATTCATGTGATCAATACCATAGTCCATCAATTTCAACAGTCCACGTCACATACATTTACTGCCAACCACCCTGGCACTCGTTCCTGTAGTAAGTGAACTAAAGCAGCACAGAGCCGTGAAAAACGATATATAAAATTATTTAACAATAATAATTTCCAGAAAGTCAGACGTATGTAGCATAACATTCGAGTTAGACCGTAATGTGTGAGGGTTTACCTTTTTTCTTTCTTTGATAAATGCTATAGAAGAAACTGAATGTATGAAATAATTTGTAATTAATCCAGCGACCATGTAACCCTCTCCGCTGTTGACTTCGAAAAGTTAGCAGCTGATATGTACCAAACGATTATTATTTCCAACATTTCTTATGTTACCAGTTGTATAATTCATCCCTTCCACTTTCCCATAATTTATAGAGACTGTCGTTCTTAAATGCAGTGATGATGCGAAACATTATGATCTCTGCCCACCGCGAGACTGAATGCCGCCTGCTGGCGTTGCAGGTAGTTGACGCGGTAAGGGAAATATAAGAGGTGAACACTGATAAAACCGAAAAACTGCAGAGACAGAATTCTGATTGCAATGGAGCAAAAAAAAAATCCTATGAACGTGTGTCCGTAAAGGCATAGTTGCCACGGTAGATGGTGCTGACGAATGGAAGTTCCTCTGACCTCATGCCGTGTATTCCTTGTGTGTTGCAAGCTGTGTCATTGACTCAGCGTACTGTAAACAGCAGAATGTCCTTGTACTGATGTCGGGATGGCGTTTGTGCACTGCCAAGCAGATGGAAACGATCGAGAGGTAGCAAAACTATACCAAAGCAAGTACCCTCATAGACACCAACCACATCACACAACATTTAAAGCCCTTTTTGGTCGACCCTGTGATCGTGGTTCCTTTCAGACAGACGAACGTCCAGGGAATAGGCGCACTGTGCATACACCAGATTTGAAGGACCGGGTTCCACAGGATATTGAGACGAACTCTAGTACAATCTCCAGGCAAGTGGCCCGCCAAAGCGGTGTAACTCGAAGTTCAAAATGGCTCTGAGCACTATGGGACTCAACTGCTGAGGTCATTAGTCCCCTAGAACTTAGAACTAGTTAAACCTAACTAACCTAAGGACATCACAAACATCCATGCCCGAGGCAGGATTCGAACCTGCGACCGTAGCGGTCTTGCGGTTCCAGACTGCAGCGCCTTTAACCGCACGGCTAAATCGAAGTACGATTATGAGTGCGGAAATCCATGATGCGACGTGTCAACGCGTGCATTACATACCATGGAGGCCACTTTCAAAGTGTGTTATGACTTGGATGCAATGCAGCTCTGTACTGAGTTCCGGGACTATTTGTTGCACGCATACTGTCCATTTCCTCACGCATGCACGTAGTACCTTTTTCCTCCACGTCCAGTCAGGAACCGGTCCCTGCAGTTTGTCAATTTTATTAACGTTCACCCTGTATAAACGGAACAGAGACGGCTGCATAATCATTCTAACGACGATGCTGGCCGTAAATTGGGAAATCCATTACCATGGGAGCGTTTGGCAGATTGTTATAACCCGGCACATGGGAACGAGCATCTCGACAAGGCTGGTGCGCTGTTCACATGCTACACTCGTGAGTATCTATGGCAAGTGGTTAAAGGACAGTGAAAACACCAGTTTGTAGGTTATCCTCTCCTCACCACAGAATGTAGACGTTGCATGCTGTGTAAAGCGAGATGGGTGGCAGTCTGTGGCAGATCTATAGATGCTACAACGCTGGTGCAGGAAAAGTGTTTCGGAGCACAAAATTCAGCGAACCATGCTGAGCATGAGCTCCTCAGCAGACAAACCCTACCTGTTCCAGCGTTTACCCAACGACATAATGTTACGATTCATGTGCCCATTTTACTATCGAAATTGTCGAGATTGAATCGTAAATGAACAGAAACGTGTCGCCTGATCAGATGCATCTCTTTTCTCGCTCCACCAGTGTGATGGTCATGTCCAGATACGCCGTCATCCAGGCGAACGGATGCAACGCCGCACGGAAACAGGGGGCAGTGTTATGGTATAGGGGATGTACTTATGAGCTTCCATGGTGCCTGTTACAGCAATCAAAAGTACAGTGACAGGTCTGGAATACATCGCCGTTGCACAACACCTGCATACCTTCGTCCTTGATGTGATCCTGACGGCTAAGGCATCTTCTATCATGACAGTTGCTCTCTTGAGAAGGCCACATTCGTGATACAGTCATTTGAGGATCAGGATTGTGATCTCAGTTATTGTCTTGGCTCCTAAATTCGCTGATATGAACTCTGTGACACAATCGGACGCCAGCCCCGAGTCCACAAACCACCGGTGTGTTATCTATGGAAATTCCGTCACTTTCCTGTAGACGTCTCGAGTCCCATACCCTCGTAAATCTGTCAAGGACTTGTCGAATCCATTCTACCCACAACAGATGCTGTATCATGTTCAAATCATTGACCAAGACGCTACTAAGGAGGCGGTCAAGATGTTTAGACTCATGTATGTATGTCCGAAATACAGACAGCTATGATTGGAATTAGAGGCAAGCATGATATCTAACTAAATACAATAAAAATAAATAATAATGGTATGGATGCTAGGAATCTACTTGCTCGAGTCCGTTAACGTTCTCCTCGCTAGACTGCGTTACAGTAAGATAAACAGAGACGGGTCGAACCTGCGCTGCCTAGTAAGACCGACGAGTGGTCTCGCGATGCAGTTTACCTCACTTTACTAGGCTCCATTTCAGATACACAAAACTGGGTAGCTAAATTGCGAATACAGTTAAAGCAAAAATTACAAAATTAGCATGCGAGTGGGGTCGACAACTTTAATCTCGTAAGGTACCTGAGGATTCTTACGAAACGAAGTGCGTCCAGCCGCAGATTTAAGTTAAACAATTGCCAAATATTGCCTGAAATCAAAGAAGATAAAAGGATAGACATTTTAAAAACTATGAAAATATTTTGGATGTGATTTTAACATATGAAGGTATCTCATTACGTAAAGCAGTGTTTTATTCCATTCTCGGTCAGATGTAAGCTTTGTCGCCATCTTGAAATATATTGCTTTAATTACACCACACGATGCAAAACGTTAATCGCATCTTCGTACTGACTGCTCCTTACAGCTTAATGGGCAAAGGATTCTCATAATCAAACGGTTCAGTTTACCGCAGCGTGAGGCGGAAAATCTGAACATGTCGTCCCAGGAACACTTGATCGGGAATCGTCGCTCGGTAAAATAAAGTTTAATAAGATAGGACAAGTTTAACGATACTACAAGAAGTCGTTTAACGAAGTTCAAATTTTATGTCAAGAACATGGAAATCTTTGTAACTTTTCCGACGAAGTTAATGAAAGCTTGACAGCCAAAATGTCACACAGGAAAGACTGCAAAGACCTCAGGGCTAATTGAAATGGCAAGTTGTAAAGACGACTAAAATTTTAGATGAAAACTGGCAGAATCATTTGTGTAAATCTCTGAATATACATTTACTTTTTAATCACAATCCGATCGCTGAAATTTATACTTTAGTCATTTGTTGATTCGGCTAACATTTAAAAAGTAGTAACTACGATTGATACTTACTGGTACAGACGTAGCAGCATATGGAGCCTACAGACTTGTCATTATAAAATGTAAGGATTAACAGTTGATGATATCTTGAATCATAACTGTCCACTTTCCAAAAATTGTATGTATAAAAAGACGATAACGCTAATTTAAAGACTGATTAACGGAAAGAATATGTTTCCTCCGGGGAGCCGGCCGGGGTGGCCGAGCGGTTCTAGGCGCTACAGTCTGGAACCGTGCGACCGCTACGGTCGCAGGTTCGAATCTTACCTCGGGCATGGATGTGCGTGGTGCCCTTAGGTTAGTTAGTTTTAAGCAGTTCTAAGTTCTAGGGGACTGATGACCTTAGAAGTTAAGTTCCATAGTGCTCAGAGCCATTTTCCATCGGGGCTGGAGCAAACTACCCATGAAATTCTTAAGGCATCAAGTTAGCACTTTAAGGGGAGCGCAAACATTCTTGTGTAATATCGACAGAACACGTTGCTGATGCGTAGAAAAATAGTGTAGAACGAAATAACACTCAAAAGTATAGCAGTATAGAGATTAGTCACTAGAATTGACGATTGCCGCAGCATTTTATACTCGAAGACAAAAAAAAGACCACGATGGAATTATGCGAAGTAAGACGGAAGTCAGTAGATATAATGCACATGTACAGATAAACAAAAGATACAATTTCAGAAAAAGAGCTTCCCAAACTGAACAAGTCAAAAATGCGTTTGTCTACGCTGACCCTTATGCAAGCAGTTATTGGGCATGCCACTGCTTGCCAGACTTTGGGCGTCCTCCTGAGAGATATCGTGCCAAAATCTGTCCAATTGGTACCTTAGATCGTCATAATCCCGAGGCTGTTGACCATAATGCTCCAAACGTTCTCAATTGCCGCAGAGATCCAGAGACCTTGCAGTCAATGGTAGGATTTGGCAAATATAAAGACAAGCACTAGAAAACCTCACTATGTGCAGGCAGGATGGCATTCCATGAGGCATGCAATATCGTGTGCAGTAAGAGCACCGCGAATGAAAACCAATGGGATCCTGCTATGAAAATAAATAACATCCCAGACTATAACTCCTGGTTATTGGGTCCTAAGGCGGGTGACAGCCAGGTTGGCATCCCACCGCTGTCTGAGGTCTCTTCAAACATGTCTTGGCCCTGGAATCTCACTGGCTGGACTAGAATCAGGGAGTAGTGATGCTTCGAAATGGGCCCCGATGACCAGCGGGTGCCATTTCCTTTCATAGCAGGACTCCTTTGGTTGTCATCCGTTGCATCATTGCAACACAGCAATATTCTACGCCCCGTTTTGCTGTCCTTCATGGCAAGCAATGCTAGGTTCAAGTTTTAGCAACACAATACCCGCCCACACACAGCGAAGAGTTTCCGCTGGTTTTTCTTCGTGCTTGCGAAACCCTACTTTGGCCAGCAAGGCCGCTAAATCTCTACCCAGTTGAGAAGGTTTGGAGCCTTGCCTGCGGGGCTCTCCGACATTTCAGGAATTTTGACGATCTAACTCGCCAGACTATCACCATATCTCTGAGGAGGATCTTGAACAACTCTAACTGCTGGCATAAACGCCTGAGGTGGACCAACGCGTTATTGAGTTTTATGAAACTCTTTCTCTTGAATAAAGCGTCCAGTTCTTGTGAATTTATAATCATGCGGTTCTTTGCACAGGTGCATCACCGATTTCCGTCCATTCAGGTAATTCCTTCGTGGTGCGTGTTTTTGAGAAGGGAATCATTCTAACCCCAATAACTGTGAATGTAGCATATCGTTTGCATACTGTAGGGATAAGGGAATAGTTTAAAACTGTACCAAAACACCGTAAAGTTGCATGTAGAGAATAAGTATAATGTCCAAATTTTAAATTAAAGGGGACTGACATGAACCATTCTCACGTTGCTAGAGATGCAATGAAAATTCGTCTACCGTGGCCCCAAAAATCACAGCAAAACATGGAGAAGAGGGATGTGCCAGCTATTAATCCGATTAGGGCATTCTCAGGAATTCTGTATGACATTTAAATTCAGGGCTTACACTGTCGCGGTGACTAAGAGCACTTGACGTTCTGATCAGCTCCCTTAGTAAAATTATTTCGTACAGAAGTTCAGTCGTGTCTCAAATATAAACATTTTGTAGCGCGCACACAGGAATGTAAATTAGTAAGCGCCAGGACTAAAAACACTGCGATCAGGAGAAAGTTTCGTCGTGAAAACCACTAGTGTGGACACAAGGTTTCAAGTTCCAACTTGTTGGAAACAATCACCGTAAAAAGGATCAAATGTTGTCGTTCTTGGAGACAATTATGATAGGTATTGTATTTACTGACGGCCATTTTCATGCGATTCGGGTGATATAAATTGTGTTCTAGCAGCGTTTTCCCATCTTTTCCGAATAAATTGTGATTGTTCGTTTGTTTTTGGGACATAAATAACAAAGTATCCGTCAGTCCAAATCCCGGAGTTATCGCAATCTACAACGTGGAATTCTCATTCCCAGTGATACGTCTTCACCTACAACGTATAAATCAAGATGACAACCTCCTTTATCCAGTCTGAGCATGAAAAATGTGATTCAGTGGATTAATCCCGAGTGCCCTATCTCTTAGAAGGCGCAGCGCTTGCGGGCTGTATATACCTTACAGAAAAAGTATTGCAAAGATGCTAGGAGGCAACGGTCAGTAAGCGGGACTGCTGCATTAAATACACATATGAGAAAGCTTAATCTGATTCATGGTGATGCAGACGAAAGCACTAGTACGTCATGCTCGTGGTAAAATAATTTAACTATTTTGCGGAGTATACACTACACTGAACTTCGTGATGGACGTAGATTCAAATCTGAATTGTAAATAATGGGGAGTATTTAATGGTAAGGAGAAACATAGAAATATTCAGCCGTTCAACAACAAATTCACGCATTCCTGAATCTCAATTAGGCGTCAAGATTCACGAGTCGGTCTACAACTTTGTTTTAAGCTGTCGTACATCGAATATACATATCGTCACAGTAAACATCGTTCATAGTGCAAGAGGACCGACCTTACGAATTAATGTAATAAATCAGGAAATGCCAGAAATAAAGTGAAATGCTTTTGTGAAAGCCACTAACGAATTAAGACTAAGGAATTAATAAATAATTCCAAACCATATTACACTCCAGTAATCATCACAATACGAGAGCACTAATTGTTGTTAGTACAGTTCACTAACTTACCTAATAGATAAGTGGATAAAGATACTGAAATTGAACGAATAAATACGTTCAATAAGAACTGTCTGCAGAATGAGGTGACAAAAGTAAGTAAGAAATTTGTACAGTAATGTTTCATATTAATGTGAGGTGTGTAAAGTGTTATTTATACATGGTGATGTATGCAGAACATTTAGTGCTTCTCCATGATGGTTTTGCAGGTGCTTGAGAATGACGCTTAGCCAAAATTAGCTAATAAACATCGTATTACAGCCTACTACGGACCATGTATATGTTTATTCGGTATCTGGAGGCTTTCGATTGCCACAAATAAAAAATTTTAAATACAAAATTTTACTAACGTACGTGTTGCCGATACGTAAATAGTTTTGTATCTTTAACTGCCGGCAAATAAGATATCTCTGTTTTTCAGTTCTGTTCAACTTTCTTCCTAGGGAGTTGCTTTAACATTCTGACTCCCAGATAATTATGGTTTTTCTTTATCTTGTAGGCAGTTAAGTAATGACTGCGATAACTCATTCCCTTGTCTTACATCAGTTTTGAATTCGAACTTACAAAACACTTTTTTCGCTAGATTTCAATCTTTTCATCGTCGTGGATGGCATGTGAATGTGTGTTAATACACAAACCAATTACAGGATTTGAGACAGATTTGCTGAAATAGATAAATTATTTTACTATGCATTCGGGTTTTTAAGATTATGATTTTAATTACCTGCCGTAAGTTATGACAACATCCCTTTCTTCCTGAAATCATATGCTCCAAATGGCTGGTACAGATTTCCTTCATCTTTTGTAAGGACAATTTTACATATTAGCCTGTATGCTACTGAAACTCTTCTATAACCGTTCACATATTTACATCTCTCTTATGCTGATTATGAAAAGATCAGATTTCCCAGTTTAATATTTTATGTATATCAGTGTTTCTCAAAAACAAGGAAAAATATGTATGAAATATTTGTTTCTGGCTCTTTAAATTATTTCCGGAACTGTATCGTAACTTCCCGTATCATATTTTAAGAATTTGGGTATATTTTTGAATATTCAATTCTCGTGGAAGGTATATTGGATATTTTAATTTAGTTGTCGTAAGTGATGACTTCATGAGATTCTCGTAAGTTATTACTAACATTTCACAAATGTCATTATAATTTTAATTCGTTTGCTACTTACGTTTTTCAGATAAATGCGTGATGGCTCATACCTGTAGAGTTTTCATTTAAAATATTGTGATGTTTCAGATGCTGTTATGTTTTAAATAATATTTGACGTTGCTTCTGTTTGTTGTCAGAAGTTTTCTAGGTGTTGATGTAAAGAATTCATACTTTCTAGATTCTGAACTCCGTGATACAATGCTTGTACTGATTTGTCATTTCACTGAATATTAGTGTTTTTGGGTGCTACTTGTTATAAATTCACCGTTTTGATTACTTCAGGTTTCATAATTTCCAGATAATTCTTTTTAAATATCGCTGTATACAGCAACTGAAACTCTCTTAACGTTGCATTGATCGATATCTGAGTATGTATTAGGACTGGTATTTTCCGAAACTATTTGAACATTAATTTATTTGGAACAAAATTCACAGTTTGATAGCTGTCTCCCTGCATCTGTTTGTGTTAAGATATCTTACAGTATTCTTAAACATATTTTGTTGCACTATAAACATTTATTTCATTGAGGATAAGTGAATCAGCAAAACTTTAGTAACGCATAACATGAGGTAGAAATTTTTAGGCCCAGATATACTGTAACAGGTATTTTGTTTCTTCTTTTATCAGAAGGCTATGTAACACAATTTTAATATCTGGTTAGCTATAAACAAGGATTGTATATACTGGATCTCCTTAATCTGCTCTATTTATTTCTTTGCGCAGTGCATCACATAAATTCGTTGTTTGATTCAGGCAAAAAAATTAACGTAATATACGTGTAAACTACGTACGCTCTTGTTTGGTACAAAATATCTTCGTAATACTTTGCAGAAAAAGGCCAAATGAATACGGACATTTGTTGTCACACTAATTAAGCGGAATGTGAAACTGTTGGAGCTGAACTGCAAAATACAACGACAATGTAATAATGCAGTTGCTCGTTTTTCGAAGAACGTTCGTTTTCAGTAGTTCAAATTTAGTTACGCTTAATGAGAACAGAACTAAAACAATGCTATACCATATAACAGAAATTTCCTAATAGGTCTTAGATTTTCCATTTGAGGTTTACATTTTATGTGTACGTGGTTCCATTAATTTCAGCAAGTTGAGACGATATATTCATCGGTTACTATTCTATGAAAGCTGCTTACGTGAACATACTACTAATACTTCGACAGGTGGCACTCTTTATGAAACTCATTCAATGTACCACATAATGCATAGGTTAATCAATATATTGGATGGGCCAAAATTCATTAGACATAGTAACCCATTGAAAACATTAAGGTAATACTGTTTGGTGGTGATAATTATAGATTCAAATACCTGAGTGCACTGCTATTAAATCAAACATATCTGATATTGTTCATCGTTGATTCTAATCTGTTGTGAAGTTGTTTTCCAATTATGAAAGCGTTTTTGTTTTTAAAAAGTGGTACCAAGGTCGTTGAAATTTAATAAAAAATGAGTGGAATAATAACTTTAAAACTGTTTCACCTACGGAAACGTTTTGAAAAAAGTGGATAAGGAACGGATTGTTATAAGTCAAGTAGACCATCAGTAGGTGATGAAACTAAGCTGAAAATATTACAACCGATCGTACACAGACCTAAAAGTCTGCTCGTAGGCTATTTCTCGAACAGGATATTTCTAGAACTTCTGTGAAGAGATTCTGACATAATGTCAAATTCAAAAATTAATTCATCGTCTCATACACGGGCTATTGGAAGCGATCGTGATCAATTTTGTCAGGCAATGTTAAATGAATTAATAGAAGGCGAGGACAGTGCAGTAGATAATCCAGACATCCAGGGAAGCTATAAAGCACATATGAGAGGACTGGAAGAAATTTCAAGTCGTACTCACGGTACTCACACATAATGACGTTTTTCGGAGAATGTAGAGTAACAGGATTTCTTTCAAGTAGTTTTATGTACATAAGCAATTTTGATTTTATATCTCTAATTGTCGGCTTAATGTAAGTATGTATGTGTGAATGCGAGTGCCTTCCATCGCCGGCGCTAGACCAATGTAGGAGTGAGACTAGTAGTGAATAGATCGTTCAGAATTATTAGCCTAATACTGAACACACGTAAAGTTGATGCAAGTTAAAGCTGTGCCGTATTTTAAGCACAGTTTATGAGACGGAGTGGTCATCAGAAATATTTACAACGTGTTTATGTACGAGCAGTTAGTAACAGCACATCATATTTTTAACGTTCTGTTTGCTAGTGACCACTATGGTTGAATGTAAGTGGCAGCAGACAGTACTCTGGCATACATCATACGTGTCCAAACCATAAGAATCGTACTTCAGTGTGTGTAGCCAGTCAGATAGTGACGTAACAGCACATTATTATAGTCCATAAATATCGAGTAATAGATATGACGTACATGGATAGTATGCAACCGCAAAATAAATCATGCGATGCACACGCCGGAAAAAATAATTTCACGAGGCATTATATAAAATTAAATTTAACTTATACATCTTACAACAACAGGACGGTAGGAAAACACCAACACAGAAAAAATTCTGTAAAAAAAGTTTGACATTTAATCATTAGGTGAGTCGAGGTCTAAATCATTGTGCAGTTTTCATTTAACACAATTCTAGCACTCACTTCCAACAGTTTTCGAAGAACACTGAACATTAAATCAGAAACTCCGAACGATATTCTCATCCCATTAACGTATGGCTATGCTACATGTTTTAGTACACCCTTTCGTTTGAAAAGATGCCTGTTAAAATAGTATTTTGTGTGAAAAGACGCTCTTTAACATACCGTACTCCTATCAAACATTAGTGATGTCAGTTGTAGGACAGTGCAGTAGATAATCGAGACATCTGGGGAAGCTGAAAAGCACATATGAAAGGACTGGAAGAAATTCCAAGAACTGCTCTGGTGTAATTAAAAGGAGAGCAAAAATCTGAAGTGTGACAATTTCAGTCTGTGACCATAACAACTAAGAATGCCCATATTCAACATTTTGTAGCAATCTTTAAGCATAAACATACTTACAGAATGGAAACCTTGATACCTGGTAACGGGAGGAAGACAGTTGAGGTGAGGTTTTAACGTATCATCGACAATGTAGTTATCAGAGAAGCAACTCGATCACAGATTGGACAAGCACGGGAAACAAAACTGACTGTCTTTTTCAAGATGACCATCTCCGTATATGTGTAACCGAACAGGTATTTGAGATCTGCATGTTCAGAATGGCGTAATCGCTGTCCCAACTCACTGTGTACAGTGAAGCAGACTGCCTGATAGTTCTTCATGGAAATAGGCTCACAAAAATTTTCGGAGTAGCTCATCATGCACATAGTACAGATATACCATGTTCTTTTTTGGGGTTTCCGTGCCTCGGTAAAAATTGAATCCTCATAGCATCACTTTGTTGTCCGTGTGCATTTTTTTCTCAGGAACGAGCAGAGGCAACAAGTTGAAATTTTCCAGACAGTAAGGTCCACGGTCCCTTGGCGGTGTGTAACCATAAACTTTCAAGTCCTTGCTCTCGAAAGATACGGCCATTTCTGTCACATATTTTGATACTCGCAAACTCACTCATCACAAACCACAGATCTGTTAGTAAGGAACCCTAAGTCCACGAGTCGTGCTCGGACTCGTCCGGGTTTTTTTTTTTTTTTTTTTTTTTTTTAATGGAAACTGTTCAGTACGTCATCCTCCACTAGCAATCCAACTGTTATCTGAAATACAGACCTGGGTTAGCTACAGTCCATTATTCCCTCTAGGGTTTGCATGAATATTTCGTATGAAAACTTGATTCACCACTATTCGTGCCCTGCTGTAATGGTCTGAGTGCCGATTTCGTACCTGTTTTTATCTCGTCACATACTGATAAAACATCGTATTGATTTGGTCCTAACTTCATCGTTACTTTGACTGATTCCGATTTACTATAGCTGTTCATTTAAGGCTGTTTAATGAAAATTTGAAGGGACTGCCAGTCGGCTACTGTTCTATAATCATTTCCACAGTGTGCTACAAGCAAATACCCAGCTGATACCTTCCCCCACTTTTGTCAGCTAGCGTCTAATATCTGAAAGCTCCTTACTGCACATAATCGGAAAAGATTCTGTTACAAAACTTTCACCAAAACACCTCGTAAATCGTTAAGATTAAAGCGTCACGTACCTGTCCACGTAATCCAACCCAAAACTTTTTATCCTCAGCTGATACGAATTAGATGTTTTCTAGCAGATGCGCCTATCTCAAAGAAAGGCTGACTGAGATCGCTGACAGAGCTGAAAAGCACACTTCACACGCATACAGAATAAATACACAGGAGACACATTAACAGATAAGATAGGCACAAACATTATTTGATCAAGTGCTATTATCACAATACGTAATTATACCTTGATATGTACAAATTTGTATCAGGAAAGCGTCTTTCATAGAACTATAGTTCAATTCTTTTATCTTGGCGGTTCGCGCATGCCCGCCCAGGCGCGGGAGATTGCTGCGTTGCCAGTTGTATGCGCCAAGAGAAGCAGCACCATAGTATAGTTCGCGAACTTACGTTTAGGATGGAGCGAGCAGTTTATGAAGTAAAGCCAACACGGCTGCATTAACGTTTTCGCTGCTACAGAGATGTGCTCCCCGCATTCCGCGCTGTGCGCGATTTTGTCATCACTGCACTGCTCGCCTGTGCAGACACGTGGTGTTTCGACCGCTTTGACACACTTTATCATTCGATTTCACAAAAACTATTTGGCCCAAAAATTTGATTTTTACACATCTTCTTAACTGATACCTTGCCCCCATAAATAACTTAATTTTGTTTCGATGTTCAACGCACTTATTGTGCAGCATTAGATGTAGTAAACCATTGCACGAAAGTTTGAAGAGTTTGCAGAGGTAAAAGTTCATAGGGTATACTTTCCATATGGTCGATTTTAGTTGCTACTAGAAATTTCAAAAAATTACATTCGAACGAATAAAATTTATGAAGTAAGACACTTCGATATCGTTTTTAAATAAAGAAAATATTAAGCACTGAACAATATTTGAACTCAGAACCTTTCGTGTAGCAGCCCTACACTTTAACCATTATGCTAACCCAACTCGTCGTTCATTAGAACTCGCGGCGGAGGACTTTAAAATATCACACAAAATACCGACAAACACTGTTAGTATGACTATGAATTAAGTTTTGTCGAAGTACAATAGGAAATAAACAATTACCGCTGTTCTTTATTGCGAAAAAGCGGTTAGTGAGAATGATACAAACACCGTTCCTTGCTATCACCTGAAGTAGGAGGCTTTTTGCTTGTTTGGTTTGATTAATTAATAGAATATGAAGCGATTGGTATGAAGAATGCTTTTTTCCAAACTTTCTATAAAAGAAAATCTGCTCTCAAGGCATTGCTTTTGTTCTATTACTTTATTTATGACTGAACGTTTCTAAAACTGAAGACACTCGTCCGTGCTCTGCACTGCAGTCGAGCACTGGCAACGTCGTTCTCTGTTCATTGGCTGACTGTGTTTTGTGACGTCAGATGCGCAGAAGGAACCTAAACTCGGCCGCCGTCGTAAATGACGCGCACTTTAGTATGCCGGCCGGTGTGGCAGAGTGGTTCTACGTGCTTCAGTCTGGAACCGCGCGACCGCTACAGTCGCACGTTGGAATCCTGTCTCGGGCATGGGTGTGTGTGATGTCCCTAGGTTAGTTAGGTTTAAGTAGCTCTAAGTTCTAGGGGAGTGATGACCTCAGATGTTAAGTCCCATAGTGCTCAGAGCCATTTAAACCATTTGAACCAAAACTAATAAATTTTATAGTATTTGCTTATTATAGTGAGCAATTTAGGTCAGTTAGAATGCGGAATATCCTTGGTGGGAAATTTTAATTACAAAGCAGATCGAGCGACAAAGAAGTAAATGATACCCGACTGTAATAACTCTAACGTCAGCACCAAGGAATGAGTGAGCTATCTGCCTTTAAATAATGCGTCTATTGACAGTTTCAAGTCGTGGTTAGATGATTATAAATGCCTCTATTGACTCACACGTACTATCTTTAAAAACATAGGTTCACAGTACCAATAAAACAGAATGACGTAATATTTATTCCCAGTGTCTTCAAAATATTTTTAGTTTGACTATGGCTTTGGAGTTACCACTAATTAATTAAGTAATAGGAAACAAGTGTCCTCAGCATAGGCCGTTGTGTCAACACACTTTGTTATGACACTTTTATGTAAAGTTCTGGAATTTGAAATACCACTGTACAGCATGGAATGTCATTTAATCTGACGTTTTACTGTAGGAGAACTGCTGGAAGATGGACAGAAAAATAACTTGAACCTACATACTACACTCAAATAATATTTACCGATCGTAGTTCGTATGACACCTCACAGGGATTAAATTTCAATTCACATTCGCAGTGTGAATACAGAGATGTGCATGCTACAGCTTCCTAACTGAAAGGAGTGCTGTCCTTCAAAATACACCATAGTAAACATTCCCTCTTTCTCTGAACGGAGCAGAACGGGGCTAATCGGGTTAATTTAATATTGAGAGCATAAATTTTCAGAAACGACAGTGGATCATTGACATGAAGTCCGCCGTTTATTTGCACATCGTCGAAATTAAAATGTTCAGTAGCTCAGCCCTCGCTTAGATTCCCATATAGTTCTGAGGATACCCATGCAGGCAATACGCAGTTTATTGCCGCTAATGACAACAATCCGTTGTCCTCGTGGTATTCAACTCCACTCTTAGCTGCCACTCCACATACCTCACCAACGCTCCTCAGCTGTCTCTTCTTTACATTATTCACAGAGATTAATTTTCCTCATGTGCCAAAGCTTCTAAAATTAACATGAAATCACACACATGTATGAAAAAGCAGTACACAATAAATATCGATAATGATTTTACGTAAGATATTTCTTTGCATCTGTCCACACAGTCATTATAATACAAGAGAAGCAATGTTTCAGAGAAGAAAAAAGGTCATGCACGCTTCATTAATATTTTACACAACCCTAAACGGTTAGTAATACTGCACGCATTATACAGCACCATACGTCAAATAATCTTGCTACATTTACTTACCAAATTCTGGTAATAACTTTTGGTTATAGAATTTCTACATTTATTAACCATTTACAATGGTGTAATATCATTTAACTTAACACACAAATACACACACTCACACAAACACACACACACACACACACACACACACACACACACACACACACACACTCACGCACACACATACACACACTCGTCCCTGCTGCCACGTAAGCCAATACATTACTCACACTTCAAATCTGCACTATTTACAAATACCGGGTGACGTGGCAACTTTCGTTTCTTACGCCGCCTCGGGTATGATCCGACCACGATATTACTGCATTGCGTCTGCCGTTACTGCTGTAGGAAACACGCGGTGACTTTACAGTAAACAAGTACGGTGGTGGCTAAAGGAAATACATGTCATTGTGAAGGATTTCAAGACAGTTTAGCACAAACTGTCAAGTGGTTCAGGATGTCCTCGTGAAACAGCACGATAAAAACTAACGATAAGACGACCGAAGAGCCCTAACTCCTAGCTACAATTTTATTTTGGGTGACTAGTATCACATCTATTTGACAAACATTCCTCTGCAGTAGCTGCCAGCTCATGGTGCACAGAGAAACCACTTCGTCTCCTCGATCATCTAAATTTGCTTCCCACAATAATCACTTGCTTAAATCACCGAATGACTGCCGTAGCTCTCATGCTCTGCATAGCCTCGTAGACTCGCGTGAACAGCAGTACAAATTCCCTGATTAATATATGGCACAATTTTCTTACCCTGAAATAAGTTTCTTTCCGTAAAACAATTGTCCTATCATTCCTCTCTACATCTTCTCAACTCAGTGGTGTTTCTGTCACCATTTTTCTCATCTGAATTGGGTTTTGTCACTTCATATATACTCGTCATCACAAAGCTCCCTCAAACAAATCTAAAATACTTCTCCGTTTCTCCCAGGTCTTTGTTCGATCTTTTGTGGTAACATATCGATCCCCTACATGGATCGAACGAACGTTTTTCCCGATCAAGTCGTAAGGCTCTTCTCCTTTCGCCACAAGGTATGACATCTGGTTGGTGTTTTCATGAGTGGCGTACTTAGTAATGTCCTAAATACTTTACTATATCTTCCTCAGGGGCGGTGTTTGTTCGGGAATGATACTTCCTGGCTAATCACGCTATCTGTCTCAAGCGACGTTCCACTCAGCAACCAGCCAGATGGCACTGTGTGGCTTGTAGCTCTTCAATAATATGTGACGCCAGCTTCCATTCTCTTGGTATAAATGATATAAAATATGCGGACCATTGTCGGCTAGGATCTCTTTAGGAATTCCTAGAGAATGGCGCGACTTTTAATTTATACAAGCTGGCGGACACCCCCCCCCCCCACCCTCCACCCCTTTCACTCTGCCCCCTGCTGTAGATGTGCTAATCAAATGGTTCAAATGGCTCTAAGCAGTATACGACTTAACTTCTGAGGTCATCAGTCGCCTAGAACTTAGACTAATTAAACCTAACTAACCTAAGGACATCACACACATCCATGCCCGAGGCAGGATTCGAACCTGCGACCGTAGCAGACGCTCGGTTCCAGACTGTAGCACCTAGAACCGCACGGCCACTCCGGCCGGCTGCTAATCATGTCAAGAGATTTCCCTCTCCCCTCCACCCTCCTCCACTCACTTCCTTCCACTCGTCCTTCTCCCCCCACCCCAACATATCCTGGAAAAAAGATGGTGGGAACAATCGCTCAGTCTCGCAACTCTGTATTTTTTTCTTTATTTTGGGTGTTATCCTGTTGGGAACAGGAAGGAAAACCTCATTCTGTGCTGAGCTGTCGAAGTTGAAGGACATACGATGTTTTTTTGTTTATTTTGGGGTATCATTTCGCTGTAAAATGCTTCTTTTCCTTGTGCGTGTGTTCATAATCACTTGCAGAGGCCAACTAGTCTAGTTCACAATTCTCCCACCAGAGGAGGCCCAAAACTGTTATGTCAAGGTAAAAAAATCATTTCCGGTAAGCATGACTCATGTAGCAACAGCATCGGGGAATGAGACACATATACCTATTTGTGAGTCAAAAGTCCCATCATATCCAACAGAAACTTGGAAAATACGTTGTGCGATATTTTTTGCAAGTTTGGTGTTCATATCTTATTTGAACATGGCATCTCGAGACAAAGAACTGTGCCGTCACCTCCAGTGCTGTCCAGCGCCACCTACTGAGTGTACTGTGTCCCTGAAGAGCCAACCAGCCGGAGCCTTTCTTTGTACCTGCCGAGTCGCGACAGGCTAAGTGGCCGAGTCCTTGTGACCACACCTGCCGCTGGCCACAGATGAGCTTTTCTAACTCCCAACGGAATTTCTTTCTCAACACAGACTCCCCAGTTTAAAAAATCCACTTACCAAATCCAACATGAGGATACTGCTTTCCATACACCTCGAATTTCTCGCCCGAAATGTAGATTCCCCGCTTTTATGAGTAGTATTTCGGAGACGAAAAAGACCGGAGTATACACACGTTTACCATCGCTAAATTACTTTTTGATTCTTACTGTGAAAATCCTGTACAACAGTATGGCGTACGCTACATTTCCTCTAAGTATTCTCGCATCTAGTGAAAAAATGTTTTCATATCAGCAAAATATCTGTTACGTCCTGCATCACAGGACTCTAATATTAAACTCATGATGAGGTGCTAAGGAGCATGTTCTAGCTCTGTCATACGATTCCTACTCGGTTTCTATCAAAAAACTCGTCACTTACGAAGTCTCTTAAGGCAGCCAAACAGCAGCAGCTAATATCAGGCTGGAACTACGTATCAATTTATAAATTCGCCAATATAACTAATTTTATTACGATGGTCATGTTTGTCTGTGTAGGTGAGAGAGAGATTGAAACTTCGTTAAAAGATCTCGCCGCAACGAAAAAACGCCTGATTACTGCTCCAACTCTCGAATCAGATCCCTGGAACTGTCACCCTCGCTTTCACCCATCTGATGATACGTCATTGATATCAAATTGATTGACTAATTAATTAAATTGATTATAAGTTTCCCTTTGCATGGTGATTTTTTACTTCAATCAGATTAGACTCGCCAGGTAACTCAAATGGAAATCCCTGGAGAAAAGGGGATGTTCTTTTCGAGGAACACTATTGAGAAAATTTCGAGAAATGACCTTCAAACCTGACTGCAAAAGGATTCTACTGCCGCCAACATGCATTTCGCATAAGGACGACGAAGATAAATACGAAAAATTAGCACTCATACTGAGGCATATAGGTAGTCTTTTTATCCCTCGTTCGATTTGCAAGTGGAATAGAAATGATACTGACAGGATACCGTGCTCTACGCACAGTAAGGTGGCTTGCGGAATATACGTATCGATGTAGATTTAAATTTATTGTACCTATTAAGATGTCAGTCCACCCATCTACACGCACACTAAACTAACAGAAGAATTTTGTCTGTTACTTACCGAGAAAACAAAAGACGGAAGTTCTGCTGCTGATTGTGTCTCAGTAAAAACTTTCACATTAGCCTCTAATTTTCTCATTACAATCACTTCGCGAGACGTATGTGAGAGGATATAATAGATAGGGTGTAATATGTTTGCCCACAATACCTGGAGGAAGCGGTATAGCGCTCACCTCTCAACTACCCTTTGGTCAGAATGTCGCCTAACCGCCGTATTCTCACAAATCTTTCACTCTTTGATATACAGCATTTTGACGAGTAATGTTTGTCCCTGGCCAAATCACAGTCTCGGGAAATCCCATCACATTCCGACAGCACTGTTACATTAATTAGAAACCTGTCCAGTCCCGTCACTGATTAGATAGAGGGCTATCACAACGAGAAAAAGAGCACATCACTTTTTTTTCTGCTGCAGCCTTATTGCCGTGGTTGCCCTGCACTTCCTATTAATCTCATTCCTAAGGCTTTTATATAGCCATATTACCGTCTTTTCCTGAATGTTTTTATACTGCCTCTATCAGTTCGTCGATCAGCCACTAATTTTCTGATTGGAATCACTTCACGCGATATATGCGGGAGGGAGTAATATGTTTGTTGACAACGATTACAAGAAACGGTAAAGAGGTCACATCTCAACTTCCCTTTTGTCAGAGCTTCGCTTACTTTCCTTATTCGCACGAAGCTTCCAATCTTCAACATATAACGATTTATACCCCCAGCCAAGTCGCAGAGCCCCGTTAATTCTCTCGAAATCCTATCACGTTGTGACAGCACTGTTCCATTAGTTAGAAGGCTTCTAACCCTCTATGTAGAGAGCTATCACAACGAGAAAAAATAGCACACTAAAGTTCAGTGAGAAATTCACCATCCCGTGGATGCTCGCGTCCAGATTTTTTTGCGATAGATACTGCTTCCAGTTATTTGTAGTGAATGACGCAATACAAGAGTAGCAGGTCTCTCCGACTATTTCAGATTCAATAACTACATTTGTCTACATTCAAATCCAACGCCCATCAATCATCATTTCTCTGCAAATCGCTGTAGCTTACCGGTGTCGAACTCTGCTATCGACAGGAGCCTACATTTAAATAAGTATTCCGCAAATCACTGCTAATATTATAGATACGTAATGATCGATTAAAACTAAATGTCTGCATGCTTCTGTTTATACCCTAATTTCCCTCATGATCTATAAGCCAGATACAGATTTTTAATGGCAAAGGAAGCCCTACTGCTGCACCTTAGCTATACGAGGACTGCACAATGAAATTCTGACACATCTGAAGTTCATCGATATCGAATGATCGTCTATAAATATATCCCTGTACGTGTGCTATTCTCCTTTATCGTATTCCAATAATCACAACGTTAGATATGCGACGACGTAATAGTATCAGAGTCTTCACCCACTAGTTTTTCAGCTGGGGTATACCTTCATAACACGATTCTAACAGTATCACAGATTTTCCAAAACGCACGCCACTCAGTGATCATTCACTTTAGTGTAATAGCCTCGCATCTTCACGCGTAGTTCACAGCTGCCACTAGAGCAGAGAAAGATTCACCATTTTTCTCACATGCGCTCTTCGGGAGTGGACCGACCATGACACCGCATTCCGTCTAGAATTGAGTATGCACGCATATGTGCAGTGTAGTAATTTATTTAGAAGCAAACCCAGCACCTAAACGCTTATCCGACTATCGTCTATCGAACATCTTGAGAGAATTAACTAACAAGCACAAGCCAGACCACATCACTGTCGATGTTTCCTCTAGCAACACAGTCATCTAATTGCCTCTTATGCTTTGATCCGAATTGTAATGCCACAGTCTCTATGTGACATGCCGACGGGAATTGCGGCCACTCGCTTCCTACACTGTCACTTCTTACTGGGTGAATTACAATTCCTTAAAAATCCATGCAAATGTATTTGAACCTGACATATTCTCCTGCTTTAGCTCACCAACTTGTCAGTCCTTTGTTTGGGTTGCTTCCATAAAGATTCCAGCAAATTGATCTGACACATGCAATCTCCTTCAGCTCGCTACAGATGCTTACTGCTAAGGATTATACTGCGAATAACGATGACTGTTTAGAGGATTTCTAGTCCTATTACTGTCCAATAGATTTAGTTACGTTCTTGTCAACTACATGCCCTACCGTCGGTCTTGCAGACAACTCCATCACCTGCGAACATCCTACAAATAAAACAAGTATACCTCAAGCCGCTGTGCAGTGCATGGTGGAGAATACATCGCACCAGCATTACCGACTGCCCGTCCATCCCAATCTCACGCGCTGATGACTAAAGAGATGATTGTCTCTATACTTCTACACATACCCTAAACCACCACTATGTTTTCGGGGAAAACAGGTCGCCTTTTTTCTTTTTTGGGTTACATGTTTGAATGGAATTTACCAACGTGTACGATGCTAGCAGTAACTACTATATGCTTTTGCTTCGTGGATCACCCACGTAAAACGAATTGATGTGGTCTCTCATGATTCATGAACAGCGATTGTGTTTTGTTGAGCTGTCGAATCGATGTTACTCTTCACCAGTACGTATCATTTGACGGTACACTGGTCTATTCTTGTTACTGTCGGGATATCAGTTGGCGTGACCCCAAAGTTGTTGTGGAAGATGAGAATCTACGTTGAGATTCAGAATGGTGGCTCGTTCAGAGTGGAGAAGCTGTACGGTAGACACATACATATCGATGGGCAGTTGACGGTTAACTACGATGTTCTGTCTCGGCATTCCCATATCCGACAGCTGCAGTGTAAGTCCATCATTACTCATTATGCCTGGTATTGCTACGTTAAAATCAACAGCTAGAGATTCAGACCGCATTCCGAAGGCATCAAAGTGTCATGCACATACGTAGTCTGCATGATGCGGTATGTGTTCCCGCGCAGCGAGAGGAGATTGTGGTATTCTCTTGCTTAAGATAAAGGGAGCATTGAGGTGGAGATGTGACATTTGTGATTTCGGTCACTCGATCATTCTGAGATCAACTAATGTTCAATGTAAGGTGGGGTACCTATTCCATCAGTTTTTGGTTGCATTCAATGCAGAATTTAAAGCATACAACACAATTATTTGTGAAATACAGTGGCACAGCGTCCAAACGTAAGTCAGTGTTATTTAAGTATAGTGATACTCTGTGTGGAACTCCCTCCTACTATTAACCAATCTTCCGTTAAAACTACAGTCATCATGCCATATTATTGTTGTGGTCTTCGGTCTAGAGACTGCTTTGATGCAGCTCTCCAAGCCACTCTATCCTGTGCAAGCTTCTTCATTTCCCAGTACCTACTGCAACCTACATCCTTCTGAATCTGTCTGGTGTATCCCTTTCTTGGTCTCCCTCTACGATTTTTCACCTCCACGCTGCCTTCCAATACAAAATTGGAGATCCCTTGATGCCTCAGAATATGCCCTACCAGCCGATCCCTTCTTCTAGTCAAGTTGTGCCACAAATTTCTCTTCTCTCCATTTCTGTTCAGTACCTCTTCATTAGTTATGTGATCTACCCATCTAATCTTCAGCATTCTTCTGTAGCACCACATTTCGAAAGCTTCTATTCTCTTCTTGTCCAAACTAGTTATCGTCCATCTTTCACTTCTATACATGGCTACACTCCATGCAAATACTTTCAGAAACGACTTCCTCATACTTAAATTTATACTCGATGTTAACAAATTTCTTTTCTTCAGAAACGCTTTCCTTGCCATTGCCAGTCTACATTTTATATCCTCTCTACTTCGACCATCATCAGTTATTTTGCTCCCCAAATAGCAAAACTCCTACTTTAAGTGTCTCATTTCCTAATCTAGTTCCGGCAGCATCACCCGTTTTAATTCGATTACATTCCATTATCCTCGTTTTGCTTTTGTTGATGCTCATCTTATATCCTCCTTTCAAGATACTGTCCATTCCGTTCCACTGCTCGTCCTGGCCCCCTGCTGTCTCTGAAATAATTACAATGTCGTCGGCGAACCTCAAAGTGTTTATTTCTTCTCCATGGATTTTAATTCCTACTCAGATTTTTCTTTTGTTTCCTTTACTGCTTGCTCAGTACACAGATTGAATAACATTGGGGATTGGCTACAACCCTGTCTGACTCCTTTCCCAACCACTGTTTCATGCCCCTCGACTCTTATAAATGCCATCTGGTTTCTGTGCAAATTGTAAATAGCCTTTCGCTCCCTGTATTTTACCCCTGTGACCCTCAGAATTTGAAAAAGAGTATTCCAGTCAACATTATCAAAAGCTTTCTCTAAGTCTACAAATGCTAGAAACGTAGGTTTGTCTTTCCTTAATCAATTTTCTCACATAAGTCGTATGGTCAGTATTGCCTCACGTGTTCCAATATTTCTACGGAATCCAAACTGATCTTCCGCGAGGTCGGCTTCTACCTGTTTTTCCATTCGTCTGTAAAGAATTCGTGTTAGTATTCTGCAGCTGTGGCTTATGAAACTGATATTTCGGTAATTTTCACATCTGTCAACACTTGATTTCTTTGGGATTGGAATTACTATATTTTTCTTGAAGTCTGAGGGTATTTCGCCTATCTCATACATATTCGTCACTAGATGGTAGAGTTTTGTTAGGCCTCGATCTCCCTCGATCTCCCAAGGCTATCAGTAGTTCTAACGGAATGTTGTCTATTCCCGGGGCCTTGTTTCGACTTAGGTCTTTCAGTGCTCTGTCAAACTCTTCACGCAGTATCATATCTCCTATTTCATGTTGCATCTACATTCTCATCCATGTTTATAATATTGTCCTCAAGAACATAGCCTTTGTTTAGACCCTGTATATACTCCTTCCAACTTTCTGTTTTCCCTTCTTTGCTTCGAATAGGGTTTCCATCTGTGCTCTTGATGTTCATTCAAGTGGTTCTCTTATCTCCAAAGGTCTCTATAATTTTCCTGTAGGTAGTATCTATCTTACCCCTAGTGAAATAAGCCTCTACATCCTTACATTTGTCCTCCAGCCATCCCTGCTTAGCCATTTTGCACTTCCTGTCGATCTCATTTTTGAGACGTTTGTATTCCTTTTTGCCTGCTTCATTTACTGCATTTTTGTATTTTCTCCTTTCATCAATTACATTCAATATCGCTTCTGTTACCGAAGGATTTCTATTAGCTCTCGTCTTTTTACCTACTTGATCCTCTGCTACCTTCACAATTTCGTCTCTCAAAGCTACCCATTCTTCTTCTAGTGTATTTCTTTCCCCAATTCTTGTCAATCGTTCCCTAATGCTCTCCCTGAGGCTCACTACAATCTCTGGTTCTTTCACTTTATGCAGGTCCCATCTCCTCAATTTCCCACCTTTTTGCAGTTTCTTTAGTTTTAATCTACAGTTCATAACCAATAGATTGTGGTCAGAGTCCACATCTGGCCCCTGGAAATGTCTTACAATTTAAAACCTGGTTCCTAAATCTCTGTCTTACCATTATATAATCTATCTGATACCTTCCAGTATGCTCAGGCTTCTTCCATGTGTACAACCTTCTTTCATGATTCTTGAACCACGTGAGTTATGATTAAGTTATGCTCTGTGCAAAATTCTACCAGGCGGCTTCCTCTTTCATTCCTTGCTCCAATTCCATATTCCTCTACTACGTTTCCTTCTCTTCCTTTTCCTACTGTCGAGTTACAGTCACCAATGACTATTGAAATTTCGTCTCCCTTCACTATCTGAATAATTTCTTTTATCTCATCATCCATTTCATCAATCTCTTCATCATCTGCAGAGTTAGTTGGCATATAAACTTGTACTACTGTGGTAGGCGTGGGCTTCGTATCTATCTTGGCCACAATAATTCGTTCACTATGCTGTTTGTAGTAGCTTACCCGCATTCCGATTTTCCTATTCATTATTAAACCTACTCCTGCATTACCCCTATTTGATTTTGTATTTATAACTCTCTATCCACCTGACCAGAAGTCTTGTTCCTCCTGCCACCGAACTTCACTAATACCTGCTATATCAAACTTTAACCTATCCATTTCCCTTTTTAAATTTTCTAACCTAGCTGCCCGATTAAGGCATCTGACATTCCACGCTCCGATCCGTAGAACACCAGTTTTCTTTCTCCTGATAACGACGTCCTCCTGAGTAGTCCCTGCCCGGAGATCTGAATGGTGGACTATTTTACTTCCAGAATATTTTACCCAATAGGACGCCATCATCATTAATCCATACAGTAAAGCAGCATGCCCTCGACCCAGATCAGTCAATCATCCAGACTATTGGCCCTGCAACTAATGAAAAGGCTGCTACCCCTCTTCAGGGACCACACGTTTGTCTGGCCTCTCAACAGATACCCCTCCGTTGTGGTTGCACCTACGGTACGGCTATCTTTATCGCTGAGGCGCGCAAGCCTCCCCACCAACGGCAAGGTCCATGGTTCATGGGGGGGGGGGGGGGGGGGGGGGGGTCCTTGCCATATAGTTCCATAAAGAACCCCTCCTGATTTCGAAATGTAATTTGGTTAGGAAGAAGAAAATACCTAGCAACCCAGCAGTGCAAATATCTGTCAGAGTCCGCAGATCGTGGTCGTGCGGTAGCGTTCTCGCATCCCGCGCCCGGGTTCGATTCCCGGCGGAGTCAGGGATTTTCTCTGCCTCGCGATGACTGGGTGTTGTGTGCTGTCCTTAGGTTAGTTAGGTTTAAGTAGTTCTAAGTTCTAGGGGACTGATGACCATAGTAGTTAAGTCCCATAGTGCTCAGAGCCATTTTTTTGTCTGTCAGATATTTAAGTACAGTGATGCTGCGTATGGTACTCCTTCCAACCATTGACTAATGTTCCCTGAAAACTACGTCCTTCCACACCACATACATCCCATATTGATTTTTGAAATGTACGTCCGTATCGCCAGCAACTTGAACAGCCCATCCCCTTAGTTATGAATCAGAGATTGAAAACGATGTTCTTTTTAGCGGAGGAAGATGTAAACGTCTCTCCCAAACGTCATTCTCGCACATATCGATTATGATTAATAAAATCTAGTGTTTTATCCGAATCCATAAACTAGTAGAGATCTACAGAAGGCCAGGCTGATGGTCCATTTTACCAGTTGTGCTTTAGGTAGACTTTTTATATTGCCACTGCATCCATGTGATTTTCTCGTGATATATGCTCCAGGCTGTGGAAAATAGTACAACGCCTCCATAGTGCAGGGACAACCCCCCCCCCCCCCCCATTAAAGTACTGGTGCATGACCTTCCATCCAACGTATACTGCATACATTAAGAAACCAAGGACCTTCACCCACTACTTCCGGTTACATTCGCTGTGTAATGCTTTATACTACAGTAATATGATGTATGGGAGTACGCAGCACTCAGGTTTTCTGTTTCTCCCTTTAATACACCCCAGTACTGAATCTAGTCACAATCAACTTTGTGGGGTGTGTATGTCGCAAAGCGTTTGTTACCGGATCGTACGGAACTGTGTAGCACAGATCTTGACAATAGTACTATACTGCGGGAGGAAATGATATTTCTTTTAACCACATGCAAGGCTGCGTTCCTTGACAGGTAGGCTTCAGAACTATAAAAATGACGGTTCTTCAACGAAGATCACATTGTAGTCATAGCTATCATATTAAGAGCAGACGTGTGACTGATGTAAAAAGAAACAATAAAATACTACATGTTAACGATAACTGTTTATTTTGTACAGTGTGTATTAACAAATCATAAAAATACATCCAAAAATAATAGTATCTCTTACAACATCGATGCCTTCACCAAAATTGCACTTACTGTACCTTACTGTACCACTTATTGCGACACAATGCACACGAGGAAAGGGTAGGTCGACATTTAACAAAAGCAGCAATACATCTGTGGGGAAAGAGTAGTACTGTTAGATCTTCCTGGAAGCAGTTTTTCCACCGGCGAGAATTTTCAGAAATTCTCACAGAAGATTTGGTGGAGTTTTAATACTAGCTACAACTTTTACTGTAATTTTTCTATCTCTGTTCTCACAAATATCATCCAAAAAAATTTACTCCCTCTCAAGAAGCACAAACAAGCAATTCCAAGAATATGAATCGTTTTATTATGGTTGATTTAATATAATAGGGTTTCTAATTACTAGTCCGAATTTAATTAGAATTTTATTAGCTTGTTTTCTTTTTGTTTAGTTAACCATACACCATCTTCAATCCATAGGTTATTCGTTTTGTCCCAATATTTCAACGCTCTGCCACAATGGGAAGACACGGTTTCATCTCCATCGCCACTATAAAAGAAATTAGCTTCACTTAGTTAGTCAGGACGTTGTATAGTAGCTAAAAACCAAACTTTGAAAGATACCAGTCTCGTATCCTATGTTCTATATTTAGGATGAGCCAATCTATTGTCCTGCACATCACACACTGAATTCCATAACTATGCTGATTTAGGAGATGCATGTGAGTATCTCCCTTCTCTACAGCTTACAAGCATCATACAAAAGAAGCAGTTTGCGATTTACCTCCACAACACTCTCAGACAAACCTTTACAGAGCGGGCCGCTTTCAAAGCTCCTTTTATATATAGCCTATTTCAAAGATTCAAAATGCCAACACTTCTACTCATAAGATCAAGATTTCACTTCTAGCCACAAATTCTAAATTTGTTTGTAAAGGTAGCAGAACTATAAACATCTAGGGCGATTGCTCTATTTTTTTGTATGTTTGTGCACCGGTTCCTCATGTGGGCTCCAATAGTACAGGGTAGCACAGGGTTCTGCCCAGTTTAGAGTTCGTAGGTGAATCCACCACAAGTTAAGCCTAGGGTAGGAAGAAGCTGGATTCACCATCAAAGGTGCCTTGACCCGGGTGACCAGGGTGGTGTCTGAACGTGGATTCACCAGCAGTAGGTCTGGTTTAAGGCCTCCTATATTACTGTATAAAGCGATACGTAGTTTTACAACTCCTCTGTGCTGCTATTTGGCTACCTGAAGTGATTTAGTTGGTGAAGAGACATTTGACCACTTTCAGAGAGATAGAAGGTGAGAAGGAATCCTATGACAGAGGTAGTGCATGCTCTTAGCACTCTATCATAAGCCAAAAATGAGTTTCATATTCTAGTACTTTGATGCAGGGCGTAACAGATACTAAGCTGGTATGAACAGATCTTTTTACTGGATGAGAGAATACTTAGAGAAAATGTAGCCTATGCCATTTTTTTGTACACAATGTATACACTAAAAGTGAATAAGTAACGATATTTAAGCGATGTGAAAGTGCGCATATGCTCTGATTTCTTCTGTCTTAGGAAATAACGTACATAAAAGAGAGGAATCTTCATTTGGCGTGAGAAATTCGAGGTGTATGGACAACATCCCCATTTCAGGACTGGGAAAAGAGGATTTTTTAAACTGGGTAGTCTACTGGTGGGATTGGAATTATTGCAGTTAGAAGTCTCGCAGTGTGCTAGGAGTTAGAGAAGACGGTGCGCGGCCAGCGGCAGGCGTGGTCACAAGGACTTGACTGACCTAAGCTGCGGTTTAGCCTATAAGAACCGGGCAGGTACAAAGAAGGACTCTGCCAGGTCGGCCCTTGAAGTACACAGTACTGGACTACTCTGGGGGTGACTGGCCAGTTTTTTCGCCTTGAGGTGGCATGTTCGATTAAGATACTGAGCACTACTCATAAAAAATAGCCCAAGTGTATTTGCCGCGTTTTTATTAGGTAGGATGCGACTCGCGAGTCATACATAGATATAAGTGTGTGTCCTTCCCCCGTACTGTTGCTGCAAGACTCATGGTTACAGGGAGCATGGATTTATAGCAGCAATAGGACAGTGCACCGCTCTCCTAATTTTATTAGCCTTCCTTATGTCCCTCCCAGCAGCTGTTCACTTCTAGGTAGGCAAAAGGCTGCTTCCCTGTACGTCAGTGATAGTTTGCTGTCCAATTGTTATTACCCATCCTTCCAACACAGCGCTATTGGTTAGACTGTCTGGACCAACACTTTAGGGTCAGACTAATAGCGAGAATATCCTCTCTACATCCAGCAGTTATTGACAAGACTGGCTAGAGCTAGCAAAAATTCAAATAAGTCTCATATATACAATGATATACATGTATGTCTTCTGGATGAGAGAAGTGGGTGACCTCGAAAAGTAGCTGAAATTATTACTTGAAAGTGTAGCGAACCCTGTTTCTTACTTGTACGACATCAATGGGCTCCCATGCTCGCATTATATCCTTGGTGTCACTTTAAGTGACCGCTTGCCATGTCGTCATTGGTTATCGCCAATTTTTTCACCCATGAAATCACAATTTCGAGTGCCTTCTGGTGGCAGAATTGTGAACTAGGCCTCCACATGTCAAGGTGAACCCACACAGACACATACACACACACACACACACACACACACACACACATATATATATATATATATATATATATATATATATATATATATACATATTCTTTTTATAACTTTTTCTCGTGCGTATATATATATATATATATATATATATATATATATATATATATATATATACACGCACGAGAAAAAGTTATAAAAAGCATTTTCCAGCAGGATAAAACCCCAAAATAAAGAAAATCCACTCCATGTTTTCTTAGACACCAACAGCTCAATACTGACTGAGCTTTTCCCATCAGTTTCCAAGAAGATAAACCTAAAATAAAGAGAAAATAAGGAGATGGTTCGCCACCAACAGCTCAGCGATTTTTCCCACCAGTTTTTTTCCTTGAGGAGAGACGCATATGGGGGCAGGTGACAGTGATTTGGATGGGAGGTGTAGAGGGGGGGAGGGGGGAAACCCATGACATCAGTGAGATGTTGCCGTATTCAAACATGGTTACTGGTGGTAGGGGCGAGGGAAGGGTCCACCATCTTGAGTAAATTAATAGTGGCGTCGGTGTTTCATTATTCCTCTTCCTACATACCAGTAGATTTTTGCTGCTACTGTTTTCCCATTAGGTGGAGTAATTGTGTATAGTTTTACGAATTTGGATAACATATCACACATTACTATTATATACTGACAACCCACTATTATTTTCAGAACAGGGCCAATTAAATGAACTAATTCTAAAACATCTTGAGGTAGAATATTCTGTATGATAGCTTGTACCATTCTATTTTGAACCTTAGCTTTCTGGCATTGAATCGGTCTTGTGTACCATGCCCATCCGTTGACAACCTGAAAAAAATGTTTCTGTATAGTATATCTACTATTACTAATCGTTTAGAGTTCTGTAATAGATTAATAAAGTATTTATGTAAGTATTTTTCACCTATTTTTTTTCCTCTCTTTCAACACTGTTTATCTTGGTTTATGATTACTGAGTGTACAGACACAAAATAATGCAGCATGTAAAATCAAAATTGTTATTTCTTTTTTATTGTTAGTTCCATTTAGGTATGTAACTTCATTCCAATTGTAAAAGATTTGGTCCATTAGGAAAACTATCTATGAATAATGATACGAAGAGACAGTTGAGGACCATTGGTGAGCTATGTGGAGAGGCAAACGTGAGTTGAGTTGAATACGACGAGGACAACGGACTGTTGTTATCAGCGGTAATAGACTGTATATTCTCTGGTTGGATGTACTTAGAACCGCATCGGAATCTGTCTGAGGACGAACCACCAAAACGTTTAATTTTGACGATGTGTAATTATGCAGTTGTACTGCACATCAGGGTTAATATTCGACCAGCAGCCCACTGTTGCTTCTGGAAATTTGTGTTCTTGGTATTAAATCAACACTAGACCTGTTCCGTTCCGTTTGGAGAAATATTGAATGTTTATTACCGTGGTATTTTTATGGACCAGCTATCAATGAGACAACGAACCGTCGGCGCCTCCTATAGCAGTAATCTCATGTAGGAACCTGCAGCACTAACATTTCAGTAATCATTATGTTGCCTGTCAACATACATCTTATTGCAGCAGGATCTCAGTACAAACTTCCATGGATAAACATTTAAGCGTATTACGTAGGTTCAAGGCAGTTTTCGATTTCCATTCCAACACTTCTCTAGTAAAACCTCAAATTGAAATTACATTCTGTGCTATAAAAAGCTATTTCAGATAACAGACCTTTACTTAGTTGTCGACAAAACGGCTTGTGCCGAGGATACTAGTTTCCTATTACTCCGTTAATTAGCGATAATACGAAAGCCATAGTTTAACTAGAAATATTTTGAACACACAGGGGTTAAAGAGTAAACCATTTTGCTTTATTGGTATTGTGAAACCTTGTAGTACTGGCGAATCAATAGAGGCATTTATAATCAGTTAACAACTTGAAGCCGAAACCGCTTACAGACACACTATTGAAGGCCAGGTCTCAATCATACTTTGGTGCTGACATTAACGTTGTTCCACTCAGGGATCATTTACTTGTTTGTCGATTGCACAGCGTAATAATTACAGTTTCCCACCAAGGATATACTTAACAGTAAGAGACCTAAGTTGCTAGTAGTAATTGACCAATACGCATCGACTTTACCTGCTTGGTGAAAGACTTTTTCGTATAACGAAGTCGCACTGTACTGTCTACCCACGTATCCACCTTCATTAGCAAACGATAACCCGAAATTATTTATTGTGATAGCAGCATTTACATAAATAATATCTGTGAATATCTTATATGTTTATGTGCCTCATTTATATGTATTTATTTTGTATCTGATTGAAATGTGTTTCTGTTCCGTATCTGCGATCTCAGAAAGTCTTTCTTAGAGACAGACGCTATGTACCAGGTATTACCAGAGACATTAGTTCAGCATAGAAACAGTCTGATTAGGGTTGGATTAAATGGACAGGTGTGTGCCGCTGATATCACAGTAGTTTACAAGGTGTTTTGGTGAATGTTGTTCTACGTAACGTTTACGTAGGGTCCCGCGCAGTAAGACACTTTCAGTTTTGCAAGGTAACAAACAAGATGGGGAAAAGTTATCAGCTGCGTGTTTGGTTGCAAGTCACTGTGGAAATCATTACGGGACACACATGAACAAATGACAGTCCAGTTAATGAAACGATCTCAACCAGACAGTAGCATTAATGTAAGTCACACAACATAAAGAAGAAATCAAAACCGTTTTAAAATACACTCATTAATTTTCACAGTACTCTATACGATTAGTAGTAGTCAATGTGCGATATAGTAACACATGTCAAATAAGCCTGTAACACTGTACGGCATAGAAAGTAAATGATTTCAGTTTCACTTTCATAACAATTTCATTGTTATAAGAAATAAGTGTGTGAGAAAAATTAACTTCGCTTTGTTTTTCAAGTTTCTATGTTCACATCGTCCGAAAGTTGATATGCTGCATTCTAGGCGCTTCAGTCCGGATCCGCGCTACTGCTACGGTCGCAGGTTCGAATCCTGCCTCGGGCATAGATGTGTGTGATGTCTTTAGTTTAGTTAGGTTTAAGTAGTTCTAAGTTCAAGGGACTAATGACCTCAGGTGTTAAGTCCCATAGTGCTCAAAGCCATTTGAACCATTTTGATTTGATATGTTGCAGTTACTGTTTATTTTCTTGTTATTTGGCGTAGAACTATGTGGTGTAATCCTATGTGAATAATAACAAATATTATCCCAACATACAATATTACGCTGAATATGCCTTATTTGGCGTACAAAATCGTAGTTTAGATTAATAACTGGTATGTGCCAGTATTACACAACCTGTTACAGTTTAATCCAACATAGTCCATGGTAAACTGTTGAACTGATAACTGAAATGTACATCTTAATCGTGCTTTTACGTGGAAGTATTTGTCATATTACGCCGTATGAGAACCATTTATAAATTTAGTTAAAAGGTAATGGTAGATAAGAAGAAAGAAAGAAGATATTGTTTTTCTGCCCCATCGCAGCCTATCTGTAATGTGGTTTCATGAGAGATTCCTGGTTGCCTAAATACTGAAATTATTTCTCTCTCTGTGTCGTGATACAAGTGTGGTTCCTACTGTTGAGGATATAGTGCTTGTTCTTGTTCTATGCGGCCATTTCTTAGTCCAAATATACACCTATTTTCGTTGAAGATTACTTGTACAAACTGTTGACAGAAGTAAGCAGAAACATAACACTAATCTGACGTTAGTGGTTGTCTAAGCCCAAGTACTGAGTGCGTGTAGGTCGCAGGTTGATAGCTTGCTTCACATGCATAACTTGATGTTTACCGAATACTTACTCTTCTCACAGACAGATGGAACCCACATACTTGTTCTGGTACATTTCAGTCTGGTGCGAGGCATGCTGCACTTCTGATAGACGGTAAAGAGTGAATGTGTTTTACGTGTAAAATCTGGTTCCTATTTCCGACTATGATGTCCAACATTAACAGAACAGACATTAAGCCTGCAAGTCGACTTGTGCAGTGGTGACGAGAATATTCAGTTGCGTTACAAAACATTCGGAGGTTGAGAGAATTTCCTGATCTCGTAGTGTCAGTAATACCCTTCAGAGATGATATAGAAAGATGGTTATAATATCTTCCCACCTCGTTAGCATGGTTGTCTTAATAAATGTTACAACCAAATTATTTAAATTTGCTTTTCTCCGTCATATCATATTGAAACTGAGCGAAATTTTCCCTAGACGCATATCGCTTTAGTGGAAAAGTACCGTCAAAGGTGCTACTGTAAAAGTTTTAAACGCCAAATTCATAACCAGTTTTTACTGTATAACATGACAAGAGATAGTAAACGTTGCATGGAGGCCTATACACGTACAACTTTTACATTACAAGTATTGAGCAAAACAGTTTCTATCTCCAGTAATCGAAATATCAGGGTTTACTAATTGAAAATGTGTGTAATATCACCACTGAGAATGCTTTACAAATAAATCAAAAGACTACCGTTGTAAACATTTCTCGATTTGAAGTGCGATTCAAAACAATGTTGGTGTTATTTGTTTCTCCACATAGACTTTCATAACGTACGACAAAATAACAATTATCCGATGTGGCATATATAAATGAGTTTCCAGAGCATAAACACAAGAAACGTAAGTAAACTGGCGCGTAAAACTTCCTTCATTTTCTTGAAACATTGTGGTAATTTTGAATGACGAAATCTCATTAATCTCTTCATTATCTTACGAGATATGAAGCGGAAAAGATAGGTGAGTTAGACTGAATAATGTGACAGCTTCACGCTCTTAAGCCTATTAAAAGTCTAACGGAAAGCATTTTGACCCATAATTAATGTGCTTGCCTTCATTATGGAGAGAAGTGAAGCACTTAATAATGTTGCAACAACAGAGCAGGGAACAAAGGGCAGTTTCATTTCCTGCGTAAAGTCTATTACTTTTAATGAAAATTATTTGTGGTGCCATTATAAACTTAAATTGCGACTAATGGTGTAAATAAACCCTTTTAATGCGGCACTTCCCGTACGACACGTCAGGTGGAGCAGTAATTTGCAGCAAACAGCTAACTGCACGTCTAATGTCGCAAACCGCACTGGTAAAACCGCTCCATGAAAAGCGGGCGAATCTGTCTCTCTCTCTCTCTCTCTCTCTCTCTCTCTCTCTCTCTCTGTGTGTGTGTGTGTGTGTGTGTGTGTGTGTGTGTTTGTGTGTGTGTGTGTGTGTGTGTGTGTGTGTGTGTGTTTGTCTGTTATAATGAAATGGTCCTCTATAAAGATTGCCTGTAACTAAGAAAAAATTAATAATTGTCCAAAAAATCCTTAACGTATTTATTTACCTTAGCGAATTTCTTCAATCGTAGCCTGCTTAACCTTATGATAAAAACAATGAAAAAAAGCCGCTGCTGTAAGCATTTATTGTGTAAATTTACGAGAGTTGAGAAAGTAAAATTAGGAAATCTTATCTACGTGACAAAATTCAATAGGCAGAAAAATGATTATTAAAAAAAAAAAACCCAACCCGTAGTTGAGATCTATTTTTTTTTAAATTTAGTTCTCCTAACGAAGTACTATGTGGAAACCAGTTTGGGCTTGAACAAGTAGGTGAAATAGAAGTGAAAGCGTTTGATCGCGGTGATACAGAAGCATGATGAAACTGATGAGAGTGTATCAACCTATTTCGCAGTAAGTATCTGCATTTCTCTTAATAAAATTTAAAAGAACTTACCATCGAAATAATATTTGTAGTTAAGTTTCACTTATAGGGAATAGAGTTGCGAAAAATCAGATAATCTTGTAAATTTTGGGGAAAAAAAATAATGCAAACGGAGTAGACTTTTGTGATCTCTCTTAACTTAAACTCTCAAAAGAAGCACAGATTGGTAATGAAAAAATCATTTGATTCCATAAGAAATCTGTTAAATTTATTAACTTCCAAAACAAAGTTCTGAAACAATGGTTGTCTTATGTAGTACGTTGATTGGTTTTACATTGATGTCTTTGCATATTTCACAGATCTAATCTTCGTTCCCAGACCTACACGGTAAGGGCGTGTTTTGTAGAATACCGAGTATTCCATGTTACCCGACATGCCATCTTGGACCTCACAACATAACAACGCAGCCAGCTGTATCCATAGTCAAAAACAATCTTCTGTTTTTTTTTTTTTACTTGGTAAATTGCATAGTTTTAATCGTTGGTGTACTTTTTCAATAATTATTGCACATTTTTAAAAACATGCATCCTAATATATTGACAATTACGGTTACACTATTTCTGCGCCGCAACTCACACGATGTCTACAGGGCATCATGGGAACACGTGGAAGAAGATAGCGCACCTCCTGCTTGGAAGCACCACGGATGAATAATTATGGTATTCCACATCGTTCGATTACTCCATAATGCCCTAATCCCTAAAAGTCATCGTGAGTCATAAACAGCAACGAGCACTATCTGTCGCAGAACTGTGATCTTGTAAGTTTCAGGGTTCGTCTCACATCGTCTCACCAGCAGCATGGAGAACAAGTGGACTTCAGAAGAGTCATCTTCTGTGTAGTTCTCTCCAAAGTGGCCGGCAGTCTCCAAAGCATCACAGTCAGGCCGGTTATTCTTAGAGAGACCCCGTTTGTCCTTGAAGTTTCACAATCTCTGTCCAGGCTGGAACCAGTTTAGCTGACCTACAGTTTACTCTGAAATTGTTCATAACTGAAAGCTGTTGTCCAACATCGTACTCTATGAGGATTGTGGGCCTGTCATTTTTCTCTCAGTATCTCGGTTTGGTTCCGTCATTTACATTCTTAAGCGATATCCTAGTTTCGAGTAGGATTTTCGGAAATGACAGCTGATAAACCTTACAATGCCCGTCAGAGAGACAGTTGACAGCAGCTAAGTAAAAGACGCTGTATCAGCGAGTTTGATGGATGGCAGATTGTGAGTAACGATGACATTATCTCTCACATGCCGAGCAAACATTGG
The DNA here is from genome assembly GCF_021461395.2 of Schistocerca americana. Taxonomy (NCBI): domain Eukaryota; kingdom Metazoa; phylum Arthropoda; class Insecta; order Orthoptera; family Acrididae; genus Schistocerca; species Schistocerca americana. The sequence goes on from NC_060123.1 coordinate 358,356,817, forward strand.
CCTTTTAACGCAACCGTATCAAGCACCAAAGTATTTGAGACGCCTCAGTACGCCTCTACTAGTAAGGACAGCGAAGACATGGGAAATTAATGCGCATTTGAATTACAATTTATTAAGATTACAATATTCCGCATAAAACAGCGAACTTAAAAGGAAGGCCCCCAAAACCAAACGATGTAGTTACCAATTTCTAAACTAAGAGTGATGCAAGGCAAAGATTTAGATATGATAGATATTCTTTACATCAACGAGCACATGAAAGTAAAATTATATGATATTAACGTTGCAGACTTTAAATAAAATCAAACAACTCTTAAAACCTTTCAGCAGTGCGTGAAATAATGTACACACAGTCACAGTAAGACCCAACTGATCCTTAAATAGCACATCTAGTGACACTGAAATCAGTTTAAACAATATTTTAAGAACAGATGTACACAACAACTGCAATAAAAAATTAATAGCTGAAACTTTTACAACAGACGTACACAACAATGTAATAAGAAATTTAAAGGTGAAACCTTTACAAAATATTCTGAGCAACCTTTTCGTATTGCAAGCGGTTCGTACCGTATGGTAGAACCCGTGACACTCCGCAAGAACGCGGCCAAATAGCCCAAATTAACTAGTTCTAACACATACATACGACCACTATTACAAACACAATAAAATTTACACGCGCAATATAGTGTGGCAACAAATAGCTGAATCTCACACTCTGGCGATTAGATTTAGGGATTAGTTCACATTTTCCTTCAGTACCAATCTGTTTTGCAATATAAGTAATGACAAGTAAAAAACAGAGCTACAATGAGTTGATATAATATTGTTTCATTCACAAGCAGTAGAAAATTTCTGCTTACAAGATCCGCACTACAGGTGTTAAATAAACATCCCCACTGATGCTTAGAGAGCCCAGGCTGTGCCAACTCCATAAGGATCGCCGCAAGAGTACAGATGGGACGTTATAGGTCACGCCAATACTTTACGCTAAATGTAAGATCGTATATTTTCGTCCACTTGTCCCAACAAAGGATCAAACAGCAAGCATGCAATTAGAAGGAAGTTCTACCACGGAAGGCTGTACCCGTCAAATAAATCAAATGATTGAAATAGCACAGACAATGTTATCGGCTTCTCTCAGAAACTCGCCCAATTTACGGGTATTACGTTAGCACACCTTGCAAGGCACTCGACTCGTAAGTTTGTTGTAATTGCAGTTGCAGCAGCGCTGCTGCAATGCTAAATCTAAGCAAACACTTCAAATTCCTCACCGGGTGTTAATGGAGGGACGTAAACATGCAGCTTGCGATCCCGTAGCGGCACTTAGTGTAGAACCGGTACAGACGGCATTTGGGAGCACCGGGCCTTAGGCCATCGTGGAAAACGCCACTCTTCCCGCGGCACGATTAACTACGGCGGAACGCGGCCCACTCACCCGCCGTCGAAAACACAGCTGCCATTCACGGACAGCCAGTGCTCCGCACGCACCTCGAGTTTTCCAGCCAGGCACCACCTGCCTCCACGGCGGACTGTCTGCAGGAGAGAGAACACACCAGAGACCTCTTAGAAGCAGCACTTGGACAACCGACTAGCCAAATATAAGTGCACACGAAGGCCTGGCGCGATAAGTCGATTGGCTACATGTCTCGGTATTGTCGGCAGGGGTCGCCACTATCACAGACCGAAACAACAGACAAAAAAAGGTGTGTGAAATCTTATGGGACTTAACTGCTAAGGTCATCAGTCCCTAAACTTACACACTACTTAACCTAAATTAACCTAAGGACAAACACACACATCCATGCCCGAGGGAGGACTCGAACCTCCGCCAGGACCAGCCACACAGTCCATGACTGCAGCGCCTAAGACCGCTAGGCTAATCCCGCGCGGCAACAGACAGAACACAGTGCAGCCAATCACTTGCCGGCTGAGTGCTGGACGGCGACAATTGGCGATATCAGTACCACTTCTAACAATTTGGTCCCTAAGCGATTAGATGACGGACAGTCTGGCTCCGTGAAGGCGAAAGGCACCAGAGAGGGAATTCTGACGTTACGATTGTGATGTAAACAAGAGTAAAGGAAGGTCAAGAAGCCTTATAGGGTTAAACGTTCGACAATGGTGCTAGATGTTCGAAATCCTGAGGAAAATATGGATTAGCTATAGAGAGAGACGGGTACATGCAATATGTACAAGAGCCGAGAGGGAATAGTAAGAGTGGACGAAGAGAACGAAGTGCCCCTACTGTTCATTCTTTCCGTCTCAGAAGCAATGATGGAAATGAAAGAAAGGAATAGGAGTGGAATTAAAGTTCAAGGTGAAAGGATATCAATGATAAGATTCCTGAGTGAAAAAGAAGGTGAACTGCATGATCTTCTGAACAGAATGGATCAGTCTAATGAGTACACAATATGGATTGAGTGTAAGAAGGACAAAAATAATGAGAAGCAGCAGAAATAATAACAGCGAGAAACTTTACCTCAGGTATGGTGATTACGAAATAGATGAAGTTAATAAATTCTGCTACCTAGGCAGTAAAATAACCATTTTAAACATTCAGGGATGATGGAGATGGGTAAATATATCAATCTGCGGAAGGGGTCCCGTACCGGAAACGACCGAGTTGAAAGTTATAAGCGAAAATCGTTTTGACAGTACCAGTACTTCCTGTTAATATTGTGGGATAGGCAACTTCCAGAGGTGGTAGTATGGACCAAAACAAGAAATCAATGTCTACTTAAGATGAGCATTTCTACTGCAGGCTCCTTATTTTCCATCCTTTGAGAGGACATAATTTGGATGAAAACAAGATAAAATGTGTAGCAAACGTGGGCTCTAAAATATATACCTTAAAAGCTTTGAGCACTCATTAAGTAGATGTATTTCGGCAATGCCAAAGATGAACAAATACTCATAGCTCTTAAAGGATGCATTTTAGAGCCTCTACTAGAACAGAAATAAGTGCAAAACTTAAAAAATAAATAAAATAAATTCTTAGAGTCGGGCACACATAAAATGACATATCGTACATACTCAAGCTACTACCTAGTACAGACTAGCAGAACTTCCATTTTAGATGCAATGAAGGCATAAATGTTACACATACCGCAAAATCAGCAATAGAAACAACAACAGAAAAAGACTGAACAGCTATTGGAAACCACAAAAGCAGATCTTAGACTATCCATCACTCCCAGAAATCATAGAAATCATATACAATGGATGTAATGGAGATAGTGGAAATTTTTGTACACCACGACAAAGCAAGCGGAAAAATTGTCAACTACAAACTATGTCATGAATCAATCATTTCTTCAAATGTTTCCCCTATTTATAATAACTGTAATAAATTGCATAAGAGAATCATTTCTTTTCTATAAAATAAAATACAAAGCATAATTGATAATATGAAAGCCAGTAATAGTCAGTAAGGGTAAGGTAAAACTGTAAGTGACAACATTTTATAAATAATGTAATCCAAACAAAATGTAAGACTTTTGCCCATATTACAACTCTTTCGGAAGCCATAATGATACAATATCGTTCTGACATTCTGATTTCACAAACAAACAGTGTGAGGGTTTAGGCGTGTTTCTTTTCTCCTTAATGGAACAGGCACTACACACGTAAGCAGACAGACAAAAATACTATTTGTAATATTAGCGTGTAAATAAAATCAAGAGATTTATATTGTCCGATTTTCTGGTAGCTGTATTACGTCAAAAAGACGGCTACTGAGGCAGAACATCACACATGCAAAATCATACGAAATGCTTAAGTAAGTACACACACCAAAAAAAGTTTTGCATCACCTCGGTTCCGAGAGTTCCGGAACCTGTATATAAAACTGTAATAAACATCAATATAAACATCATTTATGCCCTTTTTGTTGCTCATGTAAACCACACCTTGCTTGCTGTACCACCATACTGCGAGACCTTCAGATGTTACCTCTAATACCCAGTAGCACGTCCTCTTGCATTGATGCATGCCTGTATTCGTCGAGGTATACTATCCGCAAGTTCATCAAGGCACTGTTGGTCCAGATTGTCCCACTCCTCAACGACGATTCGGCGTAGATCCCTCACAGTGGTTGGTGGGTCACGTCGTCCATAAACAGCCCTTTTAAATCTATTCCAGGCATGTGCGATAGGGTTCACGTCTGGAGAACATGCTGGCTACTTTAGTCGAGCGATGTCGTTATGCTGAAGGGGGAGCGAATTGTCGACCACGAAAACGAATGCCTCGCCAATATGCTGCCGATATGGTTGCACTATCGGTCGGACAATGGCATTCACGTATCGTACAGCCGTTACAGCGCTTTCCGTGACCACCAACGGCGTACCTCGGCCCCACATAATGTTGTTGTTGTTGTGGTCTTCAGTCCTGAGACAGGTTTGATGCAGCTCCCCATGCTACTCTATCCTGTGCAAGCTTCTTCATCTCCCAGTACCTACTGCAACCTACATCCTGCTGAATCTGCTTAGTGTATTCATCTCTTGGTCTCCCCCTACGATTTTTTACCCTCCACGCTGCCCTCCAATACTAAATTGGTGATCCCTTGTTGCCTCAGAACATGTCCTACCAACCGATCCCTTCTTCTGGTCATGTGCCACAAACTTCTCTTCTCCCCAATCCTATTCAATACTTCCTCATTAGTTATGTGATCTACCCATCTAATCTTCAGCATTCTTCTGTAGCACCACATTTCGAAAGCTTCTATTCTCTTCTTGTCCAAACTATTTACCGTCCATGTTTCACTTCCATACATGGCTACACTCCATACAAATACTTTCAGAAATGACTTCCTGACACTTAAATCTATACTCGATGTTAACTAATTTCTCTTCTTCAGAAACGCTTTCCTTGCCATTGCCAGTCTACATTTTATGTCCTCTCTACTTCGACCATCATCAGTTATTTTGCTCCCCAAATAGCAAAACTCCTTTACTACTTTTAAGTGTCTCATTTCCTAATCTAATACCCTCAACATCACCCGACTTAATTCGACTACATTCCATTATTCTCGTTTTGCTTTTGTTGATGTTCATCTTATATCCTCCCTTCAAGACACCATCCATTCCGTTCAACTCCTCTTCCAAGTCCTTTGATTCTCTGACAGAATTACAATGTCATCGGCGAACCTCAAAGTTTTTACTTCTTCTCCATGGATTTTAATACCTACTCCGAATTTTTCTTTTGTTTCCTTTACTGCTTGCTCAATATACAGATTGAATAACATCGGGGAGAGGCTACAACCCTGTCTTACTCCCTTCCCAACCACTGCTTCCCTTTCATGTCCTTCGACCATTATAACTGCCATGTGGTTTCTGTACAATTTGTATTTTACCCCTGCCATCTTTAGAATTTGAAAGAGAGTATTCCAGTCAACATTGTCAAAAGCTTTCTCTAAGTCTACAAATGCTAGAAACGTAGGTTTGCCTTTCCTTAATCTTTCTTCTAAGATAAGTCGTAAGGTCAGTATTGCCTCACGTGTTCCAGTATTTCTACGGAATCCAAACTGATCTTCCCCGAGGTCGGCTTCTACTAGTTTTTCCATTCGTCTGTAAAGAATTTGTGTTAGTATTTTGCAGCTGTGGCTTATTAAACTGATTGTTCGGTAATTTTCACATTTGTCAACACCTGCTTTCTTTGGGATTGGAATTATTATATTCTTCTTGAAGTCTGAGGATATTTCCCCTGTTTCATACATCTTGCTCACCAGATGGTAGAGCTTTGTCAGGACTGGCTCTCCCAAGGACGTCAGTAGTTCCAATGGAATGTTGTCTACTCCGGGGGCCTTGTTTCGACTCAGGTCTTTCAGTACTCTGTCAAACTCTTCACGCAGTATCGTATCTCCCATTTCATCTTCATCTACATCCTCTTCCATTTCCATAATATTGTCCTCAAGTACATGGCCCTTTTATAGATCCTCTATATACTCCATCCACCTCTCTGCTTTCCCTTCTTTGCTTAGAATAGGGTTTCGATCTGAGCTCTTGATGTTCATACAAGTGGTTCTCTTATCTCCAAAGGTCTCTTTAATTTTCCTGTAGGCAGTATCTATCTTACCCCTAGTGAAATAAGCCTCTACATCCTTACATTTGTCCTCTAACCATCCCTGCTTAGCCATTTTGCACTGCCTGTCGATCTCATTTTTGAGACGTTTGTATTCCTTATCGCCTGCTTCATTTACTGCATTTTTATATTTTCTCCTTTCATCAATTAAATTCATTTATTTCTTCTGTTACCCAAGGATTTCTACCAGCCCTCGGCTTTTTACCTACTTGATCCTCTGCTGCCTTCACTACTTCATCCCTCAAAGCTACCCATTCTTCTTCTACTGTATTTCTTTCCACCATTCCTGTCAATTGTTCCCTTATGCTCTCCCTGAAACTCTCTACAACCTCTGGTTCTTTCAGTTTATCCAGATCCCATCTCCTTAAATTCCGACCTTTTTGCAGTTTCTTCAGTTTTAATCCACAGGTCATAACCAATAGATTGTGGTCAGAGTCCACATCTGCCCCTGGAAATGTCTTACAATTTAAAACATGGTTCCTAAATCTCTGTCTTACCATTATATAATCTATCTGATACCTTTTAGTATCTCCAGGGTTCTTCCATGTATACAACCTTATATCATGATTCTTAAACCATGTGTTAGCTATGATTAAGTTGTGCTCCGTGCAAAATTCTACCAGGCGGCATCCTCTTTCATTTCTTAGCCCCAATCCATATTCACCTACTGCATTTCCTTCTCTCCCTTTTCCTACACTCGAATTCCAGTCACCCATGACTATTAAATTTTCGTCTCTCTTCACTATCTGAAAAATTTCTTTTATTTCATCATACATTTCTTCAATTTCTTCGTCTTCTGCGGAGCTAGTTGGCATATAAACTTGTACTACTATAGTAGGTGTGGGCTTCGTATCTATCTTGGCCCCAATAATGCGTTCAGTATGCTGTTTATAGTAGCTTACCCGCATTCCTATTTTCCTATTCATTATTAAACCTACTCCTGCATTACCCCTTGACTTTGTGTTTATAACCCTGTAGTCACCTGACCAGAAGTGTTGTTCCTCCTGCCACGGAACTTCACTAATTCCCACTATATCTAACTTTAACCTATCCATTTCCCTTTTTAAATTTTCTAACCTACCTGCCCGATTAAGGGATCTGACATTCCACGCTCCGATCCGTAGAACGCCAGTTTTCTTTCTCCTGATAATGACATCCTCTTGAGTAGTCCCCGCCCGGAGATCCGAATGGGGGACTATTTTACCTCCGGAGTATTTTACCCAAGAGGACGCCATCATCATTTAATCATACAGTAAAGCTGCATGCCCTCGGGGAAAATTACGGCCACCCCAAAACAGCAGGGAACCTCCACCTTGCTGCACTCTCTGTACAGGCGTTCAGCCTGACCGGGTTACTTCCAAACACGTCTCTGACGATTGTCTGCTTGAAGGCATACGCGACACTCATCGGTGAAGACAACGTGATGCCAGTCCTGAGCGGTCCATTCGTCATGTTGTTGAGCCCATCTGTACCGCGCTGCATGATGTCGTGGTCGCAAAGATGGACCTCGCCATGGACGTCGGGAGTGAAGTTGTGCATCTTGCAGCCTACTGCGCACAGAGATTTCGTAATACGAGGTACTGTGGCTGCACGAAAAGCATCATTCAAGATGGCGGCGTAGCCGTCAGGGTTCGTCCGAGCCATAATCTGTAGATAGCGGTCATCCACTGCAGTAGTAGTCCTTGGGAGGCCTGAACGACGCATGTCATCGACAGTTCCTGTGTCTCTGAATCTCCTCCACGTCCGAACAACATAGCTTTGGTTCCCTCGTAGACGTCTGGACACTTCCCTTGTTGAGAGCCCTTCCTGCCACAAAGTAACAACGCAGACGCGATCGAACGACAGAACCACAGACAAAACGAGCCATGTATCTCGTTCCTGGTGGAATGAATGGAACGGATTGGTTGTCAGACCCCCTCCATCTAATAGGTTCTTCTTATGCTTGGATGTTTACATTTTAGGGCGGGTTTAGTGACATTTGTGAACAGTCAAAGGGACGGTGGTTGTGATACAACATCGACAGTGAACGCCTATCTTCAGGAGTTCTGGGAACTGGGGTGGTGCAATACTTTTTTTGATGTGTATCTTTACACTTGACAGTGACCATAAATTGTCAAAACAGTAATCATAATAAGATATACAATTGGCTCAGTGTTTCATTATTTAAATTATGTATGTAGATGCCGAATGTTGTAATCCATAAATCTGGGCAGCTGCAGCTATTCGTGTCTGAATTCCAAAGCACCACCGCTCTATAGATTTTCGGACAATTGACAGCCGACAGTGACAGCCGCTGCCAGCTACGCTGCGGGAGCCCTCAAGAGGACAGCTACCTCCCCCCTCTCCGGGTGTTCGGGGAAGACCCTAAATGAATTTTTCTTGAGGCGCCGATATGAAAACCCGCGGGACATGCAGTTACAGCCATCTCCGCCTCCTTCCTTACCCAAGACTTCCACGTAATTCGCAAAGGCGCCGACGCTCCACCACTGCTGGAAGAGATAAAGGAAACACAAAAGAAGGCTGTGGCCTGTGTTTGCGCAGAAGGGACTTACAATTCGGCGAGTTGGAGAACGAATGAAAGTGGCCGACATCTCCATCTGCAACGCGGAGATACCGCGGCAGCGGGCGGAGGAGCAGGGGCGCGAAAGCGGATTTTTCAGCGAGATTCCGAGAAGGCGAGAAACTCATCTCGTCTTTCGTCCTTTTACAAGTAGGCAATCAGACTCCTATGACGACAGGGGCTGATATTCTTCTGTGCCATCAATTACTATTTACAGATGCCAACTCCTGGTCACTTTCTTGTTCACTTAAATTCTGTCTTTTATACTGCGGCGTTTCTATCACCGAAAAACTTCGTGCACAAGGAAGTTCAGTTCAACTGCATTATAATGAACTATATGTTATTCTACATTTTTCTGACTTAAAAATATAACCACTGCAATAGCAACAGCCAAGGGTGCCAGACAAGGTGTTTCAGGATGACATATAGTTCACTCGTCAAAAGAAAGACGGCTGTAACTTACAGCTGAACCTCCAGAGTTAAATTAAGATCTCTGACATTCGTACGAAGGACTTTACAGTCTCAATTTCATTACACGCTTACCAAAACATCCTAATGCTCAAACTTGCCATTATATCCCGTCCAGGAATTCCGAGACTTGCCGAGACTTTCCAATACTGTTGCTTTACCACTTGTGGGAGAAAGGATCTAAAAGACACAGAATTCATCACAGCACCCGGCATATTACTGTCACATTTTTGGTCTTTAGTGTAGCAGCGATATGTGTTCGAGTCCTAGTTTGGTTTGCAGTTGCAACTTGCTCAAATGTCAAATGATATCTTTTCCATTCTGTGCTAAACCGAAATCCCTCCAGAATATCTTCTCTACATCTCATCACAACTAGCCCTGACAGGTCCTTAAGTACTGACAGACCGCCACGTCATTCGGAGTGCAGTGTGAAGTGGTGTCAGCGCCCTGCTCTCCCGGTCGTTGTCAATTTCCCAGACCTTGTATCAGATAATTCTGCTTCACGTAGCTTTCTATTTCGCGTCACGAGGATGGGTGCACCCTGTTCCACTTCCCCCGCCAAGGAAGAATACCTTGGAACAAGGGTACTGAGCACAGGGCCTCCGCATAAGAGATACGCTGACCCAGATACGGAGGTAGGCTACGCCTCTTCACTGAGCGAACATAACGAGACTAGCGGTCCGTTCGGCTTTCCATCGGTAGCACTAACTATCTACGGCAGAATGACTTGGACGCAACGGTAATAAAATATATGCACAAAGTTTCCTCATGAATCAGTCCCTCTATTAGTGAAAACCGTTTTCAAATCCCTACTGTTGTTCCTGAGGTTAGCAGGCACAAACAGACAGAGTAATGTGGATGGGGACTTTGACTTACGAATATAACTAGTAACCATCTGACCCGTTCCCGACGCATCTACCAGGACTGTGGTGGATCTCAATATCTGAATAAGAGTCGATACTCATGGATATTACCTTCCTGTCATAAGGTTTGTACTGACATTGAATGTTATCTCAATACAGATTATGCTCTTTTCAACTATACATAATATGGTGATGTATATGGTGACATTTTCGTAACAGAAGCAGAAATTACGATGACGCTATTCTAAGAAGTAACTCAATTTCCCTTTTTATTTTGTTATCAGTCCGATAATTCGTTTGATGCGCCCCTCCACGAATTCCTCTCCAGTGCCAAAGTCTTCGTCTCAGAGTAGCACTTGCATCCTTCGTCCTCAATTATTTGCTGGATGTACGCCAATCTCATCTTCCTCTACAGTTTTTATACTCTACAGCTCCTTCGAATACCATAGTAGTTTCTCTGTCGTGTCTTAATAGATGTCCAACCATTTTCTCCCATACTCTTGTCCGTATTTTTCATACATTCCTTTCGTCGCCGATTTTGTGGACAATCTCCTCTTATGTTACTTTATCAGTTGGCCTAATGTTCAACAGCCTTCTGTAGCACAACATTTCAAATGCTTCAATTCTATTGTATTCCAGCTTTCCCACAGAACATCTTTCACTGTCATACAATGCTATGCTCCAAATGTACATTCTCAGAAATTTCTTCCTCTAATTAAGGTACAATGAAATGCCAAGGAAACTGGTACACCTGCCTATTGTTGTGTAGGGCCCCCGCGAGCACGCATAAGTGCTGCAGCACGTCGTCGTATGGACTCGACTGATATCTGAAGTTGAGCTTGAGGGAGCTGACACCATGAATCCTGCAGGGCTGTCCATAAATCAATAAGAGTACAAGGGGTGGAGATCTCTTCTGAACAGCGCGTTGCAAAGCATCCCAGATATGCTGCGTAACGTTTATGTTTCGGGAGTTCGGTGGCCAGGGGAAGTGTTTAAACTCTGAAGAGTATCCCTTTAGCCGCTCTGTAGCACTTCCGGACGTGTGGGGTATCGCATTGTTCTGCTGGAATTGCCCAAGTCCTTCGGAATGCATAATAGACATGAATGAATGCAAGCGATCAGGGAGGATGTCTACGTACGTGTCACCTGTCACAGTCGTATCTTGACATATCACTCCAATTACACACGCCCCACACCGTTAAAGAGCCTCCACTAGCTTGAACAGTCCCCTGCTGACATGCACGGTTCTTGGATTCATGAGACTGTCTCCATACCCGTACTCGTCCATCCACTCGATAGAATTTGAAACGAGACTCATCCGACCATGAAACACGTCCAATATCGGTGTTGATGGGCCCTGGCGAGGCATAAAGCTTTGTTGTGCAGTCATCAAGAGTGCACGAGTGGGTCTTCAGCTCTGAAAGCCAATATCGATGATGTTTCGTTGAATGGTTCGCATCCTGACATTTGTTAATTGCCGGCCATGAAATCTGCAACAATATGCGGAAGAGTTGCACTTCTGTCATGACGAACGATTCTCTTCAGTCGTCGTTGGTCCATTCTTGCAGGATCTTTTCCCGGCTGCAGTAATGTCGGAGATTTGACATTTTACCCGATTCCTGATATTCACGGTACCTTCGGAAAATGGTCGTACGGGAAAATCCCCACTACATCGCTACGTCGGAGATGCGCCGACTATAATGCCATGTGTAAACTTACTTAAATCTTGATAACCTGCCATTGTAGCAGCAGTAACCGATCTAACAACTGCGCAGCGCAATATTCTGTCAGTTCACATATCTCAGTATTTGAATATGCAAGCCCATACCAGTTTCTTTGACGCTTCAGTATATATCTATATTACTACTAGTCTTGAACAGGAATGCCTTTTCGCCAGGGCTAGTCTGCTTCTGATGTCCTCCTTGTTCCTCCCGTCATGGGTTATTTTCCGGCCATGGTAGCCGAATTCCTTAACTTCATCTACTTCGTGATCACCAGTCCTGATGTTACGTTTCTCGCTGTAGTCTTTTCTCTTGGTTCTCATCACTTTTGCCTTTCTTCGATGTACTCTCAGTCCATGTTCTGTACTCATCAGACTGTTCATTCCATTCAACAGATCCTGTAATTCTTCTTCGCTTTCCCTGAGCACAGCAATTTCATCAGCAAATCTCATTACTGATATCCTTTCGTCTTGAATTTTAATTCCACTCGTGAACCTTTCTTTTCTTCCCGCCAATGCTTCTCCGATGTATAGATTGAACAGTAGTGGTGAAAGACTATATCCGTGCCTTACACCATTTTTAATCTGGCCACTTCGTTCTTGGTCTTCCCCTCCTATTGTCATCTCTTGGTTCTTGCACATATTGTGTATTAACCGTCTTCCCCTATAGCTTGCCCCTACCTTTCTCAGAACTTCGAACATCTTGCACCATTTGGTACTGTCGAACGGTTTTTCTGGGTCGACAAATCCTATGACCGTGTCTTGATTTTCCTTTAGTCCGGCATCCATTATCAACCACAACGTCAGAACTGCCTCCCCGGTGCTTTTATCTTTCCTAAAGCCAAACTGATCCTCACCTAAACAGATCCACAATTCTCTTTTCAATTCTTTTGTTTTTCATTCTTGCCACCAATTTTCATGTATGAGCTGTTAAGCTGATTGTGTGATAATTCTCGCACTTGTAGGTTCTTGCAGTCTTCGGAATTGCTTGAATAACGTCTTTCCGAAAGTCAGATCGTATGTCACCAGACACATGCACTATGTGTTCAAAAGTATCTAGACACCTGGTTGAAAATGACTTAAAAGTTCGTGGCGCCCTCCATCGGTAACGCTGGAATTCAGTATTGAGTTGGCTCACCCTTAGCCTTGACGACAGCTTCCACTCTCGCAGGCATACGTTCAATCAGGTGCTGGAAGGTTTCTTGTGGAATGTCAGCCCAGTCTTCACGGTGTGCTCCCCTGAGGAGACGTATCGATGTCGTCGGTGAGACCTGTCACGAAGTCGGTATTCCAAAACATCCCAAAAGTGTTCTATAGGATTCAGGTCAGGACTCTGTGCAGGCCAGTACATTACACAGTTGTTACTGTCGTGTATCCACTCCGCCACTGGCCTTGCGTTATGCACAGGTGCTCGATCGTGTTGAATGATGCAATCGCTGTCCCCGAATTGCTCTTCAACAGTGGGAAGCAAGAAGGTGCTTAAAACATTAATGTAGGCCTGTGCTGTGATAGTGCCATGCAAAACAACAAGGGGTGCAAGCCTCCTTCATGAAAAACACGACCACATCATAACACCACTGCCTCCGAATTTTACTGTTGGCACTACACACGCTGGCAGATGAAGTTACCGGTCATTTGCCACACCCACCCGCTGCCATCGAATCGCCACATTGTGGACCGTGATTTGTCACTCCACATAACGTTTTTCCACTGTTCAATCGTCCAATGTTTATGCTCCTTACACAAAGAGAGGCGTTGTTTGGCATTTACCGTCGTGATGCGTGGCTTATGAGCACCCGCTCGACCATGAAATCAAAGTTTTCTCACACCCGCCTAACTGTCACAGTACTTGCAATGATCCTGTTGCAGTCTGGAATTCCTGTGTGATGGTCTGGATAGATATCTGCTATTACTCATTACAACCCTCTTCAACTGACGGCGGTCTTTGTCAGTGAACAGACGAGGTCGGCCTATACGCTTTTGTGCTGTACATGTCCTTTCCCGTTTGCACTTCACTATCACATCGGAAACAGTGGACCTAGGGATGTTTACGAGTGTGAAAAATCTCGTGTACAGACTTATTTCAAGTGACACCCAATCACCCGACAACGTTAGAGGTCCGTGAGTTTTGCAGAGCGTCCCATTCTGCTCTCTCACGATGTCTACTGACTACTGAGGTATCTGAGACGGAGTACCTGGCAGTAGATGGCAGCACAATGCAGCTAATATGAAAAATGTGTTTCTGGGGGTGTCCGGATACTTTTGATGAAATAGTAGATATTCGATACGTCAACTGGAATACTTGTTTTGTTGCCACTCCGCCAATGATGGTAGAAATTCTGAGGGAATGTTATCTATTTCTTCTGCCTTATTCGATCTTAAGCCTTTCAAAGCTCTTTTAAATTCTGATTCCAATACTTGATTCTATATCGACTAACGTTCCTTCTTCTACCACTTCACCCACGCAAGTCTTCCACCTCTTAGAGGTCTTCAGTGTACTCTTTCCACATATATGCTCTCTCCTCTGCATTTAACAGTGACATTCCCATTGCACTCTTAATGTTACCACCCTTGCTCCTAATTTCACTGAAGTTTGTTTTGACTTTTGTATAACCTGAGTTATTTCTTCCGACAATAATTTCTTTCTCGGTTGCTTCTCATTTTTCATTTAGCCTTTTCGCCACAGCTTCCCTGCACTTCCTATTTATTCCATTTCTAATTGACTTGTATTTCTGTATTCCTGTGACTTCCCCTGAAAATTTTTTACTTCGTTCTTTCTTCCGTTATCCATGATTGCTTCGCAGTTAGCTTTTTTGTAGCAAAGTTTTTCTTTACAAATTCAGTGATTTCCGTTTTTAAATATGTATATTTCTCTTCAACTGAAGTATCTACTGAGTTATTCTTTACTGCAGTATCTATAGCCTCAACTTCACGCGTATCTCCTCATTCCTTAGTACTTCCGTATCCCACTTCTTTGCACATTGATTCTTTCTGACTAACCTCATCGTACTCCGCATTACAGCTAATCTGTGATTTAAATCTATAGCTGCCTTACAGTCCAATATATTAATCTGGAGTCTCTCCCTGGCCAGGATGTAATCAGCCTGAAATCTTCCTGTACTTCCCAGCCTTTTCCTAGCACACCTCCTCTCCCTGTGATTCTTGAACAGAGAGTTCGCTATTACTAGGTGAATTTTATTGCAGAACCATTAGTCGTTCTCTCCTCACACTCCTAGTACCAAGTTCGTATTCCCAGTAACACTTACTTCTACTCGTTCCTCAACCACCGCATTCCAGTCCCCCAATCCTAGCACTCATTCATCTCCTTTAGATGCTAAACTACCTGTCCAATATCCTCGTGTACTATCTCTGTCTCTTCATCTACTTGCGAGGGTGGCATCTATACATTAACTGTCTTTGTCGGTGTTGGTTTGCTGTTGATGCTGATGAGAATAACACTATCACTTAACTGTTCAGAGTAACTCGCTGTCTGTCCTAACCTCCTACTCATAACGAATCCTACTACCGTTATGCTATTTTCATCTGCTGTTGATATTCCCCTATACTCGTCTGAGCAGAAATCCTTGTGTTCTTTCCATTTCATTTCAGTGACCCTACCATATCTAGATTGAGCCTTATCATTATGGAGAAATCATCATGACACTTCTTCAATTACAAGCCACATCTCCTGTTTATTACACATTATGTGTCTTTAATGCAATGGTTTCCACAGCTTTCTGCCGTTGATCATTGCTGACTCTTCCGACATTCCCACCCAAAGGAGGGAGGGTGCCCTGTGCCTCTGTCCCTTCTTCCGCCCTCTTTGAAATAGCCGTTAGCGCAACGAGGGTGACTACTTAGGTCGGAAGTCTTTGGGTGGCGTTACTGATAATTTTTATTACAATTTAAGCAGTGGTCGCGTTGGAAACCAAGACCGAGGACATTTTTATTACTAATCGAAGACGTTACCCCTCGACCACGGCTGCAAAAGCATATGCTTTATTTTCCCTACAAACAAGACTGTTGTTATTGTAACACTAGGTTTTAACCTGAAATCCTCATTTCTCTTATCGTCAGCTGGGTTCAGATTACGTACCACACATTCAACCTGATACAGAATTTTCGCCCACTATAAAAATTCAGGTGCAACAAGGAATACCGCGTTTCCCCTGCCTTACTGTCCAGATATTGTCTCTGATGAGCAAAAATGTCAACGGGGACAATATTCAATTTTTTTTCATTGTTGCGTACTGTCCGTCATATATTAGTTGTACAGCTCTTCTGTCGGTTAAAATATCTCGTCCCATTCACATACCAAGGTTTTATCGGAGTTTAAATACATTTTCCGTTATTAAATGTACATTGAATGGCTGAAACTATTTTGTACCAGATTTTTTTTTTTACTTTCTATCCAATTAAACTTGCGTATGGGACGAGGGAAGAGTGATTCTCTCGAAGCTGCATCTATCCAATCTCTCATGGTCCCTACAAGCGATATACGATCCAAGCAATAGAATTACGACACAATATTCCTAGACTACCGTTACTCTAAATTTAGCCAACGGGTTTCGGCGAGACATCAAGCATATAACTGCTGCTCATTTTATTTGCTTAACATAATTCTCTTGCCCATCATTCGTCTTCATGTGGCCAAATAAGTAGTTAATCTTCTTAAGAGACCGGAATTCCATCTCCGATGTTCGTTTGTCACGCTATCATCTGCGCCACCAGAGGAAACCTTACAGACAGCCTCACAATTGTAATTTTCTGGCTACTTTTTTGATTAAGAGTTAGGCGAGAAAGGAAAGGATGTCGGCTCTACAGGTTTTACTTCTGATCAGACTCTAACCGTAATGTGACAAAAAAGGATGAAAATAATGTCTTATTTCTACACAGTTATTTCACAGTTTTCACACTTGTAAGTGGGCAACAAAAAGAGCACAAAGCGTATCGCAAAGATGAATTAAAACATTGATTGCAGAGGCGCGCTATTAACCACAGAGTTAAGAGTCATCTGAAGAGTGCAGAAAGAAATTTGTAGGAGGTTTCGTTATATTTCGTAATATAAAAGCTAACGACATGCCCAAACTGAAAAAAGAAGGAACATGATTTCGTTGGTGTACTGTGTGGGGCAGACAAAGTTGTCACCATCAAAACTATTGCTCCTTCTGCATTGAATGCTTATTGATGACGAATGGAGACTATATGTGTATAGCTAAGAGACACCGTGGAAAGAGTGCAGACGTGAGACAAGCAACTTGAACACAGTTTCTTGATCAGAAACTACTACGGCTTCTTCCATCGGCACTACATTCTGACAACAGATTTTTTCCGGCTATTCCTAAATCGAACGGTATATTTGCTAGTGCCCTGCATTCGATAGTCGAACGTGGAGCGGTGATTTTTGACTACTAGTGCTCTCAGATGTTTAGAAACACTCAAGAGGAATAGATCTATATTCGACACAGTGAGCATAAACTAAAATATTCCTCTCCATTAACGCCTAAAAAATACCGTCTAAAAGTAAGTGCTGAAAATATCTCTTTTTCAGAAACATTGGAGACATAGAGATGGAAACACTTTCTGGCACACTGGGGCAGATTTTCTTAAACGTTTAAGGAATTGTGTAATGTTGCGAACTTTATGTATTTATTTTTATCTCTATTGCCGCGTGTAAATAGGTAGAAAGAGTGATACCATATTTTTCTCCTTTTACTATTCTGCGGGGTCTTTACGTTTTTGTGAAGAGGAGAGTTGTATAATATAAATTAAGTTATTTCTAATCGATTTTTAGCTGAAGGAAGAGGCTGCCTGAGTTGTGATCTACAAGAATAAATAAGGGTAGCTTGTGTAATCATATATAATAGTAAAAAATTTCTATGTGGGGAATGATTTGATTTTTGAAAACGATTGTAATTTCGGCAGTGACCACGTAAACATTTGCGTCCTAAATAAAACGTTCTATTTGACTGGACGCCGCTAAAATAACTTACCTCCGTCATAGATCGATATAGAAATATCTTCAGTGGTACTACGACAGGTCTCTTGAATGGTTAAGAAGGTTTATAAAGATGCCTACCTCACGTTATTTATTTATTTATTTATTTTGGCCTATAATTAGATAGGCGGAGTGGTAGAAATTTTTTAACACTCTGCAGTCTGTGTGTTTCTGCGAAGCGAAAAAATAAATCGTATAAATTAAATCCACTGTAAAACGATGAGTTCCAAAGTGAGAAACTGAATAATGATCTATGCGAAGAAGAGGAGAGAGCGCGTGTAACTACTTGAGTACATTATTGAGAAAAATTTGAGCTGCATTATAAGAAAATCTAATGTTTTGATAATAACAGAATTTCGCCATTAATCCTAAGAACTTTAATAAGAGTTGTGTTTTGGAAAGGAGAAAAGTGAAAGAAAGTTTGGTAACATGCATGATTATTTTCGAGGAAGAAGAAGAGTTCGTGGGCACAATCAGTAGTCGCTCCGGTGTTACGTCAGGAAGTATATAATTTCGAGACACCAAATAAATAATCAGTGGGAGGAGATGAAACATATTACTGAATTTTTTTATTTAATTACGCATTCTCTCCAAAATAACACTGGTGGACTGTTCGGGATTTTATCTGAACTATTCAGAGTGCATAGATTTTGCCCGCGTCTGACTGGCGTGCCTAAAAGTCATTGTTTTCGAAAGCCGGTAAATATAAATTTTACGGCGCTACTTGACTAGAGGTCATCGGAAGACAGTCGCCATTTATCAAAGAGTTAAGAGAACCGTCCTCTATTTATCGGTTAGGAGTCACGGTCATTACGACAAGTTCTGCCGAGGGAAACTGATTTAAACAGTGTTTGACAGGGAACATTACTGGAAGTATTCCAAACTGAACAAGTATGCAGGTAGAATTCTTTAAATTTCAGCATCGGAGATTTCAGTTCAGTGAAGTGTATCATTACGTGAGAATGAGATCTGTGATTTTCGCAGCGTCTTCTTTGCCCTAATACCTGTCGCATTATTTGCTGAATGGTAAACACCAAAAGGTTATCCGAAGTCAAAGAAACTAATTTCAATGGTTTTAATTTGCTTTTCGCAAAGGAACACTTCCATTGTAAATCCGCAGCCAAGTGGATTTAATGTTAACTTGACAGAAACTGACCAACGTACATTTACGAAGTAAACAGATACGGTTCATTTCTGAACCCACAAAATTAACTTGGTGGTTAAGTGGTTATGTGCTTGATGGTTGTCTGTATGACAAAACTGCAGTTACATCGAATCTAGTATTTCTTGTTTCTTATTGTTCGTGCTGAATTGACTTGAGTTGGAGTTCGACTCACGTATTAGAAACGCCCTGACGCTCACCATAGTGAGATTCGTATATAGACCCTGTTCGAGAGAGAACTGTAAGAGTGTTTAATTTACATAGTAGCAGGAGTACAACAACGGAAGACTAAAAATAAGTTTGTGTTTTATGGAACCGCTGCTCCCTGTGGGTGCAGAATTGTAGTTCGATATCTTTCACATGAATCATGTAACCGCATCTCCCGGCAGAAGGAGCAATTAGCAACTGTAAAAGCGACGGTTTGTGTATAATATTGTACTTAACTGTCCATGTTCAGTGAAAGTGGTTGTACTGCGCTAGGGTTCCGGCCAACAATTCTGCTGAATGGACAATGGAATTTCTGCCTATTACTACGAGCTACATTATCGCATTACTTCACGAGAGAATACATAGGTTTCCAGCAATATGTATGTAATAACAGGCACTAATTGGGTGCCGAACAGTAGTAGTATATTAGGAGCCGCCCCTATACAATCAATTCTTCATCCTCCCTCCGGCTGCTGTCGTTGTTAAGCATACTGTGTATACCAGCGAACTATGATTATTCCCCCGCTCTAACAGTTTGAAGTTACAATCACCGATATGACTTATCCAGAAATCAAATATTTGGTTACAATGAGGAACTCTGTATTCCGACTCATACCTGGTATCACACTGCAGTACAAGCTTACCGAACAAATACTTGCTAATCTCCTTAAAGTAGCACTCTGGCTGCTTTGAAGTGCTCTAATCTAGATGATCCAGAGCTAGATCCAATCAATGAGCTGTCATGTCAGAGGCTTTCGCGTAATCGATAGGCAACCCGTCGCGCAGCTCCATCACGCGGGCAGCCACCAATACCCCTGCATGCCTCGTAACCGGGCCGTATGAACTTCCCCTCATCGATTTTATTCGTGTTGACAAAGTGCGCAGGACACGACTAGGGCTACTACATGTGTGAAAAAAAGACGCAACTCTCAAATGTTTTCGAGAAAACCGAGTTTGAAAATTTTTGGTGTGCTTGTATATTTTGTATGGTCGCTAAAATACAACGTGTACAGAGTCGAGAGAGTTAATGTTTTATTTTATAAGCGCAACGTCTCTGGATCGAATCTTGCTGCCAGTACTTTTTGTGACTTAGTTGCACCAATATTCGGTGCTACGCTCCGACATGCATGGTACGCCGCAAAACTGTGTGACGACCGACACCAGTCTACGAATGTAAACCAAGTTCGTTTTGCAATAGGCGCATTGATAAAACCATGGCAAGAAAAAATTCAGAGTTCCTTACATCTGCTTTATGTGGCGATCATTATTGTTTTTCATAGCGACACAATTGTGAAACGGTCCCAGAGACATTTCGCTCGCTTTCATGAGAAGTACACTTGTCTGTGAGCAGGAATTGCTTCAGGAGTTACTAAATACAACTGAGTACATCTGTAAATACACCTCGAAAAAGATCTATGCACAGTATCATTCGTGCCGTACAGCATAGATTACACATTATATGTACAATAATATAAATAAAATGACTACAATGATCTGATCGACAATATCGTGTATCCTTTTCTCATTTCCAGTCTCCTTAAGAAAAAAACTTTGTCTCTTCTTTTCATGTTAAGGACTAAGAAAATAGAAAAGTAATGATTATATATTGATACCTTTGACGTTCATAATAAATCCGTTTTTAGAATTACCTGGGAATGAAAAATAATCTATCAGGAGGGAGGTGTATTCCAGAGTCCTCTCGCACATGAAACAAAGTACTTATCCACTCGGCTACGGATTCCGTGAACAATAGTGCCAAAGCTTACAGCACTCCTATAATTTTCAAACTCCATTTTCTCAAAAACTTCCTGTCTGCACACTCTCTCAACAGAAGCAAATAACTGAGGGCAAGTTCGTAGTACCATCCGCTTGTCAGCATCACAAATGCGACTCGAGCCAGCGAGACAGGCCGTCAGGACGCGAGTCCGCTGCCTGCAGAGGGCCCAGCCAACACGGAAGCTACTCGCGTGCCGCGTGCCGCGTGACAAGGAAATAATTCCTACAGTATTCCGCCGCAGGCACTATGTAAGGCTACGCCAGCACAGCACCAGTTAAACTTCAATAGCCTTACCGGGCGACGCATTCTGTCCACCACATCACACAGGATTGCTCTCGAAGTCCATCGTTAGGGACAAACGCCTTTGCCAGAAGTGATCATCCGTTTTTCTCGCGGACTCTCTTCCCGGCTGATATCCGGGGACGTTACCTAATGGATTCAGCACAGAGTGTTAATCATTAGTGAAAATATTCTCAACATGACTTCCCGCCTTTTTGGCCCAAGCTGTAAGTGCTACCTTATTGAACTTGAACCCTGACAGTCATCATCCTCGGACTCAGACTTACCTACCATGAACCTGACATCCAGCGAGGGATCACTGCGCGAACTTAGCGTCCAACAAGCACCCACTCCCGACTTGGCTGCAGGCAGTGTTTTTCTCTGTGAACATAGTCTCCGGCCAGTACCTTCGGCTCTTTTCCTTTCTTTTTTTCAATTAAACTCGTTATATCTTGAATAGTGACTTTATTGTGTCGCGAAGTGCGACACTTCATAAACCTATATGAGATAGTCGGATGTATAGAATCAGTGCAGATAGCCGTCGTGGAGAGAAAATGCTGGAAAGAAGCCTCCTCCTGAACGAAGATACCACTTTTACGCCAACTCGAAATGTCCAGAGTATATAAAAGATTTGATGTGCCACTGGCAGTTTTGCAGTGTGGCGTAAAAACAGTGCTCGGTAAAAGACCTAACCAGAAGGGAACGGAGACGAGTATCAAGCTTGCGAAGTGATTTCAAACTGAACAGGAACTACAGCTGTCGGCGAATGCAGGTCCATCTCAATCGTGCGAACATTACGAATGGAACTGCATGAAATGGACACTTTGATCCGGGTAACTTGAGTAGGTCATTGTTGATTTCACCTGCTAAAGCTTCATTTCTTCAATAGATCAATAGGCCAAACGAAACAGTAGCTGGCCTATACCAAAGTGACGCTCTGATTCATGTGATGTAAGGAGTCGAATGTACCAAAGGCTCAATGAGGTGTTCACCACACTATGCATCAAAGATGCAGTTTCGGGACAGAGACAGCTCTGTAGTTGTTTGTTGATGTTTTCCGTACCATTAATTGGGCTCATTCTTTCAAGGTCCCGTGAGCATGAATCAGAATGTGTATTCCTTCTACGTCTTGATGAGTGCTCTGTGGACATTGCCGTGTTCGTAGGACTGCACGCATGCGTTCCTGGATAGACCTACACTCAGACGCACTATCCCATCTCGATTGGCCCGTGAAGTCACCCGATCATAATCCGACACAGAACTTCTGGTACTACTTGAAACAACGTATCAAAGGTCACAGTCAGTATCTCCCTTCCCCCCTCCCCACTATTTGGTAGCTCTAGGCATTTAAGTCTCAAAGATTTTTAGAGAAAATAAACTTATTTGCCAAATTCGCTAATAACAACCTTTATTCCCGATACCAGGTTACGGTAATCAATATCACCATGTTACTTACGAGTCTTGCGGCCCCCTGGCTGCAATGATGTCCTCTGTTGTGAGTGGCATAGGACAGACGTATTTGGTGAATAGCAATGTATATAGTTGTTTTAATTTTGACATGCCGAAGCATCAGTCTTCAAGTCTGTCAATTACCGGCCAGCTCATCAGAAAAAGAACTCTTAATGCTGTTTTAATAAATGTGCTATAACTTGTCTGACGAGATCTGAAGATAGTAATATTAATTACGGAACGGGTTATCGAAAATAAAGGTTGTTATTAGCTATCTTGGCAAAGAAGTTTACCTTTTCTCATCGCATGACCCTTGTGGCTCAATATGAGAAAAATAAAAGATCTGAGAGTGATTTCAAACGCATATGGATTACCTGAAGGTACGTCCTTTCCGAATTGACGCCATTGTCAACGTTAGAGATGGTGTTACACGCTATTAGCTTGATGCCTACTGGGGTGGCGAATACTTTCTTCGACTTCTTGAGTACTTAGCGTAGATTAGACTTCTCATAAATTGAATGAAATAAATGTACGCAAACCGTAATAATGATTTTAAGGCAAAAAATGGTTCAAATGGCTCTGAGCACCATGGGACTTAACATCTATGATCATCAGTCCCCTAGAACTTAGAACGACTTAAACCTAACTAACCTAAGAACATCACGCAACACCCAGTCATCACGAGGCAGAGAAAATCCCTGAACCCGCCGGGAATCGACCCCGGGAACCCGGGCGCGGGAAGCGAGAACGCTACCGCACGACCACGAGCTGCGGACATTTTAATGCACAGATCGATCGCATTATGCATGATCTACTCTGACCAATGAAAATGCATTTTGTGTTCTGGTGAATTCAGACTACAGCCAAACCAAAGAGCTTAGCGTTTTGTAAAACCTATCAAGAACTCGTTTGTGGTGCTGCATAACAGAACGCAGGTATAATGTTTTGAAAAGTTGTCACCCTACTCCATTGCAAGTCAAAAATTATTATAAAAGACTAACGTACAAACTTTCACAGCGTGTGGAATTGCTGATGCATATGCAGCAGTATACAAAAGCACAGGGAGCAAGCGGGACGCCACGCACTGAGACATAATAGATTCACTGAAGTTCATACGCAAAGTCAGCCTCGTGAACTACTAACGCGAAGTTGGTGGCGTATTAATATCATAGAATAATTTTTTCGCATCCTGGCGTAAAAAAATTTAATTCTGCGAACTAATGTGCAGAGTTAAAGCACTGCTCAGAATTCCAAGTGAAGCCTTGATGGTGGAGTCTCATGAAGACTTTATTTATGGTTCTAACCCCCACAGGAAACTCAGTCCTGAGCAAGCGTATCTGACGTCACCTACAGAATAACTTCCCATTTCTGTGATTTCATTATTCATTGGAAGAGTCTCCCATTCTGAGAAGTTTAATTTAACTTTTAAATGACACTTGTTTGAAAAGTGAAGAACTGTTTTCATTCTCATTCAATCCTCAGCAAGAATTCCGACAACAAAGTGACAACTGTGAGTCTATTAGTAGAGAACTAATCTAGTCGATAGATGTGTGGTCAATTCTTCTTTTACTGTGTATTCTGGTGGTTCTTGAAATGATAAGTATTTTGGAATCTAAAAGTGTTTACCCTGAAAGCTTTATTGCAAATGTATTTTTAAAGTAAGTACCATTATTGTATTGAAATATTTGACGATTGTACGTAGGCATCATCAACTCAGCAAAAATTTTTGAAGACAGTCGTGGAGTCCGCAAAAAGCTGAGATTGTTTCCATCATCTACTGAAGAGTTCCCTCAAACATATGGCGCTGGTATCGAAAAATTAGATACTTTGCACACACTTCGTTCACTACTCACCTTGTAAAACCTTATTATGTAACGTTACGTAAGGTTTTATGGCAGCAAGTATAAGATACAGTCATAATTAATGACTGCCTTTCATAATCTCTATTACCGTCTACAAATTAAATTTATAAAATTATTAATTTGTATCTATTTTGTCACGTTATGATCGTGAGGCTGAATTTCATTTACGGATCTACTTCGCAAAAAAAAAAGTCAGTCATCATTTGATTATGAGATCAAATTGGCCACTGTTGTACTTCTGAAGCCTCGGGAAAGGAGTGATTATTGTCTGTATCCCCTGCTCGATATGAATAATGGATTTACGCTGCTATTAAAAGCTGTTAAACAGGTAAGTTCAGAATGTTTTCTCTTTCATGCCAAGAAGGCTCGAAAATATTCTATCGCCTCGTTCATCAGATGCCTACTACATCAGATTTCAACAGTTATTTGTACCAGCACTATATAAATGGAGCGACCTACCTTAGACAAAATTTTCGTGTATCACTACGTCATTATTTTTTAACGTTTATTGTATGTGTTTCCCAGTTCCTACCTGTTTCGTGTCCTAACGCTAGTGCCGTATATGTTTTCTTCGGGACACGCCTACTGCATCGTATATCTTTCACCTCACGTTAGCAAAACTACCCAAATTCTTTTTCCAGAAACGTGAAATCGAAATTTTTTCGGAGGCTTGTGTTGTCTTTATTGGACTACAGCGCCTTCCTACAGAAAAAAGTAGACATCCACTGAACATTGTGATTATTGAGTAGTTCTCTTAGCAAATAATGAACGTTTTTATAAATTGTTACTGTGTTTTGTGCTATCGACAATGCCCAACCTACGATGGAATGTCAAAGACCTTACGTATTCTTCCAGCTACAGAAGCCTTACAATCTTTAATAAATTTACCTCAGCCTAAACGTTTCAGATTCCTCATATACACACATAAAAAAGCTTTGCATCACCTCGGTTCCGAGAGTTCCGGAACTTGTGCAGAAAAACTAGAATAGAGATCAACATAAACATCATTTCCGCCCCTTTTATTTCTCATGAAAAGCAAACATTGCATGTTGTACCACCATACAGCGAGACCTTCAGAAGTGGTGGTCCAGATTGCTGTACATACCGGTACCTCTAATACCCAGTAGCACGTTCTTTTACATCGATGCATGCATGTCTTCGTTGTGGCATACTATCTACAAGTTCATCAAGGCACTGTGGATCCAGATTGTCCCGCTCCTCAACGGCGATTAGGCAGAGTGATTGGTGGGTCACGTCGTCCATAAATAGCTTTTTACAATCTATCTCAGGTATGTTTGACTGGGTTCATGTCTGGAGAACATGCTGCCCACTTGAGTCGAGCGATGTCGTTATCCTGAAACAAGTCATTCACAAGATGCCCACGATGGGGCCGAGAGTTGTCGTACATGAAGATGAATGCCTCGCCAGTATGCTGCCGATACTCTTGCACTATCGGTCGGACGATGGCATTCACGTACCGTATAGCCGTTACGGCGCCTTCCATGACCACCAGCGGCGTACGTCGGCCCCACATAATAACACTCCAAAACATCAGGGAACCTCCACCTTGCTGCACTCGCTAGACAGTGTGTGTAAGGCGTTCAGCAAGACCGCATTGCCTCCAAACACGTCTCCGACGAGTGTCTGGTTGAAGGCAGAAGCGACACTCATTGGTGAAAACGTGATGCCAATCCTGAGCGATCCATTCAGGATGTTTTCGGGCCCATCTGTACCGCGCTGCATGGTGTCGTGGTTGCAAAGACGGACCTCGCCATGAGCGTCGGGAGTGAAGTTGCGCATCATGCAGCCTATTGCGCACAGTTTGAGTCGTAGCACGACTTCCTGTCGCTGCACGAAAAGCATTATTCAATGTGTTGGCGTTGCTGTCAGGATTCGTCCGAGCCATAGTCCGTAGGCAGCGGTCGTCCACTGCAGTAGTAGCCCTTGTGCGGCCTGAGCGAGGCATTTCGTCGACAGTTCCTGTCTCTCTGTATCTCCTCCATTTCCGAACACCATCGCTTTGGTTCACTGCGAGACGCCTGGACACTTCCCTTGTTGAGAGCCCTTCCTGGCACAAAGTGACAATGCGGACTCGATCGGACCGCTTTATTGACCGTCTAGGAACAGTTGAACTACAGAGATAACGAACCGCGTACCTCGTCCCTGGTGGAATGACTATAAGTGATCGGCTGTTGAACCCCCTCCGTCTAATAAGCGCTGCTCACGCATGGTTGTTTACATTTTTGGGCGGGTTTAGTGACATCTCTGATCAGTCAAACGGACTGTGTCTGTGGTACAGTATCCACAGTCAACGTCTATCTTCAGGAGTTCTGAGAACCGGGGTGACGCTAAACTTTTTTAGATGTGTGTAGCAGTTTCTAATAGTCGCTGACCAAAGGTCTAAGTCCATTCTTGTTTCCATTTTTCTTCCCCTTCTCCTTCTCCTTACGTAATACTGTTATCTTCAGTCACTACACAGTGAAAAGATAATATAACAGCATATTCGTATGTGGCGCCTTTACTTACTGTACGAGTAGAAAGTGCAAGGTTCCTCTGTAAGGAAAAGAATAGACTAAATTAGTCTAAATAAGTAAATAAAATAATTTCGTCTTTTGCAAACTGTATTCTTTTGCATATCTGTTTATTTCTTCACTTCTGATCGTCATATCCATGTGATCACCACTCAGGTACTATCTACAATTACACTTTCGTCTTTAGTTTATCTGTTCGGGCTCTTCAGTCACAAGTCACTGACTACTACATTAATCTCATTTTCGATGCTGATTTTATACAAATCTACTTTTCATTGCCATCCTTTTTGGCTCTCCGTGCAATTTAAATCAATTAACATCTCGTACAGTATTTGAGTAACAGTTATATGTGTATGTGAGGAATTCCTTATGTATAATCAAATAGAAACAACTTTAAATTTTGTTAAAACACTTAGCTCGATATAAACACGGCCTCTGCATTAAGAGCATCGTTCGTTTAACGGAAGCAAAATTTCCAGGGAATTCTTGCTCGGAAAACACGCGAACAGGCCATCACTCAGTTGTCACATGCAGATCTGTTACGGTTAAAACGACGATATGTTGTCGTTCTGGTTAATTAGATAGGATAAACGCATTTCATGTTTGTCAACACACTCCATAATTTAAACCAACAGCGTTACACAGTAAATGCAAATCAGGTTGTAAATCACTTAGGTGATACCACGAAATGCAAAAATTAGTTAATATTACAAACGAACATTTACAATAATGGAAGCTGAAAATATGATGGGATAACACTGCGTTGATGACGAAGCCGTTTGAGTGGAAGAACTGCTATTCATGTTGAGCAAGGATGGCGACGTAAATCGACTATTCAAATAGAAAATGAAACGAAGACAACCCCCCCCCAGCCCCCCCCAGCCCCCCCCCCCAGCCCCCCCCCAAAAAAAACAATTCATTTATGTGTAGCAATTACACCATCAGTTGTGTGTGTTAGCTTCATTTATTTGTAACCGTTTAAGTGATACAGTCAACCATCTTCAGGCCCCACTGCAAGTTAGGGTGATGATGGTGAAGAGTACACCGGTGCAAATGCAATTACAAAGAATTATTGCTATTTTGTCGAAAACTGGCTTTTGAGTACGTGTCTGTGTAAAAATGTAGGTTGATTCTTTCAAAGAAAAAGACAGAAGCCAACCATTTCTAGCAACTCTGTTTGTTTAGGTAAATAGCGTCGTAACCGGTACGGAACCGACAGGTTCATGTTTAGATGGCTATTCACAAGAAGTATATTTCTTTCACGTTTACGTAAGTTTTTTGCTCTTTCTCCCCCTTCTGTTGCAATATTCTTGGGATGGTAGTGCCATAGAGTAGAAAATATAACATTATTAGTAGTGGCTCAACTAGACATCGATGCCGGTTCTTTCCGAATGCAAGTTCTGTACGTTAATGACTATTCCCCCGCCCTATACTACATTTACGAAGAGCACCTTCACAAAATATCTCACAGGAAATGATTTTCTCATATTAGTTTCATTCACGTATATCGATGTCTTCGTTGAGCAACTTTATATTACGTTAGAAATTGGTAACAATCCAATTTTTACTTTCCTTAAAATCGGGCATATATTATGTTAAGAGAATCGGGTTCCGAGCTCTCCGTTTCCCATTCTAATTAAATCATCTGACAAATTATTTAGTTCACAAATGTTGCATTGACTGTCTTTGTTTTGCTGATAGATAGTGTTTACTAATACTACCCCCTCCTCACTCTCTCTCTCTCTCTCTCTCTCTCTATCTGTTCTCTGTTCCTCTCTGTCTCACACTCTTTCTTTCTTTCAAATGACACTTTCCGTATCCCCTTATCAGATTTCAAAATATTCCCGTTCTGTATTTCTCAGTCAACCTGACTTTTCACGTCATACTATAACATCGTTTCTTATTTATTTTATACCTTACGTATGTGTTTATGCAGTGACTGTAATACTACATTTTACTCCTTTTTGATTCCGTATTATCTGCTGCAAAGTAACACCAGTAAATAATGGGTTCTAATCTCAAATTTCATATCTAAATTCGGGCTTCCCTTACCTCAGGAAGAACTCTTTCCCTTTCCGTAAATGGAGAGTGTATTCATTCACAGTAATGAAAATTTAGCATTGTTGTATCCATTTAGAGAACTCCGTATCTTAATCGGTAGAAACTGAACCCTCACTTGACAGTTTTGTTGTCCGTCCGTCTTTCTGCCTGTGTGACTGTTCGATTGTTAAGACCAGTTTGTCTCACGAATGGGTGAGGGTATAAAATTGAAATTCGTATTAGGTACTCAGGCCGGTGCTCTCTTGGCGGTATGAAAAATTTAAGCTTTTAAGTCAGTGTAGTCAAAAGATACGGTCGTCTGTAAAGACCTCTCTTTCTCCAGCAGTGATTGAGGTATTAAATTGAAATACATTTCAAATATTAAGGTCTACGACCCCTTGGCAGCGTTAATAAATAAAGCTTCTAAGTCAATGTGACCAAAGATACGGCCATATATGTCATATATTTTCATACCCATGAACTAATGCTCAAAACCTGAAGATGAATTATCTGCATAAATGTTGCGCATGTTGGTTTAGCGGTCAAGCGCATTATTGGAAACTACTGGTTTTTCAGTCTTCATTTTAACCTAGCCTTAATCTCTCAGTGGTGTGAAGAGTCACAAGAAAGAAAACTTGTGCCGGATTCCAGTTTAAACTGTAGGTCTCCTTTCAACGTTTGTTTAACTGGGTACATTAAGAACACACAAGTCGCCGAAGTCGCGTCCAGTAGAAAGACAGTAGGAAGACTTGCACCATGCAATTGAAATTATTATTATTATCTGTATACCAAATTAAGTTGGCTGGAACTTACAGAGAGCATCTGATATCAATTCTATTCTTTCTCTGTATGATTCCTCAAGGTACAATGTATCAATAACTTTCTTAAGACATTCCGCTCAGCCGCAGCCTTCATTCCACACAGCCTCGTCACCATCCCTACAACCCGCCTCAACCCTCTTAATCATAATGAGACTTCTTTGTATATCTTATATTTCACCTTAGCCAAAACTCCTTTAGACTGAATTGGAAAATCATCCAGTTTCACCCGATCTGCGTTTTGAAAAATTTATGATATGGAACGTAGGCAGATATGTAGCTCATTGTTTCGGTATTTTCTGCTTTTTGCTCAGAATAGTAAAGACACTTTTCTCACTCGCACAATTTAATACGTTTCCTTGGTTCGTATATACACTATATCAAGCAATCAATATACTCCTTTAATTTACTGTTACGTGGTGTATATCTCCCCACACAACTTTTCTGAAAACATGCAACTGGCTGCATGTCAATTACCAAAGAAAAAGGAGTATTCAGTTCTTTAAAATTTGAGAAGCACTCGTCTCAGTCTTAGGCCTTGAGCTTTACACATCGCAATTAAATTACTCTGTTGCGCAGTTCGAAGACATTCATTTCGCTTAAAGGTCACGTGACTTTATTTCAGGTTGGTGGAAGGACTAATAGTCGTCGAGTAACACCAAGGCACCAGCCGCAGGGGTTTTATAATTCACGGGTACTGCAATTTCATGAACCGAAAGGCAACTTGGCTGCCCGTGAAGCTTGCTGTTCTCGCGACGGCGGCCAAGCCCGCTACAGCATCAGAACCGGCGGCGGCGGCCTCTCGGACAACTGGCAGAAGGCCGGCCACTGCCACGTGGCCTGTTTCCTAATTGGCTTCCGCCGCGCGTTACTGTCCTGCGTGGCTGGCTGCCTACAATCTCGTTTTCACAGGGGACGAGGTGTCTTCGCCACACCTGCAGTACGACAGGCCGGGACGGAGCTCCTAACTGGTTGAGAAGTGATTTATTCTCCCTGGTTTAACACAGGCCGATGATTCGCTTGATTTTAGAGGTTATAGGTATGGTTGAATAGTCAGAGACTCTTAAAAGCAATATTTCGATAATATCTGACTGTAAAGTAGCGTACATATCCGGCTGTAAAGTAGTATAGAGATCACCAATAATTCTTCTTATCTATTTTTCTCTGTTGTTGTTGTGGTCTTCAGTCCACAGACTGGTTTGATGCAGTACTCCATGCTCCTCTATCCTGCGCAAGCTTCTCCAAGTAACTATTGTAATCTACATCCTTCTGAATCTATTTAGTGTATTCATCTCTTGGGCTCCCTATATGGTTTCTACCCTCCTCGCTGCCCTCCGATATTTCATTGGTGATCCCCTGACGTCACAGAACATGTCCTACCAACCGATCCCTTCTTCTAGTCAAGTTGTGCAACAAATTCCTCTTCTCCCCAATTCTATTCAGTACCTCCTCTTTATTTACCTGATTCACCCATCTAATCTTCAGCGTTATTCTGTAGGACGACATTTCGAAAGCACCTATTATCTTCTTGTCTTATCTATTTATCTTCCATGTTTCATTACCATACATGGCTACACTCCAAACATATATTTTCATAAAAGATTTTCTGATACTTAAATCTATACTCCATGTTAACTAATTTCTCTTCTACAGAAGAGCCATTGCCAGACTACATTTTATATCCTCTCTACTTCGACCACAATCAGGTATTTTGTTCCTCAAATACCAAAACTCATCTACTAATTTCAAGTGTCTCATTTCCTAACCTAATTCCCTCACCATCACCTGATTTAATTCGACTACACTCTATTATCCTCGTTTTACTTTCGTTGATGTTCATCTCATATCCTCCTTTCAAGACACAGTTTAATTCCAACTCCGTTCAACAACTCTTCCCAGTCCTTTGCTGTCTCTGACATAATTACAATGTCATCGGCAAACCGCAAGGTTTTTATTTCTTCTCCGTGGATTTTAATTCCTACTCCAAATGTTTCTTTTGTTTCCTTTACTGCTTGCTGAGTATACAGATTGAATAATATCGGGGATAGGCTTCAACCTTTCTCTCCTCTTGGCAAAAGTTAAAAACCCAAGCAACTTTCGTATGATGTGTCACTGTCATGTAACATCACTCGATGAAACTTGAGCCATACATAGAAACAACAGCTGCAGAATAGTACAGAAGGTAAAGGAAAGAAATAGACAATGAAATGAACAGAAACGACACTTCTACTCAGAGATAATACTTAGATCGACTCACCGTTATTCATCATTGTCCTCTGGACATAACAAAAGGCATCACGACTGTTAATAGGATATGTGACAATCATTGACGGCACGTACTACCATGCTCGCCACAAAGTTGGTAATTTCTTGTGGTACGACGTATTATTCCTCAAGTAGCACGGTCGAAACTGCTGGATGGTTGTCGGTGCATGTGGACATGCTGCTATCATCTCCGCGACGCATCCCACATGTGCTCAGTGGGATTTAATTTTGGGTACTGTACAGACCAGTCCCTTCGTTTGATATTTCGTCGTTCTAAGAGTGGGCTATTCGATGGGACTGCGCATTCTCGTCCATAAAAATGAAGTGAGCACCGAATGAAACCCTGGAAAGGGGTACAGTGCCCCAGTAATGTGACGGTGACTGCACCATGTTCAAAGAGTTGGAGGTCAGCATGCCCATTCAACATTATGGCCCAGCACATCATAAACATCAGGAAGAACAAAACGGTCATGTCTGACGGTACTGGGCGTGCCTTCATACGCTCATATGGTGAGAAGCTGGAACACGCAATGGGCCCATGGACATTGTCAAATATGATCGTTTCGGTGGTCAAGGTGAAATGGTGTGACGAGCGATAATGTTGCATTCGCGCACTGACCTTAACATCTTTGAACACGCGAAGGAATGGAACGCTATTCCACAAGAACTCTTTAACATCTCTCTGGTCAGCGTGGGAGCACGTTGCACAGCATGCGTTGAAGTCCGTTGTGGTCATACACCCTACCGAGAACTACATGCTGCTATATTCGGAATTTATTTTGGTCACCAGTGTATATGGCTATTATGTTCATTCTGCCTATGGTACTAGGTTCATTTTTGGGCCTAGATTAAACTGTTTCACTGCTGGCCATCAACAGAAGAAAAGGTGCAAGAAACGTCAAACAGGTATGAAGTGAACTAATGCCTAAATATGCAAATGATTAGGCCATCAGGGTAACTACACAGTGTAGAAAGGATTAACGTTACTCACTAGAAAATTGCAGCTGAGTGGTAGTTGTTTGTCAGAAGATCGTGTACGACACATGTGTGTGTGTGTGTGTGTGTGTGTGTGTGTGTGTGTGTGTGTGTGTCTGAGAAAGAGAGAGAGAGAGAGAGAGCGAGGAAGGAACGTCTACGAGCATTTGTCTGAATTCGGAAGTAGAGGATCGTTCTCTACCATGACTGCAGTTTACCCTCCCTGCCGCACGGGGTAGCCGTGGGGTCTAGGGCGTCTTGTCACGGTTCACGCGGCTGCCCCCGTCGGAGGTTCGAGTCCTCCTTCGGGCATGGGTGTATGTGTTGTCTTTAGCGTAAGTTAGTTAAGTTAAAGTAGTGCGTAAGCCTAGGGACCGATGATGTCAGCAGTTTGGTCCCATTGTCCTTACCACTAATTTCCATTTTTTACCTTTCCACGATATTGGCTCCGCTGTTAAAGACGTGCTCCGATGACCGAAAGTCTCAGCCTAATCGTACAGCGAATCTGGAGATATACAGCGTAAGGTGCATCTATCAGGTTCTCTGGATCTCGCCTGGTGTCTGCTAAAGATGCCGTTCGTGTCGCTACAGGAAATGACGCTCGCTCTTGGCTACGTCTCTACAGTGGCGCTGCAACGGTTGTGATTGTAGGAAAATAACGATCTGCTTTTCAGTAACCAGCTCGCTAATTTGCTTCCAAGTAGGCCATGTGATTTTCTGACAGCTGTATTTCTCGCAGTAGCATTATTGATACACAATTTACAAACTTCTGTTCTATGACTGTTTACGTGTGGCACATACGTGATACAATTAAGACTGATTCTTGTTTTATGCAGGGCTCAGTGGCTTAATGTGGCTGCTTCCACCCCCCGACTTCGTAATAAACATTCTGAGCGGTGAACAGATTTCCGCACAGCACAGCTAATAATTTTCGCGACCTTGCACACAAGTGAGAGCTCTCGGCTACGGAAGGCGAGAGCAATGGCGACTGAGTTTCTGCCTCATATATTTCAGCATTCAGGACCCGGGAAGCTCCTCGTCGTCTTGTAAGGATAGGCTTCACTCAGGGAATAGGAAGCGAACATGCTGTCTCCAGGTGGACTGTGACGCTTGAATTCTCCACAAAGACACCACAACCTCGCAACGGGCTTCCCAACAGTAGCATGTTACATATTTCACAGCATTAGTTTGACTGATAACTGTTTGCCATAGTTGTCACTCTCGTCTCGTTGGCCGGAGTCTCACGACCGTCATGTGAATACAGAATCGGTGGGTTCACGTACGTTGAATCAGGAGACTGGCTTGTATTCAGTACTACAAATGCCCACACTGTGGGTGCGTCGACGTACGCAGCGCTACCTTCTGGATGGTAACCATTGTTTCAGCTTTCACTGTCGCAGAAGCTGAGTCAAGCACTCGGACAGTGATTCGCTGAACGATAACATTGGACACAGGAGTGCCATCGCATCGTCGTTTCGGGTGACTGAGGTT
This sequence comes from Schistocerca americana, assembly GCF_021461395.2. NCBI lineage: Eukaryota > Metazoa > Arthropoda > Insecta > Orthoptera > Acrididae > Schistocerca > Schistocerca americana. The sequence continues at coordinate 358,391,363 of NC_060123.1, forward strand.
CAGTATACAGTCAATGTGGATGTATCCGCGGGTGCAGCATGTGTCATAGTATCTCATCGCCATACAGGCCAAACACGTGCTGTAATGGTGTGGTTCACGTAGTAGATGACTGTGACAACAGGCGCTACATTTATGACATGTTAAGGGCTGTAGCTGTGCCCTACCTACGGCATCTCAGAGATGTTATCTTCTAACAGAATAAGGGAGACTTCGACACAGAGGGTGTACAATTGTTGCCCCTCCCTGCACGTTGCACTAATGCTTTACCTATTCAAAAAATCTGGAAGTAGACCGCGCAGAGACTGGCACTCCACACTTCGCCAGAGACAGTTGAAGCAGCATGCAATTACAAGCTCGTTCCGACTAGATGTCCAGACTGTTTAAAGACCCTGTCCTGCCGGAGGCCACAGCTGTATATACTAAAGCAGACATTTAATTATGTATCCTTTTTATCGTACTCAATATGCACAATAAGTAAAATATAGTTATCCGATGTCGTCCTTCGCGATGCAGTTTTAATGGAGAGCAGTGCATTTAATACTTATGCAGACACTCAACTACTAGAAAACGTTTTGATCATTCCTACATTGTGCCTTCTATTGTCTAATCTCCATTTACGATCGTCGCTATTATAGTGGGATGGTTTAATTGCCAAAAATTACACACTGATGGGCCAAAACATTATGAACACCTGCTTAATAGCTTGTTTGTCAATCGTTGGAACGAAATACGTCACTTATTCTGCATATCAGAGAGGTATGTGGCATTACATGTCTACGCATAGGTAACGTAATTGTCGTAAATAAAAGGCCGCTGATTTCCGTACGCGGTGATGGCGCCCAAAGAGACCAAGATAGGTTCCATATGATTTACATCAGGCGAATTTGGTCGCCGAGACATCAGTGTGAAATCATTATAATTCTCCTCTATAATTGGAAATGACAGGAGATAAACATCCGTCTGACCTTACTCATGTATTTAGCTTGAAGTTTTTTGGTATTTCTATAAATTTTATTCTTGAGGTTTGTTAATACTAGCTTAACTCTGAAGTCTGGAAGTATCTTACGCAACGTGCCAATAGTGTCAAAGCATTTCTAAAATCAATGAAAATTCTGATTACATTCTTCAATTTTAGAAAAATTTGAAGAATCGTGTATTTTAAATTAAATATTCGTTCTGAGCAAGATCATACTGTACTAAACACAACTTGATGTTCATCCAAATCTACGTGAAGTGTTGACATTGCCTGGGTTAGCCATACTCTTGAGTACACTTCACGTTCGTCACTTCTCTTGTGCAATTACTGAATTAACTCGATTTTCATTGTTCTTTTATCTTCTCCGTCTTCAAAACGTTTTCATGAATTAATTTTAAAGCCTTAGCGGCTTTTTTAACAGTTCGTCAGTTATGTAATATTCCCCAATAGCCTCACTATTTTTAAGATTTTTAATTCTTCTTCAAGTCATCAAGAGCGTGTGCTGATTCTGGTGCATTACTAGAATTTGTAACGTCTGCATTGATGGGGAGCTTCGGAAGCTAATCGAACTACTTCAGGATTCTTAGTATCATTTAAGTCAAACTGTCATTTTCATCTCTAAAACAAATGACTGGTGGTTGAAAAAATTTTAATTTGGCATTAAATGCCTGATAGGAGCGTCTGAAGATTATTTTTCAAGAAATGATACGTATTTTTGTACTTTTAGTTACTTGTGAGATCTACATATCTATTTGTAGTGAATTAGGTTATGTTGTTTGTTTAATTTGTTGGAGGGACAATTTATATTGATATTCTCCGAATACAACTACAGTAAAGGAATGAGAGTGTGGTACAGTTTATTTATTGAGAAGGATAGAGAAGGAACTGGAGCGTGCAAGCAAAATTTTAATGTTAATTGAGCGCATTAAGAAAGGAGCGGCACGGAAGTGGCTTCCATATATTCCAAAGATGAACAAGCGAAGTACGCTCTATACTAAACTCTTAATATAGGTGAGTATCTTACTGCCAGCTATTTCTATTACATTACAAAAAACAAGAAAATATACGAACTATCAGAAGACTTAACACGTCCGTGGCGCAAAATTGAACTTGATTTTAAAGAATTAGTGCTCATGTGTGAAGGATTTGTGATAGATGCAAAAAGGCACTTCTACATTAGACTGTTTAAAAAAACATCCTGGACACTGAACTGAAACAGAATGGATTCTTTAGACAAAACGAAGCTTCTCTCATATTTCACTCTGAATAATTGCTGTTAATGTGACGCAGGTTGTGAGGAGTAACACAGAACAAAAATGCAGGCCAACATTTAATTGTTGTGCATGAAGGTAGCGAAATGGGTTTCTTCAGAGTTTCAGTGTTCAGATACTACCAAAGAAGCAAAACGCCGGGGTATGATTCATAAATATACAAAAAACATTGATACATACAAACTATGATGGTATGGACTTTGGCGTGGTGGGACGGCCAGTCAGCCTCAGCGATATAGACAGCCTTATCTTAGCTGCAACCACAACGGAGTGGTATTTGTGGGAGGCCAGACAAACGTGTCGTTCCTGAAGAGGAGCAGCAGCCTTTGCGGAGTTGCAGGGGCAACAGCCTGGATGATGACTGATCTGGCCTTGTAACATCAACCAATGTGGCCTCCCTGTGGTAGTATTGTGAATGGCTGAATACCACGGTAAACTATAGCCATTATTTCTCCCCATGGCACGTACACAGCTTTAAAGTATAGTTAAACAATGACAGCACCATCTTCGGTAAAATATTTCGGAGGCTAAATAGCTCCCCGTTCTGTTAGAGCAGGAACCAGTCAGGAGAATGTCCTCATCAGGAGAAACAAAACTGGTGTTATACGGGCTGGAACGTAGAATGTTAGATCCGTTTATTTGTCAGGTAAGTTAGCCAATTTAAAAAGGAACTTTGATAGGTTGATGATAGATATAGTGGGAATTATTGAAGTTCGATGACAGGATGAAAAGGACCTCTTCAAGTGAAAACATGATTACCAATACAAAATTAGATAGGGGTATGCAGGAGTAGTTCTCATAATGAGTAGGAAAATATGAATGCAGGTAAGCTACTATGAACAGCTCCGCAGATAATGAAGAGGCTGAAAGAACGCATGATGAGATAAAGAAACAGTTCCGTTAGTAATGTGAGATGCAGATATAATTGTGATGTGGGACTAGAAGTCGATAGTAGTCAAAAAAGAAGAGAAGAAAAATAGTACAAGAACATGGACTGGGAGAAGGAAATTAAATAGGAAGCCGTCTAATAGAATTTTGCACGGAGCGTTATTGAATCATCGCTAAAGTTTGGTTTAACAGTCCTTTAAAAAAGTTTTATACGTGGAAGTTACCTGGAGACCCTGGAAGCTTTGAGACTGATTATAAAGTGGCAAGATAGTGGCCCAGAAAACAGATTTTACACTGTAGGACATTTCAAAAGACAGATGCAGACTCTGATCTTAATTTACAGGATATGAACTACAAATTAAATCTGAAGCACTTGCAAAAGGACGGCAATTAATGAGGTTGTTGGTAGTTTCAGAGGGAGCTTGAGGCATTGAAACAGGAATTAGGAAACAAAGAAAAGGGCTAGAAGATGACCGGATAGCCTTAAGAAATGAAACAGTGAAACCAGCAAGCCACAGTAGAAATCTTTGGATAACACAGGATATATTGAATTTAATTTACGAAAGCAGAAAATGTATAAATACAGTAAAAGAAGTAGCGAAAAGGAATGCTACAATATTAAATTGACAAAAAGCACAAAATGGCTAAGCGGGAATGTCTAAAGGACAAAGGTAACGATATAGCACCATGTATAATAAGGGGAAAACTAGAGTCCGCCTACACAAAATTACAGAGACCGTTGGAGAAGAGAGATGCAATTTGATAAATAGCAAGAGCTCAAATAGCAAGCCGATATTAAGCAAAGAAGGGAAACTTGCAAGGATGGAAGAATTTATAACAGGGCTGTACAAGGGCAGTCATCTTGCAGGTTACAATACAGAACAGAAAAAGGAATTAAACGAAGATATCGTAGACATCTTATCTTAAAAGATAGGTTAACGAAAAGATAATCTACATGAGCAGGTACTGTCGATTTAGACACATCTTTTGACAGTGTTGGCTGGAATATTCCCTTTGAAATTCTAAAGATATCAGGGATAAAATACTGGGAGTGATGAGATATATATATATAGCACTTACACTGAAACTAGAATACAGTTACAAGAGTCCCAGGAAATGCAAGGGAAACAGTGGTTGAGAAGAGAGTGAGACGGGTTGCAGGCTATCCTGATTTTATTCAATCTGCAAACTGAATAAGCAGTAAATAAAACCAAGGAGAAGTTTGAGAGGAGGATTAAAGCTCATGGAGAAGAAATCTGAGGTTCCCCGATGACATTATAATGCTGACAGAATCGGCATAACATCAGTTGAACGGCATCGATAGTGTGTTGAAAAGAAATTACAGAATAAACGTCAATAAAATAGAAACAAAGTCAATGAAAAGTGGCCGAATTATTTAGGCTACCTTAAGGGAATTAGACTAGTAACCGATATCCTAGTGTACTAGACGAGTTTTGATATTTGGGCAAAAAAATAACTGACGACTGCCGAAGTAAACATGATATAAAATGCAGGTTAATAATGGAGAGAAAAAAAATTATTTAATACAAGAATTTGTTAATATCTAACATAATTTAAAAGTTAGGAATTTTTTGTGAATGTATTTGGCTGGAGTGTAATCTCACACGGAATTGAAACGTGGACATAAGCAGCTCAGACACGAAAGAAAATAGAAGTTGTGCTACAGAAGAATGCTGAAGACTTCATTGGTAAATCAAGTAACTGATGAAGAGTTACTGACTCGAACTGAGGAAAAAAGAAATATGTACGGTCACTAGACCAAAGAAGGAATCGGTTTACTGGACACATAAAGAGGTGTCATGGAATCGTCAGTTTGGTTATGAAAGGAGATGAGGGTAGGGGGATAAAAATTGTAGAGTGAGTCCTAGCCATGACTGCAGTAAACAGCTCCAAATGGTTGTAGCCTGCAGTTGTTATTCAGAGATGAAGAGGCTTACACAAAATATACCGCTGTAGAGTTGCATCCCAACAGTATTCAGACTGAAGGGCACAACTAGAGTAACAAGAACAACCTTCCAGAGACATATGTTTCCTGAAGAAACTTCATATCATAATAAGCAAAAGAATATTTTAATTGCCTCTGGTTCCCTTAAAAGTTACATACACTTCTAGCTCCCTAGAAAGCTTATGAGCTTGATATAAAGAAAGGTAAGCGTTTGGCTTTAGTTGGTTATGAAACTCTTTAGTTTTACCTTATTTGAGTGATAATTATTTCAAGAAAATTTGTGTGTTCCCTTTAACATACCGCCATCTGACGTTGACCTACACCCGTTACAAATTGTCTATAAGGTAGCACCCAACAGGAGCCAAAATCTTAAGCTGTCACAAATCTCGTTATTTGATAGAAATAACAGCTAATGTTGAGTCACTGCTAGCGCAAAAAGGTGGGTTACAACCAAAGAAACGTGTCACGACAATCGCAGGAACTGAAAATATAACGTCAGTCGGCACTGATTCTAGGGAAAAGTCGTCATTGTGATCACACGTCTGGAACAGACGACTGGTCGTTTCATGCGGCTGACGAAAATTCTGGTAGAACTGTGCAACTGATAATGCCAGCGAAAAGAGAGAAACTGCTAAAGCAGGATAAATGCAGTTTCTGTTCGCGTTTTCAACTGTCAGTTAATTCAGTGGGTTGTTTAATTGTGTAGCACGCGTTGGCGACATAAATGTAAGGCCCCCCCTCTCCCACTCACCATCTCTCTCTATCTCTCTCTCTCTCTCTCTCTCTCACTCTCTACCTCTCTCTTTCTCACACATAAACAAGACCCTGCGCAATCGTGAACTGGCATTCACTTCAATTTGCAGTATACTACATCGCAGAGAACGTGGACATCTGTAAACATTTTGTAGAAAGTGCCTAATCTAATAGCCTACCACAAAAAGTAAAAATTTTACATCTTCGCAAACGTAGTGCCTCATGGATTAGCTCCATTGAGAAAATTTCGTATCTCTATAAGAGGAACTAACTCCTACAGTTTGTAATAGATTTATTAGTAATGATTCCGCCTTGCAGAAGATGTTTATACATCGTTTGTGGAGAAGAGATATCTGACAGCATACATGATGTACCATAGGACATGTTTCACGTAAATAGGTAATATTCCCGATCGTCTGTGGAACTATATCGTAGAAACTACAAGGAACGTTAACCTTACATATGGGAACAACAACAAAATCTTTGGTTCCTCTCCCTCCGCAGATCACGGTTGCACCTCCTATCCTTGGGCCATTCTCAGAAAATATCTGGGAGAGCGGGACGTGTACTACAGCGGAGAAGGTGGAGGTGCTACGTCCAATATTGCCCCTCAAAGTATGAGGGCCTAGCAGCGGCGCCGCTATGAATAGATAACACCTCATTGGCGAGGGTTAGGCTGCGTTCGCAGGGTCTCCGCCGTTATGTGCAATAACAGGGCACGGATCGCGAATGAGCCCAAATATTTAATACTCTTTCATAACCGTGTTGCATAGCGATCCGCCAGTGTAATAAGATATTTTTCTTACAGTGGTTCTTGTGGCTTACACGAATTATAGTACCGTATGCCTTTCTTGCTGTAGCACTTCTCATGGATAATATGCTAATGCTAATAAGAAGCTGACAGTCTTGTTCCTATGCTGTTTCTCTGTGTACGACTGTGTACTCTGTTAAGGAGGCATTAGTTACATCTAACATTAAAAGATATCTCCTGTAGTAAATACAGCCTTCTGTTACATTTTGCGATCTGTCAAACTCATTTTTACCTCTTAGGTAAATTAAAATTTCAGAGTGAAGCACGAAATGCCACAAAATTGTTCAAATCGTATATCTCTGTTAGGAAAGAGACGTGTATTAAGCTATCACGCATCATTCAACTGGAAACTAATTACATGTGGTGTCCCACAAGATTTCATCTCAGGGCCCTTCCCTTTTCTTGGGTATATCAATGACCCTTCATCTGTAACATTACCAGATACCCAGTTTGTTTTGTTTGTGGATTACGCAAACTTTGCAATGCATAGCAAATCAGCAACGTCTTAGACATACTTTTTAAAAAAGTTTGCATGAACGTTAATAGATGGTTCTAAGCTACTTCTTTGTCACTAAATTTTGAACAAACATACTACATGCAGTTCAGATTTTGTACGAGGTCACCCACCAGCATACGCCTAAAATATGACAACAAAAAGAAGAAAAAGTTGACGAGGTTAAATTCTTGTACCTATTACAGTTTGATAATAAACACCACAGAATTTGTAATGAGCCTAAACAAATCTTTATTTTCGGCGCAAATTTTATCACATATAGGTGGTATTAAAATAAACAAGCTGGAATAATGTTCTTACTTTCTTTCCATAATATCATAAGGGATTATCTGATGGGTGTAACTAATGAAGCAGAGCTAAAGTTGTCTGGGTCCAAGAACTGTAATGAGGGTTATTTGTATTGTCAACTCAAGACCATCCTGTAGAGACCTGCTAATGGAACTAGGGATATTAACTAGTGCTTCCTAATATATTTACTTCTTAAACCTATATTTATTCCATTTCAGGCAAAAAGCTCAGTTCATGGAGTCAATACCAGAAATAAGAAACATCTTCACAAAAATTTAAAGTCACTTACGTGAGCCAAAAATGTCGTCCATTATTCAGGAATACAGATTTTCAATAACTTGCCAGCAACCATAAAAAGTTTAACTACTAATGAAGCTGATTTTAAGAGCAGCCTAAAGGATTTACTTGTGGCCAACTCCATCTTCTCCTTTGATGAATTGGGAAAGTAAGTCTGCCTGTTATGCTTTCACAATCAAACCGATTAACTGATTTTAATGAAATTTCGCAAGGAGATAGCTTGAAAGCTGAGAAAGAATGAAGGCTACTGTAGAAAGTGTGTAGTATAAGATGTTTATTGATTTGAAGAATCAAACGCGAAATTATTATTGTTTATTCGTTTCGCCCTCTAATGAGCACGGGGAACCATTAATTAGCACTGGTCTTCTTAGCTTTCTTGTTCTTCTTTTCTTCCCAAAACTTCCTTATCCCTTCACTATGGGCCTGTCTTCTTTCTTGTGTTCATGCGTTTTTCAATTTCGGATTCTTTTTCGTCGGGTTTTTGGTTGTGAACTTATGAGAGTTGATTTTCCGTCTGCACGTAATCCGTATGGTTTCTAGTGGCTCAATACTGAGTTCCGTGAGGTCATTTTGGGTTTCTGTTAGCCAGCGCGGCCTGGTTTGGCGAGTTCCTTTGATGATAAGGAAGATTTTCCTGGTAACTCTAGAGGCGTCCATTCTTGCTAAATGCCCGTAGAATTTCAATTGTCTTTTCCGTGCAACTGACGTGAAACGTTCAGTCCTTCAGTACAGTTCTTCAGAGCTTTTGTGCATCCAGATACCATCTTGAATCTTGGGCCCAAATATTTTCCTCGGTATTTGCCTTTCCATTTTCTTCATGTTCTTGATGTCGATGGTTAATGATGATGTTTCAGTTACGTAGAGCGCTTCTGGAAGAGTGACTGTATGATAGAAGTGAAGTTTGGCTTGGTTGGATAGCGATTTCTTATTGTATATGTTCCAGGTCATTGTATAAGCTTTACGTAATTTTTCAGCTCGTGTTTTGTGAGCTTCTTTTTCGTTACCAGTGTTGCTGATTATTTCACCCAATTACATGAAGTACTTAACTAGTTTCATGTCACCATATTTTATTTGAAAGTGGTTTCAGATTTGAACTTTTGGAGTCCATGAATTGTGTTTTCTCGTACAGAAAATTTGGAGTCCGGTTTTGATAGCAACCTCATGAAGTTTCTAGATGGCATATTTGGCTTTCTCTGGAGTACGCGTAGTTATTGCTTGGTCATGAGCAAAAGCAAGGCATTTTATGTTGATTCGTTGGTCCTTTGTTCCCATATTTATTCCAGTATTTCTTCTCCCACGTCTTGATAATCTTGTCTAGTACCAGGTTAAAGAGAAATGGGGACAACCCATCACCCTGTCTCACACCTGTCCTAATTTGAAAAGGTTCAGAAACTTCTTCCATGAATTTTACTTTTGAGGTTTTGTCTGTTAGCGTCTGCTCAATTAATGAAATAGTTTTGTTAGCTACACCACACTCACGAAGTGTACCGAACAGACTGGTGCGATGAATCGAGTCGTATGCTTTCTTGAAACCTACGAAGCTGACTACAGTGCGGTTCGACTGACGGTGTTGCAGTATCATCTTCTGGTTCCAGATCTGTTCTGTGCAGGATCGATGTGGGCAGAAGCCTGCCTGATATTCACCGATGATAAGTTGTGTCTGTCGTTCAAAACTGGTGAAAAGAGCACTTGAGAGCACTTTGTAAGCGACTGGTAGGAGTGAAATGCCTCGATAGTTGTTGGGATCGGTCTTATCGTCTTATCGCCCTTTTTGTGTAGAGGGTGAATCAAAACAGTTTTCCAATCTGCTGGTATGACTCCACTTACCCATATATTTTCTATGATAGGTTTGTCAGTCAAGAGTTCACCTCCAATTTTGAGTATTTCGGCAATTAAATCGTCTTCCCCTGGTGCTTTGTTGTTTTTCAGATGTGGTACACTGTTTCATATCTCCGCATGAGTAGGTGGAGCTGAATCGTGGTTTGGGGTCGCAACCACTAAGTCACGTTTGTCTGCTGGTGGTTCACAGTTGTGTAACTTCTCGAAATGCTGTTTCGGGATTCAAAGCTGTGTTCGTCGCAAATGCTCCATCAGGGCGTCGAAACAAAGAGTCTGATCGTTTGTGATGGTACGTGCGCTTAATTCGTCTGATGGTTTTGGATGTTTTCTTCTGTGTTTCGAAAACGTTATGCCGATTCTCCGGTGTTTGATGGCTGTGTCTAGTCTTCCAGGCTTGAATACGTGATTCAAGTGCTCTGTCGCAGTCTGTTGTGCCACCTGTGTTTCCGTGTCGGTTGATCGAGTTTTCTTGGTGATTGCTCGGTGGTTCCAAAAAGCTCTTCCCATGTTTCCGTGTTAGTATCTAGTGATTGTGCGAACTCCTCTGCATGTTCTTTTAGGTATTCTGGATCAATGCACAGCAGTTTAGATTTTCAGCACTTCTTTCGATTAAGTACGAAGCGGATTTTGACTTCTAAGAGATGGTGATCGGACTCCACGAAAGCTTTGCGCACCCTCACGTTCATGATTTATGGAGAGAATTTTCTAGTTATCGCTACATGGCCAATTTGATATTCCTCAATGCGGTTGTTTGGAGATTTCCATGTAGTCATTTTCTTCGGTGGTTTCTTAAAGGTCTGCAGCTCGTGGTCGTGCGGTAGGGTTCTCGCATCCCATGCCCGGGTTCCCGGGTTCGATTTCCGGCGGGGTCAGGGATTGTCTCTGCCTCGTGATGACTGGGTGTTGTGTGATGTCCTTAGGTTAGTTAGGTTTAAATAGTTCTAAGTTCTAGGGGACTGATGACCATAGATGTTAAGTTCCATAGTGCTCAGAGCCATTTGAACCATTTTTTTTTTTTTTTTGTTTCTTAAAGTGAGTGGACATTATTTGGAGGCTGGCTATCCCACATATGTTGATTAAGTGATGTCCATTGGTGTTCGTCTTTTGTGTACTGGAAAATTCCCAATTATTTGTCTGTGTTCACGTTCTCCGCCAATTTGCGCATTGAGATCTCCAAACAGGACTTTGAGTGGAGTTGAGGGATCTTAGTGAGTATACGCTCGGGGTGTGACTGGAACGTCCCCATTTTGTAAGGATCGTTATTGACTGGAACATGTTCGTTTGCCAGTGTATAGGCCTTATTGGCACATTTAACTGTGAGTAGAGAGAGGCGTTCAGAGGGTGACGAGAAGTCTATCACAGATTCCTGGAGACTATTATGCACGAGGAATGCCGTTCTCAACAAATTTATGTTACTATTTTTCAGTTTGATTGCGGGCTTTCCCTTGCAGACTCGATAGCCACCGGAATCAAAGTGATCACAATCAGAAAAACGTGTTTTTTGTACTGCAAGTATACGAATCCCAAATCTATCACATGTATCTGTCAGTTTCTTGAGTTCTCCTGTTTTAGTCAGTGTCTGTACGTTCAGTGTACCAATGAATTGCTTTCGCTTTGATTTGGGGAGTTTTGGGAAGCTCCGACTCTTCCCTGCATGATGCCCTGGTCCCCCAGAATCCGAATGACCAGGTCCTCCGCCTTTCTTCTTCTGAGTTACGGCCTGAGGTAGTTGCCTGGTTGCTTGTATTCCCATCATGCTAAGTTCGTGGCTGATTTCAGCTGCTGGGCGTCTCCCTGGGGCGAGTGGCTGATTGTCGATTCAATTCACTCTCATCGTACGGGTTGTTAGTCCGCATGGCAGCGGGTGTATTGATGGAGTTTTGCAGGTGCCTTTTGGTGCTTTTGGCTTTTACCCTCCTCCTTTATTCGGGCTTGGGACCGGCAGCAGCAATTACTGAGCTACTAAATCCACCCAGTAATTGCTACTGGCGGAATTAAATAACGCGAAATAGGGAACAAAAATTAGTCTTTGAAAAAGTTATTTACTCTTTAACTGTTGAAGTTAATCATACTTGCGAATATGCTTGTCTTGTTTGGTATGTTGTATACAGTACGATTCAAGGCAATGAAAATAGTACTTATATAATCCTCAACGATTTTAATCCATACTTCTAATATTAGCCATTTTACCCGCTGAGCGTCACTAATGTCTTACAACTTCTGAGAGCTTGAAGGCTCTCAACAACGACGTCATTTAAATGGCGTACTACAAACAGAGAGACTCCGTGAAATTACATGTAAAACGTGAGAGGCTGTTACCGAGGATGAATTTGATTGTGATATGCGATCGCAGCAACGGGTAACTGGCAGAAACGTGAAGACAGTTGACAAATACCCTTTGTAATACGAGTGCTTCGTTCTTGGTCGTCCACTCTTATTATTGCCTCTTGGCTCTTATACATATCCGTCCCTCCGTATAGGTTACCCAAATTTTTCTCATAATTTCGATCATCATGCACCATTTTACACTGTCGAGTACTTTTTTCACATCGAAAAATAGTGTTAACGTGACTTTATTTTTCTTTAGTCTTGCCTCCATAACCAACCGCAACGCCATAATTGCCTCTCTGGTGCCTTTACCGTTCCTAAAGCCAAACTGATCGTCATCTAACGCATCCTCAGTTTTCTTTTCCATTCTTATAAATATTATTCTTGTGAGCAACCAGGATGCATCAGCAGTTCAGCTCATTGTGCGATGATTTTCCCACTTGTCAGCTCTTGCAGTCATCGAAATTGTGGGATATTTTTTCGAAAGTCAGATGGTATGTCGCCAGACTCATACGTTCTACACACTAATGTGAATAGTCGTTTTGTTGACAATTCCCCCAATTATTTTAGAAATTCTGGTGGAATGTTGTCTGTCCCTTCTGCCTTATTTGATCTTAAGTCCTCCAAAACTCTCTTAAGTTCTGATTGTAATACTGGATCACATATCTCTTCTAAATCGACTCCTGTTTCTTCTTATATTACATCAGACCAATCTACCCTTTCCTTACCAGTGTTCTTTCCACCCATTCGCTCTCTCCTCTGGAGTTAACAGCGTAGTTTCCGATGCACTCTTTATGTTACCACCCTTTCTTTTAATTTCACTGAATGTTGTTTTAACTTTCCTATATACTTTGTCAGTCTTTCCGATATTATTTCTCAATTGAAGACTTAATTCTGAAAATGAGTCCGTGACCATATTTTTGGCACTTTATTTTACAAGTTCGTGTTGATCACACAAATTTTTACACTTCACTACTACCTATTTCGGGTACTGCCATTTTCAGATCATAAATTGTTCTGATCTAGTATCAACTTCAATGAAAACATGTATGTACATAGTAAGTGTGCATGTACCTTCATGTTTAGCTTTGCGTTGATACTACATGTTTCAACCAAGTACAGCATCCCCAAAGAAAAAAGTCCATAGGATTCAAGTCAGGAGACCTAGCAGGCTAAGTAACTGTTCCTCCTCGACCAACCCATCTGGCAGGATACCTTCGGTTCAGAACACGTCGTGCACGCAAGGCATTATGTTCTGGAGATCCATCATGTTGATACCATATAAGCATTCTGGTTCTTAGCGGCACTTCATCCAGAAGAGGAGGAAGAATTTGTCTGAGGAAGTTGGCGTACGCTGTGTCGTTTAGACTACCATTGATGAAATAAGAGCCAATAATTGTAGTACCAAGCATTCCACACTAGACGATTACTCTCCACTGAAGCTGATGTTCCATCTGTCTAAGCGATCGTGGGTTGTCACTGGACCAATAATGCATGTTCCTTGTATTTACCTCTCCTTTGTTTGAGAAGGATCATTCATCGATAAATAGAATATTGGAGAAGAAGATCGGGTTGGCGAGGATTTGCTGCTGTGCCCATTGACAGTACTGTACACGGTTCTGGAAATCAGTCCCATGCAATTCTTGATGTAGGTGTACACGGTAAGAATGGTACCGGTGACGTGTAAGAATACGACGTACACTGGTTTTAGGAATGCCAATCTGGGTTCAAGCTGTCATGTGCTCACATGTAAATTTATAGCAATGGAAGTGAGAACAGTAACTTCGGCAGCTTCATCTGTGCGAGAGCTACGACGATTGAGTTATCGTGGGTTGAAACTTCCCGATTCCTGAAGCATCACAATAAGACGAGAAAACATCTGTCAGGAAAGTGGGTTCTTGTCAGGATATCGCTCTCTGTACAGTTCCGCTGCCTGCGTAGCATTTCGCCTACCTTCAACAACAATAACAATAAAATAACTTCACTGTATTCCTACTCTACACAACAGTATTTAAAAGGACTAAACTACTGTACCAAATGTACCCGTACATACGAAAACAGTATTGCAGTTACTATTCTGCAAACTTACATTCCTCACGGATGAGTAGCATTTCTAACAACTCTTCAATTGACGATGGTTGACAGAATGACGGGCGTGCATTCTACTTATGTTTGCATTTGTCCTCTGTCAACGTCAGCACGTGGATGTGTTCCATTACCCCGAGTACCTGCACTAAGCGCTGGGAGCGTCAACGTCAATGTTGTGTTGCGTAATTAATAACTTTGAGTTTCAATGAGTAGTACACAGTGATACATTTTTGAATAGGTCTTCAGGAGAAGAAAGGAATTACTGAACAAAGAATAAAGGGTGCCATTTAAAAAAGTCATACCAGTGATCATATCTTTGTAAAAAACAGAGCTACAACGAAGGCAATCATGCTGATTCATGTCCCCCTGACGGCTAAAGAACATTTGCTTGAAACATTTTGTAATTTGCATCTGGACAAACAGTTATTTGCGGTGGTCAAGATAAAGGATACACCCTGTATACGTGAGGAACAGGACAGGCCTCAGCACTGATCACTGGGGCGCTCCCCATTTCACTGTGGCCCACTCAGACCCCACATCATAGCCATTCTCAACAATGCGGATAATGGCGTTTTACTGTCTGTTGTTAGAGTAAGATGTGAACCAATTATAAGCTACTCCCCGTATTCCATAATGGTCCAACTTCTGGAACAATATTTTGTGATCAACATAATCAAACGCCTTAGTTAATCAAGACAGATAGCTAGCATTCGAAACCTTTTGTTTAATCCACCCAGTCCCGCACAGAGAAAAGAGAATACAGCACTTTCAGTTGTTAAACCACTTCTAAAACTGAACTGTACATTAGATATCAAATTATGTGAAACAAAATGATCAGTTATCCTTACATACACAGTCTTTTCAATAACCTTAGCAAACACGGAAGGCATAGTAATAGGACTAAATTTGTCTACATTATTCCATTTTTCCTTTTTATAAAGCGGCTTTACTATTGAGTTCTTAAGCCGTTCAGGAAACTGATCATTCTTAACGGAAAAACTACAAATGTGGCTAAGTACAGAGTTAACATGTGAAGCACAGTACTTTAATATTCTGCTATGTACACCATCATATCCATGAGAGTCCTTCGTCTTCAGTGATTTAATTAAAGTAATCTCTCTCTTGTCAGTATGACAGAGGAGTATTTCAGTCATCAATCTCGAGAAAGCATTTTCCACGAGATTTATATGATTCCCTGTAGAAACTACGTTTTTATTTAATTCACCAGCATTTCCCAGAAAGTGATTGTTAAATACCGTACACATATCTGACTTATAGTAACAGAAATATTTTCACCACGCAGTGACTCTATATTGTCGACCTTGTGCTGCTGACCAAATACTTTCTTCATGACTGACCAAATGGTTTTAACTTTATCCTGTGAATTACCTATACTACCACACATTCTTTGCCTTCATAATAACATACTTGAGCACCTTACAGTACTGTTTCTAATGGGCTACTGTGGCTCGATTGTGACTATTTCTAACATTTTGATATAATTCCTACTTTGTTCTACATGATATCCTTATCCCACTAGTCAGACCCCGGGCTGCCTTTTATTGCTAGTACACTTTTATAACGTTGTAATGGAAATCAACTTTCAAACAGCATAAAGTCATGCGTAGGATGATCCAACCATTTCAACATTTTCACGATTTTAAAGAGCCAACTGGACCGAATTTGGTACGATATCCCTCGGAAAGACGTCTTACAATTCTGTCAATCAATGCCAAGACGAGTAACTGCTTGCATGAGGGCTAGATGTGGACCAACGCATTACTAACTCGCTCAGTTTGTGAAACTCTTTTTCATGAATACATCATCAAGTTTTTTCTGAAATTGCTGTCATTTGTCATAAGTACATGAGTACATGAACATCATGTCTACCTATTTCCTTTCCATTTCGCTAACTTCTTCGTGCTACTTCGGTTTCTCTCTCTCTAACGTTAGAGTGTATTTTGTGTTAAGCATGTAACAGAGAAAAAATTAGAAAAGTTTTCAAATTATGCTTAAAGTTTGTTGGGAGTCGCTAAATGCTCTCATGAAACATTTTATGAATATAATCTGCGTAATTTTCGCACCATTTTAAGTAAAATCAAGTTTTCCAAGCATCTCATTGTTTATGACGACATATCTGTGAGTCGTACAGGGATATAATTTTGAAAAGACATTCAGTGACATATACAGATGCTGCCTGCAAAATGTGTTGTGTATGGAGTTGGTAGTAATAGATTAAAACGTCATGCCTGCTGTTGACGTTTTACAGGGCACCATTTTAAGCAGAATGAACTCTTTCATACACCTACACTGCGCAACAGAATTAAAGGATACCTTTTTCGAAACCCAGTAGTTGTGTCCCATTGCGAAGCATAAGTTTTAAATTTGTCTTTTGCACCATTATAGAGGACGGCTGGAGGCGCCCCTGAACCAGATTTCAAACTTATGCATCGCAATGGAAGACAGTTATGGAGTTTCGAAAGAGTGATCCTTTAATTTTGTTCCACAGTGTAAATGTCTGTGAAATCGTATCCTCTCAACTATATATCGCACAGTGATATAATTTTGCAGGAACATTCAGTGGTTCACAAGTATGTAGATAGTGTCTGCAAACTGTGTTCCGAATAGGGACATGTCTGATGCCAAATTAGTGCATGAACAGCAAAAATGTAGCATGCGATAAAATTTCTTCCTTTCATAATTTTGTGGAGGTGAGAAAAAGTTTCGTTAAGATTGTAAATTATGTATACTATTTGTTGGAGCCGATAAGTGCTTCCATTCTCAAATACTGGATAAGAAAAATCCGAGTATTTGCGCGCCTTCAGTTACACTGTCTCAAGACAAGCACACTCTTCCTAAATGTAAAACTTGTCTTATTGTGTAAAACTTTTAACATAAAAATATACCTCTTTACGTTCTGTCAGTAGCTTCGCGAAATACTGAAAATCTCATTTTTCTTGCCCCTGGGAGCTGTTACGTAGGCTGTCTCAAAGCGATACTGACTTCCGCTTGCGGGATAGTCTCTTCGGAATAGAGACGACGGCAAAAGCAAAGGCCACTCACACAGGCCAACTTGTTGTTACTGAGGTGGTCGTGGATTCTGTGGTGCAAATTTGCTCGACGTCAACATGAAGTAATTTAGAAAAATCCTGGCAGATCTATATCTGACGTCAAGTAGTACTTCGGCGTGTCTCAATGAAGCAGATACTATCGAAATGCTGGGTCGGATGCTCCATTCGAACGATGCAATGTTTCAGTTCGGATTTTTCCATTTGTATATCTCTCACAAGATAAAAAAACCTGCTGAACCGATTTCCATTGATGTTTCGCGTAATTTATCAGTGGAGTTTAATGTAAAAATTTTATTCCAATTTGGACACTACACTTGTTGTTGCTGCAATGTATTTTTGTGTACGACAGATGACGCTAGAAACTAATTAACGAATATGTCACATTAGCATTTTATAATCAGTCGCGAACTCTGAACGCCAAATGAATGCAAATGAAGCGGAAATTTTTTCATTTACTAAAGGCTCGGTCATATCAAACAAATTTATTTTTACAGCTGGTTACGGCCCTTAGCCTCTAACAAGTGACAATTGAACATGCCGTTTTATCCGAAATGAGGAGCTCACTGCGTATAACTACAGTACTAAATATATTGAAACAGTAGCCACTCAAAAAAAATACTCAGATAATACTCCGCGGATGACTCGTATTGAAATCACGACCTGCCGCTCAATAATGCTTATTAGAAGACTTTTATTTCCCCATCAGCATCTTGCAAGTCGCTGCAGAAACATACAGGGTGACAATTACAAAACCATACGAAATAAAATCGTCATACTCCTAAATGTTTTGCATTAGCAAACACTGCACGGTTGGCTGCAAAGGATGGTGGAAATTAGTAAGCGCATTCGCACGCACCTTACTGTTTGGCATTTGCACATGAAAATGTCACGGTACAGCGTGCTTGAGCGTATAGCGCTTGTAAAGGCCTACTAAGTGAGCAATAACTGCGCCTCAAAGAAGGTTTGTGAAGCAGTTCAAACTGAAGAAACTGGTCCAAGTGCTAACAATGAAGAATTTGATTCGCAAGTTTGAGAGAACGGATAGTGTTCGTGATGACAGCGCTGGCAATGTCGGTCTTCCAAAAAGGGTGAAAAGCCTGAGAACATCGAGAAGACATGTGTTTCGTTTCAAAACACCCCCAGGAAATCGACCAAACGAGCTGCACAACAGGTGGGAATCAGCTGGGAGACACTACGACAAATCGTTGTTGAAGATCTGCATCTCTTCCTATACAAAAATCAAACCCATCAGCCATGAAGCCCCAGGGCCATGGAACAGCGGTTGTGTTTCGCCAACACTATTGTCCACAGAACTAGCAGACTGGACTTTTGACGTGAATGTGATTTGGTTTAGTGACGAAGCCCACTTTCATTTGGATGGTTTCGTCAATAAACAAAATTGGCGCGTTTGGGGCACTGAGAATCGGCATTTCGTGATAGAAAAGTCTCTTCATCCTCAACAGGTGACTTTGTGGTGTGTAATGTCCAGTCACGGAATTATCGGTGCGATTTTCCTTGATGGCACGGTGCCTACCGCACGGTACGTGAAAGTGACCCTGACGTCGACAAGATGTGGTTCATGCAAGACGGAGCTCGACCCCATTGATGTGGGAGAGAGTTTGATGTCCTGGAGGAGCACTTTTGGGACCGCATTCCTGCTCTGGTGAACCAAGAAGCCACTGGCATGGGCCTCGATTGGTAGCCATATTCTACAGATCTGAACACAAGCAGCTCCTTTTTGTGGGATTATACTACAAACAAGGTGTACAGTAGTAACCCCAAAACCATTTCTGAGCTGAAAACAGACATTCAGGAGTTCATTGAGAGCATAAATGTTTCGACTCTTCAGCGGGTCATGCAAAATTCCGTTATTCCTCTGTGTCACATCACCGCCAATGATGGCAGGCATATCGAACATGCCATAACCTAAATCTGAATACCATTACTGACGTTTACATGTTGAATAAAGTATGCGGATGCCGTAGTTTGTAACTAATTTGTTTTCTATTCATGTAGTTCAATAATTGTCGCTCGGTATTAAAGTGGTGAATACCGATGCACATTATACTTTGTAACAAGTGCAGCTAATGGCTGGGATCGTAGCGCTACTGAAAATTAATTTTTATAGATTATTTCAAATTAACCTAACAAAGAAAATATGGCGATGTTGTTTTGTTACTTAAACGACATGGAATTACGGAAGCTGTAAGTACGACACTTATAAAAATTTATTGTCAACAGAGTGGACAACACAGCACGGTACAACACTGAAACGTTAAGAGTGACAGGCTGTTAAGACAGATCAATACATAACGTTATTTAATATTTGGTTGTTGGAGGATTCACTGTAGCATTGATTGATAGACTTGTTGGGTGTCCTTCTGAGGGAAACAGTGCCGTATTCTGTCCAACTGCCTCGTTAGGTCATCAAAATCTCGAGCTGCTCACAGAGCCCTGCACATAACGTTCTTAATTGGGGAGAGATACGGCGACCTTGCCGTCCATGGCGGGGTATGGCAAGCATTGAGACAAGTAGCAGAAACCCATGCCGTGTGCGGGCGGACATTATCTTTCTAAAACGAATACCCAGGACGGGGTGCCATTAAGGCAACAAAACGGGACGTACAACATCGTCGACGTACTGCTGTACTGTACGAGCGCCGCGGATGACAACCAAAGGAAATGCCACCCCAGACCACCACTCCTGTTTGTCGGGCCATATGACGAACAACAGTCAGGTTCGCATCCCATCGCTGTCCAGTGCGTCTCCAGGCATGTCTTCGCTGGCCATCTGGGTTCAGCTTGAAACTGGAATCATCACTGAAGACAATTCTTCTCCAGTCAGTGGGATTCCAGGCCGAAGATATTCTAGCTCCGTATTGTGCTTTATGTGTAAGGTACAAGCGCAGTTACTAGTGAACTACGTAATATCAGTGAAACAGTCAGGGAGAGAGAAAGAAAGAGCAAACTGTTACAGCTATATAAAATGCGTAAATAACTGCACTAATTAATTACGAATGATTTGACCAGGGAGATACCTCTTGCAACATTTTAATGTTTCGTAAGTGTGTACACGCCAAGCGTTATGAAGTGATTTTTTCCGTTACATGTAAACTCATGTAAGGTCATAGCACCACATATTCTTTCCTCTATATCTGCATACGTGGAATAATCCTGACTTGTCTGTATATAGGGTGCCTGAGGAGGAAAGGTCAGTATTCAGCGATGTGAAAGGAACGCAAATACTTTGTATGAACGTATGCACCATTCCTCACGGTTTCCTAGATAGAACACATTTAATGTAGTTTATTTTCGGGCTAGTGGTTCCACGTATGAGCCTTACTCATCCATCGTCTTTGACGTTTTATCCGTTGCTTTCAACATAGTTCGGGATGTCTAATATTAAACCAGCTCAAATGATAAATAATTCAAACCCTCAGCTGCTGACAAGTGTTGTTGATATACCTCGATGAGGACGGCTGAAAATGTGTGCCCCGACAGGGACTCGAACCCGGGATCTGCTGCTTACATGGCAGACGCTCTATCCATCTGAGCCATCGAAGACACAGATGAATAGCATGACTTATCCCTTGCACGCTTCCCGTAAGACCCAAAAAAATGTATATGAAATCTTATGGGACTTAGCTGCTAAGGTCATCAGTCCCTAAGCTTACGCAGTACTTAACCTAAATTATCCTAAGGACAGACATACACACCCATGCCCAAGGACTCGAACCTCCGCCGGAACCAGCCGCACAGTCCACGACTGCAGCGCCCTAGCTCGGCTAATCCCTGAGACCCACATTCCCAACTGTCCACAATCTACATATGTAATGTACCGAATAGATATTTGCCATCCACTCATTACTCAAGCACACTAAGGTGACGATTGCGGTAAGACTTCGAGCTACCTGTGCGCATTCGCACAGACGAAGGTCAATGCCTTTAACTAGCTCTTTGAACGGGTAGTTGTCCCTGGTGTACTGTGACTTAAGTAATTCTAGGGACTGAGAATGTATCAGAGAGAAGCATCGATCAACAGAGTTTGTACACACACTAGCTGAAATGTCACACATGTACGCTAATGAAAAATATGCAGATATGGTGTATGTCCAGGGCCTCTGCGATTGTAGTGCTCCTGCTACTGTCGACGAATGCTGTCGGCTGTTATCGACACGTCAAATTCCCAATAGTAGAGTGTTGACCAGATTGTTTACCACATTGTGTGAAACTGGTATTTCCATTTTTCTCCTGAACCCGTAATTCTGCAACAAATGCAGGAACAGCAATACATTGTTGAAATGGTGCAGTGTGGTCCTATTACCAGTACACAGCTACTTTCTGCACGTATCGGTGTGCCAGAAACACGTGTATGGCGAACGTTACATGCAGAAAACTTGTACTCATTTCATACAGCGTGTCCACAATATTCACATTGGCGACAATGCCATACGATTGAATTTTATCATTGCTTCTGTCAATACTGTTCACTGGTGCAGCCACGATAATAAGGAATGGAATCAACATCGCACGTAATAACCATTGATGGTAGCAGGAAAGTCCGCGTAATACAGTGGAAATTAATTTCCACGTTCAGTTTTTGACCAGTGTTTGGTGCGACATCATTGGTAAAGTGCTGATAGATCCAGTCATTTCAGAAGAGAAAATGGCGGACAGACTTAGTTTCAATTTTTGGAAAATTCGTTTTTTCAACACCTTGACGACGTTCCTTTCGCCACACGGACTGCAGAGTACCTCCAGTATGACGCTGCCCCTCCACATTTTACCAGGTGTGTGAGGGAACATCTCAGCCGCACTTACCCTAATCGCTGGATTGGTCGTGGTAGTGATATTAACTGGTCACCAAGATCGCCAGACCTTATGCCATTTGATTTTTGTTTTTGGCGTTGGATGAAGCCTGAGATATACAAATGAAAGGTGAATACGCGAGGTGAACTGCTTGGTCGCGTTATGGATGCTGCTGACCTTATTAGAGAACGTGCAGAGGCAATCACACAAGAACGTAACATGTTCTCCCAAGAGCGCACAAATGCAATGAAGTTGAGGGCAGGATATTAAAAGTTTGTCGTGAACTGTACAAGAGCTGTAATGTGACGTTTACAATAATTCTTAGAAGTGAATGTGTTAAAATTACGTATTTTTCAACTGATACTTTGTAAAACGCATGTTGTAATGTGTAGTAATTGTTTTATATGTGTAAACCTGACAATAAAAATAAATAACAATTTATATTAAATTTGACCTGTCTCGGAAACCATTTGGAATAAAGCACATGCACATATGAAGTTTCTTGCCTCAAATGATCGTTTCTGTCATATCTCTGCATACTGACTATTCCTCGAGGAAAGCCCTGTATAGGACTTTCAACCACCGAATGCAACACGTCAAACAACGTGATACGGTGAAGCGTTATATAACGTGACACTTTTAGTGCTCATCTTAAATGTTTGGGCTCATTCTTTGCTAAGCCCTGCGAAGCTAAGTGCTGTTTTCCACGTTGGTGCATAACGCATCTTTTCAGAGTGCTGTACTTGTAACTTCAAAGATTACATAATGCTCCACTAAGAAAATAGCATCGCTATAAGCAAATGTGGCAAATTTTGGTCATATCCAATGTGGAATAGAAAAATGAGAAAAAAAGTATAATTATAATAGAAATAATAACAGTGCTAGTTGTAGTAGTAGTTGTTGTTGTCGCTGTCATTGTTGCAGTAATATTAGTAGTCCAAAGGTCTCTCAAATTCTTGTGGCAATACACTAACTTCTCAAGTGGAATTCGTATTTTTGTGTATGGGTCTTAAATGGTCGTTACTATATTACCGCTTCATTGACCCAAAACTGATGTACATGTACACAAACAAGACTGTGATTGCGTCCAAATCAAATACTGTTAAGGAAACGAAAAAAAATACTAGTCGTTGTTTAATAACTGTAGTGGTAGACGCCTATATAAATCTCGAAGTACCACGGTCACAGAGTAAAGAAGCAAAGATTTAAATTCATCTATAGTGGAGCCAAATCCGTATACTGATGCTCCAAAATGAAAGCATATATAAGGCTCACATGGAAGGTGTGGCGCCAGCCGGAGTGGCCGAGCGGTTCTAGGCGCTACGTTCTGGAACCGCGCGACCGCTACGGTCGCAGGTTCGAATCCTGCCTCTGGCATAGATGTGTGTGATGTCCTTAGGTTAGTTAGGTTTAAGTAGTTCTAAGTTCTGGGGGACTGATGACCTCAGAAGTTAAGTCCCATAGTGCTCACAGCCATTTGAACCATTTTTTGGAAGGTGTGGCACCAGTCAGCATGAGTATCGTGAGTGCGTCCTTTGTAGATTCATGCCGTTGTGTCTCTGGCATCTGTTAATTACAGTATTTTGTCGTACTTATGTGAGTAAAAAGTTGCGATAGGCAATTTCCATTTTTCGGTACTACCGCCCACAGTGAAGTCAATACCCGTAGCGAAAACCACTCAGTCGATGGACTAGGTGCGGCTGGACTGTCAGTTCAAAAGCACTAACACTGCTGCCTGAAACGAGCTGTACACATCACATAACGACAAACACGAGCGGGGTACGGCTTTTCTGAATACATCATAAGCGAAGCCAGGAGTAAGCCAGGCCACAAAGCGGACACTGGAAGGTGTAACTTCTTTTTCCCTCGGTACTTATGTCGAAAGTATGAGCCACTTGATATGTCCTTAGGTAGGAATTACAGAGGTCCAAAATTGCGAAAAAAGTTTTTGACTTTTCTAGAAGCTGGTATTTGGCATTCACATTGGAAGAGCTGTAGCTTCTGTCTTATTGATTGATCTCCTTGCGAACTTGAATACGGTGGAACATTTTTCACAGTGTTTTCTTTGCTAAAGAAACGTTGGCGTAAATACGTTGAAATTTAAGTAATGGCTAGGGGGATTCATGTGGCTGTTCTGTGATACTTGACGTAGCAGTCCCGTGACACGGTGGACATAAACCTCTCGCAGCTCCACGCAACAAGCGGAGCAGAAGCAGATTTCCAGATGGCCGGCCGCGCTGCGCCCTTGGCCCTATGCCAGTATCGCTGTTTTGCGGCCCTTCGTCGACGCAGGCGTGTAGTTTCTGGGTATCGCTATTTCCCTGCAGAGAAATGTCATTTCCGGAGTGATACTGCAGAAGAGCTACAAACGGCTTCTCGAGAGTCATTTTTACGATAGTGGGTGATGTCTTATTTAACTCAAGTGACATAGTCAGCTGTTACAGTACGTACTGCGCTCCATACGTACATTCTTGGAAATTTATTCTCAAATTAAGGTTTACGGTTGGTACTAGTAGATTTCTTTAAGCGTTTCTTTGCCTTTCTTGCTCTGTTTCTTAAATCCTCTTTGCTTTATCAGTTGTGAGTTGAGTTGCGCTCTACCTAAACTACAGTTTTGGTACAGTAGATAAATGACGTAGTAAATCGTAGGGGTTACAAGCAGTATTGGTAGGACTTGAGGAAAATAAATATTAATTAATGTATGAAAGAGAAAATGGAAGCTGACGAATTTTGTTTGTTTCTTTTCCACATCAGCAGAACCGCACATCGTTCAGTATTAGCCCATTGTGTAGTTAAATACAGAAACATAAATTGCATTTTATAAGTAATAAAATTTAGTTGCTCGCCTTACCTCTGTGAAGTTACGTAACCAAAGCAATTATTTCTGATGCAAGTACAGTTTACATGCTCAGCCATAAATACATATGTAATTATTGTTGCTATTTTCTACTCACTAGAACATTCTTCATCATGCTCAAACGGAAGAGTTCACTGCTATTATTCATAAGTGCGAAAGTTGTTTATGAATGATAGAAACACGTTTTATATAAGATCGGTGTTTATAATTTTTTGTTTTGTGTTTCTTTAAATTTTACACCTCTTTAGGAAATGATGTTTTTTTAGCGATATACGATAACTCTGTATTTTATTTTTACAGTATCCCTCTGTTTCATGTTACAAATCAACAATTTTCAAATAAAAATTATGTTAAACAGTGATATTTCCAGTTTTGCTATTAATACTGTATATTGTTAAGTAAGAAGGTGATAACTATGTAGAACAAAAATGTTGCATAGGTTATGCATCGCTTTACACATCCTCATTCAGTTGTAGATGGGTCTTGGCTTCTACGTTCAAGGAGAACCTAGTAACATACTGATCGCAATTGTAAACAAAGCTATAGAAAAGAGGTAACGCCCACTAGGTATGCAACCCACCCAATTTTCAGGTAATGTAGTTATTATCTGGACTGAACACCGCTGCTATGAAAAGTATCCTAGTCCACACTTACTTATGATGGTTTACAGTAGTTTTACAACACTAGTTACGCGTTACTACCAAGCTAGTTCATACTCTGCGCTCATTAGATTGTTGTTTCCGTACATCAGGGTCTGCAACTATACCTCACTTTTACTGAGGATATCAATATCATAAGCCAATCTTTTCATTGATAACATATCACCCTGACCTCTAATCCAGACTATGAATGTTCGTTTTATTTCTGCTATTGCTTCTTCGCTGTGCAGAATTCTTTAATCCGTGCTCTTCCCTCTTAAGGTTAGTTTCCCATTGTTCTCTGTTATTTGTTCTAGAAGTTGCATCTTAGACAAATTTTCCAGTACCTTATACGTATTTTTGAAATATTCAAATATCTTTTACCATCTTTAAGTAGTAGAATTTTTTTTTACAGGTCGACAAATCCTATGAAACCCTCTTACCTTTTCTTCAATCAGTTCTTCACAAAGCTTTTGGGTTCCGTAGCGCTCTTGATGAGCGAACCCACAACGTACGCCCAAATTTTTCGTTGCATGGTTGTTTTCAACGTGCTTTAACAAATGGTTCAAATGGCTCTGAGCACTATGGGACTTAACATCTACGGTCATCAGTCCCCTAGAACTTAGAACTACTTAAACCTAACTAACTGAAGGACATCACACAACACCCAGTCATCACGCGGCAGAGAAAATCCCTGACCCCGCCGGGAATCGAACCCGGGAACCCGGGCGCGGGAAGCGACAACGCTACCGCACGACCACGAGCTGCGGACGGTGCTTTAACAGTTTAGTCATTCTAGACACGTTACTTTCAAGTACCCACAAACGTGACCCCCGTCAGTGTCACGTCATTAGAAGCGTACACAAGTGCACTGCTCACAGAGAGACAGCGGTCAGGTGTGCTTAAAGTATAACGACGTGAGCTGCCTTATGCGCACGTAAGCCTGCAGTAAAAGGTGGCGTCGACAATGGCGGCGGCGGGGAGAGATCGGCTGTCCACCCCAGTTGTTTCCTGCAATACGAGGTCGGCCCTTTGCGAGATAACCTTCAGCAAAGAAAAAGGAGGAAACCTATTCCCAAGATAATAAGGGGTTCTTGTTGCCTATTAAAACAAATATCGAAGTTTTAGGAAAAGACAACACTTTCAAGTGGTAACGGAACAATAACATTAGCTGATCTTTTATTTTTTACCTTTATCACAGCAACGGAAAAGCAGTTACCGGTTTCGGCAACGAAATACCATGATCACAGTTGATGATAATTACTAAGTTAGAGCGTCAAGATACAAATTGTTCCGTGGTAAATACTAGTGAAGTGAATGCCTACGACCCATATTTAACCTTCCTTCTCAAAGCTCTAAGTAATACGAGCATCTACCAATTTGAAATTCTTTTAGTTGTGTTTCTTAGGGGAATTTAAAACAGCACCTCAACTGGCGTCCTTAAATACCTTAATGTCCATTACCAAGTACGTTTGTTGAACGTGTTCAAGTGACAGTTGTCTAGGACCTTGACGAGTTCTGCAGGGTTCCAGATACCTGTCACTTGTGGATGTTCAGTGAACGAAACAGGCAGTGAAAATTAAACTATTTCTTAACAGCAGTTATTATTACACTACTGGCTTTTAAAATTGCTACACAAAGAAGAAATGCAGATGATAAACGGATATTCATTGGTCAAATATATTATACTAGAACTGACTTGTGATTACATTTTCACCCAATTTGGGTGCATAGATCCTGAGAAATCAGTACCCAGAACAATCACCTCTGGCCGTAATAACGGCCTTGATACGCCTGGGCATTGAGTCAAACAGAGCGTCGATGGCGTGTACAGGTACAGCCGCCCATGCAGCTTCAACACGATACCACAGTTCATCAAGAGTAGTGACTAGCGTATTGTGACGAGCCAGTTGCTCGGCCACCATTGACCAGACGTTTTCAATTGGTGAGAGATCTGGAGAATGTGCTGTCCTGGGCAGCAGTCGAACATTTTCTGTATCCAGAGAGGTCAGTAGAAGACCTGAAATGTGCGGTCGTGCATTTTCCTGCTGCAATGTAGGAAAACAATTTGCACATCCTGACCTGTCCGAGAGGGAGGCATTCATTGCCCATCTCGTCGTCCGAGGTCTGCCAATGTATATTCTGTGAGATTTACGGCCGGAGAACACTCCATTTGAGCCATGGCTTCACTCTCTGGCGTCGTTGAAACGTTAGCGTTTGCTGTGCCACCCTTGCTAATTAACTCAAGGCCTCAGCGCCACAAAAAGCATTGCACCGTCTCTAAATAGCATTTATAAAGTACAGAACGAGAAACGTGAGCCTTCAGCCACAAATCGTTGGTTCTTTTTAAATTCACGATATATTTAGAACGCTGGATGTTCATCTTCAGATGCTTAGCATCATTATGTCATCATTATTTGTTCAAAGACGTTCCAGCTGGGCCTGTAGTACATAAACTTAGTTTAGTGACAAAATAAGTATGACTTAAGTATTACTTACCAGTTATAGAAACAGTTACACAGACTTCGTACACTGAGAATTTACATTTCAAATCACAGTTTTTGCACATCACAATAATCTGTTAAAACATATAAACTTTTTGAAAACCTGTGTATGTTTAAAAAATTCTACTTACTGTTCTTCTGATATCGCAGCATGGTAAGAGGGGCGTTTAGTAAGTACTGCAACACATTTCTTCCTCTGCCAATTTTGGTTCAAAAAATAAGGACTTTGTTGTGATACATCGTGGAATATTCCCGCTTCAGTCTCTGTAGTTTCATGTAATTCCGATAGGTGCCGGCGCTATACGTAGCCTTCAAAATGAGTCTGTAACGGAGGTGCGATCCAAGCAGAGCACTGCCATTGATTTTGTTTTGGCGGGAAACCAGAGCATCACAGATATTCGTAGGTGCTAGAAGAATGTCTGGGAAGACCTGGCAGTGAACGAAAGCACTGAGTCGCCGGGCGAGGCGTCTGTCATCATGTCAATACAGTCAGGCTAAACTGTCCGATCTCCCACATGATGACCAGCTGTGACTCCTGCTGTGTTGGAACCGGCGGACGTTCTCTTTCGTGGGGCCACAAAATTGCAAACAAACTTCTGCTTCTGCATGACTACACAAGACATCACACAAGTGTGCACACCCTAGAGGAGCTCACAAAACTTCATTGGTCTGTTCCTGCAGTTCACCGTACAACCCGGATCTCGCACCTTGTTACATTCCAATGGGGAATGCACTCCACGGGTACCTGTATGATGAGGTTATGGTCGCAGAAGGACGTTGACCAGTAGAGTGGTACCATACGGGCGTACAGGTCCTCCGCGTGGAGTAAGGCCGTCGCACAGAACGGGGTTATGTTGAAAAATATAACCTAGAGAATAGGGAATAAAACAGTGTATTTGAATTCTGAATAAACACAAACCTGATTTCAGAACAAAAAATTGTGTTGCTTTGTTGAACGCCCCTCGTGTAAGTCTTGTAGTAACATTATAAATATGAATCCAGTTCCTTGCTTGAATTGGATTTCTTTGCCGCTATAGGTCTATTTCGGCTACAATTCCCATTGTCAAGCTATCTGCGAATAATACATAGAATTTTATCGATATTTGCTTCAACTTTGTATTTACAACTTATGACTATATGGTGTGTGTATACATGGGTACTTACGTCTAGTTACTCATCACTTCCATTTCGCATCCGTGGGTGCTGTCGCTTATTAATTTGCTGTCACAGATTTTTTGCTTTATGTTTGTATTCCCTATGTTTTAGGATATAATAATGTATGTCCAACTAATACCAATGGAAATGTTAAAATACCACAGCTGTACGTTCAGTCTGGACTGGAAAAACCAATTTCGGGTTGTAACTGATATAACAGACGGCATAAAGACCTAATTTTTCACAGTTTCCTTTCCTTTGACAGGACAACATGGAGAACTCACAACATAAGTCGGATAAGATTAACGCGAAGGAAGCCGTAGAAAAAACTGGATTTTTTGAAATCACATACCGGAAATGACGAAGTTACAAGATGTATATTAAGTAAAAAACCTTTAGCCATGAATCCTCTCCTAGCAAATAACAAGTTCCTTCTACCAACAACATAAACTGATGAACAGGAAACAATACTCTACGATTAACAAAACCTTCGAAGAGTAGTAGATTCAGTTCCACAATTGTGAGAGTTGCCCCCTTAAGAATTGTGCCCATGTAGAGCTGACGAGTATGTATTTTGTGTGCGATAAATCCTCACTAAAGGTTAAACCAATACTGTTTTAGGTATATTATGTTCAAAATTTTAACTTAATTACTATATTAAGAATTTTTGCTTCTTTGGTTCTACTTTCTCCCGACGTGGAAATTTACTACTAAGATGTGTAACTGCAGTTCAACGTTTATCACCATTTACGGTCCAATACAAAGTTTTTTTTAATGAGAATGACGTTTTTAGATGTTCCACTTTAATCTCGGCCACAACCTTACAAAAAATTAAAACGTCCAAATTTCATAGCGGGGTACAAATTTAAAAAAAATTCAGCGAACATATTTTACTTAGCACCGCGAGTTTTATAATTCTATCAAGTAACGTCTTATAGTATTGTTTAGTGGGAAGAAGTTTCCAATAAGTCTTCAGAAAAGATTATAATTTCTAAAAGGCTAACGTGCCTGACACTAAATGACTTTCCTTAACTTCAGAAAAGGTATTCAAGCTTCATGCATTTGACAGTTACATGCAATGATTATTTCAATGAGATTCCATCAGAAAATATAGTGTGTTGGCTTTCTGAACGTAAGAGCTTGATTCAATTACGTATAAAACCAAAGTAACAAGTTAAAAGTAGTAGCAGCAATGTCAAACATGCGTGAAAGTGTAAAAGAAATAAAATTTGCGCAAGAGAATCAGAAGTATGACGTAGGATGGCTAACCAGGCGTGACGTCAGCTGTTTATCTTATTTCATGGGCAGTTCTCTTGTAGTTCCGGATTCCAGACTTTAATACGAAACCCCCGTGCACTCGCGAATGTGTATGGCTTTCGCACCGGTGTAACACCACAGCGTACAAATACGCACAAAACTTTGGGTGCTTCGCTGGTCACAGCAGTCAGACAGAGGTACCTCATTAACTGGTAAGGCTGCGCGTAATTGCCCGCTGGAAAGCTCGGTTAGCATTCAAATGGAACCTTTCACTACCTTCCTCGATAGTCAGCAGAAGCTGCAAAAGCTAACAAACAGAAAGGAGGCACAACTTCAATTCCAAGAGCCCAGCACTTAGACCGCGAAGCAACAAAAACTTACTCCACGATTCACGCTTCTGGCTATCTCAGGTGGTTGTTATTAGACCCTGCATTAAGTTTCTGCATCCTTGCATAAACAGATTAAAGACGTATTTGAAATGATTCCGCATTAGGGCTCTTATTGTATTTATCAGTTACTGCTATCTGAGCTGTCGTATCCGTTCTTTTACATGTCTGACAGAAATAAGGTTAATGACTTTCTTTTGGTAGTAGTTTCAACCATAAGTTATGACCATCGGACACGGAAAACATCCCATGAGCATATCTACTACACGTAAAGCATCACTGCCTCAGAAGTCACTAATTTGTGTCGAATTAACTACTATCAGGCCAAATCTGCCTCAAAAAAGGTCAAAGACATCTAGCAACGAGTCAAAAGAATAATTCAAAAAGAACATAATGAACTGAAGAGAGAGAATATACTGGAGAAAGGACGGAATATCGGGGCAGGCACAGGTATGTATAAATAAAGTAGATCGTCAATGATATAAGATTTAGCTGCTAATTACATATTATATTGCTCGCTGAAGACGAGATGTCGGTTTGTAAATTCTCTAAGTAATGCTTCACACGCTCGCGGACAAACGCGAGCGTTAGCATGCCGCTTCCGGGATTCGCGGAGATGCACAGGTCCCGGATGGAAACTTCCCGGTGAATTAATGGCGACCCCATGAAGACAAAGAACATGATGGTAAAAGTGTGAATACATCGTCTCGTAATAGCGCCAAATGTGTTTCATTTCAGTGGATCATATCGAAAGAGAGATATCTGGTTGCTTAGCAAGGGGCCACGCTTTTATATGTCCAAGTTCTGACCACATAGTGTCTAAACCAAGAGGACAAGACTTAGATATTAATCTAGCTGATGTAAAATATGTATATTTAGGTGTAATGTTGCTGTTGATCCGTCACAAATGCCTATCAAAGCAGTATTTTATAAAGTGACAGTTTTGTATAAAAAGAATGTATGAGAGAGAACCGTCAAATTTTAATCAAATATTTAGCACATTACGACAAAAACGTGGTCTGTTCTACTGAGCTCATATCCAACTGAAGTGAAGATAGTTGTTAACGACCTGAGTGCTTTTTTCAAAGAAGAATGCCGACGCCAGCCTAAATTCACTTAGGGAAACTACAGGAAACCTAAATGATAACAGCTGGATCCTTCTCGAGAAGTCAAGCTCAGTGTTTAAAACGAAGTATCACCAAGTATCACTTCACTCCATGAGGGAAGGAGAAAAGAGAGAGAGAGAGAGAGAGAGAGAGAGAGAGAGAGAGAGTAGGTGTTACAGATAAGGAAGAATACTGGAAATGGCAACATATACCCTCGTTTGTCGATTTATCTCCTACTGTTGTGAGAGACGCAAAGACCGATTTGGATAGATCATGCCACTATTAATACTGCCGTTCCTCACTTCCTTGCGGTTTCGATGTATATTAGTGCAACAGATAACTAATACTCACAGCTTTGGTGATATCAAATATCGATATCGAATTGAAAATGAAGAGTTTGAAACCGTATGTCTTCGCCACAGTAATGTAAAAACATTACAACATTGTCTGAATTGCAGGTGATCAGCCTTGAAGGCAAAATGTGATCCACATTGTCGTAAGTAAGTGTAATTCAGCTCGAGAAATTAGACTGAAAGTTCCCATATCATATGGCTACATTGCCGGCAGTCATTCATTGGAACAGCCGTAACCTACCAGTATGTAGTAATTGTACGAGCGATTTGGAGGCGGGGAGGGGTGAGGGGATGGGAGGAATGACGACATAGCCGTACCTGTGGGGAAGGGAGATGATAGACAGATTTATCACAAGAAATCTAAGGATATGTTGTACACGAACGAGATCGCTTAGAAAAAACATATTTACTCATTTTTTAATTTTGTTAATTGTCTTGCGTCCCTTGCAAAATTCAATCAATAAAGGCAACAGAGACAGAGAAAATTCAAGAACATCTACGTCATAGTCTTCATTAGGCAGAGCTAGAGCGTCAGAGAAATGCCCAGACTCCAATTTTGAGCGCCATAAGAAAGACACTGTACGTCGCCGAGGGTCTTACTCTGAAAATATCAAGAGGCTGCGTTCCAATAAAATTCCATAACCGTATAGTATTCTTAGATCTCGAATAATGCCTACGAGGAAAAAACATTGGATAAATATGATCGTATGTAGAGAAGAATGTGAACGGAAAAGTAAGTGAGGAAGATGTTCTGGTACCTCATTTACCTTCCTCCACAATCTCTGCAACAATGTAAAACAAGATTTAGAAAACTTAGTGGCCACCTTAAGTGTTGAATCAAAACATACTTACAATGTCGTTAGTGTGCCGAGTGCTAAGGTAGGAAACAACAGAGAGGTGTGGAGGTAGGACTAAATTTGTAGAACACAGTCGAGAGGACGCTAACTTGCAAAACAAATTTCGAGAGGATGCTAAATTGAGTAAACCTGTAGCGATTAAAATATTATCAACTGCTTGCATATATTTAAGAATATGAAAAAAACCAAAGCTAACGACTCAAGAGGAAGACACGGAGATAGAGAGATCGAGGGAGGGAGGGAGGGAGAGGGAGAGAGACTGAGAGAGAGAGATAGAGAAAGAGAGAAAGAGCGAGAACAAACTAAATTGGATGTTTTTAAGTACTTTATATTAGGATTGTAGTTCCCAGATGTGAAGTTGATACTATGTTCATAAAATTTAATTGCATTGCATTTGAATATTCTGTACAATAACAACTGTCTAATAATGCTTAGTACCCTGCAAAAGACACTTTCATTTGCACTACTGTTTTATTTTTGTCTACTCCATGCCGACAGCAAAATGGATTGTTAGTAAAAACGTATAAAATGCGATATCTGTTCTTCAGCACTGAAACCCATAATCTTTATAGTCCCAGGAGACCGTCATTATGAATTTAACGACTCAGGGTTCAGGGTTCGGCTCTGAAATTTTTCTTCGCAGGAATGGTGTGGTGCCATTCCGTGCTTTGCTTTTTGTTTCCGCTTCGGAGTGATGAACCCACTTTTGATCGCCTGTGACAATACATACTTCAGATCATAGCCATCTTTTAAATCAGAACCCAGCAATGATTTTTATAAAAGGAAGTGAAGTTTTATGGAATCTTGCTCTCATTTTTTCACAGGCGGAGTAGAATCTGCGAATAGCTTCCTCTTGTGAACCCACACTCAACCCTAAAGCACTCTAAATTGCTTTTTTGCCAACAGTTAACCCTCAGTTCATAATAATGAAAGTATCGTTTAGCAGGAATGCGGTAGTGTCTTTTTCTTCAGGTACTATCAAAGAGATTGCCTCTGATACAGGGTTGGAAAAGAGCTGACAAGCAAGATAAATGCTCTGTCGATCCGTTCCAGATATTGTCAGATGAGAGCAGGGCATATTTTTAGTTCTCCATTTTCTTTCAACACTATCTGCTAGATTACGCGTTATGTTATTACCTTTACAGTGGTAAATATGAAACCAGAATACAAGAAGTGTTTTCTCAAAAGTTTCGACATATGTGGTACATCATAAAATGCCCAAACACGTTTCGTTTCATCATTTGGGTAGATGAGTGTTTGTGTAGTCGATATGAAATTCCTCCCACGCTTGTCTATTGTCACCCCAAAAGTCAGATACAGTATCAACTACGACATATCCCACTTTCAGCGTCTCTTTGAGGATACTGACCAGCAAATCCCGATTCATCGTAGTATCAAATTTATAGCATACAGCTGCTTCCAGGCTTTACAGTAACCATGTGCTGTAACAACCTGCAACTGGCTACGTGGTGTCTATATGGTGTCGGTTTCTTGGTCGTAGCGTATACGACTGTCCACGTTCATTTCATCTAGCTTAACATACTCATCCTCTATGCTACATTTACGCTTGTTACTTGCTTACTCATTAAGTACAACACATCAGTTAAAATGCCAGGAACACAGTGAAAAGAATTAGATATCCATTTTTTCAACGTAGAAAATCCTACTAATGGTACACCTGTTACGTTTCTCAAATGAATTTACGCTTTTCTGGACTGAGAATGCAGATGCAAGGCTTTCCTTAGCTCTTTCTGACTACAGTACTCTTCTTGAATTTCACAAGACATTTAATTTATGTTTCCATAAAGACTTTTTGTAAAACTGGGTGTGTTGTGGATGCCACTGTAGCACTTTGTCGATGCCGAAGGCCTTAGCATTGCCTCCTCTGTCTCCGTTATGTATGAGGCAGTAATTTGTTTTTCGTTCTCAACGTGCTATTTTCTGCTACTAAACACTGATTCTTTTTTATCACAGTAGTGATAATTCTTAATCAAATCTCTTCATTCTTCTTGACCCACATTGAAGCTAGCGCGTTAAGTGCACGTTTACGAGTTTCCTTATGTTATTTCTTTGTTGTATAGAAGATGAAGCAGCATCAGAAGTGGCTTTGATGAGGTGCAATGTAGGAACTGCTGTTGGTTTTGAGATTTTCTCTATCTGGAGTTTCATTAATTCAGCTTAGAGATCCTGTAATTAATTGTCTTTAAAATGTATGCTACACCTAATATGATTTTTAATTTTAATACTGTCACTTCGTCTGC
The DNA here is from genome assembly GCF_021461395.2 of Schistocerca americana. Lineage (NCBI taxonomy): Eukaryota > Metazoa > Arthropoda > Insecta > Orthoptera > Acrididae > Schistocerca > Schistocerca americana. The sequence continues at coordinate 358,426,636 of NC_060123.1, forward strand.
AGAGATGACTCCACCGACTACATGTTTGAGAACCTTTAGGAAACTGATGATAGGCAATGCCACGCCCGCCGACTACGTGAGTGAGCGGGGGCTCGAGCACCCACATACGTAATTTTTTGTGTGTGCCGGAACTACAAAAAATTTAGTTTGATAAAAAGAAAAACACTGAGATGGAACTTAAAATTTCTGACATTTAAAGTACATCAGTTCGTTTCAGATGCCATTGTGCAAAGGCAACCACGCAACACACCTATCCGTTTCTTGCTTTCTCTGGCCAAGTCAAAGGCATTCCCCAGAATAACAATCGAACTATACTGTGAATTGAATCCCGTCTTTTCGACTTTCTTTCATGTTTCCTTACAAGCGACACGCTACAATATGCCAGCTCTTTTCGTCAACAACTGTTTTAAAATATCTGATTGCCAATACTGAGCAATAGTAAAGAAAAATCCGAGATGCAAGAAAGACGATCGTCTTTCAGTTGTCAATAGTTACTCTTTTAAAACATAACAGCGGTTTGGTTTAAGATTTCAGTGAAATGGGTTTGAAGGTAGGAGGCGAGGTACTGGCAGAACTGAAGCTGTGAGGAGGGGTCGTGAGTCGTGCTTGGGTAGCTCAGTAGGTAGAACGCTTGCCTGCGAAAGACAAAGGTCTCGAGTCTCGGTCCGGCACGCAGATTTAATCTGCCAGGAAGTTTAATATCAGCTCACATTCTGCTGCGGAGTAAAAGTTATATTCTGTTTTCACGTAATCTATATTGTTGAGACAACGGCTTTGCAGGACGCGGAAGCTTATATTGCAGACTGAAGGGGTGTTACCGCGTTAATAACTAGTAAAAAGGAGAGGGTCTACTGACTGAATGCGAGGAGAAAAAGCTCTTCGCCGGGCGAAAATTTTCACAGTTTTCAAACATCGCGGGATTACTAGACGTGTTTGGAAAGATGAAACAAAATACTGAGTATTGCTTGTATACATACTTTCGAATTCGAACCGTTTCCTAGCCGCTGTGGATAAATTCGTCGTACATTTGTCTTCATCATCGCAGGTGGATGTTACTAACACAGACATCAGTGAAAAGTGTGTTCAGCCAAAAAATAAGGAACCCGAGAATGTGTCTTCTGCCAGTTGCTGTAATACAAGAGCAAGATGTGTCAAGAAACCGTCAGGCTTGATATACCAAGAAGGATGGAAAAACACATTTCCTTAGATTTATTACGGCAAAGAATTGGACAAAATGTTTTGTAGTGTGTGTAAGAACGCTTCTGATTCCAGTATAGTGCTTCCACCGGCAACTGCTTTTTCGGGAGACAGAGATTCGAGGAATACATTTGTTCGAAATGTATTTTCCCAGTGGCGAAAGGTAATGGAACATTCCAGAGTTCATGAAAAATGTATACTTCACTGTTCGTCCGTAACTGCTCTGGCAACTACGAAACAAGACACCAATGTGTCATCCCTCATTTCAACACACAGATTATAAGACATGAAAAATGACGCAAGGCGATTTTAAATACAATAAAGTCCCTCAAGTTTTTAAGTCAGCAAGGAATAGCAGTTCGTGGTCACACCAACGAAACATCAGAATTCATCAGTTGCTGCTGCTTAGAACAGAAGATGCTCCTGACTTGAAATCTTGGCCCCAGAGAGCTTCATGTAAGTGGATTCCTAACGATGTATTGAATGAAATTATCTCGTTACTATCCAGCGATGTAGAGCAAAACATTGTGAAATCTATTAACGAGATTCTGTATTTTTCTCTTACTATTGATTAGGCTTCCGGCATACCAGTGAAGGAACAACAACTCTCACGTTTCAGATATGACGATGAAAATCTTCAAGTTGAAAATGTTTTTTTGGGCTTCTGTGAAGTAACTTCAACAACTTCTGAGACATCGGTTGAAGTTGTCCAGGGTGTCATAAGAACTTCGACATAAAATACCGTCGTGATCAATGTTACAATGTTGTTCGAGATGGGAGTTGGCTAACCAGAAGTATAGTGTGACACGAAACTACTATATGCACGTCCGAAGGTAAGCTTTGTATTCAGTTCCTGATGTAAGAAAAACATTGTTGAATATATATATATGTATTGATAACTAAGGAAAAGTGAGAATGTGTGGCCGGCCGGTGTGGCCGAGCGCTTCTAGGCGCTTCAGTCTGGAACCGCGCGACCGCTACGGTCGCAGGTTCGAATCCTACCGCGGGCTTGGATGTGTGTGATGTCCTTAGGTTAGATAGGTTTAAGTAGTTCTAAGATCTAGGGGACTGATGACCTCCGATGTTAAGTCCCATAGTGCTCAGAGCCATTTGAACCATTTGATTTGAGAATGTGTGAAAATAGGTGCTTGAGCTTATTGTGAATGTGACGATAACTCTGGAATCCAATAATATAGCTTTTTGAGAACATAGGGAGAAAATGGGAAAATCAAACTCTGAGGAATTTTTTGGAACCATCAAACGTCTCGCAAAGTACAATCCGATATTATGTGATCTAATAATTGGCCGATACGTAAAAATATCTTAGCCCTTCAATTCAAAATATCCAGTGGAGCTGAAAAAGAAGTTATTAATGACATTAAGGCTGCCACACTATTTTCTATTAATACAAATGCTGCAAAGGACATTACAAAAAGAGATCGGTCAACTCGGATATTTAGATATGTCACAGTGGGAAGCCTTGTGACGCGAAGATAAGTGAAAGCTTTTTAAATTTTCGCGAAACAAAAACTGAAAGTGCATTAGGAAGGGAAAAGGAAATACTATGTGCAATAGATGAAAACTGAGTTTTTAACCAAATGCTGTGGTCAGGGTTATGACGGTTGTGCCAGCATGTCAGGCATACAGAAAGCTATCAGAACGAGAATTCAGCACAGACAGAAGACTGCAAAATATGTGCACTGCCAGTGCACACTTTAAGTCTAACATTTAAAGATGTTGCATGTGGAATTCAAGGAGTCAGGTTCTTTTATGACGTAGAAGAAATGCAGTATCATTTCGTCAGTCATAGCTTTAAAATATAGGCACTTTTCGTATCTTCTTTTGCATTAAGAAAGCTTGCCCCAACACGTTCGTCTTCGAGTTACCAGTCTGTAAAATCCCTTTCTTACGCCTATGTCTGTTAGGCTACCTAAGGCCCCATAAACAATAATATTGGCATCTAAGTAAAGGGAAGAAAAAGAACAAGCTGTTCTTTTGAAAAACCGAAAAATGTGAATTCATTTTTGAGATAGCATTTCAATCAAAGCTTTGTAATTTAGCATCTCAAATCATGCAACCGGAAAATGTATAGTTTGACAAATTGTGTCCTCTTGTTCAGATTCAACTGTTAATTTATCTTGAAATCGACACTGTTTTTAAGAAGCGGTGCCATCGGCTACACATTTGGCAAAAAAATGGGACATTTTAATGGCTGTTTGGACAACACTGTAGCCACGTAAAGGAGCAAATTTGAGGATTTGCATAATTTCAACCATTTCCTCGAAGTTCTTTTCCCGAAATTTATAAATTCTGCTTCCGACGAAGAGATTACCAATGCCGAAGTAATTCTTCAAAATGAATATGAGGAACATTTATACAGTAAATGTCCAGAGCAAAAAAAACTCATAAAAAAGAAATAGCCTCATTCACCTTTGTAGGTGATTAACAAAACTATTAGTAACAGAGAATTCACTCATAGCTGCAGCGTTCCAGATTAATGTACTAATTTTGCATTTTGTTAACTACTCCTGTTGCTGTTTCATCACATGAACTCTTATTTTTGAAGCTCATAAAGAACTATTTGTGGAATTCTATGACCAAAAAGAGAGTTACTTAACTCAGCCTCCACAGTATCCAAAGTGACCTATTGATGTCAGTGAAATAATCAATACTTTCCATCATAGAAAGTACGTCACATGAGCCAGTTTTACCACAGGTGAAGGTGAGAACAGTGAGATTTTATAACCACAAATCAATCAAACAACCGATAGAACTATAGATCTGTGCTCACTGATATTGAATGTCAATCACTATAATGTGTTTCATTTTTAATAACATTTCTCAGTTTGATAAAATACTTTGAACATAGTAAACGAGTGACCTCTTTGTTTATATTACACAGGACCAAAGTTCTGTCTCTGCTTGCTGTAATGAAAGTTACGTTAGTTAATGATGAGTTGTACATTTTATGTTAGGAGGTCAGGATTTTTATTTTTGCACACGAGCCCGCGTACCGTACGTTACGCCTCTTGGTCTGTGGGTTTATCCAAGTACATCTGAATCAGAGTTTGATCTCATTTCTGTTGCTTTTAAGTCAGCGGTGTTACCGAATGAGCTAGGGCAGTCTCAACGTATTCTTATAGTAACACTATATTTTACTTTATCACAGCACAGATCGTTATGACATTGGTAGTGTTTATAAAAGATTATAAATGAAAGGTAATTATTTTAAAAAACATCGACAATCCCATGAAAACATGTACTACAATCCGCCATTGATATGCACCCACAGAAATTTTGGAAAATCTGCGCCCTTAGGCAATACTACTCCCTTCAGTCTTCTGATTATAGTTTTCATACTCAGCCACATCCCAGCTCGGCAGTATTAACGTCAAACAGAAAGAAGAAACTCGATAGAACACAAAAATAAGCAGCAACGATACAAAACATACTTGGTTCAGCACGTAAGAACTTGCGGCAACTGATCGGAGTCTCTAAACGCTGATGTATTGTGCAGAACGTTGGAAAAATCTCGGTTCTGCGCATGCGCTATGGGTTCCCCTTCACTCACGCTGATGGGGCGTCCGTGCAGCCCTGTGGGTCTACCTACATTCCATCAGTGATCATGTGAACAGCACACTGGATTGACACTAACAAAGGATGCGCCCTTCGCGTGATTGTCAGAGGAATGCAATACTCTTCTGGACAATTCGTTCTCCTTACATTGCGTTTGTAAAAGAAAACAGCTGCATGGAAGCGCGTTCAGTTCAGAATCAAATTCAGACATTCATTTACTGTCAATAATTTTAATCATTTTCGTATTACCAAAAACGTGAAGTCACATCTGAGCTGTCTGAGGATACGCCAACCTCATATGCCCTCACCTTAAAGAAGAGGAAATTTCCTCTGAATTCAGTGTTCTATATAAATATATAAACTCAGCTTTTAAAGAAAAGAAACTCATGTTCTGAAGTGAACAGAACGTTAAAAGAACATGAAAGCTGAATAAAATTAACCTAGAAAGAAAAATACACAAAACCAAAAACTACATACATTTCCTCCACTCATTCTAACCAGAAACAATTCTAGGTTATCTAACTCTCCTGCCTAAATGATTGGTTCTCTAAACGAGTAGAGACTTGTAAATGCATAATAAAATTTTTATGTAGAAGTTTACAACTGAGTAGCAAAACGATCAACACAAATAATATAGAGATCAGTAAGTTTAACATCTGCAGAAGCTTCATGAAAATATTTTTCCCCTTTTTTTTGACTAAATGCTGTTGGCTGATGAGGTGTTGGTACTTTCGAATTCCTCAACCCAGTATTAATGTTATGGTTTTTAGACATTCCTGTCTGGGCTTGGAATTTAGCCATATATTGGTTAAATGAAAAGCAAGCACCAAAAGAAATAAAATTATAGGAAACCTAACTCTACAAAGTGGTGATGTATTGTACTACAGCTATGAAGATTCGGACTTGAAATATACAAAACACACATAACGCAATTCTTAATCTATCAGTCTCACAAGAAATTAATAAAATTGAGAACAATGTCAAACACAATATAAATCACGCCACAGCGCAAAATTAGAATCTAATGCACCCCTCTCGCTAGTGGTTCGAGTCCTCCCTCGGGCATAGGTATGTGTGTTGTTCTTAGCATAAGTCTAGGGATCGATGACCAAAGCAGTTTGATCCCTTAGGAATTTACACACACATAATCTAATGTTTATGAAGGATAGATGTTGGGATCTCAGTTCTCAGTTCTGGGATAACTGCGTCTATAACTTATGGTTATCGTGTTATTTAACAGCTCTAATTGGCGACAACAACACCAGTCCTTGCTAATTATTTCCGAAATGAAATGATATCAAAAATTTGGTATTTTCTTCGAGTCTCACATTTACTTAGTGCTTGCACTTGCACAACATTTCGACGGGGAATACTTCAAACAATAACGGGCATCTGAACTCTCTAAAACTTTCTCACATTTATTTGTCAGCTTATTCGGAAGATAGTTGTTCTCACCAGAAATTTTTGTCCTAAATAACGGAAAGTGTGAGGTCATCCTCATGAGTGCTAAAAGGAATTCGTTAAACTTCGATTACACGATAAATCAGTCTAATCTAAAAGCCTTAAATTCAACTAATTACCTAGGCATTACAATTACGAACAACTTAAATTGAAAGGAACACACAGAAAATGTTGTGAGGAAGGCCAACCAAAGACCGTATTTTATTGGCAGGACATTTAGAAAATGTAGCAGATATACTAAGGAGACTGCCTACATTATGCTTGTCCGTCTATTAGAATACTGGTGCCCGGTGTGGGATCCTTAGCAGATAGGACTGACGGAGTACATCGAAAAAGTTCAAAGAAGGGCAGCGCGTTTAGTATTGTCGCGAAATATGAGGGAGAGTGTCGCAGAAGTGATATAGGATTTGGGCTGGACATCACTAAAAGAAAGATGTTTTACGTTGGGACGAAATCTTCTCACGAAATTCCAATCGCCAACTCTCTCCTCCGAATGCGAAAATATTTTGTTGGCAGCGACCTACATAGGGAGAAACGATCACCACGATAAAATAAGGGAAATCAGAGATCTCACGGAAAGATACAGGTTTTCGTTCTTTCCGCAAGCTATACGAGATTGGAATAATAGAAAATTGTGAAGGTGATTCGATGAACCCTCTGACAGGCACTTAAATGTGATTTACAGAGTATCCATGTAGATGTAGGTAGATGTAGATGTAAAAAATTTCTACAGTCTGATGTACATATTTTCCCCTTTCTTCCTGGACTCAGCTGCTTTTTATGCATTTCTAATTGTGGTGTCCACTTCATCACAAATCCTTAGCTGTATTCTACAGACAATAAAAAACAACTTCCTAAAGAGTTATCTACAGGTACAGAAATATCCAAACACTCTTGTTTTTCCTGACGAGCTCTTGTACCGACTGTACAGGGCTAACAATCTCCAAAGTCACCTTGAAACCTTGTATAAACAAGTTTTTGGTACGAAAATTTCTTTTCTACACTTTTACATTGTTATTTTAGCTGTTTCTAACACCGTTTCCATGGCAGAACATTTTCTATTATTCTGCAGATTCCATCTTTCCCCTTTGTACTGCTTCAGCGTAACTTGTTGACTGAATGTCAAAATGCAACGCATATCCTGAAGTTCAGGTACTTCTTCTGAATCTCTGTAGGACTTGGCTCAATTTCTGCATCTTCTAAATTTTCTGCTTCCAATCGCTCTGCTAAATCAGTAAAGGCCAACAGTTCTTGAAGTCATCGATAACGCGATTTTCTGTCCTCCACATGGCCATAATCTGTCATCAGATGCTCTTCTTCTCTGACTTATACATTATTATAATCAAATGACACTGACGCTTCCTCTTCCAACCACATCGGTAGTTTACGAACTTGCTTCTTGTCTTTGTAAAAGTTTTTCTTCCTGAACCATTGCTTGGAACTACAGTCTTCTCCCACAAATCACAACATGAATCCTCCAGTTTTCTCTTCTCGCTTTCTTCAAATTATAATACAATTTTTCGACCGTCGATCAATAACTATACACTCTCTCTGCATAAATCTACTTTTTTTGTTTATCATTAAATACTTATTTCTATTTGTGCAGTTGTTCCAACATATTTCTTCATATATGTATCGTTCAGCTTCAAATCAGGATAGTTCTCTTACATGATTTGGAAGCTTCATACTTCTTCAAAGCAGCCCTTGAAATCACAGTAGCGTCGCTTGTCGTGTCTACAACCATCACTTGTTCAACGTTACCAAAGGGTACACAAATTTCGGGACAAAGAACAGATTGCTTCAAAAGTAGAACCTCTTCCAACTAATCTTCTCTAACATCTGCATTGCCCTCCTCTTTCAGATATATTATTCGAGACCTCGGGAACGAAAAGTAAACTTATATCGTTTGGTCCAGTACCTACACTCCTGGAAATTGAAATAAGAACACCGTGAGTTCATTGTCCCAGGAAGGGGAAACTTTATTGACACATTCCTGGGGTCAGATACATCACATGATCACACTGACAGAATCACAGGCACACAGACACAGGCAACAAAGCATGCACAATGTCGGCACTAGTACAGTGTATAACCACCTTTCGCAGCAATGCAGGCTGCTATTCTCCCATGGAGACGATCGTAGAGATGCTGGATGTAGTCCTGTGGAACGGCTTGCCATGCCATTTCCACCTGGCGCCTCAGTTGGACCAGCGTTCGTGCTGGACGTGCAGACCGCGTGAGACGACGCTTCATCCAGTCCCAAACATGCTCAATGGGGGACAGATCCGGAGATCTTGCTGGCCAGGGTAGTTGACTTACACCTTCTAGAGCACGTTGGGTGGCACGGGATACATGCGGACGTGCATTGTCCTGTTGGAACAGCAAGTTCCCTTGCCAGTCTAGGAATGGTAGAACGATGGGTTCGATGACGGTTTGGATGTACCGTGCACTATTCAGTGTCCCCTCGACGATCACCAGTGGTGTACGGCCAGTGTAGGAGATCGCTCCCCACACCATGATGCCGGGTGTTGGCCCTGTGTGCCTCGGTCGTATGCAGTCCTGATTGTGGCGCTCACCTGCACGGCGCCAAACACGCATACGACCATCATTGGCACCAAGGCAGAAGCGACTCTCATCGCTGAAGACGACACGTCTCCATTCGTCCCTCCAGTCACGCCTGTCGCGACACCACTGGAGGCGGGCTGCACGATGTTGGGGCGTGAGCGGAAGACGGCCTAACGGTGTGCGGGACCGTAGCCCAGCTTCATGGAGACGGTTGCGAATGGTCCTCGCCGATACCCCAGGAGCAACAGTGTCCCTAATTTGCTGGGAAGTGGCGGTGCGGTTCCCTACGGCACTGCGTAGGATCCTACGGTCTTGGCGTGCATCCGTGCGTCGCTGCGGTCCGGTCCCAGGTCGACGGGCACGTGCACCTTCCGCCGACCACTGGCGACAACATCGATGTACTGTGGAGACCTCACGCCCCACGTGTTGAGCAATTCGGCGGTACGTCCACCCGGCCTCCCGCATGCCCACTATACGCCCTCGCTCAAAATCCGTCAACTGCACATACGGTTCACGTCCACGCTGTCGCGGCATGCTACCAGTGTTAAAGACTGCGATGGAGCTCCGTATGCCACGGCAAACTGGCTGACACTGACGGCGGCGGTGCACAAATGCTGCGCAGCTAGCGCCATTCGACGGCCAACACCGCGGTTCCTGGTGTGTCCCCTGTGCCGTGCGTGTGATCATTGCTTGTACAGCCCTCTCGCAGTGTCCGGAGCAAGTATGGTGGGTCTGACACACCGGTGTCAATGTGTTCTTTTTTCCATTTCCAGGAGTGTAGTTTACGTCTATCGTCTTTGGAAGCTGTCTAATTTTTATTAATCCACTCGTGATATAAGACATCATCATCAATGACTACGACTTTGCGTAGATTAATTGGAACATTCGTCTGAAATTGATCTCCTATTCTCTCATGTTCATGGTTCTGTAATCTTTCATCTAATTCAACGCTTCCATTACAAGTAGAGTTTCAAGGGGCCGTATTAAATAATTTCCTGTTCACATACTTGCATCTCGTATTGAAACATTATCCTTGCATTTTATCTACGGCTGGACCAGGACGCTTCATTGTCGCACATGTGAATGATTCAACACCTAAAGGGCAAAAGGGCAGTTGCCAGGGTGAACGATTTTGCTTGAGTGTACAAAGAAAACGGCGCAGGGATGGTTTTGGCTCGGACGCCTGCCGGATGTCGAAGTGAAAATCGCGTGGAGTCTCGTACGGGCGCCGCTGAACGCGGCAAGGCGTTGGCCGTGTGTAGACTGTTACCATATATGGTCGCGTTACGGACCACCGTGTAGTGTGTGACACAGCCGTCGCACAGCGTACGTGGCTGCATCGCGCAGCCACGACTTAGCTCAGGAAACTCAGTTCAGGTAGTCAGTACCCCGTGCAGGCCGGGCCACGGGGCACCCACGAGTTTGCTCTGGCTCTGCTTGCTTATGCTAGTTAGCCACGTACCTGCCTCCAGGGGGATTTTGCTGTTAGTACACAAAGGAGTAGTCCACCTCTATTCATTCATTTTGCTCAGACGAGTAGTAAAGCTTGTTGTTGTTCAAGTGTTATATTTTGCCTATACTTCCCGAGCGAGTTCCGGAAAACCACCAAAATATTGGGTTAGATTACACCACGAATAACTATTGATTGGCCCTTCTTCAATATATTGTGTCATTTAGTGTCTAGACCGTTCGGAGGAAGTGACACTATTTATACACAACTGTTGTGACAATATTTTCTTGTGCACTGTTAAGGTCTGTTGTGAAAGCCATTGCCTTCTCGAAGTCCGTTTTCATTCCTAGTACAGTTCTATTGCACGTATTGTTTTGACGCCTGTAACACAGATTCCATGCCTATTGGAAATTAATTTCTGCGTAAAAGCCTTTCCTGTTATCACTACAATTATCGCCAACGCGACTCTGATTACCTAAATCCTCTAACGTAGAAATAAATGGTTCCATACTGTCTTTTTCTACTTGTTATAGTATCTGCTTTGGCAACTTTAGACGAAATATACGATTCAAATCCTCGAATTGGAGTGACTGAAACAAAAGGAATTTATTTTGGCAGTAATAAAAATTTCAGCCATCGTACCTGCCATTATCAAGATATTTACGAGCACTGAATATCTCAGCCTTCTCTTTAAACAGTCAGTTATGTGACCAGAATATCTCTAGTCTTAATTCTTATGCACTATGGTAACTGTGACTCCTGGACATTGAAGCTTTGAGTATCAATGCGAATAACTTCGTATAAAATCAATGTTCCTCTATGTTTTGTAGTCCTTGTAGACTTCAGACATCAACTTTTAGATGTCATTGAGTATTATATAACATCAACATGTGTTGGATTTGCACGTGCTGCTGTCGTTTGTATCTGTCTCAGGTCACTGCTTTATTAAAGGAGACAGTAGACAAAATAGTCTCTACCCTGGATTTTAGGATACGTCAAAACCCGTCTTGTAGCCAACGTTTCAGTGCAATGTGTCTGAAGGCAGGAGTGACGAGAGCACATCTTCTGTATGGCTGTAGCGTATGAAAATGAGGAAGACACATGATTAGTTATTTGTGGGATCTGACGGGTGCTTGCGTCTTATGTGTCCAAACGACAAACGACAACTTCAGTTACGATAACTATTGAAAAATGGAACGTGGCGTTTTAACCACGGAACTGCGAAAATGAGTTACACGTGGTGAAGAAACACGCTTCTTTATCCTCGAACCGATAGTTCCGTTAGGTTACGCTGACTTCCAACACATGGTTTTGCAAAATTAGCAGTATGAGTGTCTCTATAGAGGCTGGAACTTACATCACTTTACGGCTGTAATTTTCTTAACAAAACACGGAATTTTGTGTTCAATAGTTGCCTGTAATGATGGCTCAAAGTATTACCACAATGATGTGAAGTTCATGAGAAACTGCGCTTTATGTCTAATTCTCCAGTTTCACTGAATATCAACATTTCCACACCCATCTTTAGTGACATTGAGCAACAGCACAGCGATAAGAATTCAATGTACATATATCACAAACAACAAAAACGGCGATAGTTACTGTTTCGTCTACTGCATCAAATAATGTGCTAACAGTCAACTCGTTCGATTAATGGGAGATTCCCTCATCCCGTCTTTCTGTACCGAACTGGGAACCGTAAGAGAGCAATTCTTCATGTAGAATATGGTTGTAAGTGAATTCTGGATGATGTTCTGTATAGCGTTTCATACCACCGCAAGTTTCGGCGTAACTCCACGATTGTATGCTGTTTTACTCACAATATATATGAGGCTTTAAATGAAAAAAGTAGCTAACAGTTACCACTGTTTATTTATCTCCACTACGCGTTTCAAAGGTTTACACCTCCATCATCAGGTGGATTTACATTTGTTAGTATGAAAAGATGGCAGTTATAAGAGTCGAGGGGCACGAAAGGGAAGCAGTGGTTGGGAAAGGAGTGAGACAGGGTTGTAGCCTCTCCCCGATGTTATTCAATCTGTATATTGAGCAAACAGTAAAGGAAACAAAAGAAAAATTCGGAGTAGGTATTAAAATTCATGGAGAAGAAGTAAAAACTTTGAGGTTCGCCGATGACATTGTAATTCTGTCAGAGACAGCAAAGGACTTGGAAGAGCAGTTGAACGGAATGGACAGTGTCTTGAAAGGAGGATATAAGATGAACATCAACAAAAGCAAAACGAGGATAATGGAATGTAGTCAAATTAAGTCGGGTGATGCTGAGGGAATTAGATTAGGAAATGAGACACTTAAAGTAGTAAAGGAGTTTTGCTATTTAGGGAGTAACATAACCGATGATGGTCGAAGTAGGGAGGATATAAAATGTAGACTGGCAATGGCAAGGAAAGCGTTTCTCAAGAAGAGAAATTTGTTAACATCGAGTATAGATTTAAGTGTCAGGAAGTCGTTTCTGAAAGTATTTGTATGGAGTGTAGCCATGTATGGAAGTGAAACATGGACGATAACTAGTTTGGACAAGAAGAGAATAGAAGCTTTCGAAATGTGGTGCTACAGAAGAATGCTGAAGATAAGGTGGGTAGATCACGTAACTAATGAGGAGGTATTGAATATGATTGGGGAGAAGAGAAGTTTGTGGCACAACTTGACTATAAGAAGGGATCGGGTGGTAGGACATGTTTTGAGGCATCAAGGGATCACAAATTTAGCACTGGAGAGCACCGTGGAGGGTAAAAATCGTAGAGGGAGACCAAGAGATGAATACACTAAGCAGATTTAGAAGGATGTAGGTTTACTGGGAGATGAAGAAGCTTGCACAGGATAGAGTAGCATGGAGAGCTGCATCAAACCAGTCTCAGGACTGAAGACCACAACAACAACAGTATGAAAAGTGTATGTGTATACGTGTGTTGTGTTATGAATTTTTGGAGGAACATATAGCGTTATCTAATGGAGAAGAAAACACTATTTTCACAACATGGTTCTTTTTTCACAAAAAACTAAACGTATATCTAACGGTAAATCAGAATAAGTAAAATAGAGTACTTCCAGTCGTCACAGGTTCCTTTAACTGTCGTAACACACCACATGTATACTGTGATATTTTGTAACCAAATATTGCTTCTGGAAAGTATTAGGTGCAAGGATCATATAGTAGAAGAGAAACGTTATCACAAACTACAAATAATATACATCATAACAACATTATCATAGAATAAGATTTAATGGATTTTGGAGGTCTTTGTTTTGAGATGTTTACTACATGCATTGGGATACATATTTCAGGTGGCATATAAATCTTGTTTTGTCACGTTTATATACACTCCTGGAAATTGAAATAAGAACACCGTGAATTCATTGTCCCAGGAAGGGGAAACTTTATTGACACATTCCTGGGGTCAGATACATCACATGATCACACTGACAGAACCACAGGCACATAGACACAGGCAACAGAGCATGCACAATGTTGGCACTAGTACAGTGTATATCCACCTTTCGCAGCAATGCAGGCTGCTACTCTCCCATGGAGACGATCGTAGAGATGCTGGATGTAGTCCTGTGGAACGGCTTGCCATGCCATTTCCACCTGGCGCCTCAGTTGGACCAGCGTTCGTGCAGGACGTGCAGACCGCGTGAGACGACGCTTCATCCAGTCCCAAACATGCTCAATGGGGGACAGATCCGGAGATCTTGCTGGCCAGGGTCGTTGACTTACACCTTCTAGAGCACGTTGGGTGGCACGGGATACATGCGGACGTGCATTGTCCTGTTGGAACAGCAAGTTCCCTTGCCGGTCTAGGAATGGTAGAACGATGGGTTCGATGACGGTTTGGATGTACCGTGCACTATTCAGTGTCCCCTCGACGATCACCAGTGGTGTACGGCCAGTGTAGGAGATCGCTCCCCACACCATGATGCCGGGTGTTGGCCCTGTGTGCCTCGGTCGTATGCAGTCCTGATTGTGGCGCTCACCTGCACGGCGCCAAACACGCATACGACCATCATTGGCACCAAGGCAGAAGCGACTCTCATCGCTGAAGACGACACGTCTCCATTCGTCCCTCCATTCACGCCTGTCGCGACACCACTGGAGGCGGGCTGCACGATGTTGGGGCGTGAGCGGAAGACGGCCTAACGGTGTGCGGGACCGTAGCCCAGCTTCATGGAGACGGTTGCGAATAGTCCTCGCCGATACCCCAGGAGCAACAGTGTCCCTAATTTGCTGGGAAGTGGCGGTGCGGTCCCCTACGGCACTACGTAGGATCCTACGGTCTTGGCGTGCATCCGTGCGTCGCTGCGGTCCGGTCCCAGGTCGACGGGCACGTGCACCTTCCGCCGACCACTGGCGACAACATCGATGTACTGTGGAGACCTCACGCCCCACGTGTTGAGCAATTCGGCGGTACGTCCACCCGGCCTCCCGCATGCCCACTATACGCCCTCGCTCAAAGTCCGTCAACTGCACATACGGTTCACGTCCACGCTGTCGCGGCATGCTACCAGTGTTAAAGACTGCGATGGAGCTCCGTATGCCACGGCAAACTGGCTGACACTGACGGCGGCGGTGCACAAATGCTGCGCAGCTAGCGCCATACGACGGCCAATACCGCGGTTCCTGGTGTGTCCGCTGTGCCGTGCGTGTGATCATTGTTTGTACAGCCCTCTCGCAGTGTCCGGAACAAGTATGGTGGGTCTGACACACCGGTGTCAATGTGTTCTTTTTTCCATTTCCAGGAGTGTAGTTTAACCTTCTTACTCGTTTATATAATTAGGTGACATGTATCAAAATTTAAGTACAATAATTATGTTGGCTACAGTGTTAAAATTACATATAAATAACAATTTTGGTGGGGATTCACAGATAGGAATGAAAGGCTGCAGGCAGAGGGAGAGCAAGAGAAAAGAAAGTGAGAGGGACATGGAGTGTGATTGGATGAAAGGAAACGTTCCAAAACAGGAGTTCTTACGGTTATATCTGTCTGCCTAAAGGTTGGGAATAATACATTGGTCAATGCTTTAAAATATGTAGATAGATGTACAATTTGTGCTATTATTTGATGTACATATATGTGTAGTTTGAAGCTGGCAGGGGGTGCAAGCTCTTAATGTGAGGGTATAATTGTAAATGAGGTCAATCCCTTGTACATTTGGAGGATGTCACGGTAACATAACTAAATATTTATGGTAAATATTAAGGTCTGTGCATGCATGAGTGTGTCAGTGTGTGTGTGTGTGTGTGTGTGTGTGTGTGTGTGTGTGTGTGTGTGTGTAATAACGTAGGCAGTTGCTGAAAACACAGATGATACTAGTGTAAGTATTGTCACTTTTGTCGTTTAAGATGGATTCTGGTCGTTTTGTTTGGTGTTTGCATATTTGGGGTGTTTCAAGATGTCTAGTTTTTTGCCTTTACGTGGATGTCGAAGATGCTGATACTTGTGTTGTTAACATGGTGTTTTCTTTCATGCAGGTGGGTAACTATTGCTGATGTGTGGTATTTTCTTTGTTTTTTATTGCTGCCATGTGTTCTTTGAATCTAGTGTCAAATGATCTACCCGTCTGACCTATGTAGAAGCAGTCACAGTCCAGACATTCAATTTTGTACAGACCTGTGTGATGAAGAGGGTTTCCTGTGTTGATGTTGTGAGGGAACTTCTGTACAATCTTGTTTTCTATGGTAAAGGATATGTTTATGCCTTTTCGTCTGAAGACATTGGCTCTCTAGGAAGCAGATTGTATGGAAGTTGTTTACTTTTTGTTTTTGTTATGTGATTGCTATGCCACTATTGATTGTTTTAGGGTGTCTAGTATGGAGCTGTAATACCCATTTGCCATAGGTGTTTGTTTTATTAGTTCAATTTCTTGTTCACATATGTCTTCTGAGAATGTTAGCTGGATAGCTCTATCGGTCATGTACTGGAATCCTGCCATTTTGTGGACTGTGGGGTGGCAGGAAGGGCTGTGGTTTGTAGTACATGTTGTTGTAGGCTTCCAATAAATTTCAAACTGTTATTCTTTATTGTAGTGGTAAAAATCTGAAAAATTTATACTACCCCTTCTTGGTGTTCAACAGTGAATTTCATGTTTTCATGGGAGTTGTTGAATTATTGGTTCAACTCATTGATATCATCTTTTGTGCCATTGATTAAAATGATGGTATCATTTACATATCTGTAGTAGTAGATGGTAATTTTTAGGGGTAATAGAAATTCAGGATTTTGACTTCTAAACATTTCAGCTAACAACCCAGAAAGATGTGATCCCATTGCCGGGCCATCTGCTTGTTTCTAGATTTTGTTGTTAAATTTGATGTAATTGTGTTAAAGTGTGAATTTGAGCAGGTCCATTAATTCAGTAATGTTAACTGAAGGGATTTTTTGTGCTTTTGTAGGTTGGCATTAATTTATATACCACGTGAAATATTTATTCCAATGCATGTATTCAACACCTCAAAATAAGATCTCCAAAATTCTTTACAACTTACTCTATAATAACGTTGTTAGGATGTACTTTGTTTTACTGTTTCTCTTCTGATGTATGATCCTTGTACATAATAGTTTATAGACACTATATTAATAGTGTTTTTGAATAGTGTTTTGTTTTTCCACTAGACAGTGCCACAAGTTCCCCAAAAATCATAACAAAAAATACACACACGCACACACACACACACACACACACACACACACACACACACACACACACACACACACTTCCTACTAACAAATGTATATCTCTATGGAGTCGCCATTCAATAAACGTACACCCACCGGATGATGGTTGTTTAAACTGTTGAAACGGGTCATGGAGATAAATGAACAGTGGCTGGTAACAGTAAACTCGTTGTTTCAGTTACTTGCAATAACAGTCACGGTAAAGCCTAATCTGAAAGTTCATATTTAAGTATATGAGGTTTTCTGGCTTAACCGAGAAAGTAATTCTCTAAAAATCCCAAGTTCACTGTTCTGATATTTTCTATATTCTTGATGGCACTCATGTGGTCTAATCTTCTTATATTTTTATTATATGTGGAAAAAAGAAAACAAGTTGATTCAACGTTAAACTATTGATGCCCTCGCAAGTGGTTGGCTAAACCGGTTCTCAGGTGAGAGGAAGACAAAGCTTTAAGGCCTGCAGTAACACAGTGCCTCGAAAAGTGGTGTCCAACATGCTGGTTGATGACATATTCGAATTTTAAATTTTCTTGTAGGTCGCCCAGCAAACTAGATCGCCGCATTCATAATTCCACACTTAATAAAAAAAACTCTCACTTTTCACTCCACAAGCACATGAAATATACTGCAATTATTGGCTTTCATTCCTAAATTAAAATATTAAGTATTGCAGTGAGTTATAGCGAGTACCACAAATTCGCCAGCAATGAAACCAATGGAACCGGTACCACAAAGAAGGACCTAAATTAATTTTTGTTAATACAAGTGCAGCTTTAAGTTAAATGCTCGTGTTTTATTTATTAGGTTTGATAGACAAAGTAATTTTCCTTTTGTGAAAAGAGAAAGTATTGTTGAATGTAATTGGAAAAGCTGCTGTCCTGCAGTTGTGATCGTGATATATTGAAATTCATCGCCCCTTGTATCACACTCAGCAACCCCGTACTTGATTTTTAATTTCTGCCAAACAATATCGATATACACTTAGCTGACAAAAGTCATGGGATTTCTCCTAATACTGTGCTGAACCATTTCGTGCCCTGTGTAATGCAGCAACTCGACGTGGCATAAACTCAACAAGTCGTTTGAACTCCCTGCGTAAATATTGAGCCACGCTTCCTGTATAGCCGGTGCATGATTCTGTACACGTACTGAACTGTCGATTACGTGCCGTAAATGTTCGATGTGTGACTAGATCACTCACTCGAATTATCCAGAATGTTCTTCAAACGAATCGCAACAATTGTGGTCCAGTGACATGGCGTATTCTTATCCACTAAAGTTTCATCGTTGTTTGGAAACATTAAGTCCATGAATGGCTGCAAATGGCCTCCAAGTAGCCGAACACAAGCATTTTCAGTCAATGATCGACGTACTGGGACCAGAGGACACAGTACATTCCATGTAAACACAGCCCACACCATTATGGAGCCACCACCAGCCTGCAAAGTGCCTTGTTGACAACTTGGGTCAATGGATTCGTGGGTTCGGTGCCACCCAAGAACCCCATCAACTCTTATCAACTGAAATAATCACTTGTCTGATCATTCCACGGTTTTCCCGTCGTTAGCGTCCAACCGATATGGCCACGAGGCCAGGAGAGGCGCTGCAGGCGATGTGGTGTTAGCAAAGGCACTAGCGTCGGCCACCTGCTGCCATAGCCCATTAACGCCAAATTTCCCCGCACTGCCCTAATGAATACGTTCGTCGTCCATTCCACATTGATTTCTGTGGTTATTTCACGCAGTGTTGCTGTACTGTACGGCCCCTCACGCCGGAGGTTCGAGTCCTCCCTCGGGCATGGGTGTGAGTGTTGTCCTTACCTTTAAGTTAGTTTAAATAGTGTGGACCGATGACTTTAGTAGTTTGGTCCCTTAGGAATTCACACACATTTGAACATTTTTTTGCTTCATTGTTATCACTGACAACTCTACGCAAACAGTGCTGCCCTCGATCGTTAAGTGAAGTACATCGGCCACTGCGTTGTCCAAGGTGAGAGGTAATGCCTGAAATTTGGTATTCTCGGAATACTGAATTCTCTAAGGATTTCCGAATTGGCATACCCCATTTGTCCAGCTCCAACTACCGTTCCGCGTTCAAAGTACGTTAATTACCACCGTGCGGCCATAAGTTGGAAACATGTCAACATATCTGAGTACAAATGACAGCTTCGCCAATGCACTGCCCTTTCATACCTTGTGTAGGCGAGACTACCGCCATATGTATATGTGGACATCGCTACCCATGACTTTTGCCACCTCGGTGTATATACACAACAAGCACAACAATGCGTCTAAGTAGTTTCTTGTGGTAAAACAAATTTTCTCCATAACCATAGTGCACATATTATAACGCGATTATAATTTGAAACTCCAACCCATTATTTCAAAAGTAACATAAATTTATTTCAGTAACATTTCTGGAATATGTATGAAAACGTTACCTGAAACAGGTGCTCGTGTCAGCTATTCATACACTTATTCTTAAGTTATGTTACGCCACAGTTTAGGAGCTATTTCTCCCTCGTGGTATATTCAGAGGAACCCACAAAATTCATTTAATAAAAGTGCTAGTTCTCTCGAGTCTGCTATTGACCAATACAGCACTTCGATGTTGTTTTTCTTACGCTCAACTTGAGAACTATAATTTCGACTCGCTCGAAGTGTTCATCAAGTTCTGAAACGTCCGATAAGCGTGAAGAATAAAAAGCCTCTATTTTGCCCGGCCTACATTTTAAAGCTTTACTGTCTGAAATAACTACTGATAACACCTAAAGCAGAAGGATAAACTTCTATTTACTGCGTAATTACTTAATTACTAGGCAATACCATATAAGAGTGGTTGTTATCATAATATCACGATATCGCTCTTCTGCAACTGTTCTCTCTGTTACAAGACCATCGATAAAACTCCGTTTGAACGGAAAGTTCTCACCCCGCTGCCCCTCTCATTTCTTCACTTTCCCCCCACTACAAGCCACGAAACTGCTCGCCAGGTCCTTCTATATAATGCATCACCTACTCGGGACTTCCCGGTTGCGGTTACGGCAGTTCTGCTTACAGACCCAGCGAACTGCCAGGAAATCTAACTTCCACAGATGTTACTAACAGTACTTTGATAAGAGCAGTAGCTTTAGAAAAGGACCATAAAGGTATGGTGTAGTACGACAACTAAGTGATCAGAATGATGCTGGTCCATTAAATGAGCGACACACCATTTTTTCATTTTTTAAATATATTAGAGTACATTGCACCTTCTACATATCCACTTCATTCGCGTGAGAACATTTACTCAGTTCTCAGCTCAGAAAAAACCTTGTTGACATTCCAGAGGCGACAGTATGACATTGTCTTCCCCTAGCATTACGCTGTAGGTTGTGTTCTAGTGTATTGCCAAAATACCCGAAAAGTTCTTCCCGTTTCCAAAAAAAGGAATTTCTAAAGCGTATTCAAATCACGGAACACTCACTTTTGTACCACCTTCCAGCAAAGTCATGTTTAAAATTTTACACGACATACTTCGCCAAAATGTAGACCGAGAACTACCTGAAGAACAAGTTGGATTTCGTGAAGGAAGAGGGACCAGAGATTACTTTGCCATCATTATATGGGTTACGGAGAAGGTAAGAGAATTCTAGAAATATGTGTTTCTCTGCTTCACTGATTATGAGAAGGCCTTTGCCTGTGTTGACCACAGTAAATTATGGTATGTACTCAAAAACATGGGAGTACCAGATCACCTCATTTGCCTTATATTGAATTTATACTGACCGAGAAGCCACGTTTAGAACAATGTATGGGGCAGCTAACTAGGCCAAGATTCGGAAAGGAGTACGGCACGGTTGCATATTGTCCCCTTATTTATTCAGTCAGTATGCAGAACATGGAATCAGCGATCATAAAGCGGTTACAGCATCGGTTATTTCAGCCGTAAATACAAATATTAAAAAGGTAGGAAGATTTTTCTGTTTAGCAAAAGTGAAAAAAGCAGATTTCAGAGTACTTGACGGCTCAACACAAAAGTTTTGTCTCAAGTACAGACACTCTGTGACCAAAACGGTACTGAAACAGAGGATGACAGACGAAAGGGCGAAAGACTAAATGTCTTTTTCCAAAGTTGTTTCACAGAGAAAGACTGCACTGTAGTTCCTTCTCTAGATTGTCGCACAGATGACAAAATGGTAGATATCGAAATAGATGACACAGGGATAGAAAAACAATTAAAATCGCTCAAAAGAGGAGAGGCCGCTGGACCTGATGGGATACCAGTTCGATTTTACACAGTGTACGTGAAGGAACTTACCCCCTTCTTGCAGCTCTCTAGAAGATCGTAGCGTTCCAAAAGATAGGAAAAGGGCACAGGTCATCCCCGTTTTCAAGACGGGATGTCGAACAGATGTGCAGAACCATAGACCTATGTCTCTAACGTCGATCAGGTGTAGAATTTTGGAACACGTATTATGTTCGATTAAAATGACTTTTCTGGAGACTAGAAACCTACACTGTAGGAATCAGCATGGGTTTCGAAAAACACGATCGTGTGAAACCCAGATCGCGCTATTCGTCCACGAGACTCAGAGGCCCATAGACACGTGTTCCCAGGTAGATGCCGTGTTTCTTGACTTCCCCAAGGCGTTTGATACATTTACCCACAGTCGTTTAATGAACAAAGTAAGATCATATGGACTATCAGACCAATTCTGTGATTTGATTGAAGAGTTCCCAGATAACAGAACGCAGCATGTTATTCTCAATCGAGAGAAGTCTTCCGAAATAAGAGTGATTTCAGGTGTGCCGGAAGGGAGTGTCATAGGACCGTTAATATATAAAATATATATAAATGACTTTTTGGATGACATTGGAAGTTTAGTGAGGCTTTTGCGGATGATGCTGTAGTATATCGACAGGTTGTAACAACGGAAAATTGTACTGAAATACAGGAGGATCTGCAACGAATCGACGCATGGTGCAGGGAATGGCAACTGAATCTCAATGTAGGCAAGTGTAATGTGCTGCGGATACGTAGGAAGAAATATCCTTTATCATTTAGCTACAATATAGCAGATCAGCAACTGGAAGCAGATAATTCCATATATTATCTGGGAGTAGGCATTAGGAGTGATTTAAAATGGAACGACCATATAAAATTAATCGTCGGTAAAGCAGATGCCAGACTGAGATTCATTGGAAGAATCCTTAGGAAATGCAGTCAGAAAACAAGGGAAGTAGGGTACAGTACACTTGTTCGCCCACTGCTTGAATACTGCTCACTGGTGTGGGATCCGTACCAGATAGGGTTGATGGAAGAGATAGAGAAGATCCAACGGAGAGCAGCGCGCTTCGTTACAGGATCATTTAGTAATCGCGAAAGTGTAACGGAGATGACAGATAAACTCCAGTGGAAGACTTTGCAAGAGAGACGCTCAGTAGCTCGGTACGGGCTTTTGTTGAAGTTTCGAGAACATATCTTCGCCGAGGAGTCAAGCAGTATATTGCTCCCTCCTAGGTATATCCTGCGAAGAGACCATGAGAATAAAATGAGAGAGATTAGAGCCCACACAGAGGCATACCGACAATCTTTCTTTCCGCGAACAATACCAGACTGGAATAGGAGGGAAAACCGATAGAGGGTCTCTAGGTACCCTCCGTCACACACTGTCAGGTGGCTTGCCGACTATGGATGTAGATGTAGAATACATTATAAGGAATTATGCGTTAGAAGAAGTAGAAACTGAAATTAAAATAGGTGGGATAAATACAAACAACCTTAGATGTGCAGTTGTTACCATCCTGACGACAGTAAGTGAAAAAGAGTTAAAGATCCTCTTATTTAAGGTGAATGAATAAGTCGAAGGCAATTCTAATGATCAATGTCAAGAAAACGAAAACTGACATCTACACCTATTACTTCATGGCATATAGTAAGAGGAAAAATGGAGTTAGTTTCTGTACTCAATTATCTCTACTCCCTTATTTCTGCTGATGCTAACTGCTGCAACGAAATCAATGGAAGCTTGTTATTTGGAAAAAAGGCAACGACCAGACTCGACAAAGTTTTAAGGAGTGGAGGCACGACTTTAATAGCAAAGATCAGTGTAGTTAGAGCTATGGTACTTTAAGGCGTGATGTACGGATGTGAGACATGGACCATAAGAGAGCGTGAAAGTTGTAGAATAGACACCTCTGAATTGTAGCGTTAGAGGAAACCTCAGCGAGAAAGAATAAACCACTATGACAGCAAATGAAATTTGATTGCTCCTTGAAAGGTCTGATACTGAAATAAAAACAGACATACTTTGTACACATAGTGAGAAGACATGATTCGCCGGTAAAGACCTCAATGCTGGCGAATATCGAAGGCTCAAGGAGAAGATGGCAACAAAGGGTGAGATGGATCGGTGGCATTAGAGAAGTAATGGGACCCAACCTGGAAATTCTGCGGAAGAAAGTGCGGGACTGAAGAAATTGGCGAGCTTTAGTTCATAGTGTCGCAGAGAGTCAGAATCTACTACACCAATAAAGAAACAGGACCACATGTAACCTAACACGGCTAGGCCTCACAAATAACACAAACTTATAAAATAAAGAAAAAGAAATGTAGCACAGTTCGTAGATTCTCCCTTCCCGTCGCTGGCATAGTTCTGATGACAGAAATTGATTGATCTGCAGCGATATCTCTGCCATTTACCAACGCCAAGCGCAAAGACGTATAGCGACTTGAATTGCTTTACAAATAAAGTTATGAACCGTCGTAAAGCTAATCTTACTACTGAAATTCACTCTTCCGGGGCCTACAGGATGAAAGCCTGGGGCGCGTAGTCCGACAGTACTTACACCACGCAGACCCCGTTGCTTCTTTTCTTTTTGTCGCTTAAGCCGCTTAGTTTCTGTTGCCACAGGCCCTGTATTTCTACTTGATTTAACACCAGGAGGGCGTGACAAAGCCTGCAGATTTAAGCCGAGGATTCTACTTAGGCCCGACGTAAGTCCAGCTTACATCCCCACAGTACAGACGACAAGCGAACGAAATTTGTAACTGTCGTCTTTCGCGTGTCGGTTAATCTAGCTTTTACTTATTAAAACGTTTCCCGTGCCATTAGAGGAATGAATAAGTAATGCACTTCACAAAAGTTTTAATTAAATGTTTAATTTTGCTCTCGTGGTGACATAAACTGCATTTTTTCCCTCAGAGAGTAGTGGGACTCATTTCATATTGTTGGAGAGATAAGTTGTTATACTGGTAAATGCAAAATAAAACTTTCGCGATACAAAGGGCGAAGAGGAAGATGTTTCAGTGAGACGTTTTGTTATAAAAGTTTACTGAATCTACTGAAACAACCGTACCATATCTTCATGTATGAGGTCCATGAGCTGTGGCCATTCTGTGACATTTATTCAGAGGTAATGCGTTTCCAATTCCACTGTGGCAGAAAAAGACTTTGATATTTTTGCCTTAAAGTCAGAGAAATACATGACGGAATGCTCCTGCTGAGACTTTTGCTTATGGAGGTATAGATGATAATGGTTCCCATAATGCCTTGTGCGATGGCGCTTCATTCTCGTCTTCTGTTATTGCAACACATTAAGAGCCCGAAATATTTCTCACAAGGCATGAAATACCTGGTGAAAAGACGCCTCAGTTAAAAATATTGTTCTCCCTATTATCATACTTATTGATCGTGCTATCTAACAGGACTGATAAAGGCCTGCGTAACAAAAATTTTGAATTAAATAATTTTGGGTAGCAACTAATTACCGACTTTTTGACCGACTTTGCAGTGGTTCTCTCCAGGGAGGTCAACTGCCGGATACTGGTGAACGTCTTTCCCCATACACGGTGATACCGTGATTATGTTCCAAACTTTCAGGCATGGTGCAGAATGCTAAATATATCAATTTGAGGCAGTGGCTCTGGTCCGGAAACGACCGAGTCGACAGTTATAAGTGAAAATCTTTCTGAGTGGTCTTATCCCTTCTACTGTATGCTCTTTGCTTTTCGTATTTTGGGAGGAGGTAGTAGGGACCGAAAGCACAAAAAAATTTCAAGTAAACATGGGATCTAAGATGCATAATGTAAGAGCTGTGGTGTTTATTCAGTAGAAGATGAATAAGTGGTGATAGCTCTTAAGTGTTCCATTTAGACATCATGTTAATTGAACACTTTTATTTCCTGTTTTGGTCCATACTGTCACCTCGCAAAGTATCGAAAGCAAAGAGCTCACACATGCAAGAACGATTTTCCCTTATAACTTGCGACTCAGTTGTTTCCGGATCCGGGTAACTTACCTCAGATCGATACATTTACCCTTCTCCATCATCCCTGAAAGCTGGTGACACCTTTTCACAGTCACACTGTGTGTTGTCCGTATCGGTTATCCAGTGGCTACCTTCATTACGTATGTGTAATGTCGTTGGAAGAGGGGTTACTATCGAGGGGCATGGATGCACGGTGCCTGTAATTCTCTTGTAGGTGATTGTGAGGCAAACTCAAGAAATTGGACGAAAAATTTTCATTTATACCAAAAATCCGTAGGTCTCTATATTCTCTTTGCACATTCTTGTTCAGGTAAAGCACTTGAAAATGATTCTAAGAGTTGCAATTAGTTGTATATAAGCTCAATAAAGCACAGTCTCAGGCAAAGTAAATCATTTGCCAGATACTGCTTGTAACAAACTGAATCTGAATGCGGCAATTTAAAACTAACACACAATGTGAACGTACTGTTTCCTTACAATTTAATTTCCTTTTTCTTTTACAGCAATGTGAAAGATTTATTGCAAGGAAAAACGTAATCTCATAGGGCACAAGTAAATATCGTTCTTCACCTAAAACACTTCCTGGAATTTACCTCTTCAAACCTATTAGTTTCGATGTTGTGAAGCGCGAAACCGGCATACGAGTTTCTGCCACATGAGTACTTTTGAAAGATAATTTCCTCTGCCGTTCGGTCAGTATCAGGTAGCAGCCGGAGGATATTTACCGGAAATTCGAAACCGACAGCGCGATCTCCTGGCGGTGAAGTGCGTGGGGGGGAGTGGGCCCCTGCTGCGAGCTTCCCGTAGTGCTCAAGGCAGGGAGACAGGCAACACACAAAACCCAGAGGCCTCTTTGTTGCGTCTGGGAATATCGGCGTGGAGGAAGCCTGCTTCAGACGTCCACGTAGCAGCTGTCCTCACCATTGTGCGAGCCTGCGAGCCTGATTCCCTAGTAGTTCTCTCTTTCTTCAGCACAAAATCGAAACGTGCTTCAAGAACTGTATTATGAAACCGGATCCGCAAGGTAGATACTCGACTGTACAGAAACAGCGTTTCGTTTACTATAGCTCACAAAATGCTGGAACAACTGTCATCGGATTGAAACTTCCTGGCAGATTAAAATTGTGCGCCAGACCGAGAGTCGAACTTGGGACCTTTGCCTTTCGCGGACAAGTGCTCTACGATATGAGCTACCCAAACATGACTGACGACCCGTTCTCACAGCATTACTTCTGCCAGTACCTTGTCTCGTAACTTCCAAACTTTACAGAAGCTCTCCTTTCTGGTAACATTCCGCAGACAGTGGCTAAGCCATGTCTTCGCAATATCTTCTCTTTCAGGAGTGCTAGTTCTGCAAGGTTCGCAGGAGAGCCTCTGTAAAGTTTGGAAGGTAGGAGACAAGGTACTGGCAGAAGTAAGGCTGTGAGGAAGTGGCGTGAGTCGCGCTTGGGTAGCTCAGATGGTAGAGCACTTGCACGCGAAAGGCACACGGTTTTAATCTGCCAGGAAGTTTCATATCAGCGCATACTCCGCTGCAGAGTGAAAATCTCATTCTGTCATCAGATTATTTGTACATATCGGACGTATATATAAATTTATTTCGCAGGATGGTTTCACACGAGCATGAGATAATAGGTATTTTCGTATTGTCTCAGTGACAACCGCGCAGTAGGTAATTGTTATATGGTAACATGAAGTTTGTTCCTACAATCAAAGCAGCACTTGGAGACCATTAATATATTGCATTCCTTTTTCCTATTACCATCTGGATCCTAATATCGTCCACGGTACCACACGTCGAATAATTCCGTCCTTCTCGTATGAAACTATGTGCGCTTTATCCTATTGCCTCGTCTTTCCGTAATCGTTTATTGTTGTTTTTTTTTCTTATTAGCATTGAGCTGTTCTCCATTAGACTAAAAGCATACTTGCAGTTGCTGGGCTGATGTATGCTGGACTTAATTTTCGTGAATTTGGTTCCCACATTTACTCAGCTCCGGTGTTCTGAATTCCTTTTCTGTATGGCTGTGCTTCAAATTCAGTAAGCATTAATAATTCAGGAATCCATTAATAACTTATAACTAATTAACTTAATAACTTATAACAAATTTAGCAAGGCAGCACCGGGAATCGTTTCTACAGTAATCTGTTTCCTTAGACAAAGCACCATCCCAAGCAGCAGTAGACTTCATGTCTCTGGGAAATAGATGGCCGTACGGTATGTGTAACACAGTGGAGGGCAATCCGTGGAGAGTCCAGACAAACGTGTGGTTCCTGAAGAGGGGTGTAGCCTTCTCAATAACTGCAGCTGCAACAGTCTGGATGATTGACTCATTTGACCTTATAACGATTGACAAATGGACTTTCTGTGCTGATATCGCGAAAGGCTTAAAGAAAGGGACAGCTTCATTCTTTATTTTACCACAGGAGATGCAGTTCTACTGTGCGGCTAATCGATGATGGAATCCTCATGAATAAGATATTCCGGAGGTAAAACAGTCTCCCATTCGGGTCTCTAGGCTGGGACTATTCAGAAGTATGTCATCAGGAGAGCATGTAACCTTAGATGTCTTAATAGCGTACGTTGGTTAGAGAATTCAAGAAAGTAAATGAACAGGATGAAGTTAGTTGTAGTGGAAATTAGAGAGCTGTGGGGGGAAGAAAAACGCGTTTCCTGATCACGTGAGAACATGAATATAAATGAAAAATCAAACAGGGTAATGCAGCAGTGGGTCTGAAAATGAAGATACAGTTAAGGCAGCAATGTATCAAGTAGATAATATATAAGACCTAGTAGAAATTCTCGGTAGCAAAGAAGACACTGAATCTAAAAAGAGAGAAAATGTGAAATGGAAGCAAGCAAAAGGGAATATAGACGTCTAGAAATAAGTTCGACACAAAGAGTAAAATGACTAAACAGGAGTGTCTAGAGGACAAATACGAATCATGCAAAAGTAGGGGAAAGATAAATTCTGCCCAGGGAGGTATCTGAAGGAAAGACAAGCAGCTGGACGAATATCAAGAACTCAGATGGCTAGGAAATGGTAAGCAGTGAGGGGAGAACTGGAACCTCGAAGGAATGTGTAGAAAAGCTATATAAGGAAATCAACGTTAAGATAGTGCTATAGAATGGGTTGAAGAAGTACGTAAAAATAAGACAGGAGATATGATACTGCGAGAAGAATTTCATAGAGGACTGCAAGCCTTTCCCTCTTAAGTTATTGAGAATTTTCGAAGAGTCAACCATGACAAAATGATTCCACGTGGTGTGCATCATACATAACACAGGCGAATTACCCTTAGACTTCAAGAAGGATCTAATTATTCCAGTTCCAAAGTTGGTAAGTGTTCACATTTACGAATATTACTGAACTATTAGTTTCCTATGTACAAAGATGAGAAACACTGAAACCAATCATTTACACAAGTCGAAAAATTTGCCTATGTCGACGACTTTAAGATCAGTTTGGCTTTCGTCGAAATGCTGGAACACGCGAGGCAGTAGTGACCGTACGCCGTATTCAAAGAAAGATAAAACTACGTTTATAGGATTTATAAATGTAGAGAAAAATTTTGACAATGTTGGCTGAGCTACT
Organism: Schistocerca americana; assembly: GCF_021461395.2. Lineage (NCBI taxonomy): Eukaryota > Metazoa > Arthropoda > Insecta > Orthoptera > Acrididae > Schistocerca > Schistocerca americana. The sequence goes on from NC_060123.1 coordinate 358,455,425, forward strand.
TCCTTTGTATATTTTGTAATCATAATAGGAAAATATCAGCGAAGTTAAAATTCAACTTAATAAAAATTAAAAGGCAGTCTTGGTCCCATATATACGCGTACTTTTACTAAAATTGGCAACCTGTTTCTATCTCTTTCAAATCATCAGAGCATAATCCAAGGGCGGCAGGCGGAGACGTTGACACGGAGCAGGAAACTTATGTACATCTATGTCTCTCACATAGGGTTCCTGCACCGTGTCAACGTCTTAGCCTGCCGCCCTTGGAGTATGCTCTGATGATTCACTGAAAGATATCGAAACAGGTCGCCAATTTTAAATAAAAGTATGAGCGATCGAGACTGCTTTTTAATTTTTATAAAATAGTGTTATAAGGTCGCTCACATAATTTTAAATAGAAGTGTATATGCGATTAACACCACCTTTTAATTTTTGTAATTGTGAAGGTAGGCGAATAAAAGGTAAGAAATGAAAAATTATTTACAACCTTTACAGAAACAAGACTGCAATTATATGAGTGGAAGAACACGAAAGGAAATCAGTGGTTGAAATGGAGTGACATTTGCAGCCTCCTCCCGGTTTATTCAATCTATACATAAAGCAAACGGTAAGGGACACTAGGAAGAATTGGGTCAAGGGTATTAAAGTTCAGAGAGTAAAAATAAGGATTTTGACATTCGGTCGTGACATCGTAAATCTGTCAGAGACGACAAAGGCCTTGGAAGAGCAATTGATCGAAATGGATAGTGTCTTGAAAAGAAATTATAAGTTGATCACCAGTGAATGTAGAACAGTGGTAATGGAATGTAGTTGAACTAAATCTGGCGATGCTGTGGAAATTAAATTAGTTAATGGGACACAAACGTAGACGACGAGTTTTGTAATTTCGTCAGCAAAGTAACTGACGCTAGCCGAAGTACAGAGGATGTGAAATGTAGTCCGGCTATAGCAAGAAAATCATTTCTATAAAAGAAAATTTTTTAAATGTCTGATATAAATTTAAGGGTTATGAAGTCTTTTCTGAGGGTTTCTTTTCAAGAGTGTAGCTTTGTATGTAAATGAAACATGAACGATAAGCAGTTGACAGAAGTAGAGAACAAATGATTCTGAAATGCGGCGCTTCAGAGGAATTCTGAAGTTAAGATGCCTACATTGGGTAGTTAATGGGGAGTTATTAAATGGAATTTGGGCAAAAATATGGCACAACTTTATTAAAAGAACGTATAGGTCGACCGGTGACATCTTAGAACATCAAAGAATCGTCAGTTTGGTTATGGAGAAAAATTTGACAGTAAAAATTGTAGAGGAAGACCAAGGAATGGATACAGTTTGCAGATTCAGGTGGATGTAGGTTGCAATATCTAACGCCTCATAGCTATATGGGGATTACAAAGTAGGAAAAATAATTGTATTTTGATGTATCTTAATACGGTCCCATCTGCAGTTCTTAGCAAGGATGGGATGTTTTTTTCCCTTTTTTTCTCTCTGACAGAGAAATTATCTTTACATCCGCGAAGGCGCGGACTTTATCATCGATTAGTTCTGGATAATGATTCATAGCAGATTAACGCTTCTTCTAATGAGGTGAGCCGCAGTTTTGTGGAAGCATAATATGAAAATTACTGCGGATTCTTACGTATTTAGCACAAAAAGCGCAAATGAGCGCATGTTGGCAATGGACAGTGTACTGTTCTGGAAAGAAGAATAACAAAAATTCCAAAAAGATAAAGAACCGTTTCTCTTTATCATTCAATATTCATTGCTAATTCCCTCACGTTTTCGTTTTCGCAGAGTAATCTACCGTTCAGTGAAGGAAGCAAATTGTTCTCATACCGTAATTTCAACAGTCGCCGTCACAATAATAACGTAGAACTAACTTTAAATTTAACATATTATTCATTTTTTAAAATCATAAACTTTATATTCAACCAGATATGAGGATATAGGGATGAAGAGGCTTGCACATGATGGACTAGTGTCGAGAAGTACGTCAAACCAGTCCTCGAACTGAAGGCCACACCAAGAACAACTAGCAATTGATCAGCGATTTCTTCTTTATTACATTTTCTAACTTCACTTTCTCTGAGAATGATAGTATAGTGTATAGATGGCAGTTACAAGAGTCGAGGGGCATGAAAGGGAAGCAGTGGTTGGGAAGGGAGTGAGACAGGGTTGTAGCCTGTCCCTGATGTTATTCAATCTGTATATTCAGCAAGCAGTAAAGGAAACAAAAGAAAAATTCGGAGTAGGTATTAAAACCCATGGCGAAGAAATAAAGCTTTGAGGTTCGCCGATGACATTGTAATTCTGTCAGAGACAGCAAAGGACCTGGAAGAGCAGCTGAACGGAATGGACAGTGTCTTGAAAGGAGGATATAAGATGAACATCGACAGAAGCAAAACGAGGATAATGGAATGTAGTCGAATTAAGCCGGGTGATGCTGAGGGAATTAGATTAGGAAATGAGACTCTTAAAGTAGTAAAGCAGTTTTGGTATTTGGGGAGTGAAATAACTGATGATAGTCGAAGTAGAGAGGATATAAAATGTAGACTGGCTATGGCAAGGAAAGCGTTTCTGAAGAAGAGAAATTTGTTAACATCGAGTACAGATTTAAGTGTCAGGAAGTCATTTCCGAAAGTATTTGTATGGAGTGTAGTCATATACATGGACGATAAATAGTTTGGACAAGAAGAGAATAGAAGCTTTCGAAATGTGGTGCTACAGAAGAATGCTGAAGAGTAGATGGGTAGATCACATAACTAATAAGGAGGTATTGAATAGAATTGAGGAGAAGAGGAGTTTGTGGCACAAGTTGACAAGAAGAAGGGATCGGTTGGTAGGGCATGTTCTGAGGCATCAAGAGATCACCAATTTAGTATTGGAGGGCAGCGTGGAGGTTAAAAATCGTAGAGGGAGACTAAGAGATGAATACACTACGCAGATTCAGAAGGATGTAGGTTGCAGTAGGTACGGGGAGATACTTGCACAGGATAGAGTAGCATGGAGAGCTGCATCAAACCAATCACAACAACAACAACATCAGCAGATACAAACCTACTAATGAAATGGAGTTTAAGAGGAACCTAAATTAATTGGTGTACGGGGGCTGGACAGTAACACGGAAACAACGCGAGAAAAGGATGCTTGAACATAAATTCAGATGCTAGCCAAGCCTGCAGGTTGCGCTGTTGTATTTGACCACGTACGGCACCCGTATAATGGCCTCAATAATTGCAAGTGTTAGTCGTAGTCCGAACTGTGCTGTGTGTAGATGCCAGTGTATTAAGTCAGAGATACAAGGTGACAATTATTGAATTATAAAAACAAAGACGTGAATTAGTTACAAACTAAGGCGTTCAGACACGTTATTCGGATTTAGGTTATGACATGTTCGATATACCAACCATCATTGGCGATTATGTGGGACAGACGAATAAAGAAATTCTGCATGGCCTTTGAAGTGTCGGAACATCGATGGTGTCGATGACCTCTTGAATACCTGTTTTCAGTTCAGCAACGGTTCTGGTGTTATTGTTGTATACCTTGTCTTTAATATGGAACCTCAAAAAGGAGTCGCATTTGTTCAGATCCAGCGAATACAGCGCGAATCCAGGACCATCATGCCAATGGCCTCTGGGTACCGCACAGCTAGAATGCAGTCCCCAGGACATGAAAAACTAAATTTAAAATGAATAGTTTAAATAGCAGTAATCTCGGGTCGAGCTTCGTCTTGCGTGAACCACATCTTGTCGAAGTTAGGGTCACTTTGGATAACGTGAATGAAATCACCTTCCAAAACCATCACGTACCGTTCAGTAATTACCGTGCCATCAACGAATATAGCACAGATTATTCCACGACTGGACACTGCACTCCACACAGTCATCTGTTGAGGGAGAAGAGACTTCTCGATCGCGAAATGCGGTTTCTAAGTCCCCAAAATGCGCCAATTTTGCTTATTGACGAACCCATCCCAAAGAAAGGGGGCTTCGTCGCGCAACCAAAAACATACAGCGCAAACTAATTCCCGCCAGGCCCCTCGGCTAATCGTGCAGTTTGAACGTCATAACGCAAACCGTTCAGAAGTTATGACGATTTTATTTCATACAGTTCAATAATTGACACCCTGTAAATGACTTCGAGCGTCGGCAAATTGTCTCATTAACCATGGTAGTTGAAGTCACTGGTGTGTGTTGAGTGATCGTGACAGACGGTTATTTAAGAGGATTGTGACGAAAAAGGACTACAGCTGGAAGAGTCACTACAGAACTGAATGTTGCACTCACAAATCCATACTGCACCAAAACAACATGAAGGGCTCTCCATAAGCAGGAATTGCAGGGCGAACTGCAATTCTAACATCACATATCAGTGAAGCCAATGCCTGTAACAGGGAAACGTGGTGACGAAGCCGGAAATCCTGGGCTATAGAGCATTGAAAGATAATCATTTGATTGGATGTGTCTTGTTTCTCGCTGTTTAGAACTTCTGACCGAGTTAACGTCCCAAGAGGGAAACATGGCGATGGTGATGATCTGGACAGCCATATCGTGGTATTCCGAGGGCGTCATGATTACTGTGCAAGGTCGCACTACTTCCAAGGGCTCTGTGACAGTTTTGATGGTCTGATCCATCCCATGGTGCGATGTTTGTGTTTCAAGATGACGAGGACCCTTATTCACACAGCTCGCGATGTCCAGGACCAATTTGTGAGCACGAATTATTGCGTCTCTCCTGGTCACAGTAATCACCAATATTACTGAACTTTCGTGGTCTACTTTGCAGAGACGGGTGTGTGAGCGCTATCCCCCTCTATCATCTTCACCTAAACGTACCTCTCTCTTGCTGGAGGAACGGTATAAGATTCTCTTAAAAACTGTATAGGACCAGCATGTATCCATTACTACTAGAAGCTGTTTAGTATGACAATAGTTTTCCTACAGGCATGGTATGTGGTGTGTTTTAGTTGTTTCCATATTTTTGTCAGGCCCCTGTATGTAGCATTATATTTACAGTGTTACGTAACATCTGTCCCCCATAGATCTTCAAGTCGTAATGTAAGCAATGTAAACAAGTGTAATATGCTCTGCGTTTAATACGTGCTTACAGCAGCTTAACAATAATCATGCACACTTCAGCGTACGTACATTTGCAACACGTTTGCTATTATGTTCTAATTATAGCGTTTCATACTTATTTTTACACATATCATATTCATGCGAACCATTCCACTCGCGATCTATGGAAGGAACATTATCATATGCCTTATTTATGAATATGTACTGTTTTTCCTAGTTTTATGGTGTGTCCGTTACCTCTTGGGATTTCCTCATTACGCATCTAAGAACAAAGAGTCCAAACTAATCCTACAGAGGTCTAATTCTTCTAAATGATTCTGTTATACTGCTCGTATTATACTCCTCGTATTATACTCCTCGTATAGTATACTAGCATCTCGGCCTCTGATATTTCCTTTAACGTTTCATTCCATTTTTCTTATGTGTCATTCTTGATTGTAGCATCGCATCTAATAGCTCACGAGTCTTTACTTCGGAGTGTTTAGGATCAGATAGGCTGTTAGTTGAGAATGGAGTGCAAAAGCAAAATGCAGGGAGTATTATCCGCAATTTTTAAATCAGTACATGGTTTACTACCAATCATCTCAACTAAATGGCTTTCTTCATTTGTTGTTGAATTAACTAAATAATCGAGTACCGTAACGACTGAGATTCTTCCATGATCTATATAATGAAAATTAATAGGTCATGAAAAGAGAAGTGAGGGGTAAATTGTCTTCACACATATTAAATATTCGATTGTACGAAGGCTGTACGGCATCTTTGAAATCTCAAACATTTCGTTCAGTGAATGAAGTACTAGCTGTACCATAAATAAACTCTAAATCTGTAACTAATTAAAACTTCAAGACTAAATGAGGAGAATGAAGAAAAATGAAGCAGTTGTATCAGCGTAAACTGTTTCACTGTCGTCGTATTGTTTCTTCCACACACACTTCACTTCGAAAACCACTCGGACACTAATTATGGACCACTTTAGACATCCGGTTAGAAATTTTAATTAAGACTGTACATTATTATCAAGATTTTCATGAAGTCACTAATTTGGATGTTCTTCTCTTTGAATTTTTGCTGTGTATTGTCTGCAGCAAAAATACAGATTTCTCAGTTTGATAGCTTTGTGTGACTGGCAAAGTACGTGTACAGCAATGAAACTGCACGTTTTACATTAATCTTTATATTTTATTGTGTTGTTCAAGTGACATTTCTTTTCGGTATAATTCATTGACAAGACAGACATTGATCCAATAATCTGTATCATCCACAATGGTTTATACATTCCACTGCATGTTTCGAATTCTTCCCGTCTCTTCACCTACCGGCAACTATTTCATTTCAATTATTGTCATAGTGCGTGAAAAGCCAGAGAAAGGGAAGCTGTGAGTAGATTCTACCAGAAAAATCTCAGTTACTGAAAACAAAAGATATTATCTTATTTCAGTCAAATTTAGTGCGGGTCTTTATATAAAACAACGCAGTAACATAATTTTATTGCCGTCAGGCTTCACACTGGTACTTAAGAATTATGATCATGAACTTCACAGGCACCAAAAGAGTCTATTAATGGACCCAAGTTACAATAAGCAGTTAGCCTCAGTCACCGACGGCGTTGTCGTGCATGCCGCCTGGCAAGATGATGCAGTCTTACAATTCTTCCAGGGCAATAAACTGTCCATAGATGGCAACTAAAAGATTTTAATGCCTTTCATAAAAACTGGAAACAAGTCAAACATAGTAAAAAGCTACGAAAAAAGACAATTCCAGATCAAAACACAGATCATGGTTAATACAGTTCAGCCGTAAATACAGGAAAATCTATGAGAAGTCTGAATAAAGAAAATATACATCCATAGAAGCCCACAAGATTAAGTGAAAGAATTTTTAACGTTATAGACATTCAACTTGAACAACTGTAGTCACCAAAAAGACTAACTTTAGATTATGTGCCCTGTAATAGCATGCGTATAGGTATTTATACATATTTATACAGAAACACATTATAAACCCAGTCGCATAAATAATGGCAGAACCCCGAGACATAATACTTAGACATAAAATCCCTACAAAACCAGTAATAATTTTGCACATAAAGTTTATTTTAACAATCTAGTCAGGAACCTATAACCTTGGTAATGGAAATCATTGCCAGTGTCAAACAGCACTACAACGACATTGTAAGAGCAAAGGAAACTTCGCGAATTAAATAATAAAAAAATGTTAGCTAAGGTCAACCCTGCAATGATCAACCACAGAAACATACAGGTCACTCTGCTATGGTAGACAGAAAAGCTGAAAACGTTTGGTCTTAAAATGTTATTCACAGAATTCAATTTCCTTTGGTGCTACATTTGTGGTACTGTGAACGAAGTAGACAACAGGTAGCGTTTTGTGCCAGCTGTCATCGGCCTGCCACTAGTCCCACCCTTATGACATTAGCATGTTCACGCTCCTTAGATGCTATATACCCAGTGCGTCTCCTCCAACGGGACAAAAGATGGAAGCATCGAACCCATGTGCCTAAAGTTGACAAAGCGCAGAAAAGAACATCGAGCCTCTCATATACACAAAGAAAATAGTGGCCATGTTTTATCGAAGCACTTGAAACAAGGTTGCTAACAGTTTGGGGGCTCCTTAGACTTAAAGCCGCCAAGCGAGGAACACCACACTGAAGCTTAGAGTGCGCTTGAAGTGTTCTTAAATCGGGCAGACTGGGGATGTCGGGCACTTTAGCATGAAGTAATAGCACACTTTGGTATGTTAAAATATGCAAAGGAAGTAGGTTCACGAGCTCGTAATAACTACTTGGAATCTTATACAAAAAGTCAAAGGAAAATTCAGCCAAACAAGCCTACATTCAATGAAATAATTCGCCGAAAAGACATCCTAATCCACATCAAAATAATGAGTATCTGTCGAGATATACATTACTATCTTTGAAATCATTCACTCTTCTATCGAACTATTGGACGTAAACTTAATAAGAAAAACGGAGATCGGTTAGTTTCGGTTTTATTAACATTCTCCAAATTAATTTAAATATTATGATAATTTTTAGTGCTGTGCTTCGTTTTCATAAGAAAGTTGATCAAAACTGTGCCTCCAGAATGTTCAATCTGCCGTGTAGTGTGCTCATTGTTGTTGTGAGGGGAAGGATATTTCAGGTAGAATACTTCTCTGCGAAGGCAAAGGATCCAGTTGCAAGTCCTAGTCTGGCGTAGAGTTCTAATCTGCCAGGAATTTTCAGCACTTTACATACTCTTAGGGCTGTATGAACAATACGTATCTTGTTTTGGCTCTGAAGAGAAAGAACATTTAGATCAGAGTGTCTTGTATAAAAACTAGCAATTACGGAACTTCTGGTAGTGGTCGAGATAACTTATTTGCCGATGTATGAAATCAAATAACAGACTTCCGAAAAAATAATCATATGTCTCATACAATGTCATACAAGCACGTGAAATCATACTGTTTTCCAAAAACAACACAACAAATTAGTTTCTGTCTCCATGACATCTTTATATATATAATTCTACTGTACGTGTGTATGTCACTGAACTACTCCTAAACGGCTGGACTGATATGAATGAATATTTTTGTATGCGTTTGGGAGGCGCCCTGGATGGTTTAGATGCATTCAAGTGGGGGCCTGGATGATTTAGATTCACAAATCAGCCCGCAGATGACGCTGTAGTCGGTATCTAGGTTATTTATCTATACTGCAACTAAACAGCTGGATCGACTTGAATGAATTTTTGTGTATGCATTCAAGTGGGGGCCAGGAAAATTTACGTTCTTAAATCAGAACAGTAGGTGGCGTTTCATTTTTGTGAGCAATATTGAGCGTATTATATTCAGATATAAGTTACGTGCATAGGATTTCGTTTATTTTTCGACATTTTAATTGGAGTGTATTATATTAAGTGTGTTTCGTTATTTTGACACTTTAATTTTTTTGTACGGTGTATTTTGATATCTCAGGTGTCGCATTTCAGTGAATATTAAGTGTATTATATTCACATATAAGTTACGTATATAAAACAATGCCACGTCTTCGTGGACGAGGAGGAAATATTGGTCAACGGCCTCGGAATTCACAATTAGTCCAGAACCGTCGGTTAAATTCATCGGCAGAACACCAGTTGACGGACAATGAAAATTTAAGAAACCAGGCTGCAATAAGACATGCTAATGAAAGTCAAGAGCAACGCAACGAACGCCTTCGAGTTAATGCATTGAGACAAAGACTGACAAGTCAATGAGTCATCGACACATTCAGAACACGTGAACAGCAGCGTTTGCAACTGCATCGCGCATTGACAGGTGCAACACTTCTTCGCTTTGCGTTTGAATATGAGTCGGACATCGACTATTCGTCACATTCACAAATTGTAATCGGTGCTATGAACAAATAATGCCAACACTGTCATGCACTCAAATACAAAGGTGAATCGGCCGGTTTCTGCTGCGCGTCTGGAAAAGTTGTATAGCCACCATTGAATTCGCCGCCAGAACTATTGAAAACGCTATTGGCTGGAGCTATATCTCAATTTAAAATGTTTTGCGTAAAATTCGCAAATTCAATTAGTGCTTTCAAATGACATCATTTGGAGCAACAAAAATCGTCCAGAACGAGGACTGTCGCAATTTTCTATCTACGTTTAAGATTTAGGGTCAAGTGCATCATCAAATTCGTTCCTTAATGTCGATGCCTGATACCGATTCAAAATTTCTGCAAATCTACTTAACGGGTGATGAGGAGCGGCAAATAAACGCACGCTACCAGTACAACCATATCGAGCAGAGGGAGGAGCGAGAAATTGTGGGTATTTTAGAACCGTTTTACAGAATCACAACCAGTTGGTCCAGTTGTTCAATACCGTTTCAAACAGACTGCAAAACGACAACTATACTATCGTCATCAAAGCAGACAAAGTACCATCTGGGGAGCACGCGGGCCGATATTATGCACCGAACGTTAATGAAGTTGCAGTTGTTATAGTTGGTGATGCATTTGAACGTCGAGATATACGAATCCAACGCAGAGATAACACAGTGCACATGATTGAAGACAGTCATCGCTTTTACGACGCTTTGCAATATCCATTGATTTTTTGGGAAGGAGAAGATGGATATCATTTGAATATCAAACAAATAATTCCAGCAACAGGTACAATTCATACATGTCATTACCTAATACACTCCTGGAAATTGAAATAAGAACACCGTGAATTCATTGTCCCAGGAAGGGGAAACTTTATTGACACATTCCTGGGGTCAGATACATCACATGATCACAGTGACAGAACCACAGGCACATAGACACAGGCAACAGAGCATGCACAATGTCAGCACTAGTACAGTGTATATCCACCTTTCGCAGCAATGCAGGCTGCTATTCTCCCATGGAGACGATCGTAGAGATGCTGGATGTAGTCCTATGGAACGGCTTGCCATGCCATTTCCACCTGGCGCCTCAGTTGGACCAGCGTTCGTGCTGGACGTGCAGACCGCGTGAGACGACGCTTCATCCAGTCCCAAACATGCTCAATGGGGGACAGATCCGGAGATCTTGCTGGCCAGGGTAGTTGACTTACACCTTCTAGAGCACGTTGGGTGGCACGGGATACATGCGGACGTGCATTGTCCTGTTGGAACAGCAAGTTCCCTTGCCGGTCTAGGAATGGTAGAACGATGGGTTCGATGACGGTTTGGGTGTACCGTGCACTATTCAGTGTCCCCTCGACGATCACCAGTGGTGTACGGCCAGTGTAGGAGATCGCTCCCCACACCATGATGCCGGGTGTTGGCCCTGTGTGCCTCGGTCGTATGCATTCCTGATTGTGGCGCTCACCTGCACGGCGCCAAACACGCATACGACCATCATTGGCACCAAGGCAGAAGCGACTCTCATCGCTGAAGACGACACGTTTCCATTCGTCCCTCCATTCACGCCTGTCGCGACACCACTGGAGGCGGGCTGCACGATGTTGGGGCGTGAGCGGAAGACGGCCTAACGGTGTGCGGGACCGTAGCCCAGCTTCATGGAGACGGTTGCGAATAGTCCTCGCCGATACCCCAGGAGCAACAGTGTCCCCAATTTGCTGGGAAGTGGCGGTGCGGTCCCCTACGGCACTGCGTAGGATCCTACGGTCTTGGCGTGCATCGGTGCGTCGCTGCGGTCCGGTCCCAGGTCGACGGGCACGTGCACCTTCCGCCGACCACTGGCGACAACATCGATGTACTGTGGAGACCTCACGCCCCACGTGTTGAGCAATTCGGCGGTACGTCCACCCGGCCTCCCGCATGCCCACCATACGCCCTCGCTCAAAGTCCGTCAACTGCACATACGGTTCACGTCCACGCTGTCGCGGCATGCTACCAGTGTTAAAGACTGCGATGGAGCTCCGTATACCACGGCAAACTGGCTGACACTGACGGCGGCGGTGCACAAATGCTGCGCAGCCAGCGCCATTCGACGGCCAACACCGTGGTTCCTGGTGTGTCCGCTGTGCCGTGCGTGTGATCATTGCTTGTACAGCCCTCTCGCAGTGTCCGGAGCAAGTATGGTGGGTCTGACACACCGGTGTCAATGTGTTCTTTTTTCCATTTCCAGGAGTGTATTTTATTTTTACGCATGATTAATTTCTTTTTGTCTTAATTATATTTTTACTTTGCAGGTACAGAAACCAACAAGAAAGTAAGCGCGATGAACTTCTACGCATATCGGTTGATATTTCGTGCCAATGCAGACAATAACATTCTCAGATACCGCCAGCTGTTTAACAATATATCGTTGATATGTATGCGAAAATTGGAAGCGAGCGATTACGATACACCAGGTATAATCAAGCGAAACTTCGAGATGAGGAATACATTGATTTGCATGGTGCTGTTGTTGGTAACGTAGATGGAATAACTAATTTCAACGACATCGGTACTTCATACATTCTCCCATCATCACATATCTGTAACCCACGTGATATGCAAGAATATATTCAAGACACCATGACTTTTGTGCGCGCGTATGGACGACCAGATTTGTTCATTACATTTACGTGTAATCCAAAATGACATGAAATTAAAATTGCGTTATTGCCAGGTCAAAATGCAATTGATCGGCACGATATCGCTGCACGTGTCTTCAGACAAAAGTTAAAATCGTTGATGAACTTGATTATACATTCCTTTGTATTTGGCAAAACACATTTCTGCCTGTATTCTGTCGAATGGCAAAAACGAGGTTTGCCATACGCGCATATTTTCATTTGGTTGGTTGACAAAATACAGTTTGAAGAAATTGATAAAACTGTCTCAGCAGAAATTCCGGATCGGAATATCGATCAAGAATTGTATGAGATTGTTACCGCTAACATGATCCTTGACCATGCGGTACTATAAACATGACGGCGCCATGAATGGACAATGGAAAATGTACGAAACGTTTTACAAAAAATTGTATAAATGATTCAATCACTAATGTCGATGGTTATCCATTGTATCGGCTTAGAGCAACTTACCATAGCGGTCAATCACATCAGTTACCCATGTCAAACGGTAGAACAGTTGGCATTGACAATCACTGGGTGGTTCCGTATTCACCATTGCTGTGTAAAATCTACAAGGCACACATAAATATTGAGGTCTGCAGTTCGGTGAAGTTCATAAAATTTATATGCAAGTATGTCCACAAGGGCAGTGATATGGCTATAGTTGCTGTTCACAATGTTAACGAAAACGATGAAATAACACTGTATCAAATGGGCCGATACATCAGCAGCAATGAAGCAGTTTGGCGTATTTTGGGTTTTCTGATACACGAAAAAAAAACTGCTGTTATACATTTGGCTGTGCACCTTGAAAATGGACAGCGTGTTTATTTCATGGAAGAGACTTCTCTACAACGTGCATCAATTTCCCCAAAAACCACATTAACTGAGTTTTTAGAACTATGCAACCGACCAGGTATTCGCGGTCAATTCGCAAAGGCATTAATGTATACTGATGTGCCACGATATTTCACATGGCACATACAGTCAGAAAAGTGGGAACCACGAAAGCGAGGTGTTCCGGTTGAAGGATACAACGGCATATTAATGGGAAATACTTTAGGCCGATTATACACAGTCCATCCAAAACAACGCGAATGTTTCTTCCTGCGTTTATTGTTGGTTAATGTTCCTGGACCGACGTCCTTGCGAACAATCAATGGCGTTTTGTACGACACATATCACGATGCGTGTCGCGAATTACATTTGCTAGAAGATGACAACCATTGGGATATTACACTTGCAGATGCAGCATTGAGTTGCTCTCCTCAACAAACTAGCCAATTATTCGCCATATTATTGACGACATGTTTTCCATCTCAAGCTTCTGTCCTCTGAGACAAATATTTCCATGAGCGACAACATTCTGCATCGCATTCGGATCGCTGATCAAGATCCCAATATCGATTTTTCGCCGGAAATATATAACAAGGCGCTAATAAATATTGAAGATATTTGCATTCTGATTTCGAATATGCCGCTCATTCATTTTGGTATGCCCTCACCTAACCACCCAGCAACAATCATTAACAGCGAGATTCAGCGAAAACAAGTTCAATACTGTCTCTTTAACTACTTTCGTTGAAAACAATGAGCAACTACTCACTGATGAACAAAAGAATGTATACGATCGAATTCATTTGTCAATTACAGCAGAACAAGGTGGATTTTTTTTTTTTTTTTTTTGTTGGACGCGCCAGGTGGCACTGGAAAAACGTTACTCATCTGACTAATACTTGCGCGTATTCGATCACAAAATCATATTCCGTTAGCAATTGCTTCATCAGCTACTGTAGCCACTTTGTTTGATGGCGGGCGGACTGCACATTCAACACTCAAGTTGCCGTTGAACATTCACACAAATCCAGATGCTGTGTGCAACATAAAAAAGCGTTCCGGTATGGCTAAAGTTTTGCAAAAATGCAAAATTATTATCTGGGATGAATGCACTATGGCCCACAAGCATTCACTTGAAGCTCTTGATAGAATGACGAAAGATCTAAATAATAACACCAGGCTTTTTGGTGGTGCCTTACTGCCGCTGTCCGGTGATTTTAGACAGACATTGCCGGTCATTCCACGCGCCACATATGCGGATGAAATTAACGCACGTATAAAACAATCTTATCTATGGCCAAATGTCAGTACATTACGTCTTAACACAAATATACGTGTTCAACTGCAAAACGATCCATTAGAACTATCATCTATCATTCTCCGAGCAATTGCTCAACAATGGAAATGGAACAATACCATTGCATGCAGACACACAATGCAACAAATTGCCAGGCAATTTCTGCAACATGGTAAATACGAAAGATGCTTCGATTGAAAGCATGTTTCCAGATTTACAAGCTAATTATATTAATATGCGTGGCTTCGTGAACGAGCAATTACAGCCGCAAAAAATATCGATGTTGACGCTATTAACTTCAAAATACAACAGTCATTGCCCGGCAATGAGATATTGTTCAACTCAGTCGACGCTGTTACCGATCCCGACGAAGCAGTCAACTATTCTGTTGAATTTTTGAATTCGCTGGATTTACCAGGAATGCCATCACATAACTTGCGATTAAAAATTGGCTTCGGAATTTAATGCACCTAAGCTATGCAACGGTACAAGATTAGTCATTAAAAAAATTATGGACAGTGTTCTTGAAGCTACAATTTTGAACCGCAAATTTGAAGGTGAAGTTGTTCTCCTGCTACGAATCCCAATGATCCCTTCAGACTCACCCATTCTATTGAGACGTCCGCAATTTCCAATTCGCTTGGCATTAGCCATGACTATTAATAAGTCACAAGGTCAAACAATGTCGATTTTTGGGTTGGATCTAGAAAATCCGGTCTTTTCACATGGCCAATTATATGTGGTGTGTTCTCGCGTTGGAAAACCGTCGAGTTTATTCGTTTATACCCCTCAGGAATTTACTAAAAATATTGTTCATCAACTCTCATTAAGATAAAATTAAACAAACAGAATTTATTATGACGAATTATTTTTAAAAAAATTGATGTTATTTCGAAATAAAGAATAATGAAATTATTATTTTATTTATACTTTGTTCAGTATCCTATTCGCTTGAAATATCATGCAGGATAACGTCTGTCGGGTCCGCTAGTTAGAATGTATTATATTAGCCACGGTGCTATTATTTTCCCTCCCGAAGTTTACCGAATAACATATAATTATATATTATTTAGCATGTTATTTAAAATAATTAACTGTCAATTAAATATACCGTACATTAAAATGTGGGTTCGAAATTCCGAATAATGAATTATATTTGCTGCTACATTGATATAATGAAATTCCGTTAGCACAACAAAGCTTTCGTAGTAGTGAATGGTCGTTCCCTCGATTAGGTGCAAACATGATCCAAAATACTCGAACCACAATGACATATAATGAGCTTCTGTGACTATGGCTGAGATGTTACACAACTAAAGTGGTTGCACTGCAAAAGATACATTTCGCGAACTAGGAAACATAACGAAAACCGGTAATGGAGCACCCGGATATTTCTTTCAGATTTAAAAGGGTGACGGTATTGCGCGAACTTAAACACGGTTTCATTGACTTTTATCGTAACAAGATGTTGCAGGCAGCAGCGGTCAGAAACTGTTCAGCAGTCGTTGAACTCAAACACTAGAGAAATTTTCTTTCCCAGGTACCGACAAATTGGGTGGAAGAAAAGAATCAGCAGGTGAGAGAAAAATTTTCTGTGGTCAATGACAAACACCTCTTCGGAACATCTCTAAAAAACCAGGAACGCGTAAATAGAACGTGAGAAATTGAGAAGAGATAGACATTATTATACTCTGGCTGCACATCGAATTTTATAGGAAAGTATTACTGTTTTTGTACCAGTGCAACTACTTAAACATCACTCACAAATAGAGGTAGATAGCAGAAGTGGTTATCATTGTCCATCTCTTTATAGGAAAAAAGAAGTTTACGCAAGAACGTCACATGAATTTACTCAAGTCACTTCGTTGATGAAGTCTCTTACTTGTGTAGACTTTTGAAAATGTTTACGAATTAAATATTGTATCTGAGGAAGTCTACAGGTATTATTACTAAATCGTTTCAGTTGAATTAGAAATATCTAAATGTTTATGCCTCATATTGCAATGAAGGACAGTAGTCTCTCAGGACGAAACGAATGTAATTATCGGAATTCTCCTACAGTGCACCACTTCTTACATATATTTAAATGGGGTCAGTGTTACTTTTTACATTGTACGTAGTACAAGAATTGTCACGGGTACTGACACGCAAAAGACATACATTCAGTTTTAAAATGTCCAAATGGAACGAAAATTATTAATTTACAGCTATTTTCACATTTTTAAGTAGTGGATATGTAATGAAAGGTTGTTCAAGGTAATATTTTATGTCTATAATTTTTGTTCCTTCCTCCTCTTGAAAGATGGACTGGTGACAGCTACACTTCTGCTCTTGGAAGCAATTAAGACGGCCATTAAATAATTATAAACGTGTAATTCCATCCGGTTACTGATGATATTGCATAGATCAGTTGTGAAAGCGCTTTGTGTGCAGCGGCGGCGCTAAAGGCAAGAGTGAATGAAATAAATGTGGAAGCTGTCGTGTTAAAATGAAGATGCTGGCTGGAGAAATCAATATCTGTGCTAGTATTTAATTTGATGATGCGTGTCTTACAAGAGAATCTACTCGAGGTTTAGAGTCCTGCTCTAAGGGGAGACGTGCTGTCATGATAAGGAAAGGACAGGACCATAAAAGTTCAGCTAACAGCGAATGGAACAGGATGTGGGAGTGAACGTTTACTGCTCTGCTAACACTTTATAAAGATGTTCGTCATTTTGTACAGATTACTAGATTCACTGCGAGATGTCTTCCTTGTCCTCTAAGTCTGCGATTTGTTGCTCAAATGGCTCTGAGCACTATGCGACTTAACTTCTGAGGTCATCAGTCGCCTAGAACTTAGAACTAATTAAACCTAACTAACCTAAGGACATCACACACATCCATGTCCGAGGCAGGATTCGAACCTGTGACCGTAACGGTCGCGCGGTTCCAGACTGAAGCGCCTAGAACCGCACGACCACACTTGCCGGCTCAATATGTTGTCATCGTCAATATGATCCTGACCGCCGAACTGAACACCATGACCTTTATGATACGTATCGCAATAAGTAACTAATAGTACAAGACACCGCTAACACCAGGTAACGTGGCGTCGCAATATGGTGCAGTAAAACGACCTCCCAGCATACCCACTCTCATCGTCCCCAAAATACTTTTCTGGAAAGATCACAAATCGATTTCGGTCCCTCTTGTACCCCAAATTAAAAATGTTGATCACAACTGCACCAGCAGTTTTACCTGTATATTCCTGGCTGGTTCGTTCAGAATAAAGTTGCATTTTACCAAAACTACAGTTCGGTAGTTTTGGTACAGTACGTAAATGACTCAGTAAATGGTAGGATTACCGGTAGTATTCGTAGTATTGATAGGGGAGGAAATATAAATGAATGTTTGGGAGCTGGCCACTTCTCTTTCTTTTTTATTTGCTTGTTTTCTAAATAATTAGAACCACAAATAGTTCAGTGTTAGTTCACTGAGTATTTTATGTCCTTACAAAACGTAATTCGCATTTTAGAAGCAGAAAAAATTAGTTTATCTCATAACTTCTGCGCTTTTATGTAACCAGAGCAACTACTTTTTATTCAAGTACAATGTATATAAAACCTCTCTATAATTAATGTTATTTTGTACCAAATAAATTCTTCATCAATGGCAAGAGTTTCCGTTAGTATTGATAAGTGCGAAAGTTGATTAAGTTTAACAGAAATTTGTTTTAATAAGCTCGAAAAAGTACTGAAGCGATGTTTGATATGTTTTCTTTTACGTTTTATTTTAATTCCACCTTTCTTACCAATTTTCTTTGACTACTGCTATATGACATATCTGTATTTTTTTGTTTTCATTTTTACAATAGCATCTGTCAAAGAAAGCAAAAAATGTCGAATTTGGGAAATAATTAGCTTAGTCGTAAATTCTTGTTCAGTGCTAGGAAAGAGTTCCATTAACAATATACTAAAACTCCTGACCAGTGGGTCTTTAGCCTGGGGTGAGTGGACGGCTAAAGGTCACAGTTTTTGTCTTTCTTTATTGAATAATTCGGAAATGTTTCCCAGTACAAAATTAAGCTGTATTAAATTTCATCTGTCTCTTTCACGTTATAAATCAACAACTTTCGAGTAAAATCAGGATGAAACACTGAAAACCTCACTTTTGCTGTACGTACTGTTTATTTTTAAGCAACGAATATGATCCAACGCTTACACAGCCCGTAATCGTTACGCAGCCAGTAATCGCTGCCAGTAATCGCACAGTTAGTTTCTAGATGGTTAAACGCTTTAGGTTTTCAGGGAAATCTAGGACGAAACTGGTAGCAAATGCACACAGAGGAATCGAAATGAGTTACTGCCCCATGGGTGTGAGTCATCAGTCTTGTGAATGGTTTGATGCGGCCGGCCAAAAATTCCTCACCTGTGCCAACCTCTTCACCTCAGAGAGCCCTTGCAACTTACATCCTCAGTTACTTGCTGGATGTATTCCAATCTCTGCCTTCCTCTACAGTTTTTATCCTCCACAGCTCCCTCTGGTACCATGTACGTCATTCCCCGATGTCTTAACAGGCGTCCCCCTTCCCCTTGTCAGTGTTTTCCACATATTCCTTTCCTCTCCGATTCTGCGAAGAACCTTCCCATTCCTTACCTTATAAGTCCACCTAATTTTCAACATTAGCACCACCTTTCAAATCCTTCGACTCTCTTCTGTTCCAATTTCCCCACAATCCATGTTTCACTACCATACAATGCTATGCTCCAAACGTACATTCTCAGAAATTTCTTCCTCGAACTAAGCCTATGTTTTTTACTACCAGACTTCTCTTGGCCAGGAATACCTTTTCACCACTGCTAGTCTGCTTCTGATTCCTCCTTGCTCTGCCTGTCGTTGGTTGTTTTGCTGCCTGGGTGGTAAAATTCCTTAACTTCACCTGCTTCGTGACCATCCATCTCTCTTCTCAGTTTCCCTCCTTCTTATTACTTTCGTCTTTCTTCGATTTACTTTCAGTCCATATCCTGTACTCGGTAGACTATTCATTACATTCAGCAGATCACGTAATTCTTCTTTATTTTCACTCAGGATAGCGATATCATCAGTGAATCGTGTCTTTGATGTCCTTTCACATTGAATTTTAATTCCATTCATGAACCTTTCTTTCATTTCCATCACTGCTTCTTCGATATACAGACTGAACAGAAGGGGCGAAAGACTACATCTCTGTCCTACACTGTTTTTAATCCAAGCATTTCGTTCTTGGTCGCTCACTTGTTATTACCTCTTGGTTCTTGTACATACTGTATATTACCCTTCTCTTCCAACAGGTTACCCCTATTTTTCTCAGAATTTCAAACATCTTGCACTATTTTAAAATGTCGAACTCTCTTTCCAGATACAAATCCTGTTAACGTGACTTGATTTTTCCTTAGGATTCCTTCCATTATCAACTGCAACATCAGAATAACATCTCTGGTGCCTTTACCTTTTCTAAAGCCAAAGTGATCGTCATCTAACATGTCCTCAATTTTGTTTTCCATTCTTCTGTATATTATTCCTGTCAGCAACTTGTATGCGTGAGCTGTTAAGCTGATTGTGCAACAGTTCTCACACTTGTCAGCTTTGCAGTCATCGGAATTGTGTGGATGATGCTTTTCCTTATGTCAGATGGTATGTCTCCAGATTCATACATTCCACACACTAACTTGAATAGCCGTTTTGTAGCCACTTCCCGCAATTATTTTAGAGATTCTGATGGAATGTTGTCTGTCCGTTCTGCTTTATTTGGTCTTAAGGTCTAGAAAGCGCTCTTAAATTCTGATTCTAATACTGGAGCCCCCATTTCTTCTAAATCGACTCCTGTTTCTTCTTCTGTCACATCTGTCTTCACTCTCATAGAGGGCTTCAATACACTCTTTCCACATATCCGGTCTCTCCTCTTCATTGAGCAATGGAATTCCCGTCACTCTCTTAATGTTACCACTCTTGCTTTTAATTTCACCGAAGGTTCCTTTGAATTCCCTATATGTTGAGTCAGTCCTTCCGACATCATTTATTGGTCTATTTCTTCACATTTTTCAAGCTGCCATTGCGTCTTAGCCTCCCTGCTCTTCTTATTTATTTCATTCCTCAGCGACTTGTATTTCTGTATTCCTGAATTTCCTTGCACATTTTTGTACATCCTTCTTTCATCGATCAGCTGAAGTATTTCTTCTGTTACCGATGGTTTCTTCTCAGTTACTTTCTTTATACCTATGTTTACCTTTCCAAATTCTGTGATTGCCCTTTTTCTTTAAATGTCCATTCCTCTTCAACTCTACTGCCTACTGAGCTATTCCTCAAGGCCGTATATAAAGCTTTAGAGAACTTGAAGCGTATTCCGACATTCCTTAGTACTTCTGTACCCCACTTCTTTGCGATTTGATTCTTCCTGACTACCTCATTGTGATCTGAATCTATATTTGCTCCTGGGTACGGGTTGCAATCCAGTACACGATTTCCAAATCTCTGCCTGAGCATGATGTAATCTAACTGACATCTTCCCGTATCACCCGCCCTTTTCCAAGTATACCACCTCTTCTTGTGATTCCTGAACAGGGTATTCGCTATTACTACCCGAAATTTATTCCAGGACGCAGTTAGTCATCTCCACTTCCATTCCTTGTACCAAGCCCATATTCTCCTGTAACCTATTCCTCTACTCCTTCCCCTACAAATGCATTCCAGTCCCTCGTGACAATCTCCCTTTATGTATCGTATTACTCTTTCTATATCCTCATATGCTTTCTCTATCTCTTTATCTTCAGATTGCGACGTCAGCATGTGCACTTGAACCATCGTTGTCGGTGTCGGTTTGCTGTCGGTTCTGATAAGAACAACTCTATCACTGAACTATTCGCAGTACGTTGTCGGTGTCGGTTTGCTGTCGGTTCTGATAAGAACAACTCTATCACTGAACTATTCGCAGTAACACATTCTCTGTCCTATCTTGCTCCTTATAATGACGGTGTCGGTTTGCTGTCGGTTCTGATAAGAACAACTCTATCACTGAACTATTCGCAGTAACACATTCTCTGTCCTATCTTGCTCTTTATAATGAATCTTACTCCCGTTATACAGTTTTCTAGGGCTGTTGATATTACCCTATACTCATCAGACCATAAATCCTTGTATTCTTTCCATTTCTCTTCACTGACCTCTACTATATCCGGATTGAGTTTTTGCATTTTTCTTTTCAGAGTTTCTAGCTTCCGTACCACGTTCAAGCTACTGACATTCCAAGTCTCGACTCGTAGGACGTCAGCCTTTAGTTGGTTATCCAATATTTTTCTGGTGGTCACCTCCCCTTAGGCAGCCCCTCCCGAATATCCGAATGGGGGACTATTCCGGAGTCCTTTGCCAGTGGAGATATCATCATGGCACTTTTTCAGTGTCCTATGGATATACGGTCTGTGTCTTTAATGCAGTAGTTTCCATTGTCTTCCGCGTCCTTATGCCCTTGATCATTGCTGATTCTTCCACTTTTAGGGGCAATTTCCCTCTCCAGGACAAGAGACTGCCTTGCACCTCTTTCCGCTCCTCCGCTCTGTTTGACAAGGCCGTTAGCATAATGATGGTGATTTCTTATGCTGGAAGTCTTTGGCCGCCAATGCTGATTATTTATCAAAATTTGAGAGGTGGCGTATTTCGAAGCTGGGACCGAGAACATATTCACATCTACCTTGCAACATGCACTGTACATGTATGATCAAACGCTCCACTCTGCGCTGTCCGTTCTATAACTACAAGCAATCCTGAAAGGAAGAGGTTTGTGCAGTCTACCAGTAATACAATAAATTGTGGGAAAACTGCAGTAAATTTCTGGTCACTCATTAATTCACCAGCAAGTTTCTGCAACAAGGCTTTACACTACGCTTTCAACAATAGATAACAAGTTGCGCCACAAACACCAATCTAATCCTTTTCCCACCAAAACTACATAGGTCAGCGACAACATCGCACTTCAAAATAAACACCTGGTATCCAGTTTATTTTACAATAAGTGTTCACTTAAAACTCCAAATAAGTACCCCCTAGCTCCACTACACGGGGCCAATGAAGTTGCTTTGTCACGCACTGGACGACAAATGCTGGAAGGTACAGTCTGTCTGTCAACTGACAAGCAGCGCTTGTGGTGGGGGAAGTCGCCTTTCCCCGAAGAACGCTACCACTGATGTACAGGATGGCTAACAATCAGTTTCCCCTCTAGCAGGGTAGAGCAGTGTGTAGAGCTTTACATAGAATGTGTCCATTGCGTTTCTTGTGTTAGTATTATTAGCAATTTGTTTTTATATTCGATGTAGTGTTTACGGACTTCATGGAAAATAAACATCCGGAGCCTGACAGCGCACTGCGTCCTCATTGATTCATAATGAACACTGCGAAAGACTCTTTATAATCTTGTGAAAACCCCTGTAGCTGGTTCTTGTGAGGTACTGAAGTAGAGAGAGTGCGCACTTACCTCCTCGCTCTTTAGTTAGCAGACCTACAAGTGTGTGACCCTCAGGCATCTATCCTATACAGGACTAATCCCCTACACCAGCCAACCTAGAACATTATGTATCCTACAGTATGTTTCTGCTGTACTTACATGTGGGACACGCCTTTAATGTTTGTTTTTATCCCACTTCATTTAACAATAAAGATTAATTTTATATAATTAAAATAATGTTTTTAATAATCTGTGATTCTTCCATCCCCTGCAGTGCAGAAACTCTTAGTCCTAGTCCTAATCCATTTCTGCATGAAATTTAATACAGCTTAATTTTGTACTGGGAAACATTTCCGAATTATTCAATAAAGAAAGACAAAAACTGTGACCTTTAGCCTTCCACTCACCCCAGGCTAAAGACCCACTGGTCAGGAGTTTTAGTATATTGTTCATGGGACTCTTTCCTAGCACTGAACAAGAATTTACGACTAAGCTAATTATTTCCCAAATTCGACATTTTTTGCTATCTTTGACAAACCAATTGTTGACATCCTGGATTCTCGGGTGTTCTACCGGATATAAGTGGGCGTTGTTGCACGATATTTCGGTAACGTAGCTCGTATCCTTCATCAGATGCGACCTCTGACTGCTCCTCGCGTGGACCTGGTCTAGTATTTATGTCTGTGGCCGTCCCCCTCCACCGGCGGTTTCTGGCGTTCCCTCTGCAAGTATTGTTAGCACGTTACTTCCTGCGTTGTTGCTAGAAATGATTAAGCTCTCCTGTACTATGTTACGAATATGGGGATTAAGCCACATACCTTACTCGTCCTCCCAATGAATAATGGAACGTGCGTGTTGGGTGGCGTGAATGCCTCAGCGATACAGATAGCCGTACCATAAGGACAACCACAACGGAGGGGTACCCGTTGAGAGGCCAGACAAACGTGCGGTTCCCGAAGAGTGGCAGCAGCCACTTTCCAGTAGCTGAAGCTGCACCAGTATGGTGGAATAATTGATCTGACCGTGTTGCATCGATCAAAGCGATCTTGTTGTGCCGGTACTGCGAGCGGCTGAAAGCAGCCGTTGTTTTTCGCGTGGGCAACCAGCTCTGATGTATGTTTTAGTGATGACATCCTCTTCCGTAAATTGTTCCTGAAGTAAAATACTCCTCCATTCATATCACCCAGCTGGGACTACTCAGGAGGAAGATGACATCAGGAAAAAGGAAACTGCTCTCTATGGGTCAGAGCGTGGAATGTTAGATACTTTCATAGGGTATGTTCGTTACAAAATTTGAAAAAGGAAATGGATAGCTTGAAGTTATTGAAGTTCAGCCCCAGGATGAATAGGACTTCTGGTAAGACGGACTGCAAATACAACATCAGTTAGGGTAATGCTCGAGTAAATCTAATAATGAATAAGAAAAGCGGAATGCGCATAAACTACTATGAACAGCATAGTGAACGCAGTATCGTAGCTGAGATACACACAAAACCAACATTCACCATAGTAACCACAGTACCACAAGTTTAAGTGTCAACTAACTCCGTAGATAATGAAAAGATTGACAACAATGTATGATGAGATGTAAGAAATTATTCAGATAGTTAAGGGAAAGGAAATTTTAATTGTAATGGGGGACTGTTATTCGGTAGAAGGAAACGAAGGAAAACGTCGGAAGGAAGATTGGGTTAACGTTCCGTCTACATCAGTAAAGACGGAGCACAAGCTCGGATTATGTCGAGGTTTGAGAAGGAAATCGTCCTTGCCGTTTTAAGGGAATCATCCCGGCATTTGCCTGGAACGATATAATAAAATCACCAAAACCGTGAATCTGGATGGTTGCATGCGGGACTGAACTGTCGTCCTCTCGAATACGAGTCAAGTGTGTTAATCATGGCGCTACCTCGCTCCCTGACAAACGGAAGGAAAAATCATAGGAGAATATGGAATAGGGAAAAGGGATTATCTGTACAAAGCACAATTTAACCATCACTAACACTTGGTTTAAAAATGACAGTGGAAAGTGTTGGATTGATTAAGTAATGGAGAAAGAGATTTAGGAAGCGTATTGTAAACTGCAGGTCATTTCCAAGGGCAGATATGGAGTCTGACCACAATTCTTTGGTTATCAACTATAGATTAAAACTGAAGAAATTGCAAAAAGTAGAAATTAATGGACACTGGACCTGAATAAATGGAAAGAACCAGAGATTGTTGAGAGTTACTGAGGGAGCATTAGGCAACAACTCAATGAAACAGGAAAGAAATACATAAGAAGATGCGTCAGTAGACGAAATAATAAAGGCAGCAGAGAATCACATGTGTAAAAGGATGAGGCATACTGGAATATCATAGGAGATACTGAAATTAACTGAAGAAAAGAGAGAATTTGAAAATGCAGAAAATGAAGCAAACGAACACGACATTCTTTCACAACTACAACTACATGCTCCGGACAGCCAGTCATGACAAAGCTATTTCTCCTCATGTGCAAGATGTATGAGACAGGTCCAATAATGTAGTAATTCCAGTTCCAAAGAAAGCAGGTGCTGACAGGTGAGAGTATTACCGAACTAGCAGTTCAATAAAGCATGGTTACAAGATACAAACACGAATTACATACAGAAGAATGGAAAAACTGGCAGGAGATGACCTCATGGAATATCAGTTTAGATTCTAGAGAAATAAAGGAACACTTGAGGCGATACTGATCCTACCACTTATCTTAGGAAATAAGAAAAGGAAACTCTACTTTTGTAGCATTTGTAGACTAAGTGGAAACTTTTGGCAATATCGACTGGAAACCTCTCTTTGAAATTCTGGAGGTAATCGAGTAAAACACAGAGAGCGAAAGGCTATTTATAACACGTACAGAAACCAGACGGCAGTAGAGTGGCACGAAAGGGAAGCAATGGTTGAGAAGGATGTGCGAATGGGTTGTAGGCTAGTGCCGGTGTTTTTCAGTCTGTACATTGAGCAAACAGTAAAGGGAACCAAAATGTGAGGAAGGAATTAAAGTTCCAAATAAGAAATAAAGTTTGACATTTGCTGATGCCAATGTAATTCTTTAAATAAGGCCATGCTGAGGGAATGATATTTGGAAATGATTCACTAAAAGTAGTAGAGGAGCCATGTGATTTGTGCAGTAAAATGGCTGATGATGGCCGAAGCAGAGAGGATATAAAATGTAGACTGGCAATGGCAAGAAAAGAGTTTCTGAAAAAGAGGAATATGTTAATATCGAACATTGGTTTTAATGTTAGGAAGTATTTCTGAATGTATTTGTCTGGAGTTTATCCTGGTACGATAGTGTAGCGTGAACGATAAACAGTTTAGACAAGAAGAGAATAGAGGCTCTTGAAATGTGGTGCTACCGAAGAATGTTGTAGATTAGATGGGTAAATCATGTAACGAATGAGAAGGCACAAGATAGAACTGGGAAGAAAAGTAATTTGAGAACTTGTTTAAAAAAGGGATCGGTCGATGAGAGATCAAGGGATTACCAATTTAGTACTGGAGGAAAGGAAGGTGTGGTGGTTAAAATCGTAGAAGGAGACCAAGAGATAAAAACAATAAAACATGTTAAAAAGAATGTCGGTTGCGGTAGTTATTCAGAGGCGAAGATTTTTGCACAGGATACAACAGCCTGGAAAGGTAAATGAAACCAGTCTTCGGACTTCAGACCTCAACAACAACATAACACAGCCACACAGATGGTTGCCTCTGGGAGTATGAGGACCTACATAATTTCTTAGACGTGTAATCTAGAATAATGGATTGGTATTCTGAGGAGAATTTGATACAGCTCGTAGAAAGAATATCTTTTGACACCTACTATGTAGATAAAAGTAAAGACCCACAAGAAATGAAAATGGATTACAATTCCAATTACAGGCGATTGAGGGTAGGGATTCTTCAATTTAATAGTTGTGATTAGGTGAGGATTCATGTTGGAATTGATCTTTAGAATGGAAATAAGGAATGTATGAGGAAATCGGCTGAACGACCCGCCCAGATAGTCACACGTGTTAGCACGCCGGTTCTGGGATTTGGAGGGAATCCGTCCCACACATTAACGAGAAGGTCCCATTCATAGGTCAGCCTGGATGTGGTGTTTAGGCGATTTCCCAAATCCGACTAGTTGGTACTGGGGTTGTACCCTACTCGTCTCTCAGTTAAACCAATACCAAACATTTAAAACTTTTCGTACACTTTCACACGGATAACGCTACACGCTGACAGTTTTGGGTGTACGTATTCCTCCTACGGGTAACGGGGATGACGGTGATCCAGCAACTCCTTAAAATTAACCTTGACAAATCCAGTAGCAACCATCCCGACTCTTCATAGATCCGGGACCAACACACAAGAAAAGTGGAAGGAGAGCGAATGAAAAGAACCGATTTGAAATCTCGTTCATTCAACAAATAAAATGTAAAATTAATGAGAAATAATTAAGTTAGAGTTCGTAATTAGCAGGATGTAATCAACTACCTACGGGAAAAAAAACAAAAGAAAATAAAAAAAGCACAAGACAAGTTAAGCAAGAAAGGCATACAGTTTGGATTTCGAACAAAGACTTCATCCAACCATTTAAATCTGCTTGCATGAGGAAATTAATTTAGAGGGGAGGATTACAAGAGAAATACGAAATTGCCAGACTGAAAATACCGTGAAAACTGGAATTAACAGCCTAATTGTAACATAAGGCAGCCACCCATTCATTGTACTCCTTTCTGAGATCACAGATGATATCTTCTCTCAAATGAAATACTATACATCTTTTCTTCTGTTATATCTCTCTCTGTAACTTAGTGAAGGAAGAACACATAAAATTAACCTGCGTACTGCAGTTGGCTTCATCTTTCAGCTGCAAGCAAAAGTTTCGAGATAATGGGCTAATTAGCAGCTAGAAGCTGTATAGCGTGAAACAGAAAACTCTCTTAAAGATTCTTCTTTGAATAAGCACCTTGTAACCCTTATAGCGACGGTCTATTTATTTCTTTACTTTTCGCTTCGTAAACTTCTCAAGAAGCGTACATATTAGAACATAGTTTTGTCAGAAAGAATAAACACGAGTCGAGAATTTATACATACACATAGCTGGCATTTGGTCACCTACATTTAAATCCATATCCATATTCTGCAAGTCACCTTATGGTGTGTGTCGGAGGGTATTTCGTGTACCTTACCGTCACCTCAGATCACAGATATATGATCTAAGCTGTCACTTTCCCTTCGCCTCCTCCAGTTGTAAATGGCACGCAGGAAGGACGAGAGTTGGTAAGCCTCCGTGTGAACTCGATTCTCTGTAATTTTATAATGGTTTTCTGCCAAGATATACATGAGAGGAAACAAAATATCGGTTACCTCTTTTCAGAACATCCGCTCTCAAATTTTAACACTTAATAGCTGAGGGTGTGTAATGTGCTCAAGAATTGCCCAAGTTTTTGTGATAATGAAAATGAAGAAAACCTAAATCATATTCGTAGCATACAGAAGTCTTTTTTCATTTATGCGAGTCGAACGTCAGGTGATCCTGCCCATTCGATCATAAACCTCATGGAATCAGGGTCAAGGAGTTTTAGTTCATAAATAGGATACACCGCTTCTAGTTTTCTTGTTACTCCACGCGAAACACATGGCAGATGGATGTACAACTGGAAGATTTTGGCGTTCCATCAACATATGATAATGAATCACAGCATTTTTTCTCTTCGGTCCGCAGTTGTTGTAAGAAACTTGTACTTTTATTTTACAAAAATTGATTTACTCATTTCTTGCAGTTTTGTGCCTTCTAAAGACAGTGACGTGACCTATAGCTAATAAGGTACATAGACAGGTTACTGAATGAAGATGAATGTTTGCTGCGATTAAGAATGTGCGCCTTTCTTATCATGATAATCAGAATTGAATATTGTTGAAGGACAAACTAATTACGAACGGCTACAGTGACAGCAGCATGAAGGAAATATCTTTTCTAGTGTGAAAGTAGGTGTCATAAACAACCACAATGTCATATGCATTAGTAAACGTTACTGACAAATAACATAACGTTTAAAGTCGTGTCCTACCAGTGCTGTTCGCAATGTAAAATTTCGATTGATCGCAAAATGGAAAGTATTTTGAAAATCAGAAATATTTTGTCTGCAACAGTTACCTACAGCTTCCAGTCACTGCTCTACATAGTCGTTATTCCGACTGAGACATTTGTCGTAGCGTTGTACCAACTTTCCAATACCCTCGTCATAGAAGGCAGTCACCTGTGCTTCCCGCCAATCCTCTACGCTCTCATCTATAGCTCGCTTTCTGTGTGAAAATGTTATCTTCATAGCCAGTAGTTAATGTGAGCAGAGATGAAACACAGAAGGAGCCAATTATGGGCTGGACGATCAAACACTTCTCATCGAAAACGCTACAAGAGCATTTTCATTGTCGCTGCAGATTGTGACCGAGGATTGTCACAAAGTAGGAACCGTATGACAATTCTGTAATGTGGGCTGCACAACATCAGGCGAAATCTCTCAACAGGACCTCATACTTGGCGGGAGACACTATTTGCTGCGCATCTTTAAGTACTCACTATGCGCTCAGACCTGAAAAGAGCGAATTGATGTAGCCGACAGGCATACTAGAGACACTGTCGAACACATATGTGCAAAGGTTTATCAGATTTTCACAGTGTTTTCCATTTCTTGACCGATCGGAACGTACTTTAAGGATATCCCTCGTACTTTAGTGCTGTCTAATGTTAGAAACCTGTGATTTAATATTAATCAGCCACAGAACTTATTTATAGGTTACTAGACACTGGTGAACAGGTAAGGAACATTGAACACAGAACCCCAATTCTAACAGCAATGATCATTCAGTTAACTGTGGAGAGAAGGACTAACTTGGCAGTTGCTGTTTGAGCCGCGTAATAATTTATATACTGTTCTCCGTAACGTTTTTATGTTGATGAAGTGTTGTATGTGTGTCCAAAATTCAGCAGTTTGGTCAGTCATTTGTTCGTCATGCTAAACAAGAGGTTTGAAGTATGAAATTCGGCGTTCTTTTGCAACAGTCTACCAATGTAGGTCAGTATTGGTACATAAAATTTTGAGAAAACTGCCGTAGTGGATAACTTGCCGCCATGATTTTTCGGTACATATTCTTCTCGACATTTATATTTGTAGGTCCTGAAACTGGCCAGAAGACATTACGTTGAAATATCATAGCAGCAGTCTAAAACATACGACAGTTCCACAAAATTCCATGTACAAATAAATACACGATGGTAGTTTTAAATGTCAGAGAGGTCAGCCTTACTTAGAGACTACAATTAGTTTAACTAACGAGTGAGCTACCTCCAGTTTTCCATCAACCATTATAGAGGTTCCCCGTCTTTTTACCATGTAAGTACGCTTGACATGTACAGTACTTTCTACCACACAGAAGTGAATAGTATCAACTTACAGTAAGGCTGTGGTCTATAATCATGTCATCGACTTACACCATATGCTTCAAACCATTCACTCCATGATATATGAGTGTGAGGCAACTTTTAGTTATCGGTCTCTCGACTGGGTTGATCCTTTTTATACGTCTCCCTTTCTTCCTCTGAACTCCGAAGGCCGACCACAAATAAAGCGGATGAATTATTTCATTGTTGAAGACTCATCGTCAGAGTGTCAGAAACATAAGCTACGATACTTTTCTTTAAAAAATGTAGGTATAGCAGGTTAAATGAAATAAAAAGTTTGGCATCTCAGATTATATGAGCTGAAGATGGTGGAGCAAAAAACAGAAAGAAAAGAAAATCTGCAGTGCAGGAAGATAACTGTTCTAGATAAGGGGAAAATTTTAAGCAAACGATAATAGGAATGTCATAACGTCGAATTAAACAGGACAATTTCGAAATATCTCCGACATGGTATGAAAAGATGAATGAAACTTTTATCAAAGAAATAGATGATAACAGTAAGAGCCAGAAAATGATCAAACGTAAACTTACGTATAACCCTCCCATAATCAGATAAAATGGTAAATGGCAGACTAACTAGCAGTAGAGAGGAAATTGCACAAGCATTCTAACACTTTTCAAAATTCTTCATATATAACTCAAGGAACGAATCAGAGGCACAGATACCTAATAATGACAATAATACCACAATAGGTTATAAAGCGACCCGAGGTACGAAGAAACGAAAAGTACCTGGAGATGATGTTTCAATTAATGAAGCTAGAGGCAAAGTTATAAGAAAAAGGAACCTGCAAAGTTGTTCATAGAACATCTGCAAGGGAGACAATTTTCCAGAACTGATACAATGCTATAATAATCCTAATTCATAATAAAAGATAGAAATAATAAATAAAATTTGTAAACTTCTCTCTAGTTCACATTGTATAAGGTAATCAATAAATTTTATTTATTTATTGACAGGATCTGTCTTAGATCTAACTAGACATTTTACGCATTTTACATTATGTTCATTAAGACACACACCACTGGGCTGTTGAAATTCCACGCACTCACTGTCTGTACGAGTGATTACCAGACGAGATTCTCGGTTGTCATTTGGTCTCGAATTCTTGGAGATAACCATACTGGAATACACATCTTTGTTTGAATAGCGCGTGGTGTTTGAACTTTCTCGGCAATGCCTTGCCTGAACTTCTAGAGGATGTTCCCTTGCGACTGTGCGCTAGTTTGTGGGCCCAGAACGACGGTGCACCAAACGGGAAGCCTTGTCGCTTAGCCCGTGCGCTCCCCTGACCCCACTAGCATTGAATTTTTTCTCTGGATTTATGTGAAGTCCCATGCGTTGTCAACATCGGTACTCAGTACCTGAGCTTTCTGAGTGCATCCTTACAGCGCTTGATACCAACAGAGGGGAGCGTGGAGTCTTACACAAAACATGTTTCGTCGGTGCGCTTTAATGGGACGAACTTGATGTTGGTCACATTGAAAATTTACTTTGGAGTCGTGATCTCAAAGACTGGATATTTACCCTACAGCAGTGAAGCCAGAAATTCATTTTCCAGTATTTGATTGTACTATACTGCCATTAACAGTTTTCCGAACTACACATTTCTGGAGTTTTGTTTAGCCTTCCGAATGAGTGGAAAGTGCATAGTGCTGTAGAAACTTTATTTCACATTTAAAACTATAGATGCGTGATATCAAAACGGTCAAAATTCCATCCTCTGCACTCTTCTACACCCGGTATTTAATATGGGCTACAACACTTAAAAGTACCTATAACACAAATAGCGGAAACCAGCAGCAGCCACAGTAGAAAAGAAACACCATTTAGTAGAACTATTAAGGCAGATTACAGAGAGAGAGAAAGAATGAAAGAAAGTGGCTGATGGCTAATCTTACATAATAGCCATTGGAGAAGCTATGCAAAGATGATTCTGTAGCTTTATCGACAACAGAAACGTCTCTTGTTCCTGCTTCTGTGCAGGTGCATGTGTTACTTATTCTCTCCAGCGTTTTAAATGAGGTGTCGCAGGCTGGTGGTTTTGGTGAGACGGTTCAGATTGCATGGCCTATCTGTAGGGACTGCCTGTTATGAAAGCGATTTCGTTAATTATGCAAAGTATTTACATTATATGGTCAGATTTTCACGGGCGTAAGTAAAGTAGTAGCTATATTTACAATCTAGCGAAAGCATATTCGGCGTACAGTTACCATTTCGCCTTACGATTCTGTAGATCTGATTTGCGGCACAGAACTTGAATTCAGTCATTCAGTCCTAAAAGTAGTGGAGTCAACTTAATCATTTTCACATTTCATTTTATTTACTAAATGTTTTGCTTTGCCTATGGTGTTTGGTGCATCTGCTGTGTGCGTATCTGATTTGAGGACAACGTATCTACGTGTTGCTAAGAGGCTATATACTGTCACGTCCATTTGCTTTTGATTTTAATATATAACGTGGAAACTACATACTGTCTTTCATCTAAACTCTCTCACGTACTGACCTGATACGCACGAAACGTGACGCCGTTGATGAAGAATATTTTCGGTCGAGGAAAACTTTGATTCATTCACCATTTCATGACCCTGTGTTGTAAAGTGGAGCAGTATCTCAGAAACTAATGCATTTTCTAACTTTCGTGGAAAATTTCGCATCACAGATAGTACCTCTAAATATTATAGATTCCCGTTACTCGCATGAATATCACAGCCGGTGTGCTAAGTTATGATGCAGCCACTGCTCCGAGACACGCAGAAGTACGCCATTTATGTGTATCCAGTTGTCCACAACCGTTAACAAACAAAACGATTAGTCACACAGTTTTCTAATATATCTTGATGCAACATGGATGTTCGAACTTGTTAGCGTCTTATAAATGGCTTTCCAGGTTCAATTACTGACACTATGCCTGACATTTCTACGTTGCACGGTTATTTGTGTGTTCTGCTGAGTTACTTTTACTTTTACTCAGTTACTTCGGTGCAGTCAGACTGCGTTTGCTCATGAACTGCATGGGACATTACTGGTACTAATGTAAGGCGTAGTTTATTCATATAAGGGCAAGTTAGGTTTATTTTTCACTAGTAACACCATTTCCAGAAAGAGCAGCCACCTTTCAAGCTCTTCTTTAATTAAGTGGCAGGCTCTTTACAAGCTTTCAACTTTCGTTGGCAAGAACTTGAAATAAGAGTATATTATGTCTTCACGGTATCCTGTTTATCCATTTGAAGAAAACATACACGACACTACTTTCCACAGATTTGAAATAAAACTCTTTGAAAATCCACATCGTCACTTACTTCAGTCTGCAACTAGCTACGTGCAGGATGTAGTAAAACGTTGCAATCCGAGGAACTGCAGAGTGTGTCTCAAGGAACGAATGAAGATTAGGAAAGCAAGTAAGGAACACAGATCGTCGCTAAGCGTCGAAGTTACAGGGAGAAGGACCTGCCACCACCCCACTGCTTCGACAGCAAACGTCAGTAGTTAACCCTCATACTTCTGGTGTCACTGCAGTGCTGCTGTAACACGCTGGATGCATCAGACGCCATCTAATGTCCAGAATGTACTCAGGTCTACTGCGATCAGACAGCATTAAAACTAACATTTACTACCGTAGGGGATCGCCCAGAGGCGGGCGCATACTCCTGTAGCGTCGCGGATAGCAGTTCCGAATAATGTTCATCTCTTCGTTTTATTCCTAAAGACATGCTCTACGAAACATAGAAATTTATCGGGATATTTCCGTTACACCGTTTACAAGAAAATGAATAATCTCATTGATATAAAAACGTAATGTGGCAGGATGATATCGTTGCCTCCTGTAATAAATACAGTATCTAATCAAAAGTATCCTGACACCCCTAAGTCATGGGAAATTGGATACTAGATGTCACGAGAGGTAGACTCGACAGTATAAAAGGTGGCGGGGAGTATTCTGGCGGAGAGTATTGTGCTGTCAGTAGGGAAGCGGCCACAGGTTCGGCCACAGGAGATCAATAAATTCGAACGTGGACAACTCATTGGATGTTACCTGAATAACACATCCATCAGGGATAATTCAACCCTTCTAAATCTGCCAGGTCGACTGTTGGTGACATGCTTGCGAAGTGAAAACGCTAAGGAACATTCGAAGTAAAATGAAGACCATGTAGACCCTCTGTACGAAAGGATAGTGACCATCTAGGATTGCGGAGAGTGACTTTAAAAAAAAATCACCTCAGATCTGCGAAATAAATCGCTCGCGAGTTCCAAAGTGCTACCAGCACTCCAGTAAGCAGAATAACTGTGCGTAGCAAGTTAAAAAGAATCAGGTACAACGGCCGAGCAGCTCCTCATAAGCCATGCCTTTCTCTACTCAATGATAATAAACGCTTGAAAGCTTGAAATCGTGTAAAGAGCGACGTCAGTTGACGGTACACAGCCGGAAACGAATGATTTCGAGTTAAGAAACACTTTGTAAAATAAGTTCCTCACCAGGCCGTGAAGGCCCAAGGGCTGTCTACTGTTCGCCGTGTTATCCTCTGCTTTGCGATATCATACTACGGATACGGCATGGAGGGGCATGTGATCCACCGCTGTCCTCCCCCCCCCCCCCCCCCCCCCCTTCCGGTTATTTTGCAGACTTTCCAGTGTAGCCGCTACTACTCGGACGGACAAGTAGCTCCTCAATTGGCATCACATGTCTAGGTGCACCCCACATCAGTTAACCCAAGTAATAGGAGTCGGACCCAGACCATCCACATGGTGTCATGTACGCTGACCACTCAACTACAGAAGTTGACTGTGTCACGTGGTACCCTGTAGAAATCCTACAGAAGAGTATGAGTTAGGCGACTGCGTGGAGAATCTTATCAGCACTGTATGCAGCGCCAACAATGAACCTATTGTTACGGTATTGGGGCGTTTCTCGTCGTTACGATGTGCTTTAAAAACAGCTATATTCGGACGGACATGGACATATTTTACAGTAATATTACGTACGTACGGCGTACAATAGAGGAACAGTACCGAGACAAAGAGTATTCTATCAGCGTGATAATGCACCGCATCATAAAACAGCATCTGTGAACTGATGAATGGTTTATGGGTAACAACATCCCTGAAATGGGGTAGCAAGCCCAGACAATCTAACTGAAAGAAATGGAACACCTTGTGATGACTTAAAACGTCAACTTAGCTTTAGACTCCAGCGTCCAACATCACTCACTATCTTCAATGGTTTCTTGACAAAGAAAGGGCTACCATTCCTCCACAGATATTCAGATACGTCTCCGAAAGTGCCCCATCAGATTTGGAGCCGTTGTAAAAGTGTCCACTAACAATTATCCGGATACTTTTGAGAAGATAGCGCTTGCCGGCTTGTTAGTCCGCGGTATGTTGGTGACCACTGTGCTCTCCGTGTTTCAGCTGGTACGGTGATCCGCTACGAGTTAGCGGCCGGGAACGACGGGGACGCCTTCTCGCTGCACGAGACATCGGGGCAGCTGAGGGTGGCGGGCCCGCTAGACTACGAAGTCATTCGCCAGGTGAGTGCCACGTGTCTCCCACTATCACTCATCCACAAACAAGTGTTACTATTTCCGCGTCCTGGTGTCACAAACCTAACATTGGTAACGAAATATCAAAGCACGCCGCCAACACGCTCATGTCCAGCTGGATGACGAATTCTCTTACTTTTTCACCAGTAATACATCTGCCTATCACATTTCGTTTGGCAGTTATTGACAGTAGCTTTTTTCAAAGCGAATTTGAAATCACAGATTACGACGACTCAACAGAATAAATTTTCTTCACCTGCACTTCAAACGACACTGTACCAAACGATGTCGAACTTCCTCGAGAGTATTGCATTTGAACTTGGCACATTCAGTGTTCACACATTGTACCCGTGAGGTTACCAGATTTTAGCGTCTCAAGTACATGTAACATTTCTGGTAAATGTTTGTAAACAGTGAATGTGTTATGGTGAAATGTGGCGCTCTCGAGGAAACTTCACAACAATAATGAACAGGATTGCATATAACTGTACACTGTTTGTTTTCCAGGAGCGTCACACCTTAGCTAAATCCCAGAACTTCCACCAGACCGTAGAGCAATGCCTGTGACAGTGTCGCTGACAAAAAAAATGCAAATTTTGTGTCTGATTGATTGTGTTTTTATTTATATTTCAACGAGGTAGTTACGGAAACAACAGCCTACCAAACGATCTATTAAAATGAGTCTTTCTGTCTTTTTTAATTCATAGGTATGTAGTTTATTCAGAGACAAGGTCGCATATTCTGACCTCCGTATTCGTGCGTTTACCTCAGATAGTGATAACGTGCAGGGTAAATTCACGAATGCAGGTGTTTCGATAAGCTACAATTTACACCTGTTGGCTCCGTTGCCAAAACCAGCCTGTCATCATGTAGCCTTATCTTCGGACACACGCCAGTGTAATCCGGTGTGATTAGTGCAGCAGAGGGTAATGAGAGATCACCGCTAATGAAAGGCTTTCACGTTAATGCAGCGTGCATCAGCGATCCGGAAATCTAGCTAATATTAGCGCACAGAGCTTGACGTTTACAATTGTTTAGCTTCCTCGTTGTTACACTACATCACGTTTCTCAATCACCGTGTCGCGACGCATTTGTGTGTCGCGAATACATGGTAGGTGTCAGGTGTATCGCGAAATTTTAAATACCTTCTAATCTTCCGTAGATAAGAAGTCCTTTGGTTCCTACTCAAGAGTCTTACGTAGTGAATTTGTAAAATTTGTATCTGATCGTCGCTCCGTAATAAAAAGAATGTATTGTGTCTACTCCAGCTGTTTATTTAATCTGGGTCTGGCGAAAATTTGAAACTTTGTTTAGTGTGCCCCAAAGGGAAAAAGTTGAGAAACGCTCCAGTAGAAGCTTGCTCGGACCATTGTGTGTTACCAGTGACTGTTTTAATCGCGGAAAGTGTTTGTTATTAAACAGAAATCCAACTGATTGACGAAGAATTTTTCGAAAGAAACTCAAATATTCAAATTACCGTTCCTGTTGTTCACTGAAAACTATTGGCTTTCCACTGTTTCTTTGATAGGTGGTCCGTTATGGCAGGGGCGAACGGCAGACAGCAATTGTGAAACTGTGTGCTCGTTTTCGCAGTTTCACAGTATCGTTACCGCGCATTTCACAGCCTTTGTAATTCTTCTACCTGTCCATGTACATAAGGGCAGATCATCTTCGCCCATTCACTACCGCAGTTATGCCAAAGTTCACTTGCGTTTTCATGTTATCCGCACCCTGCTACTTGAAGATATAAATTCCATGATTTCAAAACTGCTCTCTATTTTTCTATAATAATTGCTGAAACCTGAACTGAAACGGAATTTTACAAACATACTCTACATAATCTGAGACTAACTCTTTTTTCCTGAAGGCTTCAGTGCGTGAATTTCCTCATTCAGTTGACTATCGGAGTTGCCTGTAACGATATAAGCACAGGACAATATTTTGAACGACATTGACACTTGAACAGAACAAGCATCATCGATAAGGCTCTCCCCGTCCCCTCCCTCCCCCGTTCGGCTTAACTTCCAGATTTTTCATCTTCTGCTTTCCACCATTTGCTCTACATGGCTTTATATGATGTACTGATGAGTACAACACACTTATAAACAATTTACTTTTCCTACAGGTGCTGCTTCTTACCAAACTTCTGCAGAAAAATGGGGTTGAGTTCAGGATCGATTTATTTACCTATACTATAGTTTTAGCTACTCATAAATTAATAAAAGTGTAAGATGAAATGAAGATTTCCGAAGATATGGCCTTCGTGCAACTTATATGTAAATAAAATATAATGAATGTGATGAAAAGTACCAGGAAATATAAATATGATTTCTCCTTTGTTTAGCATAAAAAAGCATCTAAATTGAGATCTATACTGTACTGGAAGAAGTGACAGAACTCTTCCATCCACAGTGCAAGGTTACACAGAATGTTCAAAGCAAGGAAGGTATAAGAAGTGGATTGACACGCGTGAAGAATGATTCTACAGTAAGAGGGTTACGCTAGTACCAAATATTGATGCAGCTATGGGGAAGCGTGTATTTAGAGCGCAGAAAGAGAAACCTGGACTATCGGATAAGAGAAAAGTGGAAGCCTTGGAAAAACGACTATGAAGAATGTTAAAAATGACGGGGACAAAGTCAGAAAGGACGACGAAATTAGTCTTTGGTAGATGCTTACCAGGAGAAGGGACAGGTTTTTGGGTCAACTGCTACAACATCCATGAACAGTTAACTTGGTACTGAAAACGCAGCACAAGGGAAAGCAATAGGGGAAGAATATGCAAAACAGGTTAAAAGGAATTTGGGTCGTAGCAAAGATGGGAAAGTATAGAGGACATCATCATGAATTCAGTCGAAAGAAATACAAGTTTTAAAAAATTACGAGATAAAATGAAAGAGTATGTTCTGACTCGTCAGCTGGTGATTGTATTGTCAGCTGCAATAAATTCGTTGTATTTTACTTGTTCATATCATTGCACTTTCTGTGATGGGCTTCCACGGACAGCGGTAACTCAGGAAGCGGCGCGCACACACAAACGCATACACACACAGAGCAATTACGGCTACCTGCGCGGCTTCCATTGTCGTAAATCAGGTGTGCGGTTAGAGTTTGCAACGGTTCCTGTGGGACGACATTAGCTCGCTGCAGCGGCGCACTCGCCCCTATTGTGGCGACCGCCAGCACAGCACTGCACTCGCAAGCCCGCCCATTCCCCACACGGCAGTGCACAAACACTTTGCAGCACAGTACGGATTAATTGAACGGGACAAAATACAAAAAATTAAATCCTTTAAGCAAGCAAATTTAAGTGAAACTCTTATTAGCTCTTTGATGGAATCTTTTCCTACGAAATAAATAACACAGTCATGGACCCACCCGAATCACTCACCATATGTAATTGTATCAAGATTAACAGTAAAAGGGTGAGAAAAATTGCTTCGGTTCCACATTTTTATAAAGTAAGTAATATTACAGAACAGTTAAATTTCAATTCCTTTTCAACCATCTCCAAATAGATTTTACTTTTTTTCCCCGGTCACTATATGTAGATATAAAGAGCTCATTAAACAGATCAACACGTCGCAATCGATTTCGATGCTCCAATTTTTTTTTTTTTTTTTTTCAATTGAGCTAGTGCTCCATGTGTATAACCATCGACATACATCATTCCTTATTTCCCTTTATAGATACCTTTAGAACAATATTAATTACTAGCTAAACGATGTATGGGCTACGCTGTTAATTCTGTATATAATGTCTGAGAAAGAAAGTAAAGCACCCAGAAAACATGGTCGGATTTCAACGTAACTTCGGACACCTGCACGCTACTGGCGGGTATATAAAAGTGAGAAGTTTCAATTCTCTGAGGGAAGAAGAACAGCTATTAGAGTGCATCAGCGTTGTTGATTTTAGGGCTATTACCAGGCCTGGTAGGAAATATAAGCGATGTGAACAAACCTCAGCTGTTGAAAGATCACTGTGAAAAACACGAAGCTGATGCCCACTCGTGTGCCACAGTGTTATCATCATCTGACAGAGTTTGGAAGACGCCTCATTAACACTCTCCTTTTAGGCGGCAGGTCGACGCGTCCAATATCCTGATTTGTAGAGCATTCGAATTCAACGGTGTCCCGCTGTTCGACTGCATGCTAAAGTACTGTGCTCCAGGCGCATCATAACTCCTTCACATCTGCTTCTGCCATATGTGAGCAAGTGATGGACTCTCTGCAACATTCTGTGTCATGTTTTGTAGACATGAAAAATGGTTCAAATGGCTCTGAGCAATATGGGACTTAACATCTGAGGTCATCAGTCCCCTAGAACTTAGAACTACTTAAACCTAACCTAAGGACATCACACACATCCATGTCCGAGGCAAGATTCCAACCTGCGACCGTAGCGGTAGCGCGGTGCCAGACTGAAGCGCCTAGAACCGCTCGGCCACACCAGCCGGCGCAGACATGCAGTGCTGTTATTACGGTCGTCTTGGTTTGGGAAGCTATCGTTTATGACTGGGGGTCACGCCTTATAGAGAGTGAAGGAACTACAACGGTGCAACGTATGAGACAATATCGTGTTACTAATTTTTCACAGGACAATGTTCACCCATACATGGCACGTGCCTCAATCAACTGTCTTTGTGATGTTGAGGCCATCAATATCTCCACGTCTGTCCCCGGTAGAAGATGTGCGGAACCAGCTCGGACGTCAACTCTGTCCCAAGTGGGGGAGTATCCAGGGTGCAAAAGACCAGTTACAACAGTTGTGGTGAAGCCTGCCTCAGGAGATGGTGCAGCGGCTTAATGACACTCTTCTCAACCGAATTAAGCTTACAGGACAGAGGGGATCTAACGTCATACAGACATGTGGGTTCATAGTGTCAAGTTCTTTGTAAATTTGACTCGAATTTGTAACAGCTGAAATATTGTGAAGTATCCTCTCAAGCCGTGAAGTTTCATTTCGTTTACTCCTATCCATATGAGTGCTGCACTTCTTTTGTCAGGCAGTGTAATAAGTTTAGGGTATAATGTTACGGCTAGCATAACCAAAAGTTTTCCGTGAACACACAAGCATATTCTAGGTCACTGCACGTGGGTTCATCAAAAGAAATACTACTTTAATTTTCCGGAATTCGACTCTCATGAGACACTTAACTAGCATTCTGAAATACCATATACGCATTATAAGATTATTGAATTACCGTCGATCTGTAAGCTCAGTAATCTACCACTGTTTGTCTG
Source organism: Schistocerca americana (assembly GCF_021461395.2). Lineage (NCBI taxonomy): Eukaryota > Metazoa > Arthropoda > Insecta > Orthoptera > Acrididae > Schistocerca > Schistocerca americana. The sequence continues at coordinate 358,496,387 of NC_060123.1, forward strand.
CCAAAGCAGCTAGCCTCAATAAATGTTAACTTTAGACAGTCTCTACACAAAGTAATCAAACATGGACTTACATGGACTACCTCTGAAATTTATTCGTCGTCGTGACCGAAGCTGGTATCCACAAACAAGAGAAATATGCTTGCTCACTTTCACATACAAGTAACTTTCATCGACGTGTAACAATATACACATCTTCCGTTATCATTAATAACATGATCAAACAGAATAACAAACACTCGCCTCAAAGAGTCGGTGGGAGCGATCATTCGACGTGAACACAACTGACGTATCATCGCATATCTCTAACATCTAGCATTTCGTCGCCCTGAGTCACAGCAACGTTTGTGCTACAGACATGGTTCGTCTGCCTGTGAAAAGACGCCGCCGAAATACTCTGTTTACGTTCTGACTGCACCACTGGGCACCTAGATTTTATCGCGTATTCATCTGCAGAAAATGCATAGTTCTTGCTGATTTCTCTAAAATGTCAGGGAGTCACATTTGTACGCTGAAACAGCATACATGAAATATTTATGTCCAAAGTATAGCTAACAAACATACAAAAATCTGCAACAGAATTCACTACGTAGCAATGTTGTTACGATAGGAACTTCTCTGACGCCGGCAGGATAGTTTCAACGACTGCTCACTGAAAACTGATTTACAACACTCGGTTGTTGAAAGCTGTTCCTCACTCGTGCCGTATCACCGAGTGTGCGTGTTCAACAGTTTTAAACACTTGCAAAGCGCCGACCAAATCCTTTTCACATACAAAAGTATTCTGTTTGATGGTATTCGAAGTGTGGTGCCCCTTTTTAGAGACATGTCGTATCAGTATTTTAGTGCTTTCCGCAGATAAACATTGAAAACATTCCAGGTACTAGGCTAATCAAGCAGTGTTGATAAAGAGATGGAGAAACAAGCCTCTTCAGTTTTAATGATGGTGTGAAAGAAATATTAAAAGATAAAACTACGAACTTCACCGAGCGGAGTGGCGCAGTGGTTAAACACTGGACTCGCATTCGGAAGGACGACGGTCCAATCCCGCGTCCGGCCATCCTGATTTAGGTTTTCCGTGATTTCCCTAAATCACTCCAGGCAAATGCCGGGATGGTTCCTCTGAAAGGGCACGGCCGACTTCCTTCCCAATCCTTCCCTAATCCGATGAGACCGATGACCACGCTGTCTGGTCTCCTTCCCCAAACCAACCAACCAACCAACTACGAACTTCATTCTTCTGTACCTTTTACTTTCGAGAAATTAATGTAGCAAAATTTGAAGGCAGTACATTTCATATTAATTTAGTGCTTCTCAGCAGGGTAACGACACCATTATATCATTCCTTTCGATAAAACACCAAATACACGAACTTCAAACCGTAGGTTAACTTTCTCAGCAAGTGCACTAACTTACTATCACTGAAATTTATATAATAGGGCTACATATTTTAAACTGTATTGTTACATTTATTTTTACGTAACAGCCTTATTGTGAAAATTGAAGCTGTTGTACTCGTTGTTGCGCGTAAAAGGTTGATCAACAGTGTTTCAGCCTTTGTTGCAGCCATTTTTTTTTTCATTCTTGCGTCGGTTACGAAGATGATGCAGGGAGTTTCAGGAATTATAGATCTTAAACTACACAAACCCAAAAGTGGTACAATTAAAATCAGTTTGCCGTAAGACCAGAACCGTATTGAATAGCTTTCACCTTTCCCATGAGAAACAAGTATTTCTATATTGCGCCCACATGTAGATGTGTTTCATTTAAGTTGACGATTATCCACATGGACCAAAAATTAAATTCAGAATAAATATCACTTTGGTAGATTAAATTCTTTTCCCTTTCAAAAATCACTGAACATTAGACATAAGAGTGTTTCATAAAAATGAACGAGGAGTTCTTATATCTGTCCAACTGCAGAAATATAAAGCATATAGTCTAGTATCTGGAATAACTATGATTCGACGCTTGCATTTTGTAGCTAAATTTAAACGCTGAAGAAGGACGTATTACCATAGAGCAAGCAAGTAATCCACAAGTAGAAATAAATACGCTGACTATATTATTAGTCTTTATGGCCAACATGTTTGCGGCATAAATTATCACAATGTTCGACATAGGGAATATTAGTATCTGAATGAATGTATATTAGAACTGATCTTGATGTGTATAGGATCCGTGAAACTCACTGAGTCCATGTAGGCAGTAAATTAGAACATTATGTGCGCGCTTCATAGAGAAAAACAGAAGTCACAAACTCCAAAAACAACGAAACTTCACTTAATCTACGTAATTCCTTCTGCAAATGGTGTAAGATATATCGCTGATATTTATAATCCGCTATAATATTTGTTGCGAGGAGAACTGATGGGATACTCACTGGTCAGGTGAAATCTGTACACAGTGAGTAACATTTTGGGCGAATAGGTAAGGAGCATAATTTGCTCCTCACGAAGACTCTTTTGTAGACTTTCTATTGTGCAGAATGCTCACCCACCAGTCAGTGATCGAGCGCTTAGCCTGAGTGATAGACATTTTCGTACCACCTGGAACCAGAGAAGGGAGAATGACAAATTTGCGCAATAATCCCAAAACTGAGGTAAGCCCGTTCCCGTATTTTTTCCGGTAGGTGTAAATACACTGATAATCGATTCCGGATACGGCGACGCACGCAATGAACATGCGGTCAGTGATCTGTCTTATAACTGTGAATAAATATATGAGGCCATGAAAATTATTTATTACTGGCAAGTGCCGTTTAATTTAGCAGCGGTTCTCGATGTGGTGTTTTAACTGTGTTATTTTAGGACCCACAGTTCTAGCTCTTTTTACGATCGATCCGATAAAATTCTGGCTGTAGTCGACTATCTTGTATGTATTTCGAGATTCCTGAATGAATAACTATTAACTGGTAATTTTAACAATACAGTGAAACCATTTCAGTCCAAATAACTGAAATTCTTAATGCTTCCTAAAATAGTTATCTGAAGCTAATTAGGAATATAACATGCAGTGTACGTAATATAACAAAAACTAGATGAATTGTAATATTATGTAAAATACTGCACAGCATAATTTAAAAGCAACTACTGTAATTTTATCACAATAATGAACAATAGAATTTATCAAATTCAAGTTACCGTACATATTCGAAGTTCACCTCAAACAAGGTTGATGCACACATACGTTACTGTATTAGTTCCAAAATAAAAATGTCCACTGTACTGGCAAAATTTATGCTACGTGTACTGTAGAATGGTAGATATTTTACCACTTATTTGCTGTATGTCACAAAATATCACAGTAAGTATCTCACTGGAGGCAACTTCTGTGAGATCTGCTGGTGAATTTGTAATTAGTGAAAACGAAACACCTCGGTTTCCGCAAAACCTGTAAGCGCAGTTCGAAAGTCCATATCTGCCTCTGACTCAGTTATTCGTACTCCGCCTCCGCCTTGCTGCCACCAACAGATTTAATTACAGAGAACAAGCACGGCGCCCTCCATGAGTTATATATTTGTTCTTCAACGATCGTTACATTCAGACACAACGCCAGAATACTCTCTCTTAAAAAACTCTCGCAAGTACAAACGCCCTTGTACATGGGACAACATGTCCCCAACACCTGAGGGGATTTTTAGAAACGCTACGTTGTCGATCACCAGATAATAATGCCCTTCCAAGGATCATAAAGCAAAAATCTAAAAGGAAACTTAGAAAGGATTAGTAATGATTCGGAAAACGTCCCGAGAATACAATAATCTTTGTAGAGTAGAAGTCAATAATGAATGGATTAAATTAGTCGAGAAAGATCGTTCTTGAAGATGTAATACGGTGATACCTTTCGGAATTTCATTTTCAACTAGTCCGTATGAGCTGGAAACCTCCTGTCCACAAGGACTAGTCACAATGATTGTCGGGAAACAGAGTTGACGTTCTAAAAGCATCAGCCTCATTTATGGATCTTCCATGCAGCTTGGCTTGTGGGTTAGCTCACCAGTTATTGGAGAACTAGAATCAACGTGTCTAACAAAGTTGCCATCTTGCTTTAAGCTGTCTCTTTACTTCGGTGTGTGGCAAGTATCACATGAAACACTGGTTTTAGTCGAGTTGATACGTGGTGAATTTGATTCATTAACACATCCATAACATTCATCCTCCTTTAGTTAGTGTCCAACACGTACCTTTCAGAACATCACCGGTATTACGAGCTATAATATTCTACACTCTAACACCAAGCTTTGCACTTTACTCTACGTTATTAATATTCATTTCAAAAACAAAACAAAAAGTAACTGTTAAATTAAGATCATCAGTTTGTCGTCCGCAGAAGGGGATGCCTGCGAAGTTAGTTGTATTATCCGATCACTTGTTTGGCTACATTTCATGTTTTACCACAACCTTGTTGCGTTGTATGCAGTAAAAAATACTCAGTATTACACTAACATGGACAGAAGTTCTGACGCCCTATATTCAGACACCATACTAGTCTCGTGGATTCAAGCAAGTCAGTTCTCGCTTTAAACTGTTTGTAACTTCACAGTGAATAAAACTGCAACAACAATCCATCGCCGACGCTCTAGTAGTGCTATCACAGAGATGACTGTGGTTAGTCTAGCAGAAAACTGTGTCAACAGCCTCTCAAATGTAAAGCAATGCCCCGAATTCAGTCTTAAAAAGTTACACATAGTGGAAGCGTTTGAGTCCAGAATCAATATAATCCGTTTCAGACAATATACCTCTATACATATGCTTACATACACTAATGAGCCAAAACATTGCGACCACTGCGAGACTGAATGCCTCCTGGTGATGACGTGGGCACGTGATACTGTGACGACAGTATATAAGCAGAGCAAAGACGAATGGAGACTCATTTAGGTACAACATGAGCCTCAGATGGAGACTTGGACAAAGGATACATTGTTATGGCCCGGCGCCTTGGAACGAGCATCTCAGAAACGGAGTAGGTGGGCGGATGTACACGTGCTACACTCCTTGAGCATCTGTGGAAAGTGATTGAAGGATGCTGGAACTGCGAGTAGATGACAAGGTGTTGGACGGCTACAACTCATCTCAGAACGTGGAGGGCGGAGCATTACCGGCCCTGTACATCTGTGACAGATAAGACGAATGAGAACAATACTGCTGTTCGCACAGGTGTTTGGGAGCACACTGCTCAGCGATCATCGTTTAACATGAGGCAACACAGAAGACGACTTTCAAACAATATTGTTTTTCTATTCTGATGTATTCCAGTAGCGTGTACCCATCATAATTTGACTTTTAACCATTACTACAGGAACTTAATTCCTGTTGCTTAGTAAAATATTTAATAAGTGCAATGAATGTCAGTAATTGTCCGGAGAAGCCGTCAACCACTACATTAATTCATTCTTTTACCAGTATAAGTTTCAAATGTGATTTCCACTGTAGCTCCAATTGAGTGAGTGACTCGCCAAGCCGGACTGGTGAGGACAGATACCTAGCATAAAGGGAAGGACCGCCGCCCCACAGATTGTTGGCTTGTGTATTCAGAGGGAGCACAGGCCGCAGAAGCCGCTAGAGGCAGGTACTGAATGCCAACTTTACTACTGTCTGGGCTGGAAACGCTCTGGCACCTTCCCGCTAGCTTTTCATAAAGCTTCGGGTGACGTGGCTCCAGGACTGCATTCACAGAAACAGCTAACATGGCGTCACGAACACTTGCAGTGGTCACGATTCTCATGTGCAGGGTCATCCGGGCAAAGCAAACTTCCGAGGAACTTTGTTTTGTGCCAAGATGCTGTCTTCCAGGAATGCTATGTGAGCGGCAGTCAATTTTGTATAAACATCTAGGCGTGCTGTGAGAAGTGGCTGGCCTGCCTTGTGAACGGAAATTCTTTTCTCTTTGAAGAGGACAGGGCCAACACAACAGGGCCACTTTTCGCGACGTAGATGACCTCTGGCCTAAAAAGTTGTGGGGCGCCTAATCAAAACAAAAAGAGTAGAAGAAGACGAGGATACAGTTGCTGACAAGTGAGAATGTGAAGCTGACCTCATTGGCTACAACATCGAACTAGTTGAAGAGTGGGACTGTACTCTGAATTGTTTAAGAACTGCAACTCCGGGTATGCAACAACTGGTTAATTTTGTAAAACGTTTGTATGGTGGTGAGATCATTGACAAGCTAACAAATATATCATTGGCCAACTACTTTGCAGTGCTGTTCTTATTAGCGCGTGGGAATTGTGCTGATTTTCAGAGTGAAGAACGAACTTTCTCCTCAATACAAAGCACAACACTTCTGTTTGAAGCGCAGTAGTGAACAGTTGGGTTCTAGTAGCGGTAGAGCAGACTTCGGCTTGTAAGAGAACACTCTACATCTGAATATCAGAGGCAGAGCTGAAGTGTTGCAGTATGTGGCAGATCACAGCACTCTTTGTGCGGCGTCTGAAGGCTGGACGTCGTCAGCAGCTTAGGTGAGCAGAGCACGAGAATTAATGAGCACCTGTAGGTACAGTGTTAGGACTAGCCTGTCTTCAGATACTAATACTTTCACATGTATTTGGATGCTCATTACAAATCAATCGAAACTGCTAGTTGCAAGCGTACATCTCTTTCACTCTTGTCGCAAATTGAGGCAGTTACTTCGCGACCATTTCAGAACTACTTTCCTATAACTCATTTTTAGACTACGATAATATCGCAGTCACTTGAATTATCCTATCTTTCCTTAGGTATTCACTTCAACGTAGCGTAATACACAAATGTTAAAGGGCATCCATTTTTCACCTATAAAGAAAATTTATTCCTGATATTCAGATAGCTGTTGTAGTTTCAAATGGTTCAGATGGCTCTGAGCACTATGGGACTTAACATCTGAGGTCATCAGTCCCCAAGACTTATAACTACTTAAACCTAACTAACCTAAAGACATACCACACATCCATGCTCGAGGCAGGATTCGAACCTGTGACCGTAGCAGCAGCGTGGTTCCGAACTGAAGCGCCTAGAACCGCTCGGCTACTTATTGTAGTTTCGTATGAGTGTGTGCGAAATATGTATGCAGAAGTATAGATGTAAGATAAGGTGTTAAAACATCGTCAATTTTAGATCAACTCCCCCATCAACAATTCCGCATTCATATTTGTCGTTAGGCGCGAACCAGGAGATAAACACTTATTAGAAGAGTGCTGAAACGTCTGTACATATTCAAAATGCGAGTCAGGAGTCGTTGATTATTGTCTATCTGCTAATCAGAAGCCGTCATGAACTGGACTAACGTTCTCTGCGTTTTCAGCCAATTGATCCTTCCACTTGAGAAAATCTGGGTCTGTATATCTTGTTTTAGCTTAGGATCGAAATATTAGCTGTGGACAAATTTTGTACTGCAGCCTGTATCATTTGCTTCACATACTGATCAACTTGGAGCGAGGCATTCAAGTCTGCTTCGAGCTTCCTTCTACTCTCTGTGAATAACTGTGCAACAAACTAACCTCTGCCAATAACTGTGCAACAAAATCCCCTTCATCTGAAGTAATATCGTCTACTTTCAGAGACAACGGTTCGATTAAATGATTGATACTTTTCTATTGCTGTTTAACTTCGGATATCTGCGTTGACGGCTTCTAATTGAGAGCAAATTGCTCCTGATGTTTTTTTATATAGACAATCTCATTCGCAGCTCCATGTACCTGATTAGTCAACGAAGTCGGCTGGCATGCTAACTGTGTAACCTGGCAAGTCACTACAGTCAGGTCCTCCTTAATAGGCAAGCCTTCAACCCGTTTAGATAATTCTAACAATTTAGTAGTTAAGGTACCTATACGCGAGTTAAATTTCCTACATTCATAGCCAGTCACTCTACTGAGTTCATCTTGTTTGGTTGCCAAACTGTCTATATTAGCAGCCATTTCATTTTATTGAGTAAAGATTTCTTCGTGTTTAGTTTTCAACGTTGCTACATTGGTAGTTAGTGTCCTCAGATGCTGCAAAATTTACGTTAAGGGACAAGTACTAACTTGCTGGAATACCTTCAGTTCCTGAGCCTGATCAAATTCCTCCACAAATTTAACATTTTCAATGTTTTGTTGCTGTTCGAGTCTATATTTTGCGCACATTTTAACCACACCAAGATCCCAAAAATATCTGCATCTGTACGCACATCTGTCAGGAAATACACTGCTTACAGTCTTACACAACGCTTATAACTGAAACAAGGCATAAAACAGCACATTTTTCTGAAATAAAATACTTATACATTCCCAATTTGTCTATCTACTGTTCCTAATCCTTTCCAGAAATTAGGAAAAGAATGTCATTCTAAATAATAATACAAGGTTATTGGCTTGGAAAACTACTTACATTTGATAAGATACTACTTCCACGAGAGTCACCGTAGAGAGAAAAGGAGAAAGTAATTACATTAGTTTGTCTTGCTAAGATTGTGCAGATGGATGTGTGCGTGTGGCAAGTGGTCTCCCCCCAGCAAGTAAAATGATCACAATACTTTCTGCAGTTATTGTACGGATATTATTGGCTTCTGTCTCTGGTTTCTTTGTTTGAAGACTTCCCTGACGTTTCGCCAGCACAAATGATTGGCGTTGTCAAAGCTCCACCCACCATTGTTGCTGGTGGTGGCAACGGAGGGTGAAGCTCTGACAGTTCCAGCCACTCGCGCTGGCGAAACGTCAGCAAAATGATCAAACAAACGTCGGCTGAAGAACCCGAGACAGTAGACGACAGGCAATTTGTGAAGAAGTTGCCAAGAAAGCCGTAACAGTTTTGTATTGCAAAAATAATTTGCTTTGAGAAAAACCCTATTACCTATTGCTTATTGACGTTTAAGTAGCTATCCACCAGTAACAGCTTATTTGGAATCTGTAGTGGCAAAATTCATCGAAGTTAAAGGAATATAATGCAACCTTCGTTCTGATAATTTACTTGGATTTTCTGTGCACCTCTTTGTGGCCTTGAAAGTTCAGAGATATAATTTATTTATGATTTTCAACCGTAAATCGGATGATCAGCTTCCCGAATGTAGGAAGATCGCAAGAACGTGTAAGGTGTTTTTACACAGTGCGTTCAGTAGCGAATGAATGCTGTTAAATTCGGCGTTGTAAGGAAGTAAAGTTCGTAGGAAATGTGATTACTTGCTCATCCGATTATAATTTGATTGCATGTTCTGCCTACCATGTAGCTAATCGCCGATCCTTGCGATCTTCTCAGAAGCCGACGTAGATTACAAAGGGATTCCAGTTACCTGAGCAAGACATGGAGATTTTTTTGGGGTCATCAGTATTTTGATGCGGCCCGCCACGAATTACTCTCCTGTGCTAAACTCTTCATCTACAGTCTCGAACCGCGCGACCGCTACGGTCGCAGGTTCGAATCCTGCCTCGGGCATGGATGTGTCGGATGTCCTTAGGTTAGTTAGGTTTAAGTATTTCTAAGTTCTAGGGGACTGATGACCTCAGAAGTTAAGTCCCATAGTGCTCAGAGCCATTTGAACCATTTGAACCAAACTCTTTATCTCAGAGTAGCACTTGCAATCTACGTCTTCAATTATTTTCTGGATGTATTCCAATCTCTGTCTTCTTCTACAGATTTTGCCTTCTACAACTCCCTCTAGTACCATGGAAGTCATACACTCATGTCTTAACAGATGTTATATCAACCTGTCCCTTCTCCTTATCAGTGTTTTCAACATATTTTTTCCTCTCCGATTCTGCACAAAACCTCCTCATGCTTTACCTTATCAGTCCACCTAATTTTCAACATTCGTCTGTAGCACCACATCTCAAATGATTCTGTTCTCTTCTATTCCGGTTTCTCCACAGTCCATGTTTCACTACCATACAATGCTGTACTCCAGACGTACATTCTTAGAAATTTCTTCCTCAAATTTAGACCGATATTTGATATTAGTAGACCTCTCTTGGCCAGAAATGCCCTTTTTGCTATAGCTAGTCTGCTTTTGATGTCCTCCTTGCTCCGTCCATCAGTCGTTATTTTACTGCCTAGGTAGCGGAATTCCTTAACTTCATCTACTTCGTGACCATTGATCCTGATATTAATTTTCTAGCTATTCTCATTTCAACTGCTTCTCAGTACCTTCGTCTTTCTTCGATTTACTCTCAATCCAGACTCTGTACTCATTAGACTGTTCATTCCATTCAGCAGATCATGTAAGCCTTCTTCACTTTCACTCAGGATAGGAATGTCATCAGCGAATCGTATCATTGATATCCTTTCACTTTCAATTTTAATTCCACTTCTGAACCCTTCTTTTGTTTCCATCATTGCTTCCTCGATGAACAGATTGAACAATAGGGCGAAAGGCTACATCCTTGTCTTACACTATTCTTATCACTAGCACTTCGTTCTTGGTCGTCCACTCTTATTATTCCCTCTTGGCTGTTGTACATATTGTATACGACCCGTCGCTACCCGTAGGTTACTCCGATTTTTCTCAGAATTTCGAACATTTTGCATCATTTCACATTGGCGAAAGCTTTTTCCAGGTCGACAAATCCTATGAACCGGTCTTCATTTTTCCTTAATCTTGCTTCCATTATTAACCACAACGACAGAACTGTCTCTCTCGTGCATTTACCATTCCTAAAGCCAAACTGATCGACATCTAGCGCATCCTCAATTTTCCTTTTCATTCTTCTGTATATTATTCTTGTCAGCAACTTGGATGCATGAGCTGTTAAGCTGATTGTAAGATAATTCACGCACTTGTCAGCTCTTGCCGTCTTTGGAATTGTGTGGATGATGCTTTTCCGAAAGTCAGATGGTAAGTCGCCAGACTCATACATTCTACACACCAACGTGAATAGTCGTTCTGTTGCCATTTCCTCCAACGATTTCAGAAATTCTGATGAAATGTTGTCTATCCCTTCTGCCTTATTTGATCTTAAGTCCTCCACAGCTCGTTTAAATTCTGATTCTAATACCTGGTCTCCTATCTCTTCTAAATCGACTCATGTTTCTTCTTCTATCACATCAGACAAATCTTCCCTCTCATAGGGGTTTTCAAAGTATTGTTCCCACCTATTCGCTCTCTCGTCTGCATTTAACAGTGGATTTCTCGTTGCACTCTTAATGTTATCACCCTTGCTTTTAATGTCACCGAAGGTTGTTTTGACTTTTCTATATGCTGAGTCAGTCCTACCGACAATCATTTCTTTTCCGATTTTTCCACGTGTTTCGTGCACCCATTTCGTCTTAGCTTCCCTATACTGCTTATTTATTTCATTCCTCGGCAACTTGTATTTCTGTGTTCCTGAGTCTCCCGGAACATTTTCGTACTTCTCCATTTCATCGATCAATTGAAGTATTTCTTCCGTTGCCCAAGGTTTCTTCGCAGTTAACTTCTTTGTACCTATGTTTTCCTTCCCAACTTCTGTTATCGCCCTTTATAGGATGTCTATTCCTCTTCACTGTACTGCCTACAGGGCTATTCCTTATTGCTGTATATATAGCCTTAGAGAAATTCAAGCATATCTCCACATTCTTCAGTATTTTCGTATTCCACTTCTTTGCGTAGTGATTCTTACTGACCAATGTCTTAAACTTCCGCCTACTCTTCATCATTACTATGTTGTGAGTCTATATTGGCTCCTACGTACGCCTTACAATCCAGTATCTGATTTCGCATCTCTGTCTGACCATTATGTAATTTAACTGAAATCTTCCCTTATCACTCAGCCTTTTCCAAGTATACCTTCTCCTCTTGTGATTCCTGAACAGAGTATTCGCTGTTGCTACCTGCAGTTTATTACAAAACTCTATTTATCTTTCTCCTCTCTCATTCCTTGTCCAAAGTCCATACTATCATGTAACCTTTTCTTCTACTCCTTCCCCTACAACTGCATTCCAGTCCCCCATCTCCCTTTAGATACTGTATTACCCTTTCAATATCCTCTTCTCTCTCTCTTCATCTTCAGCTTGCGATGTCGACATGTATACATGAAATATCGTTGTCGGTGTTTGTTTGCTGTCGATTCTGATAAGAATAACCCTGTCACTGAACTGTTCACAGTAAAACACTCTCTACCCTACCTTCCTATTCATAACGAATCCTACCCCCGTTATACCATTCTCTGCTGCTGCTGATAGTGCACTATATTCATCTGACGAGAAATCCTTGTCTTCTTTCCACTTCACTGATCCCTACTACATCTAGATTGAGCGTTTGGCCGGCCGCTGTGGCCGAGCGGTTGTAGGCGCTACAGTCTGGAACCGCGCGACCGCTGTGGTCGCAGGTTCGAATTCTGCCTCGGGCATGGATATGTGTGATAGGTTAGTTAGCATTAAGTATTTCTACGTTCTAGGGGACTGACGACATCAGATGTTAAGTCCCATAGTGTTCAGAGTCATTTGAACCATTTTTGGAGCGTTTGCATTTCCCTTTCCAGATTTTCTAGTTTCACTACCACGTTAGAGGTTCTGACATTCCATGCCCCGACTCGCAGAATGTTCTTATTTCGTTGATTATTCAATCTTTTTCTCATGGTAACCTTCCCCTTGGCAGTCCTCTCCTTGAGATCCGAATAGGGGACTATTCAGGAATCTCTTGCTAAAGGAGAGTTCATCATGCCACTTCTTCAATTACAGGCCACATGTCCTGTGAATACAAGTTACGTATCTTTAATGCAGTGGTTTCCATTGATCTTTCTTCAGCCTTCAGGGGCAGTTTCCCACCCCTTGGACTATAGAGTGCCCTGAACCTCTGTCCGTTTCTCCGCCCTCTTTGACAAGGCCATTGGCAGAATGAGAGTGACTTCTTATGCCAGAAATCTTCGGCCGCCAATGCTTGATTATTAATTAAAATTTAAGCAGCGGCAGGATTCAAACCCGGGACCGAGGACGTTTTGATTATGAATCAAAGACGCTACACCAAGAGATATAGCTTTCATAAATAAAATATGTTGCCAAAGAATATATTGTCGGCCCCTCACACACTCTTGATGAAAATTCGGCGTTAAAAAAACTCCACAGTAAGACTCGAGTACCCATTTATATGTTCCATCTTAATATAGCGTACCGACAACAATACTTTGTACAGACGTTAATTACATTGTACCTCTTCGTCCATCACTCGAGAAGGAGGAAAAACCAATTTTCATTGATATTAGTTATCACGTACAAGATTAAAGAGTAATTATTGTCAACAGCACAGCAATTAATATCAACACCACTGTTCCGTAAAGTGACTGTGAGCATCTGTAAATACGCACAGTCACTTTACGGCACAGTGGATGCAATCACACTGTAGGGAAGGTACAGTACGCGTTTATATTGAAGGATGTTATCAACTCATAGTTTTCTTATTCTCTACATAGATTTTAATCGAACTGATCCTGTAAAAATTTGTTATCCATATTTACCGGTAGCGAAACTTCATAAGAAACTAGGATGAATATGGGCTACGGTTTCACTTCACGATCACAAGAATCATCTGTTAGTTATCTTGTGTGGCGTACAGAACCCATGTCTCGCGTTTGCTATCCCATCCCATCACGTTAGCTATTTTTTGCGCAACGCCTTTTTCATTAATTGCACATGAGTCCAGTGAGAGCGGTCCGACTGTCAGACATTCACAGACGTAATTCAGACGTCTACAGGGGTACGTTGAAGGCTCAGCATAACATGCTGAATGAGGGGGAAAAAGAATTCTATTCATGACTCAGTACATTCGCCAATCTCTCTAATCTTGTTCTCATGATCCATAAGAGCGACATACTATTGTGGGAGCATAATGGTGGCACAGTCTTCTTCAGGTACAGGTTCTATCAATTTAATCAACAGTGTTTCACGAGGGCTACGTCGTATTTCTTCCGAATTTCTCATTTTAATTCACCAAGCATTTTGTTACACTTTATATGGACTACCCTGACTTTTACGAACCCAGATGCGCATCTCTGAATTCGGTGTCTGCTGACATGCCTATTTTATGTTTCTAAATACGAGAACATTATTCTAGAATAGGTTACACTAGCATCGTCTATCCGATTTCTTTTACAGATGAACTGCACATTTACAAAACTTCTCCAACACGTGTTCAATTCATCTTCCCTAATGCTGATCTTCCAATTTCATACCGATTCTTAGCATTACTCCTACATAATACAAGACGATGTGGAGTGCTCAAAATGTCGCACACTAATGTTGTAATCGGATACTGTCGAGTTCTTTGCCTTTGTTATAAACGTACTTTACATTTATTCATTGTCTTTTTTTTTAAGAGAGCTGCTGTTCCTTCCTTTGTCCAAATCTTCCTCCAGTGCCTTAAGGTCGTCCAACGACAGTAATTTCCAGTGAGCGATCAGTCTTAAGCCGGTATCACATCTATCGTACACAAGTCTGCACCAGCGCACCAAGCTTATAAGCTGGAACTGCCAACTTTTCGTGAGCTCTGTGACATGATACACCTAACGTATAAGTCTCCACCACTGCCCCATCCGAAACAGCAGGGTTGTTTACTTAGCTGAGTGTGAAAGTTATTATTTTTGTAAGCCCGCTATTTACTCATACTGAAACTTCTGAGAGGACTAGGTTCGTATTTATTATTCATCTGTAGTTATCTTCTGCTGCTAGAACGTAATTACGTTATTATTATACAGAATTATGGATGATATGTTCGATTTACGGTAAGGATGGTACAAACAAATGATTGTCTATGTTTACGTTTCACAGCATTTTGGTCTCAGAGGATGCAATTACGTATGCAGCACTTGCCGTGACAGTGGCCGCAGTGGTTAGGAGAAAAGCAGAATGACAACGTTACTGAGTTTGTCGCTGGCTGGGTTGAAGGAGCGAAGTCAGTTGTGTCTTGCTTTAAGAAGCTGCTATCGATTTGCATGATGAGTTTCGCTCAGATGACACAGTAATGGGGGAACGGCCACATACTCCTTTTATGTTTTATCGCGCCTGTGCCACTCCAGACATTGTCTTTTGCCTTCTCCAGTTCGGCACAATGGTGCGACCACAAAGATACAAAACGACTTTTAGTCCTTACCGGCTCACCGGTTGCAGCCATCACAACTGCTCTCATGCTTGTGGCCGTCCTATTAACACTACCCTTCCTGGCATGCTGAAATATTACAAAAGATGGAATCAAATCTAACACGTGCGGTACTTTCGCCAAGTAATGTGATACATACACACATCGAAAATAAAATTATGTAACAGTTGTGTAAAACATATAAACTCAGAATTAAACATTTGTAGACGTGCCTTATTATGGTACAGCATTTCTCGGGGATCATAGAGACACCATTTATTGCTCTATGTCTCAATAAGCACGATTATACTTTCTTTGTTCCCTTCCTTAAATAAGGAAGTATCATTATATACACAACTTTTCTCAATGGCAATAAAAAAAAGCGAATTTTCATTTGTTTCACTACTGCATTTATAAAAAATTAGTCATTGAAAAAATGTGTAGATTATCTTGCGCAAGAAAGAATCGTCAAGAACCCACGTTTATCTCGTCTGCTGACCAAATGTGAAAACAATAACAAACAGAAAGTCCGCTCAAGATGGTGCGTTTTGCTCTTGCGTTTATGTCTAGACCTGACTTGCACACGTTAGGTGTGTCGTGTGATAGCGGCTTTATAGTGCTGCTAATCTTATTTGATAAATCATTTATTTATATTGAGATCATAGCAGATGCTGAAAAGGTGAAAGGAGATTCCGATTCCTACAATTTTAAACTACTAAAATATCCAGTGTTTCTTGTGTGCAGCAGAAGCCTTCATCAGGGCGAACACTGAAAGCCGTTACAACACAAGTGAAACTTTGTATATCTTAACATGACGCTGCAGTACAACCAGAGGGATTTGAATGAGACTGAGAGGCCGGCCGCAGTGGCCGAGCGGTTCTAAGCGCTACAGTCTGGAGCCGCGCGAATCGTTACGGTCGCAGGTTCGAATCCTGCCTCGGGCATGGATGCGTGTGTTAGTTAGGTTTAAGTAGACGGTGTTTCCGTGCAATTACAATAATAAGTCTGATTGATGTACAGTCATTTTAAACGGGAAGATACTTGGTAGTCAAAATTTAATATATTAGGTCTATATGAGATGTATAATTTGCTGCTTCGTATTCTGTTATTAATGCTGTTTTACAATGGAAGCAATTAATTAATTAATTGATTATAGTGCTTTCCTAGTCTGGCTGTTGCATCATCATCTGAATGGCGTTGATAAGACGTCATATGATAACATTCCTGAACGACTATCGTGTATTGCCCCGTCTGAGTGGTTCTAAGCTATAGTGTGATTATTATATACACATTTTGGTAACTGTTACGGCGTAAAGTCAGCGCTGGGCCGCCAATCGGGAAACGACAGGGTTATGAGAAGATGACAGCCAATCGCACGCTGACCGACCTCCCTCTAGGACGACAACGCGACAGCAGAGGCCCTCACCTGAAGAGGACATAAGTGCTGCGCCCGACTGATGGTAGCCACTCCGATAGCTAAGTCAACGTCAGCCATCTCGTTAGGAATCTCTACGTAGCACAGATGTGTTTTTGTCTATTCTGAAGAGGACTGATTATTTTTATGTCACCCTGCGATTGCGACACATCTATCAATATTAAGCATTGTAATTGTGTTGACTGTAATGAAACGCATTAATACGAGTTGTTTGATTGTTTGTCTAGCGAACCGAGTATGCAGGATTCCTATACACAACACTAATCACCAGTTTCATGCGTCTCTAGCTTCCGATCTGAATGTCAGGCAATCGTCGTTATTGCATCATTAATAGCCATAAATCGTCTTCCACATTTGTAACGCATTCTGTTCGTTTATATTGTATATGGTATAATATGCTGCGTATGATTAGAATTCCAGTCCTCTGTGATAGATAAAACGACCCCCCAGAGAGCATGTTGTTTTTCCTTACTGTGAAGGGTAAGGAGGCGCCATGTACACCTGAGAGACAGCGTTATCAGCACCTAACAGAGTTTGATAGGGGCCTCATTGTCGGTATCCATTTAGCCACCCGTCCTCTCGAATAGTGCAGTATCCAGATTTGTGGGACATTCGGATATGGCAGTGGTCCGATGTTGGACTGCGTGGGAATGTGAGGGCAGGCATAGTCGTCGTCGTCAACGTTCCGGCCAACAACGTCTGCCCAACACAAGGGAGGGTCACTGTATTGTGCACCAAGCACACTGTAACCCCATCATATTTGCGCTTTCCATCCAACAGCAAGTAATGAACGCCCTGCAACATTCTTTACTATCCCGCACCATTGGTCGGAGGATAGCAGCCCCATGAGTCCCATGTATCGGCTACCCTTAACAGCACACAAACGGTTGCGATTGGAGTGACTAGGAAGCATGGACTGACTAGGAAGCAATGCACTGACACCGATTACCGTAGCATGGCGGCGATGGAGGAGAGATTCTATTTCTTCCACTTTTTTGGAGAGGCACAGTTTTGTCACTCCGGAAACCTTGATGTGGGGAGCCATTGGGTATGACTTCAGGCAATGACTGACAGTGATGAGGGAAGTGTGACGGTACAGTGGTACGTCACGAACATAATGGGTCCTCATTTGACAGTACCGCGGTGCCGTTTTTCAACGGCGCCATGTTGGCCCACACATGATGTCCCTGTGAACTCTCTGCATGGCTTTGATGTACGCCTTTGACCAGCAACATCTCTAGATTTGTCCAGTGTTTAACATATGTGGGACCAGCTCGGACGTTAACTCCGTTCCAGTGCTAGTATCGAGGACATCTAGGACCAGATACAACAGGCGTTAGCCAGCTCGCCTCATGAGACGATATAACGGCTTTATGACACCCTTACATCTATATCTACATCCATACTCCGCAAGCCACCTGACGGTGTGTGGCGGAGGGTACCCTGAGTACCTCTATCGGTTCTCCCTTCTATTCCAGTCTCGTATTGTTCGTGGAAAGAAGGATTGTCGGTATGCTTCTGTGTGGGCTCTAATCTCTCTGATTTTATCCTCATGGTCTCTTCGCGAGATATACGTAGGAGGGAGCAATATACTGCTTGACTCTTCGGTGAAGGTATGTTCTCGAAACTTTAACAAAAGCCAGTACCGAGCTACTGAGCGTCTCTCCTGCAGAGTCTTCCACTGGAGTTTATCTATCATCTCCGTAACGCTTTCGCGATTAATAAATGATCCTGTAACGAAGCGCGCTGCTCTCCGTTGGATCTTCTCTATCTCTTCTATCAACCCTATCTGGTACGGATCCCACTCCGCTGAGCAGTATTCAAGCAGTGGGCGAACAAGCGTACTGTAACCTACTTCCTTTGTTTTCGGATTGCATTACCTTAGGATTCTTCCAATGAATCTCAGTCTGGCATCTGCTTTACCGACGATCAACTTTATATGATCATTCCATTTTAAATCACTCCTAATGCCTCCTCCCAGATAATTTATGGAATTAACTGCTTCCAGTTGCTGACCTGCCATTTTGTAGCTAAATGATAAGGGATCTATCTTTCTATGTATTCGCAGCACATTACACTTGTCTACATTGAGATTCAATTGCCATTCCCTGTACCATGCGTCAATTCGCTGCAGATCCTCCTGCATTTCAGTACAATTTTCCAGTGTTACAACCTCTCGATACACCACAGCATCATCTGTAAAAAGCCTCAGTGAACTTCCGATGTCATTCACCAGGTCATTTATGTATATTGTGAAGAGCAACGGTCCTATGACACTCCCTTGCGGCACACCTGAAATCACTCTTACTTCGGAAGACTTCTCTCCATTGAGAATGACATGCTGCGTTCTGTTATCTAGGAACTCCTCAACCCAATCACACAATTGGTCTGATAGTCCATATGCTCTTACTTTGTTCATTAAACGACTGTGGGGAACTGTATCGAACGCCTTGCGGAAGTCAAGAAACACGGCATCTACCTGTGAACCTGTGTTTATGGCCCTCTCAGTCTCGTGGACGAATAGCGCGAGCTGGGTTTCACACGACCGTCTTTTTCGGAACCCATGCTGATTCCTACAGAGTAGATTTCTAGTCGCCAGAAAAGTCGCCGAATTAGTGCATGCACCCAGGCCAGAGGGATACAATGTCATATTGATAGGTGGACTCACATTGCCATATTCTTTGTAAATTTACCTCGAAACTGTAGTCAGGAAATTACACCAAGTACCCTATCAACCCGTGAGGTTTCATTTCGTTTCCTTTTACCGATCTGGGTGTTCCACTTTTTTGTCCGGTAATTAAGATGCGAGAGAGAAACATGAGAAATATGTGAGTAGCTACACATTAGTTATAACTACCGACATACAACTACGAAAATTATCATGTGAAACTGTTGCTGAATGAAGGCAGAAGGGCGAAAAGTGGGGAAAAAATCTTTTAATAACAACTTTCGAAAAAGTTCATTTCATTATCACGACTAAAGACGCTGGAGTCGCCACGTAGCTTCGAGTTTGGTCTGTATGCCACGGAATCGGCGACCCGCTTAGGTCGCAACGAACCAAGAAAATTAAAACTTGGTACGAGCCACTTAATGCTGTGCATTCGTTCTGAACTGACCGATACAGATTTACGCCATATCTATTGTAGTTAGAATCAGTTTCTTTTTAAAGACTCTTAGGAAGTTATTACCAAGAGGTGCATTCCTTGTTGTTTTAGTTCCTGAATACGTTCTGATTTGTTCTCAGCCTTCCGTTGTTTCCCTTACCAAGTGTGATGATATGAAAATACTCTAATTTGGTTTCCTGTAATTTAGTAGAGTGGGCAGAGTTTTTTAGTTGCTGAGTGAAACCGAGACGGTCGTGTATTCTTTGTTTTACCATTTAGTACTCTTTGATGGAATACAACATTATTAAAAGCCTATCCTCAGGCCAGAGTTGTGATTCTGACGCTGTTAACATGAATTTTCCAGTTTTGTTTTTTTTTTAATTTAGTCCTCTTCTAGCGATGGTCCGCCCGAGACAAACTGTAGTAATTTGAATTTTTTACGAACTTTAACGTTCAGGTACAATCCTCAATTATTTTTAGAAAAGGAGCCTCCACAATAATACGCACATAAAAAAGGAAAACGAATGTGCTTATGTTCCTAAACGGAGAACACATGCTGTATGGATTAATGTTGAACTTGATTCTTGCAGACTGGCTGAATTTGTCTTCGATATAGAATAGATCAAGGAGATGCAGAAAAGACAAACAGAATGTTCGGAAATTCCCATTACAAACTCCTAGGGCTTGTAGAGGGAAATGAGTGCATAATACTTTGAATAGGAGCCTATGTCAGGAAACGCAACGTTTCCATTCTAAGACGGTTTCAATCCAGATCTTCATCTTAGCCATTTATGCTTGAGGGATTGAATTAGTCGTGAAGCAGTACAATTATTAGGTAACAGTTTGAAAGGAAACATAACGAAACATCCATTCACCACTTAAGCACATTTCTTTGTATTAACATTAAAACGTTATGTATTTACATTATTCTAAAACAAAAAAATAAGTCGGTATACTATACGTACAGAACAGTACTTGTACATTACAACAGCGGTTCGGTCTGGCGACCACCACTGTTGTTACAGACATTGTACGTACGAAGCAAGTTCTGGTTGACACTCTCCGTCCCACCTGGTGTCTCTTCTGTTTGTAGTTCTGCGGTCAGAATTCATGCCTCTGTCTGTGCACGAGTCTCGTAAATTAAACTTTTAATACATTAAGTGATATCAGATTACAGTCTGACGTAGTACACGTCAACCTGTCTGCCCTACTGCATACCAGATGAAGCAACTCTGAGTTTTTTTTTCAGTTTCCCTCAGCAGACGGAGACGCGTTACACATCTGAACTTAAACCATCGTAAAACGAAACGCTACGTTTCCGGACATGGGTTCCTATTCAAAATATTATAAGCTCATTCCTCTCTACAATGGGGATTTCCGAGCACCCTGTATAGGATGACACACTCAAAAGACAAGGTTAAAAAAACCTGCACAAACCGGAGATTTAAACAATTTTTCCGTGAACCAAGTGTACATGAGTGAAAGTTAATAGTTTATTTTGAACTTATTTTTTATTTGAACATGGCATCACTCATTTGACATCCTTGGTATGGCACACATTGTCAGACTCTAAGAGCAAATCTGTCCATGTAGTTGCGTAGCATCTCCAGCTTAATATTGTTTATTTCATGGCAAGTTCTCCCCTTCAAATCATGTCTGGTTCTTGTATACTTTTCCTGAAACACTTTGGGCTTGAGGTAACGCCAGCCAAAAAAATTATATACCCAACAAATCCAGAGAGCACAGAATATCACCATCTCTTCTGATAAGACGACTAGGAAATGCGAATCTAAAAAAATCCTGTGACTCTGAAGCCATATGACTCCATGCACCAGGCTGCTGGAAGGGTGTTTCTTCACTTGGACCATAACCAGAGAGTTTAGGCAACATTACCATTATGTCAAAATAACGGTTAGGGTTTACCATTGCCATGTTACCGTGTCAATCTTCAAAAATGTAACGTCTGAATATTTCCGGAGATAATACTGCATACCACACTGTTACTTCTTCTGTATGAGGAGAGGTTTCGTGGAGACGACATAGATTCTCGTCAAACCAAAATCGAAAGTTCTGCTTGTTCACAGAATCACTAGGGTGAAAGTGATCTTCGTCACTCATCCACTCTCTCTTCATTTTCTCTCCAATACCATTTAACGTAGCTAGTCAAAACCATATCTTGTTATTGTAATCTTACCTGCATCTTGTATGCATAATCGATTTTTGAAACCAAGTTATCCACTGTGCTGTCTAGCTGATTTCAGCGGATTTGGAAAATCCTAACACAGACGATCAACATTCTCTTGGCTCCAGATTGTTTTTACACCAGCAGTACCATCTCTTTTCTATTTGTGGTACCAGTGGTCACAAAGTTTCTCACCCAAAGTGGTATGTTTCACGGTGACTCCCGGAGACAAATTAAACTGTCGGTGGAAAGAACGTTGAGCTCCAACAAAGCTACTCAAGTTTTTGTAACACGTCTTTTCAGCAAACGGACGTTGTGCACGTAACCAATGCTCCATGGCAACTAAATCTTCCGCCTGTCTACACGTCCAACATAAAGTCTTCCACACCTATAATCCTCCATCACAGTAGCCAGATAGTCCTCAGATCTTCCCATCTGAGTGCCTCTCACTGAAACAGTAAGGATTGTATAAGATAAAATGCAGTCATCTAATACAAGTTGTGTTTCATTAAGCACCCGACTAAGTTTCTGTAATAGTTACCAACATCTAGTCGCATAAATCTTGAAACCATAAAGATATTCATGAAAAGCTACGTAATGAGCACAGCTCTTTGTAGAAAAATGTCCAGCAGTGAGGCTATGAAAGGGATGACTAATAAAGAACATTATGAATCAGAGAGAGACTGTAACTGGGCTTATGTAACGACATGAGTCGTTGCTGAAAACTAGTTCCAGGAATGGTAGAAGGAAAGAAACACAGTGAGAGAACATGCAAAGATCACTGCACTTGAGATTAGAGAAAGATGATAGGTGACAAGCACCTCAATGAAGAACTGTACCAAGCCGACCTCATGCCAGACGACCAAATCATCTTCTTCTCGCGCAGACGTGAAGGGGTTTACGTACGATGTGCTTGGTGCACTATACAGTGATCCTCCCTTGTGGTAGACAAACGTGGTTAACCGAAACTTTGACTATGATCAAATCAGCTCCACCCCTGACGTAAATTCAGTCACGCATCACCCACCACCTGAGAACGCCTTTTGGCCGCTCCAGGCGGGTGTACACTTTCCGTCACCAAGACAACGCTGCCCTTTGACAGCTGTTGGCCATGCCTACTTCGCGTCTAGTTGCGAAGATCGCTCGCTTCCGCACTGGACGCGACGCGTTGCGTGAAAGGAAGAAGTGAGATCCGTTGTGGACCGCAAATCACCCGCTCTGCGCACTGTTAGACAACCCTGCACAATTTCCGAGCAGCGTCTGAAATGAAGGAAACTGTTCGTTCGCACGCACTGTATATGGACGGCGTTTCTCGCTACCGAGCCAGAACGAGAGGGTCTTGCACAAAAGGTTTGTAAATTGATTTATATTCTACCCAAAATGAGTTTCAAGTGTACTCATGAGAAAAACGAGAACTTAATAGACTTATATCGAGAACAACCGGAACTTTGTAATCCCTCCATACAAAAAAATTTAATACACATGATACAGATCGTGCTCCTGAGTACAATCATGTTCAATACAATTCTGAACGATCAGCCTACCAGTCACCCCTGATCCCTTCCCCTCTATATTCCCCATGTAATGTAGTCTAATTTCCACCGTAATGAGGCCATAACGTGATTCCCTGTCAGCATTGTGCTCTTTGTGGGAATTTTTTGTAATATTACCTCCTAACGTGTACTAGGTATAAAGGAAATTTGAAATAAACAATAAATACCTTTTCAGTGCATGATTAACAAGTCTGCACACTTCAGGGAACAGTCACTGAGATACTTTTCTTGGACACTTTGAAGATAACATCAAATAAAAAATAAAAAAAAACAAGTATTACAGCCATTCTGCCTCTAATAAATACTGGAGTTCTATAATTAACGTCTTGTTTTTTTTTTTTTGTTAGTGATTCAGTCACGGAAATCCACAGAAAATCAGAGGGCGAGTGGGGGTGGCTAAGATCAACACCACCATCTTTTATATAGATCAGTTGGTCAGTTTCAAGACATACCACAAGAACCCAATAGTTATGGGTGACACAAAAACTGACCATGTGTTCGAAGTCTTTCGATTTCATGTGATAAAAATGTTAAAACTTTAAATCACTGTTCTTTTTTTTTGGGGGGGGGGGCGGTTAACATACAGAACTCGCATTCGGGAGAACCACAGTTCAAACCCGCGTTCGGCAGTCCTGATTTAGATTTTCCGCGATTTCTCCAAATCGTCCCACTAAAATGCCGGGATGGTTCGTTTGAAAGGGCACGGCCAATGTCCTTCCCAATCTTTAAAACAACCCGAGCTTGTGCTCCGCCTCTAATGACCTCGATGTCGACGGGCGTTAAACCCTAATCTACGTTCCTTCATGCGACTTCTGATTGCTTTGATGTGCCTCAAAGCCCCCCACGAATTTCTATCCTAACCTGTTTATCTCAGAGTAGCACTTCCACCTAACGTCCTCATTTATTTGTTGGATATATTCCAACCTGTGTTTCCCCTATAGCTTTTACCTTTACGGCTCCCTCTACTAATACCACGGTAGTTATTTCCTGATCTGTCAACACATTCCTATCATTTTCTCTCTTCGTCGATTCTGCAGAAAACCTTCTCATTTCTTATCAGTTCAACCAATTTTCTGTACCCTTCTATGGCAGCACGTCCCAGAGCTTCAATTCTCTTCATTTCCGGTTTTGCCAGAGATCACGATTCACTTCCATACAATTCTGTGCTCCTAACGTATATTCTCAGAAATTTCTTTCTCAAATTAAGATCTATGGTTGATACTAGAAGGCTTCTTTTAGTGAGAAATGCCTTCGTTGCATTTGTGCCTTCATTGCTTGTGATAGTCTGCTTCCTATGTCTTGCTTGCTTCGTTTGACGTGTGTTATTGTCTTCAAACACAGCAGAATTCCTACAGTTCGTCGAGTTCGTAGTCCCCAGTTTTGATCTTTAGTTTCTAAGTAATCCCATTTCTGCTACTCCTGATTACTTTCGTGTTTCTTCTGGTTTGTCTCAATTAATGTTATGTCGCCGGTAGATCTTTCCATTCAGTACGTCCTACACGTCTTCCTAACTTTGACTGAAGACAGAATGTCATCAGTGAATCTTATCATGGATATCTGCCAAAAATCTTCGACTTTTCAGCATTTGTGTTCTGGATTGACGACTTTTTCTATTTATTTCCCGCTACAATTCATGATAAACAAACATGAAAGCAATTACTGCAATTTTCCGTGTTTCGTCTTCCATTTTTACTGTCGCGCGCGTGCGCCCTGACAAACAGACATGCGCACGCGCACGCACACACACACACACACACACACACACACACACACACACACACACACACACACACATACTGGAACCATGTGGAGCATATACGAACACTCTGCTCCATGCAGTTCTGAGCTGACCGGCCGCTGTGGCCGAGCGGTTCTAGGCGCTTGAGTCCGGAACCGCGCTACTGCTACGGTCGCAGGTTCGAATCCTGCCTAGGGCATTGTTGTGTGTGCTGTCCTTAGGTTAGTTAGGTTTAAGTGGTTCTAAGTCGAGGGGCCTGATGACCTCAGATGTTAAGTCCCACAGTGATCAGAGCTATTTGAATCATTTGAGTTCTGCGCTGCTCTGCGCCCTGCGTTTGTGCTCGGCAAGGGTTGCCTTGCCCGACTTGAACGCGGGTTAAAGCTGCACGTACCAACCATATATAGTACGGTACGACCAGATCAAGAGACACGCAAGACAGATAGTCAACCATATTCTTCTCGTGGTTCGCACTGCGACCTCCTACCACATCATCACGCTCGCAAAGCATTACCATTGACTGCAAGACAGTATAAAGTTAAACGCTGCAATTTTCAAAATTTCTTTCAGTAGTTAGAATCAAGCCTGGGGTTCAGTTCGGTTCTGAAGAAGCTATGGGATTCCTCTTACAGAGTGTGTGGTTACCATTCACACATGGCAATTCCACACACTGAATGAGTGACGGAACTTGTCAGTTTAGTTCTCGGAGAAAAATTAAAGTTTCCAGCCACAATAAACTCCTACCGAATCTTTTAGTAACAACTACACTCCCGTTTGTTTTGATACCAGACGACCTAATGGAAGAGAGAGAATAGTCACAATTTATGTACATATTAACTAACAATTAGCAGTTGTTACTCCTGTAACTGTACCCATTAGCTTTAGTTTTACTATTGTGTCACTCAAGCAGGAACAACTGCCAGTGGATTTTCCGCTAAAACCACATCTAACGTTCTTCGTTCTATGCGACTGGGAGTCTTGCCTTGGTGCCAAGAACGCAGCGTTTTCGTTTGTTATGTGGTCACGGATGCGCAGTAGCTGAAAGCCAAGAAATCATTATCTCGGCAATTGGGTAACTTTTCGCTAGGCATCAAACGTGACCACTGGAGATATGGAGACCAACGTTTTACCTTTTTTTAGGTAATTTCATAGAAAACAAATACTGCAACATAAAGGGAACGTTGTGACAGTGACAAGTATACGGTATAAAAAGAAGATTCAAGAGCTCTCTGTACATCTTATAGTTGCCAAAATTCTTCCATTTTTAAGCGTTTACATGAACATATATTTCAGATTTGATCCCTTGGATTCGAAATTCAGGATCTGAGGGCCATTTTAGTGCTGTTAGTTTCGTTTTTAGTTAGCTTCAGAAACAGAACTAAAATGTAAAAGTAATATAATACCTCGTGGCAACATTTTTGAATAAATGTTTCACGGAATTCTTGCCACCTGATACTTGTATTCAGTCTTGAGCTTTCGGTGATTTCCTCCGTCGTGATCGTCAGTAGATTCCACTAATCCGTTAAGTCTTTATGTAGTTTGGCGAATTATGTCAAGCATACTTCGCGGAAGTGGTGTTTTCCATGTACAACCAGTGATAATGTCAACTTCTAAGACCTTTGAAACCCTACGTGTGAATGAAGTTAACAATATGAAAACCAATCGTGCTGTAGGCGTACCCTTAAGACCGATCACTCAAAATACATGTACCCAATGGAAGGATGACCGCTATGAAAATTCACCGCCGTAGGAACGAATCTTACAGTGCGGAATACACATTTTAATCACTGAAAAATATTACATATGACCAGGGAGACTATCTACTCGAAACAAAGATATAGTTTGAGTGAACACTTTACTTTGTTACAAAAAAGGATGAGAATAACAGGCATCCAAACAAATAATGAAAAAATTACAAACATATAATATTAAATGTGAAGAGCAGAGAAGTGAACTATTAGTTGGCAAAGTTACGTGGTGAGGCTCCGAATGAGGTCATGCTTCTATTCCTGAGATGGGGAAATTTAACTGGACCTGGCTACACATCAATTACAGTCGGACTGGGAAAACCAAGAAGCCCATGCAATTGAGAATGGGATGACGAACGTGAGAAAGTGAATCCAAACACTATTCTGCACTTCTAGTTCGCATTTTCCCTAAAACGTTGAAACAGCAACTTGTGCTCACTATTATCGTCGATGCGACATGAGCAGGACGATGACACTTGTCTGTCTGCCATCAAGTACGTCGCTAAAACCGCTCTACCAATAATTCGAAGATTGGACCCCACTCTGAGAATGGAGTCTGCTGTTCCAGTTGAGAGCAAAGCGTTCTGCACCAAGTCCAGAGACGAAGACCACAGTTTCTAGTCAGCGAGGATCAGTCAGCTCACTTATTCCCGCTAAAGCCCTCAGCAACCAATTCTCTTAAAATTAAACCGGCCCAGCAACAAAATCTCCTTCCAGAAGAGGCGATCGTTAAGAAAACCAATCCTCTTTATCTCCTACCCACTTTTGCTAAAATCCTTCGCACAACATGTTACGTCCTCCTGACGTCACATTCGTTTCACCAGTCAGTGTCCTCAGAATCAGCAGCTAGCCTCGCATCACAGCCCTGGGCAAAGCCAAAAAGATGTGCTCGATACTTTCTATCAACTCTGAAACTGTAATTTGCCAGAGCTGTTTTCTCATGTTATTATGGGCAGATTGGAGATGTTTATCAGATGAAAGTATTTTTTTTAGCATGGCCCAGACGCCCATGTACTGCCAGGCAGCGTTCCGTCATCTGGAACGAATGGTTTCAGTTTGGCCGTCCAAAGTGAACACGTGCAATAAGCTGCACAACTGGCCGAGCGCCAGTACGACGCTGACGCTAGACGATGCGACTTTCCCCAAGACAACGAGAGAGTGCCTTCTGCCTGTCGGTCCCCTCGCAAGCAGCTCTGCGAAGGATGCGCTCCGTCGGAGTTCAGTTGGTCAGTTTCGGCGTGCCTCTCTTGAGACTCTCCTGTCCCTTATCGTCATTGCATCTCAATCCCAAAGTCCACCCTGAAAATCAGTTGAAATAGTCAGCCCCAGTTTAAACTGAAGAATGTTAAAAAGAGGAAATAACTGCCTACAACCACTGTAATCGCATTAATCTGTATCAATATTTATATATTATCAGACCCTGCCTACTTCAAGTTATCCAATGTCGAATTATTTATCGAAAATGAAACGAGATGAGCCAAATGACTTGCCACTTTTCAGAGAGAAGACCATTGGTAGCTATATTACTTTCGTTTAGATGACTGTGTTACATTTCAGCATCAAACACCCATTCACATGCACCATTAACGGTGTAACCACTGTTGAACATTCTTGTCTCTACATCTTCTTTGATGCCAATTTCGCAGATGCGTGAGGTAATATTTCCGTTTCATCAGAATCGTATGTTTGTTCATGAGACTCTGTTTGACAACAGCAGATCTGTAGAAATCGCGATATTTAATGTGCCGTCGGTGTTCTGTGCAGCTTTCTGTAATTGTTCGTATTCACTGAGCAATGTAGTTGCTACAATATTTGCGTAGTATTTTACAAACTTCATGGACACCAAGAACGGAGCTTTCTTTTACTGTGCCCAATATGTCTTTAAATCACTAGGGTGGTCGGATAATGGATTGAATTCCCTATCTGCCCAGGATTCTGTCTATTTTATAAGCTGTACCTCGGGATTAAGCAGTGTGCATTTGTAAAAATTTGCGAATTGAATGTTGAAGATTACTTCTTGTGATGGTAATTCGACCATGACGCTACAGTTAAGGCAGTGATATTTGACTGAACGATTTTAGGATCTACATCTTTAAAATCGGCCGAAATATTTAATTTGTTTGGTAGATGTGTGCTTCATCTAACAACAAACATACCACGTAGTGTAATAGATTAAGTTTGGTGGTGGTTAATACGCGTAAATTTTCTGTTACTCTACATTTACGCCTGTGCTCTAAGTCGGCGAACGTAGTTTGGCGGAGGGTGCATTGTCAGAATTATCGGACCTCGTACCAGGCTACCCCATTCACCCCCACCCACCTTCCATTTCCTCCTATTGCAATTACAGATAGCATGCAAAAGGCCAGACTGTCGACAATCATTGTACTGGTTTCAGTTTCTCCCATTTTTACGGCCATGACCATTACACTAGATGTGCGACATCTGATCATGAGTATCAATGACCCCTATCTAATGTGGCATTGACCACAAAATGTCGCGAGATGCCAACCCGGTAGTATAAAAGGATGCGAGATGTGCAACATCTGATCATGAGTGTCCAATCACCCCTATCTAAATGTGGGATCGACCACTAGATGTCACGAGATGCCAATCCGGTAATATAAAAGGAGGCGGACTGTATTGTCAGTAACAACAGAATGGATCGGTCCGGAGAGCTCAGTGACTTCGAAAGTGGATTTCACCTTAGAAATACATCAGAAGGTGGAGGGGGGGGACGTGGAAAATGGCACGAAATCAGCGGAAGGAATCGCTCATAAGCTCCAAAGGCTACCAGCATTTCAGCTACCCTGCGTAGGGAGGTACAAAAAATGGGATGTAATTGTTAATCAGTGCGTCATAAACCACACATTATTGTGGTTAATGCTAACTGCGAATGGATATGAACACACTCTATAGCATCGTGTACTGCGAACGGTAGGGAACAGTTTAGAGACAATGATTGTAACAGCATGACGGTGTACTCTGTCATAAAGCAACATCTGTGAGGCAACAGTTTATGAAGAATAACGTTTTCTAATGGATTGGCTCAGTCCTGAATTGAATCCAATGGAACACCTTTGGCACGAGTTAGAACTCCGCTCCAGAGCACCGGGCCGACGTCAGCAACTTCCCTGATTGTGGCTCTTGAAGATTAGACCGCAAACCGTCCACCAATATTCAGACATGTCACTGAAAGTGCGCCTTGACATATATCAATCCGTCATAAAGGCGAAGGGTGGACACGACTTGTATTAATGTGCACTAATAGTGTCTGGAGACTTTTGATCAGTTAATGTATGTTGGCTGAACGTGTTTATTGCTACATTTATGGATGTCTCACGAAATATTATAAGCCATTTTCCACTAAATATCTATATGAGCCCACAACTGAGATTTAACGAATATTTTTGCGCCTCTCCAAAGGCCCCCTTGACGGAGTGCGCAGCTTAGGTAAATGTTGTTACCACTAATAGCTTCGGACATCTGGGACCTGATTTCAGGTTTCTTTCTCTGACGTGTAATTATGTGTATTCCCCTCCACAACAACTACAGGCGACCCGGTCATCACTCTGTAGTGACCTAAACCGAAGTGATTATGAGGCATCCGTGACGATTCTCTAAACTGTAAAACGCCACACTCACTCTGCTCACTTCCACAGCTTAGTTTACTTCTCACTGATGAAGGAGTAATCAACAACTGCCCATCCAGCAGTAAAAAAAAACTGCGACCGATGCGAAAGTTGATTGCAGCATTACAAAACCTTGCAATGCATATTTCTGTTGGAAGTGGTATGCCTATGCCTTTCTCTGAGCTTTGAAGTGACGTCGCCAGCCAGTTATAGGGGACCTACAATTTAACGTGGTTTCGCAACTACTATGCAGCTTGTCATTTTTCAAACTGCAGCAACTGCCATGGATGACTAAAGTAATTAGTGATATACAAAAATCTCAGGACTAGATGATGATCTAACCCCTGGCGTGTGGATCCTTCGTCTGACACATGACCAATGCTTGGAGAATTTTGTACCCGAGACCTTCAAAAACACAAGCAAGTGCTTGCGTCTGATTCACAACCTAAGGTTCAATGTGGAGCGGATGATGCTACATCACCCAGCCGCCGATAGGCATTGAGGATGGCCTATCAGCACAGGCGACAGGCATCATTCTAGCTGACGTGAACAATGACAAACATTCCATTTCAACGATCACCAACGTCTCACTAAATCTTGTTGACTTTAACAGTTCTTTTCTGTGCGCGCTGTTTACTTGCGTAAAGAACACTTTATGTTAGAGTCTTGCGATACACTTAAGTTTGGAGAAAGTAAGTAACATAAAATCTATAAAAAGACAACGTTTCCATGAAAGCAATGAAAAGTTCTTGAAACATCTCATGCAGATTAACATAATTGCCACTTGGTTTACAAGAGATGTTATAAACTGATGTTTCGAGAACTAGCGTACAATTCTGCCAAATGTTTGATATCTGTCTGAAGAACACGAAAAATTAATTTTTGAACACAAAACTGAAATGACAGAAAAGTGGAAGAGAGATAAATGACAACCTACTTTTGTTAAATGAAAAACTATTACAACATTTTAAATGCCAGTTTTCAATCAGAATTAATGCCAGCGTATATCTACGCCTATTCCACAATGTGTAATAATACCGGCCGATGAATTTCTCTTTTTTGCAGTGTCCGGATTTGTATTATGTTAACCCTGTTTATAAATAAACTCACATGTGTTGTTCATTGGCCACAGAACGTATCAGGCAAATCTGCTAAGGCTTACGCAACAGTGCTCACAGAGAACTGTACGAATTCACAGGGCATGTGGATTGTGGAGCTCACGTTTGACGCTTTGTGCCTCAGCATTGAAAATGCTGCACGAGAGCTTTGTGCCCGGGTGCTGACCCACTATCGTAATAATCCACGAAAGATGAGAGATAACGCACAGGACCACTGAAATGTCAGAGGGTGGCTACTGGTAATTTAAACTGTCGAAACCGGGCATGGCGATTTTGGTTAATACTGACAGGCTGCTCCGAGGAAAATTAACTTGACTAAAACAGAACATCCAACACATTTGCATTTAGACGCGCCGCAGTAAACCACACGGTGAAAACTCTCTGTAGTAACTCTCTTTGAGTTTGGAAAAAGACAAAGGCAAATAGGCTACAACAGGAATTTTATGGCAGTGCAGAATTTCAGAAACGTCTCCCACGGCTATTTTAGACTCCCTAAATCAGTGCAAAATATCTTCAGAGATACTTTCATTCTGACATACAGCACGTCTGATTGCTGTTCCAGTAACCAATGACATAATTTAAGTCGTGTTCCGCAATGTACTGCTGCACCTATTATTACTTCCATGTGCAAGTAAAACATCAGCTCAGCTGCTTAGTTCATCGGTTCCTAGACTTACACACTACTTAAACTAACTTAAACGAACCTGTGCTAAGAACAACACACGCACCCATGCTCGAGGGAGGACTCAAACCTCCGGCGGGAGGGGCCGCGCAGTCCGTGGCATGACTCCTCAAAACGCGCTGCCACTCCACACGGCTTATAATTTTTCCATTCAGTTTACTGCTATGAATGTTAGACCTGTTATCTGTAAACTATAAACAGGTCGTACATATTCAATAATCACGATGACACGCAAGGTTGTATATTATGTATGTAGTAGTAAATCATGTTAACAGCAACTATTGGTAATATTAATGTGCAAAAAAATAGAACATTTGAAAAATAAGAATCAATTAAAAATATAATATATAATTAAAGGAACTAACTCAAGTTCCGAGCACATAACTTTCATCTTACATCACCAGATATGTTACTGGCAGAAGAACTCCATGTTTGCCGACCAACCTCAATATATGTCTATATATACGAAGTTTCCTTTAATTAAATTTATATATGCCTAGCATTTTCTATAACTGAGGAAAACTTCTTGTGAGATGTTGACATTATTTTGATACTCAGAGCGTCCACTTGACCTTGTAGACTGAAAGCTAAGCAGTTGCCTGTACGTATTCGATGTGCTATCATATTGACTGCAGTACACGACTTTTGGTCACTTACAGTTACACACATCAAAAAACGTTTTCCATCACCCCGGTTCCCAGAACTCCTGAAGATAGACATTGACTGTGGTTATAGTGTCACAGACACAGTTCCTTTGGCTCTCAACAAGGGGAGTGTCCAGGCATCCCGGAGTGAACCAAAGCGATGTTGTTCGGACATGGAGGAGATACAGAGAGACAGGAACTGTCGATGACATGCCTCGCTCAGGGCGCCCAACGGCTAGTACTGCATTGGATGAACGCTACCTACTGATTATCGCTCGGTAGAATCCTGACAGCAACGCCATCATGTTGAACAATGCTTTTCGTACAGCCACAGCACGTCGTGTTTCAATTCAAACTACGCGCAATATGCTGCATGATGCGATACTTCACTCCCGACGTACATGGCGAGGTCCTTCTTTACAACCACGACACCACACATCGCGGTACAGATGGGCCCAACAACATGCCGAATGGAGCGCTCAGAATTGGCATCACGTCCTCTTCACTGATGAGTGTCGCATATGCCTTCAACCAGACAATCGTCGGAGACGTGTTTGGAGGCAACCCGGTAAGGCTGAACGCCTCAGAAACACTGTCCAGCGAGCGCAGCAAGGTGGAAGTTCCCTGCTGTTTTGGGGGGTATTTTGTTGGGCCGACATACGCCGCTGGTTGTCATGGAAGGCGCCGTAACGGCTGTACGATACGTGAGTGCCATCCTCCGACCGATAGTGCAACCATATTGGCAGCATATTGGCGAGGGATTCGTCTTCAAGCTAGTTCGCGCACGCATCTAGAATATCCTGTGCTTGATTCCCTTCAGGATAATGACATCGCTCGACTAAAGTGGCCAGCATGTTCTCCAGACTTGAACCCGAACATGCCTGAGATAGATTGAAAAGGGCTGTTTATGGACGACGTAACTCACTAACCAGTCTGCGGGATCTACGCCGAATGGCCATTGGTGATGGGACAATCAGGACCAACAGTGCCTTGATGAACTTTTGGATCGTATGCCACGACGAATACAGGCATGCATCAATGCAAGAGGACGTGTTATTGGATAGTAGAGGTACCGGTGTGTACACCAGTCTGGACCATCACCTCTGATGGTCTCGCTGTATGGCGGTCCAACATGCAATGTGTGGTTTTCATGAGCAGTAAAAGGGCGGAAATGTTGTTTACGTTGATTTCTATTCCAATTTTCTGTACTGGTTCCGGAACTCTCGGAACCGAGGTGATGCAATAGTTTTTTTTTTTTTTATATGCGTTTTTGCAGATCGCAGTCTAAGTGTCTGCAGTCCCTACCTAAATAAAGGGCGCATCTGAGGACATGATCAGAGGAACCATTCTCCCCACTTTCACAGATGGCTGTGTTACTACATCCCACTCATTTCAGATGTTTGTTATATGGACAGAGGTGCACCAGACATCGACTAAGGACAATGTCGCGCAGTTTGAGCTTGTTACTGATGCTCGGGATTACGCTGTACACAAGACTTGCAGTGGTTCTAGTATGCCTGGCAGACTGCCATTCACCTAACTTCCAGCCTCGTAAATGTGCTACAGTGGTACAGTTTCGGAAGCATTTAGTTCTTTATCAAGCCTCATAATAACTACTAGAAATCCCACTACTGAATAATGATGAAGAGCTAAGCC
Source organism: Schistocerca americana (assembly GCF_021461395.2). Lineage (NCBI taxonomy): Eukaryota > Metazoa > Arthropoda > Insecta > Orthoptera > Acrididae > Schistocerca > Schistocerca americana. The sequence continues at coordinate 358,530,870 of NC_060123.1, forward strand.
GAAGAGAGCCAATTACAGACCTTTCCACAAGCAAGCGATAAGCAACAGTTCGTGGTCGTGTACGTACAGCAGTTTTGTGTCTGTTTCTATCGAAATTTAATAAGAGTTATCCTACTACTCGTATTTGCAACACGTTCAGAGACGCCTGATTAATGTCGTGTTGGTCCATTTTTGGAGCACAATACAGCAGTGAGTCTGCGTGGCATTTAATTCGACAAGTCAGTAGGCTTTCGGCGGTTCTTGCCACGAATTGTCTACGTTCAGGTCACACAGTTCCCATAAAGTATGGGCCAGCGATCTGTGGAGGCGAAGCTGACGCCCAGAAGTGTCCCAGATGTGTTCCTAGTTTGGAGAATTCGCTGTCCCGCTTTGTAAATCACCGCAGCACGATTCTGGCCTTGAGACATGGATAGTTGTTCTGCTAGAATACGCTTTCGTCGTCGGCGAAGAGATCAAGCATGAAGCAATGGAGATGGTTCGCAGAAATGTTCAAGTAGTGAAGGAATTCTGCAGCACTGGAACTCAAGTAACACATCAAGGACGAAGCTAGGAGGCCGTAAAAAGCAGATATCCCATCGAAACAGAGCATTCCTGGCACAAAGACTTTTACTGGTATCAAATATTAGTTTTCATCTGAGGAAGAAATTTATGAGAATGTACGTTTGGAGCACAGCAGTGTAATATAGTGAAACATGAACCGTGAGAAAATCGGGACAAAAGATACTCGAAGCGTTTGAGATGTGGTGCTGCAGACAAATATTCAAAATCAGATTGAAGGCAAGAAATGAGGAGATTCTCCTGGAATCGGCTGGGAGAGGAACATGTGGAAAACATTGACAGTAACAAGATACAGGATAATAAGACACGTTTTTATATGGCGTCTTAGAAAGCCTACAGGAGAAGACAGAGATCTGAATATATCCAACTAATAACTGGAGACGCTGGGTACTAGTCCTGATCTGAGATGAAGAGGTTTAATCAGGAGAGGAATTCTTTGGAGGCTCCATCAAATAAGTCGAAGAACTGATGAAAAAAACCTTCATGATGTCTTCGATTACTACTAAATATCTGATCTAAGCCAAAATGAATGTCCATCATAACATATTGCCGCACCCACTGGCCTGCGTTGGTGCCGCATTGCGCGCTGTGAACGGCCATTCGCTGGATTGACGTCGTATACGAACACGATTATCGGAGTGGTGTAACATCGAACGTGATTAACCCAGACAAGCGATATGTTTGTAGTTTTTGACGGTCTAGTGTCGATGATCCCGTACCCACAACAAGAATCGTAATTGAAGATATCGTTCGGTCAACATGGGAACACGTTGGAGGCTCCTGCTGCGAAGCCACGTGTTCAACAACTTGCGCTGAACAGTGTACTCCCAAGTACTTGTGCCTGCGCAAACTTTGTACACTGTCGTCAGATCTACTACAGGTCGTCGCCTACCTTGCAATACAAAGCGGGCTAACCTGCGACCTCCACGATTTGTAACGAAGCGAAGACGTCCCCGACGTCTAAACGTGCATCGCTGTTCTGCTCCTACTTTTCATAGATGCTGACGAAAGTAGCACGCGAATAGCTGGCGTTTCCGAGATGTTTATTTCCGTTATAGGATAACATCAATCTCTCCTTACTGAAATGTATTCCAAAACTGTGCTGGACCGGGACTCGAACGCGAATTTTCGCTTCACGCGAGCGATCACCTTAATCGCTTCGGTTATCCGAGCACTCCTACAGAACCGACCCAATCTTTCATATGTCCCTAGTGACTACATCCCACAGTACTCGAGTATAATTCATGTGATTCCCGCAGAGGGAGAAGAGGGAGAGGCATCATCTTTCTCGTCAGGTTGACTTGCTTTCAGTTCGTTGTCCCTTCGGACATGCATGCATCTCTGAAGGAACACTGCACCGAACAAAATAGATACCGTAAAATACTGACACTGCCGTATTGAATTGTCCTTTGGAACTTTCGACCTGCTGCCCGTATCGACTCTTGAATCATTCCCCATTCTGCTCCGCTTATACGCTATTCTTACCACGTAACGTGCTCGCGTGCCATCTGCCAGCAGTCAGCCGCACGGTGGGGGAGGTCAAATGATTTGGTAAATCACACAATTACAGTATCAGTTCCAATATCTTCAAATCACATCGACTAAAATGTAATCGGACGTAGACAGACGTGTACGTATTGTCACTATGCAACATCTTTCATGTACCACAACCAATTTCATCCTAAAGATTCCACACACCAGCCTTCCTCAACTTTCCATTGTAACTTGACTCACCCAGTCGTACTTTCGATATCATCACTTTATCCAATGCAAACAGATCTACTATACAAAGTCACCGACAAATTTCAGAGAATCTGCAAAATCAGGAAAGCTATAAAACAGAGAAAAATATAAACCAATTGGAATGGTAATTGAAGCTGCTGTTACTACAGTACTGCTTCATATGAAAACTAGTGACGTTACAATATACTTGTCATGTGTAAATATCGAACAGCTTAATATTTCCGAGTCTAGTTGTAATATTCGCCTTACTCGAATGATTTCGGGGCCTCATTTACCAGATCAGCGGTAGTCAACAATTCGCAGACTGGAGGAAGATCACATTCGTAGATTGCCACGTGGTTCAAATTCTTTTTTCCTACTAATTAGTAATGTTACAGCTATTAAAACGGGATTTCATGTCCAGATATTTCACCTCATGACGATCATGCAATATTAGGTCTTTTCTCTTTTTTTGGAGTCATCAGCCTTCTGACAGCTTTGATGCACCCACCGCAAATTTCTCTCTTGTGTCAACCTCTTTATTTCAATGTAGTACTCCCAACCTAAGCCCTCAATTATTTGCTAATGCATTCCAGTCACTGTCTTCTCGTCTCCTCTTCAGTGTTTAGTCTCCACAGCTCCCTATAGTAACACGGATGATTGCGTGATGTTTCAACAGATCTCCTACCGTCCTGTCCCTTCTTCTTGACATTGTTTTCCATATATTTCTACCATCAAATGCTCTGCTCCAAAAGTACATACTCAGAATTTCTACCTCAACTTACGGGCTACGTTTCATACCAGTAGACTTCTCTTGGCCAGGAATATCCTTTTTGCCAGTGCCAGTCTCGCTTTTACGTTCTCCTTGCTACGCCCGTCATAGATTATTTTGCTGCCTAGGTAGCAGAATTACTTAACTTCTTCTACTTAGTGATCATCAATCCTGATGTTAAGCTCATGGCTGGTCTCATTTCTGCTACTTCTCATCACGTTGGTCTTTCTTCGATCTACTCTCAAACCATATTCTGTACTCATCAGACCATTCCATTCTTCTTCAGTTTCACTGAGGACTACAACGTCATCAATGAGTGTTGTCACTCACAACCTATCGCCCCCTGAATTTCATTCTACTCTCGAACCTTTCTTTTATTTCCATATTGCTTCTTAGATCTGTAGACTAAAAAGTAGAAGCGACAGAGGACATCCTTGTCTTATACCCTTTCTAATCCGAGCACTTCTTTCTTGGTCTTTCACGCTTACAGTTCCTTATTTTTTCCCAGAATTTCGAACATCTTGCACCATTTTACATTGCCCAACGCTTTACCCAGGTCGAAAAATCCTATGAATGTGTACTGATTTTTCTGTAGTTGTTTTCATTACAACCGTATCGTCAGAAGTGCCTCTCCTATAACCAAACTGATCGTCATCTGACACATCCTCAATATTCTTTTGGATTCGTTTGTGTATTATTCTTTTCAGCAACCTGATACATGAGCTGTTAACCTGATTATATGATAATTCTCTCACTTGGTGGCTCTTGCAATCTTTCGAATTGTGTGGATGGTGCTTTTCCGAAAGCGAAATGGTGAATCGGCAGACAAGTTCTTTCTACACACCAACGTGAATAGCCCCTTTGTTGCCACTTACCCCAATGATTTTAGAAATTCTGATGGAACGTTATCCATCTATTTTGCTTTATTCGATTTTAAGTTCTCCAAAGCCCTTTTACATTCTGATTCTAATACTGGATCCACTATCTCTTCTACATCTACTCCTGTTTCTTCTTCTCTCACGTCATCAGACAAGTCTTTCCGCTCAGAGGAGCTTCAGTATGTTCTTTCCCCGAATCTCTCCTTGGCATATAAAAGTAGAATGTTCATTGCACTCTTAATGTTACCACCGTGGCTTTTAATTTCAACGAAAGTTGTTTAGACTTTTCTATATGCTGAGTCAGTCCTTCCAACCATAATTTGTTTTTCGACTTCATCACATTTTTCATGCGGCCATTTCGCCTTCGCTTCCCCATTTGTTTCATTCCTAAGTGACATGAATTTCTGTATTCCTGAATTTCCCTGAACATTTTCACTTCCTGCTTGCATAAACCAACTGAAGTATTTCTTCTATTACCCTTGGTTTCTTCGTAGTTACCTTCTTTGTAATTATGTTTTTATTTCCAACTTCTTTGATTGCCCCTTTCAGAGATGTCCATTCCTGTGCAACTGAACTGCGTAGTGAGCTATCCCACATCACAGTATTTATAGCCTCAGAGAACTTTAAGCGTATAGCTTCATCCTTTAGAAATTCTGTTCCGTCTTCTTTGCGCATTATTTTTTTCCTGAATAGTTCTTAAACTATCGTCTACTCTTCATCACTACTGAATTGAGATATGAGTCGATATCTGCTCCTGGGTCGCCTTGCAGTTCAGTGTCTGAGCATGATGTATTCTAACTGAAATCTTCCCGTATCTCCCGGCATTTTCCAACTATACCTCCTCCTCTTGTAATTTTCGAATAGCATAGTCACTAATACTAGCTGAAATTTATTGCAGAAGTCGATTAGTCTTTCTCCTCTCTCATTCCCAATATTAAGCCCATATTGTCCACTAATACTTTCTTCTTCTCCTTCCTCTACTACCGCATTCCAGTCCCCTGTGACAATTAGATTTTCATCTCCATTTACGTTCTGGAATATCCGTTCAGTATTCTCATATAGGATCTCTACACCTTTATTTTCGACCTGCCACGTCGGAATGTATATTTGAACTACCGGTTTCGGTATTGGTTTACTATCGATTCTGATGAGAACAATCCTATCACCGATCTTTCACTGTAAGTAACTCTCTGTCCTATCTTCTTATTCATAAGGAATCCTACTCCACTTGCTAGCCACAGGATTACATCATCATGCAGACCGTTCATAGAGGCACGTGCCATATGTGGTCGAGCATTGTGCTGGTGAAAAATAGGATCGCAAAACTGTCGAATCAAAGGTAACACAATACGATGCTGGACAATCATACTGTTGTGCCATCATAGTTTCCTCAATCACTACCAGTCGCGACTTCGAGTCATACTCGATGGCTCGCCACGCGAGGAGCAACACCGCTGTGCCTCTCCAAAACATTGGGAGAATGTGACCCCACCGTAACCGTACTCGCTAACGATGGTAATCTATGAGACTACTGAAACGCGATTGATGGCTGTACTCAATGCGACGCCATTCATCAGCAGTCCATATTCCCGATTGTGACACCACTCCATACCCCGCCGTTTGTGTTGTGGTGTTAGTGTTAACCATCATATGCGACAGTAATTCCACAGTTCGGCTGTTTACAGCCTCTTATCAATGGTGTGAGACGACACAGAATGCTGCAGGAAATTCGTTACTTGCTCTCAGATGTCAGGTGCAGATGTGAAGGGGTTACGAAGTTTTTTTATGCACAGTACGGCGGTCCTCTCTTGTGGAGGTCAGAAGTGTTCGACAGGAAGGTTGACGACAAGTATCCTTACCCTCAGGTTCCAAAGCCGTCCATGAGCAGGCCACTGCCACATCAGAATGTCCCAAAATCTGGATACAGCACGATTCGACCTGTAGGCCAAATAAAGACACACAATGAATCCCCTTTCAAATACTGTCATATGCCGATAACGCTGTCTCACACGAGTACATGGGATCTCTTTCTCCTTCATAATGATGATAGCTGACGCTGCTGAGGCCCTTTACATAACACACCTGGCCTGCTAACAACACTAAACACAAACGTCACAAATTCATTTTGGCGGCCTTTTTACCTGTCACAAAGAATTACTACTTTAATCATTAACCCGCCGATAGTGCATCAATATCCTCCCAGACATCCAGGTACTGCTTCCCGTGGAGTGCAGCCTTCATTGGCCAAACAGATGGAAGTCAGAAGATGTGAGATCTGGGCTGTAGAGTGGATGAGTAAGAACGTCCAGTATAGTTTTGTGAGCTCATCTCAGACGAGAAGACTTGTATGAATGTTTGTCTTGTCACGGAGAGTAAGTTCGTCTGCATTTTCGTGGCGTCGAACATGCTGAAGTCTCTTCAGCTTCCTGGGGGTAGCACAGCTGTGTGCGCCCGACTGGCAAGGTCGGACATGTTTGCACGACCTTGATGCGATGTTGACAGACGCCTCGCCCAACGACTCACCGTGCTTTTGTTCACTGACAGGTCGTCGTAAACCTTCTGCAAGCACCTATGAAAATCTTCAATGTTCTGTTTTTCCGCCAAGAAAAAATAACAGCTCTGTGATTGGCACCATCTATGTTACAGACACGATTTAGAAGGCTGTGTATAGCACCGCGACCAGTCGGAACTTGATGAAACTATAAGGGCTGAAGCATGAGTATTCCACGATGTCTCACAAATAACTTTGCATTTTTTCCGCCGAAACTGGCCGAAAAAAATGTGTAGCATTACTCACAGACTGCGTTCGCGAAGCCGCTTCTAACTTGCGATGTTTGGATCCCACGGATTACACGGCGGTTGTAAATAAATTTTCGGTACTTGAGGCAGTGCTGACGAAAACCTATTTGCCGTATGGGTACTCAGCTTCGTAGGAATGATGTACCGGTTGTGCACTGCAGGATTTGCATTGTCAGTAGTGTTATTTCCATAATTTGGCGTTAGCTGTCGGGTCTGGTACTGCGACCTAGGGTTCAAACGCAACCATCATTGTGCATTACAACTGCAGACAGCAAACATGAGTGTGGTCAAGGTGAGCAGGGCTTTACTCGGAAAGCTGATCTGACGAAACATCCACAGCAGAGCTGCTATTCTTCGCAAGTATCGACGCATTAAAGCAATATGGAGAGGTCCTCTCTCCGCACCAGTGTTACAAGAACATAATACGGAAGTTCGAGTTAACTCTAAGTTCGGGAATTGCTCATGGGAGTGGCCGACGACGAGTTGCCTTACGAATTGTCGAAGAAGTTACGGTAATCAATGTTGATAATGCTGGACGCAATATGCGGTCTTCAAGCAGTGTACGGGCGATGGGACAACTTCTGAACATTTCACGGTCAACCGTTCGAAAAGTGCTCCGAACAACCTGGAAGTAGTATCCATTTAAACTTCCAGGCTGTTGTGGATGCAGAGGCCGTCACATTGAGCAACGTTTGTAACCTGGAACGTAATCATGGTACGCAGTTGACAAATGTTATGCTTTCATGTGGAACTGAAATTATTTTTCTTTCAATGATTTGTTCGTTATTTCTCTTCCGCATGTCATTGTATAAGTTCCCATAAAGTTTCATTTTCCAACGATCACTCGATTTCATGGTCGTCTTCTCACCTAGCGAAAGTTTAATTATAACCACCCTGTACTAAGTTGTAGACCGACGTTTTTATTCAAGTTTGATTCCGAAATTTTTGTGTAAGTTTATAATACTATCAAGTTACCTTCCATTAGGAATGTGGATGCACTTAACCACTATGATATGACTTTCAAAATGATAGTGCACAGCAATCAGTCCCCCTTTCCTTTCATATTTTATTAAGCAAATCTAGATTTCGGCTAGTGCCTAGCCATTATCAGCGTATTAATGCATGTCGTAGTATACCAGTCCCCTGTTGTTCGGGCTTCTGTCACAGTTCGTTCAAGACTACTAGTCTATAAGACATATAGAGGATGCAGTGACTGGCAGTTGACCCTCCACGTAAGAAAAACGTAACGTATTGCGCTTAATTGGCCGGAAATCCCCATTATTGTTTGATTGCATTGTTACAGGACAATCACTGGCAGCAGACACATCCATTAGACGCCTCCGCATGGATGATTTAAAGTGGAATACCCCATAAAACTAATCCTACGAAACAACAAATGCCAGTGTGAACCATTGGGAAAATCCTCAGGTAGTGTAGTCCACCCATAACAGAGGTACCTTACAAAACCGTCGATCGATACTGGCATATAGCTCGTCAGTCTCCGTGTCATACCAGATACGATTGATTGAGGAAATAGAGAAGGCCTAAGAAGAGCTGCGCGTTTCGTAATTGGCTCGATTAGGGTTAACCCACGCGTGGTGTATTCACGACACAGTCGATGTAAGACAAGTGGAATACATTGAGTATTCATGTGGAGCATGCAGACACACTGGCGTAAATGTAGAAACCCACACATACGTAGGCTCGTAACTTTACAGTCAGCGTAGGAAAATTTCCGGCAGCATGCAGTCTAAAAACGTCGTCGTCATCACCACGATTTCTCGCTTGTAGCATTAGGAGACCCACATAGTAGACTGCGCGGGCCGACGGAAAGCCAATCCTGCTCATTTGATATTGCCAAACCAAGCAATATCGATCCCAATAAATTTATTCAGTCAATTCATGATCGCCCTGCTCTATGGGGTAAGGGGAAGGGATCATATAAAGATTGGGTACTGAAGAAGCAATGCTGATTGGAGGTAGTTAGAGGGATGCTCATGGAAGATGAAGTTCCATGGGAGTAATGTTCCATGAAACATAAGGACGATTTAGGTTAAGTTATGTTTCATATACCCAGCTAGGTATTTCACTTATATTTCACTTATGTATGAATTTTATTAGTTTTTTGTTCAACCTTTCATCATTTCCTTTAGGTAGGTACGTATTATCTGGTAGGTCACGTAAAATATTGCCAAGAGAAGTCAGCAATAAATTTCAGAACTACATAAAGTTTTGTACGATGGTACCTACATACTTTGAACAATTTTTCAAAAATACTCAAGACATACGCACCCTCTAGTTTGACTCCACTCTGTTAATGAAAAGGACAAAACCTACACCTACTGGTTACCTGGTTTTGTTTGAACGAACACAAAAATCCTACCTACGTACGACGATTTTACTGTTCTTTCTATATTTATGGAGACAGTAGAAACGTGCCTTGGGTAGGTTGGTACTTGAATTTTCCAAACGCATAAAAAGGTTTATAATTTTCTTTCAACATACCTAAAATATTTTTTGATTTTGAATACTTTTGTTCCGAGCTCAAAGCACCGGAAAGAAAATAATGAACATATAACAACATGAATCTTTAATTTATAAATGAATACAAAAATAATTAGTATAATAGCATTGTATCTATTTATAACAAACAGACAAAGAACACGAGAAGATGAAAAAATACTAGGCATGTAACAATCACACTTCAGAACGTGTAATGGTGCTGAAAAGATCTCAAAGTTTCATAAAGTAGTCCGCGAAAGCACCCCTCACACCTAAACCTTGAGCTCGTACACCTGAGCCAGCATCCAGAACGTCTCGTAATGTGTAATTACTATCCACCATTTGTTAGAACTTCACTCCATCCCGTCTCCTTACAAAATTATATAAAGCACAGCATGCCTTTACATTATCAATTTTCTCTGGACGAAAATATATGGGAGTGTACAACACACGCCATTTATTGCACAACACTCTAAATGCGCTTTCAGCACTCCATCTGTACTCTGGCAACCTATAGGAAAAAACGCATTTTGACCGTGCAAATCGCGAGATTAGTACCGTCGCAGAATGTTGGTATGAAGTTTAGAAGCCTCATAACCTAAAAATACGAAAGCCTATGAATCCGAGTTCAGCAAAACCAGAGGAAGGAGGGTGTCGAGCAGTTGCTTCCCGAGAGGAAAGTCTCTGAAAATAGTCTCCTTCCTCACCTTGAGCTCAAACATTTATTGTGACTAAGCTGAGATTTCCATTAAAACAACCGAGAAATGCTCCTTGTAATTTAAAAATCTGGACCCTGAATTTCTGGGCTTCACACATCATTCGTGTTTTGCAACAATCGCTCCCAAGCCATTAGGGAGGTTAAGTCTACATGCAAAAAGTTTCAGCAACTGAATATCTTTGCTGACGTTGCGTTCTTTTTAGTATTTCAAAGGGTTTCACGACTGCATTAATGGCTTTGCATACTTGTGTTGTAAATGTCTATTTCGTACTGCAAAGCTCAGTCCAGCAGTTAGGTACCCGCAGTGAAGAACACACGCATTACCATACGGAAATTGTAATATCTAAAAAGAGTAAAACAAGAAAAAAGCTTACCAAGAAAGTGACACAGTTTTACTTGTATTATCAACTTCAGTTCTTTGTTTTTCCCTGTTATCAAAAATATGTACAAGTTTGTACCTATGTTTTTCACATTACTTTCTTTTTTTATGTATGAAATATGAACGTTAAAACCTTGATTCAAATTTAAACATACAGCTATATCTCTTTTGTATTGACTTGTACTTAACCTTTGCTCATTTATACACACTCCAAAAAAAGTTTTGCATCACTTCGGTTCCGAGAGTTCCGAAACCTATACTGAAAATTGGAATAGAGATCAACTAAAACATCATTTCCGCCCTTTTTATTCCTCATGAAAACCACACATTGCATGTTGTACCACCATACAACGTGACCTTCAGAGATGGTGGTCCAGATTGCTGTACACACCGGTACCTCTAATACCCAGTAGCACTTACTCTTGCATTGATACATGCCTGTAATTGTCGTGGTATACTATTTACAATTTCATCAGGGTTCTGTTGGTCCATATTGTCCCACTCCTCAACGGCGATTCAGTGCAGATTCCTCAGAGCGGTTGGTCGGTCACGGCGTCCATAAACAGCCCTTTTCAATCTATCCCAGGTATGTCGATAGGGTTCATGTCTGGAGAACACGCTAGCCACTCTAGTCGTGGGATGTCGTAATCCCCAAGGAAGTCATTCACAAGATGTGCACGATGAAGGTGAATGCCCCGCCAATATGCTGCCGATATGGTTGCACTATCGGTCGGAGGATGGGATTCACGTATCGTACAGCCGTTACAGCGCCGTCCATGACCACCAACGGCGTACGTCGGCCCCACATAATGTCACCCCAGAATAGCAGGGAACCTCCACCTTGCTGCACTCGCTGGACAGTGTTTCTAAGGCGTTCAGCCTGACCGGGTTGCCTCCAAACACATCTTCGACGATTGTCTGGTTGAAGGCACATCGGTGAAGAGAGCATGATGCCAATCCCGAGCAGTCCATTCGGCATGTTGTTGGGCCCATCTGTACCGTGATGTATGGTGTCGTGGTTGCAAAGAAGGACCTCACCATGGACGTCGGGAGTGAACTTGCGCATCATGCAGCGTATTGCGCACAGTTTGCGTCGTAACACGACGTCCTGTGGCTGCACGAAAAGCATTATTCAATATGGTGGCGATGCTGTCAGTTTCCTCCGAGCCATAATCCGTAGGTAGCGTTCATCCACTGAGTCGACCTGAGCGAGGCATGTCATCGAAAGTTCCTGTCGCTCTGTAATTCCTCCATATCGGAACAACATCACTTTGGTTCACTCCGAGACGCCTGGACTGTTCCCTTGTTGAGAGCCCTTCCTGGCACAAAGTACCAATGCGGACGCGATCGAACCGCAGTATTGACCGTATAGGCATGGTTGAACTACAGACAACACGACCCGTGTACCTCCTTCCTGGTGGAATCAGTGGAACTGATCGGCTGTCGGACCCCCTCCGTCTAATAGGCGCTGCTCATGCATGGTTGTTTACATCTTCAGGTCGGTTTAGTGACTTCTCTGTACAGTCAAAGGGACTGTGTCTGTGATACAACATCTACAGTCGACGTCTATCTTCAATCGTTCTGGGAACCGGAGTGATGTAATACTTTTTTTTTTATTTGTGTATGTTTCCCTTTTTCCGTTCTCATTTACTATGAGTTTGTAGGTACCTATTACTTTGATCGGTACCTATATCTGAGTAACCCCTAATTGTTATATAAGCAAGAAGACGCCGACTGTTCTTTCTTCATGTCACTCCCTCCGCATGTGAAAGAACTGTCGTGGAACTAAAATTAGACTCTCAACTATGTGTCCTCAACATCTTCAGACGAAGCAAACTTAGACGAGGCGTGCAAATTCCACCCTCTGACACTCCCGTTCAAAAACCCACCTTCACACCTACCTCTTTCTTTTCCCTTTACCAAAGCCAATACATACCATCCGCTTTCGTGCCACCACGTCCTCCCCCAACCCACCATTTGCAACGATTCATGAAACTCTACACTCCCCTAACAGACCATCTCCAGCTAAATACGACACTCTACGCTACCCCAATCCACCTGCTGATTCGACTGCTAACTGTGAGTCTCTACTCTCCCCCAACTACCAGGTGCGACTTGTCCTCTGCACGATGATTTTCTCCCACAATTTGGCCTCATTCTTATACACATTTCATAATGATAATATATCTGCTGGTAAGTGCATATATTGGCTGATGAGTATATTGATATGTTCTAATTTTAATTTCTGCATTGTTCTGCCATGTTCTGGTTATATCTTCTCTACTTAAAAGCACGCCTGATACCCAACAGTACGTAACTGTTTCGGTATGTTCTAGTTTCAATTTATGTACTGAAAAGTACATAAATAGCGATGGAAATTACGTCGCGGTTAGATATGCCATGTGTGGGTTTGAACACGGCTAGGCGCATTCCCAGGTGAAATATGTCGGCGCAGAAGATGTAGAAAATACGCCATGTGTGGGTTGACAGTAAGTGCGAAAGCGTCACCAAGACTCTTATGCATTCCTGTTGAGCTTCTGCAAGACAGGCACAGGAATATTAACTGTTGAAATTCAGGGTTCGTAGGCTTATACAAGACAACATATATTCCAGGTGAACGGGAAATGCACCGCTAAAATTTCTGATGTTCAACGATATTTTCTGAGCATTTTAGCAAATGGGATCCATGATCTTCTTTGGCTGGTTACACAGCAGCTATGTAATTCTGTTTTATTCGCTTTGTTACCACAATTACCTTAGTTTCTCTCAGAACGCTTTGAAATCAGCGAAAAACTTATAATATGTAATCATTAAAATGTAGCATACAAACACAGAGCAATAAAACAGTCCTTAGACACATGGAAGGGCATTGTAAAGAGGTTACTGTGACTGAGGAAACAGCTCAGCAGAGCGTCGCAGTGCCTCTCTTCATTGCACACGGTGAACCCATACACGAGGCACACATTGGCTAATTCTTCCTCCATAAACCTGCTCATATTGCTACCCAACACAGTTAACAACCAAACCTGCCGAAAAACAAAATGGAGGCGGAAACGACCTGTACTGAATGCAAGCTTAACGGCGAAGAGTGAAGTTGGCTTTACTGTTTGCAACAACAAGTGCCGAGAGCAAACGGAACAAGTTTGTTTTACCAAATGGCCCATTGTTGGCATTTGCCCTGTTGTGCAGATATTCTCAGTGGAACACATGGACGTAAAAACCCAAAAAGAAATGCAGTAACTCTGTTATCAGCCACAGGAGACAAAAGGTCCGGTATGCCAAAATTCTCCAGTGGGATTCCAGCCCATTCTGTAAACGGCTTCTTTCTGCGTGTATGTGAAGAAAAGACCCTAAAAGTAAAGTTGGATAGATTTAAGCTCACACACAGGCTTACCAACTTTCCGTCCCATGACCCACAGGCAGACAGGAAAGGTGGTAAAAGACATTGGTCTGAAGATACAGTGGTGTCCTCTGTCACGCACTACGATGTTGCTTGTGGAGCAGTACATGTACCGAGTGGGTATAGCTAAAACGCTGCTACTCAGGGAGGCGCAGTGTGGGCTACAATTAGGGGAAGCGAAACTTGGTAGATATGAGGAACCGATTTACACCGAAAAAAATTAGTACCAATTTTGGCCACTGGGTGCAAATATGGCGCTATACAGCATATCATCGACATCTCTGGTGCTCATATTAAACAAATTGTGTAAGTGTTGGTTAATAATGAAATATTTCTTTCTATTGACCTTTTCTGTTCACGACTCGCCCCTAATCCATTACATTTGGCAACATAACTGTACATCTTTCTTCAATTCGCTGTGCCAGATTTGTATCTGGTGCCCAAAATTGAAATTGTAACTAATTTTGCTTCCATGATAAATCGGTGAATCACATTAGAATGGCTACCAAGCTACACTGGACTTCTGTGAATAGCAGCACTTTAATGATAACAACCCGGTTATGTTGTGCCAAACGGCATATTTGTAGTTCCCTCCGCAGGTACCGAGGTTTATGGTGGTTTGTGGTGGCATGCTCCGCGAGGAGCACCTGGCATGCACGAGCATCGACGCATCCCCTCAGGCGGACCTCGGTCAGCGTGGCGCAGCGAGCGAGAGTTTTGTCGATGGCTGGCAAGCGAGCAATTGAGAAGGGAACTTTGAGCGCTGTGGGGCCTGGCAGTTTGAACTGTTGATGATATTTGTTTCTATGCTGTCTGAGCTCCCATTTTATAATATATGGTTGTCAAATCCAATGCTCTCATAATCCGCAGCGCAAACCCCACCGCACGCAAGGCCTGCGCTGCGATATAGACGTAACGAATGAATGAATTTATTCTCACGGCATTTTGTATTATTCGAGAACCACATTTGGAACTTAACACGACACTATTCACCCCTTCTCCTGCATAACTTTGGTCACAGCTTCGTGCCGTTTCGGACCGGTTAGCCTCTAACTTGCTACAAAGTTCCTCGCAAAGCTCGAATGTAAATGCGGGGACAAAACGCAGCAGTAACCGGCACCGCAGGACATATAAAAGCAGGTGGGGGCCCCCCGGCTGGGCGGCCGCCTGTTCGCCACCGGATAGCGCCCTTTTAGTGGCGACATAAAGCGGGCAGTAAAGCCGGCAGTAAGACAAGCATCGCAGATAGTGCCGCACGCCGCAGCGCAGCGCGTGATAACCGCAGCCGGCTCGTCACGCAGTAATGAGAGCCGCGAGCGACTTGGACGGACAACTCGCTCCGCCGACCGCATTACGAGCGCGCGCACGACTCCTCTTTTTTCCGCTGACACGCCTCGGCAAAGTGCCTTGCTGGCTGCCCGGCTGGCGGTCCTAGGCAGGCACACCGCCTCGCCTGGCATCTGATTTACGAGCCAAGTTGCGCTGCAGAGTCGCCTGCACGGCGTCCGGATCGCCTCCTCTGTTCTTCCCAGCAGAGCACTCCCACTTCTGTCCTTCCGCCGTTCTTCCTCGCACTGTCCGCCTATAACCGAAGACGCTAACACAAATCGTAAATGCGAAACAAATGAGAGATGTAATTTAACATGACGTCGAGTAAATGCCTGTGATGTTCGCCTAAGGCGACTGGTAGTGCTTTCGCGAAATAATAAAAAAAAAGATATAAGAAATGTTTCGCCCTTCCCGTGACATCTCGATAATTTCATGTGAAACGCCAGAAGCCTGAATTCGGTGAAGCGGATAGCCCACAAGTTTCAAGTATCGCATATCCAGCAGAAATCATCGATGATAAATCCGCATAGAGCTACAACATTGTGGGTATGCTGACTGGTGCGTTTTACTTGATGTTGTAAATAAGAGGGGCGTTCAATAAGTAACGTAACACATTTTATTCCTCCGCCAGTTTCGGTAGAAAAAAAAGTGGTGCATTGTTGTAGTAGGTAATGGAATATTAACGCTTCAGCTTAGGTAGTTTCGTGAAGTTCCTATAGGTGGCGGCGCTGTATGTAGCCTTCAAAGCAACGTCTGTAACGGTGGTGCGTTCTCTTGGCCAAAAACAAGACCATCACACATATCCATAGGCACATGCAGAATATCCATGAAGACTTGGCAGTGAACAAAAGCACGCTGAGTCGTTCGGCGAGACGTCTGTCACCAACGCAACAAGGTCGCGCAAACCTTCGTGCCGGCCGGCTGCGTACAGCTGTGACTCCTGCAATGTTGGCACGTGTGGACACTCTCATTGAATGTGATCGACGAATCATTATGTCATCCAAAATGAAGTTAACGGTCTACGAACATTGTACTCGATAATGCAGTGAAAGCCGAAATCTAAACCGCACAAAAGAAAAATACATTAACATGCAGCCAAAAGTTGTATTATTTCTTAAAACATTCATTCATCTCGCTGCTCAACTGGTCGTCTCTGTTGGAAGTACTGACACGTTGCTAGTGCTGACACACTCGTCCATCATTTTGGGTATTCAAAGGTTTGCATCTGCTGAGTTCCTCGCCGCCTATTTAAACACTATGAAGAGCAACGAAGAACGAAGGACCAACTGAGCCGTGTAATTGCTTATATCGAGGCTGATCATGACAATTTTTTGTCGAAAATCCTCACAGGCAATGAAACATGGGTTCATCACTTCGAACTGGAAACGTATCGGCAATTCATAGAATGACGTCACACCACTTCTTCTCCGGAGAATCTGTTCAGAACTGCGCCCTCAGCCGATAAAGTCATGGCGACGGTCTTCTGGGACTCTGAAAGCGTTATTCGGTTTGGTTTCCTCTCGCATGGTGCAACGTTTTTTGCAAAAGTATATTATGCTACCCCGAAATTTAAGAAACGACTTCAGCGTGTTCGTCGCCACAGAAATGGAAACGAAGTTCTCCTTTACCATGACGACGAAAGGAGTTGCACAAGTCTGCGCACCCAAGAAGAGCACTTAAAATTTATTGGACTGTTCTTCCTCACCTACCCTACACCCTGGATCTCGCACCTTCCGACTTCCATCTGTTTGGTCCAATGAAGGATGCACTCCAGAGGAAGCAGTACTTGGCTGATGGGGGGTTATCGTTGCGGTAAGACGTTGGCTCCGACGTCGACCAACAGAGTCGTCCATGCGGGCATACAGGCCCTCCCAGTAAGGTAGCGCAAGGCCATCAGACTGAACGGAGATTATGTTGAAAAATAGGGTTTGTTAACCAAAGTGTGGGGAATACTAACGTGTACTGGAACTGATTTCAGAAAATAAGTGTTGCATTACTAATTCAACGCCTCTTGTACTCCCACACCGTTTGTGTGAGACCAAGATCGGATGCTTTAGCGAGTCGGTCCAGGTGGAATTATGACACCTGAGTGTTCGTCATTTCACGAACGTAAGTGTGCAGACATACGTAGACGGTCATTGTCATCTTAGAAGGGGACAATGGGACCTACCGGAAACTGCGCAGCTCCCTACCGAAATCCGTGCCGGATGATACAATTAACGTCGAATGGACAGTAATACATCCGAAGACCGTGTAGCAAAACACCTTAAGTATATTTAAAGAAAGAATAGTGTAGTAGTCATGAAGATGTAGAAGTAATAGCAACGTTTGGCCACCAAAAATGTTGAAATGAACCATGAATGATTGGTGCCAAGTCATGGTAGTAGAAAGACTGCCAAAACATTACAGAACAACCTCCTGTTTGTACTATACCTTCTACATACAATGTTCTCTGGCAAGCTGGCTGACATGCTTATCCGTTCTTTAACAGAGGCAGTTCTTCTTGGTTTTCAAATCGATTGTCACTGACAAGGAGTAATACTCGTCTTAGGTGGTCCTCAATATACTTAAGCCGTGTCACATTCCGAGTAGACACATTGGACAGTTCGCTTCGATATACAAAATAAACAGGCAGCTTCATTCACAATGTCGTCACAGGCACGTCCTAACACAATAGCTGATCCAAAATAAATTTTCACTCTGCGGCTGGGAACAAACCACTAGGCAGTGGATAACCCATTTCACCACCGTATTCTTTCCTTCCAGGAGTGATAGTTCTGCAAGTTATGTAGGAGTTCCTCTGAAAGGTTTGGAAGCTATAAACGAGGTACTGGCGGAAGTCGAACTATTAGGGTAGGTTATGGGCTATGGTGTGACACTTCAAACGGCGAGTCTTGCATGAATCTCGTTGTTAGCGAACGTGCAGCCTCTCAGCTGCACACTGCAGAATGCAAGACAAGTCTAATGTGTTGGTCTTTGACGATTTGCCTATGGCACAGTACCTTTTGTTAAAATGCATTATCTGAAGATGTGGATTTCAAGAAGAGAGACTTTGAAGTTTAGTTTTCATCGTGACTGAGTGAAGCCTAGTGCATTTGAGTTTCACAGTTTTGTTGTTGAGAAGGTTAAATTTCTTCAGATGATATTATTAGTGATCTCATTTCGCAATTCACTACTGTTGGTTATGCAAAACTTAAAGACTATCAAATTTGCAGTCTTGTAATTAAAGATGCGGCAGGTACCATGCAGTGTACACTTTGTAATGAAGTATATGGTGGCCCACATGAAACCAGTACGCCTCACATGCCGGTTAATCATCTCAAGTCGTATTGATTCTGAAGTGGCACCATTGTCTCAAAAGTTAGCTACACTGCATTTTATCGAAAAGGTGTGTGAATCTGTGCGTAAGTTGTTGTGAGAAGCTCGTATTGTTGAGTTGTTACAGAAATGGTTCAGTTTGCATTAGAACAGAGAACTGATATTGCGGAGCGTTACATGAAGATAGGTCCCATCAAGGTATGTAAACAATCGTTTCAAGAGAAGTGTCCTGGTAGGAAACTCCTCACCACCAGCACTACTCAAGACCTGTACATGAAATGGAGGGCTGTAGAATCCGTTCAGAATGTGCGGAGGAATAGGCGACCGACAGTGAAGACCCCTGAAACTACAGACAGAATTCGCGTGGACATTACGAGAAGTCCCGCAAGTCGGTAAGGAAGTTATCGCAGCAGGTTGTTGTACCTCGTATATCGTGTACTGGAATATATGAAATCAAAATCTTATTCTGTGAGTGCGGTGCAAGAGTTGAAATTTGAGGACGAGGTTAAGAAAAAGAAAAAACCCGAAGTTATATGGCCGTGGTCCATGGAATTCTTCTATTCCTATGGACCACGGCCATATAACCCGAAAGAATTATCAACAACAGTACCATCCGGTCGTGAAAGCCTTCATTGTATGACTGCTAACAGTTGATAACGGATACTTGAGCCCGTGGCTTTACACCATGTCAGATGAGGCGTGGTTTCAATAGTCAGGTTATGTTAACTCCCAGATTTGCAGATCCTGGTAGCAGGTCAATCCACGTACTCTGCCTGAAGAGCCCCTCCACTTGGAGGAGATAGTTATTTGGTGTGCGTTTCTCGGCGTGTGCGTTATTGGCACCACATTTTTCAATTATACCTTAAACATTGCCAAATATATAGGCATCATTGGCTGTTACTACGCACAGTTAGCAGAAGCAGAGAACCTGTAAGCAACCGCTCACGCATCCAACCAAAGAATGGCTGACATCACGAACGTGTTCCGCGAAGAGAGATTTGTCAGTAGGGGCCTCCGGCCCCCAAGGTCCTCGGACATAGCAACGTGTGACTTTTATTTATACAGCACACTAAAAAGCAAAATGTATGCTGACAATCCTCGCACAATAGACGATATTAGACGGAACATTACTAGAAAAATCAACAATATTACGCCTGCAAAATTACAACCTGTCGCTGGCAACGTCATCACACGAGGTCAGCGATGCCTGGATTCACATGGCCACCACTTCGATTACACACATGTTCTTGTCGTTACTGTTATCTATTCTTTTCCAGTTAGTTCATTGTTACTTGAATTTTGGGCGTGAGAGATACAGGTCTCATATGTGAAACCCTGTATAAGTGAGGTTCAGATGACATATACTGGTTTATGATTGATCATGCAAAGTGTATTCGAGCTTCCTTTTCAAATCCCACATGATCGTGTAAGTCATCTTCTAAGTATATACGGACGAGTAAGACCTGTTTCCGAAGAGAGATGGGGTACTGCATTTCCCGCGCCTATTCTAAATGGAGTTAGGCAAGTTAAAGCTGGTTTATTGAAACACACTCCGTCTACCTACATACATTGGACAGCTAAAGACAGCGGTATTAACTCCATTGAGCATGTGCTTGCTAAGTGCACGTGCCGTCGTTTGGTCAAGCTGCTGCCCAGAACTTTCTCGACCGCACGGCTGAAGCCGTCAGTACACCGCCGGCATAATTACATGGCCGCGGTCGGCGGTGCAGCACAACCCCATCTGGGAGATCAAGCGATATTCCAAAAACGAACAGCAAGAATGTCTCACAGACTGAAAACTTAGAAATGAATGCTGAATCATGAAAATGGGACACACAGGAAACACCGAAAACTGTCCAGCTCTCCTACCGAAATCCCTCCAGGATGACATAAATAATTTGGAAAAGAGTAGTAATGCATCTGGAGGTCGTAGTTCAGTACCCCTTTAGATTAATAAAAGAAGAACAGCTCATCCAACAGCTGGAACTGAGACTCCCAAAACGTAAGAGAAATGACGACAAAGAAACATATCGGAAGGAGAATAAGATATCGCTCATGGGTTGGTGCTGACAGACTACTTAACAAAGACTGCACCGTCATAAGGGCATATTACGCTTACCTTCTAGGGAAGCTACGGGTTTAATTTAGAACGAACATCCACATTTTTGGAAGTAATAATATCTCTTCTACCAATATTATGCCCATGTATCGAATTGTTGCTCTAAATAGTATGACATCGTCTTCCAAATACATCCGTAGCTGCGCTTCCCAGTAGTTATTCATTGTTTGCTAACCTGAAGAAATGGAGGTGGAAGTTGAGACAGTTCGACACATTTCGGTGCGATTTGCACCTGTTGAGGCGCTATGAGAACACAGCTCAGGTAAACAACGTACAACAGTGTTTTTTAATAAATGCATCAACCAAAAGTTTCTCTTTCGAGAAATGTTAAGTTCGCGGTGAAGTTAGTGGTAAACGTTGAATTTACTTAAGTACGACCTTAGGATGTAGGCTTGAATGACTGAGATATTCACTTGGTCGCAGAACAAAAGATAGTCTAAGAACCAGTTATTAGAAGAGCAATGTACTAAGATAAGGTTAACGACTGATACGCAATTCCTCGTCGTTCTTAAAGGTCCTGGTGGTGGTGATGGTGGTGCTGACAGGCACTGGCAGCCACCTCGGTTATCGTTGGCTACAGAAGGCATGGTGTCGTACATAAGATTCTGAAAGAGACTCTTTTTGATGAACTAGGGGGCGGTACGCTTCTAGTTCAGAGCTCGAAGAAGACTGGCTCGCAGAGTCGTCGTGCTGCCCTAAATACCCAGGCCGCGTAGTGATGCTAGAGAAATTAATTTTTATCATGTGGCCTGCGGAAGCAAATAGGTCCAGGGAGCCGGCGACTTCTAGCAGTTCACACACTGTCACCTTCTGGCCTAGTCAGTGTGCGTGATTGGAGTTCTATAATCTGCTGATGTAACCCTTTCCTTCGGCTAACCTAGTCGGAGGTTCGAGTCCTCCCTCAGGCATAGGTGTGTGTGCTGTCCTTAGCCTTAGTTTCAGTTAGATTAAGTGGTGTGAAGGCCTAGGCACCAATGAGTGCCGCAGTTTGGTCCTATAACAACATACCATCTTGTCTTGTGTAACCCTTGCCGGGTTAGGCTACTCACGTACCGCAAGTGTGAAAGGGGTTGACGGTCTGCCAGGCGAGTAGCTCACACACCACATACATCGATCATCTTCTGCCCCCTTCCTCCCTCCCCCCGGAAAAATGAGAGGATGGTGCCCATCTCAAAGATTCGGTAAACATGTGCCCACCCATAGAAGTGGTAACCCAGGAGACTGTGGGCAGTGTCCGTCGGCATGGAAGCTGGGAGCTGCAATTCTGGTGAAGTGATGGCAGGATTGCGTTCCCCCTGGCACATGGAGTGGGGAAGTCCGAGTCTGTAAAAAAGGTCTTAAAAATCTTTTAGCAAGTAGGTGTCGGTGCCTACTGGGGGTGTACCAGGTTGCGTCCGATACGTCCAAGTGCCTTGCCCTAGGGTGGGATCTTGGCCCCACCGTGAGACTAATGTGGGCAGACCCAGAGTGCTGTCAAGAGAAATGTAAGGGAGCTGGTTGGGGAGTGGCAAGAAACTGTGATTACAAAATTATGTAGGCGTGAACACTAGTTAATTATCAAAATAATTAAACTCTTATCAATTAGAAAAACACTGCTGGGAGCACTGGTGACCAGTGAATAAGACAGTTAAAGTCAATGATCACATCAATACATACAATTCTTTAAGCACATGAATGCAATATGTTATTTAAAAAAAGACTAGATCTCCCTACGTTGCGGGGTGGGTAGGAGGACGCAAACTGAAGTCAGCAGAAGAATTTAAGGTACTAAGCAGTGTCAATGACCATTATTAGTTGACATACTGCGTTACTTGTTGACAGACAAATACAAATCTAAAACATTGGTTAATCAAACCAATAACTACACTTAGCAACAGCTCAAACGACTTATACATTATAAGTGACTAACACGGTGATCACCTGTTGGATCCAATAACTAACCTTACCAGCTACACAAACGGCTTAAGGTCCAATGAGAAATGCCTACGATTGGCGAAGTCAACGTAATTTAATGTGCATGAAGTTTACAAAAAAATTTCATCAAGAAACAGGATTCCTCCGCTATAAGGACCAGTTTATGGCAACACTGAGCAATATCTAGTGAACAGAATCTCACTATACAGAACTTTAACAGCAATTAACATGTAGAGGATAAACGAATCTACGGTCAGCAACCATGCAAACAAGCACTACAAATGGTGAAAGTGTTTTAGGATATACACGAAATTTGGTTTAAATACAACAAATCCATCAGTAATTATTTCGCACGCCTCCACGGACAGGCTGGTTACTAGGCTTATACATATATTGAGCTTTACGACACAATGACTGATCAGAACACTAGGTCAAAGTGTGAAGTTCGTGAGAGCTTCACAGCAAACAGCCTAGAACAAAAAAACAGGATGCCACAAACGGCGAACCAAACTTACATTAAAGGCCGCTTCAAGGGGGTGTTGCTCAGATTAAGTTCAGCGGAATTTAGAAGAAATCAGTTCTTAAATCGTAAGGTAAATTAATTACAAATATAAAGCCCCCCTTTTATCGGCACAACTGAAATACAGAAAGCCAAGGTAAGACATATGCCCAATTTCAGAGGTTAAAAAAATGGCTCTCAGCACTATGGGACTTAACATCTGAGGTCATCAGTCCCCTATAACTCAGAACTACTTAAACCTAACTAACCTAAGGAAATTACACACATCCATGCCCGCGGCAGGATTCGAACCTGCGACCGTAGCGGTCACGCTGTTCCCGACTGTAGCGCCTAGAACCGCTCGGCCGCCCGGCCAGCTCAGAGGTCAAAATTAAGTCAAGGACGGCAATCACATACCAAATATGCAAAAGAAATCAGTTAAGCCCAGTGGCCAGAAACAACAAACAAACACATCACAAGACAAGTGTTACACGGGCAGCTAGTTCGGAAAACAGCTAATAACAAGTAATGTAGATTTGCTAAAATTAGTTATCCAGCTGTCTTACCAAAACAAATACCATTTCGCCATATGTCTGAGGAATCAACAATATGCTTCGGTGAATGCCACAAGACCAACCAAAGTGTACAGGGAGGCTCCTTTATGGGTTTGCTCCTGAATTCGATAAATAAGACAATAAATAATAGCTAATTTGTCCTGTAACACACACACATGAGCAGAATTAAACGCTTTTCTAATAGAATACAAAACACCGATCAATAAAACAAGGCTGAAAAACACTGAATGCCATAAAAACTACTCTAACAAAGTACAAAACACCAACGTATAAAACAAGGCTGGCAAGAAGTGAATAGGTTATATGCGAGACAAATTGTTTGCAGTTCATTTTACAGAAACATTTACGTAACATGACGCTTGCATACAGGGTGTCCCATTTATCTTGACCACTCTAAATAACTGTTTGTCCAGATGCAAATTACAAAATGTTTCATGCAAATGTTCTTTAGCCGTCAGGGGGTCATCAGTCAGCGTGATTGACTTCGTTGTGGTTCTTTTTTCTTTTTTACAAAGATATGAACTGCGGTATGACTTTTTTAAATGGCATCCTGTATTTTTTATTCGGTAATTCATTTCCTCTCCTAAGGATCTATTCAAAAATGTATCACAGTGTGCCATTCACTGAAACACAACGTTATTAATTACATAACAAAACATTGAAGTTGACGCTCCCAGTGCTTAGTACAGGTACTTGGGGTAATGGAACACATCTACCTGTTGACGTTGTCAGAGGACAATGTAAACATGAGTAGAATGTGCACCCGTCATTCCGTCAACCATCGTCAGTTAAAGAGTTGTGTGAGTAGAACGTACACCAACGAAGAGAAGGTAGAAATGCTTCTCATCTATGAGGAATGTAAGTTAGCAGAACAGTAACTGCAATACTGTTTTCTTGTGTTCGGGTACATTTAGTAAAGTAGTTTAGTCCTTTTAAATACTGTTGTGTAGAGTACGCACACAGTAAAGGCCGTCCTCCTTACAAACTGCATCGACATAACCTTTCTTTTACTGCTGTCACTGAAGGTAAGTGAAATGCTACACAGGCAACGGACCTGTACATAGAGCGATATCCTGACAAGAACCCACGTTCCCAACGGATGTTTTCTCGCCTTGTTGCGACGCTTCACGAAACGGGAAGTTTCAACCCATGACAACGCAATCGTCGTAGCACTCGCACAGACGAAGCTGCCGAAGTTACTGTTATCGCTTCCGTTGCTATGAATCCACGTGTGAGCACATGGCAGCTTGAACACGAGATTGGCATTCATAAAACCAGTGCACATCGTATTCGTACATGTCACCGGTTCCATCCTTACCATGTACACCTACATCAAGAATTGCATGGGACTGATTTCTAGAATAGTGTACAGTTCTGTCAGTGGGCACAGCAGCAAATCCTCACCAACCCGAACTTTTTGTCCGATGTTCTATTTACCGACGAATGTTCCTTCTGAAACAAAGGACAGGTAAATACAAGGAACATGCATTATTGGTCCAGCGACAAACCACAATGGCTTATACAGGTGGAACATCAGCTTCAGTGGAAGGTTAACGTTTGGTGTGGGATGCTTGGTACTACAATTATTGGCCCTTATTTCATCAATGGTAGTCTAAACGGCACAGCATATGCCAAATTCCTTAGACGAATTCTTCCTCCTCTTCTGGATGAAGTGCTTATGTGGTATCAACAGGATGGATGTCCAGCACATAATGCCTTGCGTGCACGTCGTGTT
This sequence comes from Schistocerca americana, assembly GCF_021461395.2. Classification (NCBI taxonomy): domain Eukaryota; kingdom Metazoa; phylum Arthropoda; class Insecta; order Orthoptera; family Acrididae; genus Schistocerca; species Schistocerca americana. The sequence goes on from NC_060123.1 coordinate 358,556,087, forward strand.
CTGAACCGAAGGTATCCTACCAGATGGATTGGTCGAGGAGGAACAGTCACTTGGCTTGCTAGGTCTCCTGATTTAAATCCTCTGGACTTTTTTCCTTTGGGGATGCATTTAAGACGGTGTCTATCGTGATATTCCAACAACTCCAGAGGACATGCAGTATGTATCGTGCTTTCCTGTAATTATCTTCAGCAGGCAGTTTGAATGTTAAGCTCCTGGGGAATGGTACAGGAGATTCAAAGTCAATTTTTTGTTATGTTTTTACTTGGTATCCATTTATTTTCCGACAACTCCAGCAAGTGGACGAGTTTGTGATCCCAGGCTCAAGGTCAATATTGTGTTATGTAATTAATAATGTTGTGTTCCAGTGAATGGTACACTCTGATACATTTTTGAATAGGTCTTTAGGAGAGGAAATGAATTACCGAATAAAAAATATAGAATGCCAACCAGAAAAGTTATACCGCTGTTCATATCTTTGTAAAAATACAAAGGCAATCACGCTGATTGATGTCCCCCTAACGGCTAAAGAACATTTGCTTGAAAAATTTTGTAATTTGCATCTGGACAAACAGTTATTTAGAGCGGTCAAGATAAATGGGACACCCTGTATATACGAGGGCAGTTCAATAAGTAATGCAACACATTTTTTTCTGAAACAGGGGTTGTTTTATTCAGCATTGAAATACACCAGGTTATTCCTCAATCTTTTAGCTACACAACACTATTTTTCAACGTAATCTCCATTCAATGCTACGGCCTCACGCCACCTTGAAATGAGGGCCTGTATGCCTGCACGGTACCATTCCACTGGTCGATGTCGGAGCCAACGTCGTACTGCATCAATAACTTCTTCATCATCCGCCTAGTGCCTCCCACGGATTGCGTCCTTCATTGGGCCAAACATATGGAAATCCGACGGTGCGAGATCGGGGCTGTAGGGTGCATGAGGAAGAACAGTCCACTGAAGTTTTGTGAGCTCCTCTCTGGTGCGAAGACTTGTGTGAGGTCTTGCGTTGTCATGAAGAAGGAGAAGTTCGTTCAGATTTTTGTGCCTACGAACACGCTGAAGTCGTTTCTTCAATTTCTGAAGAGTAGCACAATACACTTCAGAGTTGATCGTTTGACCATGGGGAAGGACATCGAACAGAATAACCCCTTCAGCGTCCCAGAAGACTGTAACCATGACTTTACCGGCTGAGGGTATGGCTTTAAACTTTTTCTTGGTAGGGGAGTGGGTGTGGCGCCACTCCATTTATTGCCGTTTTGTTTCAGGTTCGAAGTGATGAACCCATGTTTCATCGCCTGTAACAATCTTTGACAAGAAATTGTCACCCTCAGCCACATGATGAGCAAGCAATTTCGCACAGATGGTTCTCCTTTGCTCTTTATGGTGTTCGGTTAGACAACGAGGGACCCAGCGGGAACAAACCTTTGAATATCCCAACTGGTGAACAATTGTGACAGCACTACCATCAGAGATGTCAAGTTGAGCACTGAGTTGTTTGATGGTGATCCGTCGATCATCTCGAACAAGTGTGTTCGCACGCTCCGCCATTGCAGGAGTCACAGCTGTGCACGGCCTGCCCGCACGCGGGAGATCAGACAGTCTTGCTTGACCTTGCGGCGATGATGACACACGCTTTGCCCAACGACTCACCGTGCTTTTGTCCACTGCCAGATCACCGTAGACATTCTGCAAGCGCCTATGAATATCTGAGATGCCCTGGTTTTCCGCCAAAAGAAACTCGATCACTGCCCGTTCTTTGCAACGCACATCCGTTACAGACGCCATTTTAACAGCTCCGTACAGCGCTGCCACCTGTCGGAAGTCAATGAAACTATACGAGACGAAGCGGGAATGTTTGAAAATATTCCACAAGAAATTTCCGGTTTTTTCAACCAAAATTGGCCGAGAAAAAAAATGTGTTGCATTACTTATTGAACTGCCCCCGTACAACTAATCCACGCTATCCAGTAACATACATGGGCAGTGGGCAACAAAATTGTGTTAGGATTCACGTTTGCCACAAATCTCGAATACGTGTCCAGAAAATCGGCTAATAAAGTACTGACAATATAGCTCTCATACTTGCAGAGCCCCGTACCAAAACGTTTCAGTACATGTGCCCACTTTTTGTGTAGCTTGTTTTTGCACTTCATTCTATGTCTCATGATGACGTGTCGAAATACGTCAACAAATTTCTCATAAATGGAGGTATTTGTCTAACAAGTGAAGGAAGAGATGATGACCTCATAACCAAAGTGACAGATGTCATTAGTGCTGACATGCAGACAGAAAGACGACTGTACCCTGCACCACGGATAACTGCAAGCAGAGCCTTCTTCACATCGCTCCCTGGCAGAGATACCTAGCGCACATCTTTCCAACCCTGGATGCTTTCTCTCTTGATGAGCTCCAAAACGCGCATTGCGCTGGAGCTCCAGGTAACTAGAAAACACATCCCCTCGTGAGCACATTCGAGCGGAGCGGCCATTTGTCCACTCGTAGGGTGAATGGGCGAGGCTAGAAGACAAGTATCCACACTCTCGCCGCCTCCGGCTGTAACCTGTCACTCACACTGCGGTGAGCGCGGTCCCACCGCATCGGGTGCGAGGTAAAGTGCCTCAGAACAGAGCCCGTCGGCAAAATAAGGGACGTCTGAGGCGTCCCATGCGACACGTCAGTTTCCCCGTCTCCTCTACGCTCAGAGGCAGCAGCCTGCAGATGACTGAGTGTGGCCAACTTGTCTTCAGCGGTTCGCAAAGTACAGCCAGCCCCTCTTACGTCGATACAAAGCATCCTCTCTCTATCCAACTTGCTACTAAAATTCTAATTAAAATGATAGGTAAGAACTAAATAAATAATAAAGAGACCTGTTATCTTTCAGACGACGATATACACTCATAAATTTACAAAAAACAACAAGGTAAACTAGTATAAAAGATTGAATCTGTCACACTAGTTCACTCAACGCTGGAAGATAAGAGTGCAGCTTATTACATTACTATATTCAATACAAAGAGACTGTGGCGCTCGTGCTAAGCTACATTACCAAAACTGCAAACTAATATGAGAGACCACAGTAATGAAAAAACTAGCCCTTTTGCCTTACAGACATGGTTTTTCGCTACCAAAATTGTTGAAAACAAAAACACAAGCTCTTACACTGACACTAGTTCGTTGCACGTTGTCAGACAAGCAGATGATGATTGGTCTCGAACGTTTTTCTTTTTGTGGCTTTCTATAGGTTCTAATATATTAATTGCAACAAACACGAGAAATAAATAAACAATAAAGTACAGTATAGTTGCGGATGCTTTTAATAATGCAATGTTGGAATTCCACAAACTATATCTAACTCTTTGTTAGTTTGGCAAACATTTGAAATATCTCCCGTACTGCAGCACATACTCTCATATGACGAGAGGTGGGGACACGTAGTGCACCCAAGAACTTGTCGAACATCTTCGTTTGGTGGTTAAGGTGGGAAGGTATAACGTTGCATGGACGTACTGACCTCAGAATATTTGAACACGGTACACTCAACGATCAACGTTATTGTAATACTGTACTCGTTCCCCATGTGCGATGTTGCAGGAGTGCATGCAGCCCTAACTTCATTTTTACGGATGAGAAAGCGCGACCGTATCGAATAGCTCAAGATGAGGAGCTATTAGAATGAGACGATATTCGACGAACTAACTGACCTGTCACTTCTGGTGACTGGAATGCCATCGAGGATGTGTGGTGTGCGTTGGGGACATGTATTGCAACACGTCCACGTGGACCAACGGTCATCCAACAGTTGTCAACCGTGCTGTGGAGGAATGGAACATACTACCACAAGATCTCGTTACCTACCTTGTGGCCAGCATGATAGCACGTTGCAGGGCATGCACTGCCGGTCGTGCTCATCTCATACCTTTTCAGCACCACGTTACACATTTTGTAATGTCCGCAGCATCATCACAAATCGCGGTGACTTCTGCGTAGTTTTCGTATTCGAATAAAATGTCATTTCAGTTCGAGTCATTGCGTATTTTTTCAGTTACCTTCTGAATAACACTGGAAGTTATACATTCTGCGAAATTTACTTTCGTTATTAAGTTTCGCATACTATTTTACATACTTACGAGCGGTAATTTTTTAAGTTTTAATAATCACTTCCAAAAATGGAGATTGCATTATTGTTGTTTATTTTGTTTGTGGCACACAACCAAATGGCAAAGCCACTGATAATGTGAAGATAGACGCTCTGGTGGTGCGTGTTTGTCTTTCTGTACATCTAATCACAAAACACAGTATCTTTGAACCGAAAATATTATTTCGAAGTGATGGTTCAAATGACTCTGAGCACTATGGAACTCAACATCTGAGGTCATCAGTCCCCTAGAACTTAGAACTACTTAAACCTAACTAACCTAAGCACATCACACACATCCATGCCCGAGGCAGGATTCGGACCTGCGACCGTAGCAGTCGCGCAATATTATTTCGACATTTACTTTTTTTTACAAGACAAGTAGCACGCACTTTAACAAAACAGTTGGTGCTTAAACTTTCTACTCTGTGAATTTCAAAACGACATTTGTTTTCAAAGAAAAATGAAGCCGACGAAAAGAGAACTGTTTACAGAACTGTAGGTTATAAACATAAGCATTACCCTACATCATCACCCCGTCAGTATGTAAGTGAGTTATTTGAACTTTTGGGGGAATTTCACAACGCGTTCAAATCGGGTAACGTCCTTTTGTGACACTCTTGGAGGTGTGGGCAGCTCATTTACAGGTGATGTGCACCGTCGATTATCCTGTAGACCACTGGTATTTGAATTCACAAGAACGAATACAGGTTTCAGTCGTCAGGTGATATGTTAGATGGCACATCCTTAATTTTTGGGGTGAAATATTTTGTTTCTCGTCCAGGAACTCGCAGTAACATTCCTAGGGAGGCACTAGTCTGGCTTTAAATTTGTCACCGCTCACAAATATATGAGTCGTATTATGCAGAGCTTTACTAACGAATCATCTTCCCTTTACCTTGTGGGGACATTTGTAAGGCTGCTTGGCTTGACTAAATTCGACTACAATAGATACATTACAGTCTATTTAATGTGACCACCTGACAAAAGCCTTGATACACCTGATGCGGCGCAGACAGCTGCGAGAAGTGCAGAAAGAGAGTCGATGCTCGTCAAACAGTGTATGAATTCATCTAAGGAAAGCATTTTGCCAATCAGATCGATGTCTACTACTTTAAACCGTGCCTTTCAGCTTGAAAGCTGGCTAACAGCAGATTTAGTATCACTAGTCACTTCGTTCTTTTAGAATTCTGTACATGTTTTCACAGATTTTTTTATAGTTGGCGTGATGTTTGACCAAATAAATCTACGAGTGAGTTGTTTCAGAGAAGGCTTAATACAAGGATGTGTCATACCGTTTTAATGCTGGGAAACTGAGTATCTAAACTGTTGAGGAATGTAATGACGAACGTTACTCGCTGACGCATCGCACCATAGTAATCTTCCACCAGGGGTTTCATGCTGTTTAAGCTTCAGTGAGGTGTGACGACCAGAGTTAAGTTTCTTGAGTTTTCATCATTCACTTGACCATCTGCTATCTTCTCGTAATCAATCGCTACTGATTATTTCAGTCTGGACAGGTCGTCAGCCACTGTACCTTTTTTTTCCAAAATGTGACCTATGTATGTGGTAAATTGTGATATGAATTGTACGTCACGCAATTTCATAGGGGTTGTCCTATCGTTTAGTCGTTTAAAAGCAAGAGTCAAAGGAACATGGTCAGAGTACACTGCAAATGAATATCTTTGAAGGAGCACTTAAAATATCACCAAATACATTCTAGAAGTTCCCCATTGTATGTTGAGTATTTCATATGTGATAACAAGAACTTTATGGAGTAGAAAGCAGTTGGCGTCCATATTCCTCCTCCTTTCTGTTGCTACAGTGCACCGCATGCAAAACCTGAAGTGTCTACAAACAGTGCAAGATCATTGTTTACATTCTGATATATTAATAGGGCTGCTTTTACAAGGTCCATTTTGCACTTTTCAAACAGCATTATTGCATCTTCTCTCTACTGAATGCTTCTTTTGTCGTTTTTCATCGCATTCTTCGAGTAATCATTTTGGAATAGGTTGATGTTCAGCGATGTTTCAAACGCATTAGGTAAAAATTCAGTATACCAAGGGACAACGTACTTCTTACACAGTTCCTGGGAGTTTGAAATTAGTTATCAGTTGTACTCGTTTTGGGTCTGTTTGATGCCTCCTGAACTAATCACATAGCCTAAGAAGTAAATTTCTTGAACTACAAACACATATTTTTCAACATTAATAGTTAAAAAAGAATTCAAACAGGACAGTTAAATGTTGAGTGAGTTCTTCTTGAGAGCTATAACCTATCAGTATATCTTACAAATTTTTCAAACAGAAATCTAAATCTCTCAAAACTTCATTAACAAATCTTTGAAAGGTACTGGGTGCATTCCTGAGAGCAAAGGCACGAAACTGAATTCATAAAGACCAAAGAGTGTGACCAAAACACTGTTCCCAGTAACACTTTCAGCTAGTGGCATTTGGTAATATGTCTGAGGAGATCGACATTAGAGAATATTTGCTTGCCCACAAGGATAGTATTTACATCATTCATGCGAGGAATTGGATACCGCTCAGTAACGATCCGGTCATTAAGACATTGATAGCCTCTATCCGGAGTTTAGGGCTAGTGTCTTTGATTAATAATCAAAACGTTCTCGATCTCACGTTTCAAACCCACCGATGCTTAAACCTTAATTAATAATCAACATTGGCGGTCAAAGACTTCCAGCATAAGAAGTCACCCTCATTCTGCCAACCGCCCGTCAAAAGGGCGCGGAGGAGCAGACAGAGATTCAGGGTACTCTCTTGTCCTTGGCGTAGAAAAACTGTCCCTAAACACGGAAGAATCACCAGTGATCAACGGCATGAGGATGCAGAAAGAGAGAAAAACCACTCCATTAAAGGCACATAACGAGTATCCATTGGACATGTGGCCTGTAATTCAAAAAGTGTCATTACGATCTCTCAATTGGGAAAAGATTTCAGAATAGTCCCCCATTTAGATCTCTGGGAGGGGACTGCAAACGGGGAGGGGACTGCAAACGAGGAGGCCACCGTGAGAAAAACACTGAATAACCAACAAAAGGATAATTTTCTACGAGTCGGGGCGTGGAATGTAAGAAGCTTAAACGTTGTAGGAAAACTAGAAAATCTGAAATAGAAAATGCAAACGCTCGATCTAGATATAGTAGGGGTCAGCAAAGAGAAATGGAAAGAAGACAAAGATTTTTGGTCAGATGAGTATAGGGTAAAATCAACAACAGGTTTATTAACAAGCCAAACTGATGAAGAATGTCTGCACCAATTATACCTTTTGTTGTGTCGGCTACAATGACAAGGCACGCAAAGCAGCATTTTAAACTTAAATCAAGATTCAACAACATCAATCCACAAGTTATAATCCCAGACCCATTCGCAGCGTAAAGTTCAACGTAACCATGGAGTTTTATCTCCAACGAACAATCGATATTGACAGGCTGGTTTAAGCATTGCGGTGGAACATTCAGCCGCTACTGCGTCTGTCGATTGCAGTTTCCCTCACTTTTCCACCGGCAAGGCTGGAAACAATTATCAGGTCTGCAGATCGAGCCGCAAAGAAAATGGAAACAGCAGTACTTCCCTGAACTGTTGTATCTCGGCTCGCTGCAGCTCTGATGCGAGAACGCCGTCGTGATTGTTACTTTTGCTCCCTAGATCTTTATTTTCGCACTTCAGTTTCAAGCTCTTCCGTCCTTACCAGGTCTTTCACTGATGCAGAAGAACCACACGCCACAGGGGATACTTCATCTGAGGATGATTGAAGTTACTGAGTGCTTCACATTTCCATCATCTGATCAGCCATTTGCACTAGTTTGTAAACATTTTCTTCTGAAATTATCAAAATATTTCGGATGCTACCAGAGCCAGGAATGCTAAAAAATTTTCTCTGAAATTTTAGTTCCTCCGCAATCTTTAAATTTTTCGAATCAAATGACTGGGTTTTATCACTAATTTCTAATTCACTAATTAGTTTCTTAATTTGGCGTTCCTCACTTTCCTTAACAGTCATTAACTGTCTTTCTTTAGCCAAGGAGTAGTTTTCCTTTCGTCACTGTTCACGCCGTCCAACATATTTTCGACATGTAGTAAAGTTGGTTCCTTCAGTCTCTATTCCCGCGACTGGAAATTGTGCTTTGCCCTAAAGTAGCCACATGTTAGATTTTCCAGCCCAGAACGGAGGAAGTTTCAGACTATCATTGTTCGGGATGTTTCAGGTCTCTATATCTTCCATCACATTTGTTTCTTGTTTAGGTAGGGTCGGGGTCGCCAGTTGTCTTGTACAGTTAATAACAAAATACAGTATTTTAGATTCAAAAGTATTATTTGGGCACTTTCATTTGTTGCAAGAAAAATATGACGCGTTGAAACGAAACAACTGATGCCTAGACTTCCTGCCTACTCTGTGCATTTCAAAATGTCATTTGTTTCCAGGGAAAAATAAAGTGAACGTTAAAAGAACAATTATTTGCAGAACTGTAGGTTATTAACAAAAACGTAACGCTACAGTATGCCGCGGTCCTATAGCACTAGAATTTCATGTTCACTAGAACTGGAGACGTGCCCCTGTAATCAAACAAAAGATTAATTTCGAATTTTTAATTTTTTGAGCTTATAATTAAAACTTCATAAATATCCCTCGTTATTAATCAGTTTATTAAACTGCACGTCTCTTAACAATTACGCTGAAATGCTCCTGCACGCAACAGACAACTAACCTAGTCTTGCCGTTGCAACTGCACAAACATATCCAGCAACGTACTAAAATAATTCAAATTAAATAATCCGGTCCACGCAATGTGCAATGCATAGTCACACATCCTGATGCAACTCTTCCTTTGTTTTATTTTTATAGAAATTAAATTGTCCGAAGGGGTTTACTCGACGAGCCTTACGTGGAGTAAAAAATTAAAGAAATTAATAAAATACTTTTAATTTATTATATTTTGGAAATTGAAAATTCATACACTGACAAACATTACCCAGACTTTTCTTTTCCTTGTACAGTTCGATTAGCAAAAGCTTTAATTATTCCACAACGTCTATAATCAATAATCACGTATATGATCACAACAAACATATGTGTATTACTTCCATTGTATCCATACACAAATCTGACAGAATCCCTCCACTGCGCAAGCAAGAAACAATTTCGTACAGCAAATAGCCAAATTACCATAAATTCTCGTTTAATAACAAAAATCTCCTCTGGCGCTACTCGCACAGTCAGGTCACACTCAGGGCGACCTCTCCGGATGCGGCTTCTCTCCATGCCACTTTGCGTGTGACTACCACAACAACTATTTGCCCACTACCAATTGCGATAATAATGCCTCAGATTCAGGGTTTGGGTATACACGCAACAGCAGAATCAGTAGCCAAGTTTCAAAAAAAATAAATATAAAAATTAGGGTATGAACCTCCAACGTTAGGTGTTGCTTGAGTACTAGTTAACTGCACGACCATCCATAGTAAGGTACCCACAATTCAGCCTCGTTTGTCAAGTCCGCACGGTCCCCAGGATCAGAAATATGCCTGACACTAAAAGTAAAAAGCAGAGAAATTATAAACTGACAATGGAGTATATACTGTAAGGATAGGACGATGGATAATAAGGGTGACATATTTTTTGACATAGAGAACTCAATAACATCTAGTAAATTTACGGATGATTCCGCATGTGAAATGGAGAATATGAGCATTAAAGTTGGGTAACACACTGAAATATATCTTCTGCGTGAGAATCTTCAGTGAAGAAAATGCATAAATACTGCCATGAACAAACTCCCTGAGTTAAACAGCAAGTAAACTTAAATGAGCTCGTTCACCTAAAACCACACACCCAACACTATATAGTGCACTACGTGTGCCAGAAGCCTTTAATACGCACAGAGCACGAAGACATGCTCAGGGCCTCCATTAAGTGGAGTACGCCAAGTAGCCCCTGTTTGCTAAGTCGACGAAACATCAACACACCGAATACTTTAAAGGTACTCAACTAACGTGGCCAAATCACCGCCCTGAGCATCATAGCTACTCTAACCTCGCTGGTGCTTAATGTCAGGGAATAGTCTTCCGGACTTTTTGTGTTCTCAAGCTTGACCCTATGACAAACTTGTCTCATCTTGTCCGCAAGCTCGCGGTCTAGTGGCTAGCGTTGCTGCCTCTGATCACAGGGTCCCGGGTTCGATTCCCGGGACGGTTGGTGATTTTCTCTGCCGGGGACTGGGTGTTTGTGGTGTTTTCATCATTTGTGACAGTGACTAGATTGGATTGTGAAAAAAAATAGACTGTGTAAAATTTGGGACTTGACCAAACATCATCTCATCTTCTGATGGTATTAAATGTTTAATTTTCTTCTCAGAGTGTTAGTGTGCCCACGCTTTCCCTGGGACAAACTTTCCGTCCCTGCAACAAATTTTACGAATCCAGCATGCTTCACCGACAACCAACATTCATGATAAAATAATTTACATGAAGAGTGAGTTTTAGCCGTAAAACCTAGTTAGTCAACCAAATTTAACCAAACAAGATAGATACATGGGTTATTAAGTTTATTCATCATAATTCTTATGAATATACTCGTAAAGTGAGTTCCTAGTGATTTGTGCCAATGACGTCATAACTTCAAAATTTCGTTAATATTATCGGCAAATTTGTACATGAATAATTGTATCGCTTGCTATCAGCTTCTTCAGAGCAGAAGCGTGCTTGTTTCTGTATAACTATAATACAACTCACTGTATGTTCTTATGCTTGGTATTTACCTGTGAAGCGGTACTTTACATCGATTGGCGTTCTTGCTGTTAGAAAATAATCATAGGCTCAACTTCAGAAGCGTATTATAGTTCAGGATAGGACACTTCTTTTGTATAAATAGAAATACGCTCAATACAGTGCACTGCAGCTGCTGTTTCTTGCTATTGCCAGTCTCTTTACTTCAGCCACTGTCAGTCTGTTGCTGTCTCAATAAGCAAATCCACTTTTAACACCTCATTGTCTAATTTAACACTTTCGGCGTGACCTGATAGAATTCGACTATAATTTGCTCGTTCCAGTGAAAATAACGTGACCTTCTGACAAACCCTGGACACATCCTTTGTGACGCAGACCGCTGACAGACGTGCAAAAAGGAATAGGTTCTGGAAGGACCGACAGGGATGTCAAGCCATCCTGACTCCAGCGCCGTGTCCAACTATGCTAGGTTTCTCACTTGAGGATCCAGGGCCCATAGATTCTCGACTGGGTTTAATTCCGGGGAAATTGGTAACAGGAGAGTATGATACATTCATCTTCGGTCTACCTGTATACCTAAGTCGAAACAAGGTCCCGGGAGTAAACGACATTCCACTAGAACTTCTGGCAGCCTTGGGAGGGCCAGTACTGACAAAACTCCAATCCCAAAGAAAGCAGATGTGGACAAATGTGAAAATTAACGAACTATCAGTTTAATAAGTCACAGCTGCAAAATACTAACGTGAATTACAGACGAATAGAAAAACTACTAGAAGCCCACCTCGGGGAAGATCAGTTTGGATTCCGTAGAATTGTTGGAACACGTGAGGCAATACTGACCTTACGACTCATCTTAGAAGAAAGATTAATGAAAGGCAAACCCACGTTTCTAGCATTTGTAGACTTAGAGAAAGCTTTTGACAATGTTGATTGGAATACTCTCTTTCAAATTCTGAAGGTGGCAGGGGTAAAATACAGGGAGCGAAAGGTTATTTACAATTTGTACAGAAACCAGATGGCAGTAATAAGAGTCGAGGGGTATGAAAGGGAAGCAGTGGTTGGGAAGGGAGTGAGACAGGGTTGTAGCCTCTCCCAGATGCTATTCATTCTGTATATTGAACAAGCAGTAAAGGAAACGAAAGAAAAGTTCGGAGTAGGTATTAAAATCCATGGAGAAGAAATAAAAACTTTGAGGTTCGCTGATGCATTGTAATTCTGTCAGATACAGCAAAGGACTTGGAAGAGCAGTTGAACGGAATGGACAATGTCTTGAAACGAGGGTATAAGATGAACATCAACAAAAGCGAAACGAGGATAATGGAATGTAGTCGAATTAAGTCGGGTGATGATGAGGGAATTAAGTTAGGAAATGAGACACTTAAAGTAGTAATGTAGTTTTGCTATTTGGGGAGCAAAATGACTGATCATGGTCGAAGTAGAGAGGATATAAAATGTAGACTGGCAATGGCAAGGAAAGCGTTTCTGAAGAAGAGAAATTTGTTACCATCGAATATAGATTTAAGTGTCAGGAAGTCGTTTCTGAAAGTATTTGGATGGAGTGTAGCCATGTATGGAAGTGAAACATGGACGATAAATAGTTTAGACAAGAAGAGAATAGAAGCTTTCGAAATGTGGTGCTACAGAAGAAAGCTGAAGATTAGATGGGTAGATCACATGAGGATGTATTGAATAGGATTGGGGAGGAGTTTGTGGCACAACTTGACTAGAAGAAGGGATCGGTTGGTAGGACATGTTCTGAGGCATCAAGGGATCACCAATTTAGTATTGGAGGGCAGCGTGGAAGGTAAAAATCATAGAAGGAGACCAAGAGATGAATACACGAAGCAGATTCAGAAGGACGTAGGCTGCAGTAGGTACTGGGAGATGAAGAGGCTTACACAGGATAGAGTAGCATGGAGAGCTGCATCAAACCAGTCTCAGGACTGAAGACCACAACAACAACAACAACAACAACATCTTCGTGCTCCTAGAATCTCGCACGATTACTGTAACTGTGTACACGTTGCATGTCCTGTTGGTAGATGTCATCGTATCGAAGTAAAACATAGGTATGCATGTACGTCGTCCCAAAGGATAGATACATACTGGTGTTGATCCACTGTGCCTTTCAGAATAGCGAGATTGCCGAGGCAAATCCACGAAAACATTCTCGACCCCACCATGCTCCGTCCTCAAAACGTGATTCACCTGAGAGAGCCACCTGTCGCCACTCAGTGTACTTCCAGTTGCGGTACTGACGTGCAAATTCCGGCCTTCGTCGCCAATGAATAGAAAATGGTTCAAATGGCTCTGAGCACGATGGCACTTCTGTGGTTATCAGTCCCCTAGAACTTAGAACTACTTAAACCTAACTAACCTAAGGGTATCACACACATCCATGCCCGAGGCGGGATTCGAATCTGCGACCGTAGCGGTCGCGCGGTTCCAGACTGAAGCGCCTAGAACCGCTCGGCCACAACGGCCGGCTGATAAACAGCAGTCAGTATGGTTGCATGAATCGCGCGCCTGCCCCGGAAGCCCATACGCAGCAACGATCTAAGAATGGTCGTTGAGCAGATACTTTTGGTAGTACCTTGGTTCATCAGGGCGGTCAGAGGCACAACACACCAGTCGCACGTCTGTTTGCCCGTACACATCTCCGCAGCCGTCGTTCACCCCTGTCGTATAACAGCCGTCGTGCACCACACTTGCCTCGGTACCGGATTTCGAAAGCGCCATTTTGCCGTGCACGGTATACTTTAATCACGGCGGCACCGATAAGTTTACCAACTTAGCCATTTCCGAAGTGCTTGCGCGCTTGGCCCGAAAGCCAACGATCGTGCCTTTCTGGGCGACAGATTATTCGTTCCGTTTCCGCATTACGACATGACTCCAGTGCTTACCGCATCCCGGTAACAAGCATTATATACCCTCCACTGCTAGTGCTACCACCCGCCGTTGTGAGTGGGTAATGCAGGCACACTAATGTCGAACATACGCTGTGGTAACATTAGCGTGACTGTACCGTATTTATACATTCAGGCCTTTCACCCAGTTAGACTTGATAGCCATACACACACAATCTCGTGAGACATTTCCCGTTCCCGCTAATAATGCTTCTGTGAAGTTAATCCTCGTGCGAGGACTTTTATAGCAGTTATACAGAAACAAGCACGCTTCTGCTCTGAAGAAGCTGACACCAAACGATATAATTATTCGTGCACTGACTTGCCCATAATAATAGCGCAATTTTGAAGTTATAACGCATTGGCACTAATCACTAGGAACTAACTTTACGAGTATATTCATAAGAATTATGAATAAACTTAATAACCTATGTATCTCTCTTGTTTAGTTAAATTTGGTTGACTAACTATAGCTTCCCCTGCCAGTGTTGCAACAGTAGATGAGTCTAGTCATCTCAGACCTCTATCCATTTAGGGAGAATTAATTCCTTCCCCAAAAACCGACGTTTGCACAAAAGCCACAGGAGGGAGTAGAAAAGGATATGTTGCACTTTATTTGGCTCAGTGTTTCTTATTTCCTTTTTTCGTCCTACAGGTACCGGCCAAGAAAACGTTAGTGGTTTTTATTACGCCCACCCATGAACCTTGTACCTTGCCATCGGTGGGGAGGCTTGCGTGCCTCAGCGATACAGATAGCCTTACCGTAGGTACAGCCACAGAGGACGGGGATTTCATTTTCTTTCTTTCTTCCTTTCTTTCTTTTTTTTGAAATCTTATGGGACTTAACTGCTAAGGTCATCTGTCCCTAAGCTTACACACTACTTAACCTAAATTATCCTAAGGACAAACACACACACCCATGCCCGAGAGAGGACTTGAACCTCCGCCGGGACCAGCCGCACAGTCCACGACTGCAGCGCCTCAGACCGCTCGGCTAATCCCGCGCGGCGTATTTCATTTCAGGCTATACAAACGTACTTCGGCGCTCGAAATAAGGATCAGTGGAATGAAGTCTGGTTGGCAGCAGATCTCCTACCTTCACGACCTTCTGTCATCTTCAGTATTGTGTAGGAATTACAGCCGATATTTTTCATAATTTGCTGTATGTACTTCAGTGTTGGTCTTTCTCTAGTTCTCTCACAAATGACATAATAGTAATATTCGGACTTCCCCGTGCGTCTAAAATATACCAGTAACTTGAATTCGTCTTCTTACAGCAGTGTTCTATAGAGTCTTCTACCACTCCTTTAAGGAAGTCGTCTTTCGTAAAATCAGTCCATTTGATTTTCATCAGGTGCCTATAGCGCCACATCTCAAATGAATTAGTTCTTTTTCTTCCCCTCAGTCCCAAGCGTCCAAAAAATTAAATTCTCTTACGTCATCAATTTTATACTAAATGCATCTTAGGGTACTGAGGTTTCATGCTTTAGATTAGTGCATTCATATTCGAAATTGACAGAAGCTTTGGGCATATGCTCACTTTTATTGTAGGAAACACACAACTGCTGCCAAAGACGCTAAGCGCTATGAAAAGAAAGTTATCTACTGAATTAAATGATGGGAAGTAACAAATGAAGTAAAAGCATTTCCTCCGATACCATGGAAGAACAAATTTCTTAATTGAGTTGCTTCATGCGCTGTTGAGTAGTTGCTAAGTCAATTAAATGTTAATCGATATGTTCCCGATAGACGTTTGTAGATGTCAGTATGACATTCCACTTGAGTCAATTGGATGAAGTTCCCTGTACATTTAAGTGCATCCGACAGAATTCTGATGAAATCTTTGCCGCCGAACACTCAAGGGCTTGCAATTACCGTACACTGCCTTCTGTATACCACAATAAACGTAACACCTTGAACAGCAATTGATGGTTTATTTGAAAGAATGGATGTATTGACTGGAGCTATAGAAACCTGCTGTTCTAACAGTAATAATTTCGAAGATACATAAATCTAAAATTCTGCCATCTATACTCAGTATTATTTTGGTGTGAAGCTGATTCCAGTTCTTTATTATAACATATCATATTATTATTTACTATACTTATTTATAATATTATTATTATATTAACTCTTTATTGTTGATCTTAACTGTGATTAACCCATACATCACATCTGTCAACCATATAACATTATAATTTTTGCAAAGCAACTTGTTACATAAATTGTTTCCGCATGTTGTGAGCCTACGGGATCCTACTTTTTGTATCACTGAACTTAAAACTTTCCTGGCCAGAACCATTCTATGCATATATATTATAAAATGTATGTATGTATGTTCCACATCCTCTCCTAAATCGCTACACTGATTTCACGCATATCTTGTTCATAAATCATTTAATGTCTGGGAAGAATCGGATTGGGGTAAAAGCTACCTACTTATTAAAGGGGTGGAGGTGAAATGGATGAAAAAGATGTGTAACACTGCACTGCAATACCGTATTTATCCGCCGACACTGGGCAAGCGACTTTCAAGTAAAACATCTCCCCTGCAGGGGAATACACATAATGGATGTGCGAGCACAGACTGTAGGCACATGGTTGAAGACATATGGAAGTTCGTGTCTGGCCGCGAGTCGTGCTCGGATAGCCAAATGGTAAGGTGATCTCTCACGATAAGGCGTTCGAGTCCCAGTCCGGCACAAATTTTCGTTATCGTCATTCCATTATAGAGCTAGTGGTTGTCCATATTCGCAACTTTGAATAAATTTAATGCAGACAGCATTCAGATATATTTCTGAATGTACCTGCAAATTTATATCATTGTAAGTAAATTCAGGAGATATTACACTGAGATGCGTGAAAAACTACCACGTCATGCATGGAATTCAAATTTGTTATTTCTTTGCTACTAACTGTGTTCGCAGCCCGTGTCGGAAACATCATCCATATATGCTGATCAGTGTACCTACAAAATTACGTCATTGTGCAACACACACTTTAGGAGGTACCACGTCACAAACATGGGGCTTCGCGAAAAAGAAGCTGCTGGGTTATATACAGGTTTCCTTTGCGTAGAAATATCATTAAAGTGTGTTACATACGCGTAAAATAAATGCGAGTACGTCAGAAAAGCCTCTGGTAAGAAGCTCCTCCTAAACCACTCGGTCAGTTTCAGGTATACTTGGCATACGCATTAATTACTATCCAGAAATAAATACTATGATTGTAAAAACCAGCAACCTTGTATTGGGGTACGAGTAACAGCGTGGAGAGAGAAGGGGGTAGGAGGAGATGGACTCAGTTAGGCGGGGGGGGGGGGGGGGGGGAAGAGGAGATAGATAAAAGGGAAGCAGGAAATGAACAGAAATATAAGACGAGGAAATGGACAGAGAAAGGAAAGACAAAGAGATGGACAGAGAGAGGGGACGACGGAAAATACGGACAGAGAGAGGATGAGGAGAAAATGGACGGGGAAAAGAAAGAGGAAGAGATGGACAGAAGTAGGAAAGGAGATGGGTGAAGGACGGCAACAGGAGATGGAGAGAGAGAGATAACGAAGTTCAGCGAGAGGGGAGGAAGAGAGGACAGGGAGAGACGGAGTAGGATATTGACCGAGACAGGGGAAGGAGGAGTTGGTGAGAAAGAGATCGACAGAAAAAGGAGAGAGTAATAGATGAATAGAAAAAGGAGGAGGAAGAGATGGACAGCAAAAGGGGAGAGGTGGAGATGAACAGAGAGTCGGGGAGGAGGAGATCAGTTTCTTCTAACACCGTGTCGTGCATGTGCATTATTGCTATGCCCTCAGCCCAACGCGGTACGTTGAAATGTAATATAGGAACACGCTCAATTGGACAATGTATTCAAATACAGTAATCCTGGTCGCTTGTATTTTACTCATCCGATACAGATGAGTTGGAATGGGTTTCCTATTCATTAAACACTTCCTCAAAATAAAATTAAAGCAATGTTAATATTCGTGGCATGTAGTTGATCAATATTACCGCTGGTTTCATCGCAATGCAATATATTTGTCTCGTTTATTAATGATCTAAGGGTGTTTCATACCCACATAACTCCCTCGCACAAACTGCTTGTCGCCAGGAACAATAGAAAGATCCACATATTCGTTGTAAACTGAATTTGACGGCACCGGCGCTGACCGCAGTGCTGCAGCAGTAGCTCACGCAAGCTATGCGATGTGAAATTTGAATATGTTTCCACGTATAATAAACGAATTTTTAGTACGAAGCTTTTCATCGCAAACGCACTGTGTAATTAAATTCCGACAAATATGAAGGCACTATTCCAACTAAAATTCTGCAATTTAATCGGTGACATGGCAGCAGGGAGGGGGAGGGGGGGGTAGTGGTTTTTTCAAAGTAACTCCTGTTTTATTATTATTTCCACGTTCGGAGAGTGCAGATGTTCCGCAATGGTATATTCAATTGATGAAAGACTGCTGTAGTTGCTGAAATACTATTTATTTAAGTCCACGTCTGGTTTGGGCCTTCACATCCAGGTAATTTTCATCTGAAGACTATACAATTTTACGTCTGATGCATCACTAACCCACGATGAAAATTACTCGACAAGACTGCCGGTATTTACGTTGGTATCCTCTCGTCCAGCCGTGTTTAGGTTGTTCGTGTCCCTACTCCCTAACTAATTTAGGACCAACGCGGGAACGTTTCGTTATAAATCCAAATGCTAGGTTTGATCTCTAATGGTCTCGTCACTAAGGGGCTTCAGTCCTAGCCCTCCTCAATTTGGTCCCACATAAATAGTGATTATTTGAAAATTACCACCCAAAGAGAAAAAAAAACTTAAGTGGAGTAGCAATGTGCTTCTCCGGCACCTATAAAATATGGAAAACTATCATCAGTCGTTTTAAAATATGCAACACGTGTACTTCACGTTAAGACCGAGTTTAGTGAATATACAAATGATGACGGCTAGTACCAGACCTGTAACTGAAAAAGTTCGTTTAACTTTCCACAACTTCTTTCTTGTTCCAACATCTTCACAGGAAACAGGGACTCACATCTCAATTTTGTTGCATATTTTCATATTCTCTCTCTCTCCCCACACTTTTAGCCTTCTTCAGCTACACCGGAAGCAATTGTCTGTCGTCTAACATGTCCTGTAACCCTGCCTCCTTTTCTGGTCATACTCATATAGCTCTCTTAGCCGATTCTGTGAAGAACCTCCTTACGACTTATCTGCACTTAATTTTCGTCTTCCTTCTAAGGCACTACCTCTCCAAGATTGGATTTCTTTTCTTTTCTTGTTTTCCTTTGATCCACTTCCATACAACGCTGTGTTCGAGAAAAAATGGCTCTGAGCACTATGGGACTCAACTGCTGAGGTCATTAGTCCCCTAGAACTTAGAACTAGTTAAACCTAACTAACCTAAGGACATCACAAACATCCATGCCCGAGGCAGGATTCGAACCTGCGACCGTAGCGGTCTTGCGGTTCCAGACTGCAGCGCCTTTAACCGCACGGAGTGTGTTCGAGACCTTCGTTCTTTAAGTCCTTCCTCAAACTAAGGCATATCTTTGACGTTGCTACCTTTCTAGACTACCAGAAAGCGTAATAGAGTGTGCAGTATATTTCAGTTATTAACATCGAATATAGCGTTCAAAATTCACAAGTGCAGAGATTGGATAGATGGACAGTGATGTGTCTGTCACAGACGGTACATAAGTAAGCAGCCCAAGCATAAACAAACTAACAAAGTTTATTTGAACATGGAGAAACGTAATTCAACTGAATAAAACAAATCTTTGGAATCATTAAACAAACTGAACTCGTTTGGTTAAGCACGAACAGTCTCTCAACCGTTGGAAGGAGAAAATAAAATTTTATAGTTCTGAACTATCTTAGTAAAGGAAAACCCTAAATGAAGTCTTCTGAGCAGAATATAAAAATAATACAACTGTCTGGTAATGAAGAAAACAAAATGCTGCACTAAGCCTTGCCACTAAAAGGTAGGGAAACTACTCTGATCATAAGTTCTTCATACAATTCAGATAAACACTGCGCAGTGAAGTTCTTGAGTCTCCTTTAAAAACAATTAAGTCTCTTCGGCGAGGCCGAACGACAGTCAATGGCAGAGGTATTACCAAATCCTGTCGGGGCGGCTTCTTGTGTGTAGAGGCAACGCTATAGGATCCAGGGTGACAAGGCTGGCTCGGCCGTCTCCTGCCGCGTAGCGACGACCCCGCAGTGAGCTCCTGACTGGGGAAATGCAGTAAGCACTCTGCGCATGGTACAGGAAGCTCGCTCGGCGGGAACCGGCTGCTCAGGCTGCTCAGTGCCCGTGCGCCGCTCTAAACACAGCCCTCGCTGCCAGCATACTTCCAGTCTTGCTTCCTGTGACGTGGCTGGCGTAAGAAAAAGGTCCGAGGCGCCGGCGACCGCTGTTAACCCTATGGTTGCCGCCGTCTGGCGGTCAAGTGTGCTCCAGCAGCCCCAATATACAGGGTGAGTCGCGTAAGACGTAACACCCCCATTATTCCGGGGGCGATTGAACGTATCGACAAGTGGTGTTCGGCAAATCATAGCCGACTATTGGGCACATACTTTGGCACATGCACAAGAATCACAACGTTTATATTGTCCGAGATAATGAGGCAAGTACATGTTTTTTAAATGGGACGCTATACATTTTTTACCATCATCCGAACGCTCTGGAAAAGAAGCGTATAATGATGTAACGCATGTTGCTATTGTGATTCAAACTTCGCTTAGAAGACGCTGGGAAATATTGTACGATTGGGGGTCGAGGCGGTCGGAAGCCGCTGCAGACTGTAAATACGCCTCGCGCGACCCGCGGGCCGATTTGCCGTGCTCTATGCAGCATGCACGGCTACGTGGCTACATCCTCATCCGCCCTCTTTTAAGCAAAGTTTGAATCACAATAGCAACATGCATTGCATCTCTATACGCGTCTTTTCCAGAGCGTTTTAATGATTGTAAAAAAAGTATAGCGTCCCATTTAAAAAACATGCACTTGCCTCATTAACTCAGACAATATAAACGTTGTGATTAATGTGCATGTACCAACGTATGTGCCCCACAGTCCGTTATGATCCGCTGAAAATCGCATGCCGATACGCGCAATCGCCCCCGGAATAAAGGCGGTGTTACGTCTTACGCTTCTCACCCTGTATATCTTCTGCATGGTTGCAAGCTGCCTGCATAACTCGGATGTAGTGTGGGTTGCTAGCCTTTAACAGCCTAGCCATAGCAGAAAGAGTACATTTACGGCTCCTACGAGGAGGAGGGGGGACTTGTCTCATGCGAGTCAGTATGGAAGGCATAAGGAATCCAGTATTAGAGCTTTGGAAGACTTGTGATCATATAAGGTAGAAGACATGGATAACATTCCTTCGGAATTTCTGAAAGCTTTTGGAGAAGAGGCAACCAAGCAACTATTCAAGTTGGTCTGCACAACATATGTATCTTCAGACATACCATCAGATTTTCTGAAAAATATCATTTACCAATCAGAAGATAGCAAGGGCAGATGACTGGGAAAATATCGCACAATCAGCTTAACGGTCTATGCATCCAACTGCTGACCAATAATTTGCAGAAAAATAGAATAGAAAACTGAGGATCTCTTAAATGACATTCGTTTTGGCTTTCTAAGAGACTAATTGTACTACGTAGGTAGTTCTGAGATTGTGTTTAATAATGGAGGGAAGAATAAAGTAAAATGAAAAGACGTTCACAGGATTTGCCAAGCAGCAAAAAGCGCTCGACAATATACAGTGGGGCGAGTTGTTTGCTCAGAAAGAATGATGTAAACTACAAGGAAGGAGTGGTACTGTACAGTATATATAAAAACCAAGAAGGAACAGTACACGTGCAAGACCAACAACGAAGTGCTCAGATTGAATATGGTGTAAAACAGGAATGTATTCAATCTGTACATCAATGGAGCAATGATGAAAACAAAGAGAGCGTTGATAGTAGAATTAAATTTCAGACTGAAAAGCTATCAAAGATAAGATTTGCTGATAACACTGAAATCCTCAGTGGGTGAGTGAAAGAATTACAGGACATAATAAACGAATCAGTCTATTCAGTATATAACATAGACTGAGAGTAAATCGAAGGAAGACGAAAGTGATGAGAAGTAGACGAATTAGAAGACACACTGAACGAAATGAACTACATTGTACTAGAGGCAGCTATAGAGGATAAAAACTCTAGAGGAAGACGGAGATAGGAATATATCTCACAAATAATCGAGGATGTTGGGTGCAAGTGGAAACGGCCGACTACAGGAAAAAAAAAACTTTTTGAGTGAAAAATGCCATAATTTTCTGTGTCTTATTTTGCTTCCCAGGTAGCAGAATTTCTTCACTTCGCCTACTTCGTGACCACCAGTTTTAATGTAACATTTATGGCAACTTCGATTCCTCTCATTCGTCACTGCTTTTGTCTTTCCTTGCTTTATATTCAGCTTCATATTCTGCGCTTGTTAGAACCTTCATTTCGTGCAACAAGCCGCTTAATTCTTCCACTCTTCACTGATGATAACCGTGTCATCAGCGAAACTTATCATTGCTTCCTTTCACTTTGAATTTCAAACTGACTCCAGAAACCTTCCTTATATTTAGGTCATTACGTCTTCAATTTACCAATTGGGCAGTACGAAAAGAAGACTGCGTCACTGCTTTAAATCATTTTTAATCGCAGCAGTTTTCTCTTAGGGTCCCATTCTTAATATTCCATCTTGCAAATGTAATGCTATCAGTGTCTTCCGAAAAATCGCAACATCGCAGCATTGTACACTGTCGACTGCTTTACATGGTTGACAAATCTTATGAACGTGTCTTCATTTTTCTTAATTCTTGCTTCCATTATCATGTGAAACGACACAGCTGACTCTCTGGTGCTATTAACTTTCCTAAATCCAAACATTGTCATCTTACAGATCATCAGTTGCTTCTCCCAGTCTTCTACATATTATTCTTCTCGTCATCTTGGGTTCATGTCCTGTTGCTCTGCTTGAGCAATACCTTTGCTATCTTCGGGACTGTGTAATGGCATTCTTCCGAAATTCGGATGGTATGTCTTCAGTGTTTCCCACGTCCCCAAACGATATTATAAATTTTCAATCAATAGAAATACACTCTTGGAAATTGAAATAAGAACACCGTGAATTCATTGTCCCAGGAAGGGGAAACTTTATTGACACATTCCTGGGGTCAGATACATCACATGATCACACTGACAGAACCACAGGCACATAGACACAGGCAACAGAGCATGCACAATGTCGGCACTAGTACAGTGTATATCCACCTTTCGCAGCAATGCGGGCTGCTATTCTCCCATGGAGACGATCGTAGAGATGCTGGATGTAGTCCTGTGGAACGGCTTGCCATGCCATTTCCACCTGGCGCCTCAGTTGGACCAGCGTTCGTGCTGGACGTGCAGACCGCGTGAGACGACGCTTCATCCAGTCCCAAACATGCTCAATGGGGGACAGATCCGGAGATCTTGCTGGCCAGGGTAGTTGACTTACACCTTCTAGAGCACGTTGGGTGGCACGGGATACATGCGGACGTGCATTGTCCTGTTGGAACAGCAAGTTCCCTTGCCGGTCTAGGAATGGTAGAACGATGGGTTCGATGACGGTTTGGATGTACCGTGCACTATTCAGTGTCCCCTCGACGATCACCAGTGGTGTACGGCCAGTGTAGGAGATCGCTCCCCACACCATGATGCCGGGTGTTGGCCCTGTGTGCCTCGGTCGTATGCAGTCCTGATTGTGGCACTCACCTGCACGGCGCCAAACACGCATACGACCATCATTGGCACCAAGGCAGAAGCGACTCTCATCGCTGAAGACGACACGTCTCCATTCGTCCCTCCATTCACGCCTGTCGCGACACCACTGGAGGCGGGCTGCACGATGTTGGGGCGTGAGCGGAAGACGGCCTAACGGTGTGCGGGACCGTAGCCCAGCTTCATGGAGACGGTTGCGAATGGTCCTCGCCGATACCCCAGGAGCAACAGTGTCCCTAATTTGCTGGGAAGTGGCGGTGCGGTCCCCTACGGCACTGCGTAGGATCCTACGGTCTTGGCGTGCATCCGTGCGTCGCTGCGGTCCGGTCCCAGGTCGACGGGCACTTGCACCTTCCGCCGACCACTGGCGACACCATCGATGTACTGTGGAGACCTCACGCCCCACGTGTTGAGCAATTCGGCGGTACGTCCACCCGGCCTCCCGCATGCCCACTATACGCCCTCGCTCAAAGTCCGTCAACTGCACATACGGTTCACGTCCACGGTGTCGCGGCATGCTACCAGTGTTAAAGACTGCGATGGAGCTCCGTATGCCACGGCAAACTGGCTGATACTGACGGCGGCGGTGCACAAATGCTGCGCAGCTAGCGCCATTCGACGGCCAACACCGCGGTTCCTGGTGTGTCCGCTGTGCCGTGCGTGTGATCATTGCTTGTACAGCCCTCTCGCAGTGTCCGGAGCAAGTATGGTGGGTCTGACACACCGGTGTCAATGTGTTCTTTTTTCCATTTCCAGGAGTGTATAATCGATGACAGTGCTTCTGATGCAGAATTACTAAACACAGCCTTCCTAAATCCCTTCATCAAACAATACGAAGTAAATGTTTCAGAAGTGGAATCAAGAACAACTGACAACATGAGAAACTTGAAAGTAGATATCCTCGGAGTAGTGAAGGAAATTAAGTCAATTAATAAAAGCAAATCTTCCGGTCCAGACTGTATACCAAGTAGATTCCTTTCAGAGTATGCTGATGCAGTAGCTCTATACTTAACCATATACAACCGCTCGCTCGACGCAAGATCCGTGCCCAAAAACTGGAAAGTTGCTCAGATCATGCCAACACGCAATAAAGGCAGTAGGAGTAATCCACTAAATTACAGGCCCATATCATTAACGTCGATATTCAGCAGGATTTTGGAACATATACTGTTTTCGAACATTATGAATTACCTCAAAGAGAACGGTCTATTGACACACAGTCAACATGAATTTTGAAAACATCGTTCTTGTTAAACACAACTAGCTCTTTACTTACACGAAGTGTTGAGTTCTATTGCCAAGAAATTTTAAATTGATTCCGTATTTTCAAATTTCCAAAAGGCTTTCCACACTGCACTGTACCGCAGAAGCGGGTTGTAGTGAAATTGCGTGCCTATGGAATATCGTCTCAGTTACGTGACTGAATTCGTGATTTCATATCACAGAGGTCACAGTTCGTAGTAATTGACGAAAAGTTATCAAGTAAAACAGAAGTGATTTCTGGTGTTTCCCAGCTTAGCGTTATAGGCTCTCTACTGTTCCTTATCTATATAAATGATTTAGGAGATAATCGGAGCAGCCGTCTTATGTTGTTAAAGTCATCAGAAGATCAGCAGATAAATCGGTCAAATCTAAACGCCGTAAATTCAACTATATACCTAGGAATTACAATTACGAACAACTTATATTGGAAAAAAACACATAGAAAAAGTTGTGGTAAAGGGAAACAAAGACTGTGTTTATTGGTAGAACGCAACAGGTCTATTATAGAGACTGCCCACGCTACGCTTGTCCCTCCTCTTCTGGAGTACTGCTGCGCGGTCAGGGCTGCTTACCAGATAGGGTTAACGGAGTACATTTAGAAAGTTCAAAGAAGAACAGCAGGTTTTACATTATCGAGAAATAGGGGAGAGAGTGTCACTGACATGACACTGGATTTGGAGTGGACATCAATAAAACAAAGGCATTTTTCGTTGCGGTGGAATCTTCTCACGAAATTTCAGTCACCAACTTTCTCCTCAGAAGGCGAAAATGTTTTGTTGACGCCGACCTACAATGGGAGAAACAATCGTAATAATAAAATAAGGAAAATCAGAGCTTGCACGGAAACATGTAGGTATTCTCTTCCGCGCGTCATTCGAAATTGGAATGAGAGAATAATTGTGGAGGTGGTACGATGAACCCCCTGCCAGGCACTTAAATATTGACTGAACTAAAGTTTTTTGAATCTATTGTTACTTTCCGTAAGTCGTTAGTGACAGTAGCTTATGTTGTGACAAAAATTTGCGACAGAGGCCTGCGACCTTCATGTGAATTCTGAGCGCCTCTTATATCGCTGCTTTATAAGTTCTCTAAAAATGCCGTTGATAATAGCGATCTAATGAAGCAGTAATATAAGATGTCATCAGAGTTCAACTGTGGTATTATGTTTCTCTGCGGAGGCATGGCGTTAAAGAATAATTTACCATGAATTTCAATAGTTTTTTGTGTCAGAAAATCATCTGTACTTACTGTCCACATATCTTAATTTGGAAACATTTCGACTGAGTTAAAATTTTAAACATATATCATCTCAAAAGCGCATTTTATGCTGGTACATTTATCGAAACAGTTTCCCATAATTTAAATTCTTTTTAGACTAAGCCGTAAGATTTCAGTTGTGCTGAACGTATCACTTAACGTTGGTTGTGATCGATGTGCAGCCTCACAGGTAGACGTTTAATTTATCAGCTACAGATTTACACTGTTCTTCCCCAATTACTGGAAACATTTGTTGTTCCGTGTGCTTCTTCCATACTTGTATACATTTACGTAAGCTGCGCTAGATAAGGTACACTTTTTATCGTGTATGGAGTCCTACACGCTAGCCCTGTTGTAAACTAGTTGCCGCTTTGATGGCCGCAGTAATTTAAACCAACAATGAGTTTAATTTCTGTATGCATTGTCGGTTCGCACTACTGTAACCTCTGTGTTACAGACGCTAAACCAGTTGCAGGTTGCCCATCTAACTGCTTCCAGAGGTAAAAGAAATATTAATTTCGATATCTCATATAATCTTTTTTCATTTTCTTAAGTCGTCATCCTTCTGACTGGTTTGATGTGGACCGTCAAGAAATCTTCTCCTATGCCAACCTCTTCATCTCATGGTAGTACTTGCAACGTACGTTCTCAATTATCTAATTGATATATTCCAGCTCTGTCTTCCTCTGCAGTTTTTGGCCTCTACAACTCCCTCCACTACCATGGAAGTCTTTCCCTGACGCAACAAACGTCCTATCATCCTATCCTTTCTTGTCAGTGTTTTCCATATATTCCCTTCCTCTCCTCCTGTGTGCAGAACCTCCTCATTTCTTACCCTATTAGTCCACTTAATTTCCGACATTCGTCTGTAGCACTACATCTCAAATGCTTCGATTCTGTTCCGTTCCGGTTTTCCCACAGTCCACGTTTCACTACCACACAATGCTGTGCTCCAAACGTACATTCTCAGAACTTTCTTTCTCAAATTAAGGCCTATGTTTGGTACTAGTAGACTTCTAGTGGCCAGGAATGCCCTTTTTGCCAGTACTAGCATGCTTTTTATGACCTCCTTGTTCCGTCCGTTAAGGGCTATTTTGCTGTCTAGGTAGCAGAATTCCCGAACTTCATCAACTTCGTGACTATTAATCCTGATGTTAAGTTTCTCGTCTTTCTCGTCTCTGCTATTCCTCATTACTTCCGTCTTTCTTCGATATACTGTCAATCCATGTTCTGAACCCACTACACTGTCCATTCATTCAACACATCCTGTACTTCTTCACTTTCATGAGAGTAGTAATATCATCCCTCATTGCTTCTCCGACATATAGATTGAAAAGTAGGGGCGAAAGACTACACCTCTCCCTTACACTCTTTTGAATCCGAGCACTTGGCACTGGTCTTCCAGTCGTACTATTCCCTCTTTGCTCTTGCCCAGGATTGGATTGGATATTTTGGGGGGAAGAGAAATAACAGTGAGGTCATCGGTCTCATCGGATTAGGGAAGGACGGGGAAGGAAGTCGGCCGTGCCCTTTCAAAGGAACCATTCCGGCATTTGCTTGGAGCGATTTAGGGAAATCACGGAAAACCTAAATCTAGATGGCCGGACGCGGAATTGAACCGTCGTCCTCCCGAATGCGAGTCCAGTGTGGCTCTCGTCCATATTGTATGTTACCATCTCTTCCTGTAGGCTGCTTCTGCCTTCCTCAGAATTTCCATCATCTTGCACCATTTGAATTGTCGAACGCTTTTTTCAGATCAACAAAACCTATGACCGTGTCTTGATTTTTCCTTAGTCTTGTTTCCGTTATCAGCCGCAACATCAGAATTGTCTCTCTGGCGCCTGTGCCGTTCCTAAAGCCAGACTGATCATCATCTAACACATCTAAAATGTTCTTTTTCAGTCTTCTGTGCATTATTCTTTTCAACAACTTGGATGCATGAACTGTTAATCTGACTGCGCCACAATTCTCGCACTTTCCAGTCTTTCCAGTCTTTGGAATAGTGTCGATTATATTTTTTCCGAAAATATTAATGTCATCACCCATGCTTTTGATTTCACCGTAGGCTGTTTTGACTTTTCTGTATGCTGAGTCAGTCGTTCCGACAGTCATTTCTTTTTCGATTTCTTCACATTTTTCGTGGAGTCATTTCGTCTTAGTTTCCCAGCACCTCCTTTTTATTTCATTCCTCAGCGCCTTGTATTTCAGTATTCCTGAATAGCCCAGAAATTTTTTGTACTTTCTTTTTTCACCGATCAACTGATGTATTTCTACTCTTGCCCATAGTTTCTCCGAAGTTACTTTCTTTATACCTATGTGTTTATCCAATTTCTGTGATTGCCCTTTTTAGAGATGTCCATTCCTCTTCAAGTGTACTTCCTACTGGACTATTCCTTATTGAATTATCTATAGCCTTAGAGAGTTTCAAGTGCATCGCTTTGTTCCTTGGTACTTCCGTATTTCACTTCTTTGGGTACTGATTTTTCCTGACCAATACCTCAAACTTCAGACTACCCTCCATCAGTACTACACTGCGTTCAGAGTCTGCATCTGCTCCTGGGTACGCCTTGCGATCCAATACCTGATCTTGGAATCTCTGTCGGACGATTAAGTAATCTTCTAGTATCTCCCGGCCTTTTACAAGTATCCCTCCAGCTCTTGTGATTCTTGAGCAGAATATTCGCTATTACTAGCTGAAATTTGTTACAGAGTTCAATTAGTCTTTTTCATTTCTCATTCCTCACCAAGACCGTATAGCTCTTTCTTCTACCGGTTTCCTACACCCGAACACCAATCCCCCATGACTATTAGATTTTCACTCCTTTACGTACTGAATTATCAGTGGAGTGTCATCATACACCTTCTCTGTCTCTTCAGCTTGCGTCGTCGGCAAATATACCTGAACTATAGTTAACTCTACTGGTTTGCTGCCGATTCTCATGAGAACAACCCTATCACTAAACTGTTCACAGCGACTGTCCAACTGCCGTACCCTCCTATTCATAAAGAATCATACACCCATTGTATCATTTTCTGCTGCCTTTGATATTACCCTATACTCTTGAGACCCGTAATCCTTTTCTTCTTTCTATTTCACTTCAATGACAGCCACTATATGCAGACTGAGCCTTAGCATTTCCCTTTCCACATTTTATAGCTTTCCTACCATTTTCAAGCTTCTGACATAACACACCTGTACTCGTAGAACTTTGCCCTTTCGTTCGTGATGCAATCTTTTTGTCATTGTCACCTCTCCCTTGGCAGTCCCCTCGCGGAAATCCGAATGGGGGACTAGTCCGGAATCTTTTGCCAATGGAGAAATCCCCATGACACTTTTTTAGTTACAGACCACACGTCCTGTGGATACACATTATGTGTCTTCAATGCAGTGGCTCCCATTTCCTTCTGCATCCTCATTCCGTTGATCATTGCTAATTCTTCCGCCTGTAGGGGCAGTTTTCCACCCCAAGAGCCTCTGTCCGCTCCGACGCCCTCTTTGAGATGGTCGTTGGCAGAATGAGGGTTATTTCTTCTTATTCAGGAAGTCTTCGGCCCGCAATACTAATTTTTATTCAGTAATTAAGCAGTAGCTTAATCCGAATGACGTTTCGATTTCTGAACAAAGCCGTTACTCCTAGACCACGGGTGACATGATACTACATAACGATTGACCGTATTTAAACACTTAAAATGTTGTCATAATCTACTCTTTCGGAGGTACAATCTTAGATTAAACGTTTAACACAGTAAGACAACTAAGAATATGACAGAAATTTTGCGTAAGAGTTGAAGTTGTGTCCGCATGTGTTGAAGCTTCGCAAATCACCCAAACTATGTTCAATCCGTGTTTGAGAATGAGAGCACTTAGTTATTTCCAATAAATATTACATATAATTTTAAACCTTCATGAAGCTTTTCCTGGCCGACAGCCCCACAAAATCAAGAAAGAAAAACGTTTCTCGCTTACTAACGTTGCTCTGTTCAAGCTGTGAAACTTCAATATCAGGCATGACGTTTTACTTTATTTCTTCTTTAGCACTTACTCCACTCGCAGTATATTTTCCTGACAGTATCCATACGTATCACTGAATCTACATGCAAAATTGTATCTTCCCAAGATACGTAGCTCACGAGGTATGATGTAAACATTGATATGCGGGAAAAACTAAAAACCTAGCTTTGGCTTAAAACGGAGCGCAAACTACCAAGAATATAATAAATTAAAATCATTATATGGCTTATGTTCTATACAATTAACTTATTCAGGTTAACCGGTTTTCGGCTTATAAGACTATTATCACAATTTAAGTCGCTGTCGTCGCCAAAGTAGTTACAATCTAAGTTCTTTGGCGACGATGTTCACTTAAAGTCTGATGAAGGCTTCATAACCCGAAAACCGGTTAACATGAATAAATTAATCCTGCAAAACATCAAGAAGCGACAGAAGAACAGTTAACATGATTACCCAGACTGTGCTCATCCAGTGTTTGATAATGAGAGCATTTACCGACTTCCAACAACTTTATCCAGAACAAATTTCAAACATTTTCTAAACTTTTTCTCGCTTATACGCCTAACGTCAAGCATTTAACTCATTAACTCATATGTAATGTAATCAGATGTTTGAAGCTGTTTTACACATGGGTGTCTGATTCTTTACAGAATCTAGGTTCCTTTCGAAATATACTCAACAGTGTTCACACTACTTATACACGGTGGTGCAGATAAAAGGAGGCCGTGTAAGTATGAAGAAAATGTAGGGAAATCACAGAAAATAAGAGCTGAAATGGACTTACCATTTATTTGCAACGATAAATACAGTGAAATATACATTTATAGAAGATGTTGAAAGTGAACCTCTGCAGCACCAGTTCATAGTTGTGCACGTCTGGGCTTATCCAGACACACCCGGCGTAAAGTTCGGATATCGATGGAGGCAACTTAACGGCTGATGTTGTCTTTCAGTTCCTGTATCATGTGTGGATTTGCTTCATAGACCTTGCTCTTCAAGTGTTCCCACACGAAAGAATCATATGCTGTAAGAGCCGGCGAACGTAGTGGCAACAATATTTGCTGATAGTTCGTTCCTCAATGAGGACGTCATGGACTCGTTCCAATTACACCTTAGACGCGTGGCATGTTGCCCCATCTTGCTGGGAGAAGCAGTATTGTTTTTCATATTCAGTGAGTTGAACACAAAATGTATCAAAAATTTCCGTTTATGCAACTGTGTTTAGGGTAGTGTCAAAAAATATTGGACCAATGATGAGCGTTCCTGTTTCACCACGCCGGCCGCTGTGGCCGTGCGGTTCTAGGCGCTTCAGTCTGGAACCGCGAGACCACTACGGTCGCAGGTTCGAATCCTGCCTCGGGCACGGATGTGTGTGATGTTCTTAGGTTAGTTAGGTATAAGTAGTTCTAAGTTCTAGGGGACTGATGACCTCAGATGTTAAGTCCCATAGTGCTCAGAGCCATTTGAACCATTTTTCTGTTTCACCGCACCTAACGCCGATTTTTTCATCATAGAGTGGTTGCTGACACACAGTGTAAGGGTTCTCCGTTGCCCAGTACCGCGTCTTCTGGGAATTCACAAGATCGAAAAGATGAAACCAAGCTACGTCACTCATGATGTTATTCAAAAGCCACGTGCAGTAATCTAAACGTTGCTGTCATCATCACAGAATAGCTGCACAACCGTCACACGATATGGCTTCAAATCAAGACTTTTCAATATCCGATGGCAGCTCCTCCTACTTACATGCGCCTTTTGCGCCAATTTACGTGTAGAATTCATTGAGCTCTGAATAATTATTCGGTGAATGTCTGCAATAACTTCTGCACAGATCTATAAGTGCGCCAAGTTTCATATAGGCTCTGCATTGCTCTCTTTGCTGGTAGTTCTCCATCGCGATACTTGACTCCGAAAATCTCGCGAGTCTCATTAATCGAACCTGTTTTCACATATATTTCTACAATTACAATTCTTTTTCTACCGCAAAAGTCATTTTGCAGACCGCAAGGAGAACCGTCTAACTTCACTGATGAAACAGATTGAAATGCTAACAACTGATTATTGCATAAGACTGTACATTACTGTAGATATTTACTCTATTTCAGAAGTCGAAACATTGCATTCGCATTCAAAGGGGAGAAAAAGTACTGTCTAATTATTATAAATAATAGACATTACTGGTCACACATCATGGCCTGAGTCGTAACTGAAAACTATACCTAAAGAGACGGTGCAAGTAAAGAATCACAAGATATGGCCTGGCTGTGTGTGAATGAGGCAGATAGCTGATTATGTACCGTGCAGCAGTTATGTTGAAGGGAAAGCGTGGTAAGCGGCAGTACTGGAGTTCCACATCAAACCAAATCAGTTGGGTGATTACAAAACATTATTGTTTAGGCTTCTGTGAACCTCTCTGGAAGAGACAGAGGTCCATCAATACACCAGTCACAGCAGCGGGCCTCTGTGAGAATAATAGCCTTCCACACTGCCATGGTCAGTATACAGGGTGGTCCATTGATAGTGACCGGACCAAATATCTCACGAAATAAGCATCACACGAAAAAACTACAAAGAACGAAACTCGTCTAGCTTGAAGGAGGAAACTAGATGGCGCTATGTTTGGCCTGCTAGATGGGGCTGTCATACGTCAACCGGATATCAACAGCGTTTTTTAAATAGGAACTCCCATTTTTATTACATATTCGTGTAGTACGTAAAGAAATATGAATGTTTTAGTTGAACCACTTTTTTCGCTTTGTGATAGATGGCGCTGTAAAGTCACAAACGTATAAGTACTTGGTATGACGTAACAATCCGGCAGTGCAGACGGTATTTGCTTCGTTATACACTACCTGTGTTAAGATGGACAGTTTACCAACTGCGGAAAAGGTCTATATCGTGTTGATGTATGGCTATTGTGATCAAAATGCCCAACGGGCGTGTGCTATGTATGCTGCTCGGTATCCTGGACGACATCACCCAAGTGTCCG
Organism: Schistocerca americana; assembly: GCF_021461395.2. NCBI lineage: Eukaryota > Metazoa > Arthropoda > Insecta > Orthoptera > Acrididae > Schistocerca > Schistocerca americana. The sequence continues at coordinate 358,589,216 of NC_060123.1, forward strand.
GACCGTTCGCCGGATAGTTACGTTATTTAAGGAAACAGGAAGTGTCAGCCACATGTGAAACGTCAACCACGACCTGTAACAAATGATAACGCCCAAGTAGGTGTTTTAGCTGCTGTTGCGGCTAATCCGCACGTCAGTAGCAAACAAATTGCGCGAGAATCGTGAATCTCAAAAACGTCGGTGTTAAGAATGCTAAATCAACATCGATTGCACGCTTACCATATTTCTATGCAGCAGGAATTGCATGGCGACGACTTTGAACTTCGTGTACAGTCCTGACACTGGGCACATGAGAAATTACGGGACGATGACAGATTTTTTGCAAGCGTTCTATTTAGCGACGAGGCGTCATCCACCAACAGCGGAAACGTAAACCGGCATAATATGCACTATTGGGCAAAGGAAAATCTACGGTGGCTGCGACAAGTGGAACATCAGCGACCTTGGCGGTTTAATGTATGGTACGGCATTATGGGAGGAAGGATAATTGGCCCCCATTTTATCGATGGCAATCTAAATGGTGCAATGTATGCTGATTTACTACGTAATGTTCTACCGATGCTACTACAAGATGTTTCACTGCATGACAGAATGGCTATGTACTTCCAACATGATGGATGTCCGGCACATAGCTCGTGTCCGGTTGAAGCGTTATTGAATAGCATATTTCATGACAGGTGGATTGGTCGTCGAAGCACCATACCATGGCCCGCACGTTCAACGGATCTGACGTCCCCGGATTTATTTCTGCGGCGAAAGCTGAAGGATATTTGCTGTCGTGATCCACCGACAACGCCTAACAACATGCGTCAGCGCATTGCCAATGCATGTGCGAACATTACAGAAGGCGAACTACTCGCTGTTGAGAGGGATGTTGTTACACGTATTTCCATATGCATTGTGGTTGACGGACATAATTTTGATCATTTATCGCATTAATGTGGTATTTACAGGTAATCATGCTGTAACAGCGTGCGTTCTCAGAAATGGTAAGTTCACAAAGGTACATGTACCACATTGGAACAGCCGAAATAAAATGTCCAAACGTACCTACGTTCTGTATTTTAATTTAAAAAACCTACTTGTTACCAACTGTTCGTCTAAAATTTTGAGCCATATGTTTGTGACTACTACAGCGCCATCTATCACAAAGCGAAAAAAGTGGTCCAACTAAAACAATCATATTTTTTTACGTACTACACGAATATGTAATAAAAGTGGGGCTTTAAAAAAAAACGCAGTTGCAGCGCCACCTAGTGGGCTTCAATGGACCACCCTGTATAATACAGGTCCGTGAAATGACGACAGCAGATAAGATAGGAAACAGCAAAATTCTACCCTCTATGCAAATATAGTGTAGTAGAAACGATATATCGTACGTATGCATGTATTGTATGAACACTTAATTGTAGCCGGAAATGTGAATATAAATTTTATAAACAGCAATCCTGCAGTTTCAAAATTCAAGCGTTTTTTATATTCTGCTCAAACCTTACACTACTTCCACTTGGACCAACTCATGCTATTGCAGAAAGTCATACCACAGTCGATATCTTGGCAACCAAATTTCCAAACGGAATAATTCGCATGGATATAATTCCTGCACCAGGCTTACCTCCCCATGACGTAATAGTCTTGAATTATTCGTTTCAGTGTCCAAAGAAGAAACTACACGTGCCCACATTTAGGGATTTTAAGCTCTGTAGGATTCAGGAGAAAACCGGCATCGTGGGAACACCTTATGGGTATCAGAGACGCGGCACACAGGGAACATAAACGGTACCCGACCACTGAGGATCATCTTAATTACAAGCGACTATGCAATCGAGTTAGTCGGAGGGAATTGTAAAACTCAGGTGTGCCCGGTCGTTAACTGAGGACTTAACAGGTCCTCCGTCTTTTGAAAAAAATTGAGAGGACTAGGAACAGGCAAACATCAATCTGTAGTTCAAGCTCTTGTTCCTATTGAAGAACGAGCGTTTCGCCTCGCCTACATTTCTACTTTCTCAAGGCACAAGGACTCAAGCCATTGACTCTCTTTAAGTATGTATGGTCGGTACAAAGAAAAATTTTCTTCTGGAGCCGGTAAGCCTTAACACAGTCAGGAAGTCAATTGAGTGAATTCCTTTTGCAGCTGCAAGACACGACACTATTGCAGTAAAAGTAATCAATTTCCTCGTCGATCTACTACCGCCGATAATAACACATATTTTTAACTATTCTCTGACCTGCAGCATCTTCCCACTGGCATGGAAAAAGGGACTCATGAAACCTCTACTTAAAAAGGAATCTACCGAAGAACCTTCTGACTACAGGTCCATTTGCATTCTACCAGTATTATCTAATCCTTTAGAACACGTAGTTCACTTTCAACTTACAAATTACATCTGGATGAATACCAGTCCGGTTTCCAGAAAAATTGCAGCATGACGACTACTCCTACAAAAGTGACTGCCAAACTGAAACAAGCTATGGCCAAACGATAGGGGACTTTAATATGCTTTCGACACTGTCGACTCTGATGTTTTGCATGCTGAACTCAAAGTCAGAACTTTCCTTCAAGTGCTGTACAATGGTTTCATCATATCTTACATACTGCCAACAGTGTGTAATGATCGGAACAAAGAGGTCACAATGGAAGAATGTATTACCACGAATGTCACAAGGATCAGTATTGGGCCCAATACTCTTGTCATTATATTTTAATGATATGTCGACTATTACCTCCCATTTCAGGTGCCATTTATACACTGATGACCTTCAGTTATGCCTAAGTGCATGCCCGACAAATCTGCACACAGCCATTCAGAACGGAAATGCTGATTTATTTGCTTTATCAGAATGGGCGCAGAATATAGGTTTGGAACATAACCCACTTAAAACGCAAGCAATCTTAATCACTTGCAAAAGACTTATTACTCCTCATTTAAGACAATTCTTCCATCATTAATCTTGAACGACGCAAAAATCACATTTCCTTCTCCTACAAAGAATTCGGGGATAATTCTGGATAAGCACCTAGACTGGACTTGAAAACACACCTGCAGCCTGTAAGAAAGTGTCAGAATCACTTCATTCATTACAGAAATATAAAAAAGTGTTTCCTCTAGAGCTTAAAAAGAAACTCATAGAGTCACTAATGTTCCCTGTCCTTGATTATGGTGATACTGTTCTCCAAGGACTTTGGCATGAGAGCTCGTGTCAACTGGAACTCGCGATGAGTGCTCCTGTGCTATACATTTGTGATGTACAGTATTTCGACTATATCACATCGCTATGTGCCGATAAGCATAGAGATTATCATACTCTGTATTTGCTATATCGTCTTCTCAGCCATTGCACTCTTTCCTATTTGTCTTCAATCCTTGCACTACTATCTGAACAACGCAACAGAAATACTCGTTCTCTAAATCTTTTTCTGTACCAGGAACCCTACTTAGAGGAATTAAAAGCCTTTCAAACTTCAAAAGGCAGGTAATGACCTATCTTCTATCGCAGTGGCCGTCTCTTCTTGCAGCTCACTATCATCAACCCTCCCTCACCCGTCACTTTCATCTCCCCTCGTCTACTGAGTCTTCTAAACAAGACCTCAAAAGTGCTAATCTAATCAACATAATTCTTAATGCATCCATTATTATATTATTATGTTTATAATTAGTAGAGTTATTATTATTACTATTGTCACTGTTTTTATTAATAATTATTACTATGGTTGTACATATTGTGGTCGTGTGGTAGCGTTCTCGCTTCCCACGCCCGGGTTCCCGGGTTCGATTCCTGGCGGGGTCAGGGATTTTCTCTGCCTCGTGATGACTGGGTGTTGTATGATGTCCTTAGGTTAGTTAGGTTTAAGTAGTCCTAAGTTCTAGGGGACTGATGACCATAGATGTTAAGTCCCATAGTGCTCAGAGACATTTGAACTATTTGTACGTATTGTTTCTGGTCAGATATAAGAGAGGATGTGAAGACCCTAATCTGGTCAGCATAAGTAATTAATAAATAAATAAGTAAATATTATTACGGCTAATCTGGTCAGCATAAGTAATTAATTAATTAATAAGTAAATATTATTACGGCTGGCAGTGATTTTGGAGTAGTCGGGGTGAAAAATATAATACACAGAGCTTCCAGCGTACAGCAGCGACAACGGCTGTAAGCAGGACATGGAGGCAGTCTGAATTTGGATGACAGATACAGGTACGGAATTCCATACTACATCTGCTCCGTGCCTCTATATCAGATAGGTTAGGACAAAAAGGGCGCCGGCCGGTGTGGCCGTGCGGTTAAAGGCGCTTCAGTCTGGAACCGCGTGACCGCTACGGTCGTAGGTTCGAATCCTGCCTCGGGCATGGATGTGTGTGATGTCCTTAGGTTAGTTAGGTTTAAGTAGTTCTAAGTTCTAGGGGACTCATGAGCACAGATGTTGACTCCCATAGTGCTCAGAGCCATTTTGAACAAAAAGGGCAACAAACTGTCTTGATTTGAAAGATAATGTCATGGAGAGCTCAACCGTAAGGAACGGCCACCGACCTTACTTAGTCGCAATGTGACGTCTGCTGTCCAAATTAACGGCTATGCGAATGGCATCCAGCAGGCCATATAATGACGACAAATGTAACGTAGCAACGTCCGTTCTCTTTGGCGCTCCACATGGATACGACCAACGTGATGCTGCACGCCAACATGGACTCGTCTGAAAATACAAGGGTTGCCCAGAAGGTAATGCACCGCATTTTTTTTCTCAGCCGAAAACAATGCTACGGATGCGAAACGTCACGATGTATTATTTGAAGTCTCCTGAGTGAGAGAGCTAAGTTCCTGTCACTTCCTAAGATAGCATAGCTGCAGGACAGATTCAAAATGGCGTCTGTAGGTGATGTACGTTACAAGCGACATCCCGTCATTGCATTTCTCATTGTAGAGAATGAAAATGTGGGGAATATTCACAAACGCTTGCGCAAAGTCTATGAAGCATCTGCTGTTAACAGAAGTACAGTTAGTCGCTGTGTTCAGAGCGGTTCAACGTCGCTCCACGATTTGCAGCGGTCGGGAAGACCATCCACGGCTGTCACTCCTGACATGTTGCAGGGACCTGATGTTGCCATTCGCCATTAAAGGATGCCATTCGTGGAAGACATTTTGAGGTAGACGAAGAGGTGAATCACGCTAGTGAAGCACTTGCTCCGCCACCAGGATAAGGATTGGTACCGAAAGGGCATACACGCCCTTGATTCGCGCTGGAGGAAGGTCATAGAAAGGGATGGAGATTACGTGAAAGAATAGGATGTGTAGATAAAACACTACTCTTTCGTGTGTCATTATGTTTAGTTTGTCATTATGTTCAATAAAGAATTGTTGAAGAAAAATATTCTTGCGTAAACACAAGCGCCGGAACGAAGAGGAGATGGTGAGGAAACGTCAGCCAATAGCGGCTGACAGGGACCAAACCGCGCCAAGTGGGTGCCCCCTGCAAGAAGTGAACATAAGCGCCGCTTCTGCCAGCCTCAGTCGCTCGGATCGGCAACGTATCGCGGGCGATGGTTATCAGTAACGTGTGTTAACTTGCACGAACTTTGTCTGTCGCGATGACTGCTACTGTTTGCATGTTACTTGCGACACCGATGTAACTCCAAAGTTTAGTATCGTCAATTGCTTTATAGAAGTAAAACTACTACTGTTATTTGTTTGAATTTTTGTATAGCATTCCGAGAACGCAGCATCCTTTAGGCACCCAAAAAGCGACGAGTGGGCAAGTTTGATCTGGCCCACTCGTCGCTTTTTGGCTGCCTAAAGGATGCTGCGTTCTCGGAATGGTATACAAAAATTCAAACAAATATTGTGTTTAAAACAGTTAAATTCCGAAGAATATGAACAGCACTGTGTATTGCGTACAGTAGAGAAAAAGTTCGGACCCGGACTCCAGCGTCCAACGTCAGTACCTTTTCTGCTTTCGGTTTTTGAAAAATAATGGACTGCCATTCCTCCAAATACGTTCAGATACCTCACTGAAAGTATCGACAGTAGAGCTGAAGCCGTCCTAAAGCCTAGAGGTGGACACACCCCAAGTAAATGTCCGCTAATAGGTGTCCAGGTACTTTTGTTCGCATAGCGTACAGTCTCGCGCGCTAGTCGCTTGGGGCTTGGCGCTGAGTACGGCCCCTCATAACCCATCGATGCTATCTTCGCATGACAGTCGTGTGACCCCGACCAACGCGAGTACTACCATGGCGGAACGATAAATGCACTTTAGATAGCTCAGGGTGCTGCCGTCTTTATACACATAAATGTCTCTTTATTACACAAGGCGTAACATAATCTCGTCACTAAGAATCACCACATTTCTCTTTCATTTCAATAGAGTTAAAATTTTATTTATGTTAGTTCAATCGAGAACTCAATATGGTTTGTGACGGAAGCGTGTAGCGTTTAAGTCAAATGTGATAGACTAGCGTAATAAAAGAATATTACGAAAAAGCGTGCAGTTTACTGAATTTGTTGCAAATCATGAACTTGGTATATTAACACAAGTAGCTGTGATTAACGCTTAAAAAGCAAAGGACGACATTACTTTGCAAAAGAAATTAAATAACAATTGGGAGAGCAGAGTGGAAACTAAATGCGAAAAGCTAAAAACGAAGTTCGTTTTACTGACTTATAGAGAAAAAGCATGTGAACAGATAGTTGTCCCTTACCCCAGGAATAAAACATTAGAAATCTTCCATACTGACAACTTTAAATAAAATACGACATAAAGAAAACAGTAGTTCACAATAACTACTCAACGGTGTCTGTGTATAAGATAAAACGCACCGCCGGCCGAAGTGGCCGTGCGGTTAAAGGCGCTGCAGTCTGGAACCGCAAGACCGCTACGGTCGCAGGTTCGAATCCTGCCTCGGGCATGGATGTTTGGGATGTCGTTAGGTTTAACTAGTTCTAAGTTCCAGGGGACTAATGCCCGCATCTCGTGGTCGTGCGGTAGCGTTCTCGCTTCCCACGCCCGGGTTCCCGGGTTCGATTCCCGGCGGGGTCAGGGATTTTCTCTGCCTCGTGATGGCTGGGTGTTGTGTGCTGTCCTTAGGTTAGTTGGGTTTAAGTAGTTCTAAGTTCTAGGGGACTGATGACCATAGATGTTAAGTCCCATAGTGCTCAGAGCCATTTTTTTTTAGGGGACTAATGACCTCAGCAGTTGAGTCCCATAGTGCTCAGAGCCATAAAACGCACCCAAATGGGATGATCTTTTGACAAACGTTCTATAAAATGTAATAACGCAAGTAGTAATAAAACAACTTTCGTTCTTATTTTTAAAAAATACGGACGTAAAGTAGGACGCTTACATCAGGGTTTCCCCATTTGTGTTCCTCGAAACATTATTGTGCCGCAGGAAGCGAATACGTACTCCGGGAAACATTGTTAATGAGATGGTGTTATATCTTGACATTTTGAAGGTACCAATTATTTTTTGTATCTTATTATGACTACTGTATTATTAGTTACGATTTAGATTAATCACCGAATAAAACAAGTTTTTCTCGTTTTTTAAATGTGATTCACTTCAAAATAAATAAGGTGTTCAATCAGAGTTTTATGGTTCTCAAATTGGTCTATCAGAGGAAAAGTAAGGGAAGCCCTGGCGTAGATCAACATCTTTGTCATTATGTACCTAAGGTCTAATATCTAGATATACGTGAAGAACTTGCAATTATCAGTAATTAAAAAAATACCCGTAGCCGTTTTTACAGGAGGAAATCTATTTCCTGAATCCCATTTGGTTTTTGGGGAGGCGTTCGTGAAATGTTTCTTCTATTCTTTCCGTTGTTTCCGTAGTTGGAAAGCTCCGTTTTCTAATGCTATGCCTCTATATTTGATGCAGTCTCTGGCGTATCCTTCCCCCTTTATATTACTGACTGTGTCCACTGTTCTGGAATGGACACTGTCCTTACCACCAGCATGTGTCCGTGACTCCAGCAGGCTGCATTCGACCTCGCGGTGGGCGGTGGTCGTAATGTTGTGACTCATCAGTTTATGTTTACATCGTAGGTGCGTCTCCAGACCTGCTCAGTTGTCGAGTCACTATATAACTTATTCAGCTATTTATTATTGAACGTGGAAACTGGATTGAATTGTGTATACATGCAGACTTATGAGACGAATCAGAATTTGTACCAACGCCGAGATTCGAACCCTGACTTCTTGGTAACTGGACAGATGCACTAACCACAACGCCACCCTGGCACAGTGGATCTGCACAACTGCACAGCTCCCTATCAGTCCAAACTCTCATTCAGGATTCGGCCCACTTCAATCCGGTTTGAATTGTAACTTATTTTCCTCGTATTTTATTTTTTCTTTCTTTTTAAACAGATCATATGATGATTCTTTAGTAAAAAGTCGAAACTGATAATGATACCATTTGTTTGACCTGAGGCTGAAAAATATAATTCAAAAAATATTTATTAGACGGTCACTGAGTTTCCCTAAGGCAGTCTGTCTAGCCTGTGTAAGTTCAGGCAATTCCTGTGTCACGAAAATTGGTATAGAGTGGCAATGGGCTCTCTTTGCCTTTTCGTTAACTGCGAATATGTAAATATAGTTTTCACATTTTCGACCTGAATGACCTACCCCAAGTAGTCTACTTTCGATTGACAATTTCCCAGAGTTTGCTGCAGTGCCTCCATTACATTCGCATCTTACAGAATGAGGTGACGCAACCATTAAGATATTGAACGTTCGTAAGACTTTAATTCCCGTTCAACTGTCGCCTCTCAAGCTTCCTGTGTTTGCCTCAAATCACTTAAGGCGTAAATCCACCCCTGTTATCTTCATCTTTCCTTATCCAATCCAAACTGAAATGTGTCTAACGACCATGTGTTCAGAGAACATTACACTCCAATGGTCCTTCCTCCAACGTCGACGGTGCATTTTACACCACTGGAAAAAAATACAGCACCCTCAAAGACCAAATCATTTTATTGACAAGTGATGAGAAAGGTATTTCGCCATTGTAGGAGCATATGATAACAAGTTTAGGCCAATTAAAACACTTCTGTCACAGTAAAGGGTACTGAAAAAGTCACATCAACAGTGTACCCCCTTTTGGAGGCAACGCAGGCGGCTATTCTCTCATGCAAATGATCATAAGCGTGCCGAACGGTATCCTGCAATACATTGTTCCAAGCATTTTGTTGCTAGTCTAGTTGCTTTTGTTGCAGTTCGGCAATAGGCCTTGCGGAATCTGGGCAACGACTAAGTTCCCGCAAAAATATCAGGTCTCACACGTGTTCAATTGGCGAGGCATCTGGTGATATTGCTGTTGTACACCACGAAGAGCACGTTGCATCGCAGTAGCCTTGTGTGGACGTGCACTGTCTTGCTGAAAAAACACGTCACTCTGTCGAAGCAACGGCAGTATAACAGCTTACGCGTTGTAGCGTACATTGGTAACTTTATACTGCAGGAACATGAAATGTGACTGCGATTTGTAACAGATGATACCAACCTCCCGCCCCAACCACATCATAAGGCTGAAATGAGACCTGTGTGTTGTGGGCGAATTAACTCTGCAACATACAGCCCACCAGAAAGTCGCCATACAAGTATTCGCACGTCCATCTCTCGAACGCGGAGAGAATCTACTATGATATATGAAGGCAACAGAACATCATTCCACTACCCAGTTATTTCTTTCACGACACCAAGGTAGCCATGCTTGGCACTATGCTCGTACCAGTGGTAGCCTGGACAGAGGCACGTGACCTTAATCCTGCTGCAGGCAGAGTGTTTCCAGTGGTCCCCGTAGACACAGAAGGTGTAACATGTGCCCGGATATCATCCCTGAATGATGTTCGGTCGACCACCGCAGCTCTAACAATGCGTCGATCTTGACATAAGTCTGTTCTCCAGCGACGTCCAAAATCTCACCTACAGGTGAGCACTACTACGATTCATTATGCTTATATTATACGCTGGTGTCACTGAACACAGTGCCTGAGAGAGCTGTATTTTCTTCCAGCATCTTATATTTTTTCTTTAGCCACTTGCATGTTCTCTAACAGAGTAAATTCACTGCAACTATTAATGACGTTAATTTCGTCTCTCATAACCGTTATCAATTCTTATTACGATGATAACGACCTGTTCATTAGCAGGTTCCTACAATTGAAACACGAACTCGTAACAGTTTATCAGTTTTCTCCTTCAATTTGTTGAGGTGACCGCTATGCAGCAGCTTACTATATCATCACATCGTATGTACTCACACGGTTTCTTTCTTTAAACAAGCTCATTTCGTGGAGGTTTGCTATTGCGCCTAATTGACGTATTGTCTCCGATCTGATGATTAGGCGTGAAAGAAGTTCAGTTATCGCATAAAATTCAGCCACGAATACCACATCATGCACTCTGTGGGAAACTAGGCGTGTCGACTAAGCAACATAACGAATAAAGCAAATGATGTAAGGACAATAGTTCTACCACTAGCTGACACAGTATCAAGGATACTGTAACCGGTATCTGACAGTTTGTAAAAATAAGAAAACCTTCCCATGTTACATTTCCTTTAAATGTGCACAATAGGATCTTCAATGACTCCTGTTTCCAACCCAGATACTTGACCATCTTTTCCATTTGCCACCTTCAAGGTAAAACTACCACGTTTTTATGCTAAAGAACACGCAAGAGCCCTGATCCAATGACATTCGCAACGACTGACTTATATAGATCTTGGGTGATTTTCCACAGCGCTCTACAATATTTCCCTGTTTCTTTTCACACACGCATAAAAAAAAGTTTTGCATCACCACGGTTCCAAGAACTCCTGAAGTTAGACGTTGACTGTGGGTATTGTATCACAGACACAGTCCCTTTGTACAGAGCCGTCACTAAACCCGCCCAAAGATGTAAACAACCGTGCATGAGCAGCGCCTATTAGATGGAGGGGGTCGGACAGTCGATCAGTTCCACTCATTCCACAAGGAAGGAGGTCATGGCTCGTGTTGTCTGTGGTTCAACCATGTCTAGACGGTCAATACCGCGGTTCTATCGCGTCCACATTGTTACTTTGTGCCAGGAAGTGCTCTGAACAAGGGAAGTGTCCAGGCGTCCCGGAGTGAACCAAAGTGATATTGAGGAGATACAGAGACACAGGAACTGTCGATGACATGCCTGGTTCAGGCCGCCCAAGGGCTACTGCTGCAGTGGATGACCGCTACCTACGGATTATGGCTCGGGGGAAACCTGACAGCAACGGCACCATGTTGAATAATGCTTTTCGTGCAGCCACAGGACGTCGTATTACGACTCAGACTGTGAGCAGTAGGCTGCATTATGCGTAACTTCACTGCCGACGTCCGTGGCGACGTCCATCTTTGCAACCACGACACCATACAGAGCGCTACAGATGGGCCCAACAGCTTGCCCAATGGACCGCTCAGGATTGGCGTCATATTCTCTTCACCGATGATTGTCGCATATACCTTCAACTGGAGACGTGTTTGGAGGCAACGCGGTCAGGCTGAATACCTCAGACACACTGCCCCAGCGAGTGCAGCAAGGTGAGCGGTTCCCTGCTGTTTAGGGGTGGCGTTATGTGGGTCCGACGTACGCCGATGGTGGTCATGGAAGGCGCCGTAACCACTGTACTATAAGTGAATACTATCTTCAGACCAAAAGCGCAACCAGATCGGCAGCATATTGCCGAGGCATTCGTCTTCATGGACGACAATTCGCACCCCCATCGCGCACATCTTGTAAATGACTTCCTACAGGATAACGACATCGCTCGACTAGAGTGACCAGCATGTTCTCCAGACTTGAACCCTATCGCACATGCCTGGATTAGATTGAAAAGGGCTGTTTATAGACGAGGTGACCCACCAACCACTCTGAGGGATCTATGCCGAATCGCCGGTGAGAAGTGGGACAATCTGGACCAAGAGTGCCTTGATGAACTTGTGGTTAGTATGCCACGAGAATACAGGCATGCATCAATGCAAGAGGACGTGATACTGCGTATTAGAGGTACTGGTGCGTACAGCATTCTGGACCACCACCTCTGAAGGTCTCGCTGTATAGTGGTACAACATGCAATGTATGGTTTTCATGAGCAATAAAAAGGGAGGAAATGATGTTTATGTTGATCTCTGTTGCAGTTTTCTGTACAGGTTCCGGAACTTTCGGAACCGGGGTGATGCAAAACTTTTTTTGATCTGTATAGAAAAGGCAAATACTTTGAAGTACCCGATGGCGTTGATATTTTTCATTTGACTGGATACTATTACAGTGCTACTTTACATATGCATAGGCTTTCATAGCAAATGTCAATTTTTATCTAATCATTTTGGGTGTTACATCGACTAATTACGAAACTACCCAGTTCGTCGCCCTAGATGGCAACGCTGAAAAGACCGCCTAAACGACAATTTTGTTATATGGTGTTTTAGTGTTACATAACGACGACGAATAATACCAGAAAGCACTCTATTCAACACAACGTTTGAATAGAACTTCATCTGATAGCGTTCAAGAGGCGAATACATTTCTAAAGACATACATGACATTCATTATTCATTCATTTATTCTATATTGATTCATTCATTTATTACAAGATAATAATCTTTGCTGGAAATATATAGCTTCTGCTATTTTGTTTCAGTAGGCGGAGTCGACCACCTGAGCATTAGAGGGCGCATCACAATTAAGGGGCCACTGTTTTTAAACCCCATAATTGGTTCCCACTGCACCACAGAAGTTTGACATTTGGTTCAAAGGTACCAACAACCATCTTTTATAATCTTGCAAAAGCGTGGCACCTTGCATCTCCATCCTTGCAGTCGGCCATGTTTGAAACAGAAAAGTTTCGACACATGCAAAAGAAAAGTCAAAGCTCAGGTGGGTGAATGATGTCGTTTTGGAACCTAGTTTCACCAGAATTTTGCACAACACCACCGTCGACGTGCCACGCGGTGGGAAGGTGGCCACATTTATTTATTTATACAGTAAAACTTGCTCGAAACGGAATCGCCTGCGACTAAAATAATATTCCAAATTTGACATGTTTCCGGATTACACAAAGCTCATTGGGCTGCGTAAAATTTGTCGTCATCACGCACAAAGGTACAATAAACATTGTTTATTATGCACATACTGCATTTGCGTACTTTCACTCCAGCACAGTAGATGTTCATTTACTGTATATTGGACAATAGGACACTGGACTACCGCACTAACTGATTAATAACACGGCATTTCTATATTTTCACTCGAATTTTAAATTCGTTTATAATTGTTCGTACATACATATTATCCCCATGTTTATTTGCTTTACATTTCACTTTTTTCGCCACATATCAGGGAGGGAAACTTGTTTTAATTTCCTGTTCAAAATTGTTTTTTTCTAGGCAATTTTTTTGTACCGCACAATAGTTCCTATTGCATAACATCGTTTATTCATGCAACGGCTTCTTCTTTAGGCGTATTACTTTTTCTAAGGATATCATTTTGCTTTTCTTCTTCTTCCTTTGTTTCTTCTTAATCATCCTCTGTGTAGCAGATTTCTTTTAAATCTGTTGCTGAAGTGAAATTGGAGTGAGTTGACAGAAAGTATCACTTCGAATGTAATCATATCTGCACTACATGAAATGTTTCGCGTTTTCATTAATTCAACAATTTCTGCTATACTTTCTTGAACTTCGATGGCCACAGAAGCGTCTTGTTTTTGACCACCAACTCTCGCTTTGTTCAAGCACTTGGTGAACGTTTCGGGTTTTATTTCCTTTACTGCCAAACCAATCCAATTTACTGCATCCAGAACAGAAACTGACCGTGCAAGAGTAAACGCACTTTCTGCCTCTTCAACACTATGAGTAAGAGATTGCATCAATAATCGCCTATAACGACACTTGAATGTGTAAATAACACCCTGGTCCATGGGTTGTGTGAGGCTAGTTGAATCTGCAGGTAACCAAGCCAACTTCACGTTTGATAACGTTACTTTTGGGTGACAGGTAACATTGTCTAGTAAAAGAAGAACTTCGCGATTTTCTTTTTTTATTTTGGCATTGAAAGAACCGAGCCATTCTTCCGTAACACCACTCATCATCCACGCCTTTTTATTACTTCACCATGTGACTGGAAGCTCACTGACGTCTATGTTTTTAAAATAACGCGGTTTTGCTGCCTTTGCAATCAGCAGAGGCTTCTCCATTTCACCTAACATGTTTCCACACAGCAGTACAGTGAGTCTTTCCTTGGACATTTTTCCGCCTGTGCACTTTTCACCTCGAATTGCTAGCAATTTTGAAGGCAGCGCGCGATAAAATAGTCCTGTCTCATCAGCATTGAACACGTCGTTCGGGTCTTAATTCACAATTAACTTGGGCAGTATTCTCTTCCATTCTGCTGCTACACTTTCCTCCACATCCTTAGCTCCCCATACACTTCATTCTACACGATGTTGTGCCTATCTTTGAAACTGTCCAGCCATCCTGTAGATGCCTTAAATTTCGTAATTCCAAGCTCTTTTTGCGACTTTCAGGGACTCACTCTGCAACATGGGTCCAGATAAAGGTGAGTTTTTTGCCCATGCACTTACGAACCATTCCCACGCTATCTAGTAAATTTCTATATTTCCGGCCTTCTTTGCCTTTCTTTTAATCTGCCCGTCCCCTTTCATCCATTCATCCCAAATCTTATCCTTATTTCTTGAAGCGTCATAAATTAGTGTTTTATCGCATTTGAAACGCACCATAATTTCGCGCACAGAGAATTTGTCTTTCTCACTCACTTCGATTACATTAATCTTTCCGTTAAGAATTAACGAAACACACCGCTTGTTCGACATCATGTTAATGTATCCGCGATGGACCTCTTTTCTTGGTTTTTCGCCGCTTAACAGAGGTGTTAAATGTAACGTCCTTGTAAAGTCGTGAATAGCTAATGAACGAACTGTAATACAGTAGTAGTGTATGGGCTCTTTCCCGCGTTGTACAATGAATTATTACGTATATTCTAAGATTTACTTTCCATTCCGCTTTATACAAAAAATCAACATATAAAAGAGCACTGCGTCGGGACTAAAATACTTATACGGCTTCGGCAGTTTTCCACATTATACACGTGATGATTTGAGCAAGTTTTACCGTATTTCTTTATTTATTAACATCACAGAGTGACCACCACGTTGGTAATTATAGTGGATCGTTTGCTACTAAAAACTAGACAATTTTCAAAATTTTAGTACTTTTCTTATTTTTTATATAATTAAGTTGTAGTTAAAAAAGAAAACCAAAACAGAAAACATAAGACACATAAAGTACTATTTGGGAAAGGAAGGAAAACACACCAATTTTACTGTAGTCCTAAGAAGAAAATAATACACGAAAGGAAACATTTAGAAAACAAAAGAGGTCCCTTTACCTAAATTATTTCAAGTGGGAGAGCTTCAGTAAACGCTTCGAACCTGTCTCACCCGAATTAGTTTATTCTATTCTATTTAGCTACTAGTGTATGTATGTTGTGATATTAACTACCTGTGATTTGTGTATGAGCTATGACGGTGCTATTTGTTACTGAAATTGCTTCCTCCTCTTAACTGCGGGAGAGGAGCCTCGGGTGGCCACATCCCATCTCGCCCCTTCACGCTTCTGTGATGAAGGTCAGAACCGTGACGCCCGGTATTGAAATCACGAGGTTTTCTTGGCGAGGAAGGCATTTGAAACACATCAGTACTCAGAATCGATACGGATAGGCCTCAGGGTGTCAATGAAGCCACCCCTTCCCTTGGGGTGTCGAAGCCTGCACATTTCGCGGTTCCTCTCCAAGGACATAATTATTTTGCGACCACATTGTACATAACCGTCTTCCTTTGGAGTGTAGCATGGCTGCGGCTTTGGTATACAGAGAGGAATCACCAGGGACCGTTCAGAACATACGACGAAATTTAAACGTGGTCTAAAGCAGCAAATGGCATTCAGCGTTTTCAGCCCACTTCTTTTGCGTCCTCCTGTGTACTCAACGCAGAGGAGGTGGGGGGGGGGGGGCTGTCAAGGAGTTTTGCAACGCTGACACGAGCATCCCTTTCGACACTCTTGAGTTTTTGTAGCGCTAGCTCAGCGCGAAGCACCACTCAACCCAGATGTGTCGAAATGGTTGCCTGCCACATTGGAGCTTAGAGTCAGTTAATTGCTGCCTCTGTATGCGTCCACCCCCTGCCTCCCGACCGCCCCCCCCCCCCCCCCCGGAGCCGCCCCCCCCCCCCCATCCTCCTGTGAAGCACACTTTTCTGCTTACGATCACGTTCACATTTCGTCGAATAGTTTTTAACAGTCCCTAGTGATTTCGCTCTGTATACCAGAGCAAAAATTGCGCCTGAGCTACATTCCAGAGTGGTGCGATCATGTTAAAAAAAAAAAAGCGCGAGGGAGGGGGGGTGTCCGCAGTGTCAAGAAAGTCGTCCTGTTGCTCATCGCAATGCACGCTGTACTTTTCGACTATGAAAGTCTGGGAGTCAACGCCGTAGCAAAAGGGGTGTTTTCGTAGACACACTGTATGCCACAACCTGAGGCCTTCACCTGTCGATTCTGAGAGACGGTGCGCCTGAAATGTTTTGCTCGAACATCCAGAAGAAAATCGCTTGATTTCTACGCTAGGTGTCGCGCTTCTGACCTCCATATCAGAGGCGTTAAAAGAAGAGGTAAAATGTCGATAAGATGGGGTGTGACGAACTGTCCATCGTTTGACACATCCACGGTGGTGTTGAGCAGAACGTGATGAAATCTGGTGCCGATGTGACATCACTAACCCACCTTACACCTCACATGAACTTCTGAGCTTTATTTTTTTGCATGTGTTGCACCTTGCTGTTGGAAGTGTCGTCGAGTGTTAGGATGACGTAGCAGAGCGCCACGATTTTGCAGCATTATAGAGAAACGTTGTAGACATGTTTGAGCGAAATTTCAACTTCCGCGCCGCAATGGGAGACAATTGCTGGGTTTCTAAATAGTGATCCGTTAACTGCATTGCTCATTGTATATTTCGGTAACGTGATAAACTCACGCCGCTCGTAGAATACCGCTCACACGGCATCCACAACGTAGACGTAGCAAGTAAAAATCAACAAATCACGTTGCAGCGTACTTGAAATTTCATTTTAACAAGCTCACTATATTAGCAATGTGAGCTATCATCTCTTTGATGTTCGGCCTCACATGCGGTTCCTCTTCGTTGAAATGTCTTGGCACAAACTCGTCTAGGGGTTGAACGTCATGTGTCACATTATGCGCCCTAAATTAGACTCTTGTAAAGTTTGGTTAAATTGTCTGGGTGATGGCAAGTTTGCGAATTACAAACTTAACATAACAGATAATAACAGTAATAATAATATCGGGAACTAAATTAACGACACATAAATGATGTAGACCACATGGTTGCGATTTGGTTAGAATAATGTTTATTTAGAAACCAGACTAATAGCGAAAGTGGTCGTGTTTAGAGTTATTGTTACACTCTAAGGCATATCCATTTGGCCCAGTTCGATCATACACAATCTCACCGCGAAATACAAGTTATCTACTCGAAAAGTTAAGAGTTCACACCAGGCGCGCAGCTGCTCACCGCTCAGAGACTAAGTCTCGCGATACCACACAACGCGAAATTTTCTAAGTCGTTTCACTTCCTAGCTGCCTAAAGATCGACTGTCCGCTTTCGCGTCTCAGTACGGACTGTCCGCTTTGGTATCTCGACCAGAACTGTCCGCTTTCGCGTCTGCTCGAGATCTGTCTCTGCCCGTCCCCGGCCGAGTTTTCCCGCGCGCCGAATATCCTCGCTCAACTGACTAGGGCAGTTCCCTTTCCTGATGCCGTCCATCTGATTGGCTACAGCTTATTCTACGTTATTTTACATTTTAACATATTTAAATAATCAAAGCTTGACCACTTTCACCTTCTGAATAAAGTAACAATAATATCTATTACATAATAAACGTTAAATTCTTTTACATAAAACCAATGCAATTTCCTTATTAACTTTGAATGTGACGGCCAGTAACCTTGCACCTATGTGCTTTCTGATAAATAAATAAAGAACAAAAGTAACTATTATGCACTAAACTTACAACAAATATTCTATTACCTAATAATTCAATAATGTGTCAAACTGTCATCGTTCAAAGTGTTCTGTGTGGAGGAAATGATCTGAAGCTTAACTGAAAATACTGATAATTTAAATTTACTATATCTTAAAAACAAATAAAGTTACAGAGTTGATATTTACGACGTTTGTCATTTTAATGGTGCTCTTCTATATGAAATATCAATCGTTAAGATCGACCAAAGCGTTCAGATTTTTGCATTCAGGTCTTTGTTACAAAACTTGTGAATTTCTCTTTAACAGTAAATCCTAAACTGTTATTGATATGATAAATATTCAAGTTTTATGGGATCACTGTGAAAATTTATGAAGGATGGTAGATTAAAATTACTGTGGCTTCATTCCCTGCATTACTACAGAATTAAATAATTTCCATAAATGTTTCCCTTTATGGCTGATCTTAGGTCCGTAATATTTAACACTTCTACGGCTCCTCGGCCACAAGCGACTTCTACAGGTTTTTCCTATGACGTAGGTCCTCGTCTGTCTCACTCGCACACTACAGCGCTTAGGTCTCAATAGACAATAGACGCCGGCCGGAGTGGCCGAGCGGTTCTAGGCACTACAGTCTGGAGCCGCGCGACCGCTACCGTCGCAGGTTTGAATCCTGCCTCAGGCATGAGTGTGAGTGATGTCCTTAGGTTAGTTAGGTTTAAATTGTTCTAAGTTCTAGGGGACTGATGACCTCAGAAGTTAAGTCCCATAGTGCTCAGAGCCATTTGAAGACAATAGACGCCTGTGAGTTTCCCCAACTCGTGGTGAATCTGCTCTCTTTGTGGAACACGGTCCTGGGCGACAGGGTTCGTTTCACAATTCCTGAATGCTGACTCTTTCGGCCGTATACTTAAATGAGAGCGAAATGCTCGTTAACTCACACCAAAATACTGCACCACAAATCTTGTAGATGGCAGAGTCCTCAGTGATACTGTGCAACTTTTGTATCAGTGCAAGCTTCAGGCCGACTGATTGAGAAACACATCTTTTCATTCAAAATACTTGCCAGGTTGTCACATCATGGCACTGTAGATTTCTAGATAGGAAAGCAATCGCGAAAATTGTTATCTCGTGGCTGCCTGCAATTCCATAGGCTCTCAATAATTTGAATCACTGAATCCAATAATTAGTAAAAATGTTGTCACGCTTGAGACGTATGCCTTTCAGTTATCATGTGAGGAATTTTTTCCTGTTCTTTGCACCATGAGTTTCACACATGATTCTTCCTTTTCAGTAGTTCACTAGTTTCGCGACTGCTCATATATTGAGCGATGAGTGCTGGTTCATTACTAACAGTTGGAACACTGCACTCGAGTGATTCGGCATATTCGCTTTCCGCAGCCTGCTTGGTATGCTGAACCCTTGGTACGCCATTACCGGCCGCAGATTGGGCAGGAATGTTGGTCCGCGGCGGCGCCATACGGAACAGCGCGGTATGCGGCGAACACGGCTCCCAGCGGACGGCTGCTGCTCTAATGCAGTTAACGGTTCGATTGTCGAGAGCGCACCGCTACTGATGACGTCATGCTTTCCCTCCCTCCCTCCCTCTCTCTCGCTCTCTCTCTCTCTCTCTCTCTCTCTCTCTCTCTCTCTCTCTATCTGTCTCTGTATCGCTCTCTCCCTCTCTATATTTGTCCCTGCTCAGTTACCTGTCTTTGAATATTCAATCAACACAAGCTACGTCTCTTGGGCGATATAATGTGTACCGATGGTCATGTGCCAAACTACATTATCTGAGAAAATGTATCCGACCCTTATTAGCATGAATACGGCGTGTGTCCACCTTCGCCTGTACGACTGCTTCAACTCTGGGGACACTCTCAACGAAATGGCTGAATATATGTGCAGGAATGGCAGCCCAGTTGTCCTCGAGAACCGAAAACAGATAATATAGGTCTCGAGCGAAATCGACGTTCTAACTCATTCTAAAAGTGTTCCATTAAGTTTAAGGCGCGGCTCTGGACAAGCCAGTCCTTTTCAGAAATGTTATAGTGCTCAAACCAATCCATCACATATGGTGCTTCAGAACGGGGTGCATTGTCCTGCCGGTAGAAGGAGTCATCGCCTCTTAACTGTTCCTCTACTGTGTGCAGTATACAGTGCTGTCACACGTATCCTAGTACTATCAGGGTTTGATAAGTGCAATTAGAGGGTCACACCATAGCAACGAAAAACCCAGGTACCGTAACACATCATCGGTATGGTAGACAATGGTCTCCAGGCATTCGTCAAACCCAAACTCTTCCATCGGATTTCCACGTGTTATAACGAGACTCGTCACTCTAAATCATTCGTTTCCAATGATGCACTGTCCACTGGCGTCGCTCTTTACACAACCTCAAGCACTAGCTACAGAAATGTGACTTATGAGAAGCTCTCAGAGCGTAAAATCTCCTTCGTTTAAACTCTCTTCCCACAGTCATTGTTAGAGCTGAAATGATAGTAGCAGTTAGGAACTAACGAGTGATTTCTTCTGCAGATTTCATGCGACTTTTTACAATGTCCCCCCCCCCCCCCCGTCCCCTTCCCCACACACACACACAGAATGCTCGACGGTCCATCAGCAAATGAAGTGTGCTTGGTCTTGGTTTAGCTGTGGTTATTCCTACGCATTTCCATAAACACAAAATTTGACCAACTTCGAATGACTGAAAGATCCCTGACGGGTTTGTTATTCTGATGACATCTAATGTCCAGTCCAGTAAGCTCTCTCGATCGCCCCATTGTGCTGTTACTGCTTCTCTATTGACAATGCAATACCCCCCTCCCGTCCTTGCACATTGTGACTTGTATTCACAAATTGCTGGAAACAAACGAAAATTTGTGCCGGATCGGGACTCAAACGAGGATTTCCCGACATTTGCGAGCGATCGCCTTAACCGCTTTGGCTAATGACAGATCCAAAATTTCATACACTATGTGATCAAAAGCATCCGGACACCCTCAAAACTTCAAAACTATACGTTTTTCAGATTAGGCGCATTGTGCTGCCACCTACTACCAGGTGCTCCATATCAGGGACCTCAGTAGTTATTAGAAATCGTGAGAGAACAAAATGGGACGCCCCGCGGAACTCACGTACTTCGAACGTGATCAGGTGATTGGGTGTCACTTGGGTCATATGTCAGTACGCGAAATTTCCACACTCCTAAACATCCCTAGGTCCGCTGTTTCCGATGCGACAGTGACGTGTAAACGTGAAGGGACGCGTACAGCACAAACGAGTACAGACCGACCTCGTCTGTTGACTGACAGACACCGCCGACAATTGAAGAGGGTCGTAATGTGTAATAGGCAGACATCTATCCAGACCATCACACAGGAATTATAGACTGCACCATGATCCATTGCAAGTACTAAGACAGTCAGGCAGGAGGTGAAGAAACTTGGATTTGTTGGTCGAACGGCTGCTCATACGCCACAAATCACGCCAGTAAATGCCAAACGACGCCTCGCTTGGTGTATGGAGCGTAAAGATTGGACGAGTGAACAATGGAAAAACGTCGTGTGGAGTGACGAATCACGGTGCACAGTGTGGCGATCCGATGGCAGGGTGTGGGTGCGGCGAATTCCCGGTGAACGTCATCTGTCAGCATGTTTATCGCCAACAGTAAAATTCGGAGGCGATGGTGTTATGGTGTGGTCGTGTTTTTCATGGAGGGGGCTTGCACCCCTTGTTGTTTTGTGCGGCACTATCACAGCACAGGTCTACATTGATGTTTTACGCACCTTCTTGCTTCCCACTGTTGAAGAGCAATTCGGGTATGATGATTGCATCTTTCAACACCATCAAGCACCTGTTCTTAATGCACGGCCTGTGGCGGAGTGATTACCCGACAGTAACATCGCTGAAATGAACGGCCTGCACAGAATCCTGACTTGAAACCTACAGATTACCTTCGGGATGTTTTGGAACGCCGACATCGTGCCAGGCCTCACCGACCGACGTCGATACCTTTCCTCAATGCAGCATTCCGTGAAGGATGGGCTGCCATTCCCCAAGCAACCTTCCAGCACCTGACTGAACATATGGTTGCAATAGTGGAAGCTGTCATCAAGGCTAAGGGTGGGCCAACACCATACTGAATTTCAGCGTTACCGATGGAGGGCGCCACGAACTTGTAAGTCATTTTAAGCCAGGTATCCGAATACTTATAGTGTATGTCCCAGTGGCCTCTACCCAAAGTGCTCGCACAGTCATGTTATTCCCGCAGAGAGACAGACTTATTTAGCTTTCTCAACACATTGTCTTGGCATTGGCATGAAATATATTTAAGTTTAGCGTCTGTATCTGCCAGTGTGTGTAAAGTTAAATGTAATGTTTCTTCGGATTTGCACCAAAAAATGGCTCTGATCACTGTGGGACTTAACATCTGAGGTCATCAGTCCCCTAGATCTTAGAACTACTTAAACCTAACTAACCTAAGGACATCACACACACCCATGCCCGAGGCAGGATTCGAACCTGCGACCGCAGCGATCGCCCGGTTCCAGACTGAAGCGCCTGGAACCGCTCGGCCACCCCGGCCGGCTGGATATGCACAGACACTGCCAAATACAGACACTGCACTAGTGTCCTCTTATATTGGTAAGCCCATGTCTCGTGACATCTTCTGGACAATTGTGCATTATCTATGGGTGCCTGGATACTTTTCATTAAATAGTGTACAAATTACTTTCTTAAAATAACTCGCTGATCGTTCTAGAATATTGTTCATAGTGTGTAACTAATGGAAGGCGGTCAAATGGCCCTTGACAGCTATCGTCAGTTTTGCCATTGAAATGATGTGCATGTGACAGATACCCGTACGGTAGCAGCTCTGTAAGTTCGATAGCCGTGGAAGAGTAGAGGAAAGGAACTACCGAGTTTGGACGTGTCCTTTATCACACCGTGGACGAAGTTGTCCGACTTACTTATGTCAACGTAAAGCGACCAACGTGTCGACAGAAATGCTGCGCGATTCGCAGCCATGCAACTCGGCATAAGGATAGTCTTCGTAAAAATACAGGAACTGGAGAATGCCTGACTGGAGGCGCCTTGCGTGGCCCGAGAACTCGTGAGTTTACCTCTTTCCAAAGCTCGCGAATTTTCGCGTGCACCTACGGTTCCATGATCCATTTAACCCGTAGTCTGTGGAAAGCATACCTCAGTCTGACAGGTGTTTAGTTGGTGTGTTTCGTACCATGAGTTGCATTCACTCATTCAGGTAACCTTCCTTTTAAAGATTTTAGGTGACGAAATACTGCCATTTCTGCTACGCCTTAATGGTGATTATACCGTGAACACTCCCGTGTTCCAAGACGAAGAAAACTCTGTCTAAAGGGCTCAATGCGTAACCTATTGATTTAACGAACACGCAGACACTCTTCAAATGGTTCAAATGGCTCTAAGCACTATGGGACTTAACATCTGAGGTCATCATTCCCCAAGACTTAGAAATACTTAAACCTAACTAACCTAAGGACATCACACACATCCATGCCCGAGGCAGGATTCGAACCTGCGACCGTAGCACCAGCGCGGTTCCGGACTGAAGCGCCTAGAACCGCTCGGTAACACCGGCCGGCGCAGACACGCTATCGCGTTGCGACTGACCTGTTAAATAACCTAGTATTAATGCAATAGGAAATGTCATGGACTGTTCGGTACAGCGGGTAAAAAGTAAAAATCAGTATCCCCCTCTTCCCCCACACTTGTATACCAGTTTTGTAGTTGTATGTGTCGTAACCATCAATATATTTTCACCAACGGTAGCTACAAGAGTTTTAGCGTGTGACCTCCTCCCCCTCCCCCCCCCCCCCCCTTTCGTCGGGATTAGCGCGGAAAAACATCTCTTATTATCCGTCGACGATGGCCCACCATTGGCAGCTCAAGATTTTTCCCAATAATCCCTCATCTCCAGCACAAGCGCAGGAATACTCCCATTTTTAAGAGAAGGTCATACTGGTCTCTGACAGTGACCAGCCTACAGTGGACACCATAAGTTCCTGAAGATAATCCAAACAGAGAGGTCGAAACGTCGATTGTCTGAGGAACTATGATGCGACCTAACAACCCAGAAGATTTTATCTTCTTCAATGATTGGTTTCAGCGGCATACACTACGTGATCGAAAGTATCAGGACATCTGGCTTAAAATGACTTACAAGTTCGTGGCGCCCTCCATCGGTAACGCTGAAATTCAGTATGGTGTTGGCCCACCCTTAGCCTTGATGAAAGCTTCCAGGAAGTAGCACAGGTCTCACAAACTCTCAAGAAATGAAATATGAGTAACTCATTGAATTACGGGCCCATATCACTGACGTAGATTAACAGTAGAGTTTTGCAACTTATACTATGCCCCATGAACCATGGACCTTGCCGTTGGTGGGCAGGCTTGCGTGCCTCAGCGATACAGATGGCCGTACCGTAGGTGCAACCACAACGGAGGGGTATCTGTTGAGAGGCCAGACAAACGTGTGGTTCCTGAAGAGGGGCAGCAGCCATCTCAGTAGTTGCAGGGGCAACAGTCTGGATGATTGACTGATCTGACCTTGTAACACTAACCAAAACGGCCTTGCTGTGCTGGTACTGAGAACGGCTGAAAGCAAGGGGAAACTACAGCCGTAATTTTTCCCGTTGGCATGCAGCTTTACTGTATGGTTAAATGATGATGGCGTCCTCTTGGTTAAAATATTCCGGAGGTAAAATAGTCCCCCATTCGGATCTCCGGGCGGGGACTACTCAAGAGGACGTCGTTATCAGGAGAAAGGAAACTGGGCTTCTACGGATCGGAGCATGGAATGTCAGATCCCTTAACCGGGCAGGTAGGTTAGAAAATTTAGAAAGGGAAATGGATAGGTTAAAGTTAGATATAGTGGGAATTAGTGAAGTTCTGTGGCAAGAGGAACAAGACTTTTGGTCACGTGAATTCAGGTTTGTAAATACAAAATCAAATAGGGGTAATGCAGGAGTAGGTTTAATAACGAATAAAAAAAATAGGAGTACGGGTAAGCTACTACAAACAGCATAGTGAACGCATTATTGTGGCCAAAATAGACACGAAGCCCACGCCTACTACAGTAGTACACCTTTATATGCCAACTAGCTCTCTAGATGATGAAGAAATTGATGAAATGTATGATGAGATAAAAGAAATTATTCAGGTAGTGGAGGGAGACGAAAATTTAATAGTCATGGGTGACTGGAATTCGACAGTAGGAAAAGGGAGAGAAGGAAACATAGTAGGTGAATATCGATTGGGGCTAAGAAATGAAAGAGGAAGCCGCCTGGAAGAATTTTGCACAGAGCATAAGTAGGTGAATATGGATTGGGGCTAAGAAATGAAAGAGGAAGCCGTCTGGAAGAATTTTGCACAGAGCATAACTTAATCATAGCTAACACTTGGTTCAATAATCATAAAAGCAGGTTGTATGCATGGAAGAATCCTGTAGACACTAGAAGGTATCAGATAGATTATATAATGGTAAGACAGAGATTTAGGAACCAGGTTTTCAATTGTAAGACATTTCCAGGGGCAGGTGTGGACTCTGACCACAATCTATTGGTTATGAACTGTAGATTAAAACTGACGAAACTGCAAAAAGGAGGAAATTTAAGGAGATGGGACCTGGATAAACTGACTAAACCAGAGGTTTTACAGAGTTTCAGGGAGAGCATAAGGGAACAATAGACAGGAATGGGGGAAAGAAATACAGTAGAAGAAGAATAGATAGCTATGAGGGATGAAGTAGTGAAGGCAGCAGAGGATCAAGTAGGTAAAAAGGAGAGGGCTAGTAGAAATCCTTGGGTAAAAGAAGAAATATTGAATTTAATTGATGAAAGGAGAAAATATAAAAATGCAGTAAATGAAGCAGGCAAAAAGGAATACAAACGTCTCAAAAATGAGATCGACAGGAAGTGTAAAGTGGCTAAGCAGGGATGGATAGAGGACAAATGTAAGGATGTAGAGGCTTATCTCACGAGGAGTAAGATAGATACTGCCTACAGGAAAATTAAAGAGACCTTTGGAGAAAAGAGAACTATTTGCATGAATATCAAGAGCTCAGATGGAAACCCAGTTCTAACCAAAGAAGGGAAAGCAGAAAGATGGAAGGAGTATATAGAGGGTCTATACAGGTGCGATGTATTTGAGGACAATATTATGGAAATAGAAGAGAATGTAGATGAAGATGAAATGGGAGATACGATACTGAGTGAAGAGTTTGACAGAGCACTGAAAGACCTGAGTCGAAACAAGGCCCCGGGAGTAAACAACATTTCATTAGAACTACTGACGGCCTTGGGAGAGCCAGTCCTGACAAACCTCTACCACCTTGTGAGCAAGATGTATGAGACAGGCGAAATACCCTCATACTTGAAGAAGAATATAATAATTCCAATCCCAAAGAAAGCAGGTGTAGTCAGATGTGAAAATTACCGAACTATCAGTTTAATAAACCACAGCTACATAATACTAACGCTAATTCTTTACAGACGAATGAAAAAACTGGTAGCAGCCGACCTCGGAGAAGATCAGTTTGGATTCCGTAGAAATATTGGAACACATCAGGCAATACTGATTTTGGACTTATCTTAGAAAATAGATTAAGAAAAGTCACACCTACGTTTCTAGCATTTGTAGGCTTAGAGAAAGCTTTTGACAATGTTGACTGGAATACTCTCTTTCAAATTCTGAAGGTGGCAGGGGTAAAATACAGGGAGCGAAAAGCTATTTACAAGTTGTACAGAAACCAGATGGCAGTTATAAGAGTCGAGGGACATCAAAGGGAAGCAGTGGTTGGGAAGGGAGTGAGGCAGGATTGTAGCCTCTCCCCCATGTTATTCAATCTCTATATTGAGCAAGCAGTGGAGGAAACAAAAGAAAAATTCGCAGTAGGTATTAAAATCCATGGAGAAGAAATAAAAACTTTGAGGTTCGCCGATGACATTGTAATTCTGTCAGAGACAGCAAAGGACTTGGAAGAGCAGTTGAACGGAATGGAGAGTGTCTTGAAAGGAGGATATAAGATGATCATCAACAAAAGCAAAACAAGGGTAATGGAATGTAGTCGAATTAAATCGGGTGATGCTGGAGGAATTAGACTAGGAAATGAGACACTTAAAGTAGTAAAGGTGTTTTGCTATTTGGGGAGCAAAATAACTGATGATGGTCGAAGTAGAGAGGATATAAAATGTTGACTGGCAATGGCAAGGAAATCGTTTCTGAAGAAGAGAAATTTGTTAACATCGGGTATAGATTTAAGTGTCAGGAAGTCGTTTCTGAAAGTATTTGTATGGAGTGTAGCCATGTATGGAAGTGAAACGTGGACGATAAATGGTTTGGACAAGAAGGGAATAGAAGCTTTCGAAATGTGGTGCTACATAAGAATTCTGAAGATTAGATGGGTAGATCACATAACTAATGAGGAGGTATTGAATAGAATTGGGGAGAAGAGGAGTTTGTGACACAACTTGACAAGAAGAAGGGACCGGTTGGTAGGACATGTTCTGAGGCATCAAGGGATCACAAATTTAGCATTGGAGGGCAGCGTGGAGGATAAAAATCGTAGAGGGAGACCAAGAGATGAATACACTAAGCAGATTCAGATGGATGTAGGTTGCAGTATGTACTGAGAGATGAAGAAGCTTGCACCGGGTAGGGTAGCATTGATAGCAGCATCAAACCAGTCTCAGGACTGAAGACCACAACAACAACAATTATGTTCGAACATTAATAATCACTCGAAGCAAACGGCCCATTGACAAATAGTGAATACGGATTCATAAAATATACTTCTTATGAAACACAGCTAGCAGTCTAGTCACACAAAGTAGTGAGTGCTGTCGACGGGGGGTCTCAAATTGATATCATATTTCTAGGTTTGTTAAAGGCTTTTTACATCGTTCCTTACAAGTGGCTTCTATTCAAATCACGTGCCTATGATCGCCGTAGCCGTGCAGCTGGGTTCCCTGACAGAAATGTGACAATTCTTAATAACTGATAGCGATTCATCTAGACAGCCAAAGTGATATCTGGGGGAGCGTTACAGGTCCTCTACTGTTCCTACATAACTATTCAGGAGACGATATGAGCAGCCCTTTATATTGTTTGCAAATGATGCTGTCACTTGCCTTCAAGCAAAGTTATTACAAAATCAAGTCTAATTGCAAACTGATTTAGACATCTGTATGGTGCGAAAAGCGGCAATTGGCTCTAATTAAGGAGGAGTGTGAGATCACCTACATGCGTAGTAAAAAGAATCTGTTAAATATCGTTTATTCTATAAATCAAACAGATCAGTTCAACTAAATACCTATGGATTACAGTCACGAACAATTTAAGTTGAAACGATCACGTAGGTAATGAGTGAGGAAGGCAAATCAAACGCTGCATTTTATTGGCAGGAACAAATCCACTAAAGACAATACGTACACTACACTTGCCCATCCTCTGTTAGAATATTGCTGTACGCTAGGGAGCCCTTATCAGATAAAATTGATGGAGGAGATCGAAAACTGCAAGTTATCAAGATTTAAGTGAGTTTGAAAGTGGTGTTATACTCGGCGCACGAGCGACGGGACATAGCATCTCCGACGTAGGGATGAAGTGGAGATTTTCCGGTACGGCCATTTCGCCAGTGTACCGTGAATATCAGGAATCCGGTAAAATATCAAATTTCCGACACTACTGTGGCTGGAAAAAGATCCTGCAAGAAGGTGACCATCGATGGCTGAAGAAAATCGTTCAACCTGACAGAAGTTCCACCCGTCCCCAAATTGCTGTAGATCTCAGTGCTGGACCATTAACAACTGTCAGCGTGCGAACCATTCAACGAAACATTACCGATATGGGCTTTCGGAGCCTAACACCCACTCACATACCCTTGATGACTGCACGATACAAAGCTTTACGCTCCGCCTCGACCCTTTATCATCGACACTGGACTCTTGATGACTGGAAACATGTTGATTGGTCAGACGAGTCTCGTTTCGAATTGTATCGAGCGTTTGGTCGTGTACAGGTATGGAGACAGTTTCATGAATCCGTGGACCCTGCATGTGAGTAGGTGACTGTTCAAGCTGGCGGATGCTCTGTAATGGTATGGGGCGTGTGCATTTGATGTGATATGGGACCCCTGATACGTCTAGATACGACTCTGACAAATGACACGTACGTAACCATCCTGTCTGATCACCTGCATCCATTCATGTCCATTGTGCATTCCGACGGACTAGGGCAATTCCAGCAGGACGATGAGACACACCCCACAAGTCCAGAATTGCTACAGAGTGGCTCCAGGAACACTCTTCTGAGTTTAAACACTTCCGCTGCCCACCAAACTCCCCAGACATGAACGTTACTGAGTATATCTGGGATGCCTTGCAACGTGCTGTTTAGAAGAAATCTCCACCCCCTCGTACTCACACGGAATTATGGAGAGCCCTGCAGGATTCATGGTGTTAATTCCCTCCAGCACTTCTTCAGACATCAGTCGAGTCCATTCCATGTCGTGTTGCGGGACATCTGCGTGCTCCCGGGGGCCCTACACGGTATCAGGATATGTACCAGTTTTTTGGCCCTTTAGTGTAATGCGAGAAATAAGAGCTAGAACCGAAAGATTTAAGTGTTATTTTTTTGCCTGCTGTTCGATAGTGAACAGTAGACAAAAGGTATGAAAGTGAGTCGATGAACCCTCTGCCAATCACTTAACTGTGAATTGCAGAGGTGTCATGTAGATGTAGATATGTCATATCTATTTCTGTATCTCCTTTTACATCTACATTATTACCCATAAATTCATAATTAAGTGTCTGGCAGGGGGTTCATCCAACCACCTTCAAGCTATTTGTTCACCGTTCCACTCTCAAACGGCGAGCGGGAGAAACGAGCACTTAAATCTTTCTGATTTCTCTTATTTTATCTTGATGATCTTTTCTCTCTATGTAGGTGAGCGCCATGATTCAGTTTTCGCCATCAGAGGAGAAAGTTGGTGACTGAAATATCACGAGAAGAT
The DNA here is from genome assembly GCF_021461395.2 of Schistocerca americana. Taxonomy (NCBI): domain Eukaryota; kingdom Metazoa; phylum Arthropoda; class Insecta; order Orthoptera; family Acrididae; genus Schistocerca; species Schistocerca americana. The sequence continues at coordinate 358,619,347 of NC_060123.1, forward strand.
CCTGCCACATCGAAAAACGCCTTAAGATTGCCACCTCCATTCACGTCTTATGTTCGTGGCACTCTCTCCCCTATTTCGACATAATACAAAACGAGCTGCCCCTCTTTGAACTTTTCCGATGTCTTCCGCAAGTCCCATCTCATGCCGATTCCACACTGCACAACAATACTCCACAAGAAACCGGACAAGCGTAGTGTAAACAGTCTCTTTAGTAGAACTGTTGCACTTTCTAACTATTCTGCCCATGAATTGCAGTATTTGGTTTCCTTTATCCACAACATTACTTATGTGACCTTTCAAATCAAGTTATTAGTAAATATATTCCTAAGTACTTATTTGAAATTGCAGCCTGTAGATTTCTGTGATTTCTCATTTAGCAGATTTCTTTTAGAATTCATTTGGAAGATTCATACTTTTCATTATTTAGAGCCGTTTTCCAGTTTTCGCAAGATACAGATACCTTGTCTGAATCATTTTGCAATAGTATCATCTGCAGACAATGTAAGTGGGCTGCTCAGATTGTCTCCTAAATCGTTTATGTAGATCAGGAACAGGAGATGGCCTGTATCACTTCCTTGGGGAATGTCAGATATTATTTCTGTTTTACTCGATGACTTTCCATCATTTATTACAGCCTGTGACCGTTCTCACAGGAAATCACGAATTCAATCACACAACTGAGACGATACTCCGTAGGCATAGAATTTCTCTCTAAGTCACTTACCGCGCGGGATTAGCCGAGCGGTCTGGAGCGCTGCAGACATGGACTGTGCGGGTGGTCCCGGCGGAGGTTCGAGTCCTCCCTCGGGCATGGGTGTGTGTGTTTCTCGTTAGGATAATTTATGTTAAGTAGTGTGTAAGCTTAGGGACTGATGACCTTAGCAGTTAAGTCCCATAAGATTTCACATACATTTGAACATTTTCATTTGTCACTTGTGAGGAACGGTGTCAGAAGGAACTCAAAAATATGAAATCAATTTGAAGTCCCCTGATGAAAGCACTCATTATTTTGTGAGAGTAATATTTTATGAATCACGGCTGTGCGTTAACAGACCGTTTCCTTTAAGTTAATTCACAAACCCATAACACAGTATATGTTGGAGAATCCTGTTGCAAATAGTCTGTTATTAAGCGGATTACAACTATTTACGTTCTAGGGTATTGGTGTAACTTGTGCAACTTACCAGTCTTTAGTTTTGGTTCATTCTATGAGACAGCGGTAATATATGATTGCTAAATATGGAGCTATCGTATCGGCATACTGAAAGGAACCTGATTGTTATACAATCTGGACCGCAGGCCTTTGCTTTATTAAGTGATTTAAACTGCTTTACTACACCCAGGATATCTGTTTCTAAGTTACTCATATTGGCAGCTGTTATTGATTCGAATTTTGGAATATTTAATTCTTCTTGATTTGTGAAGGAATTTCGGAAAAGAGTGCTTGGTAATTCTGGTTTACTTTCACTGTCACCATTGTTATCACGCAGTGAAGGTATTGATTGTGTCTTGCCACTGGTGTACTTTACGTACGAGCAGAATCTCTTAGTGTTTCATGCCAGATTTCGGAGCAGATTTCCATTGTCTAAATTTCAAGTATGTTGCATTGAAGTTCGCATTAAATTGGAGCTTCTGTAAAACTTCGTGAACTTGGGGATTTTGCGTTCTGTTAATTTTGGCATACTTGTTTTATTGCTTCTGCAGCAGTGTTCTGACTCGTTTTGTGTACCACGTGAGGCCTGTAGTCTCTCTTACTCGCCAAATTAAGGCCATTATTGAGGCTGGAGCTCGTGTTACACAGTATCAGCGTTATGTCTCCTGGGGGACTGTTACGTTGTTCGTTCGGTCCTTGTGTAATGGCTCAATATTCCTTCACTAAAGAAATTCGATAGCAGTTGTAAAACGCAATAACGAATTCCAATGTTTCCTATTGCACTATACAGGTTATACTAACTGGGATATTTGCTGGATCAGTGCTGCCAGGGCACATCATTTTAATACGCGCGTCACAAATCGTGTAGATTGGTGAACGTGAAACTGCCCAAGACCAGCAGACGCCGGCGAAACATTTTACATGTCTTCCAGCCATTTTAAGGCAAGCTTCGTAATAAACATTCACATACGTAAATAATTAAAGTTCTCTGCTCAAGAAGTACTGAACGATTTCGATATAATGTGTAGCTGCTGCAACGTCATAATACGTGGAAAAAAATTACAGGAAACCAATTCTCTCGCAGCAAAATGGTATCCCTTTAAGTATATGTAGTTTCATCGTACATTGTGCATATCACCCCGGACTAAAAAATGTAGATGCACACGCCATACTTTATACAGCGTATTTAGGTGAGCACGAAAATCAATACTTTATACAGCGTATTTAGGTGAGCACGAAAATCACACTATAGAATCCAAAACGAAGGTCGAATAAAAACAGCGAAAATGCTGGAAACGTAATACGTACTGTTAATCAAATATATATATATTACTTTATCAAAGACTCCTGGCCAGTTAACAATGTTGCTCGTGCTACAGAGTTAAAAAATGTATGGACGCATCATTGACACACGGACACGTTGCATGAAATTTCAGACAAACTCGGTATGTCGGGAACTTCCTGCCATTTTTGTGACGATCTTTTGTGAGCGTATATGTGAAGATGGTAAGAAGGCTTAGCACTGGAATATCGTGGCAGGTAGTTATCGCCATTCGACGGGAAAGTCTTATATACTCGTATAACAACCACGTGCTGTAAACAGATACAGTCGTGCTCAAAAGTATCCGAACTACCTGAATTGCATTTCGCCTGATTCGAATGCAACCCACATAGCGCAGCTGTCTAGCAGATCCTCTAATCGCCCCTTGGTACAGTCGTTTGGTTATTGAAAATGGTTCCAACAAGTCACTGCTAGAAAACACTGCTCTGTATCGCAATAACTCAAGATGTAAAGTAATACCAAGGTACTACAAATATCAGGAAACATCTTATCACAGACAAGACGGTTCTTCAGGCTTGTAAGCTCACATTTATTACAATAAATGACATACATGAAATGTTACCACTCTATTATTACGTCAGATAGGTAATAATGAGAGTTATTACCTATCAATAAACTGCATGTGCATTGTAAGACTGTTATAGATAACATCAGAGAATTCGCATATATCCTTGATGATTAATTTCTCTCTCATGTTAACTAATGTTTTAACAACACTAAAAGAAACCGTACGAAAATTGTGCACTGGATTATAAGAAATGAAATAAAACTACCCACGATAACCTTACGACGAAAGTCTGTTTCAATAAAACTGAGTATCTGTACACAAGCATGCCTCTATCGGCACGAATTAGTAAAATACTAATCACATAGATTTCGATTGGGTCTGTGTTTGATTGGTATGCTGTGTCATACTCAAGTGGCATGCAAATGTGGCATTTCATAAATAAAGTTATGCATTCCTAGCAACCCAAAATTTGTTTGTCAGCAGCGGAAAGAGGTGTAACCTGTTGTGCAGCATTGCAAGTTTTTCACCATTGCACTATGAGCCGAAAGTATTTTCTTGCGATTTCCTTATCGATGTGTGATCTGACTGCTTGTAGCTCTTTCACGGAAGGGATAAAAACGTTACAGTCAGCAAGACTGGAACCGCAAACAATAACAGGCGCTTTCTTTCAGGTTAGCACGTTTCCACAGAGCTAGGGAAGAGGCATGCGTCTACGCCTCCTCTTACGAGACCATTAGTGGCTAGAACTCGTATACCCTATTTAAAGGACGAGATTAGATGCGACTTTCACGTGCAACGACTTTCCTGGGCTGAAAACCGTAAATTTACAATCGTTTGTTTGATCCAGTACTAAAATATTCATAATTTCATTTCAAGCCCTATCACGTGCATACCAGTCTGCTAGTGAAGATTAACGTGCATTTTTAATGTCTGTTCATGTGTTGCCAACAATCGCAATAGGTGTCGTTATTTCCGGTCAAACACGCACACATCTTACTGTTCGTGAGTAAGCGAGTGTTACTTAAGCTATGTTCGTGGATGATAAAGAAGGACGGTAAGTGTGCGGTTCGATTGTCGCTCAGGCACAAAAACTTGTATCCTTATTTTAGATTTAGACACCTAGCAGCTGGTAAGAAAAACCAATACGTAACATTTGATTTTACTTAGTTAACATTCCGATTGCGTGCTGGTTCAAATGGTTCCATAGATCATGAATACGACATTTCGTAAGGATGTAGAACGTGTCATTTTTATGAAAGATTTCTTTACATACCATGATTCAGTTTCTTTGCAACAATTTTTTACTCTCTTTCTCCCATTCTTTTGTATTTTTATCTCTCTCCCTCGCTCTCTTTCTCTCTTCTTTCTCTCTCTCTCTTACACACACACACACAGACACACACACAGACACGCACACAGTCTTTTTCTATTTTTATTTGTTTGTTGTGTTCGACTATTGGCGAGGCACGAAAACGTTCGTCAATGATTGTCTTAGTTTTGAGTACACTTACGAAAGATATATAAAAAGAACTATGAGAGTTACTGATTTATGAAGCTTAGCTTGCAGTTAGTTTTGAGTATTATTAGTAACTGTGCTCCAGTCCCTAAACGCAGTTACAGAAATATGAATCAGACGGATTACGTATTCCAGGCCGTAGCAGCCGCGTCTTTGAGACGTCAGCTATGGTCACTTCCCAGCCCACTGTAGGATCACATCGGTTCGTCTTCTACCTGCTGGTAATGTAACTGAGATTTGGCAACAAGGCAAGGTATATTTGGCAACTCTGTGTCGACGAGTTACTTCCTGGTGTGCACGGACTAAGTTCACTTGATTTTTCCTGTCATTTCCATTGAATAATCTGAGTTATTATTAACGCCTGAGCTGTAACAAAAGATTGTAAATTTACGGTTTTCAGCCCAGGAAAGTCGTTGCACGTGAAAGTCGCATCTAATCTCGTCCTTTAAATAGTGGTTTACGAGTTCTAGCCACTAATAGTCTCGTAAGAGGAGACTTAGACGCATGCCTTTTCCATAGCTCTGTGGAGACGTGCCAACTTGAAAGAAAGGGCCTGTTATTGTTTGCGGTTCCAGTCTTGCTGACTGTAACGTTTTTATCCCTTCTGTGAAAGAGCTACAAGCAGTCAGATCACACATCGATAAGGAAATCGCAGGAAAATACTTTCGGCTCATAGTGCAATGGTGAAAAACTTCCAATGCTGCACAACAGGTTACGCCTCTTTCCGCTGTTGACAAACAAATTTTGGGATGCTAGGAATGCATAACTTTATTTATGAAATGCCACGTTTGCATACCACTTGAGTATGACACAGCAAACCAATCAAATACAGACCCAATCGAAATCTAAGTGATTAGTATTTTACTAATTCGTGCCGATAGAGGCATGCTTGTGTACAGATACTCAGTTTTATTAAAACAGACTTTCGTCGTAAGGTTATCGTGGGTAGTTTTATTTCGTTTCTTATAATCCAGTGCACAATTTTCGTACGGTTTCTTTTACTGTTGTTAAAACATTAGTTAACACGAGAGAGAAATTAATCATCAAGGATATACGCGAATTCTCTGATGTTATCTATAACAGTCTTGCAATGCACATGCAGTTTATTGATTACATACGTGTAGAAAACTTGTTCTGAGTTTAAAATGTCAAACAAGGTTTTATAAAGAGTAAGGTGCCACTGCTACACGACAGCTAATGTAGAAAATACTTTTTTGATGTATTTTGGCACGATGCGCTCTCCCCAAACATAATACAAAAGTTTCGAGATGCATCTGCAGCCTGGCCATCTATTAAACCTGGAAAGAACAAAATGTCGCAGAAGTTAGCCCTTTTTCCACATGCGACTATTTTGGGTTGAGAAGTGAAGGGAATTATGTTCAAAGTTTCATTAGATCGATAACTTCAGCAGACAGCAGTATGGCGTTTTAAAAAACGTTACAGTGAATGTACCCAAACTCGCGACGTCTCATCGACAGTGCGCGACGCTCACCGTTACGCTACTAGCTGACACGTAGCTACAACACCTCCAGAACTCAACAACAATCCCTCCAGGACTTGCGCATTGCGCAGTGCTGTGAGATAATGCATATGGCCGGATCTAGACTTCTGAGAGACAGACAGTTACAGCTTTTCTTCTGCACTGCACGACGTTTTTAAGAAACACATAGCGCAATAGAGTAGCTCAAGTCGAAAGGAACACTTCCTGTTTAAATTTCTGCATCCTACACTGTTGGCAGTTCTGTGTAGGTGTCAGTTACGTGATTTTATTTCGGTGATTACAAAATAGAGTCGAATGTATGTACTGGGTAGCCGAGGCAGCCAGTTCATGGCGATTCGGTCAACCAAGTAAATGAATGTACTGAACATGCTGCAAGGCCGGCCGGGGTGGCCGAGCGGTTAAAGGCGCTACAGTCTGGAACCGCACGACCGCTACGGTCGCAGGTTCGAATCCTGCCTCGGGCATGGATGTGTGTACTGTCCTTAGGTTAGTTAGGTTTAAGTAGTTCTAAGTTCTAGGGGACTTATGACCACAGCAGTTGAGTTCCATAGTGCTCAGAGCCATTTGAACCATGCTGCAAACCACTACAGGAAGCATGTGTGTCAGAATTCTCATCCTGTGTGGCACAACATTGTTATGATAGAAAAATGAGTGATAGAGAAAAGAACTTGGTGGTCTCTTGGATTGATGCTATCTTCGTGTACTTATGGTCTGGGTTCGATTCCAACTTCTGCTGATGATTTTTGGTAAGAAGACACAGATTCTGTTCTCTTCTGGCGACGCCAAGTGAAGAAGGTATAATGGCATTGTGTTCTGACATTCATGTTAAACATGATATTACTTCTCTACCAAGTAGACGTTAGGTTGAACCACAATAAAGTCATGAGTCGCGACACGGAGAAACTGTATCTACAGTAACCTTTCTTATACTAATTATTTACCTCTAGTTACGAAACAAACGCAATGTAGGGTCACAGGACACTTATTCCATCTTTTATTTGAGCTTCTGTATGTTGATAAAATGGTTCTGATCCGGGAGTGCAACTCAGACCGCCCTTAACGCGGAATTTGATCCCTTCCTGACAATACGGCTCGACTGCAATTTGTTGTTTGTTCAAAACTGCAGATTCCTCAAAATCTCCACATATTGCGCGCGAAAGGGTTCGAATCCTTGCCCGGCACTAAAGCTTCCATTATGTATTATCAAGCTCTAGTATTAGAACACCTATCTGCTGGTGAGTAATAATTTTGATTTTTAATGTATTTTCATTCCTTGTCAACACTAACGGTATCTGACGTTTTTGAATGCCGGTGAGACACAAAACTGTTTGCGAAATCATTGTAAATTCAAGGATGTTATTCCGAGCTGCTGGTGGAGAAAAATTCGGTAGCTGACGTGTCTTTGTGTGCAGTTCAAAAAAATGGCTCTGAGCACTATGGGACCCAACTTCTGTGGTCATCAGTCCCCTGGAACTTAGAACAACTGAAAACTAACTAACCTAAAGACATCACACACATCCATGCCCGAGGCAGGATTCGAATCTGCGACCGTAGCGGTCACGCGGTTCCAGACTGAAGCGCCTTTAACCGCACGGCCACACCGGCCGGCTTTGTGTGCAGTCAACAACGGTATGTGTGTGGCTCGATTCCCAGTCATCACTGAACTCTTCATCATATTATCTCTAGTTCAAACATGCTCACATGTCGCTGCTGGTGTAGCAAATCCATTTTTAACGTTCGTTTTCTCTAGAATATAACAGCAATCGGTGCCAGGTTGGAGTTCTGGGAAAGAAAAAATTAATGTTTCGTCTCGTCATTTCAGTTAAAGCATCTAGCTACTGCCGAGAAAATCCGATATGCCACAGTTGATTGTGCTTCGATGACAATCCAATTAGGCTCTGGGTTCGAATCCCTGCCCAACACAAAGCTTTACCTCACGGCATTTCAAGTAAGTTACTTGTGAAGAAGCAATATTTAACGTCTCTCGTAGTTCGTTAACAAGGACAATAGATGCTGGGTAGGAATTCGCGTCCGTTAACAATGTTTACGTTATGTAATTTAAAGTTGATATTTGCTAACTGATACTGTCTAAGATGGAGGTATATCACTCTCTGTATGCCTGGTCGGGAATGACTGTTAGTTTCCGTCAGTCACGAAGTCTTTGCTTAGTTTGCATGACCTGTGTTTGAATCCATATGCAGAACGAGACGGTTCGTCGTGTCATTTGAAGTTCATACATATTCTCAACATGCTGCTCGTGAATAACGTAAGTTTTTAAAGTCATTTTGTGTTAAATAATAAGTACGGTATGTTATTTTGAAGAGGAAATCATGAATACGACGAACTTACTACGTGAATTACCTACCTGACGTAATAATGAGAGTGGTACCATTTCATGTATGTCATTTATTGTAATAAATGTGAGCTTACAAGCCTGAAGAACCGTCTTATCTGTGATAAGATATTCCCTGATATTTTTAGTACCTTGGTATTACTTTACATCTTGAGTTATTGCGATTCAGTGCAGTGTTTTCTAGTAATGACTGGTTGTAACCATTTTCAATAGTCAAACGACTGTACCAAGGGCCGATTAGAGGAACTGCTTGACAGCTGCGCTATGTGGGTTGCATTCGAATCAGGCGAAATGCAATTCAGGTCGTTCGGATTCTTTTGAGCACCACTGTATATATGGCTTGTTCTGCAGTGCACGCAACCTTGACGTAAGTACCAAATGCCACTCTTACATACGTGTTTGCAGTACAGGTACATTAATACATTGGTGGCTAGACTGCCAAAGATGGTTACGAGTGGTTTGCGGGTGCTTGTACCGAGATTCTGTGCACGTGTCACGCTGTTTCTGTTGTATATCAAGAGGATTATCTGCCCTGCTTCATATGTGTGCGCGCTTTCAAATGAGAACAAGCTCGAAATTAGCTAGGTGGCTTAATAAAGTACTCCTTAAGACGTACGTGCTGGTGGGAATGTTATACATATTTACAGGGATCCACAGCCTCCAGATGTTATGAAGTACTGGTACAACTAAGGTCATTCTTTGAATTCGTCGAGGCTGTAGCATAAAATATTCTAATAATGGTAAATAAAGCAACAGAGATGCTCTTACTGAATCATGTACAGAAACCTACTGTGTCGTCAGAAGAAGGAAGTAATTCAACACCCCTTCAACTGAAAAGTCATTAGTGACGACGCACAAGTCGGGTACCTAAGGAAATAGGCTATATTCTTTCCAAAAAAAGCATACAGGAATTATTCTTAATCAGTTTAGAGAGACCAACAAAAATCTGCTTCGTCGGATGAGGATTTAAGCCCCGCTGTTCTCGGATATTGTTGTGGTACCTAAACTACACCATCTGGTCACTTATTTGGTCCATTCGTCATTAAATGAAAAGATCGTACAGCATTATTCTTTCCATCCTGAAATGGTATAAATGCTGCCGTTATCCTCACTCGTTCTAAACCGATTGCATTCGCTGCCAGAGACAGCTATTTTCTCCGGGTTATGGTGTGGTGTTGTGCTTTACAGTTCAGCAATATTCTGTTGTCATACTCCCACGTTGGTTATACTCATCCACTACAAGAATGATTATTCGAATCCAAATGCCATATTCTTGAGACAACACTTTCGTGCAGTAGGAGCAAAAACTTCTTTCACTCTTATAATACGACAGCTGTGGAATCTTAATCGTATTTGGTAAGCTTCTTGTACAGAAAAACATAAGCAAGGCACGTTAAGGTTTAGGAAATATGCCTCTGATAGGTAAAAGCTGAATATATTTCATATGGTTAGAGATAGTGGTGATTAGTGAAATTATATGGAAACATTGAAACGAAACTGGTGATTTGAAGACTGTGGCGTAATAATTTCAACATCAGATGGCAGCGTTGTAAAGGTTCTAATCATGGATTCAAAAGAGAGATCAGATTTAGTTGCCATGCCTATTATCACGAGAACGAAACCTGCGACAATCACCGTCGTAAGTATTTACTTAGAGGATACATGCTGTTGTTCAGTAAACAACAAGAAACATCAAATACCTGGTAATTATATACAAAGAAACTGCAAAGTATGTAGTTCCTGGGAATAGTCACTATAAGTACACGTATTTTCATACGAAAAAGAAGACAGTTGTGGAGAAATGGATAAGAGGAGGTTTATAAATAGTGGCAGAAACATTAAAACTGGTGAAGATACAATAGACGAAAGATAAACTGGGAAACAAACGAAATGAGCAAACGATACATAGGAGCAGAGAAGGCATTTGTCAACAAAGAAGTACAGACAGTGTGAAATACTTATTTTGAATATCGAATGTTGATTTGCAATTTGTGAAAATGCTCCTTAAAATACAGATCTATGTCATGCCATTGTATGGAAGTGGAATATGTACCTCAGGATAACTGGTAGTATTGAAAGAAGGTAATTTCAAATTAAGTGGGTTTATAAATTACGTCGTAAAGAAACAAATATGCGAATGTCCCTTAACGAAAGAAGTTAGTGGTACTTTTGAAAAGATATGCAAAAAAGTTAACTTGGTGCTGGGAGAAACAGTAAATGGCAAAAGTTGTAGGAACAGTGAAAATAAAAGAGCAAATATTGGTCTACGACACATTACATTGCACCCTGAAAAATAGGGAAGAGCATTCGATAGAGAGAGGTGCTAGTTTGAATAAATCTCTTAAGGACTTGAACGCAAGACGTGCCTTGGTCATATTGTAGTAATACCAACTGAAAATTCAAAGCAGGGAACAGAGCACTAATAACGACGTGGTGACGTAAAGAAACTGATTCAGTATTTTTATTGGTTTTGATCACTGTAAAATGTATAAACTCTGAAGATATCATAGTAAAAGTTGATTGTCATTGGAAGCTATGGATGGATTTGTCACCAATAGCATGTGAAGGGCGAATGCAAAACCAAATCAAGACTGACTGAAAAAAAAGATTGTTGAATAAATAGATGAAATAGAGAAGTGAGCATGCTAAAGAGTTTACTCGTTGGTAACAATGACACGCTACGGTCGCAGGTTCGAATCCAGCCTCGGGCATGGATGTGTGTGATGTCCTTAGGTTAGTTAGATTTAAGTATTTCTAAGTTCTAGGGGACTGATGACCTCAGAAGTTAAGTCCCATAGTGCCCAGAGCCATTTGAACTATGACAGAGAACAGTAATCTGGAAATACATGCGCTTCAAAGTACCTACTTTATCGCTAAGGTACGAATAAGTAGAGAAACAGAGCAGAAAAGAAAGAAAACAGAAAAAAAGAAAAAGAAACAACATTGTAATACACAGGACGCACGCAGTAAAATATGTTTAAAATTTGATCCATCATAGGAAGTAACTCACTTCAGTATTACGCTGTTTAAAATACTGACCAGTTTTATACTAAGCAGAAGGTATGACCTAAAGTTTGTGTTGGGGAGGGCACTCCACTTGGGTAGTTCGTTCAGCAATGTTAACCATAGTGCGATGGAGGTCTAATGTTAGCAATTCTGTCTAGCAAGCAAGAAGACCTGGGTTCGAGTCCTGGTCGCAGCACAAATTTCAGTTCATTTCTTCTGCTTCAATCATTATTGTTGACCAGTTTTAACAAAGGTGATACTTTAAGGCTTTTGTCTACAAAAATACTGATGCTGTTAACAGTTAGATGATAGAGAACATGAAAATTCTTTAATTTACTTCATCATATCTAACTGTGCCGTCGTTTCTTCAGTTTGCTCAGTTTACGTATTTCCTACGTGCTGTAGTGGGTTTTATCTGTCTCCAAGCATCTTAAATTACGTCTCACTGGTCAAAAGACCTCGTTTTTTACCTCAATCAATGATTAGTGTTGCTAAAGATAATCATAATCTTTCTCACTACTTTCTGTTCTCCGACATCCTGAAATGTAATAAATAACTTCCTATCAAGTTATTCAACAACAGTTGGCAGTCAGACTACGAATATGCCATGAGTCTAGAGATTCTCCTAAGTCACTCCTGAACACTGTGGCAAAGATTAGTTAGAATTTGCTACCGGTGTTTGCTGCCTACATCTCTATTCTGAAATTTTTTGTAATCTGGTGTTGACGAAAGTAACTTATATGAAACAGAAATTTCTGCACCGTGTGCACCTTCGACATAAAGGGAATTAGAAATTTTGTCTGAGACACCGACGCCATTGGGCCCAATGACTAAACTCTAGTGAATCGAAAGATACACTTTTATGATATTTAACAGGTATTGAGTTCACCCCTGCCCCTCTCGTCACTTGTATCTTGCTGGACGTTATTTCATTCCTTGAGCATGTATGTTCTAGAATAATTATTTTCAGTAGAACCACAAAGTTGGATATTTTATTGTATAGTTAGCACGATTTACCACTGCGTCAACTCATAATATGCTGTGAATAATATACCTAAATATCAGTGTAATACACAGCGGTATCATGTGAGATAAACATTGTGATTTTAGTCTTCAGATTACAGCGCTATGTACAGCATACCAAAGTGCATTTCGCTGAAAGTGAAGCAATACTTCACAAAGGCTGTTTCTCGATTTGTGAGATTACAACTTAATAAAATATAATCTTCGTAATATTCTAATACAACGTTGCAAAAAAAAAAAAAAAAAAAAAAAAAACACCGTAAGAGGTTAAGGGGAGCCGGAGGTGGTCAAATCCAAAAAATTACGATTTTTTTTGCTACCGAAAATTAATTGGAACATTCCTCTTTAAGGAAAACTTTGATTTATTGTTCTACTCGCCCTAGAAGTGGAGTTATTACCGTTTCCCCCACGCCTGCAGAGGAAATGGGCGGCCGATGATTGCATCTAACACCCTCTCGTGACTTCCTAGCGAACTGCTTGGGATTTTCTCGGCCTGTTACGCATACAGCGCCTTATGTTACGCATACAGCGAGTGTGCAAGGGTTGGCTACATTGTTTTCTGTGACAAATGAAGCGCTAAGAGCGCGGAACATCGTCTCTTTGCGGTTTACCGTTTCGAATTAGGTCAGTGTTGCGCCTGTTGTTGGTAGTATTATACTTCTTGTGTAAAGCGTTGATCTGGTTACGATGCCACGTTTTAGTAACCGTGTATATAAGAAGAGGAAGAACGTAGGGAAAATAAAATTAACACTAATACCAAGTTGCGATACTACAATTACTGAAACAGTGCGTTCTTCTGCTAAGCAACACGTGGCTGGCCATAGCCCTGTGACATCTTCTAGCAAATACTACCTTGGGGATGGTGACTCCAAAGATTTCAAGACTATAGAGGAACTGAAACCATATGTGAATGAATTTGTAGTTGAAAGGTTGGAATGCATTGGGCATGTGCAAAAGCGTATGGGTGCACGGCTTCGAAGGCTTAAACAAACTTTGGATTCAAAGCTCAGTGATGGAAAGACAATAGGAGGGAGAGACAGGCTTACTGATGAGGTGATTGAACGTCTACAGAGATACTATGGGTATGCTATAAGGCAAAATACTAGTAATGTTAGTGACATGCGAAAAGCAGTGTGGGCATTGTTCCTTCATACTGCCTCTTCCGATGAATACCCTCAACACAGCCTGTGCCCAAAAGATTCCTGGTGCAAATATAATGCAAAAAAGGACTATGATCACAAACATGGTTTGCCAGCAGCTGTGATAAATGCAATAAAACCAATTTTTCATGACTTAGCACAGTCAGAATTGTTACACAAATGTCTACACGGAAAGACGCAGAATCCTAATGAGAGCGTAAACAATTTGATTTGGAAAGTGATTCCTAAAAGGGTGTTTGTAAGCATAAAAACACTGCACTTTGGCATTTATGATGCAATAGCAACCTACAACCAAGGGAACAGTGTGAAGTGTGAAGTTCTGAAGGCATTAGGATTTACAGCTGGGGTGAACACTGTACGAGCACTAAGAAATATTGACAGAGAAAGGATAAGAGGAGCAGAAAGAAGAGAAAGGCATATGAAGTATGATGTAACAACAGGCCAGAAAAGAAGACAGAAGAGGAAGCTTTTGGAGGATGAAGAAGAAGACCCTGATAATCCATCCTATAGTGCAGGGATGTATTGAGAATCTTTGATAGCCATTTCCCGTGAATTAGAATTTTTCGAATATAAGGAACATTTTCTCAAAATCCACTCAAGCTAGAGAGATGAAAATTTTATACAGCACTCCTAGTGGTCAAACTTACATTGTAACACAGCCATTTGGCAATATGTTCAGTAGTTTCATTTCAGTTTAATTATAAAGCAATTATTTGTAAAAAAATTTGGGGCATTAATAAAAAAATAATTGGAAGGAAACTAGAAAAGATACTCCAAAATCCCTCTGTCATAACTGCAATACTAAACCACTCTATATGGAAAAAAAAATTCAAATTTTTCTACTTGGTAGTTTATTCATAAATGTTCCTCAAACTTAGTGATTTTAACATGGGCAGCATAGGCACCTCCGGCTCCCCTTAAACGAAAAGTATAAAATAAACTTTAAAACTTACCCTCCAACAGTTAGGTATCCACTTTAACCCTGTGGGTAAACTACGTCCTTTTCTCAATATGCCTTTGCCTAGATTTCTGTCATTACTCACTGCAATACCTCATCTAAGATGTCACTCATTTTGCCTTCTTTGTTTTTATCTGTCCGGTTCCCTTAGCCAAATAACGTAGAACGATTTTTACCGCAGATACACCAGAAAATAACTTACAAGCCGACAAATACGCTCGCTTGGCAACCAGGAAAATCTCCACACCTTGCGATGACGAAGTTACAAATTTACCATATAGCTATCACTGATTATTTTACATTATGCGATGTTGCACCACCATTTTATTGAAACTGAGGAAGCTGTGGAAGATTGTGCTACACTGATGCTTAAACAGGTTTTTCAAATTAAGCCTGTGTCATTCATTCAATTCGGCTCCTTATTTCCGTAGAAACTACGTCTAGATAACATAGGCTGGCAAGACTCTTCACCATACGTACACCCTGCAGGTGTGAAATGGGGTTTACTCGAACAGCACTGTTGTTGCTGGCTGCCCAGCGAAGTGTTCTACCCGTTAAAGGAGCTCTGACACGAGAACAGGTATCATTTGGCATATCCATATTGTCCACAATTTCATTATCTTCCTTTACCACTGTACTCATTTGTTAGCAAATCCTAACTGCGAGAGGTGATGGTGCTCATTCAGTTTTTATCTCTCTGCAGCTAAGAAACATGAAACCTTAAAACAGCGAATTTAGAATTCAGAAGTGCGTTACCCGGGGCAATGTAACTGCAGAAGCTGGCGGAAGCACTGAATGCGCTAGGCAGCGAGGGGTGGGATTGCGTTCAGCCTCGATCAACTTTCGCAGTTTTTAGAGTGTACTCAGCTAGGACGCACTACATGAAAAAGCAAGCGCCATAACCCCTGTGAACAGCCTATCAGAGGTTTTTCTACTACATTTTAACTGAGAAAGTTCAGTTAGTGCACGCTCCATGGCTCCACAATTGCTAAATGTCGAGTTTGTCGGTAGTTCACGTTTTTTGTTCCACAACGCTGTATATGACTGACACAATGCAATTCGAAAGTTAGAGTTTTTGAATAACTCAGTACTATTACTCATGTGAAGCAGCTTAGATGCTTTTGTGCTAATTTAACGCGATAACAAGAGATATTTACCCAGCAAATATTGTGCCAATAATAATTATATCACTATCAAACGTAATAAATATTAATTTTATTAAATTAAGACACCCAATATCAATAATGCTTTTCATTATCCTACAAACCTTTTTAGTTGGACTAATAACAGGAACAATAATGGAAAGATATTGGTTATCATATATTTTATTTTTAACATTTCTTGGTGGTATATTAGTTCTATTTATTTATATTACGAGAATTGCATCAAACGAAATATTTCAACCTAAATCAATTACAATAATTATTACCTTAACAATATGAATATTTATCATATCAACATTAATTATTTTAGATATAACAATATTTATAGACTTTTTCAAAAATACTGAAACTATAAATATTGATAATTCAATCAATTATCAAGAAATAACAATATCTTTAGAAAAACAATATAATAGACCAACATTCATTATTACAATAATAATAATAATTTATTTATTTTTAGCACTATTAGCAGTTGTTAAAATCACCAACATTAACCAGGGGCCTATTCGTAAAATAAGATAATTTACTAATGAATAAACCCTTACGATTGAGACATCCTTTAATTAAAATCATTAATAACTCTTTAGTTGATTTACCCGCACCAACAAATATTTCATTTTGATGGAATTTTGGGTCCCTACTAGGGCTGTGTTTGGTAATTCAAATTGTAACTGGACTATTTTTAGCTATACATTATACATCAAATATTGAAATAGCATTTAGTAGTGTAGTTCACATCTGCCGAGATGTAAATAATGGCTGAATTATTCGAACCTTACATGCAAATGGAGCTTCTATATTTTTTATTTGTATTTATTTGCATGTAGGACGAGGAATTTACTACGGATCTTATATATACATACACACCTGAATAATTGGTACAGTAATCCTATTTTTAGTTATAGCAACTGCATTTATAGGATACGTTTTACCTTGAGGTCAAATATCATTCTGAGGTGCAACAGTAATTACTAATTTAATATCAGCAATCCCATACTTAGGAACAGATTTAGTTCAATGAGTGTGAGGAGGATTTGCTGTTGATAATGCAACATTAAATCGATTCTTTACATTCCATTTTGTATTACCATTTATTATTGCTGCAATAGCAGCAATTCATTTATTTTTCCTTCACCAAACAGGGTCTAATAACCCTTTAGGACTAAATGGAGATATTGAAAAAATTCCATTTCACCCATACTTTACTTTCAAGGACTCTATTACATTTGTATTAATAACATCATTATTAATTATATTGTGCTTGATTAATCCTTACCTCCTAGGGGATCCGGATAATATTGTACCTGCCAACCCATTAGTAACTCCTGTCCGTATTCAACCAGAATGGTACTTCTTATTTGCATATGCAATTCTTCGGTCAATCCCTAATAAACTCGGAGGTGTTATTGCATTATTCCTATCAATTAGAATCTTAATAATTTTACCATTTTATAATAAAACACCATTCCGAGGTATTCAATTCTATCCTATCAACCAGATTTTATTCTGAATTATAGTAGTTGTTGTATGCTTATTAACATGAATTGGAAAACGGCCTGTTGAAGAACCTTATATTATAACAGGACAAATCTTAACAATTATTTACTTTACATACTTCTTAATTAATGTGCATGTTGCAAACGCATGAGATAAGCTAATTAAGGAATAATAAGTTAATTAGCTTAGGAAAAGCATATGTTTTGAAAACATAAAACTATAAGTTTAACTCTTCTATTAACTTTTCTTAAAAAATTTCACTAAATAAATGAAATAAATAAAATCTTTAAACCAACAAAGAAAATAAAAAAATTTAAAGATAATGGCAAAAAACTTTTTCAAGCTAAGTACATTAACTTATCGTAATGAAAACGTGGTAATGTACCACGAACTCAAATAAAACCAAAGGACATTACAGCAAGCTTAATAAAAAATATAAAAGAATAAAAATCACCACCTAAAAAAATTAAAGCTAATAACATTCTTATAAAAACAATTCTAGTATACTCAGCTAAAAAAATTAAAGTAAAACCTCCTGCACCATATTCAATATTAAAACCTGAAACTAACTCAGATTCACCCTCGGCAAAATCAAAAGGAGTACGGTTAGTTTCAGCTAAACAAGAAGCAAAACAAGCTAAAGCTAAAGGAAAAGAAAAAATAATAAATCAACAATAAAGCTGATAGTTTATAAAATCAAACATGTTAAAACTACCAATTAAAATAATTAAAGATAATAAAATTAAAGCCAAACTAACTTCATATGAAATTGTTTGAGCAACAGAACGAAGAGAACCTAGTAAAGAATAATTTGAATTAGAAGACCAACCAGCAATTATAACAGTATAAACACCTAATCTAGTACAACATAAAAAAACAAAAATCCATAAGAAAAAGAACATATATAAGTTAAGTAAGGAAAAATCACTCAAACAGCCAAGGAAATTATTAAATTAAAAACAGGAGAAAAATAATAAAGTAAATAATTAGATATAATAGGAATTGGCTGCTCCTTACAAATTAACTTGATAGCATCACTAAAGGGTTGAGGAATTCCAACAAAACCTACTTTATTTGGACCCTTTCGAATTTGAATATAACCTAAAACCTTACGCTCTAATAAAGTTAAAAAAGCAACACTAATTAAAACACAAATAACTAATAAAAGAAAATTCAAAATAAACATAAATAAATCATAAAATATCAATACTATTTGTAGAAAAAATCTACATAAATGAATTCTAAATTCAACACATTAATCTGTCAAAATAGTAATTTAATTAGTATTAATCAATAAAATAAAAAATATTTCAACCATATGGTCCTTTCGTACTAATATGAATTAATAATCTTAGGATAGAAACCGACCTGGCTCACGCCGGTCTGAACTCAGATCATGTAAGAATTTAAAGGTCGAACAGACCTAATTACTGGGCTACTGCACCCAAAATTTTTCTTAATCCAACATCGAGGTCGCAATCTGCTTTGTCGATATGAGCTCTCAAAAACAATTACGCTGTTATCCCTCAGGTAACTTAATCTTATGATCATAAATTATGGATCAAAACAACAAACATAAATAAATGATATAATAATGAAGAGTTTATTTATTCTTCATGTCACCCCAACAAAACATCATCATTAAATATAGAAAGACAAACAAAAAACTATATAAAAATAAAATGTTAAGCTCTATAGGGTCTTCTCGTCCTAAAGAAAAATTTAAGCCTTTTGACTCAAAAGTTAAATTCAAAAATTTATTAAGAGACAGTTGATTTCTCGTCAAGCCATTCATTCCAGCCACTAATTAAGAGACTAATGATTATGCTACCTTTGCACGGTCAAAATACCGCGGCTCTTTAAAAATATGCTCAGTGAGCAGGCCAGACCTCCAAATATTTTCTAGAGGACATGTTTTTGATAAACAGGCGGAAATCAATTTTGCCTAGTTCCTTATAATAAATTAACAAGGTAAAAATTATATACAAATAAATATACTAATTCTATCATTATTACAAAAATTTCAAAATTAAATTTATAATCTTAATAAAAAACCTAAAATAATTATAAAATCAAAAATAAAAATAATGAACTAAAACGTAATCTTAAAGATAGCTGGTTTAAAGCTTACTATTATATTTTATTAAAACAAATTATAGGTTATTAACTTCAAAGCTTATCCCTTAAAGAATAAATAAGTTAATATTTATACCTAAAAAATTAAATAAAAACAATTAACTTCAAAAAATTAAATTTTTTCTTAAGAAACTAGATATCTTGGGAAACGATTAACATCTCATTTCTATAAATAATTTAATAATAATTATGATACATTAACTATAAATTATTTATAAATCAACCCAAATCGAGACAAGTAAAGTAAATACTAAAATTTTGATAAACCCTGATACAAAAGGTACAATAAATAAAATCTACTTTTAAAAATTTAAAATAATATTTCATAAAACAATTACATTACCAATAAACTATAATATAAAAAATCAATTCTACAAAATATACTAAGACAAAATTCGACAAAATTATTTTTATTAAATAATTAAATAAACAAAAAATAAATATAATAAAATAAATAATCAAGATATTCTGATTTGCACAGAAAAATTTTCAGTGTAAATGAAACACTTTATTAATAAGTTATATCTTGAAACTCTTCCTAGATACACTTTCCAGTACATCTACTATGTTACGACTTATCTCATCTAAATTGAAGCTAAATTAAAGTAATAAAATAGAATAATCAATAATGAGAGCGACGGCCGATGTGTACACACCTCAGAGCCAATATCAGTTAAATTAAATAAATTAAATTACTATCAAATCCGCCTTCATTAATAGTATTTCACCATCAAATCCGTTATAAACAAAAATCTATTGTAACCCACCTCCTCTTAATTATAAGCTGCACCTTGACCTGAAATACTTTATAATTATAAATCTTGACAATTATAACTCTAAAAAAATTCTCTGATAACGGAGATATACAAACAAATAAATTAAGTAGAGTGAATCGTGTATTATCAATCATGGGGTAGGTTCCTCTGAATGGAATGAGATACCGCCAAATTCTTTGGGTTTAAAGACCTTAACTAATAGTACCCAGGTAAATATAATTAACATTTAAAATAATAGGGTATCTAATCCTAGTTTATTATTCAAATTTCACAGATTCATAAAAAGAGCTATAAATAAATTTTAACATTTCACCTTACAAATTTATATTTTAACCCTAAAAATACAAATAACTGTTTTAACCAATAATATTCACTTGTATCAATCGTATAACCGCGGCTGCTGGCACGAATTATGCCGATACTAAATCAATTGCTAAATCCAAAATCACTTGATAATTAAATCAAATTACTGCAAAATAGAACATTTAGTTTAACAAAACTTACATATAATACAAAGAAAAAGTGAATAAATAAGCAAGAATAAAACTTTTGGAAACAAAATAAGAAATTTAAAAATTTATAAAAATAAGAAAAAATAAAAGATTCAAATATTTAAAGAAAAACAAAATAAAATAGACACAAAAATAACAAAAAAAAAAGAAACGCACCCTAGAATGACCACAACAACTTCTCTATTATATATAAATAAAGATTAATATGGAACATGTATACCGATAAATGTATTATATTCTTTCTTATTTAATCTTTCTTTTCACTAATAATAAAGAAAGATTAAATAATATAATAAATATATTTAATATAATTATGTAAATTAATGTAATATGTTATTAATATAAAATTAACTTTATATTAAGTTAACTTAAATATTAATTAGTTAAATAATCTAATTATAGATAATATATCAAATTATATTATTATAATTAATATAATTATTTATATTAATATAAAATTTTATATTTAATAATATTAATTATATTTATTATATCCAATTATAATAATATTGAATATTAATTTACATATTATTATATAATTTATAATATAATAACCTATTTTAAGCTAAAAACATAAGTAGCTATAATCCTAGGTAAATAAATGTATTAAAATAATCATTTAATAATTACAAAATAACATTATAGGTATTTAAATTTAATTAAATGTAATATATTAATATAAATTGTTTATTGTGTATAATATATATTTAGATTATCCTAACCGAGATAAATTAATTAGAAATAACCAAAATAATACATAAACAAATTTCTAAAAAAAATTTTTAATTTATATATTAAATATAAATGAAGTGCCTGATTAAAGGGTTACCTTGATAGGGTAAATCAAGTAAATAAAATTACCTTCATTAAAATTACATAAGACAGAATTAAACTACGTCCTTTAGTATCAAAAACTAACGTGCATCATACACCTTAATGTAAAAAGGTAAGCTAAACAAGCTAATGGGTTCATACCCCATTTATAGAGGTATCAATCCTCTCCTTTTTAATGACCAACAACTCTACAAAACTTCTCTTCCTATCAACATTAATGATAGGAACGATCCTGTCCATTTCATCAAACTCCTGATTTGGAGTTTGAATAGGACTTGAGATCAACTTACTTTCATTTATTCCGCTCCTAACAAGAAATAAAAATATAATAATAAATGAATCATCAATTAAATATTTTATTGTCCAAGCAATAGCATCGACAATACTATTATTTTCAATTTTGCTGATTCAAATAAAGTATCCAATAGGATGAGAAACAGAATTTATTCCATCAATAATAATTAGATCTAGATTATTATTAAAGATTGGGGCTGCACCCTTTCATTTCTGATTTCTAGAAGTAATAGGAGCTTCAAGATGGAATAACTGTTTAACACTAATAACATGACAAAAAATTGCCCCAATAATAGTATTATCTTATTGTATTCAACTAAGAACTTTCATTTGAACAATTATTATTCTAAGAATTATTATTGGGGCAATAGGTGGTTTAAATCAAACATCGCTACGACAACTTCTAGCATATTCCTCAATTAGACATTTAGGGTGAATAATTAGATCCCTAACAGTTAGAGAAAACATTTGAGAACTATACTTTATTATTTATTCACTATTAAGATTAATTATGGTCCTATTATTTAAGCAAATAAATCTATTTTTTATAAATCAGATCTATTCAGCTAGAAATATAAAAACTGAAATTAAATTCATAATATTCTTATCCCTTTTATCATTAGGTGGTTTACCACCATTTCTTGGATTTCTACCAAAATGAATTGTAATACAATCATTGATGGAAAATAACATAACAACTATTATAACAATTATGGTTGTATTAACTACAATCACACTTTATTATTATATATGTATTAGATTTTCAGCCCTAATTATATCATACACAGAAAATTCGTGATCTATAAAAATAAAGTCTCAAAAATCAAGAATTATTCTTCCTATAACAGTAATAATTTCAACAATAGGATTAGTCTCAACATCAACCTTAATCTCATTATACTAAGGACTTAAGTTAAACAAACTAATAACCTTCAAAGTTATAATTAAAAGAATAATCTTTTAGGCCTTAGTAAAATTTTACACCTCTAGAATTGCAGTCTAGAATCATAATTGAATATAAGACCTAAAGTATGGTAAGAGAGAAACATCTCATAAGTAGATTTACAGTCTACCACCTTAAATTCAGCCATCTTACCGCAAAAATGATTATTCCCAACAAACCATAAGGATATTGGTACTTTATACTTCTTATTTGGAGCGTGGGCAGGAATAGTAGGAACATCAATAAGAATACTTATTCGTGCTGAACTTGGTCAACCAGGATCTCTAATTGGAGATGACCAAATTTATAATGTCATTATTACAGCTCACGCATTTGTAATAATTTTTTTTATAGTAATACCTATTATAATTGGTGGATTTGGTAATTGACTTGTACCATTAATAATTGGTGCACCAGATATAGCATTCCCACGAATAAATAATATAAGTTTTTGATTACTACCGCCCTCACTTACCCTTCTTCTTACATCTTCTATAGTAGATAACGGTGCTGGTACAGGATGAACAGTTTACCCTCCTCTTGCAGGAGCTATCGCACATGGGGGGGCATCTGTAGACCTAGCTATTTTTTCACTTCACTTAGCAGGTGTATCATCTATTCTTGGTGCAGTAAACTTCATTACAACAGCAATTAATATACGATCAGAAAGTATAACTCTAGATCAAACACCTTTATTTGTCTGATCTGTAGCTATTACAGCCCTTCTCCTCCTTTTATCACTTCCAGTATTAGCAGGGGCTATTACTATACTATTAACAGATCGAAATTTAAATACATCATTCTTTGACCCTGCGGGAGGAGGTGACCCAATTTTATATCAACACCTATTCTGATTCTTTGGACACCCAGAAGTTTACATTTTAATTCTACTGGGGTTTGGGATTATTTCTCACATTGTATGTCAAGAAAGAGGAAAAATTGAATCATTTGGAACACTAGGTATAATTTATGCTATATTATCAATTGGACTAATAGGATTTATTGTATGAGCACATCATATATTCACAGTAGGAATAGACGTTGACACACGAGCATACTTTACATCAGCAACAATAATTATTGCTGTACCTACAGGAATCAAGGTATTCAGATGATTAGCTACACTATATGGAACTAAATTCAAATTCAATCCACCGTTATTATGAGCTCTAGGATTTATTTTTCTATTTACAATTGGTGGGCTAACAGGATTAGTATTAGCAAATTCATCACTTGACATCGTATTACATGATACATATTATGTAGTTGCCCACTTCCACTATGTGTTATCCATAGGAGCAGTATTTGCAATCATAGGAGGTGTTATTCAATGATACCCATTATTTGCAGGATTAACTATAAATAATACATGATTAAAAATCCAATTTACAATTATATTTATTGGAGTAAACTTAACATTTTTTCCTCAGCACTTCCTAGGGCTAGCAGGAATACCACGACGATATTCAGATTACCCAGACGCATATACATCATGAAATGTAGTATCAAGAATTGGGTCCACAATTTCTATTGTAGGAATCATTATATTCATTGTAATTATATGAGAAAGAATGGTTACCAACCGGGCAATCATATTTAGAGCTAATATAAGAAGATCAACAGAATGACTGCAAAATAACCCACCTGCGGAACACAGTTACTCAGAACTACCATTAATTTCTAGATTCTAATATGGCAGATTAGTGCAGTAGATTTAAGCTCTACAAATAAAGGTTTGACCTTTTATTAGAAAATTAATGGCAACATGATCAAATTTATCCCTTCAAGATGAAGCTTCACCATTAATGGAGCAACTATCATTCTTCCATGATCATACCATGGTCGTATTATTATTAATTACAGTAATTGTAGGCTATGCCCTAAGTTACATATTATTCATTGCCTATACAAACCGAAACATACTTCACGGGCATTTAATTGAAACAATCTGAACAGCTCTACCAGCAATTACACTAATTTTTATTGCACTACCATCATTACGACTTCTATATTTACTTGATGATTCAGTAGACGCAATAATTACGATTAAAACAATTGGACGACAATGATATTGAAGATATGAATATTCAGACTTTATAGATGTAGAATTTGACACTTATATAACACCAGAACAAGACCTAGAAAACGACGGATTTCGACTTCTAGATGTAGATAACCGAACAATTTTACCAATAAATACAGAAGTACGAGTATTAACAAGAGCATCAGACGTTCTACATTCATGAGCAGTACCTGCATTAGGAGTTAAAATTGACGCAACGCCAGGTCGATTAAACCAAGGAACATTTACAATAAACCGGCCTGGACTATTCTTTGGACAATGCTCAGAAATCTGTGGAGCAAACCACAGATTTATACCAATTGTAATTGAAAGAACTTCAGTAAACTTATTTATCAAGTGATTATCTAAGATAATCTAAGGAGTTAGTTAAAATATATAACATTAGAGTGTCAATCTAAAATAACTAAATAATTAGTACACCTTGAAATACATCAGATGACTGAAAGTAAGTAATGGTCTCTTAAACCAAAAAATAGTAAATTAACGACTACTTCTGATGGGGAATTCTATTCCAAATCCCTCAAATATCCCCTCTCATATGATTCTCCCTATTTATTATATTTTCGGCTACATTAATTTTATTTAATCAAATAAACTTTTTCTCATTTAAACCAAACCTTATTAAAAGAGCAGAAAAAAGAACAATTGATATAAAGAACTTAAATTGAAAATGATAACAAACTTATTTTCAACATTTGATCCATCAACTAATATCTTCAATTTATCATTAAATTGAACTATAACATTACTAGGATTATTATTAATCCCATCAATATTTTGACTTACACCATCACGAATTAATATTATTTGAAATAAACTAAACTTAACCTTACACAATGAATTTAAAACATTGCTAGGACCAAAATCATTTAATGGAACAACATTCATCTTCATTTCAATCTTTATTATAATACTATTTAATAATTTCATAGGATTATTTCCTTACATCTTTACTAGAACAAGACATATAGCATTAACATTTGCAATTGCTCTACCTATATGATTAAGATTTATATTATTTGGATGAATTAATCATATAAATCACATATTTGCACACCTTGTTCCACAAGGAACACCACCTGCATTAATATCATTTATAGTATTAATTGAAACAATTAGAAATGTCATTCGACCAGGTACACTAGCAGTACGACTAGCAGCAAATATAATTGCAGGGCACTTACTATTAACGTTGCTAGGAAATACAGGACCATCTATAGCAATAAACTTAATTTCACTATTAATTATTGGACAAATACTTCTATTAATTCTAGAATCAGCAGTAGCAATAATTCAGGCCTATGTTTTCTCAATTTTAAGAACTTTATATTCTAGAGAAGTATACTAAACTTATGTTAACAACTCACTCAAACCACCCATTCCACTTAGTAGATTACAGATCTTGACCATTAACAGGAGCAATTGGAGCAATAGTTCTAGTATCAGGATTAGCAAAATGATTTCACCTATTTAACATTAACTTATTTATAATTGGATTTGGAATTACACTTCTAACTATAATCCAATGATGACGAGATGTAGTACGAGAAGGAACATACCAAGGACTACATACGGGATTTCGCTAAATAAATGAAATAAATAAAATCTTTAAACCAACAAAGAAAATAAAAAAATTTAAAGATAATGGCAAAAAACTGTTTCAAGCTAAGTACATTAACTTATCGTAACGAAAACGTGGTAATGTACCACGAACTCAAATAAAACCAAAGGACATAACAGCAAGCTTAATAAAAAATATAAAAGAATAAAAATCACAACCTAAAAAAATTAAAGCTAATAACATTCTTATAAAAACAATTCTAGTATACTCAGCTAAAAAAATTAAAGTAAAACCTCCTGCACCATATTCAATATTAAAACCTGAAACTAACTCAGATTCACCCTCGGCAAAATCAAAAGGAGTACGGTTAGTTTCAGCTAAACAAGAAGCAAAACAAGCTAAAGCTAAAGGAAAAGAAATAATAATAAATCAACAATAAAGCTGATAGTTTATAAAATCAAACATGTTAAAACTACCAATTAAAATAATTAAAGATAATAAAATTAAAGCCAAACTAACTTTATATGAAATTGTTTGAGCAACAGAACGAAGAGAACCTAGTAAAGAATAATTTGAATTAGAAGACCAACCAGCAATTATAACAGTATAAACACCTAATCTAGTACAACATAAAAAAAACAAAAATCCATAAGAAAAAGAACATATATAAGTTAAGTAGGGAAAAATCACTCAAACAGCCAAGGAAATTATTAAATTAAAAACAGGAGAAAAATAATAAAGTAAATAATTAGATATAATAGGAATTGGCTGCTCCTTACAAATTAACTTGATAGCATCACTAAAGGGTTGAGGAATTCCAACAAAACCTACTTTATTTGGACCCTTTCGAATTTGAATATAACCTAAAACCTTACGCTCTAATAAAGTTAAAAAAGCAACACTAATTAAAACACAAATAACTAATAAAAGAAAATTCAAAATAAACATAAATAAATCATAAAATATCAATACTATTTGTAGAAAAAATCTACATAAATGAATTCTAAATTCAACACATTAATCTGTCAAAATAGTAATTTAATTAGTATTAATCAATAAAATAAAAAATATTTCAACCATATGGTCCTTTCGTACTAATATGAATTAATAATCTTAGGATAGAAACCGACCTGGCTCACGCCGGTCTGAACTCAGATCATGTAAGAATTTAAAGGTCGAACAGACCTAATTACTGGGCTACTGCACCCAAAATTTTTCTTAATCCAACATCGAGGTTGCAATCTGCTTTGTCGATATGAGCTCTCAAAAACAATTACGCTGTTATCCCTAAGGTAACTTAATCTTATGATCATAAATTATGGATCAAAACAACAAACATAAATAAATGATATAATAATGAAGAGTTTATTTATTCTTCATGTCACCCCAACAAAACATCATCATTAAATATAGAAAGACAAACAAAAAACTATATAAAAATAAAATGTTAAGCTCTATAGGGTCTTCTCGTCCTAAAGAAAAATTTAAGCCTTTTGACTCAAAAGTTAAATTCAAAAATTTATTAAGAGACAGTTGATTTCTCGTCAAGCCATTCATTCCAGCCACTAATTAAGAGACTAATGATTATGCTACCTTTGCACGGTCAAAATACCGCGGCTCTTTAAAAATTTGCTCAGTGAGCAGGCCAGACCTCCAAATATTTTCTAGAGGACATGTTTTTGATAAACAGGCGGAAATCAATTTTGCCTAGTTCCTTATAATAAATTAACAAGGTAAAAATTATATACAAATAAATATACTAATTCTATCATTATTACAAAAATTTCAAAATTAAATTTATAATCTTAATAAAAAACCTAAAATAATTATAAAATCAAAAATAAAAATAGTGAACTAAAACGTAATCTTAAAGATAGCTGGTTTAAAGCTTACTATTACATTTTATTAAAACAAATTTTAGGTTATGAACTTCAAAGCTTATCCCTTAAAGAATAAATAAGTTAATATTTATACCTAAAAAATTAAATAAAAACAATTAACTTCAAAAAATTAAATTTTTTCTTAAGAAACTAGATATCTTGGCAAACGATTAACATCTCATTTCTATAAATAATTTAATAATAATTATGATACATTAACTATAAATTATTTATAAATCAACCCAAATCGAGACAAGTAAAGTAAATACTAAAATTTTGATAAACCCTGATACAAAAGGTACAATAAATAAAATCTACTTTTAAAAATTTAAAATAATATTTCATAAAACAATTACATTACCAATAAACTATAATATAAAAAATCAATTCTACAAAATATACTAAGACAAAATTCGACAAAATTATTTTTATTAAATAATTAAATAAACAAAAAATAAATATAATAAAATAAATAATCAAGATATCATGATTTGCACAGAAAAATTTTCAGTGTAAATGAAACACTTTACTAATAAGTTATACCTTGAAACTCTTCCTAGATACACTTTCCAGTACATCTACTATGTTACGACTTATCTCATCTAAATTCAAGCTAAATTAAAGTAATAAAATAGAATAATCAATAATGAGAGCGACGGGCGATGTGTACACACCTCAGAGCCATTATCAGTTAAATTAAATAAATTTAATTACTATCAAATCCGCCTTCATTAATAGTATTTCACCATCAAATCCGTTATAAACAAAAATCTATTGTAACCCACCTCCTCTTAATTATAAGCTGCACCTTGACCTGAAATACTTTATAATTATAAATCTTGAGAATTATAACTCTAAAAAGATTCTCTGATAACGGAGATATACAAACAAATAAATTAAGTAGAGTAAATCGTGTATTATCAATCATGGGGTAGGTTCCTCTGAATGGAATGAGATACCGCCAAATTCTTTGGGTTTAAAGACCTTAACTAATAGTACCCAGGTAAATATAATTAACATTTAAAATAATAGGGTATCTAATCCTAGTTTATTATTCAAATTTCACAGATTCATAAAAAGAGCTATAAATAAATTTTAACATTTCACCTTACAAATTTATATTTTAACCCTAAAAATATAAATAACTGTTTTAACCAATAATATTCACTTGTATCAATCGTATAACCGCGGCTGCTGGCACGAATTATGCCGATAATAAATCAATTGCTAAATCCAAAATCACTTGATAATTAAATCAAATTACTGTAAAATAGAACATTTAGTTTAACAAAACTTACATATAATACGAAGAAAAAGTGAATAAATAAGCAAGAATAAAACTTTCGGAAACAAAATAAGAAATTTAAGAATTTATAAAAATAAGAAAAAATAAAAGATTCAAATATTTAAAGAAAAACAAAATAAAATAAACACAAAAATAACAACAAAAAAAAGAAACACACCCTAGAATGACCACAACAACTTCTCTATTATATATAAATAAAGATTAATATGGAACATGTATACCGATAAATGTATTATATTCTTTCTTATTTAATCTTTCTTTTCACTAATAATAAAGAAAGATTAAATAATATAATAAATATATTTAATATAATTATGTAAATTAATGTAATATGTTATTAATATAAAATTAACTTTATATTAAGTTAACTTAAATATTAATTAGTTAAATAATCTTATTATATATAATATATCAAATTATATTATTATAATTAATATAATTATTTATATTAATATAAAATTTTATATTTAATAATATTAATTATATTTATTATATCCAATTATAATAATATTAAATATTAATTTACATATTATTATATAATTTATAATATAATAACCTATTTTAAGCTAAAAACATAAGTAGCTATAATCCTAGGTAAATAAATGTATTAAAATAATCATTTAATAATTATAAAATAACATTATAGGTATTTAAATTTAGTTATATGTAATATATTAATATAAATTATTTATTATATATAATATATATTTAGATTATCCTAACCGAGATAAATTAATTAGAAATAACCAAAATAATACATAAACAAATTTCTAAAAAAAAATTTAATTTATATATTAAATATAAATGAAGTGCCTGATTAAAGGGTTACCTTGATAGGGTAAATCAAGTAAATAAAATTACCTTCATTAAAATTACATAAGACAGAATTAAACTACCTCCTTTAGTATCAAAAACTAACGTGCATCATACACCTTAATGTAAAAAGGTAAGCTAAACAAGCTAATGGGTTCATACCCCATTTATAGAGGTATCAATCCTCTCCTTTTTAATGACCAACAACTCTACAAAACTTCTCTTCCTATCAACATTAATGATAGGAACGATCCTGTCCATTTCATCAAACTCCTGATTCGGAGTTTGAATAGGACTTGAGATCAACTTACTTTCATTTATTTTGCTCCTAACAAGAAATAAAAATATAATAATTAATGAATCATCAATTAAATATTTTATTGTCCAAGCAATAGCATCGACAATACTATTATTTTCAATTTTGCTGATTCAAATAAAGTATCCAATAGGATGAGAAACAGAATTTATTCCATCAATAATAATTAGATCTAGATTATTATTAAAGATTGGGGCTGCACCCTTTCATTTCTGATTTCCAGAAGTAATAGGAGCTTCAAGATGAAATAACTGTTTAACACTAATAACATGACAAAAAATTGCCCCAATAATAGTATTATCTTATTGTATTCAACTAAGAATTTTCATTTGAACAATTATTATTCTAAGAATTATTATTGGGGCAATAGGTGGTTTAAATCAAACATCGCTACGACAACTTCTAGCATATTCCTCAATTAGACATTTAGGGTGAATAATTAGATCCCTAACAGTTAGAGAAAACATTTGAGAACTATACTTTATTATTTATTCACTATTAAGATTAATTATGGTCCTATTATTTAAGCAAATAAATCTATTTTTTATAAATCAGATCTATTCAGCTAGAAATATAAAAACTGAAATTAAATTCATAATATTCTTATCCCTTTTATCATTAGGTGGTTTACCACCATTTCTTGGATTTCTACCAAAATGAATTGTAATACAATCATTGATGGAAAATAACATAACAACTATTATAACAATTATGGTTGTATTAACTACAATCACACTTTATTATTATATACGTATTAGATTTTCAGCCCTAATTATATCATACGCAGAAAATTCGTGATCTATAAAAATAAAGTCTCAAAAATCAAGAATTATTCTTCCTATAACAGTAATAATTTCAACAATAGGATTAGTCTCAACATCAACCTTAATCTCATTATACTAAGGACTTAAGTTAAACAAACTAATAACCTTCAAAGTTATAATTAAAAGAATAATCTTTTAGGCCTTAGTAAAATTTTACACCTCTAGAATTGCAGTCTAGAATCATAATTGAATATAAGACCTAAAGTATGGTAAGAGAGAAACATCTCATAAGTAGATTTACAGTCTACCACCTTAAATTCAGCCATCTTACCGCAAAAATGATTATTCTCAACAAACCATAAGGATATTGGTACTTTATACTTCTTATTTGGAGCGTGGGCAGGAATAGTAGGAACATCAATAAGAATACTTATTCGTGCTGAACTTGGTCAACCAGGATCTCTAATTGGAGATGACCAAATTTATAATGTCATTCTTACAGCTCACGCATTTGTAACAATTTTTTTATAGTAATACCTATTATAATTGGTGGATTTGGTAATTGACTTGTACCATTAATAATTGGTGCACCAGATATAGCATTCCCACGAATAAATAATATAAGTTTTTGATTACTACCGCCCTCACTTACCCTTCTTCTTACATCTTCTATAGTAGATAACGGTGCTGGTACAGGATGAACAGTTTACCCTCCTCTTGCAGGAGCTATCGCACATGGGGGGGCATCTGTAGACCTAGCTATTTTTTCACTTCACTTAGCAGGTGTATCATCTATTCTTGGTGCAGTAAACTTCATTACAACAGCAATTAATATACGATCAGAAAGTATAACTCTAGATCAAACACCTTTATTTGTCTGATCTGTAGCTATTACAGCCCTTCTCCTCCTTTTATCACTTCCAGTATTAGCAGGGGCTGTTACTATACTATTAACAGATCGAAATTTAAATACATCATTCTTTGACCCTGCGGGAGGAGGTGACCCAATTTTATATCAACACCTATTCTGATTCTTTGGACACCCAGAAGTTTACATTTTAATTCTACCGGGGTTTGGGATTATTTCTCACATTGTATGTCAAGAAAGAGGAAAAATTGAATCATTTGGAACACTAGGTATAATTTATGCTATATTATCAATTGGACTAATAGGATTTATTGTATGAGCACATCATATATTCACAGTAGGAATAGACGTTGACACACGAGCATACTTTACATCAGCAACAATAATTATTGCTGTACCTACAGGAATCAAGGTATTCAGATGATTAGCTACACTATATGGAACTAAATTCAAATTCAATCCACCGTTATTATGAGCTCTAGGATTTATTTTTCTATTTACAATTGGTGGGCTAACAGGATTAGTATTAGCAAATTCATCACTTGTCATCGTATTACATGATACATATTATGTAGTTGCCCACTTCCACTATGTGTTATCCATAGGAGCAGTATTTGCAATCATAGGAGGTGTTATTCAATGATACCCATTATTTACAGGATTAACTATAAATAATACATGATTAAAAATCCAATTTACAATTATATTTATTGGAGTAAACTTAACATTTTTTCCTCAGCACTTCCTAGGGCTAGCAGGAATACCACGACGATATTCAGATTACCCAGACGCATATACATCATGAAATGTAGTATCAAGAATTGGGTCCACAATTTCTATTGTAGGAATCATTATATTCATTGTAATTATATGAGAAAGAATGGTTACAAACCGGGCAATCATATTTAGAGCTAATATAAGAAGATCAACAGAATGACTGCAAAATAACCCACCTGTGGAACACAGTTACTCAGAACTACCATTAATTTCTAGATTCTAATATGGCAGATTAGTGCAGTAGATTTAAGCTCTACAAATAAAGGTTTGACCTTTTATTAGAAAATTAATGGCAACATGATCAAATTTATCCCTTCAAGATGGAGCTTCACCATTAATGGAGCAACTATCATTCTTCCATGATCATACCATGGTCGTATTATTATTAATTACAGTAATTGTAGGCTATGCCCTAAGTTACATATTATTCATTGCCTATACAAACCGAAACATACTTCACGGGCATTTAATTGAAACAATCTGAACAGCTCTACCAGCAATTACACTAATTTTTATTGCACTACCATCATTACGACTTCTATATTTACTTGATGATTCAGTAGACGCAATAATTACGATTAAAACAATTGGACGACAATGATATTGAAGATATGAATATTCAGACTTTATAGATGTAGAATTTGACACTTATATAACACCAGAACAAGACCTAGAAAACGACGGATTTCGACTTCTAGATGTAGATAACCGAACAATTTTACCAATAAATACAGAAGTACGAGTATTAACAAGAGCATCAGACGTTCTACATTCATGAGCAGTACCTGCATTAGGAGTTAAAATTGACGCAACGCCAGGTCGATTAAACCAAGGAACATTTACAATAAACCGGCCTGGACTATTCTTTGGACAATGCTCAGAAATCTGTGGAGCAAACCACAGATTTATACCAATTGTAATTGAAAGAACTTCAGTAAACTTATTTATCAAGTGATTATCTAAGATAATCTAAGGAGTTAGTTAAAATATATAACATTAGAGTGTCAATCTAAAATAACTAAATAATTAGTACACCTTGAAATACATCAGATGACTGAAAGTAAGTAATGTTCTCTTAAACCAAAAAATAGTAAATTAACGACTACTTCTGATGAGGAATTCTAATCCAAATCCCTCAAATATCCCCTCTCATATGATTCTCCCTATTTATTATATTTTCGGCTACATTAATTTTATTTAATCAAATAAACTTTTTCTCATTTAACCCAAACCTTATTAAAAGAGCAGAAAAAAGAACAATTGATATAAAGAACTTAAATTGAAAATGATGACAAACTTATTTTCAACATTTGATCCATCAACTAATATCTTCAATTTATCATTAAATTGAACTAGAACATTACTAGGATTATTATTAATCCCATCAATATTTTGACTTACACCATCACGAATTAATATTATTTGAAATAAACTAAACTTAACCTTACACAATGAATTTAAAACATTGCTAGGACCAAAATCATTTAATGGAACAACATTCATCTTCATTTCAATCTTTATTATAATACTATTTAATAATTTCATAGGATTATTTCCTTACATCTTTACTAGAACAAGACATATAGCATTAACATTTGCAATTGCTCTACCTGTGTGATTAAGATTTATATTATTTGGATGAATTAATCATACAAATCACATATTTGCACACCTTGTTCCACAAGGAACACCACCTGC
This sequence comes from Schistocerca americana, assembly GCF_021461395.2. Lineage (NCBI taxonomy): Eukaryota > Metazoa > Arthropoda > Insecta > Orthoptera > Acrididae > Schistocerca > Schistocerca americana. The sequence continues at coordinate 358,654,091 of NC_060123.1, forward strand.
ATTAATATCATTTATAGTATTAATTGAAACAATTAGAAATGTCATTCGACCAGGTACACTAGCAGTACGACTAGCAGCAGATATAATTGCAGGGCACTTACTATTAACGTTGCTAGGAAATACAGGACCATCTATAGCAATAAACTTAATTTCACTATTAATTATTGGACAAATACTTCTATTAATTCTAGAATCAGCAGTAGCAATAATTCAGGCCTATGTTTTCTCAATTTTAAGAACTTTATATTCTAGAGAAGTATACTAAACTTATGTTAACAACTCACTCAAACCACCCATTCCACTTAGTAGATTACAGACCTTGACCATTAACAGGAGCAATTGGAGCAATAGTTCTAGTATCAGGATTAGCAAAATGATTTCACCTATTTAACATTAACTTATTTATAATTGGATTTGGAATTACACTTCTAACTATAATCCAATGATGACGAGATGTAGTACGAGAAGGAACATACCAAGGACTACATACGGGATTTCACTAAATAAATGAAACAAATAAAATCTTTAAACCAACAAAGTAAATAAAAAAATTTAAAGATAATGGCAAAAAACTTTTTCAAGCGAAGTACATCAACTTATCGTAACGAAAACGTGGTAATGTACCACGAACTCAAATAAAACCAAAGGACATAACAGCAAGCTTAATAAAAAATATAAAAGAATAAAAATCACCACCTAAAAAAATTAAAGCTAATAACATTCTTATAAAAACAATTCTAGTATACTCAGCTAAAAAAATTAAAGTAAAACCTCCTGCACCGTATTCAATATTAAAACCTGAAACTAACTCAGATTCACCCTCGGCAAAATCAAAAGGAGTACGGTTAGTTTCAGCTAAACAAGAAGCAAAACAAGCTAAAGCTAAAGGAAAAGAAATAATAATAAATCAACAATAAAGCTGATAGTTTATAAAATCAAACATGTTAAAACTACCAATTAAAATAATTAAAGATAATAAAATTAAAGCCAAACTAACTTCATATGAAATTGTTTGAGCAACAGAACGAAGAGAACCTAGTAAAGAATAATTTGAATTAGAAGACCAACCAGCAATTATAACAGTATAAACACCTAATCTAGTACAACATAAAAAAAACAAAAATCCATAAGAAAAAGAACATATATAAGTTAAGTAGGGAAAAATCACTCAAACAGCCAAGGAAATTATTAAATTAAAAACAGGAGAAAAATAATAAAGTAAATAATTAGATATAATAGGAATTGGCTGCTCCTTACAAATTAACTTGATAGCATCACTAAAGGGTTGAGGAATTCCAACAAAACCTACTTTATTTGGACCCTTTCGAATTTGAATATAACCTAAAACCTTACGCTCTAATAAAGTTAAAAAAGCAACACTAATTAAAACACAAATAACTAATAAAAGAAAATTCAAAATAAACATAAATAAATCATAAAGTATCAATACTATTTGTAGAAAAAATCTACATAAATGAATTCTAAATTCAACACATTAATCTGTCAAAATAGTAATTTAATTAGTATTAATCAATAAAATAAAAAATATTTCAACCATATGGTCCTTTCGTACTAATATGAATTAATAATCTTAGGATAGAAACCGACCTGGCTCACGCCGGTCTGAACTCAGATCATGTAAGAATTTAAAGGTCGAACAGACCTAATTACTAGGCTACTGCACCCAAAATTTTTCTTAATCCAACATCGAGGTCGCAATCTGCTTTGTCGATATGAGCTCTCAAAAACAATTACGCTGTTATCCCTAAGGTAACTTAATCTTATGATCATAAATTATGGATCAAAACAACAAACATAAATAAATGATATAATAATGAAGAGTTTATTTATTCTTCATGTCACCCCAACAAAACATCATCATTAAATATAGAAAGACAAACAAAAAACTATATAAAAATAAAATGTTAAGCTCTATAGGGTCTTCTCGTCCTAAAGAAAAATTTAAGCCTTTTGACTCAAAAGTTAAATTCAAAAATTTATTAAGAGACAGTTGATTTCTCGTCAAGCCATTCATTCCAGCCACTAATTAAGAGACTAATGATCATGCTACCATTGCACGGTCAAAATACCGCGGCTCTTTAAAAATTTGCTCAGTGAGCAGGCCAGACCTCAAAATATTTTCTAGAGGACATGTTTTTGATAAACAGGCGGAAATCAATTTTGCCTAGTTCCTTATAATAAATTAACAAGGTAAAAATTATATACAAATAAATATACTAATTCCATCATTATTACAAAAATTTCAAAATTAAATTTATAATCTTAATAAAAAACCTAAAATAATTATAAAATCAAAAATAAAAATAATGAACTAAAACGTAATCTTAAAGATAGCTGGTTTAAAGCTTACTATTATATTTTATTAAAACAAATTATAGGTTATTAACTTCAAAGCTTATCCCTTAAAGAATAAATAAGTTAATATTTATACCTAAAAAATTAAATAAAAACAATTAACTTCAAAAAATTAAATTTTTTCTTAAGAAACTAGATATCTTGGGAAACGATTAACATCTCATTTCTATAAATAATTTAATAATAATTATGATACATTAACTATAAATTATTTATAAATCAACCCAAATCGAGACAAGTAAAGTAAATACTAAAATTTTGATAAACCCTGATACAAAAGGTACAATAAATAAAATCTACTTTTAAAAATTTAAAATAATATTTCATAAAACAATTACATTACCAATAAACTATAATATAAAAAATCAATTCTACAAAATATACTAAGACAAAATTCGACAAAATTATTTTTATTAAATAATTAAATAAACAAAAAATAAATATAATAAAATAAATAATCAAGATATCCTGATTTGCACAGAAAAATTTTCAGTGTAAATGAAACACTTTACTAATAAGTTATATCTTGAAACTCTTCCTAGATACACTTTCCAGTACATCTACTATGTTACGACTTATCTCATCTAAATTGAAGCTAAATTAAAGTAATAAAATAGAATAATCAATAATGAGAGCGACGGGCGATGTGTACACACCTCAGAGCCGATATCAGTTAAATTAAATAAATTAAATTACTATCAAATCCGCCTTCATTAATAGTATTTCACCATCAAATCCGTTATAAACAAAAATCTATTGTAACCCACCTCCTCTTAATTATAAGCTGCACCTTGACCTGAAATACTTTATAATTATAAATCTTGAGAATTATAACTCTAAAATGATTCTCTGATAACGGAGATATACAAACAAATAAATTAAGTAGAGTAAATCGTGTATTATCATTCATGGGGTAGGTTCCTCTGAATGGAATGAGATACCGCCAAATTCTTTGGGTTTAAAGACCTTAACTAATAGTACCCAGGTAAATATAATTAACATTTAAAATAATGGGGTATCTAATCCTAGTTTATTATTCAAATTTCACAAAGTCATAAAAAGAGCTATAAATAAATTTTAACATTTCACCTTACAAATTTATATTTTAACCCTAAAAATATAAATAACTGTTTTAACCAATAATATTCACTTGTATCAATCGTATAAACGTGGCTGCTGGCACGAATTATGCCGATACTAAATCAATTGCTAAATCCAAAATCACTTGATAATTAAATCAAATTACTGCAAAATAGAACATTTAGTTTAACAAAACTTACATATAATACAAAGAAAAAGTGAATAAATAAGCAAGAATAAAACTTTTGGAAACAAAATAAGAAATTTAAAAATTTATAAAAATAAGAAAAAATAAAAGATTCAAATGTTTAAAGAAAAACAAAATAAAATAAACACAAAAATAACAAAAAAAAAAGAAACGCACCCTAGAATGACCACAACAACTTCTCTATTATATATAAATAAAGATTAATATGGAACATGTATACCGATAAATGTATTATATTCTTTCTTATTTAATCTTTCTTTTCACTAATAATAAAGAAAGATTAAATAATATAATAAATATATTTAATATAATTATGTAAATTAATGTATTATGTTATTAATATAAAATTAACTTTATATTAAGTTAACCTAAAAATTAATTAGTTAAATAATCTAATTATAGATAATATATCAAATTATATTATTATAATTAATATAATTATTTATATTAATATAAAATTTTATATTTAATAATATTAATTATATTTATTATATCCAATTATAATAATATTAAATATTAATTTACATATTATTATATAATTTATAATATAATAACCTATTTTAAGCTAAAAACATAAGTAGCTATAATCCTAGGTAAATAAATGCATTGAAATAATCATTTAATAATTATAAAATAACATTATAGGTATTTAAATTTAATTAAATGTAATATATTAATATAAATGATTTATTATATATAATATATATTTAGATTATCCTAACCGAGATAAATTAATTAGAAATAACCAAAATAATACATAAACAAATTTCTAAAAAAAAATTTAATTTATATATTAAATATAAATGAAGTGCCTGATTAAAGGGTTACCTTGATAGGGTAAATCAAGTAAATAAAATTACCTTCATTAAAATTACATAAGACAGAATTAAACTACCTCCTTTAGTATCAAAAACTAACGTGCATCATACACCTTAATGTAAAAAGGTAAGCTAAACAAGCTAATGGGTTCATACCCCATTTATAGAGGTATCAATCCTCTCCTTTTTAATGACCAACAACTCTACAAAACTTCTCTCCCTATCAACATTAATGATAGGAACGATCCTGTCCATTTCATCAAACTCCTGATTCGGAGTTTGAATAGGACTTGAGATCAACTTACTTTCATTTATTCCGCTCCTAACAAGAAATAAAAATATAATAATAAATGAATCATCAATTAAATATTTTATTGTCCAAGCAATAGCATCGACAATACTATTATTTTCAATTTCGCTGATTCAAATAAAGTATCCAATAGGATGAGAAACAGAATTTATTCCATCAATAATAATTAGATCTAGATTATTATTAAAGATTGGGGCTGCACCCTTTCATTTCTGATTTCCAGAAGTAATAGGAGCTTCAAGATGAAATAACTGTTTAACACTAATAACATGACAAAAAATTGCCCCAATAATAGTATTATCTTATTGTATTCAACTAAGAACTTTCATTTGAACAATTATTATTCTAAGAATTATTATTGGGGCAATAGGTGGTTTAAATCAAACATCGCTACGACAACTTCTAACATATTCCTCAATTAGACATTTAGGGTGAATAATTAGATCCCTAACAGTTAGAGAAAACATTTGAGAACTATACTTTATTATTTATTCACTATTAAGATTAATTATGGTCCTATTATTTAAGCAAATAAATCTATTTTTTATAAATCAGATCTATTCAGCTAGAAATATAAAAACTGAAATTAAATTCATTATATTCTTATCCTTTTTATCATTAGGTGGTTTACCACCATTTCTTGGATTTCTACCAAAATGAATTGTAATACAATCATTGATGGAAAATAACATAACAACTATTATAACAATTATGGTTGTATTAACTACAATCACACTTTATTATTATATACGTATTAGATTTTCAGCCCTAATTATATCATACACAGAAAATTCGTGATCTATAAAAATAAAGTCTCAAAAATCAAGAATTATTCTTCCTATAACAGTAATAATTTCAACAATAGGATTAGTCTCAACATCAACCTTAATCTCATTATACTAAGGACTTAAGTTAAACAAACTAATAACCTTCAAAGTTATAATTAAAAGAATAATCTTTTAGGTCTTAGTAAAATTTTACACCTCTAGAATTGCAGTCTAGAATCATAATTGAATATAAGACCTAAAGTATGGTAAGAGAGAAACATCTCATAAGTAGATTTACAGTCTACCACCTTAAATTCAGCCATCTTACCGCAAAAATGATTATTCCCAACAAACCATAAGGATATTGGTACTTTATACTTCTTATTTGGAGCGTGGGCAGGAATAGTAGGAACATCAATAAGAATACTTATTCGTGCTGAACTTGGTCAACCAGGATCTCTAATTGGAGATGACCAAATTTATAATGTCATTATTACAGCTCACGCATTTGTAATAATTTTTTTATAGTAATACCTATTATAATTGGTGGATTTGGTAATTGACTTGTACCATTAATAATTGGTGCACCAGATATAGCATTCCCACGAATAAATAATATAAGTTTTTGATTACTACCGCCCTCACTTACCCTTCTTCTTACATATTCTATAGTAGATAACGGTGCTGGTACAGGATGAACAGTTTACCCTCCTCTTGCAGGAGCTATCGCACATGGGGGGGCATCTGTAGACCTAGCTATTTTTTCACTTCACTTAGCAGGTGTATCATCTATTCTTGGTGCAGTAAACTTCATTACAACAGCAATTAATATACGATCAGAAAGTATAACTCTAGATCAAACACCTTTATTTGTCTGATCTGTAGCTATTACAGCCCTTCTCCTCCTTTTATCACTTCCAGTATTAGCAGGGGCTATTACTATACTATTAACAGATCGAAATTTAAATACATCATTCTTTGACCCTGCGGGAGGAGGTGACCCAATTTTATATCAACACCTATTCTGATTCTTTGGACACCCAGAAGTTTACATTTTAATTCTACCGGGGTTTGGGATTATTTCTCACATTGTATGTCAAGAAAGAGGAAAAATTGAATCATTTGGAACACTAGGTATAATTTATGCTATATTATCAATTGGACTAATAGGATTTATTGTATGAGCACATCATATATTCACAGTAGGAATAGACGTTGACACACGAGCATACTTTACATCAGCAACAATAATTATTGCTGTACCTACAGGAATCAAGGTATTCAGATGATTAGCTACACTATATGGAACTAAATTCAAATTCAATCCACCGTTATTATGAGCTCTAGGATTTATTTTTCCATTTACAATTGGTGGGCTAACAGGATTAGTATTAGCAAATTCATCACTTGACATCGTATTACATGATACATATTATGTAGTTGCCCACTTCCACTATGTGTTATCCATAGGAGCAGTATTTGCAATCATAGGAGGTGTTATTCAATGATACCCATTATTTACAGGATTAACTATAAATAATACATGATTAAAAATCCAATTTACAATTATATTTATTGGAGTAAACTTAACATTTTTTCCTCAGCACTTCCTAGGGCTAGCAGGAATACCACGACGATATTCAGATTACCCAGACGCATATACATCATGAAATGTAGTATCAAGAATTGGGTCCACAATTTCTATTGTAGGAATCATTATATTCATTGTAATTATATGAGAAAGAATGGTTACAAACCGGGCAATCATATTTAGAGCTAATATAAGAAGATCAACAGAATGACTGCAAAATAACCCACCTGCGGAACACAGTTACTCAGAACTACCATTAATTTCTAGATTCTAATATGGCAGATTAGTGCAGTAGATTTAAGCTCTACAAATAAAGGTTTGACCTTTTATTAGAAAATTAATGGCAACATGATCAAATTTATCCCTTCAAGATGGAGCTTCACCATTAATGGAGCAACTATCATTCTCCCATGATCATACCATGGTCGTATTATTATTAATTACAGTAATTGTAGGCTATGCCCTAAGTTACATATTATTCATTGCCTATACAAACCGAAACATACTTCACGGGCATTTAATTGAAACAATCTGAACAGCTCTACCAGCAATTACACTAATTTTTATTGCACTACCATCATTACGACTTCTATATTTACTTGATGATTCAGTAGACGCAATAATTACGATTAAAACAATTGGACGACAATGATATTGAAGATATGAATATTCAGACTTTATAGATGTAGAATTTGACACTTATATAACACCAGAACAAGACCTAGAAAACGACGGATTTCGACTTCTAGATGTAGATAACCGAACAATTTTACCAATAAATACAGAAGTACGAGTATTAACAAGAGCATCAGACGTTCTACATTCATGAGCAGTACCTGCATTAGGAGTTAAAATTGACGCAACGCCAGGTCGATTAAACCAAGGAACATTTACAATAAACCGGCCTGGACTATTCTTTGGACAATGCTCAGAAATCTGTGGAGCAAACCACAGATTTATACCAATTGTAATTGAAAGAACTTCAGTAAACTTATTTATCAAGTGATTATCTAAGATAATCTAAGGAGTTAGTTAAAATATATAACATTAGAGTGTCAATCTAAAATAACTAAATAATTAGTACACCTTGAAATACATCAGATGACTGAAAGTAAGTAATGGTCTCTTAAACCAAAAAATAGTAAATTAACGACTACTTCTGATGGGGAATTCTAATCCAAATCCCTCAAATATCCCCTCTCATATGATTCTCCCTATTTATTATATTTTCGGCTACATTAATTTTATTTAATCAAATAAACTTTTTCTCATTTAAACCAAACCTTATTAAAAGAGCAGAAAAAAGAACAATTGATATAAAGAACTTAAATTGAAAATGATAACAAACTTATTTTCAACATTTGATCCATCAACTAATATCTTCAATTTATCATTAAATTGAACTAGAACATTACTAGGATTATTATTAATCCCATCAATATTTTGACTTACACCATCACGAATTAATATTATTTGAAATAAACTAAACTTAACCTTACACAATGAATTTAAAACATTGCTAGGACCAAAATCATTTAATGGAACAACATTCATCTTCATTTCAATCTTTATTATAATACTATTTAATAATTTCATAGGATTATTTCCTTACATCTTTACTAGAACAAGACATATAGCATTAACATTTGCAATTGCTCTACCTGTATGATTAAGATTTATATTATTTGGATGAATTAATCATACAAAGCACATATTTGCACACCTTGTTCCACAAGGAACACCACCTGCATTAATATCATTTATAGTATTAATTGAAACAATTAGAAATGTCATTCGACCAGGTACACTAGCAGTACGACTAGCAGCAAATATAATTGCAGGGCACTTACTATTAACGTTGCTAGGAAATACAGGACCATCTATAGCAATAAACTTAATTTCACTATTAATTATTGGACAAATACTTCTATTAATTCTAGAATCAGCAGTAGCAATAATTCAGGCCTATGTTTTCTCAATTTTAAGAACTTTATATTCTACAGAAGTATACTAAACTTATGTTAACAACTCACTCAAACCACCCATTCCACTTAGTAGATTACAGACCTTGACCATTAACAGGAGCAATTGGAGCAATAGTTCTAGTATCAGGATTAGCAAAATGATTTCACCTATTTAACATTAACTTATTTATAATTGGATTTGGAATTACACTTCTAACTATAATCCAATGATGACGAGATGTAGTATGAGAAGGAACATACCAAGGACTACATACGGGATTTGTATCAATTGGATTACGATGAGGAATAATTTTATTTATTGCATCAGAAGTACTATTCTTTGTTTCATTTTTCTGAGCATTTTTTAGAAGAAGACTAGCGCCTGCTATTGAACTAGGAATATTATGACCCCCAATAGGAATTCAACCTTTCAATCCTATACAAATTCCATTACTTAATACAGCTACTCTTTTAGCATCAGGAGTAACAGTAACATGAGCACATCATAGTCTAATAGAATCTAATCATACTCAAGCATTACAAGGATTATTCTTCACAGTACTACTAGGACTATACTTCACTATACTTCAAGCATATGAATATTGAGAAGCTCCCTTCACCATTGCAGATGCAGTTTATGGATCAACATTCTTTGTTGCAACAGGATTTCATGGTCTACATGTAATTATCGGAACAATTTTCTTATCAACATGTCTACTTCGACATTCAATAAATCAATTCTCACCAAGACACCACTTTGGGTTTGAAGCAGCAGCATGGTACTGACACTTTGTAGACGTAGTATGATTATTCTTATATATTTCTATTTATTGATGAGGTAGATAATTGTTTTTCTAGTATAAATAGTACATTTGACTTCCAATCAAAAAGCTTGATATAAATCAAGAAAAACAATCCTAATCTTATCTACAAGAATTTTTATTAGATTTATTATTCCAATAATTGTTATAATCCTTGCAACAACATTATCAAAAAAATTAATTAATGACCGAGAAAAAAGATCACCATTTGAATGTGGATTTGGCCCAAAAAGATCAGCACGAATACCATTCTCACTTCGATTCTTCTTAATTGCAGTAATTTTCTTAATTTTTGATGTAGAAATCGCATTAATCCTTCCAATTGTAATTATTTTTAAAACTTCAGACATTATAATCTGAACAGTATCAACAATATTTTTTATTATAGTATTATTAGGTGGACTATACCATGAATGAAATCAAGGAGCCTTACAATGAGCAGAATAAAGGGTTGTAGTTAACTATAACATTTGGGTTGCATTCAAAAAGTATTGATATAATCAATCAACCTTAAATAGAATAAGAAGCGAAATATTGCAGTCAGTTTCGACCTGGAAGATTGGTAAATAAAATACCCTTATTCTTATTAATTGAAGCCAAAAAGAGGCGTATTACTGTTAATAATATAATTGAACTATAAAGTTCCAATTAAGGAAATGTAAAGCCAATATGAAAGCTGCTAACTTTTTATATTAGCGGTTAAACTCCGTTAACATTTCTAAATTTATATAGTTTAAATAAAACATTACATTTTCACTGTAAAAATAATATATGTATATTTATAAATACCTAAAAGTAAAAATACTTCCTTAACATCTTCAGTGTCACGCTCTAATTATAAGCTATTTAAGTAAACGAAAAATAATACCACCAAAATAAATATTCAAAAAATAAAAGTTAAAAGATAAATCTTAAAATTAGAATCATATCAACCTTGTATATAACTAATTAAATAAATAAATAGTCTATATAAACCTTGACCACCAAATAATTCACCTCAACCATAATCAAATGACTTTGATGAATAATAACCCAATTTTAAAGGAAAATATCTAATAAACTTAGTTGAAATGAAAGGTATAAACCACATAGAACCATCAAATCTAACAAAAGAAAGCATACTTAAAGAAAATAAATTTTGAGAAAAATCAAAATTAGAAATAAGATAACCCAAATAAGCACCTAAAACAACTACAGTAATAGTTAAAAACTTCAAATAATAAGGCAGGGCAATCACATGAGGAACAGGAAAAATTAACCAAGACAAAAGGCTACCACCAAAAACAGCAACAAACAATAAACCAATTATACCAAAAGAAATATAATAACCCTTATCGTCAAAAGAAAATCTAGAATAAAAATTATTGTCACCAGATATTGAATAATAAAAAAGACGAAAAGAATAAGAAGCAGTTAAACCAGTAGAAAAGAAATAAAGAAAAAAAATTAAACAATTAATTCATCTTAAACAAACCGTCTCAAGAATTAAATCCTTTGAATAAAAACCTGCTAAAAATGGTATACCACACAAAGATAAACTAGAAACATTAAAACAAACTGAAGTTAAAGGCATAAAATTAACAATTGAACCTATAAAACGAATATCCTGAGAATCCTTTAAATTATGAATTATTGAACCTGCACACATAAACAATAAAGCCTTAAATAAAGCATGAGCTAATAAATGAAAAAATGCAAGTTTTGGATAACCCATAGCCAAAATTCTTATTATTAAACCAAGTTGTCTTAAAGTAGAAAGAGCAATAATTTTCTTCAAATCAAATTCAAAATTTGCACCCAAACCGGCCATAAACATAGTTATACAACCAATTAAAAGTAAGAATCAACCACAATTATAAGTATCTAATATTGGTCTAAAACGAATTAATAAATAAACCCCAGCAGTAACAAGAGTAGAAGAATGAACCAAAGCAGAAACAGGGGTAGGGGCAGCCATAGCTGCAGGAAGTCAAGAAGAAAAGGGAAGTTGAGCTCTTTTAGTTATAGCTGCTAAAACAATTAATATAGTAATAAGCTTTATTTCAAAAGAATTAGAAATAAAATCATAAAAATAAATATAATTTCAACCGCCAAAATTCAATATTCAAGCAATAGAAATTAAAATAGCAACATCACCAATACGATTAGAAAGTGTAGTTAACATACCCGCACTATAAGATTTTACATTTTGATAATAAATAACTAAACAATAAGAAACTAAACCTAAACCATCTCATCCTAATAAAATTCTAATCAAATTAGGACTAATAAATAAAAACCCTATAGAAAGAATAAATATTAAAACAATAATAATAAAACGATTTATATTCTTTTCTCCCAATATATAATCCTCTCTATAATAAATAACCAAAGAAGAAATATATATAACAAAAGATATAAAAATAAGAGACATTCAATCCAAAATTAAAGTCATAACAACCATAGAACCATTTAAATTAAAAAGCTCTCATTCAACAAAAACTCTATAATCAATTATTAAATAATAAATACCCAAAATAAAAATTATAGTTCTAGAAAAAAATAGAGAAAAAAAACTCAAAGAACAAATAGAAAACAAATTCACGGCCTAAGATGAAAAAATTCATATCATTGATTCCACAAAACAACATTTTTAATTAAAATACTTAAGCAACCTAAACAAAAAAATACTCACCCTTTAAACAAAGAATATTTAAAGGCAATCAATGTAAAAGTAAAAGATGATATTCACGAAAATAACCAAGAGAACAAGTATAAACACCAGAATAATAATTACCATGCTGAGAATAAGAATACATATATAAAGTATAAACAGCTCTAAAAAAAGACAAAAAAATTAAAGCAAGAAATCTAAAAGAAGATCAAGACATAATTCTATTTAATAATCTAAGTTCACCTACCAAATTTAAAGAAGGAGGAGCGGCTATATTAGAAGATCTCAAAAGAAATCATCATAAAGCCATTCTTGGCATTAAATTAATTATACCCTTGTTAATTAATAATCTTCGTCTACCTAAACGCTCATAAATAATATTAGATAGACAAAATAAACCAGAAGAACACAAACCATGACCAACCATTAAAGAAAGAGAACCTATACAACCTCATCAATTCATAGTTATCAATCCTCCAATAACCATTCTTATATGAGCAACAGAAGAATAAGCAATTAAAGATTTTAAATCAACCTGACGAAAACAAATAAATCTAACAATAACCCCACCGGATAAACCTAAAGACAATCAAAAATAATTAAACTTTAAACCCAAATAAGAAATAACCTTTATAACACGAAAAATACCATAACCACCTAACTTTAATAAAACACCAGCAAGAATTATTCTACCTGAAATAGGGGCCTCAACATGGGCCTTAGGAAGCCACAAATGAACCAGAAATATTGGCATCTTAACTAAAAAAGCAAGAATTATAAAAACATAAAACATAAAATAATAAGAACCAAAATCAACCAACAAAGGAAAATATAAAGTATTAGAAAAATCATAAACCCTAAATAACACTAATAATAAAGGCAATCTAGCAACCAAAGTATAAAAAATTAAATAAACACCAGCCTGCAACCGTTCAGGTTGATAGCCTCAACCCAAAATCAAAAGTAAAGTAGGAACCAATCTAGCCTCAAAAAAAATATAAAAAGAAAGAAGGCTCAATCTAGCAAATGAACAATAAAGCATAATCATTAAAATTAAAACTATAAAAACAAAAAAATTAGAATGATAAGAACTTAAATAAACTGAACCTCTAGCAGTAATTATTAAAGAACAAATTCAAAAACTAAGTAGAATCAAACTAAAAGAAAAATAATCAATACCAAAATAATATCTAATCATATTTAAATCTGCATATGAATAAACACAAATTATAAAAACAAAACTAGACAGAATCATTAAAAAATGAACCAACCATCAACAATTATTAACTAAACAAAGAGGGATCAAAAAAATAGTTATAAATAAATACTTTAACATAAAGATAAACCAAAAGAATTAAAAAAATCATTACCATGGGAACGAATTATTGAAACTAAAATAGAAAGACCTAAAGCACCCTCACAAACAGAAAAAACCAAAAAAATAACAGGAAAAAAATAATCATAATCAAACTCAATAAGAAAAACAATAACCAACATAAATAAAGAAAGAACAATATATTCTAATCTCAAAAGAACCATTAATAAATGCTTACGTTTAGAAGAAAAAACATAAACACCAGCAAAATAAATCAATAAAGAAGTAAAGACAGAGAGTATAAACATTAGTTTTAATAGTTTAAAAAAAACGCCGGTCTTGTAAACCGGAGATAAGTCTGGCCCCCGCTTTTAAAACTTCAGAGGTGGAAAGCTTCCCATCATCGGTCCCCAAAACCGATATTTTAAATAATCTAACCCCTGAAATGATCAAAATAACAATTATATCACTATCAAACGTAATAAATATTAATTTTATTAAATTAAGACACCCAATATCAATAATGCTTTTCATTATCCTACAAACCTTTTTAGTTGGACTAATAACAGGAACAATAATGGAAAGATATTGGTTATCATATATTTTATTTTTAACATTTCTTGGTGGTATATTAGTTCTATTTATTTATATTACGAGAATTGCATCAAACGAAATATTTCAACCTAAATCAATTACAATAATTATTACCTTAACAATATGAATATTTATCCTATCAACATTAATTATTTTAGATATAACAATATTTATAGACTTTTTCAAAAATACTGAAACTATAAATATTGATAATTCAATCAATTATCAAGAAATAACAATATCTTTAGAAAAACAATATAATAGACCAACATTCATTATTACAATAATAATAATAATTTATTTATTTTTAGCACTATTAGCAGTTGTTAAAATCACCAACATTAACCATGGGCCTATTCGTAAAATAAGATAATTTACTAATGAATAAACCCTTACGATTGAGACATCCTTTAATTAAAATCATTAATAACTCTTTAGTTGATTTACCCGCACCAACAAATATTTCATTTTGATGGAATTTTGGGTCCCTACTAGGTCTATGTTTGGTAATTCAAATTGTAACTGGACTATTTTTAGCTATACATTATACATCAAATATTGAAATAGCATTTAGTAGTGTAGTTCACATCTGCCGAGATGTAAATAATGGCTGAATTATTCGAACCTTACATGCAAATGGAGCTTCTATATTTTTTATTTGTATTTATTTGCATGTAGGACGAGGAATTTACTACGGATCTTATATATACATACACACCTGAATAATTGGTACAGTAATCCTATTTTTAGTTATAGCAACTGCATTTATAGGATACGTTTTACCTTGAGGTCAAATATCATTCGAGGTGCAACAGTAATTACTAATTTATTATCAGCAATCCCATACTTAGGAACAGATTTAGTTCAATGAGTGTGAGGAGGATTTGCTGTTGATAATGCAACATTAAATCGATTCTTTACATTCCATTTTGTATTACCATTTATTATTGCTGCAATAGCAGCAATTCATTTATTTTTCCTTCACCAAACAGGGTCTAATAACCCTTTAGGACTAAATGGAGATATTGAAAAAATTCCATTTCACCCATACTTTACTTTCAAGGACTCTATTACATTTGTATTAATAACATCATTATTAATTATATTGTGCTTGATTAATCCTTACCTCCTAGGGGATCCGGATAATTTTGTACCTGCCAACCCATTAGAAACTCCTGTCCATATTCAACCAGAATGGTACTTCTTATTTGCATATGCAATTCTTCGGTCAATCCCTAATAAACTCGGAGGTGTTATTGCATTATTCCTATCAATTAGAATCTTAATAATTTTACCATTTTATAATAAAACACCATTCCGAGGTATTCAATTCTATCCTATCAACCAGATTTTATTCTGAATTATAGTAGTTGTTGTATGCTTATTAACATGAATTGGAAAACGGCCTGTTGAAGAACCTTATATTATAACAGGACAAATCTTAACAATTATTTACTTTACATACTTCTTAATTAATGTGCATGTTGCAAACGCATGAGATAAGCTAATTAAGGAATAATAAGTTAATTAGCTTAGGAAAAGCATATGTTTTGAAAACATAAAACTAGAAGTTTAACTCTTCTATTAACTTTTCTTAAAAAATTTCACTAAATAAATGAAATAAATAAAATCTTTAAACCAACAAAGAAAATAAAAAAATTTAAAGATAATGGCAAAAAACTTTTTCAAGCTAAGTACATTAACTTATCGTAACGAAAACGTGGTAATGTACCACGAACTCAAATAAAACCAAAGGACATAACAGCAAGCTTAATAAAAAATATAAAAGAATAAAAATCACCACCTAAAAAAATTAAAGCTAATAACATTCTTATAAAAACAATTCTAGTATACTCAGCTAAAAAAATTAAAGTAAAACCTCCTGCACCATATTCAATATTAAAACCTGAAACTAACTCAGATTCACCCTCGGCAAAATCAAAAGGAGTACGGTTAGTTTCAGCTAAACAAGAAGCAAAACAAGCTAAAGCTAAAGGAAAAGAAATAATAATAAATCAACAATAAAGCTGATAGTTTATAAAATCAAACATGTTAAAACTACCAATTAAAATAATTATAGATAATAAAATTAAAGCCAAACTAACTTTATATGAAATTGTTTGAGCAACAGAACGAAGAGAACCTAGTAAAGAATAATTTGAATTAGAAGACCAACCAGCAATTATAACAGTATAAACACCTAATCTAGTACAACATAAAAAAAACAAAAATCCATAAGAAAAAGAACATATATAAGTTAAGTAGGGAAAAATCACTCAAACAGCCAAGGAAATTCTTCAATAAAATTCTTCAGGGTATCAGACCGCATCGTCATAATTTAAAATGCGCCAACGTTTCGGCCAGCGTTGCAGCTAGCCTTCATCAGGGCCTTACGTTAACTGCTAAATGAACACACTTGATTCCTTAAATAGCTGCACGAGAAAACCGTGTCGTTACTTGATTGGCTGTAAAGGGAGGAGGAGGAGGGGTGAAAGGTATGCTTTATTGGTGTTTCCTTTATTATCTGTCATTGGCTGAAATAGCTGTTTTCTATTGGTCTTTATATTAATCCACCCCATTGGAGGAGACGGACGAATAGCGAACAGGTGATGGCTGTGACGTCACACTGTTTCCATGCTGTCCAGAAGCCGGCTGCGGCGTCCCATTGCTCTGTGCGCTCGCGACCACTGCGGCTCTCCGCGTGTCTGCATGGGCCGCCACGGCTCTGCCGCCGCTCCGTAGCCCTGCTATTGCAGGCAGCCAAGACCTCGGAAGCTTGTACCCGTCCTCTCTATTCATGTTGGCGGGTCTTTTGGCTATTTCTATCGCCTCTCTAATCTTTCTTTTGAAAGTGAGAGGCTGTTTCGCCAGGACGCGGGCTTCTTGAAAAAATATTGGTTTCCCGCACTTGTCTCGGTGTTCCGCCACTGCTGACTTAGTGTGTTGTTTCAGGCGGATATATCTTTCATGTTCCGAGAGCCTTGTGCTAATCGGACGTCCCGTCTCACCTATGTAGACTAATCCACACGCACAACCAATTTCATACACGCCAGCTGTGTGTAGTTTGTCAACTGCGTCCTTGGTAGAACCGAGCATGTCTGATATTTTGTTTCTGCTTCGGAAAATTGGTTTGATGTCGGCTTTTCGTAGAATTTTGCCAATACGTTCGGTGACCCCTTGTACATATGGTAACACAGCAATGCTCTGTGCCTCCTTCTCCTCTTCCCTATTAATCTTCTCCCTTGTCGACATGGTGCTGTCTATCATCTGCTTCCCATAGCCATTAGTTCCGAAGATGGACCTGAGGCGTTCAAGTTCTGTCTTCAGATGTTCTTCGTCGCTTATCCTGTACGCTCTCTTCGTTAGCGTGTGCAGGGCGGACTTCTTCTGCGTGGGGTGATGGTGGGAGGAGGCGTGAAGGTACCTGTCCGTATTGGTTGGTTTCCTGTACACTTTGTGGCCAAGTTTACCATCAGGTTTTCGATAAACTTCCACGTCGAGAAAAGGCAGCACCCCATTCTTCTCTGTTTCCATTGTAAACTGAATTTTCCTATGCTGTTGGTTAAGGTGCTTGTGGAAGTTCTGTAACTCCTCTTCTCCGTGGGGCCAGATGACGAAAGTATCATCGACATAGCGAAGCCAACAATTTGGGCGTAATGGTGCGGACTGGAGGGCTGTTTCCTCAAATGCCTCCATGAAAATTTCTGCTGCGATAGGCGATAGGGGTGAGCCCATAGCTACACCGTCAGTTTGTTCATAAAATTGACCTCTCCACTTGAAATAGGTGGTCGTCAGACAGTGGCGCACAAGCTCACATATATCAGGTGCCACGCGTTCTTCTAGGATGTTCACAGTATCTGACACTGGGACATTCGTGAATAGGGATTTGACGTCGAAACTAACCATCAGATCTTGGTCCGTAACACGCATTTCCTTTAGGAGAGACACGAAGTGAGTGGAATCCTTAACGTAGGACTCGGTTTGGTGCACTAGGTGTCGGAGCCTAGGTGCCAGTTCTTTCGCTAGGTAGTAGGTCGGCGAATTTATACTGTTTACTATGGGCCTTAAGGGGAAGTCGGTTTTGTGTACCTTCGGTACACCATATATCCTTGGTGCCTGTGTCACTTGCGGGATGAATCTTCTGGCCTTGTCGAAGTTGATTCTAGAGTGCTTGAGCAGTGCCTGCGTCGTTTTGATTACCTTGGCCGTCGGATCTCCCTGAAGTTTCTTGTAGATAGGTTCTGCGAGAATATCTTCCATTCGTTTGTTGTAATCAGTTGTGTCCAGGACTACAGTGGCGTTGCCCTTATCTGCCTGCACCACTACTAAGTGGGGGTTGTCCCTGAGTTCCTTGATGGCACGGTATTCCTCAGCGTTGATGTTTTGCTTCGGTGGCTTTGCTTTATTCAGAACTCTGACCGTTTCCTGCCGGATCTTCTCCGCCTCGGCCTGTGGCAGATGACGTACCGAAGCCTCTACGGATTCTATGATATCTTCTTTTGGAACTCGCTTAGGTGCGACTGCGAAATTCATCCCCTTGGCCAGAATTGCTGTGGTTGCTTCGCTCAAGGTGTGGCTGGAGAGGTTGACCACTGTCCGTCGCCTGTCCAGCGTCAATATTTCGTCCGTGGCTTTCTGTTGTAGTTTGTCGTACTTTCTCATCTGTCGGTTAGTAATACTATTGCTGGTCCTTGATGCTTGCTGAAAGGTTAACCTGTCGACTTTATCCCAGTCTTCCATCTGAAGTTTTCCGGCCAGAAATAGGTGCAGATCACACAAATTCCTGTTGTGAGCATCGAGACTTATGCGGATGTGGCGGATCCTTTCCCGTAGCAATGCTTTACTGGCTTTAACACAGATATTCCTCGCCTTGTTCGTTTTTATGTGAGACGTCAACCGCAAGGAATACGGCACAACACTCGTGTCTCTGCATCTCTTCAAAAAAGCAAGGTCATTCAGCAGTTTACATCTTTTTAAACGCAGTGCTTCTAACTTCTTGATGTTTCCGTGGATTTCCTGCCCATACAGGTTGGTTAAATGTAATCGTAGGCTTCCGCGGCCGTTGTCTTCTTCAATAAAATTCTTCAGGGTATCAGACCGCATCGTCATAATTTAAAATGCGCCAACGTTTCGGCCAGCGTTGCAGCTAGCCTTCATCAGGGCCTTACGTTAACTGCTAAATGAACACACTTGATTCCTTAAATAGCTGCACGAGAAAACCGTGTCGTTACTTGATTGGCTGTAAAGGGAGGAGGAGGAGGGGTGAAAGGTATGCTTTATTGGTGTTTCCTTTATTATCTGTCATTGGCTGAAATAGCTGTTTTCTATTGGTCTTTATATTAATCCACCCCATTGGAGGAGACGGACGAATAGCGAACAGGTGATGGCTGTGACGTCACACTGTTTCCATGCTGTCCAGAAGCCGGCTGCGGCGTCCCATTGCTCTGTGCGCTCGCGACCACTGCGGCTCTCCGCGTGTCTGCATGGGCCGCCACGGCTCTGCCGCCGCTCCGTAGCCCTGCTATTGCAGGCAGCCAAGACCTCGGAAGCTTGTACCCGTCCTCTCTATTCATGTTGGCGGGTCTTTTGGCTATTTCTATCGCCTCTCTAACCTTTCTTTTGAAAGTGAGAGGCTGTTTCGCCAGGACGCGGGCTTCTTGAAAAAATATTGGTTTCCCGCACTTGTCTCGGTGTTCCGCCACTGCTGACTTAGTGTGTTGTTTCAGGCGGATATATCTTTCATGTTCCGAGAGCCTTGTGCTAATCGGACGTCCCGTCTCACCTATGTAGACTAATCCACACGCACAACCAATTTCATACACGCCAGCTGTGTGTAGTTTGTCAACTGCGTCCTTGGTAGAACCGAGCATGTCTGATATTTTGTTTCTGCTTCGGAAAATTGGTTTGATGTCGGCTTTTCGTAGAATTTTGCCAATACGTTCGGTGACCCCTTGTACATATGGTAACACAGCAATGCTCTGTGCCTCCTTCTCCTCTTCCCTATTAATCTTCTCCCTTGTCGACATGGTGCTGTCTATCATCTGCTTCCCATAGCCATTAGTTCCGAAGATGGACCTGAGGCGTTCAAGTTCTGTCTTCAGATGTTCTTCGTCGCTTATCCTGTACGCTCTCTTCGTTAGCGTGTGCAGGGCGGACTTCTTCTGCGTGGGGTGATGGTGGGAGGAGGCGTGAAGGTACCTGTCCGTATTGGTTGGTTTCCTGTACACTTTGTGGCCAAGTTTACCATCAGGTTTTCGATAAACTTCCACGTCGAGAAAAGGCAGCACCCCATTCTTCTCTGTTTCCATTGTAAACTGAATTTTCCTATGCTGTTGGTTAAGGTGCTTGTGGAAGTTCTGTAACTCCTCTTCTCCGTGGGGCCAGATGACGAAAGTATCATCGACATAGCGAAGCCAACAATTTGGGCGTAATGGTGCGGACTGGAGGGCTGTTTCCTCAAATGCCTCCATGAAAATTTCTGCTGCGATAGGCGATAGGGGTGAGCCCATAGCTACACCGTCAGTTTGTTCATAAAATTGACCTCTCCACTTGAAATAGGTGGTCGTCAGACAGTGGCGCACAAGCTCACATATATCAGGTGCCACGCGTTCTTCTAGGATGTTCACAGTATCTGACACTGGGACATTCGTGAATAGGGATTTGACGTCGAAACTAACCATCAGATCTTGGTCCGTAACACGCATTTCCTTTAGGAGAGACACGAAGTGAGTGGAATCCTTAACGTAGGACTCGGTTTGGTGCACTAGGTGTCGGAGCCTAGGTGCCAGTTCTTTCGCTAGGTAGTAGGTCGGCGAATTTATACTGTTTACTATGGGCCTTAAGGGGAAGTCGGTTTTGTGTACCTTCGGTACACCATATATCCTTGGTGCCTGTGTCACTTGCGGGATGAATCTTCTGGCCTTGTCGAAGTTGATTCTAGAGTGCTTGAGCAGTGCCTGCGTCGTTTTGATTACCTTGGCCGTCGGATCTCCCTGAAGTTTCTTGTAGATAGGTTCTGCGAGAATATCTTCCATTCGTTTGTTGTAATCAGTTGTGTCCAGGACTACAGTGGCGTTGCCCTTATCTGCCTGCACCACTACTAAGTGGGGGTTGTCCCTGAGTTCCTTGATGGCACGGTATTCCTCAGCGTTGATGTTTTGCTTCGGTGGCTTTGCTTTATTCAGAACTCTGACCGTTTCCTGCCGGATCTTCTCCGCCTCGGCCTGTGGCAGATGACGTACCGAAGCCTCTACGGATTCTATGATATCTTCTTTTGGAACTCGCTTAGGTGCGACTGCGAAATTCATCCCCTTGGCCAGAATTGCTGTGGTTGCTTCGCTCAAGGTGTGGCTGGAGAGGTTGACCACTGTCCGTCGCCTGTCCAGCGTCAATATTTCGTCCGTGGCTTTCTGTTGTAGTTTGTCGTACTTTCTCATCTGTCGGTTAGTAATACTATTGCTGGTCCTTGATGCTTGCTGAAAGGTTAACCTGTCGACTTTATCCCAGTCTTCCATCTGAAGTTTTCCGGCCAGAAATAGGTGCAGATCACACAAATTCCTGTTGTGAGCATCGAGACTTATGCGGATGTGGCGGATCCTTTCCCGTAGCAATGCTTTACTGGCTTTAACACAGATATTCCTCGCCTTGTTCGTTTTTATGTGAGACGTCAACCGCAAGGAATACGGCACAACACTCGTGTCTCTGCATCTCTTCAAAAAAGCAAGGTCATTCAGCAGTTTACATCTTTTTAAACGCAGTGCTTCTAACTTCTTGATGTTTCCGTGGATTTCCTGCCCATACAGGTTGGTTAAATGTAATCGTAGGCTTCCGCGGCCGTTGTCTTCTTCAATAAAATTCTTCAGGGTATCAGACCGCATCGTCATAATTTAAAATGCGCCAACGTTTCGGCCAGCGTTGCAGCTAGCCTTCATCAGGGCCTTACGTTAACTGCTAAATGAACACACTTGATTCCTTAAATAGCTGCACGAGAAAACCGTGTCGTTACTTGATTGGCTGTAAAGGGAGGAGGAGGAGGGGTGAAAGGTATGCTTTATTGGTGTTTCCTTTATTATCTGTCATTGGCTGAAATGGCTGTTTTCTATTGGTCTTTATATTAATCCACCCCATTGGAGGAGACGGACGAATAGCGAACAGGTGATGGCTGTGACGTCACACTGTTTCCATGCTGTCCAGAAGCCGGCTGCGGCGTCCCATTGCTCTGTGCGCTCGCGACCACTGCGGCTCTCCGCGTGTCTGCATGGGCCGCCACGGCTCTGCCGCCGCTCCGTAGCCCTGCTATTGCAGGCAGCCAAGACCTCGGAAGCTTGTACCCGTCCTCTCTATTCATGTTGGCGGGTCTTTTGGCTATTTCTATCGCCTCTCTAACCTTTCTTTTGAAAGTGAGAGGCTGTTTCGCCAGGACGCGGGCTTCTTGAAAAAATATTGGTTTCCCGCACTTGTCTCGGTGTTCCGCCACTGCTGACTTAGTGTGTTGTTTCAGGCGGATATATCTTTCATGTTCCGAGAGCCTTGTGCTAATCGGACGTCCCGTCTCACCTATGTAGACTAATCCACACGCACAACCAATTTCATACACGCCAGCTGTGTGTAGTTTGTCAACTGCGTCCTTGGTAGAACCGAGCATGTCTGATATTTTGTTTCTGCTTCGGAAAATTGGTTTGATGTCGGCTTTTCGTAGAATTTTGCCAATACGTTCGTTGACCCCTTGTACATATGGTAACACAGCAATGCTCTGTGCCTCCTTCTCCTCTTCCCTATTAATCTTCTCCCTTGTCGACATGGTGCTGTCTATCATCTGCTTCCCATAGCCATTAGTTCCGAAGATGGACCTGAGGCGTTCAAGTTCTGTCTTCAGATGTTCTTCGTCGCTTATCCTGTACGCTCTCTTCGTTAGCGTGTGCAGGGCGGACTTCTTCTGCGTGGGGTGATGGTGGGTGGAGGCGTGAAGGTACCTGTCCGTATTGGTTGGTTTCCTGTACACTTTGTGGCCAAGTTTACCATCAGGTTTTCGATAAACTTCCACGTCGAGAAAAGGCAGCACCCCATTCTTCTCTGTTTCCATTGTAAACTGAATTTTCCTATGCTGTTGGTTAAGGTGCTTGTGGAAGTTCTGTAACTCCTCTTCTCCGTGGGGCCAGATGACGAAAGTATCATCGACATAGCGAAGCCAACAATTTGGGCGTAATGGTGCGGACTGGAGGGCTGTTTCCTCAAATGCCTCCATGAAAATTTCTGCTGCGATAGGCGATAGGGGTGAGCCCATAGCTACACCGTCAGTTTGTTCATAAAATTGACCTCTCCACTTGAAATAGGTGGTCGTCAGACAGTGGCGCACAAGCTCACATATATCAGGTGCCACGCGTTCTTCTAGGATGTTCACAGTATCTGACACTGGGACATTCGTGAATAGGGATTTGACGTCGAAACTAACCATCAGATCTTGGTCCGTAACACGCCTCTCACTTTCAAAAGAAAGATTAGAGAGGCGATAGAAATAGCCAAAAGACCCGCCAACATGAATAGAGAGGACGGGTACAAGCTTCCGAGGTCTTGGCTGCCTGCAATAGCAGGGCTACGGAGCGGCGGCAGAGCCGTGGCGGCCCATGCAGACACGCGGAGAGCCGCAGTGGTCGCGAGCGCACAGAGCAATGGGACGCCGCAGCCGGCTTCTGGACAGCATGGAAACAGTGTGACGTCACAGCCATCACCTGTTCGCTATTCGTCCGTCTCCTCCAATGGGGTGGATTAATATAAAGACCAATAGAAAACAGCTATTTCAGCCAATGACAGATAATAAAGGAAACACCAATAAAGCATACCTTTCACCCCTCCTCCTCCTCCCTTTACAGCCAATCAAGTAACGACACGGTTTTCTCGTGCAGCTATTTAAGGAATCAAGTGTGTTCATTTAGCAGTTAACGTAAGGCCCTGATGAAGGCTAGCTGCAACGCTGGCCGAAACGTTGGCGCATTTTAAATTATGACGATGCGGTCTGATACCCTGAAGAATTTTATTGAAGAAGACAACGGCCGCGGAAGCCTACGATTACATTTAACCAACCTGTATGGGCAGGAAATCCACGGAAACATCAAGAAGTTAGAAGCACTGCGTTTAAAAAGATGTAAACTGCTGAATGACCTTGCTTTTTTGAAGAGATGCAGAGACACGAGTGTTGTGCCGTATTCCTTGCGGTTGACGTCTCACATAAAAACGAACAAGGCGAGGAATATCTGTGTTAAAGCCAGTAAAGCATTGCTACGGGAAAGGATCCGCCACATCCGCATAAGTCTCGATGCTCACAACAGGAATTTGTGTGATCTGCACCTATTTCTGGCCGGAAAACTTCAGATGGAAGACTGGGATAAAGTCGACAGGTTAACCTTTCAGCAAGCATCAAGGACCAGCAATAGTATTACTAACCGACAGATGAGAAAGTACGACAAACTACAACAGAAAGCCACGGACGAAATATTGACGCTGGACAGGCGACGGACAGTGGTCAACCTCTCCAGCCACACCTTGAGCGAAGCAACCACAGCAATTCTGGCCAAGGGGATGAATTTCGCAGTCGCACCTAAGCGAGTTCCAAAAGAAGATATCATAGAATCCGTAGAGGCTTCGGTACGTCATCTGCCACAGGCCGAGGCGGAGAAGATCCGGCAGGAAACGGTCAGAGTTCTGAATAAAGCAAAGCCACCGAAGCAAAACATCAACGCTGAGGAATACCGTGCCATCAAGGAACTCAGGGACAACCCCCACTTAGTAGTGGTGCAGGCAGATAAGGGCAACGCCACTGTAGTCCTGGACACAACTGATTACAACAAACGAATGGAAGATATTCTCGCAGAACCTATCTACAAGAAACTTCAGGGAGATCCGACGGCCAAGGTAATCAAAACGACGCAGGCACTGCTCAAGCACTCTAGAATCAACTTCGACAAGGCCAGAAGATTCATCCCGCAAGTGACACAGGCACCAAGGATATATGGTGTACCGAAGGTACACAAAACCGACTTCCCCTTAAGGCCCATAGTAAACAGTATAAATTCGCCGACCTACTACCTAGCGAAAGAACTGGCACCTAGGCTCCGACACCTAGTGCACCAAACCGAGTCCTACGTTAAGGATTCCACTCACTTCGTGTCTCTCCTAAAGGAAATGCGTGTTACGGACCAAGATCTGATGGTTAGTTTCGACGTCAAATCCCTATTCACGAATGTCCCAGTGTCAGATACTGTGAACATCCTAGAAGAACGCGTGGCACCTGATATATGTGAGCTTGTGCGCCACTGTCTGACGACCACCTATTTCAAGTGGAGAGGTCAATTTTATGAACAAACTGACGGTGTAGCTATGGGCTCACCCCTATCGCCTATCGCAGCAGAAATTTTCATGGAGGCATTTGAGGAAACAGCCCTCCAGTCCGCACCATTACGCCCAAATTGTTGGCTTCGCTATGTCGATGATACTTTCGTCATCTGGCCCCACGGAGAAGAGGAGTTACAGAACTTCCACAAGCACCTTAACCAACAGCATAGGAAAATTCAGTTTACAATGGAAACAGAGAAGAATGGGGTGCTGCCTTTTCTCGACGTGGAAGTTTATCGAAAACCTGATGGTAAACTTGGCCACAAAGTGTACAGGAAACCAACCAATACGGACAGGTACCTTCACGCCTCCTCCCACCATCACCCCACGCAGAAGAAGTCCGCCCTGCACACGCTAACGAAGAGAGCGTACAGGATAAGCGACGAAGAACATCTGAAGACAGAACTTGAACGCCTCAGGTCCATCTTCGGAACTAATGGCTATGGGAAGCAGATGATAGACAGCACCATGTCGACAAGGGAGAAGATTAATAGGGAAGAGGAGAAGGAGGCACAGAGCATTGCTGTGTTACCATATGTACAAGGGGTCACCGAACGTATTGGCAAAATTCTACGAAAAGCCGACATCAAACCAATTTTCCGAAGCAGAAACAAAATATCAGACATGCTCGGTTCTACCAAGGACGCAGTTGACAAACTACACACAGCTGGCGTGTATGAAATTGGTTGTGCGTGTGGATTAGTCTACATAGGTGAGACGGGACGTCCGATTAGCACAAGGCTCTCGGAACATGAAAGATATATCCGCCTGAAACAACACACTAAGTCAGCAGTGGCGGAACACCGAGACAAGTGCGGGAAACCAATATTTTTTCAAGAAGCCCGCGTCCTGGCGAAACAGCCTCTCACTTTCAAAAGAAAGATTAGAGAGGCGATAGAAATAGCCAAAAGACCCGCCAACATGAATAGAGAGGACGGGTACAAGCTTCCGAGGTCTTGGCTGCCTGCAATAGCAGGGCTACGGAGCGGCGGCAGAGCCGTGGCGGCCCATGCAGACACGCGGAGAGCCGCAGTGGTCGCGAGCGCACAGAGCAATGGGACGCCGCAGCCGGCTTCTGGACAGCATGGAAACAGTGTGACGTCACAGCCATCACCTGTTCGCTATTCGTCCGTCTCCTCCAATGGGGTGGATTAATATAAAGACCAATAGAAAACAGCTATTTCAGCCAATGACAGATAATAAAGGAAACACCAATAAAGCATACCTTTCACCCCTCCTCCTCCTCCCTTTACAGCCAATCAAGTAACGACACGGTTTTCTCGTGCAGCTATTTAAGGAATCAAGTGTGTTCATTTAGCAGTTAACGTAAGGCCCTGATGAAGGCTAGCTGCAACGCTGGCCGAAACGTTGGCGCATTTTAAATTATGACGATGCGGTCTGATACCCTGAAGAATTTTATTGAAGAAGACAACGGCCGCGGAAGCCTACGATTACAGCCAAGGAAATTATTAAATTAAAAACAGGAGAAAAATAATAAAGTAAATAATTAGATATAATAGGAATTGGCTGCTCCTTACAAATTAACTTGATAGCATCACTAAAGGGTTGAGGAATTCCAACAAAACCTACTTTATTTGGACCCTTTCGAATTTGAATATAACCTAAAACCTTACGCTCTAATAAAGTTAAAAAAGCAACACTAATTAAAACACAAATAACTAATAAAAGAAAATTCAAAATAAACATAAATAAATCATAAAGTATCAATACTATTTGTAGAAAAAATCTACATAAATGAATTCTAAATTCAACACATTAATCTGTCAAAATAGTAATTTAATTAGTATTAATCAATAAAATATAAAATATTTCAATCATATGGTCCTTTCGTACTAATATGAATTAATAATCTTAGGATAGAAACCGACCTGGCTCACGCCGGTCTGAACTCAGATCATGTAAGAATTTAAAGGTCGAACAGACCTAATTACTGGGCTACTGCACCCAAAATTTTTCTTAATCCAACATCGAGGTCGCAATCTGCTTTGTCGATATGAGCTCTCAAAAACAATTACGCTGTTATCCCTAAGGTAACTTAATCTTATGATCATAAATTATGGATCAAAACAACAAACATAAATAAATGATATAATAATGAAGAGTTTATTTATTCTTCATGTCACCCCAACAAAACATCATCATTAAATATAGAAAGACAAACAAAAAACTATATAAAAATAAAATGTTAAGCTCTATAGGGTCTTCTCGTCCTAAAGAAAAATTTAAGCCTTTTGACTCAAAAGTTAAATTCAAAAATTTATTAAGAGACAGTTGATTTCTCGTCAAGCCATTCATTCCAGCCACTAATTAAGAGACTAATGATTATGCTACCTTTGCACGGTCAAAATACCACGGCTCTTTAAAAATTTGCTCAGTGAGCAGGCCAGACCTCAAAATATTTTCTAGAGGACATGTTTTTGATAAACAGGCGGAAATCAATTTTGCCTAGTTCCTTATAATAAATTAACAAGGTAAAAATTATATACAAATAAATATACTAATTCCATCATTATTACAAAAATTTCAAAATTAAATTTATAATCTTAATAAAAAACCTAAAATAATTATAAAATCAAAAATAAAAATAATGAACTAAAACGTAATCTTAAAGATAGCTGGTTTAAAGCTTACTATTATATTTTATTAAAACAAATTATAGGTTATTAACTTCAAAGCTTATCCCTTAAAGAATAAATAAGTTAATATTTATACCTAAAAAATTAAATAAAAACAATTAACTTCAAAAAATTAAATTTTTTCTTAAGAAACTAGATATCTTGGGAAACGATTAACATCTCATTTCTATAAATAATTTAATAATAATTATGATACATTAACTATAAATTATTTATAAATCAACCCAAATCGAGACAAGTAAAGTAAATACTAAAATTTTGATAAACCCTGATACAAAAGGTACAATAAATAAAATCTACTTTTAAAAATTTAAAATAATATTTCATAAAACAATTACATTACCAATAAACTATAATATAAAAAATCATATCTACAAAATATACTAAGACAAAATTCGACAAAATTATTTTTATTAAATAATTAAATAAACAAAAAATAAATATAATAAAATAAATAATCAAGATATCATGATTTGCACAGAAAAATTTTCAGTGTAAATGAAACACTTTACTAATAAGTTATATCTTGAAACTCTTCCTAGATACACTTTCCAGTACATCTACTATGTTACGACTTATCTCATCTAAATTGAAGCTAAATTAAAGTAATAAAATAGAATAATCAATAATGAGAGCGACGGGCGATGTGTACACACCTCAGAGCCATTATCAGTTAAATTAAATAAATTTAATTACTATCAAATCCGCCTTCATTAATAGTATTTCACCATCAAATCCGTTATAAACAAAAATCTATTGTAACCCACCTCCTCTTAATTATAAGCTGCACCTTGACCTGAAATACTTTATAATTATAAATCTTGAGAATTATAACTCTAAAAAGATTCTCTGATAACGGAGATATACAAACAAATAAATTAAGTAGAGTAAATCGTGTATTATCAATCATGGGGTAGGTTCCTCTGAATGGAATGAGATACCGCCAAATTCTTTGGGTTTAAAGACCTTAACTAATAGTACCCAGGTAAAAATAATTAACATTTAAAATAATAGGGTATCTAATCCTAGTTTATTATTCAAATTTCACAGATTCATAAAAAGAGCTATAAATAAATTTTAACATTTCACCTTACAAATTTATATTTTAACCCTAAAAATATAAATAACTGTTTTAACCAATAATATTCACTTGTATCAATCGTATAACCGCGGCTGCTGGCACGAATTATGCCGATACTAAATCAATTGCTAAATCCAAAATCACTTGATAATTAAATCAAATTACTGCAAAATAGAACATTTAGTTTAACAAAACTTACATATAATACAAAGAAAAAGTGAATAAAAAAGCAAGAATAAAACTTTTGGAAACAAAATAAGAAATTTAAAAATTTATAAAAATAAGAAAAAATAAAAGATTCAAATATTTGAAGAAAAACAAAATAAAATAAACACAAAAATAACAAAAAAAAAAAGAAACGCACCCTAGAATGACCACAACAACTTCTCTATTATATATAAATAAAGATTAATATGGAACATGTATACCGATAAATGTATTATATTCTTTCTTATTTAATCTTTCTTTTCACTAATAATAAAGAAAGATTAAATAATACAATAAATATATTTAATATAATTATGTAAATTAATGTAATATGTTATTAATATAAAATTAACTTTATATTTAGTTACCTTAAATATTAATTAGTTAAATAATCTAATTATAGATAATATATCAAATTATATTATTATAATTAATATAATTATTTATATTAATATAAAATTTTATATTTAATAATATTAATTATATTTATTATATCCAATTATAATAATATTAATTATTAATTTACATATTATTATATAATTTATAATATAATAACCTATTTTAAGCTAAAAACATAAGTAGCTATAATCCTAGGTAAATAAATGTATTAAAATAATCATTTAATAATTATAACATAACATTATAGGTATTTAAATTTAATTAAATGTAATATATTAATATAAATTATTTATTATATATAATATATATTTAGATTATCCTAACCGAGATAAATTAATTAGAAATAACCAAAATAATACATAAACAAATTTCTAAAAAAAATTTTTAATTTATATATTAAATATAAATGAAGTGCCTGATTAAAGGGTTACCTTGATAGGGTAAATCAAGTAAATAAAATTACCTTCATTAAAATTACATAAGACAGAATTAAACTACCTCCATTAGTATCAAAAAGTAACGTGCATCATACACCTTAATGTAAAAAGGTAAGCTAAACAAGCTAATGGGTTCATACCCCATTTATAGAGGTATCAATCCTCTCCTTTTTAATGACCAACAACTCTACAAAACTTCTCTTCCTATCAACATTAATGATAGGAACGATCCTGTCCATTTCATCAAACTCCTGATTCGGAGTTGAATAGGACTTGAGATCAACTTACTTTCATTTATTTTGCTCCTAACAAGAAATAAAAATATAATAATAAATGAATCATCAATTAAATATTTTATTGTCCAAGCAATAGCATCGACAATACTATTATTTTCAATTTTGCTGATTCAAATAAAGTATCCAATAGGATGAGAAACA
Source organism: Schistocerca americana (assembly GCF_021461395.2). Classification (NCBI taxonomy): domain Eukaryota; kingdom Metazoa; phylum Arthropoda; class Insecta; order Orthoptera; family Acrididae; genus Schistocerca; species Schistocerca americana. The sequence goes on from NC_060123.1 coordinate 358,685,194, forward strand.
GAATTTATTCCATCAATAATAATTAGATCTAGATTATTATTAAGGATTGGGGCTGCACCCTTTCATTTCTGATTTCCAGAAGTAATAGGAGCTTCAAGATGAAATAACTGTTTAACACTAATAACATGACAAAAAATTGCCCCAATAATAGTATTATCTTATTGTATTCAACTAAGAACTTTCATTTGAACAATTATTATTCTAAGAATTATTATTGGGGCAATAGGTGGTTTAAATCAAACATTGCTACGACAACTTCTAGCATATTCCTCAATTAGACATTTAGGGTGAATAATTAGATCCCTAACAGTTAGAGAAAACATTTGAGAACTATACTTTATTATTTATTCACTATTAAGATTAATTATGGTATTATTATTTAAGCAAATAAATCTATTTTTTATAAATCAGATCTATTCAGCTAGAAATATAAAAACTGAAATTAAATTCATAATATTCTTATCCCTTTTATCATTAGGTGGTTTACCACCATTTCTTGGATTTCTACCAAAATGAATTGTAATACAATCATTGATGGAAAATAACATAACAACTATTATAACAATTATGGTTGTATTAACTACAATCACACTTTATTATTATATACGTATTAGATTTTCAGCCCTAATTATATCATACACAGAAAATTCGTGATCTATAAAATTAAGTCTCAAAAATCAAGAATTATTCTTCCTATAACAGTAATAATTTCAACAATAGGATTAGTCTCAACATCAACCTTAATCTCATTATACTAAGGACTTAAGTTAAACAAACTAATAACCTTCAAAGTTATAATTGAAAGAATAATCTTTTAGGCCTTAGTAAAATTTTACACCTCTAGAATTGCAGTCTAGAATCATAATTGAATATAAGACCTAAAGTATGGTAAGAGAGAAACATCTCATAAGTAGATTTACAGTCTACCACCTTAAATTCAGCCATCTTACCGCAAAAATGATTATTCTCAACAAACCATAAGGATATTGGTACTTTATACTTCTTATTTGGAGCGTGGGCAGGAATAGTAGGAACATCAATAAGAATACTTATTCGTGCTGAACTTGGTCAACCAGGATCTCTAATTGGAGATGACCAAATTTATAATGTCATTATTACAGCTCACGCATTTGTAATAATTTTTTTTATAGTAATACCTATTATAATTGGTGGATTTGGTAATTGACTTGTACCATTAATAATTGGTGCACCAGATATAGCATTCCCACGAATAAATAATATAAGTTTTTGATTACTACCGCCCTCACTTACCCTTCTTCTTACATCTTCTATAGTAGATAACGGTGCTGGTACAGGATGAACAGTTTACCCTCCTCTTGCAGGAGCTATCGCACATGGGGGGGCATCTGTAGACCTAGCTATTTTTTCACTTCACTTAGCAGGTGTATCATCTATTCTTGGTGCAGTAAACTTCATTACAACAGCAATTAATATACGATCAGAAAGTATAACTCTAGATCAAACACCTTTATTTGTCTGATCTGTAGCTATTACAGCCCTTCTCCTCCTTTTATCACTTCCAGTATTAGCAGGGGCTATTACTATACTATTAACAGATCGAAATTTAAATACATCATTCTTTGACCCTGCGGGAGGAGGTGACCCAATTTTATATCAACACCTATTCTGATTCTTTGGACACCCAGAAGTTTACATTTTAATTCTACTGGGGTTTGGGATTATTTCTCACATTGTATGTCAAGAAAGAGGAAAAATTGAATCATTTGGAACACTAGGTATAATTTATGCTATATTATCAATTGGACTAATAGGATTTATTGTATGAGCACATCATATATTCACAGTAGGAATAGACGTTGACACACGAGCATACTTTACATCAGCAACAATAATTATTGCTGTACCTACAGGAATCAAGGTATTCAGATGATTAGCTACACTATATGGAACTAAATTCAAATTCAATCCACCGTTATTATGAGCTCTAGGATTTATTTTTCTATTTACAATTGGTGGGCTAACAGGATTAGTATTAGCAAATTCATCACTTGACATCGTATTACATGATACATATTATGTAGTTGCCCACTTCCACTATGTGTTATCCATAGGAGCAGTATTTGCAATCATAGGAGGTGTTATTCAATGATACCCATTATTTACAGGATTAACTATAAATAATACATGATTAAAAATCCAATTTACAATTATATTTATTGGAGTAAACTTAACATTTTTTCCTCAGCACTTCCTAGGGCTAGCAGGAATACCACGACGATATTCAGATTACCCAGACGCATATACATCATGAAATGTAGTATCAAGAATTGGGTCCACAATTTCTATTGTAGGAATCATTATATTCATTGTAATTATATGAGAAAGAATGGTTACAAACCGGGCAATCATATTTAGAGCTAATATAAGAAGATCAACAGAATGACTGCAAAATAACCCACCTGCGGAACACAGTTACTCAGAACTACCATTAATTTCTAGATTCTAATATGGCAGATTAGTGCAGTAGATTTAAGCTCTACAAATAAAGGTTTGACCTTTTATTAGAAAATTAATGGCAACATGATCAAATTTATCCCTTCAAGATGGAGCTTCACCATTAATGGAGCAACTATCATTCTTCCATGATCATACCATGGTCGTATTATTATTAATTACAGTAATTGTAGGCTATGCCCTAAGTTACATATTATTCATTGCCTATACAAACCGAAACATACTTCACGGGCATTTAATTGAAACAATCTGAACAGCTCTACCAGCAATTACACTAATTTTTATTGCACTACCATCATTACGACTTCTATATTTACTTGATGATTCAGTAGACGCAATAATTACGATTAAAACAATTGGACGACAATGATACTGAAGATATGAATATTCAGACTTTATAGATGTAGAATTTGACACTTATATAACACCAGAACAAGACCTAGAAAACGACGGATTTCGACTTCTAGATGTAGATAACCGAACAATTTTACCAATAAATACAGAAGTACGAGTATTAACAAGAGCATCAGACGTTCTACATTCATGAGCAGTACCTGCATTAGGAGTTAAAATTGACGCAACGCCAGGTCGATTAAACCAAGGAACATTTACAATAAACCGGCCTGGACTATTCTTTGGACAATGCTCAGAAATCTGTGGAGCAAACCACAGATTTATACCAATTGTAATTGAAAGAACTTCAGTAAACTTATTTATCAAGTGATTATCTAAGATAATCTAAGGAGTTAGTTAAAATATATAACATTAGAGTGTCAATCTAAAATAACTAAATAATTAGTACACCTTGAAATACATCAGATGACTGAAAGTAAGTAATGGTCTCTTAAACCAAAAAATAGTAAATTAACGACTACTTCTGATGGGGAATTCTAATCCAAATCCCTCAAATATCCCCTCTCATATGATTCTCCCTATTTATTATATTTTCGGCTACATTAATTTTATTTAATCAAATAAACTTTTTCTCATTTAAACCAAACCTTATTAAAAGAGCAGAAAAAAGAACAATTGATATAAAGAACTTAAATTGAAAATGATAACAAACTTATTTTCAACATTTGATCCATCAACTAATATCTTCAATTTATCATTAAATTGAACTAGAACATTACTAGGATTATTATTAATCCCATCAATATTTTGACTTACACCATCACGAATTAATATTATTTGAAATAAACTAAACTTAACCTTACACAATGAATTTAAAACATTGCTAGGACCAAAATCATTTAATGGAACAACATTCATCTTCATTTCAATCTTTATTATAATACTATTTAATAATTTCATAGGATTATTTCCTTACATCTTTACTAGAACAAGACATATAGCATTAACATTTGCAATTGCTCTACCTATATGATTAAGATTTATATTATTTGGATGAATTAATCATACAAATCACATATTTGCACACCTTGTTCCACAAGGAACACCACCTGCATTAATATCATTTATAGTATTAATTGAAACAATTAGAAATGTCATTCGACCAGGTACACTAGCAGTACGACTAGCAGCAAATATAATTGCAGGGCACTTACTATTAACGTTGCTAGGAAATACAGGACCATCTATAGCAATAAACTTAATTTCACTATTAATTATTGGACAAATACTTCTATTAATTCTAGAATCAGCAGTAGCAATAATTCAGGCCTATGTTTTCTCAATTTTAAGAACTTTATATTCTACAGAAGTATACTAAACTTATGTTAACAACTCACTCAAACCACCCATTCCACTTAGTAGATTACAGACCTTGACCATTAACAGGAGCAATTGGAGCAATAGTTCTAGTATCAGGATTAGCAAAATGATTTCACCTATTTAACATTAACTTATTTATAATTGGATTTGGAATTACACTTCTAACTATAATCCAATGATGACGAGATGTAGTACGAGAAGGAACATACCAAGGACTACATACGGGATTTCACTAAATAAATGAAATAAATAAAATCTTTAAACCAACAAAGAAAATAAAAAAATTTAAAGATAATGGCAAAAAACTTTTTCAAGCTAAGTACATTAACTTATCGTAACGAAAACGTGGTAATGTACCACGAACTCAAATAAAACCAAAGGACATAACAGCAAGCTTAATAAAAAATATAAAAGAATAAAAATCACCACCTAAAAAAATTAAAGCTAATAACATTCTTATAAAAACAATTCTAGTATACTCAGCTAAAAAAATTAAAGTAAAACCTCCTGCACCGTATTCAATATTAAAACCTGAAACTAACTCAGATTCACCCTCGGCAAAATCAAAAGGAGTACGGTTAGTTTCAGCTAAACAAGAAGCAAAACAAGCTAAAGCTAAAGGAAAAGAAATAATTATAAATCAACAATAAAGCTGATAGTTTATAAAATCAAACATGTTAAAACTACCAATTAAAATAATTATAGATAATAAAATTAAAGCCAAACTAACTTCATATGAAATTGTTTGAGCAACAGAACGAAGAGAACCTAGTAAAGAATAATTTGAATTAGAAGACCAACCAGCAATTATAACAGTATAAACACCTAATCTAGTACAACATAAAAAAACAAAAATCCATAAGAAAAAGAACATATATAAGTTAAGTAAGGAAAAATCACTCAAACAGCCAAGGAAATTATTAAATTAAAAACAGGAGAAAAATAATAAAGTAAATAATTAGATATAATAGGAATTGGCTGCTCCTTACAAATTAACTTGATAGCATCACTAAAGGGTTGAGGAATTCCAACAAAACCTACTTTATTTGGACCCTTTCGAATTTGAATATAACCTAAAACCTTACGCTCTAATAAAGTTAAAAAAGCAACACTAATTAAAACACAAATAACTAATAAAAGAAAATTCAAAATAAACATAAATAAATCATAAAGTATCAATACTATTTGTAGAAAAAATCTACATAAATGAATTCTAAATTCAACACATTAATCTGTCAAAATAGTAATTTAATTAGTATTAATCAATAAAATAAAAAATATTTCAATCATATGGTCCTTTCGTACTAATATGAATTAATAATCTTAGGATAGAAACCGACCTGGCTCACGCCGGTCTGAACTCAGATCATGTAAGAATTTAAAGGTCGAACAGACCTAATTACTGGGCTACTGCACCCAAAATTTTTCTTAATCCAACATCGAGGTCGCAATCTGCTTTGTCGATATGAGCTCTCAAAAACAATTACGCTGTTATCCCTAAGGTAACTTAATCTTATGATCATAAATTATGGATCAAAACAACAAACATAAATAAATGATATAATAATGAAGAGTTTATTTATTCTTCATGTCACCCCAACAAAACACCATCATTAAATATAGAAAGACAAACAAAAAACTATATAAAAATAAAATGTTAAGCTCTATAGGGTCTTCTCGTCCTAAAGAAAAATTTAAGCCTTTTGACTCAAAAGTTAAATTCAAAAATTTATTAAGAGACAGTTGATTTCTCGTCAAGCCATTCATTCCAGCCACTAATTAAGAGACTAATGATTATGCTACCTTTGCACGGTCAAAATACCGTGGCTCTTTAAAAATTTGCTCAGTGAGCAGGCCAGACATCAAAATATTTTCTAGAGGACATGTTTTTGATAAACAGGCGGAAATCAATTTTGCCTAGTTCCTTATAATAAATTAACAAGGTAAAAATTATATACAAATAAATATACTAATTCTATCATTATTACAAAAATTTCAAAATTAAATTTATAATCTTAATAAAAAACCTAAAATAATTATAAAATCAAAAATAAAAATAATGAACTAAAACGTAATCTTAAAGATAGCTGGTTTAAAGCTTACTATTATATTTTATTAAAACAAATTATAGGTTATTAACTTTAAAGCTTATACCTTAAAGAATAAATAAATTAATATTTATACCTAAAAAATTAAATAAAAACAATTAACTTCAAAAAATTAAATTTTTTCTTAAGAAACTAGATATCTTGGGAAACGATTAACATCTCATTTCTATAAAATAATTTAATAATAATTATGATACATTAACTATAAATTATTTATAAATCGACCCAAATCGAGACAAGTAAAGTAAATACTAAAATTTTGATAAACCCTGATACAAAAGGTACAATAAATAAAATCTACTTTTAAAAATTTAAAATAATATTTCATAAAACAATTACATTACCAATAAACTATAATATAAAAAATCAGTTCTACAAAATATACTAAGACAAAATTCGACAAAATTATTTTTATTAAATAATTAAATAAACAAAAAATAAATATAATAAAATAAATAATTAAGATATCCTGATTTGCACAGAAAAATTTTCAGTGTAAATGAAACACTTTACTAATAAGTTATATCTTGAAACTCTTCCTAGATACACTTTCCAGTACATCTACTATGTTACGACTTATCTCATCTAAATTGAAGCTAAATTAAAGTAATAAAATAGAATAATCAATAATGAGAGCGACGGGCGATGTGTACACACCTCAGAGCCAATATCAGTTAAATTAAATAAATTAAATTACTATCAAATCCGCCTTCATTAATAGTATTTCACCATCAAATCCGTTATAAACAAAAATCTATTGTAACCCACCTCCTCTTAATTATAAGCTGCACCTTGACCTGAAATACTTTATAATTATAAATCTTGAGAATTATAACTCTAAAAAGATTCTCTGATAACGGAGATATACAAACAAATAAATTAAGTAGAGTAAATCGTGTATTATCAATCATGGGGTAGGTTCCTCTGAATGGAATGAGATACCGCCAAATTCTTTGGGTTTAAAGACCTTAACTAATAGTACCCAGGTAAATATAATTAACATTTAAAACAATAGGGTATCTAATCCTAGTTTATTATTCAAATTTCACAAATTCATAAAAAGAGCTATAAATAAATTTTAACATTTCACCTTACAAATTTATATTTTAACCCTAAAAATACAAATAACTGTTTTAACCAATAATATTCACTTGTATCAATCGTATAACCGCGGCTGCTGGCACGAATTATGCCGATACTAAATCAATTGCTAAATCCAAAATCACTTGATAATTAAATCAAATTACTGCAAAATAGAACATTTAGTTTAACAAAACTTACATATAATACAAAGAAAAAGTGAATAAATAAGCAAGAATAAAACTTTTGGAAACAAAATAAGAAATTTAAAAATTTATAAAAATAAGAAAAAATAAAAGATTCAAATATTTAAAGAAAAACAAAATAAAATAGACACAAAAATAACAAAAAAAAAGCAACGCACCCTAGAATGACCACAACAACTTCTCTATTATATATAAATAAAGATTAATATGGAACATGTATACCGATAAATGTATTATATTCTTTCTTATTTAATCTTTCTTTTCACTAATAATAAAGAAAGATTAAATAATATAATAAATATATTTAATATAATTATGTAAATTAATGTAATATGTTATTAATATAAAATTAACTTTATATTAAGTTAACTTAAATATTAATTGGTTAAATAATCTAATTATAGATAATATATCAAATTATATTATTATAATCAATATAATTATTTATATTAATATAAAATTTTATATTTAATAATACTAATTATATTTATTATATCCAATTATAATAATATTAAATATTAATTTACATATTATTATATAATTTATAATATAATAACCTATTTTAAGCTAAAAACATAAGTAGCTATAATCCTAGGTAAATAAATGTATTAAAATAATCATTTAATAATTATAAAATAACATTATAGGTATTTAAATTTAATTATATGTAATATATTAATATAAATTATTTATTATATATAATATATATTTAGATTATCCTAACCGAGATAAATTAATTAGAAATAACCAAAATAATACATAAACAAATTTCTAAAAAAAATTTTTAATTTATATATTAAATATAAATGAAGTGCCTGATTAAAGGGTTACCTTGATAGGGTAAATCAAGTAAATAAAATTACCTTCATTAAAATTACATAAGACAGAATTAAACTACGTCCTTTAGTATCAAAAACTAACGTGCATCATACACCTTAATGTAAAAAGGTAAGCTAAACAAGCTAATGGGTTCATACCCCATTTATAGAGGTATCAATCCTCTCCTTTTTAATGACCAACAACTCTACAAAACTTCTCTTCCTATCAACATTAATGATAGGAACGATCCTGTCCATTTCATCAAACTCCTGATTCGGAGTTTGAATAGGACTTGAGATCAACTTACTTTCATTTATTCCGCTCCTAACAAGAAATAAAAATATAATAATTAATGAATCATCAATTAAATATTTTATTGTCCAAGCAATAGCATCGACAATACTATTATTTTCAATTTTGCTGATTCAAATAAAGTATCCAATAGGATGAGAAACAGAATTTATTCCATCAATAATAATTAGATCTAGATTATTATTAAAGATTGGGGCTGCACCCTTTCATTTCTGATTTCCAGAAGTAATAGGAGCTTCAAGATGAAATAACTGTTTAATACTAATAACATGACAAAAAATTGCCCCAATAATAGTATTATCTTATTGTATTCAACTAAGAACTTTCATTTGAACAATTATTATTCTAAGAATTATTATTGGGGCAATAGGTGGTTTAAATCAAACATTGCTACGACAACTTCTAGCATATTCCTCAATTAGACATTTAGGGTGAATAATTAGATCCCTAACAGTTAGAGAAAACATTTGAGAACTATACTTTATTATTTATTCACTATTAAGATTAATTATGGTCCTATTATTTAAGCAAATAAATCTATTTTTTATAAATCAGATCTATTCAGCTAGAAATATAAAAACTGAAATTAAATTCATAATATTCTTATCCCTTTTATCATTAGGTGGTTTACCACCATTTCTTGGATTTCTACCAAAATGAATTGTAATACAATCATTGATGGAAAATAACATAACAACTATTATAACAATTATGGTTGTATTAACTACAATCACACTTTATTATTATATACGTATTAGATTTTCAGCCCTAATTATATCATACACAGAAAATTCGTGATCTATAAAAATAAAGTCTCAAAAATCAAGAATTATTCTTCCTATAACAGTAATAATTTCAACAATAGGATTAGTCTCAACATCAACCTTAATCTCATTATACTAAGGACTTAAGTTAAACAAACTAGTAACCTTCAAAGTTATAATTAAAAGAATAATCTTTTAGGCCTTAGTAAAATTTTACACCTCTAGAATTGCAGTCTAGAATCATAATTGAATATAAGACCTAAAGTATGGTAAGAGAGAAACATCTCATAAGTAGATTTACAGTCTACCACCTTAAATTCAGCCATCTTACCGCAAAAATGATTATTCTCAACAAACCATAAGGATATTGGTACTTTATACTTCTTATTTGGAGCGTGGGCAGGAATAGTAGGAACATCAATAAGAATACTTATTCGTGCTGAACTTGGTCAACCAGGATCTCTAATTGGAGATGACCAAATTTATAATGTCATTATTACAGCTCACGCATTTGTAATAATTTTTTTTATAGTAATACCTATTATAATTGGTGGATTTGGTAATTGACTTGTACCATTAATAATTGGTGCCCCAGATATAGCATTCCCACGAATAAATAATATAAGTTTTTGATTACTACCGCCCTCACTTACCCTTCTTCTTACATCTTCTATAGTAGATAATGGTGCTGGTACAGGATGAACAGTTTACCCTCCTCTTGCAGGAGCTATCGCACATGGGGGGCATCTGTAGACCTAGCTATTTTTTCACTTCACTTAGCAGGTGTATCATCTATTCTTGGTGCAGTAAACTTCATTACAACAGCAATTAATATACGATCAGAAAGTATAACTCTAGATCAAACACCTTTATTTGTCTGATCTGTAGCTATTACAGCCCTTCTCCTCCTTTTATCACTTCCAGTATTAGCAGGGGCTATTACTATACTATTAACAGATCGAAATTTAAATACATCATTCTTTGACCCTGCGGGAGGAGGTGACCCAATTTTATATCAACACCTATTCTGATTCTTTGGACACCCAGAAGTTTACATTTTAATTCTACCGGGGTTTGGGATTATTTCTCACATTGTATGTCAAGAAAGAGGAAAAATTGAATCATTTGGAACACTAGGTATAATTTATGCTATATTATCAATTGGACTAATAGGATTTATTGTATGAGCACATCATATATTCACAGTAGGAATAGACGTTGACACACGAGCATACTTTACATCAGCAACAATAATTATTGCTGTACCTACAGGAATCAAGGTATTCAGATGATTAGCTACACTATATGGAACTAAATTCAAATTCAATCCACCGTTATTATGAGCTCTAGGATTTATTTTTCTATTTACAATTGGTGGGCTAACAGGATTAGTATTAGCAAATTCATCACTTGACATCGTATTACATGATACATATTATGTAGTTGCCCACTTCCACTATGTGTTATCCATAGGAGCAGTATTTGCAATCATAGGAGGTGTTATTCAATGATACCCATTATTTACAGGATTAACTATAAATAATACATGATTAAAAATCCAATTTACAATTATATTTATTGGAGTAAACTTAACATTTTTTCCTCAGCACTTCCTAGGGCTAGCAGGAATACCACGACGATATTCAGATTACCCAGACGCATATACATCATGAAATGTAGTATCAAGAATTGGGTCCACAATTTCTATTGTAGGAATCATTATATTCATTGTAATTATATGAGAAAGAATGGTTACAAACCGGGCAATCATATTTAGAGCTAATATAAGAAGATCAACAGAATGACTGCAAAATAACCCACCTGCGGAACACAGTTACTCAGAACTACCATTAATTTCTAGATTCTAATATGGCAGATTAGTGCAGTAGATTTAAGCTCTACAAATAAAGGTTTGACCTTTTATTAGAAAATTAATGGCAACATGATCAAATTTATCCCTTCAAGATGGAGCTTCACCATTAATGGAGCAACTATCATTCTTCCATGATCATACCATGGTCGTATTATTATTAATTACAGTAATTGTAGGCTATGCCCTAAGTTACATATTATTCATTGCCTATACAAACCGAAACATACTTCACGGGCATTTAATTGAAACAATCTGAACAGCTCTACCAGCAATTACACTAATTTTTATTGCACTACCATCATTACGACTTCTATATTTACTTGATGATTCAGTAGACGCAATAATTACGATTAAAACAATTGGACGACAATGATACTGAAGATATGAATATTCAGACTTTATAGATGTAGAATTTGACACTTATATAACACCAGAACAAGACCTAGAAAACGACGGATTTCGACTTCTAGATGTAGATAACCGAACAATTTTACCAATAAATACAGAAGTACGAGTATTAACAAGAGCATCAGACGTTCTACATTCATGAGCAGTACCTGCATTAGGAGTTAAAATTGACGCAACGCCAGGTCGATTAAACCAAGGAACATTTACAATAAACCGGCCTGGACTATTCTTTGGACAATGCTCAGAAATCTGTGGAGCAAACCACAGATTTATACCAATTGTAATTGAAAGAACTTCAGTAAACTTATTTATCAAGTGATTATCTAAGATAATCTAAGGAGTTAGTTAAAATATATAACATTAGAGTGTCAATCTAAAATAACTAAATAATTAGTACACCTTGAAATACATCAGATGACTGAAAGTAAGTAATGGTCTCTTAAACCAAAAAATAGTAAATTAACGACTACTTCTGATGGGGAATTCTAATCCAAATCCCTCAAATATCCCCTCTCATATGATTCTCCCTATTTATTATATTTTCGGCTACATTAATTTTATTTAATCAAATAAACTTTTTCTCATTTAAACCAAACCTTATTAAAAGAGCAGAAAAAAGAACAATTGATATAAAGAACTTAAATTGAAAATGATAACAAACTTATTTTCAACATTTGATCCATCAACTAATATCTTCAATTTATCATTAAATTGAACTAGAACATTACTAGGATTATTATTAATCCCATCAATATTTTGACTTACACCATCACGAATTAATATTATTTGAAATAAACTAAACTTAACCTTACACAATGAATTTAAAACATTGCTAGGACCAAAATCATTTAATGGAACAACATTCATCTTCATTTCAATCTTTATTATAATACTATTTAATAATTTCATAGGATTATTTCCTTACATCTTTACTAGAACAAGACATATAGCATTAACATTTGCAATTGCTCTACCTATATGATTAAGATTTATATTATTTGGATGAATTAATCATACAAATCACATATTTGCACACCTTGTTCCACAAGGAACACCACCTGCATTAATATCATTTATAGTATTAATTGAAACAATTAGAAATGTCATTCGACCAGGTACACTAGCAGTACGACTAGCAGCAAATATAATTGCAGGGCACTTACTATTAACGTTGCTAGGAAATACAGGACCATCTATAGCAATAAACTTAATTTCACTATTAATTATTGGACAAATACTTCTATTAATTCTAGAATCAGCAGTAGCAATAATTCAGGCCTATGTTTTCTCAATTTTAAGAACTTTATATTCTACAGAAGTATACTAAACTTATGTTAACAACTCACTCAAACCACCCATTCCACTTAGTAGATTACAGACCTTGACCATTAACAGGAGCAATTGGAGCAATAGTTCTAGTATCAGGATTAGCAAAATGATTTCACCTATTTAACATTAACTTATTTATAATTGGATTTGGAATTACACTTCTAACTATAATCCAATGATGACGAGATGTAGTACGAGAAGGAACATACCAAGGACTACATACGGGATTTGTATCAATTGGATTACGATGAGGAATAATTTTATTTATTGCATCTGAAGTACTATTCTTTGTTTCATTTTTCTGAGCATTTTTTAGAAGAAGACTAGCGCCTGCTATTGAACTAGGAATATTATGACCCCCAATAGGAATTCAACCTTTCAATCCTATACAAATTCCATTACTTAATACAGCTACTCTTTTAGCATCAGGAGTAACAGTAACATGAGCACATCATAGTCTAATAGAATCTAATCATACTCAAGCATTACAAGGATTATTCTTCACAGTACTACTAGGACTATACTTCACTATACTTCAAGCATATGAATATTGAGAAGCACCCTTCACCATTGCAGATGCAGTTTATGGATCAACATTCTTTGTTGCAACAGGATTTCATGGTCTACATGTAATTATCGGAACAATTTTCTTATCAACATGTCTACTTCGACATTCAATAAATCAATTCTCACCAAGACACCACTTTGGGTTTGAAGCAGCAGTGGTACTGACACTTTGTAGACGTAGTATGATTATTCTTATATATTTCTATTTATTGATGAGGTAGATAATTGTTTTTCTAGTATAAATAGTACATTTGACTTCCAATCAAAAAGCTTGATATAAATCAAGAAAAACAATCCTAATCTTATCTACAAGAATTTTTATTAGATTTATTATTCCAATAATTGTTATAATCCTTGCAACAACATTATCAAAAAAATTAATTAATGACCGAGAAAAAAGATCACCATTTGAATGTGGATTTGGCCCAAAAAGATCAGCACGAATACCATTCTCACTTCGATTCTTCTTAATTGCAGTAATTTTCTTAATTTTTGATGTAGAAATCGCATTAATCCTTCCAATTGTAATTATTTTTAAAACTTCAGACATTATAATCTGAACAGTATCAACAATATTTTTTATTATAGTATTATTAGGTGGACTATACCATGAATGAAATCAAGGAGCCTTACAATGAGCAGAATAAAGGGTTGTAGTTAACTATAACATTTGGGTTGCATTCAAAAAGTATTGATATAATCAATCAACCTTAAATAGAATAAGAAGCGAAATATTGCAGTCAGTTTCGACCTGGAAGATTGGTAAATAAAATACCCTTATTCTTATTAATTGAAGCCAAAAAGAGGCGTATTACTGTTAATAATATAATTGAACTATAAAGTTCCAATTAAGGAAATGTAAAGCCAATATGAAAGCTGCTAACTTTTTATATTAGCGGTTAAACTCCGTTAACATTTCTAAATTTATATAGTTTAAATAAAACATTACATTTTCACTGTAAAAATAATATATGTATATTTATAAATACCTAAAAGTAAAAATACTTCCTTAACATCTTCAGTGTCACGCTCTAATTATAAGCTATTTAAGTAAACGAAAAATAATACCACCAAAATAAATATTCAAAAAATAAAAGTTAAAAGATAAATCTTAAAATTAGAATCATATCAACCTTGTATATAACTAATTAAATAAATAAATAGTCTATATAAACCTTGACCACCAAATAATTCACCTCAACCATAATCAAATGACTTTGATGAATAATAACCCAATTTTAAAGGAAAATATCTAATAAACTTAGTTGAAATGAAAGGTATAAACCACATAGAACCAGCAAATCTAACAAAAGAAAGCATACTTAAAGAAAATAAATTTTGAGAAAAATCAAAATTAGAAATAAGATAACCCAAATAAGCACCTAAAACAACTACAGTAATAGTTAAAAACTTCAAATAATAAGGCAGGGCAATCACATGAGGAACAGGAAAAATTAACCAAGACAAAAGGCTACCACCAAAAACAGCAACAAACAATAAACCAATTATACCAAAAGAAATATAATAACCCTTATCGTCAAAAGAAAATCTAGAATAAAAATTATTGTCACCAGATATTGAATAATAAAAAAGACGAAAAGAATAAGAAGCAGTTAAACCAGTAGAAAAGAAATAAAGAAAAAAAATTAAACAATTAACTCATCTTAAACAAACCGTCTCAAGAATTAAATCCTTTGAATAAAAACCTGCTAAAAATGGTATACCACACAAAGATAAACTAGAAACATTAAAACAAACTGAAGTTAAAGGCATAAAATTAACAATTGAATCTATAAAACGAATATCCTGAGAATCCTTTAAATTATGAATTATTGAACCTGCACACATAAACAATAAAGCCTTAAATAAAGCATGAGCTAATAAATGAAAAAATGCAAGTTTTGGATAACCCATAGCCAAAATTCTTATTATTAAACCAAGTTGTCTTAAAGTAGAAAGAGCAATAATTTTCTTCAAATCAAATTCAAAATTTGCACCCAAACCGGCCATAAACATAGTTATACAACCAATTAAAAGTAAGAATCAACCACAATTATAAGTATCTAATATTGGTCTAAAACGAATTAATAAATAAACCCCAGCAGTAACAAGAGTAGAAGAATGAACCAAAGCAGAAACAGGGGTAGGGGCAGCCATAGCTGCAGGAAGTCAAGAAGAAAAGGGAATTTGAGCTCTTTTAGTTATAGCTGCTAAAACAATTAATATAGTAATAAGCTTTATTTCAAAAGAATTAGAAATAAAATCATAATAATAAATATAATTTCAACCGCCAAAATTCAATATTCAAGCAATAGAAATTAAAATAGCAACATCACCAATACGATTAGAAAGTGCAGTTAACATACCCGCACTATAAGATTTTACATTTTGATAATAAATAACTAAACAATAAGAAACTAAACCTAAACCATCTCATCCTAATAAAATTCTAATCAAATTAGGACTAATAATTAAAAACCCTATAGAAAGAATAAATATTAAAACAATAATAATAAAACGATTTATATTCTTTTCTCTCAAGAGTTCATCATTCCTTGCGAGTATTTTGAATGATTTGTACATCACTACTGCGCACAGAACAGAATTCAGGTTAATTTTATTCTTACATTAATCTCTCATTGTACGCCTTTCAGTAGTTACGCAAGATTCTAACAACAAGAATTACTCAAAGCGTTGACTTTTTATGCCTCACATGTTCCGTGCTGCCCTTTTAGAATTTACTGTTCATGTTGTTTACATTACACGCGGTTTCCGCTTTGCTTCAGAATTATTGCAGCTCAGCTTTTGAGTACAGACATAATTTTTTGCCAAAGCTCAAAACGAGAGACTTACACTCCCAGTAGTAACAGCAAAGGATGCTGGCTTGTGCTTAGAACAACTGAAGTTTCAAATCCCCCTTCGGCCAGATTAATTTTGGTTTTCCGTAATTCCGCCTAAAAGACTTCCGGCGAATGCCTAAATGGTGAAGTAAAAACGGTTACTGTCCACCATGGACTAATCCTCCATCTGTGCAGATACGACGTTTCTTGCACCGTAAACACAGGTATTTTGGTCGGAAAAACACAGAGTCTTCTCTTTTAGTTT
Organism: Schistocerca americana; assembly: GCF_021461395.2. Classification (NCBI taxonomy): domain Eukaryota; kingdom Metazoa; phylum Arthropoda; class Insecta; order Orthoptera; family Acrididae; genus Schistocerca; species Schistocerca americana. The sequence goes on from NC_060123.1 coordinate 358,701,995, forward strand.
TAGCCAGACGCGTTTCGGTAATCTTATACATCCACCGCTTATTTTATTAATGTAAAATATATTTAGTGTCAAAACAAGTGTATACATATGCGAAAGTGTCACGAACTACAGGTATGTGTAATAACATAAACGAATACTTTAATTCTACGTCTTCTTAATTATATATCTTCTGCATTATTCAGTGCGGACGCAGGCTAGAGAGAGAGAGAGAGAGAGAGAGAGAGAGAGAGAGAGAGAGAGAGAGAGAGAGTGAGAGAAATATACAATCAGTTTATTATACTGATCAACGATAGTATATTTATGTTGGTAATTGCTGAATCCTACCGTTTCTTAGGCGCTGAATGCATATTCGCACTCAGTTAAAAAAAAACACGTACAGTTTTGTGACTACGTAGCATCATTAACTACAAAATGTAACTGCCGTAAAACAAATTTTCAAAATAATCTGTTTTCTTTAAATATAAACATGAAGACAACCATATATTACATAGGAAATATGCGTCTATCGGTTTTTATTTACTCTCTCTCTCTCTCTCTCTCTCTCTCTCTCTCTCTCTCTCTCTTTCTCCTTCTCTCTTCCTAATCTAATACGGCTTTTTAACTGCTAAACTGACTGGTGTGCATATGGATGATATTACTAACAGTAGCCCCCGTCATGCTGGTAGTTCAGAAGTTCTGATACAGACTTTTAATCGCGGTGACAGCTTCTGACTCGTTCCTCGCCAACATCACCCACATTTTCAGGTAAAGATCAAGGTGAATGTTGAAAAAATGAATCTCGAACTCAGCTTCTTGAACTGTTCAAGGATGTTGGCTACAACAGAAACACAATGTGGTTTTTGTTTGCTTCCTAAGAACTTATTAAAAACCTCCTTCAGTGAGAACCAAACCTTCTTCGCCCTTCATAGTAGTGTTTCATTCAAAACTCTAACCCAACATTATACCTTCCACATCAGGTCCAACAAACACTCCTTCTTTCAGCTTCACTTCTGACAGATGAGGAATCACTTTACAGTGATACTCGAAATATACTCATGAGGGCATTAAATTTATGTGCTTGTTTTTCTTTGCTTCATCCTTTTCTCGAGATCTTCAGCACGTACATAGCATACCTTATGCGGCGCCAACTGCTTAGTCTTGTCACTAGGTTTATTTCCAAAGTGTAAGAAGTATTCATTCTTTACGAAATCTGTAATGTTCCTCTGAGGTTCCTTGTTAACAAGTTCAACAAAAATACAATAAAAATTAAAAATTTTTATCATTAAAACTGCTACAAAAGCATTTTTAAATAATGGTTGTTAATTGCACAAACGACAGTCTGATTCGATCTTTTTTGCTATCAGTTTCGTATCCAATACAGAATAAACCACAGAAATAAGCCTCTCTCACTAAAAATATTTCTTCATCGTTGGCATTTGTTATCTATGCAGAAATAAAGTTCCGAGCGTTCAAAATGCACAACGTTACATGCTATGATTTAGACTGTCATACGTCCCTATCAGTTAAGTTATATTAGAATATGATTTCTTCAGTCAGAGTCCACTTCTCCTCCCGTTATCACCTATGTAAATCTTAACTGAAGAAGGCCTAGGGCTTGAAATAACCTCATCCAAAATAAGAAACGAGAGTAATGAGTAAAAACGAACTACATTTCGTTATATATAATACTTAATCTTTTCCTTGATCTTATGCTTCGTGTGGATACCCTGAGAAGCTAGCCGGAAGAGGAAAGTAGCGACTCCCGTTCCAAATTCAATGTTAACGGTCGGGAAACAAATGCACCGGTCAATAATTAATGGACCACAGCATTATTCAGTACCCACTGAAGTTTGCTAGTATTAAGTTTGAGGAAAGTGGAGTTACGTGTGTGTGTGTGTGTGTGTGTGTGTGTGTGTGCGTGTGTGTGTGTGTGTGTGTGTGAGAGAGAGAGAGAGAGAGAGAGAGAGAGAGAGAGAAGATTAGGGAGAAAATTTATGGATTTAGGGCACTCAACGACGAGGTATTAGCGGCCTCAAATGGTGCCAGTCAGGGTGTCTTTGCTGTGAGAATTTTGTATCAGAAATAGAGTATAATGGAAAATGTCAGTCATCAAACAATTAACCATGACAGTTTAACAGAACCTAACAAGACTCATCAGTACCGATATTTTGATCATTTCATATAATCCCCGCTATCTGTAACTTTTTGTCCCCCTAAACAGTGGCGATTGCTGGACCACCAATTTTTGTCAGTGCTCTCCTTTCACCATGTTTAATCTCTTAACTAGTAGGAAAACGTAAAGATGGACTCATATCAGAAAAGGTAGGTTCCTATAAGCTTAGCTTTAAGTGTAAGATGTTGTGTTACTTATTTTACGTGGTGTAACTCATTTCCTATTTCACTGTATCAGTGCACAACGTAAAAACAGTTCTACGTCTAGGGAACTATTTCATAGTTTGTCTTAAACTAGAAGGAAAAACAAGTTTGGGCAGAAGGAAATATGGATAATATCTGTTTCAGTATTCACGATGAAACAAATAAAAATCTCAAATGTCTTTTCCATTATACTCTATTTTATTTCTGATAAAAAATTCTCACAACAAAGACACCTTAACAGGCACCATTTTAGGCCACTAATAACCTCGCCGTTGAGTGCCCTAAATCGATAAACTTTCTCTCTCTCTCTCTCTCTCTCTCTCTCTCTCTCTCTCTCTCTCTCTCTCACACACACACACACACACACACACACACACACACACACACACACACACACACACTTAACTGCTCTTTCCCTGAAACTTAAAACCAGCAAACTTCTGTGAGTACTGAATAATCCTGTGGACCACTTCCTTTGGATCCATTTCACTGAAGAATGACGACAGCTTACGCATCTGAAACAACAACTTTATCAAAGCTCTACATCTTGTCGTGATGGAGAAAGTGATTGAGTTTATTCAGTTAAAGAAGTCGCAAATTGCACTGTCACCTGTTTATGTGTCACAGCAACTGTCTTCGGGTCATATTGTTGTCAAGGCAATATTTAGGTGATTTTGTTGGTTGAATACATATTTCCACAAAAAAAAAAGAAATGTTTCAGCCTTATTCGAACTTGCCGTGTCAGTGAATTCATAAACAATTTCGTGAAGGTCTGAGGATCTGCCGAGACAGGTTAGTAATTGATTAAACACATAATTGTGAAAAATAGCAATAGCGGGAGCACCTATAGTAAGTCTTAGAGACTCTGCACAGACTGCTGAAAATTATCCTATGAACTGGAGCGGATGAGAAAGGGTAGGAGGCTCAAGCGTATACATCTGCGTAACATCCTCTTTACCGATTCATTAATTTCCGCTGTCTGCTCTTTCTTTTGCTCCCACCAACACTCTCTCCTCTCTCAGCATTTCCCACTGACACTGTCTCCTCTCTCTTCCACCGTTACTTTATAATTAGTTTCTAGGTTAGATGGGAATATATTAACAAGTGTTGTGATACTTTCGCTTATGGTTTGAATCTGTAGCTTCAACATTTTCTAATTACTTTGTTAGAAATATGCTCGCTAAATATAATAGAAAAAATGCATAGGCTAGTTTCCAAAGAATAGGGGCTATTAGACATTTCCATACTGCTACCCTAAAATTAAGAATTTCGGCTTCGCAGAGACGACAAGTGCCTGCTTTCCTTCTAAATTAATATTGTAACTTCATACAGACATCATTAATGTAAATGTGAAAATGTACTGTTAGTATTATTGATTGTGATATCTCATTTTAAGGCAGCGGTTGGTAGGCATCCCGCTATTACTTGTCTTTTTATAGATGGTTAGGTTGGTTGGTTTGGGGGAAGAGACCAAACAGCGAGGTCATCGGTCTCATCGGGTTAGGGAAGGACGGAGAAGGAAGTCGGCCGTGCCCTTTCAAAGGAACCATCCTGGCATTTGCCTGGAGTGATTTAGGGAAATCACGGAAAACCTAAATCAGGATGGCCAGACGCGGGATTGAACCGTCGTCGTCCCGAATGCGAGTCCCGTGTGCTAGGCACTATAGATGGTTAGGTTTTTCCTTGTCACACAGCATGAAATCTATATTTTGACCAGCAACATTAGTTGAACTAAAACATTGGTGAAGCGAGTTAAGAAGCCCTGTAGTGCTGTAAAAAAATGTCCTTAAAAACATAAACAGCCGGACCGATTACGCTCCTCTTAGTTGTTCTACATGTTGATTTATTGCATAAGAGCTTACATTGGAATCATTGAATTTATTTATGTCCGAACGCCAGGGGTAATTAACGATGTTCTATTTATCTAACTGAGGTAGCTGCTTATAAAATTATCAGAGCTGTGCTCTAGTCGCGTAAGACTGTCAAATCGAGATTTGTGATACAGCTGACGTATTGGTATGTCGTTCTGTGTAGCAGTTCCATATCCAGTTATTTCTGTAGCCCTATCGCTCTCAGCACCTGTAATTATTTGAGACTGGAAGGAAGTCCTATCAGGGACGTCATGTGCAGTATCCGTGTTGAGAAGGATGGTCAAGAACACCGCCACCAGTGCGACCGAGACTGATATCAACAGCAGTGGATTAGGGTTGGTGCCACAGATATCTGACCAACGTATTAAGGACCCAGGTGCCCTGTAGACAGTATTATGGGGCACTGTTAATAAAATTGAAGTTAGCTGCAGCATACTTACTCAAAATACCAGATCTCTCAATATGTGCAAAATGAACCAGGAAGGAGGGAGTAATCTCTTTTGGTGAAAAAGTTAGAAGTTCCCAAAAGGTTAAACTGCCATGATACTGGAATTTCTCCTCTATTCGTTCTCTTTTCAATAATTTTTCTTAGACCTCATTACCAAGGAGAAATATGAAACAATTCGAGGTATTCATTACCAAAGAGAAGCAGTTCTATGAAATCAGTTCTGTACATTACACTCATAATTAAATGTCATTAAAGTTCCATGTAACATTCGCAGTCACACGCATTCAATAAACATAATGAAACCAGAGGAGAAATGCTCCTGTCCAACCACAAGATATGCGATTATGTTCCTCTTTAAAATACGCTAACAGAAAAGTGGGGGACCAGCTGAAACAGTCCTCATCCCCTCTTCCTTACCAAAAATGTTGGCATGCTGAAACCTCCCCACAAAAAATAATAAAATAAATATTATGGATAGTGACTCTAATTTTAGTGTAACCTCTCCACAAAAATTTATTAATAAATAATAATAATATGAATATGATTCTAATTTAGTGTAACGTCCCCACAAAAAAAATTATGGATAATGATTCTGGTTTAGTGTAACCTCAAAAAACAAAATTCATTGACATTTAACCTCCCCACAAAATTCATTCACATTTGACCTCCCACACAAAATTCTTTCTGATTTAATCTCAGCTCAAAATTCTTTTCTCATTTAATGTAAGCTCGAAACAGAAAGATTCCTAAACCTCGTAATAAAAAATAAATTCAGTAACCTGGTAAATTTTTGACGACAGCAGTGCTGCGTCATGGCCCTGTAAGATCATTCTGAATAAAAAAGCAAAAATTCTTACCTCAATAAAGTCGCCAAAGGGGGAAGCTGTTCCCCTACCGGGGGCGTCCACAGGTGGCGGATAGGGGAAAGCTCTACAGATATGTAGGGTAGGTGGGAAATAAAATACCACCCGTGGACCAACACAGGACCAGAAATCCAAACACGACTGTCTAACATTGGGCGGTCTTTGGTCAGCGTCTGTTCCCCAGGTTAGGGGCGGCTGGGAAAAACCTCCAGGGCTAACAACCGTGGTTGTAAATTTGTGGATCGAAGAGTCACCCCTTACATAATACTATCAATCATGGAAGAGTGTAATGTGAAACAAATTACCCCAGGTGGACAATCCACCGCACCAAGGTGCACAAGCAGACTATCGGATTCTGGGGAGTCTGCAGCACTGCACGGAGATGAATCGGGACATGATAAGACATCAAGCAAATTGAAATCTAAAAAAACAAGTTACATAGCTACTTTCAATGTAAACTCTCTTTTAAAAACAGGAAAATTATAACATCTTACAGATACCCTCAAACATCATAGAATACTCATATCATCACTACAAGAAACTCGATACATAGATGAAAACAATTTTGATTCCGGAGGTTTCAGAATATACAAAGGAAAGGTAGGCAAAAGAATAATGAAAAACACACCCCACCTCGGAACGGGCTTTATAATAGATAAAAGTATTTTAGACTCCATTATTAGCTTTCAATCACAATCGGAAAGACTCTCCACACTCACTTTTAAATCTGCTAATAGAGTATACACAATTGTGAATGCACATGCCCCCATAAATGAAGACAATAGGAAAAATAAGGAAAAGGTGGAACGTTTTTGGGAACAACTAGATGACGTGGTGCAAAAGATCCCAGACAAACACAACATCATACTTACGGGGGACTTCAATGCTCAAGTAGGAAAAGAGAAGAAATACAAAAATATTGTTGGAAACTACCCAGCGCACAATAGAACTAACCAAAATGGACTCAGATTAGTAGAACTCTGCCAAGTGCATGGCTTGATCCTGAAATCCACAGCCTTTAAGAGACTACCCAGAAAACAGAAGACATGGACCTCACCAAACCCACCCTTGGGTGAATTTCAACTTGATCATGTGGCGATAAAATGGAAACACCACACAGAAATACAAAATGTCAAAGTACTCAGAGGAGCAAACTTGGATTCTGATCACTATCTTTCTAAAATAAAACTCAAAATTATCCCCAAAAGGAAAGATAGAAACAGTAAACCCAAAAGCAGAAGATACGATCCAGAAAAGATAATGAATTCGAAGGAGTTTCCCCTCGCGACTCAAGATATAAGGAACCAAAATTGGGATCAAATGAAGGAAAGCCTACTAACCAAAGCTGAACAAATAGCACCTATAACCAAAATCAAAAAACACGCATGGTGGACAGAGGAATGTGACAAACTTATTGAGCAAAGAAAGAAAGCATGGCAACAGATGCAATCTCAGAAAAATGAATATAATAGGCAAAATTTCCTGAGTGTAAGAAAACTAGTGAGTAAAAACCTCAAAAGAATTAAAAAAAGCACAAAAAGATCAACTCCTTTTGCAGATCAACGAAGACTTCAACAAAAACAAGACTAGGAGCTTTTACAGAACTTTTAAACAAAAAATAACCAAGTACAGCCCACCGACACTCCAATTACAAGATAAAAATGGTAATACTGCACACAACAACAAGGATAATTGCAAAATTTTGAGGGAATATTTCAGAAACCTTCTCAACTGTAAAGAACCAATTGAAAAAATGGATTTCAGCAACTCAACTTCAACAAGTCCTAACTCAGAACCACCCACCGTCGAGGAACTACAATCAATCATGTTGAATCTCAAGAACTATAAGGCTTCGGGAGAGAACCAAATTACAGCTGAACTGTGGAAAAATGTCAATAGAAATGCCATAGAATCTCTCCAAAACATATTTGAAGAAATATGGAAAACAGAAAGAATTCCGGATGAATGGAAGATGGCCCTCATTCACCCAATTCATAAGAGGGGATCCAGAACAGACCCCAACAATTACAGAGGGATTTCGCTCCTTGACGTAACATACAAAATACTGTCTAAAGTCCTTTTGAACAGAGCAGAACCCCAGCTAGATTGTCAACTTGGAGAATACCAGGCAGGCTTCAGGAAGGGAAGATCCTGCCCAGAACAAATTCTAAACCTCAAAAATCTTATGGCCTACCAAAAATCGAGAGCAAAAGCGTATGTCATCACATTCGTTGACTTTCAAAAGGCATACGACTCCATAGACAGGGAATCTCTAATCTCCATATTAAAAGAATTGAACCCAGACAATAAAACTACAAACCTAATTAGAGAAACCATCACCAACACATACTCCAAAATTAAATTTATGGGAGAACTCTCAGACCTATTTGAGATAAAAACTGGAGTACGACAAGGTGATGGACTCTCTCCATTGTTATTTAACTGTGCCCTAGAAAAAATAGTAAGAGAATGGAACAAGAAAATCAATAGTGGAATCCGACTAGGAACAAAAAACAAAGGCATCAAGGTTAATTGCCTAGCATTTGCAGATCATATGGCCCTACTAGCTGAAACATGGGAAGAAGCCAAAGAACAGATCCTCGAATTACAGAAACAAGCAGAGAAAATAGGCCTTAAAATTTCTTTTGAAAAAACCAAAATAATCACAAATATAAAAAAGCCAACGAAATATCTTAAAGTAAGAGACCAAAAGATCGAAATTGTTAAAGAATTCAAATATCTTGGTGAATGGATTAGCTGGAACACCCTTCAGAAAAAAGCAATAGAATTAAGAAGAAACAAAGTTGAACTAGCCTTTCAGCTTACTAAAAATACTTATAATAAAAAGTCCCTCTCATGGAATTCAAAAATAAAACATTACAACACTGTCATTAAACCAGAAGCACTATATGCAGCTGAGACATTATCTATCACTAACCATGGCCCAATTGAAAGGCTAGAGATCAAAGAAAGAAAAATATTGAGAAAAAGTTTAGGCCCCAAAGTTCATAACGACAAACTAACTCATATCAAAAATGAAACACTCTACAAAACCACAGAAAAACTTTCGGATACAATGAGGAAAAGAAGAATTGAGTTTTATGGGTACATTCTCAGAATGAACCCAAATAGACTTACAAAAAGAATGTTTGACTACTTCAGGAATAAAAAATCCAAACCAAATTGGTTTATCCAAACAGAGAAAGACTTAAGAGAACTACACATCACAGAAAAAATGCTCACAGACAGGACCGTAAAAATGATAAGCAAAGACAGAAAAGAGGGATTCCAGCTCCAAAATAGAAAGAAAAGAACGATTGTCATCTCTGATGAGGAAAGAAAAGCAAGATCAGAAAGAATGAAGCAGTACTGGGCGAAAAGAAAGGCACAGAACACACAGAAGTGATTGATTCAACGTACCCCAAAGTTGGGTGAAACGAAGAAGAAGAAGAAGAAGAAGAAAGTCGCCAAATTTCTGCTCTTACAATAAATTTTTCCGGCACAGCTCTGTGCAATGCTGCCCGATGGATTTGTCGTTTATGAAAGGAAGCAACTGATTTTTCTTTTGCAACAATTGGGATGATCATGGATGGGAGAAATTAGTAAATTCTTTAAATGAATGGTTGTTAAAAGTTACTTTTTATGAGAAAGATTATTATTACGAAGTTTTTAAAACATTTACATGGGACTTGAGATAACATTACTACATATGCGCCAGGCTGCTTTTTACCTTATACAATAATACTCAGGCTCCGGCAGACTAGTGCAGACTAGCAACAACTTACTGCTACAGCTACACAGTTCCTACTCAGTCAACACAGCTCTCTGGTCAGCGATTCTCTTATACTTTGCATATCGCAGGCAGCGCATGAGCAATACATCGAAATTACATCTGCTCGGACCTCTTACAAAAAATTGCATCTGCTCGGACCTCTTACAATGCTAACGTATTCAGGCTCTGTTAACAAAGCACAGTCTAAATGTTTTGGGCCCAGGCTCTCCTTGCAGTTAAGCCTTCATACTCAACATCTCCCTCTCTCCGCCAGTGTCCATATAGAACTCTCTCCCACTGTCCTTTTGCTCGCATTGATTTACAGTATATCGCAAAAATTTGGCAGCGATGGTGAGTGAATTGGACTTGCCAGGAGCAACAAATTTTTTTAATTAACTAAGTTTACAGTCACAGAGTATATACATATATATAAGCGCAGAACATGAAATGAAATAGAGTGCACATGCACTGAGTGCAGAACATATCAAGAAATGACAAAATGTATACGCAATGAGTACAAAACATATTAACAAATGACATAAAGTGCACATGCACTGTATATATTTTTTAACATTTTACAAGAACTAAGAAAGGAAAGTGAAGGATTGCATCATGGTTGTAGCACAGTAGGTTGCACGTAGCTGCACTGAAAGTCCATATCTTTCTACAGAAGCACAACACCAAGTGAGACAACCTGAAGTTCTCTTCCCTGAAGTATTAATCAGTGTAGCCAAGACACTGAAATGTCTTATTAATATTCAATGTTATCAATTTGGTAGTACATTAGGTACACCAAACAGTGGGACCATAATTACATCTCCATCGTTGAAGGTGGTGGACAGCATGATGTGTCAACACCACACTCTTGCAGAATCCATACTCTTTCACCAACGTAGAATTAGTGCAAAAACGAAGTATAGTGCTCCATGATCATGAGGATGGACAGTACAAACGGATATTGCAGCAATTTCTGGTAATTAGGTCAGAAGGTGAAGGACATTAAGTCTTATGCTAGTCATAATTGAGAATTACACTAGACTATCAACCGATTTGAGTAGTTGGTGGCACTCATTGCCTAGTTACTAAACATTTCTGTACTATGTATGAAGTGTTATAGAATATTATTCATAAGTCATCTGATTACAGTGAACATTGGCACTCATTGGCCAGTTACTAAACATTTTTATGCATTATGCAAAAGTGATCATTCAAAGCAAGAGTTAATTAATGACATACTATTTACATAATTCATCTAGTTATAGTAATCATTGGCACTCATTGGCCAGTTACTAAACATTTTTATGCATTGATCAGAAGTCATCATTCAAAACAAGAGTTAATTAATGGCATAGCATTAACATAATTCATTTAGTTATAGTAATCATTGGCACTCATTGGCCAGTTACAAGCCATCAGAAGTCATCATACAAAACAGAAGCTAATGAGTGTAGCATCAAGCTACTGGTATTCGTATATAATAGCATGTAAGTGACCTAAGGCAAATTTAAAATATAAGAAACAGTGGCATTCATTGGCCAGTTACAAAGTATTCATATAGTTTTATAAAACATTATTCAGTATTATTCAGAAGTCATCATTCAAAATGAGAGTTAATTATTGGCACAGCATTTATAGAGTATAACAAAAATATTATTTACAGAAATTATTGGCATAGCATTTATATATTGTTTCAAAACATCATTCAGTATTACTCAGAACTCATCATTCAAGTGACATAGGACATTTTTAAAATGTAACACACTGTAACTATTACTCAAGGTCTGTGATTAGAAAACATCATTCAGTATTACTCAGAACTCTCTTAAACTGGTAGCATTATTTGGGACTGGTAATACATTTTTTTGTGCTAGCAATGCATTGCGTTGGGATCGATAATTAATTGTTGGGGCATGAAAATATTTGCTTTTGACTTATTGCTGCAAATAAGGATTAGTAACGTCATTCGTCATGAGTCAGCCGTAGCAAGGTTATGCAACAAGTAGAGTATATGTGATCACATCCATGAATGACACACACAAATGGGCAAAAAAAATGCAAGTACTAGAACAGGTTTAATGACTAACTGCTTATAGCACATTAATTTCATGAATAGCTTCTCCTAGAAAAAATACGAAATGGATTATTGAGCTGAAAGAAGAAACGCATATTATGCTGAAAAGTAGTGAACTTCGAATTAACAGGTAATGAAACGTGTACTCAATATGTATGTACTCTAGCTGTCCTCTCCAAAACATTCAGTCATTATACCATGCGATATAAGACATACTGTCAAAACAAACTGCAACAAATACTTAAATAACTACATAGCATCTCTTAACTAATAGTAAATATATAAACTTCATCATTATTCTCATCTGCAAGGAAAAAACTTCATTATTCATAGTACCATAACTTCATTACTATCATCACCTGCAAAGAAAAACTTCATTATTCATATTAGCATATTCTTCATAAAACTATTCATCACCATTCACTAACATCTGCAAAAAAGACACTTCATTATTCATATTACCATTTACTTCATACAACTATTCATAGTATAGAGTTTCTTATTTCTAGTATATTTCATCACTAAAACTAAGATTTGTACTTCTGTCTGAAGCCTGCATCAACCGCCTCGTATTCTGAAAGAAAAATAATTAGTTAAGACTGCTATCATACGATGTGTATAGTATATTCTTGTTAATGTTTGTTAATTCTGATCCATTTACTCTTCATGACGAGGCATTGCATCTTCTTTCGTTCATTCCGAAGGTGAAATTCCCATTTCATAGTAATCCACTGTGGTTTGTTTAATTTATTTCTTTTACACGTTATTGCTTTCTGAAAATGATGAATAAGGATTAATATCTTGCATTTAAATCATATACCCATTAAATAAAAACTGGTTTCTAGTGATATAATTAAGCATACAGAAAAGCATGACAGAAAACGTATTATGTCAAAATCATAGACAGTGTTCAGGTGCAAAAATGTACACAGAGTATCATAATATAGTAGCAAAAAAAATGTAAAATAGACACGATGTTGAGATATCATAAGGCAAAAAGTCAAAGTCAACTGGTGTTTGTTATATCTTAAAGATTTCGTAGTGCATACAGACAAAACAGGAAAACAATCATACATACACGAAAAATGGAAAATGTGCACGGTCTGATATATAACGACAAGAAATGCGACCTGCTAACCCTACCCTGCCGGGCACTTACCAAGAAAAAATATGATAATCATCAGTAAGTAGTCACATGAATATAATTGCATCATTGGTCATATAAAAATCAGAAAATGGCATTACAGTGTGATAAATCATAAAGTGTGTTCACTCAATAAAGGGTTTAATATTGGAGACATGGTGATTGCCTTTACTTTTTCCGGTTCTCAGAGTTTCGACGTGTACTACATTGGGGTGAGGAATGCTGCGAATTCGATATGGACCTGCGTATAGAAGCTCAAATTTACTGCAGCTATTCTTTCCTCTGTTGCATAAATAGTGTGTACGTACTAATATCTTCTGCCCAATGTGAAAGTCACGGCGTGTACAAACCTGTTTTTGCTGTCTTCTCCGCCGCTCTGAGGCACGTTTGATGTTGTTCAGCGCAATGTCAATTATTTCATGGTGTCATAGTCGATGAGAGGTAGGAAAGGATACTAATTCTTTAATTTTGTTAGGTGGTTCAACATTTTTCATTATAACAGTCAGAGATAGCATAGTAGATTCATTTGGTGTCGAGTTAATTATATCCTGGAATGATAGTATGTGTGTATCCCAATCAATATGTTTTTTTATGGCAGTATATTCTACATAGTTTACCAATTTCTTTCATTAGTCGTTCACAAGGGTTCGAAGAATCGTGGTACCTGGATATATAGATCAGAGAAATGTTTCTAGCTCGTAACATACGTGTCCATATAGCAGATCGAAACTGTGGTCCATTGTCGGAAATTACTTTCAATACATGCCCTACCTGAAATAGAAAATGTTTTATAAATGCTTTCGAAACAGTTTTAGCAGTAGCTTTGCGTAACTGAGTGAAGGTAACAAATTTCAAAGTGAGTTCAACAGCGACAAAGATGTAGCAAAAACCTCTATTAGTTCTGGGAACCGGACCAAAAATATCTACAGCGGCCATGTGTCTCAATTTAACAGCTACAATGGAATGTAATGGAGGAATATGTGAAGTCGTATCTGACTTAGCTTGCTGACAGATTTTACATGACGCTAAAACTCGTCGAATACGTTTCTCCATTTTGGCAAAATAACAGTTCTGTCTCAGTATAAGAAAACATTTTCTGGCTCCATAATGTGCGTAACTTAAATGAGTATACCAAAGTAATTTGTTAACAAGTTCGTCAGAAATGCATAGTAACCAGTTGTTGCTGTCAGGGTGAGAGTGGCGAAACAGAATATTATTGCGTACAGTGTAATGGTTTCTAATGGTAACATTATTCCTATCTTGCCAAAGGTGTTTAATTTCTTTCCATACGTTGTCTTTACTGTGCTCTTGTGCTATGTCTCGTAATGAAATTTTCAAATGCAACTTTTTGAATATACATGACGCTAAAATCTGCTTGGCAGAAGTTGGTTGCGATGTCTTGCTGATTGTTGCTGAGAGAATGGGATAGTGCGTCTGCTACAATATTTTGTGTACCGGGAATGTGAACAATTGTAAAATTAAATTCCTGTAAATAAAGTTTCCATCTGCTTAATCTGTCGTGTGTAAATTTAGCGGAAAGTAAACACTGGATAGCTCTATGATCTGTGTAAACGGTCGTTTGTCTTCCATAAATAAAATGCCGAAATCTCGTAAATGCCCATACAACACATAATGTTTTAAGTTCTGTGACAGAATAATTGCGTTCAGCAGGTGACAGAATGCGACTCGCAAAGGCGATGTTTTTAATTACTGTAGTACCATCTTCTTCAATTTTCTGAAAAATGTGTACGCCTAAAGTGGTGTTAGAACTGTCGGTGGCAATGGAAAAATTTCTGGTAAGATCTGGATGTGATAAAAGTGGTGCATTCAACAAACTTGTTTCAGATTGACAAATTCAGAATGTGCTTCGCTATCCCATGACCAAATAGTGTTTTTACCTGTCAATTGACATAATCTAGGGGTATCTAAAGCAGAGTAATGAATAAATTTACGGAAAAAGTTAATTAATCCCAGAAAGCTGCGTAGTTGTTTCTTCGTTGTAGCAATAGTAATGTCACGTAAAGCTTGAATTTTTTCCGGGTCAGGTGCAATGCCTTCTGCTGAAATTACATGTCCAAGAAATTTTATAGAAGTTTTGCCAAAGTGCGACTTACTGAGATTAACTGTGAGTCCTTGTGCACGAAAAGTTCGTAACAGTTGTTCAAGAATCAGATTGTGTTCAGACCAGTTAGCTTCTGCAATAAGAATGTCGTCTACATACGTTGAGATTCTGTCTTTCATGGAAAAGTGTGTATCGTATGTCGTCAAAACTAATAACATTTTCGTGAACAAGAGTCTGTGTGTCAAAAGTATTGCTTACGTTGCTGAAAGATGCAACCTGTACTGTATCTAGTGAAATTCCTTCTGACATGCTATTATTTGCGGGAGGATGCTGTGGCATATCGACTATTTGTACTGTTCTGTTATTTCGTCCTGACGTATTACGTTCGGAATGATATCTACTGTCTGGTTCATTCATGACAATTTGTTGTTGCGGATGATTCTGCTGCTTGTAAGACCGACTGTTATTAAACGTACGCTGAAAATTGTGCTCATTACTTTTACGTCTGTCATGGTAGTCATTACTATACGGTGCATTGCAATATGAGTTGAATGGTGTGTTTTCTGTACGTACTGTTTTCCTTGTTGCTGTGCGTTACTATTTGGCAGAGCCGACGTTATACATGTAGGCGGCGAAACATTAAAGCTTGGTTGACCTTGCAGACTGCATTGTTGGTTAGGTATGCTAATCGGTTGGTTTTGTTGCTGTTGTTGAGAAAAACCTCTATTGTTACCAAAATGTGGTTCCTGTTGCTGATAATTTTGTACATACTGATGATTAAAATTTTGTTTCTTATTAAAATTACGCTTATAGTTCTTGTGCGTCTAATGAAAATTGTCGCTTTCGATAAAACTTGTCATATCGGGTTTTCTTTACACGTTTCTAATCCTAGATAGATCGATAGTTGAAGAGCTGTTTTGATAGATATAAAGGATAGTAGAAGAGAAGGCAGCAGTGCAGAAAACTAAAGATGAAATAGCACTATTATGGCTCGGGGCCCTGTGCACGCTACGGCACATATTCATCGAAGTGTAATGAATCCCCTGAGGTCAATAACGCGCTGTAAATAAATTTAAGTTTCTGCGTTACACGCAATGGCGGTGAAAATTCAAAAGCAAGTTGTTGTATCCAATCCAATTCTAGTTTCTGCGTTACAGGCCAAGCTGGTGAAAGTACAAAAATAAATTGTCGTATCCAGTTCAAAGCGTGTACCTGTGCTCTGTCATTTTTAAATACCTTAGATTTTTTTACGGATAAAAATTGCTTATAATCAACGTTATCGTCTCTGATTGTGTGAACTGGTTCACGATTGCGTGATAATCTGTTTATCTGTGACTGTTCGGAATCTAAGTCACGTACACTCTGTAAATTACTAAAATTACATTGGCTGTGTGAGTGTGACAAATGTTCGGAATGTGGCGTATGCTGTGACGTGTTAGTGACTGAAACATTTTTCATTTCTGTCACTTTAAAACGTTCGTCAATATGGCTGGTCTGTTGTTCAAATTTCTTATCGACTTCCGTATCCCGTGTGCGTGAAAGTTCTGCTGACATTAATTTAAACTCGTCGCGTATCTGTGTTGCGTTTTCTGAACATTGTTCAGTGACTGCACTAATTTCATCTCTAACTAATTTCGTTGTAGCTACACGTGTACTACTTAATTCTTGTGCAACAGATCTAATTTCTTCACTACTGTTACTAGCACAAGCCTTAATTTTCTCACATAATTGTTCTTTAGTATCATGGTGTTGCACGGTAACGGCTGTAATCTGTTCACTAAGTTGTTTGTTCTGTTCATTAAGGTTGTCGTGTTTTTCATTCGACTGTTTGAAACTTTCATTTAACTGATTGGAATTGTCGTCTAGTTTTTCTTTAAGTTGTTTGAAAAGGTTGTCAATTTTTCATTCCGCTGTTTGAAACTTTCATTAAGTTGTTTGAAATGGTTATCTAGTTTTTCATTCCACTGCTCGAGAATTTTATTACGTTGTTTGTACAATTCATCAATTTGAAGCAATACTGCCATAACTTGATCCAAGCCAATGTTACCTACTCTATTCTCTGTGCTGTGTGATGGTGTATCTGAATGTGTCACGTTTTGTGTAACCATTTGGTTATTCTGTGATTCTTGAAAAGCTTTGCCAATCGGACGTGCACTGTTGGTCACTACACCGGAATTAAACAAATCTGACATATTTTGAGTACATTGTTCTCCTTCGTTAGAATCAATTATCTGTTCGCTACGTAAATTTTGCAAATTAGGTGTGTCAAACTGGGCAGCGTTCATTGTAACGGAACGTGCTGCATAATCAATTGTTACATTTACTGTGGACATAATTGCATTTGTTTGCTCATCATTAGGATCAAAATCAATCTTAGTGATCGGCACACACTGATTATCTGTAATTATGGGATTATCACTATTACACTGTGTGTCGCAATTATTATCGGTCAAATTATTTGAGTCGGCTATTTCACTCATTGCACATCGCGATGTACTGTTAACAGTTTTTCGCGGCATTTTTCACAAATAAAAATTAAGCACAAAATGAAACAAAGACGAAGCAAAAATGGAACAAACACAACTACAACAAAGAGCAATAAATTGCCGATGATCTGTGAAAGAAAGAGTGACAAATTAGCAAATGCGTTGCGCCAGATGAAAACTACATTTAAGTAAATAATAGCAGATATATGACTACTCAGAAATACGATTCTGGCCGGTTGTCGCCAAGTGTAACCTCCCCCCAAAAATTTATTAATAAATAATAATAAAATGAATATGATTCTAATTTAGTGTAACGTCCCCACAAAAAAAAAAAAATATAATGGATAATGATTCTGGTTTAGTGTAACCTCGAAAAACAAAATTCATTGACATTTAACCTCCCCACAAAATTCATTCACATTTGACCTCCCACACAAAATTCTTTCTGATTTAATCTAAGCTCAAAATTCTTTTCTCATTTAATGTAAGCTCGAAACAGAAACATTCCTAAACCTCATAATAAAAAATAAATTCAGTAACCTGGTAAATTTTGGACGACAACAGTGCTGCGTCATGGCCCTGTAAGATCATTCTGAATAAAAAAGCAAAAATTCTTACCTCAATAAAGTCGCCAAATATCTGCTCTTACAATAAATTTTTCCGGCACAGCTCCGTGCAATGCTGGCCGATGGATTTGTCATTTATGAAAGGAAGCAACTGATTTTTCTTTTGCAACAATCGGAATGATCATGGATTGGAGAAATAAGTAAATTCTTTAAATTTAAATGAATGTTTGCAAAAAAAATTACTTTATATGACAAAGATTATTATTAGGACATTTTTTAAAACATTTGCATGGGAGTTCAGATAACATTACTACATATGCGCCAGGCTGCTTTTTACCTTATACAATAATACTCAGGCTCCGGCATCGCTGCACCGCGACCGGCCCAGCCAACACGATACACTATACCAGACCAGAGCAGACTGCAGACTAGTGCAGACTAGCAACAACTTACTGCTACAGCTACACAGTTCCTACTCAGTCAACACAGCTCTCTGGTCAGCGATTCTCTTATACTTTGCATATCGCAGGCAGCGCATGAGCAATACATCGAAATTACATCTGCTCGGACCTCTTACATAAAATTACATCTGCTTGGACACGTCTTACAATGCTAACGTATTCAGGCTCTGTTAACAAAGCACAGTCTAAATGTTTTGGCCCAGGCTCTTCTTGCAGTTAAGCCTTCATACTCAACATCTCCCTCTCACCGCCAGTGTCCATATAGAACTCTCTCCCACTGTCCTTTTGTTCGCATTGATTTACAGTATATCGCACTGGCACTGTCCCCTTTCGCACTTACACTGTCTCCTTTTGTCTTTATTTCCCACTGCCACTGTCTCAACCATACTTCGACAACTCAGAAATTCTTTGAGGTCCAATTTATCTTATGCCCTATACCCATGTGTTTAAAATTTCGACCAAATATGCGTCCTCCGCTGTACGTACGAGTTAAGTTTCGCTGGTCTGGGAGGGTCCAAACCCCCAAATCTATGCATGGTCTCTACTCATCTGCAATTTTCATTTCCACTGCCGCTTTTGCTCCCACCATCAGTCTCTCCTCTCTCTCCCCCGCAGGCACTGTTATCTCTCTCTTCCACGTCACCTCTCTGCTACTCTCTTTCGGCACAAAAGGCGCGAAGTTGCTAGCAAGCTAAAATTTTCGGTGAGGAAGGCGGAATGGGGATCGAGGCAGCTGGCTCACCACTTTTGTGTCCGACGCATATTCGCCTTTATGTGCCCCGACAGAAGCATTTTTCAGATTTTTCAGTTGGTTCCTTTCTTTTCCCTGCTACAGCTGAGTGTGCTACTTACGGAAAACGAATTCTGTATTCGGTAAAGTTTTAAGAGTTCATTTATATACTTCCACACATTTATATTCAGAGTGATTATACTTAAAGTTAAATTTTCAAACCGCTGTAGAAACATCACCACTGCTCAGAATGACGTCAAACTGCAACGGAATGTTATCGGAGAAGTGGAAAAACGTATGGCAGAAGAAAAATAAATATTTACAAAATGTAGCAATAGATGGCGCTGTAAGCACCATAATTTGATAGTGATCGACTATAAACAACAAATGAATCATACAACAGTTCCTAAGATATACACTTGACGTTAAACAAACTGTACTACTCAGTGTGCTTGGGTGTACAGGTGTGATATTGTTAGGTACGTAACCCCATCCACCACGGCAAGGTCACATCACATCGCATGGGAAAATCCGGTTTTTAATTTTCCTGTGGCCAAAAACCGCATAAAAAAGCATCACTCATATCGGTTTTTAACGGTCCTGATGACAAAAACAGCATAAAAACATCAATCACATCGGATTTTAATTATTCTGTGGCCAAAAACCGCATAAAAAGCATCAGTCATGTCGGTTTTTAATTATCCTGAGGACAAAAACAAATCAGATTATTAATTGCAGTGTGAATGACGCAAAACATTTTCAATATGCTGTCCACCGTTTTCTGCAATAAGTTGAAATCGAGGAACATCATTTTTCACAACTGATCGTAGTGTTTTCGGGGTCACGTTCAGAATGCGTTGCGCAATGCGTGCCTTCAATACAGCTAAGTTTGCAATCTGAACACTGAACACAAATCTTTCAGATAGCCCCACAGCCAGAAGTCACACGGATATAGATCAGGTGACCGGGACGGCCAGGCTGAATGGAAATAGCGGCTAATAATTCTAGCATTTCCGAAATGGAGCTTCAGCAGCTGCTTAACTGGGTTTGCAATGTGCGGAGGTGCGCCATCTCGCATAAAAATGATCCCGTCCACACATACACGCTGTTGGGAGAGCTGTAATGACGTGTTTGCCCAAAAGACACTCATAGCGCTTACCAGTGATATCACAGGTAACAGGAGCGGATGCACCTGTCTCTTCGAAAAAATATGGCCCTATGATAAATGATGCCGTAAACCGTCACCACACAGTGACCTTTTCAGAATGAAGCGGAACTGGTTGATTTGCATGTGCATTTTCCGTTGCCCGTATTCGACATTTCTGTGTTTTGACATATCCTATCAGATGGAAGCGGGCTTTGGCTGTGCACAAAATCTTCTACGACCATTCGTTGTCCACTTCCATGCGACCAAGAAATTCTAAATCAAAGGTCTTCCTTGCTGGCAGATCAACAGGAAGCAACTCGTGCACATGGATGATTTTGAGTGTATAAGATAGACTGATATTTCGTAGGATTTTACGCACTTTGCTTACGGGTATGTTTAATGTTTGGGGTTGGGTTGGGTTGTTTGGGAAGGAGACCAGACAGCGAGGTCATCGGTCTCATCGGATTAGGGAAGGACTGGGAAGGAAGTCGGCCGTGCCCTTTCAAAGGAACCATCCCGGCATTTGCGTGGAGCGATTTAGGGAAATCACGGAAAACCTAAATCAGGATGGTCGGACGCGGGATTGAACCGTCGTCCTCCCGAATGCGAGTCCAGTGTTTAACCACTACGCCACCTCGCTCGGTTAATGTTTGGGCAATTCTCCATACACTACACGTTTGCACACCACCACTCGTCTCCTTCGGCATTGCTGTGGCCACCGGTTCCACTGACGTCGAATCAATTCGTTTCCACCCGGTTTCTCATCAAAAGAACCCGTCCTTAGGAATTGCCGAATCATTTTCTCCGGATCCATGGCAGTCATCGGACCAACTCCTTTTTTAAAACCCTTTAGTGTCCGGAGCCTCTGCAGAGCGACGTGTGCTCTGTCATTATTCTTATATAACAGCTTTACAAGCAGAGCGCGATCCAGGATTGAGACAGTCATGGTGAATGTCGCAGACGCGAAAGGAGGAAAAGTATTGTACCCGGCGTTTTTATAGCAACTTCAGTGAGACGTGCGCATCACAGGTGTTTTAATTTACGTATGCTGACACACACAGCGCCATCTATTGATCAATTTTCACACTGTTTTTTTTCTTCTGCCATACGTTTTCCCCCTTCTACGATAGTATTCCGTTCCAATTTGACTTCGTTCTGAACAGTGGTATTATTTCTACAGCGTTTTGAAAGTTTGACTTTAATTATAATCGCCCTGTACTTTGATACATATAAAAAACAGATAAGTATGCATAATATAATGTAACAGAAAATCATATGCTGTAAACTTTTTTCTGAATACTTTGCTCGTCGATTGCAATTCATCTAAAATGGCCAGCTTATGTTGCAATATTTGTGGTTTACTTATTCTAGGATTGAAGTTGAAATGACATGTATAATGTCGTAATATGAGCACAAAAATACACGCTTTTACACAGTTTTCAATGCGACAGCAAAAATAGTTGTCAGGATAACGCATCTCGTCAACATCAAATAGTGAAATAATCGTCAACACAACAATATTAAATAATAACCTTCAGAAGGTTAAATTTATCTAAACACGACAATGTTAAAGTTTAACTAGAAGTTTCTTTACAAAATTGTTCCTTCACCTACTTTATGATGTTGGTCAATACAACGAAAATCGACCGATTCCGGTTCAGAGTTCGGTACTATTTTTAGGATGTCAATCAAGTCTACGTCGATGGTTAGTTATGTGACAAATTGAGCAAAAGATTACCAAGGTCGCTCGAGTTTACAGTGGATGCAAGCTGGTGAACCAACAAGTCTACACCTCTGCACACAGTATTTACCTTAAGCTTCAATGAGCTGTCGTCTTCTGGACCGCTCTCTTCCGCTGAAATTCCTATAAAACTAATTACACCTTTGCTGAATTTTCCAGCAGAAACTTTCCCTATGTTTCTCGTTATGCGAGAGAACATGTACTCATCCCTAGTCTTAGAATGTGGCGATATATACGCGCGTGGTTGGAGCAGCATGCATATTATAATGCCATCTTAGCTCTCGCAAGAACAATTTACTAATTGGCGGGTTCGTTTCTCCACAGTTGGAACTAAACGACGCTACAGCTAATTTCTAGCTGGATGTCAGCCGTTGTGAACACACAAATTACTCCTCTGCGTCGTACAATGCGTTATGCGCTCCATTCTGCTCTTGACGCCAGTTCAGAGAATAGTCCACGAAAATTTCCGTCTTGTCTTACGGACAGCCGAACTGTCTCCCCACCTGCGTTCTTTCGTTCTTCATGTCACAGCTATTTTCGACCAATAGGAGCGTTCCTCTTATTTTGTGGAAACTCTCTCTACCAATCGCAAGGTCCCTACCATTAAATTCCGTCGAAACTTTGGCTCTTTTCTTCTTCCTAGCAAGTTTCAGCAAATCGGACATTTTGTGCCCATTCTGGATGCCTAAATGCGTACATTGGCTCTCTCACATGAGTACCACTCCCTGGATACGTGATCGAAAATGTGTAATTGGTCTTGTTTCGTAATCCTTTGGAATTCCGAAACGCAGTTTTCTAAAAGCTTTCTTTCCCGTCCCCCCCTCATATGGGCTCTTATACTCGCTCCCCCAGTCTGAATCACCTGTATAGGTCGTTGACTTTCCACCTGGGACATCCCTTTAAGTGGTTTCCATGGTACCCTCTCCAGCACGGTCTTGCCTCTGCCCTTGTCCCTCTGAATTCCAAGTTAAAACGCCTCTCGCTGCTTGTTTCACCTTCCATTCAAACATGCATTATAGGAACGGTGCGTTAATTACTATCGATTGACTGTCATCCCTTTTTGCATTATGTACTAATAGCCAAATTTGCTCATTACCGCCGAATTAAGTTAGGTGTTATATTCACCGTCACGTTGCGATCTATAAAGCTCTCATGTAAGGTGTGAACCAGACCGCCATTTATTCTGCCACCTTACAATGTATCTTAAAAGAGTAAAAACTTTTTTTGTATTAGTAGTCTTTCCAGTTTTACGTAACTTTTAGCAGTCTTTTTAAATTCTTTTCAGGCAACTTAAGATCCTTTTTAACCTACTTTTTGTCAGTGCCATACCACTTAGCGCACAGTCGTATAGGCGTGAAGTGCCCATTATACAACACCATAGAACCCTTGCCATATATTCACTACGTCAGTTAAAACTACATTCACGCTTCAGACCGGATATTACATGCATATTTTACGTGAATGAGTACGGTAAATTTGAATCTCTTCACCTCCGTAACGAATAATGATATCGAAAAAGTTTCAAGTTCCTCGAGAACATCTTAAAATCATATGGTACAAATTTCGACGTTTTGCTTTGAATAGAAATTAGAGAAGTGACCAGCCCCACAATTGCTACCTTCGGTACCCAAAAATGGAAAGAACACATAGAAAACGTTGTGTGGAAGGCGAACCAAAGACTGAGATTTATTGGCAGAACACTTACAAGATGCAACAGATTTACCCAAGAGACTGCCTGCATTACGCTTGTCCATCCTCCATTGGACTACCGCTGCACGGTGTGGGATCGTTACTAGATAGGATTAACGGAGTAAATCGAGGAAGTTCAAAGAAGAACAGCACGCTTTGTATTATCGAGAAATATGAGAGAGAGTGTCACTTACATGACACGGGGTTTGGGGTGGACATAATTAAAACATAGGCGTTTTTCGTTGCGGAGGTATCTTCTCACGAAACGTCAGTAACCAAATTTCTCCTCCGAGGGCGAAAATATTTTGTTCACGCCGACCTACATAGGGTGAAACGATCATCATAAAAAAATAAAAGAAATAAGAGCTCGCACGGAAACTATAGGTCTTTGTTTTTTTAGCACGCTGTCCAGGAGTGGAATAATAGAGAATTAGCGTGATTGTGGTTCAATGAACCTCCTGCTAGGCATTTAAGTGTGATTTGCAAAGTAGCCATGTATATGTAGTAGTAGATGGATTTTCTGGGCTTCCTCAGGAACATAAATACAGAACTACAAAAGCATAAATATTTTAAATAGACCGTAAGAATAGAAGCATTTTGTTGATCGTAATGTTATTTTCGATACAAATACTTTTAGGCTGTGGGCAACTGCGGATGAAGTAATTCATATTTGAAAAATAAATCAGTTCCTTCTGGAAGCGGTTCATTTGTCAAATGTGAATTCAATTTTCGAATTGATACAGATTATTATAAGGACTAACTAATAAGATGAGCAGAGCATCAAGACTTTTTTATTCTATTCCTGTTGCCAGACTGTTAAACTCCTTTGGAATCAGAACCCAAGACTCCACACACAACCTCTACGACGTGGTAACGTCTACATAAAAATTACGTCTGTATCTTGCACTGCTATTGTGGGAATTGCAGTCTATCTTAAACTAAACTATGTTGTTTACAATAGTACAATTAAAGGTGTAAAGTTACAAGGAACTGTGTAAGGCTTCCAGGGCCCTTCAAAGACCTCAGCAGGTATACCAATATCAATGTCCCCAAACTATTGGTCGTTGTAGATGAAACTAATGAAGACTGAGAAGAGCTGTTTAGTGGAAGGGACAGGCCAAGTAGGACGAAATTTAGCCAAGGAAAAAAAGGAAGCAAAGACTGTAGGATCGGAGAGCATTATAAAGTTGAAATGTGAGTTAGTAAACATTAGAACAGAATAAAACACTGCAGAAGCAGAATTAATAGGTTTAGAGCATTTGATATTACTTGGTTTTCTTCTGTCACGAGTATCAAATCTGACTGACGAAAGTAGAAAACTTAAATTTTAATGAAAGGGATACGTTCGTATCAAATATTTTTGTTATTTTAGTAAACTGTTTGTAGACCTGTATGTTACCTGTACCGCATTGTACGTTAGTCATGACAAAAGATGAAAGGAAAAGACTGAGGCAATTTTATTTACGTGTGGCAGCAGTAGCATAGTAAAAATGAAGATGACAGGTAAACTCCGAACAGCAAAGGCGTTACAAAGTATATTCGTGGAAAGAAGTCTATGGAAAACTTTTATCAGTAAGTAGGAGTCGTTAATGTTAGATATTGTAAGGTATTGTTGAATTGATAAACTGCCACTGGAGACGAAGAAGTGCTGAGACGGGCAAAGATCTTAAAATCTGAAACAAATGCTCGAGGTCCTTGGGTATATGTGGTACACAGAGATGAGGGGCTTAGTGTATGGTTGTGGAACAGGACTGTGTCAGATCAGTGGAAGAACTTAGTTTTGTGTATATCCTTGGATGGATGGTTAAATCGAATGATAGTTCTTATAGCATGCCAAATTGAGAGCGTCGTGTAAATATCGAGGATACTCGCTGCTAACCTAAAATGTAAAGGCAGCCACATGCGAACTGCTCATGCAGGCCAAAAGGCTCGGAGCGAGGCTATTTAGCCTGTTGGAATTTTTATGTATGAAGGCGTGAACAATACGTTCCCTTTATGACACAACTACTAACAAGATGTAAATTCCGTCAATAACGTAACACTCAATACGTCGAGGTTAATATTTTATTTTTATTCTTGTTTTTCAAGTATTGACCCGTTTGACGATCATCACGCGAGCGTAGTCATTAATCATTCCTCTTCACACACATCAGTTTTCAAACGGCCACGAGCAAAAGCTTGACGAAATGCTATAAGAAATAGCCGAACGAATGAAACAACCTATATCCATTTCCTTGCTATCTGCAGAAAAACCAAGACTACCACATGATACCATTAGCGAACATGTCGCAAAGAAACTGCAGTCTCTGCCAACGTCTATGATCCCTTACTGCCAGAAAGAACTAAACGACACATTATGTGGACAGAGATGCAAAAACGTAATTTCTCCTCAATAATAGTCACTGAGCAGACTACCGCTGCTTCGTAACAACGAATGGGGCAAGTCATGGCAGTATTCTACACAGCTGTCGGTTCAATTAGGATGAACAAGAAAAATAACGAAAATGTAGCACATTTCATAGACATTGCTTATGGTTAACTGATAATTTCTTGTGAATTATTGTGTTCATATTCATCATCATTGGTTTCTCAATCCAGTTACTCGAATGTGGGTTACGAGCGCTCTCCACCTGTATTTGTCGATGCTCCATTCTCCTCTCAGGACTCTGCCCCAGCTGACTCCTCTTACTCCGATATCCTCTTTCAATTGGTCCAGCAAACTCTTCCTTGGTCTTCCTACCGGTCTTGATCAGTCACATATGTGTGCAGCCATTGTTTTGCTGTATTTACCTCATCCATTTGTTTCACACGGACAAACCATCTCAGATGGTGGCTTGTCACTTTCTTTCAAGAAAGTGTACATGCCAGCCTATTCCCTTATTTTTTTTTTCATTTATCACCCTATCCTTCCTAGCTTCCTGGACTGCATTTCTTTGCTGATTTTTTTGGTTGTGCATGTTTCTAGGCCATACGTTATTATGGGGATACGATATGGCTACAGGAGAATCTGTCTTGATCACAAGGGTAATTGTTCGTTCCAGACAAGATTTCGGACTTCGTGGTAGAACTAAGTAGCTTTTTGGGTTCCGTTATTGGTCTCATCCTGTGTCCTGTTTCGCTTGAAATGGCACAACTAAGATATTTGCACAGGTCTACTGTTTCCACCTGTGTATCTTCCAACCATAGTTTTTCTTTCTTGCTCTGCTCGTTGATTGACATTGCAACAGTTTTTGATTTATTTGCTGTTAATTCGTCTTCAAAAATAGCTCTAAGCACTATGGGACTTAACATCTGAGATCATCTGTCCCCTTGACGTAGAACTACTTAAACTTAACTAACCTAAGGACATCACACACATCCATGCCCGAGGCAGGATTCGAACCTGCGACCGTAGCAGCAGCGCGGTTCCGGACTGAAGCGCCTAGAACCACTCGGCCACAGCGGCTTAATTCGTGTGTTTTTAGATGTATTATTTCTGTAAATTTTGTAGTTTGAAGTACTATAAAATTATCTCGATATATTCTTATGTTCATATAGTCCCGTAGAGAACGAAGAATCGCTTGACAGGTGTCAGCGCTCACCTGGGACAAAGAATCAGGATAAACGGCTTTAGGAACTTATCAGTCCCACTTAAGGACACCAACTTGCCATTTACCAATGTGTAGCAGTCTTTCTGTCACAAACGGCGATGGCTTGTCACGTGTTTGTATCCTTTCTGATGACCATTTACACAAATTTGTTATACGCAGTCTCATTCGTAAATAATTCCACCCATCATTATTAGAGAGGAAGAGTTCTTAAACCAAGTTTCCATGGCTCAATTATCATCTAACTGACAACAATATTTTTTGTCATATTTGTATTAATTCAATAGAGGGCAGGTAATTAACGAATTCGTCGTTCATAGCACGGACGTTGGTTGAAAATAAAAGTTCTCCATGTTTCTCGGTGACAAACGATTGCGAATCGGCAGCGCGGAGGAATAGCCCTATTTTACGGACGGGGGCTCAAGAGGGTCAGTCCAAACGGACTCGAGACTCTTGAGAGGTGGACCGCCCGTTCGCGACAGCTTTAAGACACGGCTACTACTAGGCTCGCACCGAGGATCAGCCATCAGTGGTGCCACTCTCATTGTTTGTTCTGTTGCAGTACGAGCTACAGGTTGCGGCTCTGGACGGCTCCAACCTTGGCCTGGCCCGTGTGCTGGTGCGCGTCGTCGACGTCAACGACTGCGCGCCGGTTTTCGAGAGGCCCGCTTACCGCGCCCAGGTCACCGAGGAGGACGACCGAGGGCTGCCCAAACGTGTGCTTCAGGTACGCCTCCTCCTACTTAGTAAGTAGTTGTACACGGCTTCATGAAAGTATTCATTTTCAAAATTACGATCGCCTCGTAATAAACGTTGTCAGCTTTTTACCGCCCACAAACACGCCATGAGTCTTCTACATAAAGTGACAGATACAAAGGTACTTCCATTTAATAATCCCGTTATTATTCTGGACCTTCAAAGGAGCCTGTTGAGTGGCCACGTTCAAAACTGATTCACATTTTTTTCTTTATCTCGCGCAGTAGTAGACTATCTGCAAATACTTCGTAAAGATGCCTGTGTAACTAGCATCGACCGCAGACAAGCATTATCTTTGGGGTGTCTCTCTGCGACGATTGCCAAATCTCTGCTCACGAGTCTGCGGGGAACTGGCCAACCAGCGTTTCTGCAGTTGGAAGACATCCTGCCAAGTCATTTACGAACGTACACACTTGTTCCGGGAGCCTCGTGGAGACAGCTGTATGGTGTTAGAAGCGGTCGCCCCGAGCTTGTAGCTTTCTTGATGAGATTAATCATATGCAAAGGCATACAATTAAATTACTCATGAGATGATCTTATGCTACTGCTAGATTTTCATTCGTTTGGTCCTGTTAGACTAGACAGGGCTCTGGGAACTAAATTGCGTATTCATACCCACGATTTTGCTGATATTTCCTTGCCAGCAGATGCGAACCTGGTTACGGAATCGTACTTCTGTGACTTAATCCTAAACACTGTACAAGCATTTCAATCATTCTTTCTCTCAGTTTACTTTAATTAATGATTTGTTGTGAGTGGTGTATGGAAGTGTTTTCACGAGGTGATATTATACCCTGTTTGTTAGACCATGTATCTTTACCTTGCCAGGGAGTCATGTGGATCAATATTTTTATAATTTTAGGACAATTATACATTTTAAATTAAACAACAATATGTTATTTCTACTTTCCTGAGTCATTTATTTATTGTGTAAGTGTGAATTCCCACCACCTTCTGTGTGCTTCAATTTCGTGATCACGTGACACGAAAGGCCTCTTTCCCCTCAGATTACTGTTCCAGTTGATGAGTATCACTAAGTATTTCACTTCTCACTTTTACCAATACAGATGCCTTCCTAATGTGTGCTATTCCAGGTTCCAAGGTAGGTCCTGACGACGATTGCTCTTTAGGGTGACGCTGTGGTTGGTGCTACATAAACATATTTATTCACGGCTCTCATTTCAAATATAGTATTACCAAGTGATGGTAGCTAAGGGTAAGCAATTGAACCTCAATTTTTTTCGAAATAAGTAAACATTCAACACGTCTAAAATCCTATTGCCAGTAGTTGTTATTTGTTTCGTCTTTGACGATTGTGACTTCCGTAATGGGTCTGTATACATAGTGAAAAACAACAAGTTGCTCACTACTCCACTTCAGTTGTTATTGGTATCTGGTTTTTACTCATTCGTGTTCCGCGTTATTCACGTTCTTATACTGCGTATGACATCTTTTCATTGCGAATTTAATGTAGGTGTGTGCTATTCATTTACAGGGCTGGTTCGAGAACATTTTTCCACAAAACCGACTTCTCGTCTGGCGCCCTTCCTCCCTGTTGCTTTTCAGTCGTACAGTTCCTACTGAATCAGTTTTCGCTACTGACTGTGAGGCGCAGTTTAAAGGGTGGTCAGAAACCGCCTGCAGCGCTTGTAAACGTGTTACAGGGCACTTTGTGCTGAGAAATAACTGTTAAGAAAAAATTCGATTCGTTAATGAGTTAATTAGCTTTGAAGTTAACCAATCAGGCAACTGAGAGCGCAAATTCAAGCGGTCCGCCAGAGACGGTACTTCCAATCGTCTTCGTTTACATCCTACATAGCAACGTCCTTACCGTAGCATCAAATAAAATAAAAGTATTCACAAAGTATGGAGAATATACTTTACACGAAATTATAGAACCTGATTGTGATAGTGAACGAAAGTTGTTCAACTTTGTCAGTATATTTTTCTGTTGACTGTGTATTATACTACGACAGCAGTACAAGTGTTGTTGCTGATGTCCGATCTAGTTACTGGTACATCTGACTTCTCAACTACTCAACACATAAGCTAACTAAGCGTAGATAAGACGTGGCTCAGATTCGAACAAACAGCATTGAGAGCGTTTGAGAATTTCATACCCAGTAAATTAATAAGAGACGGAACAGATCTCCCAACTGTACACAAAACAGATTTTTGTATGTCCATCCGTGTAATTGGAAGTCCGGGGAACTTTGGCCGTTCACTTAAGTAATAAAATGAAACACCTACACCTGTCCTTATGATGTCATTTATTGTTGGGCTGCCAGGTTCGGTGCTTTAGTGTACCATTTTCAGGCCTTAGCTAATGCTGAGTGAGTTAACACCACCCGTATTCACGATGCATCAGTGGCCAACATCTATTACTGGTTTACGCAGACTAGTACAAGTTTTGTTGGTGATGTCCGATCTAGTTATCGTTACATCTAACTTCTGAACTACTGAACACGGAAGCTAACTAAGTATAATACGCAGACTACCTGTAACCGCGATGTTGTCTCACGAACCATCAACTACGATAATTGACGGTTGAAAAGACAACACCAAGGTTACAGAAAAATGGTTCAAATGGCTCTGAGCACTATCGGATCTAACATCAGAAGTCATCAGTCCCCTAGAACTTAGAACTACTTAACCCTAACTAACCTAAAGACATCACACACATCCTGCCAGAGGCAGGATTCGAAACAGACTGAAGCGCCTAGAACCAGTCGGCCACTATGACCGGCATCACCGTTACAGGTTCACAAAAATGTTCAAATGTGTGTCAATTCCTAAGGGACCAAACTGCTGAGGTCATCGGTCCCTAGACTTACACATTACTTAAACTAACTTATGCTAAGAACAGTATATACACACACACACACACACACACACACACACACACACACACACACACACATGCCCGAGGGAGGACTCGAACCTCCGGCGGGAGGGGCCGTGCAATCCGTGGCATGGCGCCTCTGACCACGCGGTCACTCCGTGCGGCACGGTTACAGGTAGTCTGCTTAAACCAGTTATAGAGGTTTGCCACAGATCCATCGTGTATACGGATAATGTTAACCCGCTCAACATCAGATTAAGCCTGATGATGGTGTACTGATGTTTCATTTTAGTACACAAAACAGGTCAGAAAACTGTGTAGAAGGAACCAAAAAAGCATTCCAGATTTAAAAGAAAATAAAATGTCCAAGGTTGGCGATGCTATACTGAAACCCTAGCTTTAGCGCATACTTCACTGCAAGATGCTTTTAATAGTTTCCACAATGAAACTGTCTCGAAATCTTGCAGCAGATACAAAAAGCTTCTTGTTTCATGTAATGTACACTAGTGGCAACACTCAATCGACGATACGTTCACTGGGCAATAGCAGTGGTGACGTTAGCAACGACAGTGCTATTAAGTGGCGTTACTAAACATGGTTTTCCAAAATTCCTTAGAACATGCAAGATAGCTGTACGCAGGCTGTTGCATTTTCACATCTTACGGTGCACATTGAGTACTGAATAATTAAGACGCACTACTCATGTCCCAAGTTCGTTTTTGTTCACTCTTTTGGACTGGCACCGGGAGAAGTAGGAGTATTTATTTACAACATTTAAATTATTCACTGCAGTCTACAATAACACTAGATTCTCAACATGAGTGCAAAGAATATGTTCACTTGACGTTGACCTAAGAACCCAAAAGTCAGTAGATCACCAAATAAAAAGAATATTCTGCAGGCTTTTAGGAATGAATTGTTATCTACTACTGTGTCGTGTTCTGTCAAGAACTGACGGAAAATTCAGTTAATGTTTAACTGTAGGTTTTACAGCATACTAAAAGTTAACCAATTTTCGCCAAAAGCGCTGACATAGAACTGACAATGAAATCATGTACTCTGAACCAATGAAATGATGTACTCTGAATCACAACCTGTTGTATTTATAGCAAGCTCCAATGTTAAATGCGGGGCTGCCAAAACCGCTCATATTACACGGACAACAAGTTGCTTACCATACTGGAAGCTTCCACGGCGTCGCATGAAGTCACACTTGCGACCGTTACCAGAACACAGATAATCCAGAGGCTGGTTCCCACAGGAGCGGCGCGACGTAGCACGTGGCAACAGTAAGCGTCTTCCGCAGCATCGGGGTAGCACACAGACATGACGTCCTTATCTGAAGCGGCAGCCGCTACCGGCAGTCACTGACAGATCGGAGCTATAGATGGGGAACCAATGAAACACACTTAATAACTGGCACCTCTGTTGTAAACACACCATTATGCCTCAGATGTGAGAACTAGCCCTCCATGAACCATGGACCTTGCCGTTGGTCGGGAGGCTTGCGTACGATACAGATACACTATGTGATCAAAAGTATCCGGACACCCCAAAACATACGTTTTTCATATTAGGGGCATTTTGCTGACACCTACTGCCAGGTAATCCATATCAGCGACCTCAGTAATCATTAGACATCTTGAGAGAGCAGAACAGGGCGCTCCGCGGAACTCACGGACTTCGAACGTGGTCAGGTAATTGGGTGTCACTAGTGTTTAACGTCTGTACGCGAGATTTCCACACTCCTAAACATCCCTAGGTCAACTGTTTCCGATGTGATAGTGAAGTGGAAACGTGAAGGACACCTACAGCACAAAAGCGAACTGTTCGACCTCGTCTGTTGACTGACAGAGACTGCAGACAGTTGAAGAGGGTTTTAATGTGCAACAGACAGACATCTGCCCACAACATCACACAGGAATTACAAACTGCATCAGGATTCACTGCAAGTATTATGACAGTTAGGCGGGAGGTGAGAAAACTTGAATTTCATGGTCAAGCGGCTGCTAATAAGCCACTCATCACGCCGGTAAATGCAAAACGACGCCTCGCATTGTGTAACGAGCGTAAACATTGGACGATTGAACAGTAGAAAAACGTTGTGTGGAGTGACGAATCACAGTACACAATGTGGCGATCCGATGGCAGGGTGAACGTCATCTGCCAGCGTGTGTAGTGCCAACACTAAAAATCGGAGGCGGTGGTGTTATGGTGTTTCTCGTGGAGCGGGCTTACACCCCTTGTTGTGTTGCGTGACACTATCACAGCACAGCCCTGCATTGATGTTTTAAGCACCTTCTTGCTTCCCACTGTTGAAGAGCGATTCGGGGATGGCGATTGCATCTTTCAACACCATCGAGCACCTGTTCTTAATGCACGGCCTGTGGCGGAGTGGTTACATGACAATAACATCCCTGTAATAGAGTGGCCCGCACAGAGTCCTGACCATAATTCCATAGAACATCTCTGGGATGTTTTGGAACGCCGGATTCGTGCCAGGCCTCACCGACTGACATCGATACCTTTCCTCAGTGCAGCACTCGGTGAAGGATGGGCTGCCATTCCCAAAGAAATCTTCCAGCACCTGATTGAATGTATGCCTGCGAGAGTGGAAGCTGTCATCAAGGCTAATGGTAGGTCAACACCATATGGAATTCCAGCATTACCGATGGAGGGCACCACGAACTTGTAAGTCATTTTCAGCAAGGTGTCCGGATACTTTTGATCACATAGTGTAGCTGTGCAACCACAACGGAGGGATATCTGTTGAGAGGCCAGACAAACGTGTGGTTCCTGCAGCTGCCTTTTCAGTAGTTACAAGGGCGACAGCCTGGATGATTAACTGATATTGCCTTGTAACAGCAACCAAAAGGGCCTTGCTATGCCGGTAGTGCGAACGGCTGAAAGTAAGGGAAAGCTACAGCCATAATATTTCCTGAGGGCATGCAGCTGTACTGTGTGGTTAAATGGTGATGGCATTCTCTTGAGTAAAATATTCTGGAGGTAAAATAGTCCTCCATTCGGATCTCCGGGCGGGGACTACTCAGGAAGACGTCGCCATCAGGAGAACAAAACTGGTGTTCTACATATCGAAGCGTGGAATATCAGATCCCTTAATCGGGCAGTTATGTTAGAAAATTTAAAAAGGTAAATGGCTAGGTTAAAGTTAGATATAGTGGGAATTATCGAAGTTCGGTGTTGGGAGGGACGGGACGTCTGGTCAGGTGAATATAGAATTATAAATACAAAATCAAATAGGTGTAATTCAGGAGTAGGTTTAATAATGAGTAAAAGAATAAGAATACGGACAAGCTACTATTAACAGCATAATGAACGCATTGTTGTAGCCAAGTTTGACAAAAAGCCCCTACCCACCACCGTAGTACAAGCTTATATGCCAACTAGATCCGCAGATGGGGAGGAGACTGAGTAAATGTATGACGAGATAAAAGGAGATATTCAGCTAGTTAAGGAAGATGAAAATTTAACATTTTGCAGCGAACACATGGTCAGTCGTGGGGCGATCACTCTGTTTTTAAAATAATTGAAAAGCCACGATCGCTATTATTTTGAAAATTTAATAGTCATGGGGGACTGGAATGCGATAGTAGGAAAAGGAAGAGAAGAGAAGAGAAAGTAGTAGGTGAATATCGACTAGGGGGAAAGGAGTGAAAGAGAAAGCCGCTGGTAGAATTTTGTGCAGAGCATAATTGAATTATCGCTAAACTTGGTTTAAGAATCATCCTAGAAGGTTGTACACGTGGAAGAGTCCTAGAGACACCGGAAGGTTTGAGGTTGATTACAGGAACCTGATTTCAAATTGTAAGACATTTTCAGCGGCAGATGTGGACTCTGACCACAAATTATTGGTTATGAACTTCAGATTAAAACTGAAGAAACTGAAAAAGCGCAGGAAGTTAAGGGTATGGGACCTGGATAAACTGAAAGAACCAGAGTTTGTAGGGTGTTTCGGGGGCAGCACTAGGGAACAATTGACAAGAACAGGAGAAAGGCATACAGAAGCAGAATGGGTAGCTCTGAGAGATGAAATAGAGAGGGTGGGAGAGGATCAAGTAGGTAAAAAGACGAGGGCTAGTAGAAATCCTTGGGTAACACATGAGATACTGAAATTAATTGATGAAAGTATAAAATATAAAAATTCAGTAAATGAATCAGACGAAAAGGAATACAAACGTCTAAAAATTGAAACTAACTGGAAGTGTAAAATGGCCAAGAAGGAATGGCTAGAGGACGAATGTAAGGATATAGAACCACATATCACTAGGGGTAAGATAGATACCGCCTATGGTAGGATGAAAGAGACCTTTGGAGACAAGAGAACCACCTGTATGAATATGAAGAGCTCAGATGGAAAACCATTCCTAAGCAAAGAAGGGAAAGCAGAAAGCTTGAAAGAGTATATAGACGGTCTCTACAAGGAAGATATACTTGAGGGCAATATTATGGAAATGGAAGAGGATGTAGAAGAAGATGAAATGGGAGATATGATACTGCGTGAAGAGTTTGACAGAGCACTGAAAGACCTGAGTCGAAACAAGGCGCCGGGAGTAGACGATATTCCGTTAGTTACTGATAGCCTTAGGATAGCCGACCATGACAGAGAATTCCATCTGGTGAGCAAGATGTCCGAGACTGGCGAAATAACTTCAGACCTCATAAATGGGTCAAATGGCTCTGAGCACTATTGGACTTAACATCAGAGGTCATCAGTCCCCTAGAACTTAGAACTACTTAAACCTAACTAACGTAAGGACATCACACACATGCATGCTCGAGGCAGGATTCGAACCTGCCACCGTAGCGGTCGCGCCTAGAACCGCTCGGCCACATCGGCCGGCGGAAGGGAAGGGAGTGAGAAGGATTTGTACCTTATACCCGATGTTATTCAAACTGTACGTTGAGCAAGTTTAAAGGAAACAAAAGAAAAATTTGGCATAGGACTTAAAGTCCAGGGAGAAGAAATAAAAACCTTGAGATTTGCCGATAACATTGTAATTTTGGCAGAGACAGCAAAGGACGTGGAAGAGCAGTTGAACGGAATGGACAATATTTTGAAAGAAGGGCATAAGATAAACATCAACAAAAACAAAACGTTGATAATGGAATTTAGTCGAGTTGAATCAGGTGATGCTCAGGGAATTAGATTATGAAATGAGACACTTAAAGTAGTCATTGTGTTTTGCTATTTGGGGAGCAAAATAACTGATGATGGTCGAAGTAGAGAGGATATAAAATGCGGACTGGTTATGGCAAGAAAAGCGTTTCTGAGGAAAAGAAATTTGTTGACATCGAATCTAGATTTAAATGTAAGGAAGCCTTTCTGAAAGTATTTGTATGGAGTGTAGCCATGTATGGAAGCGAATCATGGACGATAAACAGTTTAGACTAGAAGAGAATAGAAATTTTTGAAATGTTGTGCTACAGAAGAATGCTGAAGATTAGATGGGTACATCATGTAACTAATGAGGAGGTACTGAGTAGAATTGGGTAGAAATTTGTGGTACAATTTCACAAAAAGAAGGGATCGGTTGGTAGAACACATTCTGAGGCATCAAGGGATCACCAATTTAGTACTGGAGGGAAGCATATGGGCTAAGAATCGTAGAGGGGAGAAAGAGATGAATGCAGTAAGCAGATTAAGAGGGATGTAGGTTTCAGTAGCTACACGCAGATGAAGAGGCTTGCACTGGATAGAGCAGTATGGTGAACTGCATAAAACTAGTTTCCGGACTGAAGACCACAACAACAACAAATTCGTCGATGTTGCCTAGAGATTGTATATTAACGACTGCAGCAAATATGACACAGCGCATGTGTTTACTGCACCATAAAACTTACATTAGCTTCGTCAGATTCAATGAATTACCATTCACGATTAAGTAGCATACAAAATTTAGAAAACAGATCAGTCCTCAACAAAAACTTGCTATTTCCTCATAACATCTTTTGATATTTCAATTTGTTCTAGCTAAATGAAGTTTGCTACAATGATAGTATAATACTTTTTATTCAGTACGCATATATTGTAAGAACTTTGCATGAGTGTTACTCAAACAATGAAGTAAGTAGAGTAGGAATAAAAGAGAGAGCTGACTGATGGAATTTTTCTCTAAACACAATTGAAACATTACTAACACTTGATTGGTAAATGAAGTTGACAGAAAGTGCAAAATTGCAAGAAAGAATGGCCAGAGGAAAAATGCGTGTCTACAGACACATGGCTGACTATGGTAAAAATAGATACTCCCTATAGGAAAATAAAAAGAAAACATTTATAGAGAAAAGGAGCAGCTGTAAATATCAAGAGATCTAATGGCAAGTCTGAACTAAGCAATGAACTGAAGGCTCGAAGGTGGAAGGAACCTACAGAGAGGAGGAGACTAAACCAACGACTTTGAATACAATGTTAGAATTCGATAAAATGTCGGAAAACGCGAGGCAATACTGGTCCTACAGTTTACCTTAGAAGACAGACTGAAGAAATGCAAACTTGCGTTTACATTATTTGTAGATTTGGGGAAAGCTTTTGACAATCTTAATTGGAATACACTCTTTGAAGTTCTGAAAGTAGCAGGGATAAAACCCAGGGACAAAGCGTTATCTACAACTTGTACAGATACCAGACCGTAGGTATTACAGGA
The DNA here is from genome assembly GCF_021461395.2 of Schistocerca americana. Classification (NCBI taxonomy): domain Eukaryota; kingdom Metazoa; phylum Arthropoda; class Insecta; order Orthoptera; family Acrididae; genus Schistocerca; species Schistocerca americana. Next base: position 358,739,251 of record NC_060123.1, read on the forward strand.
AGGAAATGAAAGGGTAGCAGAAGTTGAGAAGACAGAAAACAGACATGAGATAAAATTCAGATTGGCAATTGGATAAGCAGCTGCCAGCAGCAAGTCGTATACTCCTAGCTCAATTATTTGTTACATAGTTTAATTCTTAATTTCTTTGCGTGTTTTTGGTACTTGCATTGTTTAATTCATAAATTTGGGGCGTATTATAGTATTTGAGAGTTGCAGCATCGCGGTTTAGTACCTGAATAGTGCAAAATCGCGTAGTCTCCTTCCGCCGCCGAGCAGTGTGTCAGCAGTGCACAAGTAGCAGCATTACTGCATTTACCAGACAATCTTGTATTTTAATAAACGTTTAAATTTTGAGTCGATTTGTTTGTGCTCTCTGTAGATTAGTTCAGACGTTCTTTGCACAACAGTTTTTAGCATGGATAGGGACTGCAACTGCTGTGTTCGGATGCAGGCTGAGTTTTTTTTTCTTTTTTTTTTGTGGTTTTAGGGCGCACAACTTCAACGGTCATTAGCGCCCAGACTACGTGAGGAATGCACCGCGAGTCACAAGTTTAAAACAGCAACGAAATGGAAAACACGATAAAAGACAGACTGACAAGCATAGGATTAAAAAAGGAAAACAGCAGAATCAAATGTCCTTTGAGAGGGTCGTCAAATTGATAAAATGAAGAACGGGAGCAGCTGCTCGTGGGTCATCCGCTAAAATGGTTTCTACAGTACATGGCAGGCCAAGATCAAGACGCAGGGTGTTAAAATCCGGACAGACCGTTAAAATATGGCAGACCGTCAGCAATTGCCCACAGGGGCAGAACGGCGCCGGCGCAGCCGTCAGTAGATGGCGATGGCTGAACCGGCAGTGGCCAATTCGTAACCGGGCCAAAACGACCTCCTTCCGCCGAGAAGGGCGTGAGGACGTCGTCCAAGCCACGGGAAGAGGTTTCAGGGCCCGAAGTTTGTTGTCTGTGAGTGCAGCCCAATCGGCATGCCACTGCAATAAAATGCGCCGACAAATTACCCTGCTACAATCGGACGAAGGGACACAACAAGATGCTGTCCGAGGCTGGAGGACCGCAGCCTTGGCCGCGGCATCTGCAGCTTCGTTCCCAGGGATACCGACATGGCCAGGAACCCACATAAAGCTAACCGGAGAACCAACGTCCACCAGCTGCTGAAGAGAGCGTTGGATTCGGTGCACGAAAGGGCGAACCGGGTACGGATCACTGAGGCCCTGGATAGCGCTCAGGGAATCGGAGCAGATGACATATGCAGAATTGCGGTGGCGGCAAATGTAAAGGACAGCCTGGTAGAGGGCAAAGAGCTCAGCTGTGAAGACCGAACAAAGGCCATGGAGCCGGTATTTGAAACTTTGTGCCCCGACAATAAAGTAACACCCAACCCCGTCATTGGTCTTAGAGCCATCTGTATAAATGAAGGTCATATTAATGAACTTCGAACGAAGTTCGATAAAACGGGAGTGGTAGACTGAACCGGGGGTAAACTCATTCGGGAGCGAGCAGAGGTCAAGGTGGACGCGAATCTGAGCCTGGAGCCAAGGTGGCGTGTGGCTCTCGCCCACTCGAAAGGTTGCAGGGAGTGAAAAATTAAGGTGTTGAAGGAGGCGACGAAAGCGAACTCCAGGGGGTAGCAGGGCAGAGACATACAACCCGTATGGACTGTCGAGAGAGTCATCAAAAAAGGAACGATAAGACGGGTGGTCGGGCATTGCCAGTAGCCGACAAGGCATACCGACAAAGCAGTATATCGCGCCGGTAGGTGAGTGGCAACTCACCAGCGTCAGCATGAAGACTCTCGACGGGACTAGTATAAAACGCTCCGATCGCAAGTCGTAAACCCCGATGTTGTATGGAGTTGAGGCGGCGTAAGATGGATGGCCGTGCAGAGGAGTATACGAAGCTCCCATAATCCAGCTTGGAGCGGACGATCGACCGATATTGACGTAGCAGGACGGTTCGATCCGCTCCCCACGACATACCACTGAGAACACGGAGGACATTTAGAGAACGGGTACAACGGGCAGCCAAATATGACACATGTGGAGACCAACGAAGTTTCCTGTCAAATGTAAGACCTAAAAATTTTGTTGTCTCCACGAATGGGAGAGCAACGGGACCGAGTCGTAAGGACGGTGGGAGAAACTCTTTGTAGCGCCAGAAGTTAATACAGACCGTCTTCTCGGCAGAAAAACGGAAGCCATTGGCGACACTCCAGGAGTAAAGACGGTCAAGAGAACGCTGAAGACAGCGCTCCAGGAAACACGTACGCTGCGCGCTGCAATAGATGGTAAAATCGTCTACGAAAAGGGAGCCTGATACATCAGCTGAGAGGCAATCCATTATTGGATTGATCGCTATGGCGAAGAGAGCGACGCTCAAAACTGAACCCTGTGGCACCCCATTCTCCTGGTGAAAGGTGTCTGACAGGACAGAACCCACACGTACCCTGAACTGTCGATCCATTAAAAAGGAACGAATAAAAAGAGGGAGGCGACCGCGAAGGCCCCATGTATGCATGGTGCGGAGAATGCCCGCCCTCCAACAGGTGTCGTAAGCCTTCTCCAAATCAAAGAACACAGCCGCGGTCGGGCGCTTCCGCAAGAAGTTATTCATAATGAAGGTCGACAAGGTAACCAGATGGTCGACAGCAGAGCGGCGCCTACGAAATCCACATTGTTCATTGGTAAGTAGGCGTCGAGACTCGAGCAGCCAAACCAACCGAGAGTTAACCATTCGCTCCATCACTTTACAGACACAGCTGGTAAGCGAGATGGGTCGATAACTGGAAGGCAAGTGCTTGTCCTTCCCCAGCTTAGGAATCGGGACAACAATAGACTCGCGCCAGCATGCGGGAACATGTCCCTCAATACAGATGCAATTGTAAGTACGAAGAAGAAAACCTTTACCCGCAGGAGAAAGGTTCTTCAGCATCTGAATATGAATAGAATCAGGCCCTGGAGCGGAGGACCGTGATCGGCCAAGTGCGTTTTCGAGTTCCCGCATGGTGAATGGGGCATTATAACTTTCACGATTTGAGGAGCGGAAGTTAGGTGGCCTAGCCTCCTCTGCCTGTTTGCGGGGGAGGAAGGCAGGGTGGTAATGAGCGGAGCTCGAAACCTCGGCGAAAAAGCGGCCGAAGGCATTGGAGACATCCTCAGGGGCCACAAGGACGTCATTCGCGACCGTCAAGCCAGAAACTGGTGAGTGGACCTTAGTGCCAGATAGCCGGCGCAGGCTACCCCAGACAACAGAAGAAGGAGTAAAACTGTTGAAGGTGCTTGTGAAAGCATCCCAGCTGGCTTTCTTGCTTTCTTTAATAACACGACGACACTGAGCACGTAATCGTTTATAATTGATACAATTCGCCACTGTAGGGTGGCGTTTAAAGGTGCGTAAAGAACGTCGACGAGCACGTAAAGCATCTCTACATGCTGCGGTCCACCAGGGGACCGGTACGCGACGTGGAGAAGAAGTAGGGTGAGGGATGGAATATTCAGCAGCAGCGAGAATGACTTCCGTGAGGTGTGCGACCTGACGATCGCAGCTTGTGAAGGTTTGATCCTGAAAGGTCGCCCTGGAAGAGAAGAGCCCCCAGTCTGCCTTGGAGATGGTCCAACTAGAGGAGCACGGAGAGGGGGTATGCTGCAGGAGATGGATAACACACGGGAAGTGGTCGCTCGAATATGTATCAGAAAGTGCATACCACTCAAACCGGCGTGCAAGTTGGGGAGTACATATAGTGAGGTCTAAATGGGAATAGGTGTGAGATGTGTCCGAAAGAAAAGTAGGGGCGCCAGTATTGAGGCAGACAAGGTTGAGCTGGTTGAAAAGGTCTGCTAACAGGGAGCCCCTCGGGCAGGATGCTGGAGAGCCCCAAAGGGGATGGTGGGCATTGAAGTCTCCAGTTAACAAAAATGGTGCAGGTAGCTGAGCAATAAGTTGCATCATGTCTGCCCTGGTAACGGCAGGTGACGATTGAGTGTAAACAGTACAAATGGAAAATGTAAAAGTGGGGAGAGTAATGCGGATGGCAACTGCCTGCAGGCGGGTGTGCAACGTGATGGGATCATAGTAAATATCATCCCGGGCCAGCAACATAACCCCTCCATGAGCCGGGATACCTACCACAGGGGGTAGGTCAAAACGCACAGAGGTGTAGTGTGCCAAGGCAATTTGATCGCATGGGCGTAGCTTCGTTTCCTGGAGGGCTACGACGAGCGGACGGTGCAAGCGGAGCAGCAACTTCAAGTCCTCTCGATTGGAGGAAATGCTGCGAATATTCCAGTGAATAAGTGCCATCATAAGAAAAGGAAGATAAAAGAAGGGGTCACCACGAAGGCCGCGGAGGGCCTGGCTTCGAGCGAGAACTGCCGCCGCTATCAGTAGGCGGACAGTCTTCGTCCATTGGGTCTATAGGTTCATCGGCCATCTTGGGAAGATGGCCGGGAGGGGGAGCTTCCTCCGCCGGTGAACGGCCAGATGTTCGGCTACCAGCGGTGCGGCCAGGCGAAACGGATGACGGCCTGGGGCGGCAACCGCTGGGTGGCGCAGGAGAAGAAATGCGCCGTGGCGGAGAAGGAGAACTGTGTTTCCTAGGAGCCTTCTTGGAAGGACGTTTGGTGGAAGGACCGGTCGAAGGCTGGGAGGTCGAGGTACGTAGGAAGTCTGCACGGGACGGTTCCTTCTTAAAGGCTCATGCATCTGACTTCTGGGTCTCCATCTTGGCAGAAGCTGATGAAGGTGCGTGGGTCTGAGGGGTGACGGGAGGAAGAGGAGACGTCGACCGGACGATCTTAGCACTGGCCGAACGGACGACCATGGTGCTGAAGGTCAGATCGCATGTCTGGGTTGCCACCTCCCTGGTAGTCCGAGGAGAGGCGAGGACAGTACTGTATTTCCCCGCTGGGAGCAGCGTGGGCTTCCTACTAGCCAGTAGCTTGCGAGCAGCCGAGGTGGACACTTTCTCTTTGACCCGGATTTCTTGGATACAGCGTTCTTCCTTGTAGACAGGACAGTCGCGGGAGGATGCGGCATGGTCACCCTGACAGTTCACACAATGAAGAGACGGAGGTGGACAGTCACCCTCATGGGCATCCGTGCCACAAGTGACACATTTAGCCGCATTGGAACAAGACTGTCGAGTGTGATTGAAACGCTGACACTGGTAACAGCGCGTAGGTGTCGGGACATAGGGGCGAACAGAAATAACCTCGTAGCCCGCCTTGATGCGCGATGGCAGCTTAACACTATCGAAGGTCAAGAAAAGTGTCCGGGTCGGTACAAGGTCATTGTTGACCTTTTTCATGACCCTATGGAAAGCCGTCACGCCCTGCTCAGCGAGGAAAGATTGAATCTCCTCGTCAGTCAGTCCGTCGAGGGAGCTAGTATAGACCACACCACGAGACGAATTCAAAGTTCGCTGAGCTTCCACCCGCACAGGGAACGTGTACAGGAGTGTGGTCCGAAGCAGTTTTTGTGCCTGAAAGGCGCTCTCAGATTCTAGTAATAAGGTACCGTTACGCAACCTGGTACAAGATTTGACAGATCCGGCTATGGCATCTACACCCTTCTGGATAACGAAAGGGTTGACAGAGGAAAAATCCTTTCCGTCCTCAGATCGAGAAACGACGAAGAACTGTGGGGCAGGCGGTAGTACTTTTGTCACTGATGGCTGGTCACGTTTCCGTTTTTGGGCAGAAGTCGAGACAGATGGAGTGAAATCCATTGCGGAGGAATCCCCCATGATTGCCAGCGTCTCCGACGGCGCGCTCCTTCCTTGTGGGGACCCTCTCAGAGGGCACTCCCGCCTTAGGTGAATGTTTACACCTCAGGTCACACCTCCCGAGAACCAGACGGAGGGACCAATCGGCATGGTCAGAAGGTATCAGCTCAGGCAATCACCCCTCCCCGGGCCTGGCCTTTACCAGGGGGTACGCGCGTGCCTTACATGTCTACCCAGGGCGGGGAATTACGCGTTGCCCCGTCACCGGCTACGCGTGCGAACGCGTGGGTCGGCCTTCAGGCACGCACAGGGAGGAAGGAAGAAGAGGAAAAGGAGGAGAGAGAGAGGGAGAAAGAGGACAGACTGTCTCAAACGCCGAGGCGGAGACCAGAGAAGGCAAGGAGAAGGTAATGAGAAAGCAAGGAGAAGAAGGCAATGAGAAGAAGGCAATGAGAAGAAGGCAATGAGAAGAAGGCAATGAGAAGGCAATGAGAAGAAGACAAGGAAAGAGTAAGGAAGACTGAGGTGGAAAAGAGCAAAGAAAGGAACCTACCAAAGGAAGGAAGAAACGAGAAGTGAAAAAGCAAAATGACCGCAAATAGAGGTCGTGGAACCGTCCGTCTCCGGACGCAGGCGCTAACGACCCCCTTGAGGGGGTGGGACTCCTTTTAGTCGCCTCTTACGACAGGCAGGAATACCTCGGGCCTATTCTAATCCCCGGACCCGCAGGGGGACAGGCTGAGTTGGCATCCCTTCGCTCCCAGCTTCAGGCAGTGTTGGCTTCGGTCACACAGCCTGAGGCTGTTGCCAATTGGCATCACTGTGGGGGTCCGGATGGGGCCAGCTCGTCCCACGCATCCCCCGATCGGACTACGACTGTGGCTGCCCGGGATACTGCCCACATTAAGGCTGATTCCTCACCTTTGGTAGAGTGGGAGGTTGTCTCGAGGTGTGGCAGGGGGCGAAAGACATTCCGGAGGGCTGAACGGAAGGCCTCTCCAGTTTGTCTGACGAACCAGTTTGAGGCTCTGTCTCAGGCTGATACTGATCTTTGGCCGGACATGGCTGCTTGTCCTTTTCCAGAGGTTTCCCCTCAGTCTGCAAGATCCAGGCGGTCGCAGAGGGTGGGCTTACTGGTAGTTGGGAGCTCCAACGTCAGGCGCGTAATGGAACCCTTAGGGATATGGCAGCAAGAGAGGGGAAGAAAACCAATGTGCACTCCGTGTGCATACCGGGGGAGTCATTACATGAAGGGTACAGAGTGCACCCATCTGCAGGTGGTCGCTCATGTCGGCACCAATGATGTGTGTCTCTATGGATCGGAGGAAATCCTCTCTGGCTTCCGGCGGCTATCTGATTTAGTGAAGACTGCCAGTCTCGCTAGCGGGATGAAAGCAGAGCTCACCATCTGCAGCATCGTTGACAGGACTGACTGCGGACGTTTGGCACAGAGCTGAGTGGAGGGTCTGAATCAGAGGCTGCGACGGTTCTGCGACCATGTGGGCTGCAGATTCCTCGACTTGCGCCATAGGGTGGTGGGGTTTCGGGTTCCGCTGGATAGGTCAGGAGTCCACTACACGCAGCAAGCGGCTACTCGGGTAGCAGGGGTTGTGTGGCGTGGACTGGATGGTTTTTTAGGTTAGATGGTCTCGGGCAAGTACAGAAAAGGCAACAGCCTCAAAGGGTGTGGGGCAAAGTCAGGACATGCGGGGACCAAGCAGCAATCGGTATTGTAATTGTAAACTGTCGAAGCTGCATTGGTAAAGTACCGGAACTTCAAGCACCGATAGAAAGCACCGAAGCTGAAATCGTTGTAGGTACAGAAAGCTGGCTGAGGCCAGAGATAAATTCTGCCAAAATTTTTACAAAGACACAGACGGTGTTTAGAAAGGGTAGATTGCATGCAACCGGTGGTGGCGTGTTTGTCGCTGTTAGTAGTAGTTTATCCTGTAGTGAAGTAGAAGTGGATAGTTCCTGTGAATTATTATGGGTGGAGGTTACACTCAACAACCGAGCTAGGTTAATAATTGGCTCCTTTTACCGACCTCCCGACTCAGCAGCATTAGTGGCAGAACAACTGAGAGAAAATTTGGAATACATTTCACATAAATTTTCTCAGCATGTTATAGTCTTAGGTGGAGATTTCAATTTACCAGATATAGACTGGGACACTCAGATGTTTAGGACAAGTGGTAGGGACAGAGCATCGAGTGACATTATACTGAGTGCAGTATCCGAAAATTACCTCGAGCAATTAAACAGAACACCGACTCGTGGAGATAACATCTTGGACCTACTGATAACAAAAAGACCCGAACTTTTCGACTCTGTATGTACAGAACAGGAAGTCAGTGATCATAAGGCCGTTGCAGCATCCCTGAATATGGAAGTTAGTAGGAATATAAAAAAAGGGAGGAAGGTTTATCTGTTTAGCAAGAGTGATAGAAGGCAGATTTCAGACTACGTAACAGATCAAAACGAAAATTTCTGTTCCGAAACTGACAATGTTGAGTGTTTATGGAAAAAGTTCAAGGCAATCGTAAAATGCGTTTTAGACAGGTACGTGCCGAGTAAAACTGTGAGGGACGGGAAAAACCCACCGTGGTCCAACAACGAAGTTAGGAAACTACTGCGAAAGCAAAGAGAGCTTCACTCCGAGTTTAAACGCAGCCAAAACCTCTCAGACAAACAGAAGCTAAACGATGTCAAAGTTAGCGTAAGGAGGGCTGTCCGTGAAGCGTTCAGTGAATTCGAAAGTAAAATTCTATGTACCGACTTGACAGATAATCCTAGGAAGTTCTGGTCTTACGTTAAATCAGTAAGTGGCTTGGAACAGCATATCCAGACATTCCGGGATGATGATCGCATTGAAACAGAGGATGACACGCGTAAAGCTGAAATACTAAACACCTTTTTCCAAAGCTGTTTCATGGAAGAAGACCGCACTGCAGTTCCTTCTCTAACTCCTCGCACAAACGAAAAAATGGCTGACATCGAAATAAGTGTCCAAGGAATAGAAAAGCAACTGAAATCACTCAACAGAGGAAAGTCCACTGGGCCTGACGGGATACCAATTCGATTCTACACAGAGTACGCGAAAGAACTTGCCCCCCTTCTAACAGCCGTGTACTGCAAGTCTCTAGAAGAACGGAAGGTTCCAAATGATTGGAAAAGAGCACGGGTAGTCCCAGTCATCAAGATGGGTCGTCGAGCAGATGCGCAAAACTATAGACCTATATCTCTGACGTCGATCTGTTGTAGAATTTTAGAACATGTTTTTTGCTCGAGTATCATGTCGTTTTTGGAAACCCAGAATCTACCCTGTAGGAATCAACAAGGATTCCGGAAACAGCGATCGTGTGAGACCCAACTCGCTTTATTTGTTCATGAGACCCAGAAAATATTAGATACAGGCTCACAGGTAGATGCTATTTTCCTTGACTTCCGGAAGACGTTCGATACAGTTCCCCACTGTCGCCTGATAAACAAAGTAAGAGCCTACGGAATATCAGACCAACTGTGTGGCTGGATTGAAGAGTTTTTAGCAAACAGAACACAGCATGTTGTTATCAATGGAGAGACGTCTACAGACGTTAAAGTAACCTCTGGCGTGCCACAGGGGAGTGTTATGGGACCATTGCTTTTCACAATATATATAAATGATCTAGTAGATAGTGTCGGAAGTTCCATGCGGCTTTTCGCGGATGATGCTGTAGTATACAGAGAAATTTCAGCATTAGAAAATTGTAGCGAAATGCAGGAAGATCTGCAGCGGATAGGCACTTGGTGCAGGGAGTGGCAACTGACCCTTACGATAGACAAATGTAATGTATTGCGAATACATAGAAAGAAGGATCCTTTATTGTATGATTATATGATAGCGGAACAAACACTGGAAGCAGTTACTTCTGTAAAATATCTGGGAATATGCGTGCGGAACGATTTGAAGTGGAATGATCATGTAAAATTAACTGTTGGTAAGGCGGGTACCAGGTCGAGATTCATTGGGAGAGTCCTTAGAAAATGTAGTCCATCAACAAAGGAGGTGGCTTACAAAACACTCGTTCGACCTATACTGGAGTATTGCTCATCAGTGTGGGATCCGTACCAGATCGGATTGACGGAGGAGAAGACCCAAAGAAGAGCGGCGCGTTTCGTCACAGGGTTATTTGGTAACCGTGATAGCGTTACGGAAATGTTTAGCAAACTCAAGTGGCAGACTCTGCAAGAGAGGCGCTCTGCATCGCGGTGTAGCTTGCTCGCCAGGTTTCGAGAGGGTGCGTTTCTTGATGAGGTATCGAATATATTGCTTGCCCCTACTAATACCTCCCGAGGAGATCACGAATGTAAAATTAGAGAGACTCGAGCGCGCACGGAGGCTTTCCGGCAGTCGTTCTTCCCGCGAACCATACGCGATTGGAACAGAAAAGGGAGGTAATGACAGTGGCACGTAAAGTGCCCTCCGCCACATACCGTTGGGTGGCTTGCGGAGTATAAATGTAGATGCAGAATAGCAAGAAAAGAGTTTTTGAGACAGGGAAATTTATTAATATCTATTATAAATCTGAATGTTAGAAAGCCTTTCCTAAAACTATTTCTCTGGAGTGTAGTCTTGTACGGAAGTGAAATACGCAAGATAAACATTTAAGTCAAGAAGAAAAAGATGCTTTGGAAATGTGGTGCTGTAGAAGAATACTGAAGACTAGATCGGTGGATCGTGTAATTAATGACGAGATACTGAGTCAAAATAAGGAGAAAAGGAATTTGTGAAATAAGATGAGTAAATGAAGCAGTTGCAGATAGGACAGACACATCCTGAGGCACCCAGCGGCATTTGGCAGTGGAAAGAAGCCTTGGAGTTAAAAACTGTAGGAGGAGACCAAGGCTGGACTACAGTAAACAGTTTCAAACTCATGTAGGTTGAAATAGTTGCAGAGAAGAAGAGGCTCGCACGTGATATACCACCATGGAGAGATGCATCAGACACCTATTTGTACTGGAGACCACAACAAATACTGAGACAAACTGTCTTTCTGGTTCCAGAATGAGATTTTCACTCTGCAGCGGAGTGTGCGCTGATATGAAACTTCCTGCCAGGTTAAAACTGTGCGCCGAACTCGGGACCTTTGCCTTTGGCGGGCAAGTGCTTTACCAACTGAGCTACCGAAGCACGACTCACGCCCGGTACTCACAGCTTTACTTCTCCTACCTTCCAAACTTTACAGAAGCTCTCCTGCGAGCGCTTGCCCGCGAAAGGCAAAGGTCCCGAGTTCGAGTCTCGGTCGGGTACACAGTTTTAATCTGCCAGGAAGTTTCATGTCTTTCTGGTTATCGCAACCTACCACCGATAGTAATGGCTTTGGTTACCTAGATTCGTTACGTATTTCGGGGCAAGATATTTACAGCACGATTCCGTAATGATGTTACAAAGTTTCAGGGATGATATAGAAAGGTAAACGTGTAAGTTCTGGCACAAAACAACCGAGTCGAAAGCCACAACCGAAAATCGTTCTCATACCTGTCACAATAGAATACATGTACCAGTATTGTTTACCCTGAGATTCTAGTAGTATAGACCAAAACAGGGAAAAAATGTCTAGTAAACACGAGATCTAAAATACATATCTTAAAGGCTATAGATATCTTCGATACTTTGAATCGTATCTCTTTTACTAAGCAAGTGTCCATGGTTCTTAAGGTATGAATTAAACAGCTCATATTTAGTGGATTTGTTTTCTTGTTTTATTCCTTACTACCGCCTCTGAAAATTGCCTAGACAACAACAATGCCGACAGATGTACTTCACTGTCAGAGGCATCAGAACGATTTTCGCTTATAAATTTAAACGGAGTCGTTTCCGGGCCAGGGTCCCTTACTTTAAATTGACACATTTGCCCTTCTTCATCATACCGAAAGTTTGAGACATCATCACAGAATCACGCTGTATATTTTCAAAGTGAACTTCAGCACCCATCATTTGTAACCTATATTGTAAGCACCACTTTAACTGCAAGCAGCATTATAATGCAATAAAATTAGCAAATAAAGTAAAGCTTTGTGCCATTGTTGGTTGGGAGACCTCAGGGGGTTGGGTCGTTCAGCCGCCTAGGCAGAAAGGGTTTCATTTCGCCGCGTGCAGTGGACCCTTTCCTGCAGATATGAGACATATGTGTCTTACGTGCATGCGTGCAGTGTAGACTAGTCTAATGGATGTGTGTAAGGTAGGGTGTAAAGTTTGTATTGTACGACGTTGAAAGAAGGGATTGGGTCAAACCCGGTACCGACACATAGCTTACTGCTTCCGAGTAGTAACAAGATGCCGCCGAGCTTAAAATTCCCATCCAATGGATGAATCACTATCGACATAGTCACATGTCCGCATTTCGTGAGACACTGCAGAGGGGTTCGGAATTCAATGTAGAATATTGGCGCAAAGTCCGGTGATAATGAACTTTACGCGACCACTTCTCTCTTCCCTGCTGGCCAAATACTGGCAGTGAAAGTTTCATCCATCACCACGATTCGAACCGGTTTACCTCCGAATCGAGCTCTACCACATAAATGTGCCTTAGTGACCTCGGCTACCGAGGAGGGTAAACCTTAAAAATGAAAATGGCACATAATGGTACTGTCCCATGCCGAGTTCAGTGCACACCTGCAACATAAATTGATCGTGCTGTTAACGACGATGTCGCAGGTATACTTACACAAGTTCTATTGCTGAAGACATTATATTCAAATTACTTCTGTACCTGATCCAAATAGCTGTTATAATACCTCATTTTGTTGTGTTGTGCTATTTCATGATTAGGAACAGTATATAAAGGTTCCCGCTGTCATCTTTTATTGTATTTTACTTATTGTCAGCAAATGATTGTATTGAATTACTATTTTGGTCACTCTATAATCTGTAGTATTGTCAGTAGGACATTTCAAACTCTGTGGGATTTCTTCAACAATTCCTCCCTGAACTAACAAACGATAACTAATTACGTATTGCCGGTGACTATATACACTGGCAGTTCTTAAGTGGTGTAGTAGTCATGAGTGCAAAATACTGTAGTGAAGTGTTTTGCAAATTCTTTCATTTGTATTTTATGCGGAGGTACTTTCCTTATAACTCCAAAATAGCATGTAGCCAAATAAAGGCCAATCCCAGGGCGTCCTGTTCATGTGAAATCATTTTTAATTATTATCTCTCTTGGGCAAGCAAGTTAAGAAAAAGCGCATTTGATATTTTGGCAATCAAGTGGCGAATCTAGCGTCGTATCGTTAAAGTAAAGGTGGAAATGGTCAAGCTAACCATAGACCTACGTAACTACTAATCAATCTTCGATCAATGGGAACGCTCATCTGGTGCACTGTATTGTTCTACAGGACTTGAGGATTCTGATGATGATGGCAACAATTTTATCTGGTATTTGGCATCAGAAGATGATGCCATCGGGCTGTATGACCTTTCAATAAAGAAACAGAAGTAAAGTATCAGATGCCTGCCTTAGAAATCAGATCCTGTGCTATAAAAAACATGTTTTGGTTAGATCTCGATACCCTACATATCAATAATATTGTTAAAATTAACGTGAACCATTCCACTGTATTCCTCTTTGACAACATATACCATTAAAAATGCGTTGCCACATCGGAAAAACTATAGTTACTTCGATATCTCAATAGAGAAAAAAATTTCGAGTATTAATCATTTGACAAAATACGTGCCTCTTCATATGAAGAGTCCAGAGAAAAAAGGATGAGGTCCACTTTTCATGAAAAATGAGCTTGCAGAGAATTTGTATAGTTTAACCCCAACAGAATATGTTTAACTACTCCCAGAAGGCTAAAATGATGAATGTCTATGGATACACAGCCAACAAAAATATAGGATTTAGGCAAGAAAGATGAGGGTGCCATTCTATGTGTGCTACAAGGATGACGGTCCACTTACTTGGCTGTGCTGACTGCAGTGTGCTTTGCCTTCAGTTCACCCAGCTGTTGGTGGTTTAATGTTGTGTTAACTGTTAAAGCGTGTTATCCTAGTGTTGGTTTATTGCTTGTCATGCCTTGTATAGTCTACAACATATTAAGGAAAATGAAGAAGATACAAACTTTGAAAATAGTTCAAGGAAAAGAAAATCCTTTGGCCTCATACATGACGTAATAAAAAAGTTGAGGTTAAGTAGCCATGAAAAGGGTCCAGGCTGTAAGTGCTTAAAACTAGAGTATTTTAAATACACAAATGCAAGTGAAAGAAGTGATATTATTTGAAAGTTTAATCAGATTGAATCACATAAAAAACAGTCGATCCACCTTAGTTGATTAATATAGTGCTCTCCTGTCACTCGTCATCGGCGTAGGAACACAGAATCTGAGGCTGACTGTCACACATATTCATATTTTTATAAGGTGAGAGTAATAAGGAATGAACAGGTTTGTCAAATCCCTGTATGCTACAAATCATTTTTATCACTTCATGGCATCACAACTAAAAGGCTGCAAAATCTACAAAAGAGTTTTAAAACAACAGGTTTACCACCATTGAATAGGTGAGGAAAACACAGCTCCAGGCCTAACAAGCTTCCTGATGATGTTGTAAATTCTGTAACTGAAAACATTCAGTCCTTTAAAAGCAGGAAGTCTCACTATGGTTTAGCTAAGTCTCAAAAACGCTACTTACCAGAGGAACTTAATGAGAGTAAAATTATTTGTCTCTACAAAAAAGGCTTTCCCAGACAATAAAATATCGCTGGAAAAGTATAGATAAATATTTAAATCCAAATTTAATTTGACCTTTGGCTATCCAAGGTGTGACACCTGTAGCCCCTCTGACGAATTTACTGTGAAAATAGAATCTGTTCATTCAAATTTAAGCCTGCCTACTAATACTCAGAATGAAGCTTTAAAACTTATGTATGAACTAAAGAACATACTCCAAAAAAGGAATTATACTTAAAGCGTGCTGATTCTTTTTACAAACTAAAGAAAAATGCTAGGCTTGCAGCACAAAAAGACAAAACATGGACTTTCAGAAAAACCTACCTATTTCAAAAATCAGCACAAACGATGTTTACTATCGACGGCAACTATCAGTCTACATGTTTAACATACATAAATTATCAGATTCTGAAGCTATTTTCTACAAGTATCATCAAACCTCCAACAAAAGGAGGGTATGAGGTTTGTTCCATGCTGTAGGATTTCATTTTTCATCATCTTGACTCTGAAGTAAAGGAACTTTCAATTTTTTGTGACTCGTGTAGTGGTCAAAACAAGAACTACTCAGTGTTGAGAATGCTACACTACATTGTACATAACACCAAACGACTAGATACAATACAAATGGTTTTTCCGATAAAAGGACATTTGTATTTAGAATGCAATAAAAGCATGGGTTTCGTTAACCAGAAGTCTGTGGCTGAATTTCCGTCTGAATGGAACGTAGTTCTCCGAAACTCGAGAAACAAACCAAGACCATTTAAAGTCATTTCTTGTGACAATCAAGAAATATTCAGATCGTGGACCACCTTTCTTTCCCCACTATATGTAAAACAATATCAAATAGTCCAGTGAGGAAACTGAAAATCGTCCGTCACCATCCTAGAATGATCTTACGTCGGCAAAACTACAATGACATGAATGATGAAAGTGTTGTGACCAAACCGAAGAGGAAAATCTCATCTCTATCTGACATCTGCTTTCACCTTGATGGATTAGCATATGATGGACCTATACCTGTTCCAAAAGCAAAGTTTGATGACTTTCAGCACCTGAAAATATTTTGTTCTGTCAAAGCCCGAAAATTTTATGCATCACTCCTTCATTTGTGAAGTGTACTGTGTATTTAAGAAGCCAGGTATTAGTTTCAGATAATGACCTAGGCCAATTTATATCAAGTGACATTTTAAGAGTTTCAGACACTACCACACGAACAATACAGTCACATATTTCACTAGAAATGAATGGATAGTCATCCTTTTTGCCAACATTTTTGCGACATGAATAAATTATAATGTAATTTTAAAAACTACATTAATGAAAAAAGTCTATCTACATAACAAAAATGTGCCAGATATGTGATTTATCAGTGTAACATCGTAATAATTATTGTTTTTTTTGTCTAGAATTTAGATATTTCGTTTTAAAATGAAAACCGCTGTTTTCTCAAAACTTTGCTTACTGGATCCACATCCTTTTTTCCCTGGACTATTCATAAGCTATCATTTGCAAAAAAAGTCCGTTCAATGTCTTGAATCACTTATGAAAGGTGATGAGTGTTAACAGTTAGATGGTTCACATTCCACTTCGACAAACCTGGGCAAAGTGCGTGCAACCCTTCTACCGGACATACAAACCAGTATCTCAAGAACAGAGATAGATATTATTCTGCTCTTAACTTTAAATACAATTTCAGTACCGTACGTTAGCTATATTTCATACACAGCAAAGTATGGCCTAAAGTGAGCCATATACATAGTACACGCAATGTAATATATAAAATCTTCTCAGGCTTCCATCCACACCAGGTGTTTAAAATCCCGCGACCTTCCGACCAAGCTTTCCTTGGCCGTTGCCAAATCGAAAATTACTTCCGTGTCACCGTGGCCCCACCACTATATAGCTGCAAAGCTGGCTGTGGTCACTAGTGCTCTTTTCCTCCTTGCCAAATGTGGTGATATTTTCTTCCTACATCAGTCGTGCTCGCTTCAGTCACACAATGGCTGGGTCCCAGAGTGTGCTGAGCTACAAACCACCGTCCCTATTGATGGTCTTTTCAGATATTTTTACTTTAGTAGCTTCCTTTATGACGCTACCCAAAAATCCCTTCGTCCCATAATGAGACATGTTTCATCGAAAACAATCCGATGTCAATTTTCTAAAGTCTATTTTGCCGTGACTGATTTCTCAGTGTAGCATAGACATAAACATCACTCATATTGTGTCCAATATTGCTCCACAGAACAAACATTTTGGCCGACCTGGTAGGAGCCACAACGACGCACCAAGCCTCATGAACTGCCGTATTTTTGATAGGGCCTTAACATTGATGGAATGCTGTGTCCATTCAAGAGCTGGCGCATCCTCCCTACCACTGTGCAACAGAAAGAGAAAACCGTAATTTTTTTGCTCTCTTCTTAGTAGTGTTTTCCCTAAGTGTCTCACCAGAAATAGTCTGTCACACCTGGAAGTAATTGCAGCCACTTTCACAAAAAAACTCTCTGGAGATATTTTAGTTCTAGTTGGCAACGTATAAGACGACTTCAGGTCAGTTTACGAAGGTGTTCAAAATTCCACTTTTTATGCTAGATGGTAGTGGCTGAAAGCGTGTAGATACCGATCCATGTGTGTGGGTTTCCTGTGCCTGAAGTGCACATTGGTTTTCCTGCAAACGAAGACATCAAGAAAGAGCAATGCACAATCTGTCTCTGTTTCCATCACAAACCTAATATGGTCGTGAATAATGTTCAAATGTTCTAAGAACTGGAGACCTCGTTGCAAGAAACGGGTAACTCAGATCTTTAGATTTTTCAGGAGGCACAAAAACTAATATGAAAAATTCTAGCCATGTTATCTCATGCAGTCATATATATACAGGTTAAGGACGGGTGTAAAGGTTACTTTGTAAGCACAAAAGCTTTTTTTTTTTTCTTGAGTCGTCGGTCTTCTGACAGGTTTGATGTAGCCCGCTAAGAATTCCTCTCCTGTTCCAATCTCTTCATCTCAAAGTAGCACTTGCAACCTACGTCTTCAATTATTTACTCGATGTATTAGAATCTCTCTCTTTCTCTACAGTTTTTTCCCTCAACGACTCCCTCCAGTACCATGTAAACCATTCTCTGAAGTCTTAACAGACGTGCTATCACCCTGTCCCTGCCCCTTGTCAGTGTTTCCCACACATTTCTTTCCTCTTAGATTCTATGCAGAACTTCCTCATTCCTTACGTTATCAGTCCACCTGATTTTCAACATTCGTCTGTAGCAGACATGTCAAATGCTTCGATTCTCTTCTGTTCCGGTTTTCCCACAGTCCATGTTTCACTACCGTACAGTAGTGCGCTCCAAACGTACATTCCCAGAAATTTCTTCCTCAAATTAAGGCCTACGTTTGATACTAGTAGACTTCTCTTGGCCGGGAACGCCCTTTTCGTCTGTGCTAGTCTGATTTTGATGTCCTCCTTGCTCCATCTGTCATTGGTTATTTTGCTGCCTAGGTAGCAGAATTAGTTAACTACGTCTACTTCGTGAACATCAATCCTAAGGTTAGCTTCTCGCTGTTCTCATTTCTGCTACTTCTCATTACTTTCGTCTTTCTTCGATTTACTTGTAGTCCTTATTCTTTACTCATTAGACTCTTCATTACATTCAGCAGATCACGTAATTCTTCTTCACTTTCATTGAGGACAGAAACGTCTTCAGCAAATCGTATCATTTCTATCCTTTCACCTTTAATTTTAATCTCATACCTGAAACTTTCTTTTATTTCCCTCCTTGCTTCTTCAATGTACAGATTGAACGGTAGGAGCGAAAAATACATCCCTTTCTTAAGCCTTCTTTAATCCGATTACTTCGTTCTTGGTCGTCCACTCTTGTTAGTCCCTCTTGGCTCTTATACATATTGTATATTATTTGTCTCTCCCTATAGCTCACTCCTATTTTTCTCAGAATTTCAAACGTCTTGCACCATTTTACATTGTCGAACGTATTTTCTAGGTGGACAAATCCTATGAACGTGTCTTCATTTTTCTTTAGTGTTGCCTCCATTATCAGCCGCAACGTCGGAATTGCCTCTGTGGATGATATTTTCCCGGAAGTCAGATTGTATAACGCCAGGTTCATACATTCTACACACCAACGGTCTTAGAAATTCTCGTGGAATTTGATCCACACCTTCTGCCTTATTAGATTTTAAGTCCTCCAAAACTCTCTTAAATTCTAATATTGGACCCCTTGTGTCTTCTAAATCGACTCCTACTTGTGTCACATCAGACAAAACCTCCCCCTCATAGAGACCTTCATTTTTCATGCAGTCATTTCGTCTTAGCTTCCCTGGACTTCCCTGTTTATTTCATTCCTCAGTGAATTTTATTTGTGTATTACTGAATTTCGCTGAACATTTTTGTACTTCTTTCTTTCATCGATCAACTGAAGAATTTCTTCCGTTAGCCACTGTTTCTTCGCAGTTACCTTCTTTGTACCTATGTTTTCCTTTCCAACTTCTGTGACTGCCATTTTTAGCGATGTCCATTCCTCTTCGACTGTACTCTCTACTAAGCTATTTGTAATTGCTGTATCTACAGTCTTAGAGAACTTTAAGCGTATCTCGTCATTCCTTAGTACTCCCATATCCCACATCTACCGAGCGAGGTGGCGCAGTGGTTAGCACACTGGACTCGCATACGGAAGGACGACGGTTCAATCCCGTCTCCAGCCATCCTGATTTAGGTTTTCCGTGATTTCCCTAAATCGTTTCAGGCAAATGCCGGGATGGTTCCTTTGAAAGGGCACGGCCGATTTCCTTCCCAATCCTTCCCTAACCCGAGCTTGCGCTCCGTCTCTAATGACCTCGTTGTCGACGGGACGTTAAACACTAACCACCACCACCACCACCACCACCACCACTCCCACATCTTTGCGTATGATTCTTCCTGACTAATGTCTTAAACTTCAGCCTATTCTTCATCACTACTATATTGTGATCTGAGTCTGTGTCTGCCCTCAAATCCAGTATCTGACTTAGGAATCTTTGCCTGACCATGATGTGATCTAATTGAAATTTCCCCGTATTACCCGCCCATTTAATAGTGTACCTTCCCCTCATGTGATTCTTGAACGCAGTATTCGCTGTTACTAGCTGAAATGAACTACAGAACTCAATTAATCTTTGTCCTCTCTCATTCCTAGTACCAATCTCATATTCTCCTGTAAGCGTTTCTTCAGCTCCTTACCTTACGACTGCATTCCAATCCCTCATGACGGAGAGTTTCATCTCCATTTACCTACTGTATTACCCTTTCAATATCCTCGTATACTTTCTGTATCTCTTCATCTTCAGTATACAACGTCAGCATGTATACGTTACTTACCGTTGTCGGTGCTGGATTGCTGTAGATTCTGATAAGAACAACCTTATCACTGAACTGTTCACGGTAACACACTCTCCGCTCTACCTCGCTATTCATAACGAATCCGACTCCCGTTATGCCATTTTATTCTACTGTCCATATTACCCTGTACTCATCTAACCTGAAATCCTTGTCTTCTTTCCATTTTACTTCACTGACCTCTACTATATCTAGATCGAACCTTTGCATTTCGCTTTTCAGATTTTTTAGCGTCTCTACCACGATGAGCTTCTGACATTCCACGCCCCGACTCGTAGAAGCCCAGTTTTTTTCCTTTGCACAGCACAAAAAATTATTTACGGAGAGAATTGGAGTTATTCCCTTTTTTCGTCGAGAGCTTCCATTCTTCCAGTTTTCCAGGTACATAGGGCCAAGTGATCAAAGTGTCGTCGACCGAACGACAAAAACGACTTGTCTTAGCTGGAGCCGTAGCCAAGGTTATATCTTCAAATTTCTGCATTAAAAGTTTGGCTATGGATAAAGTTCATGGACTTCCCATTGCCAAACTGTCAAATTGGTCGAAATTCTGGCCACCATATAGCAAATATGACGATGTCAAACTGTGCTTAACGAATCCCGTAATTGTACTATCAAACAATTGGGAGAGGACATCTATACAGTCTTCGACAGAAACACATGTAACTAGTGAGACCACATGAAAACTGACCACTATATCACTTAGCCCAAGACACGAATGTTTAATTTCCTTTTTTTACGTAACTTGGGAGACCACATGAAAACTGACCATCATATCACCTTAAGACACAAGTGCTTAATTTTTTTTTCTTACTAAATCGCCGATGTTTTTGTTGTGATGCACACAGTGACACATGCGCGGTGTGAGGATGCTGGCTAGATGTTTTGTCAGCCTCCAAGTCGATGACCCAGTGGTGTTCACAACGGGGCGAAGAGGAGAATCTGTTATTTGAATGTCAGTACCCCTACAGCATAAATTGTCTCGGCAGCCGAAACCTCTTCCAATACTGACTGTTTCAGGACCTCTGATGGTTACTGATTATTCTTGACGCTATGTAACATGGCAGTTTCCAGTAGGTATATATCTCAAGAATCAACTGAATTTTGACATCGTAGTCAAATTTATTCAGAAGGACCACGAGGATGGGATCATTTCGGAGTGCATGAAATCTGTTGCGTTTAGCCCAACTCAAGTTAGAGGGTCACCACCCTCTAACTTTTAACGTTTAGGTGACGAATTTTGTCAGTTCACTCACTAGGCATCTTGCGGATTGCTTGAAAACCTCACTTATAACATAACAGGTAGGGATATTCCAAGGCGCATCCATGTCAAAGTGTCATCCTCATCGATCTCTCTCTCTCTCCATCGCACTTTTATTTATTAATTTAATCGTATGGCTAGGGCCTCGGGCATGTCAGTTCATTCTGTTGATTTTCGTTCTGCACCGTGTTATTGTTGACACAGCCGGATAAATTTCCCTTTTGTTTGTGCTCTGCTTCTGCGATGATACCTGTTGTGCTGTACTGGTCACGCCCATCCACTTCCAACCTACTTCTGAGAGAACCTCTCCAAATGCGGATGAACAACCGGTAGATGTACTGTCTGCCGTTGCTCCGAAGTGCGTACTGTTTAGCCGACGCAAAAGCAGCCACGCTGCCATATGTTTTTACTCCTACATATTCTTAAAATTTCGTTAGCACAGTAACTACGACAAACAACGGAAAGAATTGCAGTCCGTCACCGAGTGAAGATGTTACGCTATAAGATGCGAAAAGAGCAATTTCTTGTACTCAATAGACTATTAGAAAAAAAAAGTCAGATGAGAAATATTTCATAGTGTCCAGCACATCCTCTCCAGCACGTCATCATTAATTCGCATCATACGGGCACAGCTGATACCACATCCAGTGCGTTCTATGATTAGGTACGTGAAATTTCCTTGCGTCAAGAGGCAGCCAGCACGCAAAAAAGTTCGAAATGAGCAGAAGCAGACCGTTACCTTTGAGGCGCCCTGGCGCAAACGATGTCTCCATGGCAACTAACTTTTCAACACGGAAAGGCCTAGTGGGAACTGGCCTTTAGCGATGTGGAACAGGCGAGAAAAATTACAGGACTTATTGCTCCGTATACTCGGAAACGTTTATTGGCGAATGTGGATTTATATTCGGAAACGTTTATTGACTAAAAGCAGATTAATTCTCAGTACTGCTACAGATACATGTTCCGTCTAAATAACTCTTGCGAGACTCGCTTTGACCTAGGAGACAGGGTTGTAATTGCCACTTTCCTCCAGCACTAGCCAGTGTGTCCAGTCAGTTTCTAACACAACTGAGGTTTCCACTGCAATAAATGGAATTAACTGCCCTTTGCAAGACTTCAAACAGAACACATAGTTGTCACCGAACACTACCTCTAAGTAAATGATGTTTCCACGCTCTGATATGAGGCATCTACATTTTAGCATCTGCTATCTCAGTAAGTCACATCTTTTCTCATAAAAACTGGAAAACAGGTAGAACTCTACACCTACGCGTGGGAATAGCACTTCCCAACTCTTTTAGCCACGCGTAGCAAAAGAACATTTCCACATCTAAACTAAAAGCTTATCTTGGCACAACTGTAGGCGGCGTCGCCGGCCGGAGTGGCCGAGCGGTTCTAGGCGCTATAGTCTGGAACCGCGAGACCGCTACGGTCGCAGGTTCGAATCCCGCCTCGGGCATGGATATGTGTGATGCGCTTAGGTTAGTTAGGTTTAAGTAGTTCTAAGTTCTGGGGGACTGATGACCTCAGAAGTTAAGTCCCATAGTGCTCAGAGCCATTTGAACCATTTGTAGGCGGTTTTCTTCTTGCGGTTATCGGTAGATGTCTCCCTGTTGTAGCCAGTTCACTCGCTCGACCATTACCCAATGTGCGTCGCGTCAAAGCAGCGATAGTACAGCACGTGCAGCTCAGTTACAACTGCAGGCCGTGGTTTTCGCCAAGAGCGACGCGCTGCACGTCCTACAGCTCAAAATGTTCGGCGATGAAGTTATAACACTACCGTCTGCTACTGCTATACCATAACCTCGAAGCTGGAGGCAGTTTGCAAAACAGAATTATTTTGTTAGACCAATTATGGTATAACGCAACAGAGCAGTGTTACCCTCTGGGAGGAATTTTATTATGTTGACCGTATTGTACCTAACGGAGGTGGCTTATCGGAAGTGAAAGTCAGAATTACGTAAATATTTGAACAGTACGAACAAAATTTTGCCTATCTGCACTGTTCAACTGATAAAGGAAACGGTCGCCAGCCTAACTAGGCAAGAGAATGGTTAACGTTCTCGTTCAAGAAAATAGTTATTAGTAACTCTAATGGATAAACACAACCTATACTTGGTCACACGCGAGTGCAATGAACTCTGACACATACATATGTTTTAAGATTGAAGCTAACAACTGGAGCAGCACAAACTATTAGCAAAATTATAAGAGATACCGAAACACCTTATTACTTTCAGGCTTTAAAGAAATTATGGTTTTTATAATTAGTGGTCTTCTCATTACTTGTTACCCAGCATTAATACAATAGACAAACTGTGGATCCTGTTATATTATTAATATGCACTTCCTATACACAAGAGAGACATACACTTAACAAACATGAGTATATAACGTTTCACAACTGCAGTTTTCCACTTTTACTACAGCGAAACACAATGTTGACAAAATTGCAAAAAACTGACTCACCTTTTTTGAATTTACTACAGATATCAAGGTGATCATTTGCTAAGCAAAACTTTAGAAGCCTCAGTCTTAAGAACTTTTAATTTTGCAGTTGGCAACAGCACTTTAATAACCAGTTTTAATAGGAAAATTATTTTCAGCAAACAACATTTCGTTTAACTCACTCTCTTGCCACATTAACTTTAACTTCCTTTTTACTAAGTTCAAGAGGCATTAATTAGCATAACATTTGTCATAAATGTTCTTTCAGTAGGGACACTCGGTAATTACTTTAGTGCAAACGGAGAGGAACCTGAGAGGTGTTATGATAAGGAGGAAAATCAAGGTAGGTACATAAATTCAGATATAAATTACCTTATATTTGAGCACATTAGCACATCCATTAAGCTGATCCTTCGCTGTACATCATTATAGTATTACGTTACAGTGATTGCGCAGCCTGGTGGCAACTGCTTGTTGGTAGGTGGATTCGCAGACAGAATTGCTGGACTCTGTCATTTCTTGGTGGCGACGACAGATACAAATTCCAGAATAGTTCCAGCTATTTATCCATCCATCCGAGGCATTGGAAAGCGGCAGGAAAAGCCTCTCTCGGAACCAGCACGATATGCAACATAAACATGACACTGCACAGTTTGGTAGCTCGTCCCCGGCTCGTAGCTCGTCCCCGACTGACTCTTATTCCACCTTTTCTACCTAGGCCAACCACAATTTGCGCGCGCTACACAGTACCGTTCCCGAGGGGAACCACTACACCCTTTACATACAAGCTAACTAAGAACACTAAGTGAGGATCAGCAATTTACATAACAGCAAACATACATTTTAAAAAAGACAGAATATTTGCACATATTGACATTTCTACCAAAAATTATTCACACAAAATTACAATTATGTACAGTAGGATTTGTTCCCTCCAGTTGAGACAAAGAATCTAAATAACAAATACACTATACAGCACAGAATCAAATCATGACATCAAAGTTTTAACAAGGAAAGGAGTAAACAATTTTGTGTTATCGTTCAATCAAACAATATTTACAGAAGCTTGACGATGTAATATTAAATGATACAAAAGCAGAATAAATCAGTAGAGCATTAGAGCTATGGTGTTACACAGTGACAAGACGTTTTCGTAATATGTGAGAAAGATTTGTCAGATCCCTCTGACATCTATCTGCCTTTCTTGACTCTTCATTTGCTTTTGCACTTGATATCTCTTCGCAAGTGTTATAACCCTTTGGGAAAGAAGTGTGTCGTTGTGTTCCTTAGGTTTCCATGATTAATTATGTGGACCGCAACATTACTCCTTTCCCAAGCCACTACCTTGAGGTCCAGTCATGTGTTTATCATGTTTAGTTGAGACAGATAACTGCTTCATGTGCATTGTATTATTCAATACGAGGAGCGCGCCGGCACGCTCCTCCAGTCCCTAGCCAGTGATGGAGGGCGTACTGGCAGGCACCCTCTGTCACTTTCAAGAGTCAGGGGATGCCCGCGCGCTTGCCTTCCCTGAGTGGGGACTGTGAACTGCGTTACGGGCTTTCATAGTAGTCCAATAGAAATGTACAAACTTCCGAATTAAAAATTACCGTTGAGGCAGTTTTTACCCATATGTCTTTAGAATTTGAAATTAGGATTTTGATTAACAAAAAACAGCAGTTCATAATTCAAAAATTACGACTTAATTGAGTCATAATCAAATCAGATAAATATATATCCTACAGTTTCACAAACGCAGACATAAAATATTAGTGTGTCACATTTTTATGATAATACTGAAAACAGGTTGTTTTGCATAACGCTGGCATAACAGTGCAGATAGGGCAATAACAGGAAGTTTCCTGTCTTTTGTGTCTACACAAACTCAGAAGCTCTTTCTAATTTTTCTACTTGTCCCCTCAGCCTTCCCAAATTCTGTGAGGAAATGATGAGAGTCTCCTCTGATCCCACTTTTTTTAAAGGTCGAGTCATTGTTGGCGTCTGTGTAAAAGGGGGGTTAGGGATTTTATTACTTAATTACGAAGTCGTAAAGGCTTCTTTGGCCTCTTTTTGTTATATTTTGTACAGCGTTATAAAAGTATAAATGTAGAAAATGCGTACCGAGCTTCTTTGTCCATTTAAGACTCTTTCTGTGCTGATAATACGCCATCATTTGAACGACATGGTCGACACTACCCACTGATTCGTTTTACTTCAGAAATATCTCCGGTTTCTGAATTACAATGCCTCCACGAGTCGTCGTACGAACCATTTTACCAGGAAACTCTGAGCTAATTGTGAGCACTTCTCTTTAATCTGTCCAATTGAGTACACATATTCCTGTGCGCATCCACTACTTTCCCCTTTCTTTATTTTGAAGTAACCACTTCTAATTGGTTAACTCTATGCTTTTCCCTGGCGGTTCCTGTAAAGCAGGTGCCCCTCTGAAGTAGTTCTTGGACAAGGCTGACACTGTTACAGAATTTTCCATAAATAATGAATGTCCAACTCCCAAATCTCTACACATTAATTTATGGACAACTGAACTAGCTTGTCCTCTTCCGCGAAGCTCTTTATCAGAGGTGTCGTACATACAACAACCATCAGGACTAACCTAGACAGCTCATTCAATATATATTGTTTAATTCCATAAGGGTGAGCATTGTTCTTTATATATTGTCGGAACATGAGTCTATCTCTTCACAGAACCACAGATTCATCTAGTGTCAAGTCTTTGATCGGTAATATAAAACTGTCGATTGTCAACGAATAATGTCTAAGAAGTACCAAATTTTGTACTGCCACTCAGCAAGTATAGGTTCACTGGGTACTGAATTGTTTGAAAAATGCAAAACTTACAACCTTAAAAAAAAAAATCTGTCCCTGCCCATACCACGGTAAGCCAAAGAGTGCAGGGTCAGTGTTGCAACAATAGGTCATTCTGCTCAATCGAATGGTTCTCATGTGGTAAAGTGAACCAAGAAACATCCTGAATTCTTTTACTTCAAGAAGCTTCCCTTTTTCCCCGACTGCTTCACGATGTGAGGTCATTCTGCCTAAATATTAGGCATAATGGTTTGTTTGTGTCACATTATGGTTAATGAGTTCATCGGCTAGTAAGAGGTTTAGGACGTCTAATGGGTTATTTAGATGAGTCGTGTCAATAGATAGTCCAGTATTTATTTTAGAAGGTATGTCAGTGGTGTTAGGGGCTTGTATGGTCCATTGTCTGTGGGGTCGGCTTGGGACGGCAAAGAGACACTTACTTGAGGTGCGACTCAGGTAATTGGAATTTTTCATCTTCATCTGAATCCTCGTCCCCTTCAGGAAGAAAACCAAAATTTTGCCCCTCCAGGAACTCCTCGTCATCATCGTCATTGATATTTTCCTAGATGTCCCCTTCACCAGCTTCTGCCAGAATCTGCAGAATTTGTAGTCAGTGAGGATTTCCGGAACACAGCGCTCCTTACTTTCCTCTTATTTGCTTGGAACTAAACAAAAATAAATGAACATACATGAAAGACCAGCTAGAAATTCTGACTTGTTTATTTCAAAATAAATTATGTTACTAAAGTCCGCTAAGTAAATTCAGAAGTAAGGGAGTCTAAAAAATATTTGTTTTCCAGTCGCATTTACAAAACAAATTAATATTATTCAGATAAAATACCTACGATAGAAGACACTAATAAGAATAGAGCACAGAGCACAGATAGGAAACGAACACTTAGCCAGTGATTTTGTGACAGCTGCATTATTATCTGTTTGTCCATCAGAGTATTTGGTTAACTGTGAGCACAAACCGACAAAGTTAAATAAAAAAAAACAGAAAACGTTCACAAAACTTGTTGCTGCAGGAAACGTCTAAGGCGTACAGGGGTCAGCAGAAGTACGCGGCGTGAGTGCTGACATCGAGGCGTGCGATCTGAGGAAGCTGATGGAATGTTTTCAGAATCGCCAGATCATCTATTACTTCCTCTAGTGCGAACCATTCTGAGTGAAAACTAAGTTTATACAGTAGGATGGAAAAATAGTTATTGGAGATATTACTGCCAAATGTTAAATCAATCAGAATACCATACATGCTCAGACAAGGAGTTACTAAAAACCTATTAATTCCAATAACCCACTATAATATGTAATTGTACATTGATTAGGTACCAAAAAAGAATGATTTATTTTAGTATTCAAAATAACAATCAAATAGAAATGCGCAAAAAATTCGCCCTACTTATCTTAAGATTGCAGAGTTACTGCTGGCGAACTGCATTGGATATCGGAAAGGGAAGACGTGCACGTGGTTCTCTAAGCTTTTCACAATCACTGACAGATCACATGGATTTTAGCAGGGGACTGGCTTGGAGCGAGGTAAACGTAAAAGTGAAAGGCTGCGAGCAGTCCGGCACGCCATCAGTCACTGCGATGGAGGTTATAGGGAAGGGCGCCGATACGACCTCCACCGCTGGCTATGGATTGAAGTGACGTGCCGGCGGGTTCCTCGTATTCAGTGGGTTAATTTTAAATGAAAACTCTAATTGGGTTTAGTTTTTTCCGCACGTAAGTTAGTTCTTGTAAAATAAATGTAAAGTAACTCAATTCCTTTTACTATCATTTCGGTAGTTGGTAGTCAGTGTCATGTTTGTTTATGAGATGAAGGACATGTTTCTTTGAAACTTCTGTTGTGCAAGCCATTACCAGTATCAGCAATCCAACGTCACACATTACTCATGTCGATATAATAATTAGCGTACACAGCGTTCAAACTTCTATAGATTTCAATTGCCAGCACATTTTCTGCGGTTAGAAACTCGATTACAGTACGCCGTTTCTCACGCACCGATGTAGTTATGTTAGAGTCCGCATAGGATAGGTGGACGATGCGCAATGACCAGTTTCTGGCCAAAGCGCAGGGCAGATTCATTCGTTTGTTTGGAAGGCCAGGCCAGCATCGTTTGCCCGCTTTCGGCCGGTGAGCTTTGCGCTGCGATGACAGAATCAATGCGCACGACCTGCAGTCTTTCTCAAACGATTTTACGGAAACTGTTCGGTAAAAAAATATTTTCGCGTTACTTATAGCTTTATCTGTCAGCTCCATGATGACATGCCCATCATTTCGTTTATGGTCATAGTTATTGTGATACCTGCATGTAAATAAGACATTGCTCGAAATTCGAAAGAGATCGCAATGAAAAATAGGGATCTCTATGATTTTGCGTTTGTTGCATATTACATAATATGTTGCCGCATATGAAATTTAGCCAGCATATAGAAGTTTTCTTTAGACTTGGATGGACTCCATCTATCGCCAATCTCGAGAAAACTGATATGATGCAGCATATTCGTTTGCGTTCGCGTGCGCTAGCGATAAAAAAAATGGCTCTAAGCACTATGGGACTTAACTTTGAACAATGTGTAGGTGCAGTACCTGTTATTGTGACGGTGGCCGTGCGGTTCTAGGCGCTGCAGTCTGGAACCGAGAGACCGCTACGGTCGCAGGTTCGAATCCTGCCTCGGGCATGGATGTGTGTGATGTCCTTAGGTTAGTTAGGTTTAACTAGTTCTAAGTTCTAGGGGACTAATGACCTCAGAAGTTGAGTCCCATAGTACTCAGAGCCATTTGAACCATTTTTTTGTTATTGTGATGATATATAAGGGCCCGATTTTTGGTCACCACACAGTCAGTCCACGGCCGACTTTCTCACAAGTAACCTGTGCTGGTTAGAACAACAACAATGCTTCAAATTAACTGTGGAATAAATGTTAAACAATTAGGCCGTGTGTAAAAACAGTGACAGTGTCTGCTCCATACGTACCTGATTATTCTTCAAGATCTGTGAATTTTGTGGTTAGGTTTTACTGCTCGTAGATGTTCAACAGTAAACTATTGTAGCAGTATGTGGAGTTTCGCCTGCTAACTATTAATGAGGCTTATCGAAGGTTACATAATAGTGCACTGGCCATACAAATGTGTATTATTAGTGGGTTGTGAACAGTGAAATTAAAGTACTGTAAAACGTAACTGTGCATCTGCCGGCTACATCATTTAAAGTAGTCAGTGTCGGAATCCACAAACCCCATTTTTCAGCCAGTGTAGCAAAGCACTACGGCGACACCGAGGACAATCATCAATCGACGAACCGCCACAAGCCTTGTCGACTGATACGAAGATATAGCTGAACACAGCAATATTCTCATAGCAAAGAATGACCATGCTGTGGCAACTAACACAGGTATTTATTGTAATGCACATCTGCTGATATACATTGCAGTTTTCAGGGCTATGGAGTAACATGACACAACAGATCATCGATGCAAGTTGTAAAACCCTTCATTCTATATTTTTTATCTTCTATATCCTGTTTTCAAATATAACTTTGATTTGTCAATTATTTTTTTGCGAAATACGAACCGACTGAATATATACACCGACGTCAATCTAAAATTTCGTTTCTACAATGAAACTGTGGGAGCACTGACTCGGTGTGATGACTGATCATGTTTCGGTTCCGCTTGTCACACAAAACCACTCCTTTTGTAAAAACGAGCTTTTCCTGGTGATAATTCATTTCGTAGTAGCGGTTAAAAAATGGCCACGACAGAGGCTCAACATAACAGTGAAGGATATCAGCGTTCTTATATCATTACACGGCCAATAGAAAATGGCTATTTCTAGCGTCAACGATACGATTAACTAAGGCTTTTGGTTACCATCCTCCACGTAAGGAGAGTAAATTTGCGCAAGCGGCCACACTTAACTTATAGCACTTGACTTGAGTATACCAGGAACACTGCAAAGTGAACTAGCTGTAGATTAGGAGTTTCTTTACAGTAATAAGTATGGAATCACTTACGTCGGACTTCTTTTTTGTCAGCGATATGTCAAAGCTCTTGAGACCATTGGAGAGATGTCTTCACAGCACCGAATATTTCTTACCGTCATATTCTCAGCACATCTCTTGAAGACCGTTGAGGCAGCACCTACACTACCTTCCGGTGCTTTTTCTGTTCTAGAATGTGAAGATAATTTTGGGACGGTTTGAATGAGATACTCACGATGAGACGGCTTATCAGTAAGTCTCATTTTGTCAAGAACATGAGAACGATTAAAATGATGTTGACTGTGCTCTTACAGTAGGTACTGGATTATCTTCTGGTGTTGGAGCATGATCCATTTCAGTGACAGAGACCCCTATCATATGAAGCATAACTAAAACCTTTCCTCAAGTGAGTAAAATGTGAAGACTTGTACGTATATAATGTAAACCCTTTTTTAAAGATTGCTAAATACTCTGTTCTGTTATAGAACCAAAATAATGTGAAATTTGTATAAGAAATCCTTGCTGCTGTCTGGTGATGGACTCATACTCGAACCTAGTTCCAGCGAAGTAAAGCATTCTACAAGCGTGGCTGGTTACAGTTTTTTTTTTTTCAATGATATCTGCATATTCAACTTTGTCTAGTCCACCGAGACCTCCTTTATTAAAGGTGATAAATCTGTGATCTGAGCAACTTTCTTCGTTGCAGCATTTCCGGTCATTAAGCGATGGCAGATGGCAGTCGCTAGTTAGATCTATTACTTTTTCATTTCATTTGTGAGAAAGAGGTTATTAGCACAAAATATGCTTCCATTTCTTCCCTTCGCCATTAGTACTTGAAGTTTCATCAGGCCATATTGTTGAGCGAGCGTTACTATCTATAGTAATTAGCACTCGAATTCCTCTCCTAAATCTTAAAATCTCGTCTAATGTCTTGAAGTACCTCGTTTTATTTCCATCTGATAGAAACTGCACTCACGAAATTCCTCTGGTCAGCTCTATGACTACCGTGTCTTCATTTGACACTTGGTACAGCGTTATGAAATCTATTAATATGTTGTTAACGATCACTGCTGCTCTTTTCCTCATATTTGCTGCACGCAATACTCGGCAGTTTCTTTCTACACCATCTAAGTTATTGTTTAAACACTATGATTCTTGGATAAATGTTATGCTTATGTTGAATCAGATTAAAGGTTCCATAAGACTGTCGTGGTTCAGATTTACTTGCATGCGTTTAATGTGCTGTCGTGTTCACCTTATATCCTCCTCCCAAAGCACTGTCCATTCTGTTCAGCTGCTCTTCCAGGTCTTTTGCTTTCTCTGACAGGATTACAATGTCATCGGCAAAACTGAAGATTTTTACTTCTTCTCCCTGGACTTTAGTTCCCACTCCAACTTTTTTTTTTCTTTTCCTGCTTGCTCGATGTACAGATTAAATAACATTGGCCATAGGTTACAACCCTGTCTCACTCCTTTCTCAACCACTGCTTCCTTTCACTCCCATTAACTCCTGTAACTGCCGTCTCGTTACTGCAGAAGCTGCAAGTAGTCTTTCGCTTCCTGTATTTTACTCATCCTACCTACAGAATTTCAGAGAGATTAGTCCAGTCAAAAAATTTAAAAGTTTTCTCTAAGTCTACAAATAGTATAAACATGGGTTACTTTCCTTAACCTACATCCTAAGCTAAATTATAGTCAGAACTGACTAGTGTTTTCCTACATTTTCCCGGAATCCAAACTGATCTTCTCCTATGTCGGGTTAGAATTCGTTTTTCCAGTGCTCTATAAAGAATTCGTGTTAGAAGTTTAATAAGTCATGGTTTCCAAATACTAAGTCGGTAACATTCAAACCTGTCATCACCTGCTTCCCTCGGAATTGGAATTATTACATTCTTCTTGAAGTTAGTTAGTTAGTTATTAATCTCACTGAGAGTATTTAGTCTTCTTACGTATCTTGCGCACCTACAATTTATTCAGAACTGATGACACACGTCAAAGCAAATTTGTTTGTAGTGATGTAATTTAATTTAATATTAATCATTTATGTTGAAAGTAAGCTTAATTGCCAAGAAATCTTAAGATGTCTCGAAATTTCATGTAGAACTGCAAGTTATAGCTTTAAACTTTACTTGACTAAATACTTCCGTACGTGTTAGTAGGTGAGTTTTGTTATAAATGATAATGGTCGTTGTAAAGAGTATATAAAATGCACTTGCTAACATCCAGAAAATCATTTTGGAAAAAGAGAAATAGTTTAACGTATAATATACGCGGTCTTTACGTGGATGAGAACGGTCTACTGAAAAACATCGCATCACTATTTACGTCATTTACAGACTAATAATGGTAGCTGTTATAAGTCATATGTTTTTGGGTTGGTTAGTACCTTCAAGTACTTGCGACAAAAGCAAGCCATTACTGCTTATTTGTTGCTGGGCAGCGGGTCAGGTGTTGAAGTGTGGATGCGTGGATGGAAAACGGTTAGTCTGTATTGCAGTAAGGCCGTTCAAACAGCTAAGATCTTAAACTTCGTGACGTGTTCGTGTGAAGCCAGTTCGACGCAGAGAAAAACAACCAACACACTGGCATGTGTACATATTAACGTGCCACATATAAAAATATACTAACCCCTTGCCTAGATGTCGATACTTATACTGTATACCCGCATCGGAGTCGTGCTAATTTGCATATACGCTGCAGCAACTCCTCAAACGGAAACCTTTGAATGGCCCCCTATAAATTTAAATGACAGTAAGCCTTTTGTAAGGTTGTCTGTCTGCAGCGCAGCCTCGTGCGAAAATGAAACGTGTGCAAAAAAACAATTCAGACAATAAGGGAATAGAAGCTTTTGAAATGTGACGCTACATACTATGCTCAGTATTTCTTGGGTAGATCGAATAACTACTGAGTGAGGAGGTATCGAATCTAATTGGGGAAAAGGAAATTGTGGCACATCTTGACTAAAGGAAGGGGTAAGTTGATATCACATACCTTAAAATTTCAATGAATCTTCAGTTTAGTAGTAGAGAGAAGAGATGCGAAGGGGGACTGGGGCGGCGGCGGCGGCGGCGCCGACCGTTGTGGCCGAGCGGTTCTAGGCGCTTCAGTCCGGAATCGCACGACCACTACGGTCGCAGGTTCGAATCCTGCCTCGGGCATGGATGTGTGTGATATTCTTAAGTTAGTTGGGTTTAAGTAGTTCTAAGTTCTAGGAGACTGATGAACTCAGATGTGTTCAGAGCCATTTGAAACATTTGCGGCGGCGGCGGCGGCGGCGGTGAGTGGGTACAGTGGTGCTCTTGGCAGGTAATGTGTAAGACGAGACCGAGGCTTGAGTCCAGCAAACAGGTTCAAGTGATTGTAGGTTGCAGTAATTATGCAGAAGAGGCTTGCAGTGAAATGACTAGCTTGGGGAGGTGTATTAAACTAGTTTTCCGGCCAGAATCACAACAATAGCACGCGTTAGTATTTCGTTTACTACATACATTTCACATGAATTGTGTCCGCTGTTTTTATGTTTCAAGTTCATGGAAAGATCATCTGAAAATTAATTTGCTCTGAAGGTACACGTTATTGCTCTAAATTCACTGGTGACAGTATTTTTGCAAATTAGAAATTCGTTTTTCTAACTATTCGTATTCTTTAGCTGATAGGAAAAGTATTTTGACGCATATTCGAAACTTTACATCCACCTAAACAACATTGTGTAACATAATCGTTAAAGTAACCTACACTGTGGTGAAAAAGGTCATGGAACGTCCCTTCGGAAATACAGTATTGAGCCATGCTGCTTCTATAGCTGTCCTTAGTTGCGAAAGAGTTGCCGGTGCAGGACTTTGTCCACAAACTGATCTCCAGATAATGGCCTATAAATGCTCGATGGGACTCATGTTGGACAATCTAGGTTGTCAAATCATTCGCTCGAATTGTCCAGAATGTTCTTCAAACCAATGGCGAACAATTCTGGCCCGGTGACATGGTGCATCGTCATCCATAATAATTCCATCGTTGTTTGCGAACACGAAATCCATGAATGACTGAAAATGGCAGGATACAATCTTTTCAAGTCAATAATTGGTTCAGTGGGACCAGAGAACCCAACCATTTTCATGTAAATACAGCCCACACCATTATGGAGCCGCCACCATCTTGCACAGTGCTCTGTTGACAATTCGGCTCCTGGCCTTGTGGGGTCTGCGTCATACTCGAACCCTACCATCAGCTCTTACCAATCGGGACTCTTATGACCAGGCCACGGTTCTCCAGGCGTCTAGAGTCTAATCTGTATGATCACGAGCCTGGGAACCGCGCTACAGGTGACGTCATAATATCAGCAAAGGTACTCGCGTCGGTTTCTGCTACCATAGCACATTAACGGCAAAATTCGCCGCACTGCTCTAATGGATTCGTTCCATATACGTCCCACATTAATATCTGCAGCTATTTCACGGAGCACTGTTTGCACTGACAACTCGACGCAAACGCCGTTGCTCTCTGTCGTTAATTGAAGGCCGTCGGCCACTGTATTGTTCGTGGTGAGAGGTAATGCCTGAAATGTGGTATTCTCATTGCACTCTTGACACTGTAGATTCCCTAACGGTTTCCGAAATGGAATGTCCGATGCTTTTAGCTCCTACTACCATTCAGCGTTCAGATTCTGTTAATTCCTGTCGTCTGATCACAATTACGTCGGAAACCATTTCACATGAAGCAGCTGAGTACAAATGACAGCTCCACCAACATGCTCCCCTTCTATACGTTGCGTACACGATACTACTACCATCTGTACATGACCGTATCGCTATGCCGTGACTTTTGTCACCTCGGCGTAGAATGGGAAGGAAAGTTCATAATATCTGCACTCTGTACACATCACCATGTACTTCAGCGTGGCTTACAGAGTATTTCTTTAGATGTTCATGTAGAAATACGTAGCTCAGCCGGGAGAGCAATTGACCGCGAAAGGCACAGGTTCCCGGTACGAGTCCCAGGTCGACACACAGTTTTAATCTGCTACGAACATTTGTATCAGGTACTAGACTACGGTTCATGGGTAGGGTACTCGGAAAAAGCTGTAAGTGTACGAAAGAGACTGCTTACAAAACAATCGTCGGACCTGTACTAATACCCAAGTGTGCGGGACCTGTACGAAACAGGACTTACATGGGATACAAAACATATCAAAGAAGGGCAGCATAACTGATTACTGGTACCTTTGACCCCTAGGAGTGTGACATGGAAATGCTGAAAACCGTGACCTGACTGACGTTCGAAGTTAGTCGTCAAAAATACACTACCGCAAAAATCCACTTACAAAGTTGAAGAACCGTTATTAAGAGAGGAATCTAGGAATAATCTACAACCTGTCTATGTACCTTAGGGGCCCTAAAAGCAAGATTTGGCTAATTACACTCAGTACAGAATCGTTTAAGTAGTCTCAGGATAAAATTAAAACCATATGGTCAGTCGTAAAGGAAGTGGCTGGTCTTCAGAGACAGGTCGAGGATATAGAATCAGTGCGTAGTGGGAATGTCCGTGTTACTGATAAGTCGCATATATGTACAGTATTTAATAATCACTTTCTGAATATAGCAGGTGAACTAAATAGAAACCTAGTCCCAACAGGGAATCATATAGCGCTCTTAGAAAAAAGTATTCCGAGACTGTTACCTGAAATGCTGCTCCATGATACTGACAAGAGGGAGATTGAGTTAATAATTAAATCACTAAAGACCAAGAACTCTCATGGATATGACGGGGTATCTAGCAGAATACTGAAGTATTGTTCTATGTATGTTAGCGCAGTACTTAGCCATATCTGTAACTTTTCCTTTAGGAGTGGTCGGTTTCCTGACCGATTAAAGTACGCCGGCCGCGGTGGTCGTGCGGTTCTAGGCGCTCCAGTGCGGAGCCGCGCTGCTGCTACGGTCGCAGGTTCGAATCCTGCCTCGGGCATGGATGTGTGTGATGTACTTAGGTTAGTTAGGTTTAATTAGTTCTAAGTTCTAGGGGACTGATGACCACAGCAGTTGAGTCCCATAGTGCTCATAGCCATTTGAACCATTTTGATTAAAGTACTCGGTAGTGAAGCCACTTTATAAAAAGGGAGACATTGATAATGTTGACAATTTTAGACCTATTTCTATGCTATCGGTGTTTGCTAAAGTTATCGAGAAGGTTATATATACAAGGTTACTGGAGCATTTAAATTCACATAATTTGCTGTCAAACGTTCAGTTTGATCTTAGAAATGGTTTAACAACTGAAAATGCTATATTCTCTTTTCTCTGTGAGGTTTTGGACGGATTAAATAAAAGGTTGCGAACGCTAGGTGTTTTCATTGATTTAACGAAGGCTTTTGACTGTGTTGACCACAAAATATTACTGCAGAAGTTGGGGAGTAGCTTACAATTGGTTCGCCTCTTACTTTAAGAACAGAAAGCAGAAGGTAATTCTCCGCAATATTGAGAGTGGTAGTGATGTTCAGTCCCAATGGGGCACTGTTAAGTGGGGTGTTCCCCAAGGGTCGGTGCTGGGGCCACTGCTGTTTCTTATTTATATAAATGATATGCCTTTTAGTATTACAGGTGATTCAAAAATATTTCTGTTTGCTGATGACACCAGCTTGATAGTGAAGGATCTTGGGTGTAATATTGAAACAGTAACAAATAATGTAGATCATGAAATAAGTTCGTGGCTTGTGGAAAATAATTTGATGCTAAATCACAGTAAGACTCAGTTTTCACAGTTTCTAACTCACAATTCAACAAGAACCGATATTTTGATCAGACACAATGGGCATATTATAAGCGAGACGGAACAGTTCAAGTTCCTAGGCGTTCAGATAGATAGTAGGCTGTTGTGGAAAGCCCATGTCCAGGATCTTGTTCAGAAACTAAATGCTACTTTATTTACCATTAGAACAGTATCTGAAATAAGTGACACTTCAACACGAAAAGTAGTCTACTTCGCGTATTTTCATACGCGTATGTCGTATGGTATTATTTTTTGGGGTAATTCTTCTGTTTCAAAAAGGGTATTTTTGGCTCAAAAACGAGCTGTTCGAGCTATATGTGGTGTAAGTTCGAAACCTCTTGTCGACCCCTATTCAATAGTCTGGGAATTCTGACATTGCCCTCACAGTATATATTTTCTTTTATGTCGTTTGTTGTTAGCAATATTAGCCTATTCCCAAGAGTTAGCAGCTTTCACTCAGTTAATACTACGCAGAAATCCAATCGGCATGTGGAATGCACTTCCTTGACTCTTGTGCAGAAAGGAGTGCAGTATTCTGCTGCATCCATTTTCAATAAGCTACCACAAGAACTCAAAAATCTTAGCGGTAGCCCAAACTCTTTTAAGTCCAAACTGAAGAGTTTCCTCATGGCTCACTCTTTCTATTCTGTCGAGGAGCTCCTGGAAGAGCTAAAAAATTAAGCAAACTCCAGTGTTACATTGTTGATTTTCTTTATTTAAACTTACGACTTGTCACCTGAATATGTTTTTTTTTTACATTTCATTTTATCTGTTTCTAATATCGTGTTATAATTTCATGTACTGACTCGTTCCATGACCATTGATAAAGATATCTGTGGCAGAAAGTTAGCTTCTTGTTACCTTTATCTTGGGGACCTACGTTTGCCGAACGCAACAAATTTTTCTTTTTTAAAAATTTCTTAGGTCCAGAAAGTGATATTCTTGTTTGGTTTCATTCTGTTAATTTATAAGCAATCTTATTGATTGCCTCACCCGCTTAACAAACGTTGTAAATTTGAAAAAAGAATTTTCTAAAATATATAAAATTCTGTTGAGGATACTGTGTCAAACTTGTCGAAATGTTACATTTAGTGCTTTCGTTGGCTTGCATGGGGTAACTGTTTATAAAACACAATAGCAGATGTAAGCATAAATTACATATAAAAGAGGTAAATTTATATTAAAACAAACAATTTTGAAGAAAATTATTTCTATAAGGTACCGGAGAGATATTTAGTTTTGTACTATAGCTACAGAAAGGTAGCGGCAAAGAAGTTTATTGTCCTGCATTGTAAAATTAAATTTACGGGTGAATTAGAGAATTCTACCGTAACAAAAATAGCTAAGAAAAGTATATAGGTGTTCTCAGAAAGCTGTTTAATACTGTCATGATCATAAACACAGATCCATGTCACTTGAGAAAATGAACGCCTCCCAGTTATATCGTCAATGTAATCCCTAATTTTCCATCTACAGGAAATAACATGGAAAAGAGCGAACACACTCTTGCACGTGGTTTCTGATGTGACATTTGGAAATTTTGTGATCGCTCATATTATAAGAGTGATCTAGGCATTCACTGAAATATTTTTTAGTCATGGGACTCCTGACCAGTCTGATGCGGCCCGTCACGAATTCCTCTACTGTGTCACCCTTTTCATCTCAAAAGAGAACCTATGGCCCCTCTCATTTGCTGGATGTATTCCAATCTGTCTTCCTCTACAGCTTTTACCCTCTAAATCTCCCTGTAGCGCCATGGAATTTATTCCCTGATGTCTTAACAGGTGTTCTATAATCCCGTCCCTTCTTTCTGTCAGTGTTTTTCCTATATTTTTTTCTTCGAAGATTCTGCGGAGAATCTCCTCATTCCTTACCTTGTCAGTCTACTTAATTTTCAACATTCTTTTGTAGTACCGTATCTGAAATGCACTGATCCTCTTCTGTTCCGATTTTCCCGCAGCCCATGTTTCACTACCATACAATGCTGTGCTCCAAACGTACATTCTCAAAAATTTCTTCTTCAAATCAAGCCCTTCCGTTCGTTGTAACCACGACATTTCTGGGCCCATGCTCGATAGGAATCTCTCTTGGTCCTCCCATGTGTCTTACCCGGCAGCCCGCTATACGCGGTCCCGCAATCTCCTACGTGCCCTCGATGGTATTTCCTGGGGTGCCGATCGAACAACCCTCCTCCGTTTGTACCGGTCTCTTGTCCGTTCGAACCTCGACTATGGGTGCTTTGTTTATGCGTCTGCACGTCCATCCCTCTTACGCCGTCCCATCCACCATCATGGCAGCCGTTCGGCCACCGGCGCCTTTTCACCAGTGCGGTTGAGAGTCTGTATGCTGAAGCTGCTGAACTCCCACTGTCCTACCGCCGTGACTCTCAAAATGGTTCAAATGGCTCTCAGCACTATGGGACACAACTTCTGAGGTCATCAGTCCCCTAGAACTTAAAACTACTTAAACCTATCTAACCTAAGGACATCACACACATCTATGCCCGAGGCAAGATTCGAACCTGCGATCGTAGCGGTCGCGCGGTTCCAGACTGTAGCGCCTAGAACCGCTCGGCCACCCCGGCCGGTCGTGATTCTCCACAGCAGGTATGCATACCGTATGTCTGCTGTGCGTGGCCACCCCTCCTTCTTTGATGATTCCTTTGATCGTCAGTATGGAGCTCGTCCCTCTTCTCTGTTG
Organism: Schistocerca americana; assembly: GCF_021461395.2. Classification (NCBI taxonomy): domain Eukaryota; kingdom Metazoa; phylum Arthropoda; class Insecta; order Orthoptera; family Acrididae; genus Schistocerca; species Schistocerca americana. Next base: position 358,779,059 of record NC_060123.1, read on the forward strand.
CCTCCTGGAATCCGCTTCCGCCACTTGCGGCTTAACTTCACACTACCTGCAACTTACCCGGTGGGTGTGAACCCTTCAGCACCTTGGCTTCGTGAAGCAGCCCATATTAACCTTGGTCTTCATTCGCTTCCTAAGGACACTACTTCGGCCTCGGTCTATCGCCTCCAGTTCCACAATCTTCACATGGAACTTCGCGATAGTACCTTTGTTAACACCGATGGCTCTCGACTGACAATGGGGTCGGGTGTGCCTTTCGTCATTGGCACCCGTGTCTTTCGATATCGGCTTCCGGCACACTCCTCAGTATTTACAGCTGGGCTCTTTGCAGGCCACGGAGTATATCTGGCGACACAGCCTTTCCAATTGTGTCCTCTGCTTTGCCTCACTCAGTACCCTCCAAAGTCTATGTGTGCTGTACACTACTCATCGTTTAGTTCAGCGGGTCCAGGAAAACTGTCACTTGCTCACTCTTCGTGGAGCCAGTATCATGTTTCTGTGGGTACCTGGTCATGTCGGTCTGCCAGGAAACGAGGCTGCTGACGCTGCTGCCAAGGCTGCAGTCCTCGTACCTCAGCCCGCGAGTACCTATATTCCCCCCGATGATCTCTGCGTTGCCATCTGTCAGGAGGTGCTTTCCCTTTGGCATCGCCAATGGTCCTCCCTTCACGGGAATAAGTTTCGCCTCATTAAGCCTCTCCCAGCGCCTTCCCGCCGGGAGATTATTTTAACTCGGCTGCGTATTGGGCACTGCCTTTTCAGCCATCGTCATTTGCTAAGTGGCGCTACCGCACCACTTTGTACACATTGCGCCCAAATTTTAACTGTCCGACACTCCCTGCTGGAATGCCCTTTTCTTAACAATTTACATTTCAGCTGGGATTTCCGTCTGATTTATCAGCAGTTTTAACGCATAACGCGCGGGCTGTCGACCGCGCTTTCCTTTTTATCCGCCGAAGCAATTTGGCGAAGGCCATTTAATTTTTAGTTTCGGACCACCATTTCTGCATGGTGTTTTTTAGCCCTCTTTCCAGGTACCTGTTTTTAGCTGTCTCCCATTCTGTCCAGTGGGACAGACGTATAGCCCTTTTACTCCTCTCTGTGTTCGTGTTCTATAGTTTTGACTTGGGCGCGTATGACCCCAGTTTTTTTACGCCCTAAAGCAAAACAAAACAAAAACAAGTCCTATGCGTGATACTACCAAGCTTCTCTTAGCCAGGAGTGTCATTGTCTGTGCGAGTCCACTTATGATGTCCTCGTTATTCCGTCCATCATGGTTTATTTTGCTGCCTAAGTTGCAGAATTCCTTAATTTCTACTTCATGATCCTCAAATATAATGAGTTTCTCGCTGTTCCCATTTTTGCTGCTTACCGCTACTTCCTTTTTTTTCGATTTACTTTCAGTCCATACTCTGTATTCATTAGACCGTTCATTCAATGGAGGACATCCTGTAATTCTTCTTCGCTTTCACTGAGATAGCACTGTCATCAGCGAATCTCATCATTGATATCCCCGCCATTGCTTCAGCAGTGGGAGCAAAACACTACATCCCTGTCTTACATCCTTTTTAATTCGAGCACTCCGTTATTGGTCTTCTACTCTTATTGTTGCCTCTTGGTTCTTGTACGTATTGTATTTTACTCGTCTTACCTTCTAGCTTACTCCTACTTTTCTCCCAATTTCGAACATCTTGCACCATTTGGAATTTTCGAACGCTTTATCGAGATCAGCAAAGTCACAACAGCCTCTCTTGTGCCCTTTCTATCCTGAAGCCAAACTGATTGTCATCTAACATATCCTCAATTTTATTTTCCATCCTTCTGTGTATTACCCCTGTCCGCAACTTTGTTGCTTGAGTTGGTAAACTAACAATGCGATAATTCTAGCGTTTGTCGGCACTTGCTGTCTTCGAATTTGTGTTGACGATGTTTTCCCGAAATTCTGGTGTTATATCGTCAGTCTCATACATTCTACAAACCAACGTGAATAGCTGTTTCATTACCACTTTCGCCGATGACCATAGAAAATGGTCTGAAATAGTCACGCTAAATGAGAGTGTGCTACATGCATGGACGAACTGTGAGCACTTCCGTTACACAGGGGCGTGTTACATGCTGCAAATCGGAGCCCTCTAGCGGCAGAGGGCTGGAAATATGTAGACCTGAAAAATACAGATTTAGACCATTAACAACGTTTTACTCAAAAGTTTTAACAGTTTACTCTTGCACGATGCCACGTTAAAGACTTTCTATCGTAAGTGTTATCTCTCCGTTCCACTAGCTAATTATTAGTACTTATTAACGATAATATTGAAATCTGAAGGAAGGAGTTTATTACAGATGAAGCACAAGCTGTGGCAGGGCGACAATGTAAAAGGTATTCTGTCATGAACTTTGCGAAGGGCCTACAGGAATTTTGCCTCCGGTCATTTAGGAAGGTCATGGAAGAACTAAATCGGATAGCAGCGTGTCGAGTTCACGTCCACTCCTCACTAATTCGAGTACATTGCCAACACTGAAGCGACCACATTCGAATTTTTTGGCGATGTGTCGTTCATATTGGCGTGAAATTTAATCTTGTAGTTCTATCATCATTTGTTACGTTGTAGCTACATGCTCATCAAAAATTAAATGCGAGTGCGGCAACATTTGCCTGCCAGTGAACATTTGCCTGCCAATGTGTCTTTTTTTGTTGCCTTGCTCTTTTCGCGTGTAATACTTAACGATACGCACTTAAAACGTTTTTGAAAGATTGCACTATTGTTGCACGTTGTTTATGCTTCCAGTAATACAAATCTTCTGATAATATTTTGCTGTTCACGTCCAGGCCCGCAACTGACACCACTGGTTGGGCAACGAACGCTTTTCTGAAATTTAAAGTACTCTCATCGTCAATTCTTCGTCCCAGACGCCAATAACAGAGGATAAACAAATTACCAGACCAAATAGGAACGCTGAAAACTCGTTCGCTAGCCGAATACAAAGCAAGGAATTTAAATTTCATATAAGCGAATGAGCTTCATGTACGTAGGCAGTAAACAGAGCATCGAACACGCAGGACATCATCTGCCTCATAATACACCAGCGTGTGTAAATTTACTTTGACAGACCACACACGGAAAATTACGATCTGCGCTCCAATAGCAATCAACACTGCTGCTCTCTTAACAACATCAAAGTAAATTCATGTTTACGATGGAAAACAGTTCGCAGACAGAAAGAATAATACTTTTTAAAATTTCTATCCACGCAACGGTCTGAAAATCATATGCATGCCCAAAAACGAGATAATTCTCGTTATACTGAGGTTTTCTTAATGCATTATCCAATATCTAAATTATGGTTGCTGGATATATAAAGAAATAGTAAGTTACTACGCACTTGCGGTCAGCACCACTCATTTCTCATTATTTTACGATGTGTTGCTGTAGTCTTTAGTCCAAAGACTGGTTTGATGCGTCTCTCTACCCTGGTCTCTCCTGCGCAAGTCTCTTCATCTATGCATAACTACAACCTACATCCATTTCAACCTGCTTACTGTTTTCTCGCTTAGGTCTCCTCCTCCTTATTTCCAAATTCTCTGTTCCTTGACGCCTCAGGCTGCGTCCTATCAACTAAGAAATTCTTCTAGTCAAGTTGTGACGTAAATTTCTTTTTTTCCCAATTTATTTCAGCACCTTCTCATTAGCGGCGCGTGTCTTCCACCCAATGGAAACAAAAACAAATTGATTGTATGACATTCTCCCATCTGGTGGTGTTCGGCCGTCTACCGCAAGGGATTTTTTTAATGTCACATCGCGACTTGCTCGTCGGTGATGATGAAATTATAATGAAGACAACACAGTACCCACGCCCCCAGTGAATAAAAACTTCGAGCCGACCGGGAGTCGAACCCAAGAGCCCATAAGCTAGATGCAGGAACGCTAAGCACGAGCTGTGGGTTATCCACATACATTTCAGCATTCTTCTGCAGCACCACAGTTCAAAAGCTTATATTCTTTTCTAGTCCGCGGAGCAAACCTACACTCACGACAATAAACTTCAGTAAATACTTCCTAATTATAAAATTTATGTTATTCTAGCTGACAAATCTAGTATTGTCCAGGTATTCACTTTGCTAATTTTCTATTAGAAACGAAAACAAAAAACGAACTGCTTTTGTAGTGAACTATTGAAAACTTTCATTTCCATATATTTGTGAGAAAACCTTGGAAATTATGGAAAAGTATGCATAGTGTACAAATGTGTAAGTACAGTATCTAAATTAGGAAACATGATCCTGGACAATTTCTTCGGGAGCAGCTGCTTTGCGTGTTCATAGCCCGATTTTGTAAACGGCTCTGTAGGAATGCCTCAGCGTTACTCTGTAGACGGCTATCTATATGGCCTTTTTGCCACTGTGTATGAGAATCAGGCCTTGAGGTCGTACTTCGCATGCTGCAGTAATGACATCTACATTATAATACAGGGTGATTCAAAAAGAATACCACAACTTTAAAAATGTGTATTTAATGAAAGAATTATAATATAACCTTCTGTTATACATCATTACAAAGAGTATTTAAAAAGGTTTTTTTTTTCACTCAAAAACAAATTCAGAGATGTTCAATATGGCCCCCTCCAGACACACGAGCAACATCAACCCGATACTCCAACTCGTTCCACACTCTCTGTAGCATATCAGGCGTAACAGTTTGGATAGCTGCTGTTATTTCTCGTTTCAAATCATCAATGGTGGCTGGGAGAGGTGGCCGAAACATCATATCCTTAACATACCCCCATAAGAAAAAATCGCAGGGGATAAGATCAGGGCTTCTTGGAGGCCAGTGATGAAGTGCTCTGTCACGGGCTGCCTGGCGGCCGATCCATCGCCTCGGGTAGTTGACGTTCAGGCAGTTAAGGACAGATAAGTGCCAATGTGGTGGCGCTCCATCCTGCTGAAATATGAATTGTTGTGCTTCTTGTTCGAGCTGAGGGAACAGCCAATTCTCTAACATCTCCAGATACTGTAGTCCAGTTACAGTAGCACCTTCGAAGAAAAAGGGACCAAAAACTTAATTGGCTGAAATGGCGAACAAATGTACAACTAAATGAAAATTTATAACTCCCTTAATTCGCCGACAGATAGTGCTTAGCTCTGCCTTTTGTCGTAGCAGAGTTTTAAATTCCTAAAGTTGTGGTATTCTTTTTGAATCACCCTTTATATTCAACATGACAACACAACTTTGAATTGATTACAGACTGCTAAATACAAGGCTCGTGAGACTAGCAATGCAAGAATAGATCAGCTGCACTTAGTGAGCTTTGTGTCTGCTTGCGTTACTAGGTACTTTGGTCACTGGAACCCATACAAGACTAAAGGTAAAATATGTAGAATAAATAACATACAAAAGATAGCAAAACAAGGAGTAAAAGCTCTGCTCGTCGCTAGAACAAAACACAGCGCCCATATCGGAACGCGCGAAACTACTTGGCGCACGAGCTAAAATGGACACTTGCATTCGGGTTGTCACTCGAGCACTAAGAGAATGCATACTAGAAAATGGCTACGGTCGCTACAACAGCCTCCTCGGCGGGAGCGGAGAGCTATCTAGAAAGCGCGCATAACGGACAAATCTAGTGGTGCGGTATGGTACAGAAGCTGCTAGCTGCTGGCGAAGGAAGTGGGATTGTGCGGGTCGCTTCTGGGGTACAGGTGGGCTCTGGACCAGGCGGTAGAAGACGTGGTGATTATCGGTCCACGGGTGATGGCGGCTCATGGAACACGTAGGTTGGAATCACTGTCTACGCTGACTGTGGTGCATTTTCCACTGAAGAGGATGTTAATGGTGAGGTCTCCCCTGCTGACGACCTCGACTGGAGCAGTGTAGGGCGGCTGGAGAGCCGGTCTGAGGCCATCGCTATGTAGTACCACGTATGAGCGCGAGCTGAGATCCTTGTGCGCGAATAGCGGTACTGTGCCTGGATGGCTGTGGAGGCGCATCTTCTTTATGAGTCAACGAGCGTAGATGGTTTGATCTGTTGCCGTAGGGCGACTTCTACGAAATCGCAGGGTAGTCCCAGTGATTCCCCATTTACTAGCTCTGCCGAGGAACCAGCCAGGTCTAGGCTATAGGTGTTGCAAAGCCGAGGACAACTGGCAGAGCCTCGATCCACCTGACCGCATGGGGCATCAGGGTCGCTTTTAGGGTGTGGTACCATCTTTCCACTACTCCGCTGCTGGCCTGATGGAAGGTGGTCGTTCTATGATGGCTCATGTTGCAAAGTGCTGCCAGTTTTGCGAACAACTCCGAATAAAATTGCTGCCTCTATCGCTTGTGGCATAGAGAGGGCAGCCAAACCGCGATATCCATTGCATTACGAAGGCCTGCACCAAGGTTTTGGACAAGACACTGTCTATCGGAATTGTTTCAAGCCAACGAGTGAATCTGTAGAAAATGTCGCTGGTCGTTAGAGGGCGGTAGCGCTCCGACAACGTCAACGTGGACATGTGTGAAGCACACTATGACGTCGAGGAAATTATCAAGTAGTGCATGAATGTGCCTGCTAACCTTGCTGCGTTGACACTGTAGGTAGCACTTCGTCCACTTTCTGCAGTCCTCCTTCGCCCTGGCCACACGAAGCGAGCTAGAACTTAACAGAGAATAGACCTCGTGCTCGGAAGACTCATGTTGTGCAGGGATTCGGCCGCTTGCCAACGGCAGTTAGGAGACAGGTTTGGATATGACTTGGCAGTGGACATATTGCAATACAGTTGTTTGCCGGTGCCAGGAATGTAGCTGTAGCGATGAGCGAGTGTCCTGTAGCAGGTCTTGAAGCTCTTGATCCGACGTCTGTGGTTCTGTGATTGTCGTATAGTCTGTTCTAGAGACGCTTCCGACGCGAGAGAGGCAGTCTGTCGCGATTTTGTCCGTAACTGAGACGTGCTGGACGTCCATGGTGAATTGGGCTACGTAAAGCAGCTAAGTTTGTTGTCCCGGCGACCAACACTGGCTATTTTGCCAAAAGGCGAAGATCAGTAGCTTGTGATCAGTAAATATTGAGAGGGTGCGAGCTTCGACATGAGGGCGGAAATACTTGAGGGCTTCGTACATCGCCAGTAATTCCTGCATCGCCAGTAATTCCCTACCGTACGCGCTCAGTTTCGTCTGTGAGGTGGTCAGCTTTTTAGAAAAGAAAGCTAGTGGCTGCCAGGTCACGGCGACACGTTGTTAAAGTGTACCGTCTATTGACGTCTGACTCGCGTCTACTACCTCAGCCAACAGTGCATTTGGCTTAGGATGTGCCAACAATGACGCGTCCCCTACTGCTTGTTTAGACTCCTCAAATCCCACGATTATTTCGTCTTTCCAGGTAATTGCTAAGTCGCCCTTAACCTTCGAGCCCATCAGCGCGGCTGTCAGTGGCTTTTGGACTCGGGCTGCATGCGGCAGATACCGTCGATAAAAGTTCAGCATGCCTGAATAGCGACTTAATTCTTTGTTTGTGGCCGGTTATGGCAGCTGGCGGATAGCTTCAACCTTGTCTGGCAACGATAGCGAGCCTGAAGGGGGAATGCGGTGGCCTAGATTGTCTATATGCAGCTGGCCGAAGACGCACTGCGCCACGTTCAGGACGATTCCATGTTAACTCAGTCATTAGAAAAACTGTCCATGCGGAAAACATTAAGATGTCGTCCACGTATGCGAAGCAAAACGACAGATTAAGCGGCACTGAGCCGAAAAACTTTTGCCATGTCTACTCCGCATTCCTGAGGCCGAAAGTCATGAACTTGCTCTCAAATAAGACAAATGGCGTAATAATCGCTGTCTTCAGGATGTACTCGTCTGCCACCAGAATCTGTATACAAGCCTTGGCGCGGTCTAGTACACTGTATACACAAGCACCGCTCAGCGCAATCTCCACCGACGATGTAGCTGGATAATCCGTTGCGTCAGTTGATCGACTTTTACCGCTAATGCCCTGTACTCGGCACGCGGTGCCGTGGTGGTTGTACTCTCTTATTGCGCAACTGGTAGCCGTAATTGGGGCAGGCGATACGGTATCCACTACCTTGTCGGCCAGTTCTGCCAGGCGTCATAACAGTGGCCTTGGTAGAGGAAGGCAAGCGACTGCTTCAGATCGTACGCAGCAGCTGGTAGGGTACGGTACTTACGTCAATTTTGCTTCTGAGATACCGCAGGTACTGTGACGGCGTTCGGTCGTCGATATCCTCTTGCGTCAGTATCTGCCTAATGTCCTCCTCTTCAGATGTGGAAACACGGTGGACCAGTTCGACATCAAGCGGTCGTATGCATTCAGTGTTGGTGGTGTGACAACGATGTCCTAAACTTCTGCCACGGATTGCGATTCCAATTGGCTCAAAAATTTAAACGTCGTGCACAATGCGGCAGTTTGTCACCCATCTCAGTGTTTATGACGCCATATCTCCTGAATACGGACAGTGGTAAAACCGGAACAGGAGAGAATATAAGCATGTAAGATTTCGTGCTACAGAAGAACGTTGAAAATGATGTGGACTGGTAAGGTAAGGAAGGAGGGTGTTCTCCGCGGAATCGGTGAGGAGAAGAATAAATGGAAAACACTGACGAGAAGAATGGACAGTTAAGACATCAGGGAATAACTTTGATGATAGTAGAGGGAGCTGTAGAGGGTAAAAGTTGGAGAGGAAAACAGGAACTGGAATAAATCCAGCAAACAATTCAGGAGTATTTGGCAAGTGCTACTCTGAGATAATCTTTGCAGACAAGAGGAATTCGTAACGAGCTGCATCGAACCAATCAGAAGAGTGATGACTCAAAAGAAAATCTCTCGAACTATGTCAGATAGATGGTTCTTATCCCCACAGCGATTGTTGCCTGATAGTAGAGAATGTGTGTACCAAGTCTGTTTGGAATCGCTCCAGTTATTTAGGAGGAGACGTGGAAAACACACACACACACACACACACACACACACTCACACACACACACACATTTTTATTATATGTAAGGATATTAACAAATTCCTATGCTACAGGAACGATTTTTATCTGTAATTTGTATCCTCTCTATTTCGGCAATCATCAGTTATTTCACTGCCTAAATATCCAAATTCAACTACTACTTTTAGTGTCTCACTTCCCAATCAAGTTACAGCAGCATCGCCTGATTTAATTCCACTGTATTCCGTTACCCATGTTTTACTTTTGTAGATGTTCGGCTTATCTGTTTTCAAGACAGCTTCCATTCCGTTCAGTTGCCGCTCAAAGTAGTTTGCCGTCTCTGACTGTATTTCATCGTCTTGGACAAACCATAACGCTTCTACTTCTTCTTCCTGAAGTTTGACTCCGTTTCCAAATTTCTTCTTGATTTCTTTTAATGTTTGCACGATGTACAGCTTAAGTAACATCGGGGATATTCTACAACCCTGTCTCACTCTCCTCTCAACCACTGCTTCGACTCTTCTACCTCTACGTTTCCCTACACTCTCCTCAAGCCACAGTACGGCACGTGGCGGAGTGTTCTGTACCACTACCAGTTATTTCCTTTTCTACTCCACTCGCAAATAGAGAGGGGGAAAAAGTCTATCTATATACCTCCGTATGAGCCCCATTCTCTCTGATCTTATCCTCATGCTCCTTACGCGAAATGTAAGTTGGCGGCAGTAGAAACGTTTTGCAGTCAGCCTCAAATGCCGGTTCTCTAAATTTTCTCAATAGTGCTCTTCGAAGAAAAACGTCGTCTTCCCTCTAGTGATTCCCATTTGAGTTCCCGAAGCATCTCCGTAATACTTGCGTGTTGCTCGAAACTACCGGTAACATATCTATCAGCCCGCATCTGAAGAGCTTCGATGTCTTTATTCCGACCTGGTGCGAATCGCAAACACTCGAACAGCATTCAATAATGAGTCGCACTAGCGTCCTATCTGCAGTCTCTTTTACAGATGAACCAAACTTTCCTAAAATTCTCCCATTCGCTCTCCCTATTGCAGTCCTCACATGCTCATCCATATCACAGGGCTTTGCAACCTTACGTCTAGATATCTAATCGATGTGCCTGTGTCAAGCAATACACTACTGTATTCGAATATTATGGATTTGTTTTTCCTATTCATCTGAATTAATTTACATTTTTCTACACTTAGAAGTAGCTGCCATTCATAACAGCAGCTAGAAATTTTATGTAGGTCATCTCGTATCCTCCTATAGTCACTCAATAACGACGGCTTCCCACGCACCAAAGTACGAGTATCATCAGCAGACAGCCGCAGACTGCTGCTTACTCTGTCCGCCAGATCGTTTATATACATACAGAAAATAACAGCAGTCTTATCACACTTCCCTGAGGCACTCTTGCAAAATCCTTGTCTCTGATGAATACTCGCAGTTGTGAACAAGATACCGGCTTGTATTACTCAAGAAGTCTTCGAGCTACACACATACCTGAAAACTTCTGCCATACGCTTTTACCTTCGTTAACAGTCGGCAGTGTACTACCGTGTAAAAACTTTACGGAAATCTAGGGATGTGAAATCCACCTGTTGCCTTTCATTCAAGGTTCGCAGCATCTCGTGTGAAAAAAGTGCAAGCTGAGTATCGAACAAGCGATGCTTTCTAAAACCGTGCTGATTTGTGGACAGAAGCTTTTTCCTCTCATGGACAGTTCGAACTGACAATATGTTCAAGGATTCTGCAGCAAACCGATGTTAAACATATTCGTCTGTAGTTTTCTGGGTCCATTCTTTTACCCTTCATATACACAGAAGTCACCTTCACTTCCCCCCTGCGGGTCCAGGGCCCTCACGGTCCTCCTCAGTCCCTGAGACTGAATCAGTGAAGCCCTTCCAGTCAGATAAACCTAAGGAGCAGCGAGAGAAACCTAAAAAGGAAAAGACTCCAAGAACCACGCTCTGTGTCTGAGGATGAGGTGGAGATTCTAGCGTTCGCTGAGGACCTAGATCTCGCTGGGCCTTCAGACACAGTGGATGTCAATCACACAGGTACTCGGACGCAGGTGACCCTTAGGCAAAGACTGCCTCATTGAGTGTTTCATGTCTTCCCAGTCTCACGATCACGTAATCCTCCAGTGGAATTACGGTGGTTTTTTCCGCCACCTGGCGAAGCTACGGCTGCTGTTAAGCTTTACACCTGCTTTCTGCATTACCCTCCAGGAAACCTGGTTCATGGCAATGCACAACCCTGCCCTCTGCGGCTATAAGGGATATTACAGGAACCACAGCAACTACAATAGAGTGTCAGGTGGAGTTTGCCTCTATGTCCCGAACTTAGTATGTAGTGAAACAGTGCCCCTTCAAACCGCTCTTGAAGCTGTGGCCGTCAGGATAAGGACGACGTAGGAAATAACTGTCGGCAATGTGTATCTTCCTCCAGATGGTGCAGTACCCCTGAACATATTGGCTGCACTGATAGATCTACTCCCTAAACCTTTCCTACTTTTGGGAGATTTTAACCACATATCCCCTTGTAGGGTGGCACCATGCTTACTGGCCGAGGCAGGGAGGTCGAAAATTTATTGTCACAACTCGACCTCTGCCTCTTAAATACACGCCCCCCCCCCCTTATTTCAATGTGGCACATGGCACATATTCGGCCATTGATCTCTCAGTTTGCAGTCCTGGCCTTCTCCCATATGTCCACTGTAGAGAACATGATGACCTGTTTGGTAGTGATCACTTCCCCATCTTCCAGTCACTCCCCCGGCGTCATGCCCATGGACGGTGGGCTTTGAACAAGGCAGACTGGGAAGCCTTCACCTCTGCTGTCACCGCTGAATCTCCCCCACATGGTGCCATCGATGTTGTCCTTGAGCAGGTCACTACAACGATCGTTTCTGCGGCGGAAAACGCGATTCCTCGTTCTTTAGGGTGCCTCTGACGAAAGACAATCCCTTGGAGGTCGTCGGAAGTCGCTGAGGCAATTAAGAGCGTCGGCGAGCTCTGCAGCGACATAAGTGGCACCGTTCCCTAGAGCTCCTAACAGCCTTTAAGCGGCTCCGTGCCCACGTTCGCCGGCTTACAAAACGAACGAAACAAGAGTGCTGGGAGAGGTACGTGTCGACCATTGGGTGCCATACGTCACCTTCCCATGTCTGGACGAAGATCAGACGTCTTATTGGGTACCAGACCCCCTGCAGGTGTCCCTGGCATTAATATAAAAGGATTGTTATCTACCAATGCAAACGCGATTGCTGAGCACAATGCTGGAGCCTTTGCGTCAGAAAACTATCCCCCCCCCCCCCCCCCCCCACACACACACACAAATCCCCAGCCTTTCGCATCCTCAAACGGCGAATGGGAATGGAAGTCCTCTCGTTCATTACACGCCACAGTGAGCCCTAAAACGCCCCATTTACATAGTGGAAGCTCCTCAGCACCCTTTTACATGCCCTGACACAACTCATGAGCCGAATCGGATCCACAGTCAGATGATTAAACATCTCTTGCTGACTACAAGCGACATTTCCTCATCTTCAACCGGATCTGGTGCGATGGCGTCTTTCCATCGCAATGACGGGAGAGCATCATCATTCCGGTGTTCAAACCTAGTCAAAACCCGTGTTCAAACCTAGTCAAAACCCGCTTGATAAGGATAGCTACCAGTCCATCAGCCTCACCAACTTTCTTTGCAAGCTGCTGGAATGTATGGTGTGTCGGTGGTTGGGTTGGGTCCTGGAGTCACGTGAACTACTGGCTCCATGTCAAGGCGGCTTCCGACAGGGTCGCTCTACCACTGATAATCTTGTGTTCCTCGAGTCTGCCATCCGAACAGCCTTTTCCTATCGCCAACATCTGGTTGCTGTCTTTTTTGACTTACGTGAAGCATACGACACGACCTGGCGACATCATATCCTTGCCACATTGTATGAATGGGGTCTCCGGGGCCCACTCCCGATATTTATCCAAAACTTCCTGTGGCTCCGTGCTTTCCGTTTCCAAGTTCGTGCCTCCCATAGTTCTCCCTGTATTCAGGAGAATGGCATTCCGCAGGGCTCCGTATTGAGTGTCTCTCTATTTTTAGTGGCTATCAACGCTCTAGCAGCAGCTGTAAGGCCATCGGTCTCACATTCATTGTATGCCTTTGACTTCTGTATTTCTTACCGCTCCTCCAGTACTGGTGTTGCTGAGCGGCGCTCACAGGGAGCCATTCACAAGGTACAGTTATGAGCTCTAGCCCTTCGGCTTCGAGTTTTCAGTCACGAAGTCGTGTGTCATGCATTACTGTCGGCGTCGCACCATCATCCAGAACCAGAACTTTACCTTAATGACGATCCACTCACTGTAGTGGAGACATATCGATTCTTAGGACTGGTTTTCGACGCCCGATTGACTTGGCTGCCTCACCTTCGTCAGCTTAAGCGGAAGTGCTAGCAGCACCTCAGTGCCCTCCATTGCCTGGGATGCAGAACGCTCTATGCTGCTTCAGCTCTACATAGCCCTTGTTCAATACTGCCTTGACTATTGAAGTCTGGTTTACGGTTCGGCGGCGCCCTCAGCGTTGCTTTTACTCCACCCATAGCACCACTATGGCGTTTGCCTAGTAAAGGGAGCTTTTAGAATGAGTCCGGTGACCAGTGTTCTGGTGGAGGCCGGAGTCCCTCCATTGAAAGTTAGACGTTCACAACTACTCGTGCCGGCCGCTGTGGCCGGGCTGTTCTACGCGCTTCAGTCCGGAACCACGCTGCTGCTACGGTCGCAGGTTAGAATCCTGCCTCGGGCGTGGATGTGTGTGATGTCCTTAGGTTATTTAGGTTTAAGCAGTTCTAGGGGACTGGTGGCCTCAGATGCTGTCCCATAGTCCTTAGAGCTATTTGAACCATTTGAACCAACTACTCGCCAGTTACGTTGCACACGTTCGCAGTTGTCCTGTGCAACTGAATTACCGTGTCCTTTCACCTGCCACGGCAGTTCATCTCCTGCATCGGTGGCCAAGGTCAGGGCTCACGACCTTGGTTTGTGTCTGGTCCCTTCTCTCTGAACTGGAGTCCTTCCCATTACCACCTCACCTCGTGGTCCATTCACGTACACCTCCATGGTGTACACCTAGGCAGCAGATTCTTTTAGACCTTTCACAAGGCCATAAGGACTCGGTTAACCCTGCAGCTCTCCGCAGTCACCTCCTCTCGATTCTCGACATGTACCGGGGCCATAAAGTGGTCTACACCAACGGCTCGATGGCTGATGGTCAAGTAGGTTTTGCATATGTTCATGGAGGACATTTTGAACACCATTCCTTGCCAGATCGCTGCAGTATTTTCACTGCAGAGCTGGCGGCCATATCTCGTGCTTTTGAGCACATCCGCTCATGCCCTTGCGAGTCATTCGTCCTGTGTACTGACTCCTTGAGCAGCCTACAAGCTGTCGACCAGTGCTACCTCGCCATCCTTTGGTAGCGTCCATTCAGGTGTCCATCTATGTCCTGAAACGGGCCCGTCGTTCAGTTGTGTTTGTGTAGACCACAGGACACGTCAAAATCCGAGACAACGAATTTGCCGACAGTCTGGCCAAACAGGCTACGAGGAAACCGTTTGTGGAGATGGGCATCTCCGAAGCTTATCTGCATTCTGTCTTATTGTTTCTTGCATCTATCTGTGGTTTCCTTGTCCGATTTAGTCCATTTTAGTGTTTGTTTGCCCTTCTGTCATTGTTGTGGTTTTCTCCTTTCTTCCAGCTGTGTTCTGTATGTCTCGATTGTTTCACTACCACCCTTGTGGAATTATTTTAATCGGAACGAGGGACCGATGACCTAGCAGTTTGGTCTCTCCCTCCCTCCTCCCCTCCCCTTTTTACACCAACCAACCAACCAACCAATCACCTGCACTTTTTTCCAGTCACTTGGAGCTTTGCAGTGGACGAGAGATTCGCGATAAATTCAAGCTAAATAAGAGGCCAGTGCTGTAGAGTACTCTTCATAAAATCTAAATGGGATTCCATCAGGATCTGGCTTTCAGCTCTTTCAGTTGTTTCTCTATACCAGCGATGTTTATTACTATGTCCGCTACACTGGAGTCTGTGGGATAACTCTTGTAATTGCAGTCTTGTTTTTGTGCAACCTGTAAATAACCTTTAGCTCCCTGTATTTTATCCTTGCTACTACATCTGAAGTCGACATCTCAACACAGAGTGCGAACTTATCAAACGTATGTCAGTAGAAGGTAGAGTGGAAAATTTTAGTATATTTCTCAAGAGGAGACTGCGATAAGCCATTACGAATATACGTATGTATCAGGCGTAAATCGGAACAATTATGACAAGAAGAACCGTAACATTTTGTCAGAAAAAATAAGAAAGATTATCGTGAAAAGAGCTCTACAGCTGTAATGCACATCATGACGTATACTAAGAAGTAAAAAGTACGTTTTTCGTAGATAAATCGTTGCTACATTCGAAAAATACACTTTACCTATAGACCTCAAAAGGAGATTGTAATACGAAGTTTCGAATTTATATAGTTTGAGCAGTAAATCTAAAGTCGTTTGACAAGAAACGCTGCAACTGTTTGTCGAGAGAAATTGAATCGAGTATCTTAAAAGCAGCAGTAGTGGAAACCACGATACACAGTACGAATGAAATATTTATCGTAAACAAATCAACGTTACTATCGAAAATACATTTTATCTGTGTAGCTCAAGTGATGACTGGTATACGCTGTATGGATGTATCAGTAGCAAACCGAAGCAGTTATCACACAAGAACTTCGCCTTTTCACTGGAATGAAATTGTGTGTTGTAAGAAAACACTTACGCTGTAGTGGAGACTATAATAAAGTGTACGAAGTAGCCGGCCTCGGTGGCCGAGGGTTTTAGCCGCTTCAATCCGGAACCGCGCGACTGCTACGGTCGCCGGTTCGAATCCTGCCTCGGAATGGATTTGTGTGATGTCCTTAGGTTAGTTAGGTTTAAGTAATTTTAAGTTCTAGGGGAATGATGACCTCAGATGTTAAGTCCCATAGTGCTCAGATCCATTTTGACACATTTTGTACGAAGTAAAAAAAAAAAAAAAAAAAAAAAAAACATTTATTGTAAAGAAAAAAGACTGATAAACCCACTAAATATTGTAAATAAAATTCTTGTTGGTATGTAACTGGATTGTCAATGTGTGAAACTTCCGTTTCGGCCGCTATTAAAAGTGGCCTTCCTCAGCGTGTATTTGCTGACTGTCAGATAAAGCACCCGGTAGAAGGGTATTTGCAATAGTGATCGAAACGTCGGAGGTTTAACACAACTGACAACGCGGTTATACACTCAGAGTTACTTTATTGGCCGTTACAGTGGCTACTGTCAATCCTAAGGGCCCGGGTTCGATTCCCGACTGGGTCGGAGATTTTGTCCGCTCAGGGACTGGGTGTTGTGTTGTCCTAATCATCATCATTTCATCCCCATCGACGCGTAAGTCGCCGAAGTGGCGTCAAATCGAAAGACTTGCACCAGGCGGGCGGTCTACCCGACGGGAGGCCCTCGTCACACGACATTTATTTTAACTGATGTTTATGCTTACGACTATGTGCTATTATTTCCACCGAAATACAACAGACTCTTTAATGATTAATAATATAATTTTTCTCGTAGCCAACTAGAATATAACAAATTGCGCTATAAGGAATTCATGGCACAAGCATTAATTTGTGAAACGTATCTGCAAGGAGAGGAAGACCATTGCCCAGTTTCGCATACCAAAGGAGCCACCGTGTTGTGTGCACCTTCACTAGTCACACTGCACAATGCTACGTGCTGCAAAATAACGTAACGTGTTCAGCACTGTTTCGTTGCGTGCAGCAATTTTATCAGTCTCGCCTACTGTTCGACCTCCTTTGCCCATGATATTTGGCTGCTTCCTATGTAGACGTGTCATGATGATATCCGGTTTTAGATTTCTCTATTAGTATCGGTATTTTAAGTTGAGTTATGGGTCAAGTGAGGTTTTCGCCACCAATTACAGATGGTTTTCACTATTTTTTGCATTTTTGATACTAATGTGTCGTGCTTATATGATTGTTCCATTTTGTATACTTTACTATTATCGTGAATTGCAATTATTGTTTTGGATTTTAATTGGTACCACTCAGAACCCCCAATCTACTGCGGTTGTCCCGCGAACTTCAATATTTGTTATTAAGAATTTCGAAGATTCTGTATTTGATGTTTATATTTTTACCCCATGCCGTGACGTAACGTTATTGGTCGCTATTTTGAAATCATGTTTACAGGGTGTATACGTGGACAAGAAAAATAAATTCCCGGATTTCCCCGTTAAAAATACACTTTTTCTCTGGTGTAAATACACTTTTTGCCGGATAAAAACACACTTTACCCCTAGGGAAAGTACATTTTTTTTTCGTGTTAAATGACAGTACGCTCCCCCTCGGAGCTGCAAAGCTCGCCAGCCAGTGACAGCAGATATTCAGGGCATAGGACACTTGATAGAATCAGGCAATAGTATAAATTGTTAAGTAGTGCGAACACACAAATAGAAGAAGTTGTTTAAATTAATATACGCACAGTATAGCTACAAGAAAAGCTAACCTTAGACATAAAATATTCGTCTCCAAAAATACTTTCTTGCTGTTTTTTCCAAAGTTGTGGTCAGGCAGGATCATAAGCGTACAGCGTAAATTTCAGCAGCTGAACATTTCTGGCAAGCACGATTATAAATTTCACTGCTGTGTAACAAACATTTCATGGGTTACTTACCTGAATACATGTTCGTCGAGCACTTCGACTTTTCCATAGAAAAGCCAATTCGTGTAAAACTGCTCAAGAACCAACTCCGCTCTTTTTTGAAATATAATTGTTCTCTTTGCCATCATTATTGCATAATTCGTAGTGCACGAAAGAAGTAAATAAATATGAAAAACGAATCTAGAAATTTGGTCTTTCTAGTTAGTGTTACCCTTTAAGGTTTACCAAACACTTATGTGCCAGTAAAATTTTAAATAATGGCATAAATGGCTCATCTTCTGGGCCTGACATTTTTCTAAAGATTTGAATGAGAGTCTAACGATATTTGATTTAAGGAATTCGTCACACATTCTCACACGTAACATAATTCATCTTGTGTAAAAGAAATTTACTTTGATAGTAACGCTTCTAAAAACAGTATTCGCAATGTTTTCCGGCGACGTGTTAGGAATATAAACAATTGTTACGTCACGTTCATCGAAACGAGACTCAAGAGGAAGACGCACTGGAAGCAGTTTGTTGTTACGAAGTACTGCGTAATCTGACACATTTTTCTGTCGGCGGTC
The DNA here is from genome assembly GCF_021461395.2 of Schistocerca americana. Classification (NCBI taxonomy): domain Eukaryota; kingdom Metazoa; phylum Arthropoda; class Insecta; order Orthoptera; family Acrididae; genus Schistocerca; species Schistocerca americana. Next base: position 358,797,297 of record NC_060123.1, read on the forward strand.
TGCGTTTCGTTATTGTAAAAGGCGCCTTCTCTTCGCAACTACAGCTTTGTTCTGGTGTTATTGTCTCGTTGCTGTTTTAATGCCACAGTATTGTTCTACAGTAGCGGGCTAAAGTAAAATTCTTTGTTGGAGTATCAGTTCTTACCAACCAAAATTACAAAAATTTAACTGAAAACTAAAACAATGAAAAAGTCCCAGAATTATAAAAATTTCCGGGTTTTTCCTGGATTTCCCCCAGATGCTAAAATTCCCCGGTTTCTCCCGGAATTCTCTGTTGTCCCGGAACGTATACAGCCTGTTTTAGTTAGCATAATGGGACCTGATATAACGTCACTGGTAAAAACCGACAATTGTATCGGACATTCTGGTTTATTTGTGACATGTTATTTTTCCACGTAAGCTGTGGTGCTCGCTACTTTCTGTTGACACCACTCTGGCAAGAGACATTATTTTCTTTTCATTGCGCAGTGGAACACTACTCCGGAGCGATTTCAAAGTACTAGAGCAAGCGTCTCTTATTGTCATGACAAATTTAGAGTGGGAAGAAACAAATGTTGTTGGTAAGGAATTACATTGACCATAGAAAAAAATCTTGTAGCGACTCTAAATAATGAAACTTCATCACAGATTAAGACTGTTACGTGGTTCAACTTACGACTCTTACCCATAACATCAAATCTTCCTCGGTTCACTACTTCACAGAAGCTCTTGAGCTTAACAAGTGGAAAAGCACTTCTGGAAGAAAAAATACTGTGGAGGAGTGGCATAGCCACAGCCTAGCGTTTGTTTCCAGTGGCTAACCTATGTCAATGCAGTATCTTTTCTTTCCGGATTGGTAGTCCACCTAGGTACGCGGAGAGCTTTTATGAAGTCTGAAAATTGGGAGAGGTACGAGCAGATTTGAAGCTGCGAGGACAAGAGAGTTGTGGGTGGTGAGTGGATAGCCCAGGTTCGAGAGACAGTCTAACATCCAATTTCAATGTGTCAAGACGTTTCAGCAAAGTAATGGACGCTCCGAAGCAGCGTGCAAAATTCATTCTGGACTCTGATGTTTACGAAATTCTACTTCAAATGTATCTGTATCCTAAAACTTGAAATTCGCAGCCATGAATGTATTTTTTTTTTATACGGGGCGTTCAAAAATTCCCATTATAGACTTCTAGGGCTTGTAGAGGGAAGGGAGTAGAAAATATTTTGAAGTGGTACCCATATCCGAAAACATCGATTCCGTGCTACAATCATCAGAAAACATTTTGGTGACGCGACCATTTTTACAAGTAATTCTTAGGCGTGACCTAGTACATCACTTGTTTTACAATTCCACTCATGAGTAGCCAAAGAAATTGCTCGTGAACTCGTTGACAGGTTGTCTTCTATATCAGTCAATATTGACTGGGAACTGAGACATCCAATAGCAGAAGAAAACATGTATCCTTTACTTACACTCACTTATATATGTAAAATATGCAAATATTTGCAATGCAAACTTATTTGTGCAATCATATTCGTATGTTCAAAATTTTCAAACAAAGATGTGAGAAAACCACAGGGGAAGCCTGAACTATCGAGATCTTATGGTATTTGCGTAAATCCCATGGTCTTGCAGAAATCTTTATCACCGTTACAGTGTATCAATAAAAATGTAAATGGAGGGTGATGTGGACCGAGTGTAGCGAATCTTACCTAAGTGTTGACAACACAGTCCTACATGGAAATTCAGCTTCGGTGATAGGAATGTACCTCGCCTCGCGAGTAGTTACGAAACATCTTGTTCTGGATTTAGATCGTGTGATCGAGAATACACTGTACGTTGCTATTTTTTTTTTTTTAGTGAAGATATTAACCTATGGAATGATCGCTGGGATATCAAATTCTATCGCCTTGAAGGACGAAATCTTTACATGAAGCGACAGCACAAGGATCACCTTTAGGGACTCCGAGGACGTCATGTCTGTAAATCTGCAAAGTCAGCTCCACCTGAAAAACTGAAATCTGTGCATCCAACATAACATGTAAACACGCAAATGGCATTGCTTCTTTTCATCTGGAAATTAATATATACGGATTCCAGGTACTCACGAAATTATAATTTGTAGCGTGCCATTTTGTAAATTACATTGGATTAAATACGTAAGGCGACCGGTGCCCTTTTGACTTGTAATCCAGTCCGTATATTGGCACTGCTAACATGCACCCATGTCACAAGCAACAAGTTACGCGCTCCTGGCCGGTCGCCTCATGTGCATACATAATACATTCATGAAGCGCTGGTGGCAGCAGCATTAAAACACCTGATCACGTCTGTCTCTTTGATCTGCCTCTAGTGTGACAACAGTGTAGCTCTGCATTTCGTTCGTTAAATGACAGCACGACCGCTCTGTTTATTCAGTCTGACAGTATAATCTGCTTTGCTACTATCCGACAAGTAACTGACTGATATGTGTCGGTGAGGAAGACAAAAGTGCAGTGCCAGTAGTTCATTTGTGACAGATATTCTACATCTCTGTTTCACTAACAAAATAACGTTCACATCAACTGCCTTATGCTTTACAAAATAATTGTTGCTTTTATAATTTCTCCTCATTAAGAGAAAGCTGTGTATTAGTTGCAGTTGTAAATCTGTCTTCTTCCAGGCGGGCACCACGTGACTGACAAATTCAAAGAACGGCATCATTTCCAGCAAATTAGTTCTTTATTTAATACTACAGGCCAGTTCCGAGCGTGTGCTCATTTTCTAAGATCATCTACGTACATAACAATGCACGAGAATTAGTGTTCGCTTGTAAGGACTCTTGTTCTAATAATTTTCGAGTGTGCAGCCGAATCCCGGCGACATTCTGCCACGATATTTCGGCCCAGAGATGACCGGCCACCTCCAAGTGAGTGGACAACTACAATGTACTACTACTACATTGGAGTTGTCTACTCACCTGAAGATGGCCGGACGTCTCTGGGCCGAAATATCGTGGCAGAATGTCTATGCGATCCGGCTGCAAATTCGGAAGTTGTTACAAGGAGAAATAGGCCGGGAAAATTTCAGAAGAACTCTTTTGTTTTTCACATCCATTCAATTCTGGTGTGGTGTTACACACTAATGAGCCGCAACTTTCTGAAGGAACACGACACCAGGTGTCTACGCACAGGTCACGCAGCTCCCGTAAATTACGGGCCGCAGGGCGTGGAGCTGGATTCCGATAGCATCCCACGTGTGTCCCATCATGTTCAGATCAGATTGATTAAGCGATCAAGACATCGACGTGAGTTCACTATTATCTTCCGCAAACCATTGTAGCACGATTATTGCTTATGACACACCGTTATCTTGCTGCAAGATGCCATTGCCGTCGAGGAAGCATTGAACATGCATGGATGGATATGGTTCTCAGTAACATCTGCGTAGTCCACAGCTTCCATGGCTCCTTAGATTACTATAACAGGTTCCATAGAAGACCAAATGAATATCTCCTATACCATAACAACGTCTTGGTGTAGCTCCAAGCGTACACATCTCCACAGCTGGCAGTGATGCCCTGACGCCCACTACTGCGCTGTCAGCCACTTCTGACAGAAGGTATAGTGGCCAGACCCAGACCCCTCCGGTTGTCAGGATTGAACCGATCAGAGTACAGTGAGGAGGCTGTTCACGCTCGAGATGTATTAATCAGAAGTAGAGGATTGTCTCCCTCAGAGGCTGGCAGCTCAGAAAAGCCAGCAGCTTGAGGAACCAGTCAGTAGAAGCGAGTGTTCATCGCCGGCAGTTCTGCTACATAGCGGAAGGCTCGTGTGGTGGCCGTTACGTCACGACTCAGTCGGTAACCCCAGATTACAGAAGGAACGGTCCTCGCTGTACAGCTGCAGCCCCTATGGGTCGACTCCGAAGCCCTCTAGTTGAGAGACTGAAGTCCTCGTTATCGTGTGGAGTCTCCAGTTAAGAGATAGAGGCCGGCAGCATCATAGTCGGCTGCAAGAACAGGACCAGCAGCAGCAGCAGTGGCTCCCTCTTAGCGAATGACGTAGAGCTTCCTGGCCCTACTGGTCATGCCTCAAGTATGGCGGTCCCTGCATCCCATCAGTGATTAGTCAGAAGTAGGCGCTGCGGTGCAGCTTGCAGTGGGAGAGTCTCTCCAGCGAGACTTGCGACTCCACAGGTGATTGTAGACGATTAGGCACACAGAAAGTCGACTGACACAGCCTCCCCTGTACCACGAAACTTCTGCAATGAGGTTGAGGAAGGTGTAGCATTTGTACTGCCGCTTTCTGTACGCTCTGCTACGGTGAAGATAGCAGTGACATCGTGTGTACTAATTTTCTCGTGTGATCAGCTGTTGGTTCATTGGATGGTTGGCTGTTTGATTTGGGGGAGGCGACCAAAATAGTGAAATCATCGGTCCCATCGAATTAGGTAAGAAAGTCGGCCATGCCCTTTCAAATGAACCATCCCGGAATTTGCCTGAAACGATTTAGGGAAATCACGGAAAACCTAAATCAGGATGGCGAGTCCAGGTTGTTGCTTTATAACTGGACTTTCTAGTCACACTATTGTCATCAGTATGGCGATAGTCGGCGGTTGCCATCATGTCAATGTGCTTCACTTGCGGATTGGGGCGCTCGGCTGGTCGCGAGTGTCGGAATGCTTCCGCGTTCGCCTCGACCTATTCAGCATTTCCTCCGAGATGGCAGTTCGCCGGTCATCGACTCAGGCGTCCTGACATCTGGAGTCACCAGTGAAGAATATTAATAATTTTTAGCATTAGCCTGCTATACTAAACCCATCAAAAAAAATTTGCATCACCCCGGTTCCCAGAACCCCTGTAGATAGATGTTGACTGTGGACATTATATCACAGACACAGTCCATTTGACAGTTCAGAGATGTCACTAAACCCGCCCAAAGATGTAAACAACGATGCATGAGCAGCGCCTATTAGACAGAGGGGGTCCGACAGCCGATCAGTTCCAGTCATTCCACCGCGAAGGAGGTACACGGCTCGTGTTGGTCTGTAGTTGAACCGTGCCTATACGACCAATACGCGGTTCGAACGCGTCCGCCTTGTTGCTTTGTGCCAGGAAGGGCTCTCAACAAGGGAAGTGTCCAGGCGTCTCGGAGTGAACCAAAGCAATGTTATTCTGATATGTCTATGGCACGCCTAGCTCACGCCGCCCAAGGGCTACTAATGCAGCGGATGACCGCTACCTACGGATTATGGCTCGGAGGAATCCTGACAACAACGCCACCATGTTGAATAATGCTTTTCGTGCAGCCACAGGACGTCATGTTACGACTCAGACTATGCGCAATAGGATGCATGATGCGCAACTTCACTCCCAATGTCCATGGCGAGGTCTGTCTTTGTAACCACGACACGATGCAGCGCGGTACAGATGGGCAGAACAACATGCCGAATGGACCGCTCAGGATTGGCATCACGTCGTCTTCACCGATGAGAGTTGCATATGCCTTCAACTAGACACTCGTCGAAGATGTGTTTGGAAGTACCTTAGATACACTGTCCAGCGAGTGCAGCAAGGTGGAGGTTCCCTGCTGTTTCCAGATGGCATTATGTGGGGCCGACGTACGCCGCTGGTGGCCATGGAAGGCGCCGTAGCGGCTGTATGATACATGAATGCCATCCTCCGACCGATAGTACAACCATATCGGCAACTTATTGGTGAGGCATTCGTCTTCATGGACGACAATCGCGCCCCCCTCGTGCACATCTTGTGAATGACTTTCTTCAGGATAACGACATCGCTCGACTAGAGTGGCCAGCATGTTCTCCAGACATGAACCCTATCGCACATACCTGGGATAGACTGAAAAGGGCTGTTTATAGACGACGTGACCCGCCAACCACTCTGAGGGATGTACGCAGAATCGCCGTTGAGGAGTGGGACAATATGGACCAACAGTGCCTTGATGAACTTGTGGATAGTATGCCACGACGAATACAGGCATGCATCAATGCAAAAGGACGTGCTACTGGGTATTACAGGTACCCGTGAGTACAGCAATCTGGACCACCACCTCTGAATGTCTCGCTGTGTGGTGGTACAACATACAATGTGTGTTTTCATGAGCAATAAAAAGGGCGGAAATGATGTTTATGTTGATCTCTGTCCCAATTTTGTGTACTGGTTCCGAAACTCTCGAAACCGAAGTGATGCAAAACTTTTTTTTTATGTGTATATTTAGAGGTGCAACACTGCTGTTCCAACCCGCCAGAATCCGCAACGTTGTGCATGATTCGAGGAACTGTTCGCGTGAATGACGGCGTATTCGGAGGTGCCCATGACCGGTTAACAAGAAACGTGGTTCATCCTACCAGGTGAGAAGTTTACATTTATCCTCGGCCCTATTTCAAAATCTTGTGGGCACTGGAATGTTAATTAACGATGTCATTAGGGCAAAATAGGAACACACTGTGATCGTATGTTGCAGAGGCCAGTGTTAAACAATGTGCGCTGAACGATGTGATTCGAAACACTTCTCCCTGTAGCAGTAATTTACTCTGCATCAGATCTCCTACAGATCGCCGCATTTCCTGGCTTATAGAGTGGGTAAGTTTCCAACGCCCACTTTCAGTTGATGGTTGTATTGCTGACATTACTCTAGCCTGCGTAATCTAGTTATGTTGGCTACTGATGCAGCGTATATATCTATAGTGATAACCCTTTCAGCACGAACTACGGCTTGAAGTGGCTTACTGAAGTGCCGAAACCGGTAGCTACACAATAGTGAACGGTCCTGGTCCCCAAGATCTTCAGTAAGAAGGATGGATATACGAAAAAGGTGAAACAATTCCAGACATCGTGGGTTTGGGCGGCCACCTCTCATTACAGATGTCGCACGTCGTAGGCTGGGAAGACAGTTAAAACAGGACAGATGGCGAACTGTGGCGTAACTAACACCAGGCTTTAATGCTGGGCAGAGTACAAGCGTATCGGAGCACACAGTGTCCCGAACACTCCTGAAGATGAGCCTCGGCAGCCGACGACCCATGGATGTGCCAATGATAACAGCTCAACATCGGCAGCTATGACTGAAATGGGCACGTGACCATCGGCACTCTACGTTGCCGCAATGGGAGAGTGTTGCACGGTCTGATGAATTCCGATACTTTCTCCATCATGCCGATGGGAGGAACGAATCCGTCGTCTTCCAGCGGAACAGATCCTTGGCAGTTGTACTGCGGCACAGAGACAAGCTGGCGGCGGCTCCATTAGCTCTGGGAAACATTAACGTGAACACCCATGGGTCCAGTGGAGCTCATGCAAGGCAACATAACCACCAAGGAGCATCGTACACTGGTTGCAGACCACCTACACCCCGTCAAGACGATCATGTTTCCCGATGACAGTGGTATTTTTCAACAAGATAATGCGCCATGTCGCAAGGCCAGTAGTGCAATGGAGTGGTCCGGGGAAGGCAGTGGCCAGTTCCAACTGATGTGCTGCCCTCCCTCACTCGCCAGATCTGAACCCGATCGAACACATCTGCCATGTGGTTGCACGTGGCGCCAGAGCTTATCGCCCCTCCCCGGAGTTTACGGGAGTCAGGTGACTCGTGTGAGCAGCTGTGGTGCCAACTCCCTCCAGCGACCTTCCATGGCCTCAGCGCTTCCATGCCACGACGAGTCGCCGTTGTTATTCGTGCAAAACGTGGACGTACCGGCTATTTGGTAGGTGGTCATAATCTTCTGGCTGATGGGCGTACGTAGATGCAGAAGCAGATACCTGTGCTGTCCTGATCGAATACGCTCGGAATTTCTTTGTACTGCTGATTCGTCTTTGTCTTCAGAAACCACGTTTTTTTTTATTTATATCTAGGCGCCGCTCGGACTTTTTTCTCGGAGCGTGACGCTGTTTCCCAACGAGAAACTCAATTTCGGCAAACCATCAGTCACCCTGGGCTCTCCTTGCACCCACACAGTGACGATGCCCTTGACGCCCCGCTAGACAACTTTCAGTAGCAATGCTATTTATAAAATAAACTACGAAACGCCCTTTCAAAACAGGGAAATACAGTCACCAACATCTAACGATTAAAATTTTATCACCTTAAAAAATGTTACGACTTCTTCCAGAACACTGTTTCACATTAAATCTGCTAACTCACGAGATGAACATGATGAAAGGATCTGAAAGCGTGTGGTTCAAGGTTTATCCTCCCGTCTCGCATATCATGGAAAGCGACAAAATTTTCAAATGTATGAACAGTTTGAGACGTATTAGTTTCAACAAGAACTCTATTACCTGTTTACAAGTGCATATTTGTTCCCTGACTACTTTTTCTGAAATTTTCCAACTATACGGGGAAACAGATTACTTAAGTAATTAGGACCGCATTAACGTTCATATAATTCCTGTTCCAGTCGTAAAAGCTCTTGGGCTATTAAAAAGTCACAATTTTATTTTATCCATAATGTATACTTTGTCATGATTGTTAAAATCAACGTTAAAATGTAAACTGAACAATCTTTCTCAACGCAAAAGCACTGAATTTGACGCGTTTGGAAGGAGCTGGTCTTCATTATCTGAATTACTCTACAAGAATTTTATTAAAGCGATAAAGATAAAAATATAAATATAACTATTAAACATTCGTGACCAAGAAAGATACGATTACAAGGGAAGTAACCTCGAATTTTTAATATTTGTTTATATTTTTACCTTTAACGCTTTTATAAGATTCTTATAGAATATTTGTGATTATGAAACCCTTTTCCTTCGAAATGCTTTTGCATTCTGAAACTTGCTTGAGCCTATGTTTTAATGTTGAAAAAAATCGCAGTTGCTGACCTGACGCATTAGCAATTCCATATGATTTGCAACAATTGTTGGCCGAATTATAACGGCTATTGTGCATTACGGGTATACAGATCAGGTTCACATTTCGGTACCTGTGATGTCCTGCAAAGTACGGCGTTGACTGTACTCTACTGATAACAACAAATAACCCAGACAGTGCAAGAGTCAAATACATACAACAGAAGCAAAAACAGGAAATGTAGTTCAAAGGGCAATTAAACCAATTGTTCTGCCGATACAGACCGAAGCATTTACCGCAACAACAATTCACGAATTATGGCGGACTGCGGAATAACGTCTCGAATGACCCTGATATCCACAGCACGTTAAACGACATTAGGAAAACCTTTGAAACAAAATAGTATTCATGTAGATGAACTAAATACCTCGAATTCGTGCAGACGCCTCACGACTCTCTTTTTATGTCCGTGTTTGGAACACTAATGTTCCAAGGTAAACAAAACAAATTGCGCCCAGTATTTAACGGATATTGTATAGGACAAAATGTACATTTCTAAGATATTCAGACGTCTCCTCTTTGGATTTCCTACTCTTCTTTAAGACCATAATAATTACGCAAGATTATCTATAGCAGACAAGCTATAGCTTACATATAGCTGATTATTTACACTCTTGGAAATTGAAATAAGAACACCGTGAATTCATTGTCCCAGGAAGGGGAAACTTTATTGACACATTCCTGGGGTCAGATACATCACATAATCACACTGACAGAACCACAGGCACATAGACACAGGCAACAGAGCATGCACAATGTCGGCACTAGTACAGTGTATATCCACCTTTCGCAGCAATGCAGGCTGCTATTCTCCCATGGAGACGATCGTAGAGATGCTGGATGTAGTCCTGTAGAACGGCTTGCCATGCCATTTCCACCTGGCGCCTCAGTTGGACCAGCGTTCGTGCTGGACGTGCAGACCGCGTGAGACGACGCTTCATCCAGTCCCAAACATGCTCAATGGGGGACAGATCCGGAGATCTTGCTGGCCAGGGTAGTTGACTTACACCTTCTAGAGCACGTTGGGTGGCACAGGATACATGCGGACGTGCATTGTCCTGTTGGAACAGCAAGTTCCCTTGCCGGTCTAGGAATGGTAGAACAATGGGTTCGATGACGGTTTGGATGTACCGTGCACTATTCAGTGTCCCCTCGACGATCACCAGTGGTGTACGGCCAGTGTAGGAGATCGCTCCCCACACCATGATGCCGGGTGTTGGCCCTGTGTGCCTCGGTCGTATGCAGTCCTGATTGTGGCGCTCACCTGCACGGCGCCAAACACGCATACGACCATCATTGGCACCAAGGCAGAAGCGACTCTCATCGCTGAAGACGACACGTCTCCATTCGTCCCTCCATTCACGCCTGTCGCGACACCACTGGAGGCGGGCTGCACGATGTTGGGGCGTGAGCGGAAGACGGCCTAACGGTGTGCGGGACCGTAGCCCAGCTTCATGGAGACGGTTGCGAATGGTCCTCGCCGATACCCCAGGAGCAACAGTGTCCCTAATTTGCTGGGAAGTGGCGGTGCGGTCCCCTACGGCACTGCGTAGGATCCTACGGTCTTGGCGTGCATCCGTGCGTCGCTGCGGTCCGGTCCCAGGTCGACGGGCACGTGCACCTTCCGCCGACCACTGGCGACAACATCGATGTACTGTGGAGACCTCACGCCCCACGTGTTGAGCAATTCGGCGGTACGTCCACCCGGCCTCCCGCATGCCCACTATACGCCCTCGCTCAAAGTCCGTCAACTGCACATACGGTTCACGTCCACGCTGTCGCGGCATGCTACCAGTGTTAAAGACTGCGATGGAGCTCCGTATGCCACGGCAAACTGGCTGACACTGACGGCGGCGGTGCACAAATGCTGCGCAGCTAGCGCCATTCGACGGCCAACACCGCGGTTCCTGGTGTGTCCGCTGTGCCGTGCGTGTGATCATTGCTTGTACAGCCCTCTCGCAGTGTCCGGAGCAAGTATGGTGGGTCTGACACACCGGTGTCAATGTGTTCTTTTTTCCATTTCCAGGAGTGTACTTTAACATTTACTTTCCTTCATATCCTCTTTCTTCCTTCCTTTCATTTCACCCTTTCATTCATGTTCCTTTTTTTGTACTTGCATAAAGATAAGTTCATGGGTCTGTCAAGACCAAAAGGAAATACAAACTTTTACCAACATATCAACGCTACCACTGCCCGTCGCGGTAAATAATTTCTGATCAGTTTCTGATTAAAGTGAATTATGAAACGTATTTACCAGTCCCTATGATATTTTCCTGCTGCAGTTACACTTTCCGTAGAATTTCTCTGCAAAGTAGCCTGATGAGCAGAATGCTCGACAAAAATTTGCTGTATCAACTTTGATTAATGACTAAAGATACAAAAGCAGAAAATGATACAGTAACAACACCATAGCGTAAATGTTAGGATTTCTCTTTCCCGCTTTACTTTTGTTTGGTTTAACAGAAGGTTTTTTAGCCATGCAGTCAATGAGTAACAGCTTCAATTTTTTCCCACTCTTAGTGCTAAAATTTAAAGTGTTTACTGTGTGTTACAAATTTGAAAAAGGTAAGCTTCTCCCACAACAGTCATTACTCTGATACCTTAGTCATCCATTGATGTCTACCGGTCACTAAAAAGTATTTACGAGAACTTTTATATCCTTTTGCTCAACGGTTGACGGCTAAAGAAGAAATGAGCTACATTAGTGACGTACTTCCCTTGGTAAGATCAGAACTATATCGGTCAGTGACTCCGACTGTGATTCGGACGAAAAGGTTTTCCAGATAGTATCACGGCGGCAAACTATTCGTCATGCTTGCAGCAAAAGCGGCGGCGCTATATGCAGCAGACACAACCCTCCGATGCAACGACCTGGCGCGAACCCTAGGTCTCTGGGGCTGCATAAGAAGGCCAGACGTACGTCTTTTGGAGGTTTCCTTGGTTGTGCGTCAAATGCTGTAATTCCCTTCCCAATTATTTCCTACTGGGACTCCCTATGCCCCACTGCCAGTCAGTCTGAGGTTTTTGCTGAAATGTTCCTGTGTGACCAAATTCTCGCTAGCTTTTCACTGATGATTACGCCTGGACTCGGTTCTGTGCATTCGATCGGCACTTTTTCGTAAATTGTCCCTGCGTAATATGTTAATAAATGAGACAGATACTACGTCTACAATTGGGTGCGATATTTTGCAAGTTTGTTGACGGATACAGAAGCATTACTTATTCGTGAGGTGATATTGCTACAGGAATCATTTATTTCCAGGAGTAATTTTTTTAAATAATGCAAAGAATCTAGGTCAAGACAGCTGAACAGGTATTTGATTTTTGCGCCGTTATAGGTAAGCTCGGGTGAATCGGGACAAAAATCTGAAAATTTATAATACTTGTCTTATTGTTACTAGAAACAGTAAATTTTCTAGTACATTCTTTACCACAACATTTAAGCAACAAATTATAGGGCACATTGCTTTTATAATCGAATACATACAGGATGTATTAAAGATAACAATTAGATACCACGTCTCCTTATTTACTGTTGCCAGTGAGGATGAGTCGGGACAGTCACTGAGCTGAACCGGGACAGTGTTACAATAGCATTTCTTCTTTTTTAATTGTCATATACTGCACATATATATTAAAGAGGTATACTGAGTGTCTCAGGACGATTCTCCATGGTTTTATCCAATAAAATAAAATATTGCTCAACGACATGCTTATTAAGGCCCTTGCACCGATATGAAACGAGACCTTCAGCCCACCTGAATGTTATGTCGAGACTGCCATTTGTTATTGTTTCAAAAACTTATGTTCCATTCCATTTTACTCTACGAAGAAGAAAACAGCTTTTCCTAAAAGGTCAGACACCAATCTGAAACCGCAAATCGAGAAACTAAGCATCCATTTTTCTAAATGCTTTTCTTGTTCAACGATAAACATAATTGTCCATTCGTCGTCTTCAGAAGATGACGGTGAAGTTGTAAACGAGGGACCCCAAATAGTTCTGCGTGCATGACGTATGCTCCTCCCTTGGTGGAATACAATAATAACTTTGTCCATATCATCTTCCGTTCAATCGCGTTTATCATTACACATCTGCGAGAGAACAGTAAAAACTAAATTAGCTAAATGTTATGTCGTTATTCAGGCTTAATTTAGTGTCCCTATTCAACCAAAAAGTAGTGTTTCTAATTTACAGAGGTCAGTAACACAAACTGTTCTCCATGAACAGAAGAAATACTCTGAACTCCTTCCAGCCCTCCGATTTATTATATAACACAAAAGAATGCATAATCAAAGTAACGATTGGCTTATTATACTAAATTTTAAGAAACAAAATATTTGAAATCGCAAGTGTCTGTTCCTCTTACCTTCAATGTCTCTAAACTGGAACCCTCTTAGGCGTTTTTCTGATACATCAATTACAGACGATAATCTAGAGATGGCAGCAACTTCTTCTACGCAGTTCATTTCTTCTGGTGAATCAATATTCCAAAGTTGTCCCTATTCAGCGACTGTCCCCATTAACATGAGCTTACCCTATTGGCTGCACAGTGATTCGTCACCTCAACAGATACTTCAGTAAGAAATAGGTGGTTGCATGACTACAAGATAAGAAACAAAGGTAAATTTTTTATTCTAGGTGTAATCTTATTAATAGGTCACGCGCGTGCACAGCTGGAAAACGTTTCAGCATTTGCTTCCGTTAAGCTAAAAGTCATCTTTATCTTCGATATCGTTATACGAGCTTTAGGCGAACTGTGGCGATGCATGATCATTTCATACAGAGAACTCATTTGCTTAACACTAGACAATATTCGGTTTTCTTGCGGTCTGCAGATTACGTAGATGACTTTCCAGTCTATAATTCTGCTCCCAGTTATTGTTGTTCTTTGCACATACTGTACGTCCAGTAGACCCTGTCCAAGGCACAACTAACGCACTAACGTGCTTCAAAAAGTACGTAAAGACGTACGACAGTATATATATATATATATATATATATATATATATATATATATATACTTTTTTCTGAAGGGAAAGATTTGCGTACTGCTCATGTGGTGGGAGAATGTTCCAGTCACGAGTATGGCAGCAAATTTAAGTATTTCGCAGTTTCCTCAGACCAGCAGATTGGGATGCATCGGCTCCCCCACCAACAGGGTGTTACCTGATAGGCTCACCAATCTTTACAGTAATAGAAATTAATTATTTGCAGTGAAAGATACCAAGGTTTTCTGTGTTACCTCTACCACGTACAAGAAGAAAGAAAGGAAAGATATACAAGAATACTGTCACAGAGCTGACTTCATATCTGGAATGCTTTTAAGGTTCACTTCATGTTTACATTGTAAAATATACCATCTCATACCGCAACGCCATGTCTTTACCACCGAGCACTCGAAACATTTTTATTCCTTCTGAGCAGCACCAACTGTCTATGTACGCCTTGGCAGGGGCACGTCCACTCCTGTGCGGTTTTTTGATCTCTCGCTTACGCAACGCCTAGCATCATATTCCAACTATTACGAGGCTACTCTTGCACACGCAGGCCGTAACGCGTTGGTTGTAATTAGAGTTAATGCACGCAGCGTTAAGCAACCCAGATGAGGATATGTGTACCGTTCTCTGTGTTACTGCAGGGATAACATTTACGTTACACCCCATTAACCACAGTCAATTATGGAGAACTCTATATGGCTTCATCAAAATAGTGTTTAAATACCCTCCTGGGTAGCAGTTACTCCATTAAAGGAAATGTATTACATTTTACGATGGAGCAGAGGAACTGTTTATTTATTTTAATCCAGACCCTTTTCGCACAACCGTCCTCTGTACTCACATTTACATTAAACATACACTTAGAATATAAGTTTCATTAAAGTACTGAACATCTCGTGTGATGATAATGAGGGCTTAAAATCAAATTTTACAGTAGAAAGGGAATAACTGTAGCTAATAAAATACTATCATAAACAATGGAATTAAAAGTAATCCCACCCATTTTTTCCAATAACTGCCATGTAGGCCTTATGGTACTTGCGATGAATATGCACTAAATCTATAGATTATTTTTCTAAAAAAATGTATCTCTAGGTCGCAGTCGGTAATTACTCCTGATCCCAACAGAGTACTGTCGAACGAAGGGAGAGGTACGTTTTCCTTCACTAGTTTCTTAATTACCCATATTTGTTTAGTAGGACATCTCATGAAGTCCAAAGTGATACCAATCACTTGAAAAATTATTATGGTTTAGAGTGAGTCCTTATTAAACTGGAGATGCTTCTGCAGTTGATTTTGAGGAACCTAGCTACCGATGCGACCTTATCTTGAGCTGTTGAGTAGTAATTGCCTCTTTGTTTGTTCCAGTCCTCTTGGCAAAGCAGCATAATGTAGATTACAGTGAATCTATGAAATTCTGACTAGTAAAATTTTACATTTACTTCTGTGTAAGTGCGAGGGTTGTCTGGAAACTAATGCTCGGCATTCTTTTTCTTCAACAAGTCTTTATTGAACACAATGAGAATTCCACACACGAAAGAATGGTGTTTTATCTACACACCTTATTATTCCACGTTATCTCCACCATGTTCTATGACCTTGTTCCAGCGTTAAACAAGGGCGTTTATATCCCGTCGGTACCAATCCATGTCCTGGTGGCGGAGCCAGTGCTTCACTGTGTGAATCACCTCGTCATCGTCCTCAAAATGTCTTCCTCGAATGGCATCCTTTAACGCATTGGGGCCGACGGACGTACTGGATACGTTCACTACGTTTTAGCCATAAAATCCGACGGACGTAAGTCATACGTTCTTCCTTCCGACTTATTTATTCATGATTTAAACGCGTGTTTTACGTTTGTAAGTGGTGAGCCTAATTGTTTGGCTTGTCGTAAGAGCATTGTTGATGGCTAGTGCGTGCCAGTCTCTCGTGAATGGTGCCGGTGTTGCGTGAACTGACGCGCGCGCTCGGAATATTTTTGAAGCCTGTCCCCCCCCCCCCCCCCCCCCCCGCCCCGCTATATCGGCTGCAGTGTTGTGCTATTGTGTGCATCCTTCCTGTGTGTAAAAACATATAAATAATGTATATGGCTAACAGACATTGCTTGTCAAACTTAGAGATTGAAGAGCTCTTGAACAATGGCTCAGAACTTGACGATCTTTCAGACGACATTGGCGATTTTTCAGAAGACGACGATGTATCAAGTGAGCTGGAGAGCGAAACCTGTGCTGCTGACAGAAACATGGTAGTGAGTGTGAAGAAGCTAATGCACAAGTTTCTATTAGTCAGGTTTCTGCCCTTCATAATGAATGGTGTCATTTTGATACACTCCCCTGATTACCTATGTTTGCAGAAACGAGAGGAATTCAGGTTCCTGTTGATACATTATCAATATAACTAGACAGTTTGTTGCAGTTTCTTTATCACAGCATGTTTCTAAAAGTAAAGTCAGAGGCAAATATAAATGCTAGTGATGCTGTTTCTGAACCTCGCCGTCAGAGTAGAATCAAACCAAAATCTTTATGGAACAAGTAGATAGCAGTGGGGATACATGAAGTACATCATTTGTTTTCAATCCTTTTGTAGTACAGTAGTAAATGATGACATTGAAATCGAGTGTCACCATTTACTAATACACTTTCAACGTTTTTTAAACAAGTACTATAGTACAGCCAGATTAATCTTTAGATCTGTCAGCCAACTTTAATGCCATCAGCCAACTTTAAACTGTGTATTCTTATGATGCTCTAGTTCATTTGAAGGGAGAGATCGGTCATGAAAAAAAAAAAAAAAAAAAAAAAAAAAAAAGCGACTTGCGGTTGTTTACTTAGCTTTAACAGTCGCTTCCCCTGCAGACAATGCCTGTTCTTGGTAAAATTTTGTTTATTGCTATCTCCATATGTACTTCAACGCTTGCAGAATACCGACTCATTGCACATTAAAATTCTAGGTCTCAACTGGTGGTGCATTTTCTATATTCTCTTGCTTTTGGACGCATACAATGTACACAATAGTATTTATTTTGGATTACAATTACGCTGATTTTTATAATTACGTGTTGTTTGCCGTTGACTGTCTTATTTATTACAACTTCCACGACTGCATTTTCGATCTTAAGTCATTATTAGGTGATAGGGTACTGAAAAAGAACAGTTGTCAACATTAATAAAATGAGTAAAACGGATGTAAACATTCATATTGTCATGAGTCATAGAGGTTCAAACGTCTTGAGAAATTCAGCGACTGTATTGATATTTACAGCAATTCTCATTTATTTGTATTTACGACTTCCAAGTAAGACACAATAATTGTTTATGTGACAAGTCCATGTTAATCGAGAATGAAATCAGTCAAAGAACTTATATTTTCGATTTTAGTGTAAAAATTTAAGAAATTAGAATTATGGTCGCTACTCCGTAACGACTTGCCTTGTGAATATTGCTGCTGTTAACCTCGAAGGTGACGTTCCTAATCCATTGCTATAAGGTCACCTATTCCTGTATCTACCAGCCGTATTGCAAGTCCTCTTCCACTTAAAGCATGTAAAAGTTTATTTTTCTAAATTCATGTTTATAAGTCTCAAGTTGGTAACTGAAAAAGATATTGGAATGTGTACATATCGGTGCAGAGCAACAGCACTACGTGAAAACTTGGTTTTGAACAGAAATATCTGACGCTCACGCAACACAGTGTTAAATCCAGACTAATTGGTACATCAAACAATTCTTCTGCGATAGAGCAGTCCTTTTTCAACGAGATTTACATACCTCATCTGACTGCACAACAAAATGACTCAGATTAAAATATTGGCCCTGAATATTGTTGAACTTTACTTTAGTCTTGCAAACAATCACTGTATCAGAGCTGTTATTGTAACTACACAACAAATGAAACGTAAGAATTAACACATCTGAGTTTCTGTTCAAACTGCTTGCAAATTCACAAGATAGCATTTTACTGAAATCTTCTATTGGTATTAAGCCTCTGAAGTGATATTATTTTCACAAATAACTTTAACAATCTGTGCCTTACAGTGGACACGAAGTTTGATGAAAAATTAAATTTACCGCTTGTCACTTTTAGTAATACTGATGTCACTATCCAAAACCAAATTTCATTTGGCGTACTTCCGATGGCAATTCAAGACGATATGTTATCAATTTTCATAACATGCTTCTCAGGACACAGCTCGTGATGTGCAATGCGAGCGTGCATACAGTCATGAAAGTAAATGAAAATGCAGAACTCATCTTAACGACTAATAAATGATAACAAAGACTAAGTTTAACCATGCTTTATTAAGTCATGACAAAAATACGCATTTTCGTAACCTTTTCACACGTAGACAAATTAGCAACACATCTCTTAACTCTCAGTGTACAGTTACCTTCCTTGACACTTGTTTCAACTGCAAGACAGAATCACGTGTTGCATTACAAAATTTTTACGGCAAACTTCAACCATACGCAATGATCTAACAGTAAGAAACTAGACAGTTACAAATATACAAAAAAAGTGAATTAACTTAAGTTTTGGGTTTTTTAGATCCTTCCATTAACATAATCTCATTTTCTTTCGTGAAAATACACTCCTGGAAATTGAAATAAGAACACCATGCATTCATTGTCCCAGGAAGGGGAAACTTTATTGACACATTCCTGGGGTCAGATACATCACATGATCACACTGACAGAACCACAGGCACATAGACACAGGCAACAGAGCATGCACAATGTCGGCACTAGTACAGTGTATATCCACCTTTCGCAGCAATGCAGGCTGCTATTCTCCCATGGAGACGATCGTAGAGATGCTGGATGTAGTCCTGTAGAACGGCTTGCCATGCCATTTCCACCTGGCGCCTCAGTTGGACCAGCGTTCGTGCTGGACGTGCAGACCGCGTGAGACGACGCTTCATCCAGTCCCAAACATGCTCAATGGGGGACAGATCCGGAGATCTTGCTGGCCAGGGTAGTTGACTTACACCTTCTAGAGCACGTTGGGTGGCACAGGATACATGCGGACGTGCATTGTCCTGTTGGAACAGCAAGTTCCCTTGCCGGTCTAGGAATGGTAGAACAATGGGTTCGATGACGGTTTGGATGTACCGTGCACTATTCAGTGTCCCCTCGACGATCACCAGTGGTGTACGGCCAGTGTAGGAGATCGCTCCCCACACCATGATGCCGGGTGTTGGCCCTGTGTGCCTCGGTCGTATGCAGTCCTGATTGTGGCGCTCACCTGCACGGCGCCAAACACGCATACGACCATCATTGGCACCAAGGCAGAAGCGACTCTCATCGCTGAAGACGACACGTCTCCATTCGTCCCTCCATTCACGCCTGTCGCGACACCACTGGAGGCGGGCTGCACGATGTTGGGGCGTGAGCGGAAGACGGCCTAACGGTGTGCGGGACCGTAGCCCAGCTTCATGGAGACGGTTGCGAATGGTCCTCGCCGATACCCCAGGAGCAACAGTGTCCCTAATTTGCTGGGAAGTGGCGGTGCGGTCCCCTACGGCACTGCGTAGGATCCTACGGTCTTGGCGTGCATCCGTGCGTCGCTGCGGTCCGGTCCCAGGTCGACGGGCACGTGCACCTTCCGCCGACCACTGGCGACAACATCGATGTACTGTGGAGACCTCACGCCCCACGTGTTGAGCAATTCGGCGGTACGTCCACCCGGCCTCCCGCATGCCCACTATACGCCCTCGCTCAAAGTCCGTCAACTGCACATACGGTTCACGTCCACGCTGTCGCGGCATGCTACCAGTGTTAAAGACTGCGATGGAGCTCCGTATGCCACGGCAAACTGGCTGACACTGACGGCGGCGGTGCACAAATGCTGCGCAGCTAGCGCCATTCGACGGCCAACACCGCGGTTCCTGGTGTGTCCGCTGTGCCGTGCGTGTGATCATTGCTTGTACAGCCCTCTCGCAGTGTCCGGAGCAAGTATGGTGGGTCTGACACACCGGTGTCAATGTGTTCTTTTTTCCATTTCCAGGAGTGTAGATTATTGCAAAATTCCATTTTAAATAATGCTGCCACCAGTACACAACAGGTCTGCCTCCATCAGTTTTCAAACTAAGTACATTGTCAGACTGTCCAACACACACTGCTACTCTCCTCAAAAGAAGTAACCTCTCCGGCTAAAGAATATAATATTACAGTGGTTGAGTACATTTATCAAATTGGCACTTTCATCCACATTTATGACCAAAACTACCTGCAAATCGTCATGGCATATAAGACAGTCCCCTTTCACATGTTCTTTCCAATATAAACGAATGTCACATGCTTACTGCTTTGTTTTCGTGAATGGGGAAATAATAGCTTCGATATCCAGCGTATAAGTTCTCTAACGTGATGAGCTGAATATTCCGTTCTGAGGTAGTCTAAATTTAACTTCCTTAATAAAATTTGAGAACGTTCCTTCACTGAAGCCACCATTCTAGTGTCTGCTTTGTCAACTTCCCATTTTTTATTTTATTTTAACTTTTTTTTTCTTTTGAAAGAATACGTCACCATTTAACTGTACATTGCTATGTTCTTCTTCTGTACATATTTTTCTTCTCTACGCTCTTAGAGTTAGGCTTTTATGCCGTTATCAAGTGCAATGCTCTTAGACCATTAGTACATCATACCTGGTTGGGTCACCCCAAAGATGATTTCCTGTGCACGATAGTGATACCATTGGACTATAACATCCAACAATTGAAGAATCTTCATAGGTCACGAGTATGGGAATGACAATTTTTGTTTTCCAACGTTTAATCAATATCACCTAGCGCCATAATTAATTATATCTCCGCAGTAAGACGGAACAACTTCTCGCAGCAGATGCGTGCTCGGCTAGTGTATATTGTCACCATCAGGAAATTTCTAGGAATTCAGTTTCATAGCCCTCTACATCTCGTGTTTCCAAACAGAAATTAGTTGCTCTGTTGGTATTGCATATTCTCAAATTAACCTCCAGTAGAAAAATCCGGTACTGAGAAAATTATTAGAGTAAATTTAGGCTGAAATACAGCCTCAATAAACAAGTAAAACTTTTGCTGCTGGAACGAAAGCCAGAGATTATAAACGAACATCATTGCCAAGAACGTTACACATCATTTGACAAAATAATGACTTATCTGAGCTCAAATAAGTTATCAGGACAACTAAAATCTGTGACAAGTGTAATAACAGGAGCTTTTGTGATCTTGGGTTAATAAGTTGTGACAGCTAGAAATTAGTACCATATTTCTAGGAAAATCTGCGCGCTACCAAAGAAGGAGCGAGGGATTGAATGTTTGAATGTGAGAATCACAACATGATCAATGTATCTCAAGAGTGGAAATCTGGTGTAACATTATACGAAAAAATAGAGGGGAAATGTAGTCAAATTAGTTTGTTGGAAGTAAGCATAGTTACCAGAAAAACAATTCTGTGATATCATTTCGCATTGGAAGGAAGACTAAAGAACATCCAACACAGATCGGCAGTATTCATGAGTCTGGAGAACGGTTTTGACTACACAAGTGAAATTTAAATCCTTCGAAGAAGACACACAGGAGTCATTTACAAAACTCATGAAAACCAATCCAGGGCAAAGAGCGACGCATTCATGTTTGCCTTCATACATGCTTCAAGTTTTTTGTAACCTTCTCTGTAGCTTAAGTTGTGATCCATAGAAGAAATGAAGAGTGTGAAAGAAAAAACTGCGGGAGAAAAAACAATAACACTCAAGTTGCTTACTTATTTAGTTTATTCGTCCATAGATAAACTACACTGTCGTATTTGACAATTCATTGTAATGCAAAGAGATGAAAAAGCCCTTGAACAGGCAGAGAGATTCTTTCGTGTTGTAGCGACAAGTGCAATTTGCCAAGCACACAATTTGTGAAGGAGTTTCTGCTTTCCTAAGAGATTAAATAACGGATTCCAGGTAAGACATTTTGTCCCACTTTCCAGTCTATTGTTTTATAGGTACTGTACTCTTTCTCACTCACAGGATTTGAAAATATTCTGGAAGTAAATCACTCCATATGTCAATTGGCCATTGGTCTGTTTAAAACTCAATTCTGAAAAATTCTCTTATTCTGTTGGACTGTATAATTACATCGTAGAAAAAAGAGATCTCAAATATCTGTAAACAGCATTGTTGATTTGCATACTCTTAAATTTTTTCCCCAAAATTTAGGTTCAGAATTTCTTGGTCATTTATCAGTTAGTTGTGGCCAAAACGGTACGTTTATGCTGTTAATTTAATCTTGTCTGAAACAATAATTTTACACGTTGCTTCACATGCCCCACACAGCTGGGTGTAGAACTTTTCGTTTTCCTCTGCTTCGTATTGTCTCTTCAGAGTTCCGCACAAACTTTTATAGCGGACAGACGTGCTCAGTTTTTTCGAGTAGTTTATAGACTTGCTCTTAGCGATGCTATACGTGTACTTCACAAACAATCGTATAGATGGTCAACGAGGATGGGCAGAACTCAAGACGTTACAAATAAAACTTCTAACCCAGCAGCACGAAATTAAGCTCAGTAGTAAATGATCGCAATATTGACTAACAATTTCGAATTAAAAATAAATAAATAAAAGACTCTATATCTCAATAAGAGCCAGATTACAGTTGCAACATAGCGATCTCTACGTCCTGTAGTGTGAAATGACGATACACAAAATTTTTGTACGACATTTTACTTACTCTTTTTGCGAAAACCAAGGTTACGAGTATCGCCACCTCTTTCTTCTCATGACAATCTTACACAGTATATAAATGTTTCACGTTCCAGTATCATGTGCTGGTGGTGAGAATCGTCACAGTTTACTTCTCATGTGACTGTGGTATTGTTCACATCGTTTTTCCTCTTTTATTATCATGAAGAGTATTATATCTTCATCAGATGCGGCTTTTTTAATTCACGTTTCCATCTATTTTTATGGGCCTGTACAAAATTTATGGTCGGTAAGTTGAGGTTACATTATTTTTATGTTGATTTTGGTCTCTATTGAGGCTGATTCATGATGAAAATAAGGCTTAATACTTAGAACTATTTTTAAACATTTGTAGATAGCGCATTTCTTCTTCGTAATGCTAACCGCTTACTTACGATATTTTTTCTCATTTCTGAAATAAAATATGAGTTCAGTTTCATTTTGTCATTTATCCAAGCCTGTGGATAGAACGAACGTAATTTCAATATATAGAGAAAGCCAGGTTCTCTCTGTGTGCTGGTTTTATCTTCGGTGGTTCCTCTGTGTATACCGGAAACGTCAGTCACCAGACCATCTCGTAATTTTCCAACGTCATATCTTTGTAGTATTGACTGCTTTAAGTTCTTCGACCAAGTTACTCATTTTTTAGTAATTACAGGTTACACGTGTACACGTTCGTGCCAGAGCCAGTGTTATTCGTGCTTACATACCAAATGTGCCGTCCCATCGTGGCTCCATGATCGGTAGTTAAATTCTAATCCAGGGCTTGATCATCTAGGGGCAATGCGACGAGGGAAAATAAAAGGTAGTGGCTTCATCGAAAGAACTGCGGAGGAATTCCAATGGATCAGGGAAACAACTGAAAACCTAATTCAGAACAGACGACCGAAAGAGGATTTCAGTTTCACACCAGATGAATATAACTCCAGTGGCTTACTATAAATAGCGCCACCACCCTCTTAGATTAATTGAATTAGGATTTATGGCACACTTGCAGCCTTGTCAACAAGGCTGTTATCGTTTTGGAACACGGCAGCGTCCACCATACCTATCTTGAAGATTTAGAACAAATAATAACGCCTGGACATTGTTGTAAAGAAATAAAATTCCTCGTTCATGTTCACTTGAAAAACACTCTGCACCCTCTACTTTACCGAACCATCTCCAGCCTGAACTATGAACTCCATAAGATTTTTTGGATGGGTCGGGGTGGGGAGTGGGGAGTCGGTAGCATCATCAGTCCCCTGACAGGTTCGATGAGCCCACCACAACTTCCTCTCTCGTACCATTCTCATCTCAGAGTTTCAACTGCAACCTGTGTTCTCAATTATCTTTCGTACACATTCCACTCTCTTTCCTCCCCTACAATTTTTAATCGCCGGCCGGTGTGGCCGAGCGATTCTAGGCGCTACAGTCTGAAACCGCGCGACCGCTACGGTCGCAGGTTCGAATCCTGCCTCGGACATGGATGTGTGTGATGTTCTTAGCTTAGTTATGTTTAAGTAGTTCTCAGTTCTAGGGGACTGATGACCTCAGCAGTTAAGTCTCATAGTGCTCAGAGCCATCTGAACCATTTTTTTAAAGTTTTACCACGTCCCCTTCTTTTCGATGTTTACCGTATGTTCCTCTCCTGGACGATTCGGCGGAGAAGCTCCCAGTTTATCTTACTAGTCAACCTTTTAGTCCTATACCACCTTATCTCAAACACTTTTCTTCTCTGATTTTCCTAAATTCCATGTATCGCTACCACACACTGCTGTGCTCTAAACGTACATTTTCAGAAATCTCTTCCTCATATTAAGAATGATGTTTGAAAATAATAGACTTCTCTTGGCAGCAAATAACCCTTCTGCCCGTGCTAATCTGCTTGCTTCGTCCGTTATGCGTTGTTATGCTTGCAAGGAAGCAGAAATTCTTAACTTCGTCTAGTACTTGATCCCCAATTTTGATGTTAATTTCCTCACTGTCCTCATTTCTGCTCCTCCTGTGACCATCTTTTTTCGGTTTAGTTCAATGCATGTTCTGTATTCTTTAGACTGGTCATTCCATTGAATACATCCCGTAATTCTTCTTCACTTTCGCCAAGGACAGCAAGTTATCAGCGAATCTTAACATTGATACCCTTTCACCATGAAATTTAATCCCCTCTCTAAAATCTCTCTTCCATGTCGGTCGTTGGTTTCTCGATGTATCGATTGAACAGCAGGTATCAGAGTTTACATGCCTGTCTTACACGCTTTCTAATCAGAGCACTCCTTTCTTCATGTTCAGTTCTTATTGCTCCCTCTTGATTTTTGTACATGCTGCATATTATCCGCCTTTCCAGAGCTTACTCCTATTTTTTGAGAATTTCGAACATCGTGCACCATTTTATAGTGTCTAATGCTTTTTACAGCTCGAGAAGTCCTATAAAATTGTCCTGACTTTTTTTTACATAAGTCTTGTTTCCGTTATTGAAAGCGTCACAACTGCCTCTTTAGTACTTTAACCTGTCCATAAGACAAATTGATCGTCATCTAATAGATCCTCTGTCTTATTTTCCATCATTTGTGTATTTGCCTTGTCTTGCCGTTTGGACACTATCAGTTAAGCTGATTGTGCAGTGTTTCCCGCACGTATCTGCCCTTGCTACATCTATCCGCTCTATCCTCTTTGTTTAAATGTAGAATTCACATTGCACTCTTAATTTTACCACCCTTACTTTCAGTTGCCTTTTCTGTGAGCAGAATCTTAGAAATCTTCACGTGTTTTCTATAGGCTTTTCTACATTCCACAATTTCCCTATTTTTGTTTTTCGTTTTTGTTTTCTGACGAAGATTTTTTTCTCGACTTTATTGTGATACTCAATATCGCAGCATCTACAGCCTCAGTGAACTTCAAATGCGTCTCATTATTCCTCTGTACTTTAGTATCGTACGTCATTGAGCATTGCGTCTGCCAGACGATATTTTTTTACACTTCAGCTTACTCTTGATCATTGCTAAATTGTGATCCGAGTGTATCTATATCTGCCTCCAAGTATGACGTACAATCCAGTAGCCAATCTCTTCACTCATTCCTATTACGGAGTTCATATTCTCCCGTACCGCGGTCTTCTGTTCCTTCACCAGCTACCAGTCATTGATGATTGTTAGATTATCAACTATTTACATATAAAATTATCCTTGCACTAGTTATACTTCAGAATGCATTTGTCTAGGTATCATAATTATTGAAGTAACTAACATTACAAGATCACAGGCTGACGTAAGCGCGAACAAAGCCATTACAAATTTGAAATGCTGGTACATTAATAACCGATGCAGTCGGCAGAATGTTGAATGTGAGCATGTAAACTTGCATGCATTGTGTTTTACAGGTCCCGGATGTCGGTTTGTAGGATGGAATTCCATGCCTGTTGCACTCGGTCCCTCCATAAAGCGCGGTCAGTGCTGGTTGTGGACGATGTTGGAGTTGTCGTCCCATGAAGTCCCATATGTGGTCGACTGGAGACAGATCCGGTGACTTACCAGGCCAACGCAATATATCAACACTCTGTAGAGCATGTTGGGGTACAACAGCCGTATGGTTGGTTGGTTTAGGGAAGGAGACCAGACAGCGAGGTCATCGGTCTCATCGGATTAGGGAAGGACGGGGAAGGAAGTCGGCCGTGCCCTTTGAAAGGAACCATCCCGGCATTTGCCTGGAGTGATTTAGGGAAATCACGGAAAACCTAAATCAGGATGGCCGGACGCGGGATTGAACCGTCGTCCTCCCGAATGCGAGTCCAGTGTCTAACCACTGCGCCACCTCGCTCGGTGCTCAGCCGTATGTGGGAGAGCGTTATCCTGTTGGAAAACAGCCCCTGGAATGTTGTTCATGGATGGCAGCACAACAGGTTGAATCACCAGGTTGAATTACAGATTTGCAGTCAGGGTGCGTAGAATAACCACGAGAGAACTCCTGTGTCATACAAAATATCATCCCAGACTATAAAGCCAGGTGTAGGTCGGGTTTGTCTAGCACGTAAACAAGTTGGTTGAAGGCCTCAACTGGCCTCCTCCTAGCCAACATACAGTCATCACTGGCACCGAGGCAGAACCATCTTCCATCAGAAAACACAATGAGCTCACGCGCGACACCAATGAGGTCGTAGTGGCCGTGATTTGGGGTCAGTGGAATAAATGCTACAGGGCGTCTGATTCGGAGCTTTCTTTGAAATAACTGACTTATAACACTTCTCTGTGTCACGAGGGGCCAACTACCGCTCAAATTGCGGCTGTAAGTGCAATACGATGCACCAGGGCCAAACGCCGAACACGTGGGCTTCCCTGTCGTTAGTACCACGTGGCCTTTCGGAGCCCGGTCTTCTTGTGACTGTACATTCTCGTAACCACCGCTGCCAACAATCATCTATAGTGGCTACACTCTGTCTTTCAGTAACATCGCAGAAGGAACATCCAGGTTCTCGCAGTCCTGTTACACAATCTTGTTCAAACCCAGTGAAGTGTGGATAATGGCGTCTTTGTCTCCTTAAAGGCGTTCTAGGCTAACATCAATTCCATGCCTGCATTCAGTCTCAAAAGTAAATAACACTCACAACCGTTACAGCGTGTGTTCAAAGCAAACATGATTTGGATCCTCATTGTGGCGCTTCTAGCGCCACTCTTATGCGACTGGCGCAAAGGGAGAATATACATCGTCTTTCAGATGCAGAAACACGCCTAGCAACTTTCGTTTACGTCGCATAATTCCTTCTTTTCCGCCAGTATACTTTCCTTACCTCTTAATCTTCGTCGACATGTATACCTGATATTGTTGCTGGCGCTAGTTTGCTGTCGATTCTGATAAGAACAATCCTATAACTGAACCGATCACAGCAACTCTCTCACTTCCATACAGAGCCGGTTCATGGCCGAAATGACACAGCCGCCGCTGAGAAAGGCGCCATAGGCACCCAAGCGGGAGATTCGTATGCAGTGCGTTTCACACTTAGTAGCGAAAACAGACGCGATTGAAAGTGCGCAAGAGAAAGAGGGAGGGTGACGTCAAATTCAAGTTGCTTGTGTGGAAAAATGTTGTCAAGCTGGCCTGGTCCTACATTCCCATTCATGATGCACCTCATTCCCGTTTTACCATTTTCAGCTGCTGTTGATACTGCCCTAGATTCGTGTGGCCAGAACTACTTATCTTGAAACTTTCTGGAAAGTTAATAGCATGTGCCAAACCAGTACTCGAACCTGAGATGCTTGCATTTCATGGGCAAGTGTTTTACAGACTGAACTACCCAAGCACGACTCACAATCCACTCTCATGGAAGTAATTTCGTCAGTGCCTCAACTTCTACCTGCCAAACTTCACAGAAGTTCACCTGCATATCTTGAGGATCTAACACTCCTGAAAGAAAGTACATTACCTAAAGCCTGAGGTATTGTTTCCAGTATGAATTTTCACTCTGCAGCGGAATGTGAGGAGATGAGGTACTGGCGGAAGTGAAGTTCTGAGAGGGGCTCCTCAGTGTTGAGGATCGCCGATCCAAACCAGACCATCACCAATTACTTGACACTTCAGGGCCCATCTTGAAAATCGTTATTGGTATTTAATGAAGCGCCAATGAACAAGATAAGAACCTACTTGTCATAACTTCATCCGCCTTATAAAGCCCACACCTTTACCGACGATCACACGTCTCCCATTTCCATACCCTTCCCTACACACAGTATCCTCATCCTCCTTTCTACAGGCTACAGAAGAGAGTTGGCGACTTTCATGGTCTGTATTACAATTCGTTCCATTAGAATATGCTTTTGCACTGGGAGAGAGGCCAGTGGCTGAGGCAGCAATGGGAGTGATACACATCAGAACTCAACTTCTTACAATCTGAGTTTTTTGTTTCATTTCAACAACCTCTAAACATTTCGACAAGGACTCCTGCCGATGCTAGTGGAAACCCCTGCAGGCAGATGACGGATGTAACAGCAGATATGGAATAACAATGAAAAGTCCAGAGTGGCAGAAGAAGCCGGCGACGATGAAGAAGATTTTGACGAACGAAGGATGGGCTGTAAGGGATCAAAACAACGAAAAAAACGGAAAAATTGAAAACGAGAAAAATTTAAACAAAAAAGACAAAAAATATAGCTCAATTGGTAGAGCACTTACCCACTAAAAATAAAAGTCCCAAATTCAAGTCCAATTCCGGCATACAATGTTAATCTGATCAGCACAGACTCCGCAGCAGACTGAAAATTCATTCTGAACACTTACGTTCTTTCCGTTTCACTTCACTGGCCACCACTATAAATGGTTTCTATTTTAATGACAGTAATATGATACTCTCATATAACTCGACAACTAAATGGTTACTACGCTATAAAAATATAAAATATCCTGGCAGGTTCGAACATGTAAATGTTTCCTGCTTCTATCCTCTCTAGAATTTTCACTACAGTGGCGACATAAAACGCTTTTTCCTTGCACCTTCGCAAAAAAAAAAAAAAAAAAAAAAAAAAAATCGTTACTCTAATGTATTTTCTTTCGTCAATATGTTATTTAATTTAAGGCCCACATTCCTGCAGCTAATAATGTCACCCTATAAAAATGCAGCGAGTAACTTTATTTCATTTAAATTAACCAACGAAGTGTCAAAGCATCACAACTAACTTTACTCATGAGAAATGTATATTATTTTGTAAATGCATTTAGGATTCTTAGGAGATTATCAAACATTAGGTCTTGAATTTCTTTTAAACATTCCTTAGGAATGATTTATTTATAATCATTTTCGACTTGATTCAAATACACACAAAGAAACTACATTTATCAGCATAATGCACAGGCGTCGTCCCCATTTTATATAAAATTAAATTTACCAACATATCTGTCCGCCCTCTTAGCTGAGTGGATTTTCTCCTTTCTTAGTTTAGGT
The DNA here is from genome assembly GCF_021461395.2 of Schistocerca americana. Classification (NCBI taxonomy): domain Eukaryota; kingdom Metazoa; phylum Arthropoda; class Insecta; order Orthoptera; family Acrididae; genus Schistocerca; species Schistocerca americana. Next base: position 358,826,734 of record NC_060123.1, read on the forward strand.
AGAACTGTTGGGATAAGCTAGGTTAAGGGCCTTCGCCTGAAGTGGTGCAGAATTATTTTTTTTTAGGGTCGAAATGGCGGTGGCAAATAGTCCCTTTTGTTTAGGTTCCTTTGTAACCATGAAACGAAAGCGGTCAGCGCCTCTGACTGCCATGCTGCAGGCCCAGGTTAGATTCCCGGACCGGTCGGAGTTTTTCTCCTCTCGGGGAATAGGTGTTGTATTCTCCTCATCATCATTTCATAATCATCGACACGTAGTTCGCCCAGTGTGGCTTCAACTGAAAAGTCTTGCAGCTCGGCGGTCGAACTTCGCCAGGTGGGGACTCCTGGTCATCAGTGCCATACGACCATTTCATCAGTGTATCTATACTGAATAGTGATAGTAGACAGGTGGGTATGTTCACACAAAAAACGTTGTTTAGGATGGTAATCTCGTAATCACAAGTTTGTTTATTCATCGAAGAAACAGAGATGAAGAAATTCATTACTGATAACCACTGCACAGTCCACAGCATACCCGACAGGTAGTCTTAGCTCAAAGCACTGAATGTGTCGAACTGGAAAGACTCTATTAAACTGCACAACTCCAAAATGAAGAAAAATAATTCATCTCTGTAGGTATCAAGTCTGCTCCACGATTTCAGCTCTATCCCACGAAAAACCCTGTTTCATTTCTTAGAAAAATCAAATTTGGAAATCTATACAAATATTGCATAAGCCCTGAAGGAGAAACCATTTACCGAGAAGTAATGGAAGAAGAAAGCTGATTTCCATCAAGGTCAGCTGGACAAAGCCACAAAATTTCAAACCCATGAAATGAAATAACAATATAAAATTCAGTTCCACATTTCACACAGTTGTGCTCTGCAAATTTATTTTATACATTTTACTTTTACATTTTACTTTTATACGTTTACTTAATACATTTTACTAACTGTATTGGAGAATAAATTCTCTTTATACTGAACACCGTATGGTAACCCAGAATTTCTAATAATGAAAATTCTTAAATAAATATTACTGAACATAAATTTCATACACTAAGTAAATTCAAATACGTCCATCCGCAGATTATCCGAAAGCACGTCCGTTCATATCCAGTCTCAGCAGCAACGTGTGCTTTTACCGGATGAGCTGTGACCATCCCTCGGTTTTCAGCGAAGAGGATGTACGCAAAGATGATGATCCCTGTATCAATTTAAATGTATTTACCTGGTCAAACTAAACCTCTCTACCTTTCTAAAACTGCATTAGCAGACAAACATAAGGCCATCCTCATAAAACTCAAATTTGCTCATCTCAGTTGCGCGTACTGGATTAAATAACAGGAAAGGTATACAAGAACAAAAAATATCAACAATCGATGTAACTACGAAGGATAAACTGACTGATTCCTTCTGAGAGGCATGCTTCCCTCACAAATTAATGAGGAGTGATAATGCAAAATAGGACTAACCTGCAATTGCTGTAATATATCTGATGGATCCGACTCTATCTAGAATGAGCCTTTGCATTTGCCTTTACAGATTTTCTAGCTTCCCTACCACATTCAAATTTCTGGAATTCGACACCCGGCTTGTAGTATGTTATTCTTTCGTTGGTTATTCAACGCTTTTCTAGTGGTTACCCCTCCCTCGGAATCCCCCCCCTCCTCCCCCCCCCCCCCCCCCCGAGAGACCCAAATTTGAGACTAATCTGAGAATGTTTTGGAAGCGGTGAGATCAACATGACACGTTTTTCAATTACAGGCCACATGACCTAATGAGATATCTTCTGTGACTCTAACTCACTGCCTTCTACATCCTCATGCAGTTCATTACGGCTGAGTCTTCCACCTTTAGTGGCTCATTCTCACTCCAAGGACAAGAGGTTCTCTGAAACTCTGTCCGCTCATCCACCGTCTTTGACAAAGTCGTTGGAAGAACGATGGAAACTCCCTTCACAAGAAGTCTTCGGCGGTCATTGCTGATGATTTTTATTCAGAATTTATACGGGAAATCTTCGAACCCCAGGACCCTGCAAGTCCTTCATCGCTGCCCCTGAACCATGGGTCCGTATACAATTTGTTAAACCCCTCGCGACTCGTCGCAAAACACTATGCGCCTACTGTCAGCCATCGCTCAGTTGCTGCGTTGTTGGGACCATTGAAACGGGGGTTTTACGTGCCGCTGCGAATAGTGACCTTTTGCGAAGTACCAGAACCTAAACGTCCGTTTTGAGAAGGTTCCTTCGCAATGTTCGCTCGGAAATCGGTTGCATTCACTCACACCAGCAATTCCTGTCGAATTTGAAACTGATTACCGTTGACAAAATATGACTCTTGTACCGTTCCTGTAGTTCACATTCTTTTCACACTGACTGTTTTTCAGGTATTTGTCAAATTTGAACCACGAACCGCAAGAATGGACATACGTTATAACTCACATCGTCTTCATCATGAAATGTTAAATCATTTCTACGAAAATGCTATCATTTTATAAACGGTGACTTACGCCGCCTGCGCGGAATATTTTGTGGTTGATTGCAGGTGTCCAAAGTGGTTAAATCTAATTCTAATCTATAAAGATCGTCATCCTCATTTGAAGTTCCAAAATATTTCACTGGTGATATTTACCGTGGCTCTGCCCTTTTAGAGATAACATTTTCGTCTATCGATGAGGAAGAACAGAGAAACAGCTTTGAGTTCTCATGAGCGTATAGCTCATTTCAGCTGTGTGATTATGTTTTCATGTGATTTTCCTGCAGCGAATGCTGTATTGAAAAACAAAATTCCAGTAATTGCTTCGCGCTTTGTTTCGTTTATTGCCTGTCAGCGACCTCTATTTCAGCACTCACGTCAATAAAATCTGGAGCAATATATTCATTACTAAACAAATACGTCAGGCAGAAATGTTTCGAAACCCTCACTGCATCTGCCACAGCACGTCTGGTAGCTGCGAGTCGCAAATTTCTCGCCATAATAGTAGCCGAAAAATATGGCGCAGGATCGACTTTCGGAAGGACTGTGGTTCAGGTCCTCGTCCGCGTCTCCCCAAATTTCTTTATCTCCTTCATACCCTGTAAGCTACCTAATAGTATGTGGCGTAAGGTACTTCTGGTACCACTCACTGATCCACTCTACACTGTTTCACTCTAGCATGCACGTGGGAACAATAACCGTCGGGAAGCCCTATGGGCTCTAATGTCTTGAATTTTCTCGTCGTGGTCATTATACATGCGGGAGGAGGTAATATGTTGTCCGCCTCTAACCGGAAAGCGCTCCCTCGAAAATTCAACAGTAAACCTCTCTGTGAAGCATAACGCCTCTTTTGTAACGTCTGCCAGTGCAGTTTGTTCGGCATCTCGGTAACGATCTCGTGCCGACCAAACGATCCATGGAAGAAGCACACTGCTTGTTGTTGGATCTTCTCTGTCTCTTCGATTAGCCCTACATGATAAGGTAGGACTAATAGAAGATGGATAAACAGTACTCAAGAATCGAACAACTGCCTTGTAAGCCACTTCTTTCGTGGATGAGTTACATTTTCTTACGATTCTTCCTACGAATCTCAGTCTGGTATCTGCTTTTCCTACTATTTGTTTTATGTGGTCATTCCAGTTAAGGTCACTCTGGATAGTTACTCCTACATATTTTACGGTAGATTCTGATTTCAGGAGTTTCTCATCAATAGTGTAGTTGTGTCGCTCTGGCACAATATTTCGGCCATGTAACTCGTTGCCTTCTTCAGGTGCTACCTGAGACTGCCGTATTGGAGGATCTTGTCCAGGCAGCACCTGAAGAAAACAACGAGTTACGTGGCCGAAATATTGTGCCAAAGTGACACAAACATCCATATGACAAAATAGTGTAGTTGTTCGTAGTGGTTTTCTTTTCCTATCTGTTCGCGATATGTTACATTTATTTACATTCAGGGTCAACTGCCAGAGACTGCACCATTCCATCCTCTGCAGGTCATTCTGCAAATCGATACTACCATATGCCGTTGCTGCTTTGTTATCTGTAATCACATCGTCTACGAACAGTGTTAAAGAGCACGCTTTCTACTACATCAATCCCTTACGTTGTAATTAACGCCCCAGTCGCACTTCCTTGATGTTCTCTTGAATTTATCTTGACATCTGTCGATTTTATTCCATTAAGAGCAACGTGATGAGTTCTTTCTGCAAGGAAGTCTTGAATCCAGTCACAAATCTCGTCTGATGCTCATAAGCTCGTAAGTTTTTCGCTAAACGGTGGTGCAGGACAGTGTTAAATGCTTCCTGAAGTCAAGAAAAACAGCACCAACCTGAGCAACGTTGTCTACACCGTTATGGATCCAATGGAGGATCAGAGAGAGCCGAGTTCCACAAGATCTCTGTTTGCGGAATCCGTGTTGATTTTTATTGAGCACCGTCATAATTCTTGAACATGAAACATGTACCTTAATTCTACAACCGATTGACGCTAACGATATAGGTCTACAAGTGTGTCCATCTGTCCTACTGCCCTTTTCAAAAACGAATGACCTGCGCTTTTTTTTCAGTCTCTAGGTACCCTTCGTTGCTCAAGCGATCTACATTAAAATGCTGCTAGAAGGGTAGCAAGTTCTTTCGCTGAGTCTTTTTAGAATCGTATAGGTAGCTCATCGTGTCCTGATGCCTTTCCACTTCTAAGTGATTTCAGGTGCTTTTCTGTTCCGCGACCAGTTATCTCAGTATGTGTCATTTCGACGTTCGTACAGTGATTGAAAGGAGCGATTGTGCTACGACCTTTTGCGGTTATACACTTTCGGAAGAGCGAATGCAGTATTTCGGAATTTTCTTTGTTCTCTTCTGTTTCGGTGTCAGTATGGTCTCTGAGTAAATGAATAGATGATTTCGACCCTCTTACTAATTTTACGTATGGCCAAAGCCTCTTAGGTTTTTTTCTCGGATTCTTTGACAAAATCTTACTTTCAAAGTCCTTGAACGCTTGTCTCATTGTTCTCTGTACACTCGTTTTCGCTTCGTTCAGATTTTGTTTGTCAGGTAGGTTTTGCATTCTCTTGAGTCTGAGATGAATCTGCCTTTGTTTACGGAGCAGTTTTCTAGGAGGCTTATGATCTCTGACACGTTTCTCTACGTTAATTGGCGAGGCAAAAACTGTGACTGATTGCTAATTAAACTAGATCACGCCGGGTTCATCCCATCATCCCTTCTGCATTGACTAGCACCGTTTCCCTAGCCTTTATTTTCACCATAAAAGAGCGCTAACTGAAACGTTTTGCGCAAATGTTGGAACTTTCGTAAGAAGATATAAGTATATAATATCTGTAACAGCTTTAGGGAAAAATTATTACATCTGGCTCGCGATTCATTTATGTATTTACAAAGTCTTTGATGCGATTTATAAAAATATTACAAACTTCGAACGGCGAGTAGTCAAGGCGCATCCATACGACTAGCTACCACATCCTTAAAAAGAAAAGAAGTCACAATGTCAACGATTCTAAAAAATATCTGACAGCCGTCATTTACATCTGTGTTGAAAATTCCCGGTAATTTAAACTGTCTATATCACTGGAAAAATATATTTTGGAGCGGCTCCACCTTGGAGTTCTTAACTAAGAACGACCTTGATTCCAGCTGTATACTAACTACCGATGTGATCCGTCATGTTGATGTGAATACAAGTCACGAAACTGTGCGATCTCATTGTCAAGTGGTAATATATCAGTACAAATGGCATGAATTCGTTCCAAAGTGAACTTACAGCATTATTGTTTGAAACTGAATGGGTATCAGAACTGGCCGACATAGATTTCTTTTTTTTTTTCTATACATCACGTCGAATATCTCTGTCATCGCCTGTCAGACACATAGGGGAATTACAATTACAGTTACAGTAATTGGACAAGTTGCTTTGGTGTCATCTACTTCCGAGAGTAGTTAACATGCGAGTGCTGGGATTATACTTGGCCGATTCACGCCTTTGAGCTTCATGGTGAGTACATTTACAAGCATGTGAAACGTGTATTGCGAAATAAAACATTAACTTATCGTTAAGCGCCAGTGAAACATTGACTATCAAGGAGAGTTCTTCAAAAATTTGGCTGCAAACTGATTGCACCAGACAATATACAAAAGGTGTAATAGTGCACATCCATTTTAAAAAGTAGCTCACAACATCAAGTATGGCAATTCCATCACTGCACCTAGCCCTTGACAAGCACACAGAACAAAAAAGTTAGTCATGAGCACTCAAGGAGACATTGCGGTAATACCATGGAGCATGACCACAAGCTTGATAAAGAGCTAATTTCGGAGAGGAAGAGTGTGCACAGTTTTCTTGAGGTATTTCCGTACCCATCTATTAACGGTAAGTGATGATTTGGTTGTGAAGAACTATGAAAATGGGGATATGTTGGTTGTTATGTTTCACCCACTGTTACAAATAATCTGACATTTTCTGTGGGATTAAGATCATGATTTAGCACATTTCGATATGTGTCACACTGCCTGGTGGTTCTTCAAATCAGAAACGTGTAGTGGATGTCAGAAACTGGGCAAGTGCCAGTCTAAAGTGCCAGATAACAAGGCATCACTGTTACCCAAGTGCTACACACTGTAGCTCTGTGGGTATGAACAGTGAGAGAACGGTGGCAATGTAGTCCTTCCTGCTCTTCTATTCGCTCTCTCTTACAGAAGAGTACTGGACTGAGTGTAGTCATGAATTAGTACGGATATCGAGTGAACCATCATGCAGTAGCACTGACCGTGTGAAATCACCAATCTTCAGGATCAACGGCTTCTAGCAAAACTGTTTCTTGTGAGAATGTGGAGGGTGAAGGACGAAAATTAAGTGATGCAGGGTCCACAATTACAAATATTCCCCTTTAGAGTGTAAGTGATCCCTGGAAAAAAGTTATATTCTAAGGCCCACACTTCGACTGAAAACATACAGAGTTCGTCCAATGCATACAAAATACTTGTATACTTGGTATGAAAAACACATGCCCGCCGTCAAACGAAAAATTGAGCATATACAGAGTGTTCAGGAAACGTAGCGACTAATTCCGAGGGGCTGCAGAGGGTGTCCTGAGGAACAAATCGAGCGACCACATCGGCAATGAAACGGAAGATAACAGAGAGAAGGGAGAAATACTGAATTCGGTCTTCCGAAGTTGCTTCACAACGGAAGATCGTAACACTGTCCTTCCTTTCAATCGTCGTACGAACATCGAAATGGCAGATATTGAAATAACCGTTCGGGTTGTAAAACAGCTACAATCGCTTAGTAGTGGAAAGGCCTCCGGACCAGATGAGGTACCTATAAGATTCTATAAAGATTATGCGAAAGAACTTGCTCCCCTTCTAGCAGTAATTTATCGTAGATCGCTTGAGCAACGAAATGTACCTAACGACTGGAAAAAAACGCAGGTCATTCCCGTTTTTAAGAAAGAGCGTGAGACAGATCCACACAATTATGGATCCATATCGTTGACGTCAATCTGTTGCATAATTATGGAATATGTTTTATGCTCAAGAATTATGACGTTTTTGGAAAATGAATATCTCCTCTATAAAAATCAACATGAATTCCTCAAACTAAGATCCTGCGAAACTCAGATCGCTCTGTTCCTCCATGAGATCCACAGCGCACTGGACAACGAGGCCCAGCTTGATGCCGTGTTCCTTGTTTTCAGTAAGGCATTCGACACCGTCCCTCTTTGCTGTTTAATGAAAACAATACGAGCTTACGGAGTATCGGAACAGACCTGTGATTGGACTCAAGACTTTCTTGCAGATAGGAACTCAACACGTCGTTGTTAAAGGAATTAAATCGACAAATGGTAATATCTGGAGTACCACAGGGAAGTGTGATAGGACCGTTGATGTTTACAGTATATATAAATGAGCTAATAGAAGCGTCGGATGCTCTTTAAGGCTATTCGCAGATGATGCAGTTGTCTATACCAAAGTAGCAACGCCAGAAGATAGTAAGAATTTGCAGAACGACCTACAGAGAATTAATGAATGGTGCAGACTCTGGCAGTTCACACTGAAATGTATCATATTGCGCATACACATGAAAAGAAATCCACTACTGTACAGCTGCACAATTGATGAAAAACAGCTGGAGATAGCTTATGCCGTAAAATATCTAGGCGTAACTATCCAGAGCGACTTTAAGTGGAATGACCATAAAAACAGATAGTGGAAAAGCAGACACCAGGCTCAGATTCGTCGGATGAATCTTAAGGAAATGTAACTCATCCACGAAAGAAGTTGCATATAAGGCCCTTGTTCGCCAGATTCTTGAGTATTGTTCATCTTGGTTGGTTGGTTTGGGGAAGGAGACCAGACAGCGTGGTCATCGGTCTCATCGGATGAGGGAAGGATGGGGAAGGAAGTCGGCCGTGCCCTTTCAGAGGAACCATCCCGGCATTTGCCTGGAGTGATTTAGGGAAATCACGGAAAACCTAAATCAGGATGGCCGGACGCGGGATTGAACCGTCGTCCTTCCGAATGCGAGTCCAGTGTGTAACCACTGGGCCACCTCGCTCGGTAGTATTGTTCATCTATCTGGGATCCTTGTCAGGTAGGACTGATAGAGGAGATAGAGAAGATCCAATGAAGAGCGGCGCGTTTCGTCATGGGATTGTTTGGCTGGCGAGAGAGCGTTACGGAGATGCTAAACAAACTCCACTGGCAGACGTTACAAGAGAGGCGTTGTGCATCATGTAGAGATTTACTGTTGAAATTTCGGGACAGCACTTTTCAGGAGGAGTCTGACAACATATCACTACCCCCCATCTGATTCATAGGAGACGAGGCCTTTCCAGGCAGCAGCTGCTCTATCTCCACTGGCGATCGTGGCTATCAGTGACGATCACTGGAAAACCAAATTGTGAAACATTCCGTTCTCTCAGCGTACAAAGTTCGCGTTTGTGCCGAAGGGGTGGCCTACAGCAGGTGTCGACGCCTATAACTTTGACGCTCAGTAGCATGGCTGAATGACATTTCCGGATACATTTCCTACCCTCGATTTGTTTCTCAAGACACCCTCTCCAAATCCACGAGTTGTCACAACATTTTTGGAACACAATGTGTGTGTGTGTGTGTGTGTGTGTGTGTGTGTGTCTGTGTAAACATACATCTATAAAAATGTACGTATAAACTGTATTCACTGGTGACTGATCAGTCATTCTATTGGTGCATAATAATCGCAATGACAAACGGTGCCGCATGAAATGGTTCAAATGGCTCTGAGCACTATGGGACTTAACATCTTAGGTCATCAGTCCCCTAGAACTTAGAACTACTTAAACCTAACTAAACTAAGGACATCACACACATCCATGCCCGAGGCAGGATTCGAACCTGCGACCGTAGCAGCCCCGCGGTTCCGGATTCCGGACTGCAGCGCTAGAACCGCACGGCCACCGCGGCCGGCGGTGCCGAATGAAGTGGCAGTGCTGCAAGTCCTCGGTTATACTTGTGAACTCGTGTACTCGCTGTCCTTTCTGCTCTGGTATAGTCCACTTGTATCCGGCAACAGACTCAAGTGGCGAGTTTTCGATTGAACGTGTAGCGACGGAGACTGGCAAGTCTCCATACGTACGGGGACGGCGAGTTCGGAGATGACTTCACAGGACACGATGACGAATTTGAAGAGAAAACACAGAGCTCATTTCTGATCTCTAGCGTGCTGCCAGCTTTTGTCGTCTCGGAAGACAGGAATGTTGACGACACCATACTCATCTCGAAGATGTGAAAAAAATGCTAACAGACTGATAATGTTGAAATAAATGTCTTGGCAGTTGTTCACAATAACCCGATGAGTAAACCAAGTTAGAGTACTAAACACCCCCCCCCCCCCCCCCCTTAAACATCACAGACCCACTCCATGCCTGAACTACACCCTCCAGAAACACTGAGATCGTCTCGTTCGGTCGCCCATGCACTCCACAGTATACGCCTCCAGTCAGTTACTGTCCAATCTATTTGTTGTTTGCCCCTCTGAAGACGTGCAGCTATATATGTTGCTATGAGCAGTACAATAATGCATGCACTTCTCTTCACAGTGTTCACCTGAAAACTGGCTTATACAGACTTGCTGCAGCTCGAGTCGGGTTTGAAATCGAATGGCATTGAGAGTGCGTGAGGCTCGCCCCCGTCCCTGTCGGTTGCGACATTTTTATGAACTCTGTTCTTGCGCAGTGTTACAGGCTGCGAAGGGTACACTGTTCCTTGTAGACACGTTGGACGGTCCGCGGTGTCACGCCAACAAATCGTGCAACTTCATTCACTGAGTGGTCATGGGCATGTGCGTCCTGGGTAACTTTTTTCTGCCAATCTGTCGCGTCTCCACTGTGCTGACCCCATATAACTCGCAGACACATATCACTTTCACTGTTATGACTTACATTAGCGATGGAGAATCACATGACCGTCTGATAACAAGTTCTAGGCACCTGCAGCACTCTAAAGCTACCAGAGCGTTCTTTCGAGGATGTGTCTAATGTTTCGTTTGGTGAGCTTATTTATTTGAGTGTTAAGTAGTGGGTGCGTTTTCCTGACTGTATTCCTTGTGAAAACAGCTTTGTTGTCTCTTGGAGAGCGTCGCTGTGTATTTACGCTGCGCTGCGCCTGTGTTTTTGCAGGTGACTGCGAAGGACTGCGACACGGACAGACTTCTGGGCATCGCATACTCCCTGACAGGCGAGGGCGTTGATCCCAACAACCCCGCCAGCAGCAGATTCCACATCGACAGGGACACTGGCGAGATATTTGTTCTCAAGGTACGTCTGCTCCTTCAAAATCCGTTCTCTTATCCCAGTCCTCAGAAGAAACTGTATCCCAAAATGCCATTTAAATGTGTGAGGGAGCGTAACTTGCATGAAGATTCTGCACTACACCCAGACTCGACAAACAACTGTGGAGTTCGTGGCAGAGGGTACTCCCCGTTGCACCGCGCGTTAAGATTAATGTCCATTCCATTCGCGCCTGAAACTGACTGCTTAAAAGCCTCTGAGAGTACTGCAATTAGCCTATCTTGCCTTCGTGAGTTGTAAGGGAGGACATGGAAGGGGTTGTTGTACTATTCTAGATTATTCGCTTAATATTGCTTCCTGAAACCTTTTAAGTAGGTTTTTACGGATAGGTCACACCTATTTTCAAATACCTGCCGATTCATACTTCTGTTATCCTCTCCCGTGAGTCAAACATATTACCATTTTTTGCTGTCTTTTTTTGTATACGCTCAGTATTCCCCATTATTCCTTTATGGTGCGGCTCCAACACATTTCAACTGTATCCTAGCACGAGTCTCTTGAGTGTCCTTTATGGACTGACTCCATTTTCCCACTATCCTACTTGTTAACAGAAGTCTGCCACTTATTTTCTACGACTAAGTATTTCATCGTTCCATTTCATACACCCACGAATCACTTCTACGAGTCGACTACTTCCAATGACACTCTTTCATAATTACGAAGTTGCTGATTCGACATTTCTACACATTAAAAGCAAATTTCCTCTCTTTCCACTGCGATGAAACCTTATGAAGGCCTGAGTGGGCATTTGTGCAACATTTTTTCAGGTGGTATCTCACGATATATAACTGCATCACCAGCAAAAATGTATGGTTACAATTAACATTGCCTATCAAGTCACTAACAAACACCTTGAGTAGCAATATCCCCTGCACATTTCCCTGGGGTACACCTGAAATTTCTTCAGCATCTCTCGATGACTGTCCATCGAAGATAACATGCCGCGTCATGCATTCTCAGATCATCCTCAAATTTTGTGTTTATTTTCCACGTAGCTGTACTTCCCTTAATAAGCCCTGCTGTGCTACATAGTACAACGGTCGGGCGATGTAGCGCAGTGGTGAAACACTGGGCTCGTATTCAGGAAGACGGTGGTTCGAATTCCCGTCTGCCCATCCAGACTCAGATTTCCCGTGTTTTCCTTAAATTTCTTTGGACGAATGCTGGGCTGTTTCTTTTAAAATGGCAAGACCGATTTTCTTCACAATCTGCGTTTGAACTCCGCTGACCTCGTTCTGTGCTGGAGGCAAATGCTTTTCACAAGAAATACTGCTTGTATTTCTTATCATAACACAGGCAATTACTCCAGTTGTTGCGTCAACGACAGCGTGATTATTAGTTTCCTCTGTGGTGTAAAACGGTTAACAAGGCATGTAAAAGCTATTGATTAAAAAAAACGCACAACTGCGAGTAGAACTCGCGTTCTGAGGGTTCTATAAAAACTTAATTATCTATGTAGACAGTTCGTCTGTAGGTTTTCATGAATGATCTTGCGAATATCAAAATATATGTCATACATGGCCGTATCTTTTGATTGCACTGAGTTATAAGTTTAAATTTTTTACATCGCCAAGGGACCGTACATCTTAATATTTGACGTAAATTTCAGTTTGATACCTCTCCACAATATATGGACAGCAAGACGAACAACAAAGTTACCCTCAAGGGTTAAGATTATATCGACTGAGGTACGAAACCCAAAAATGCTATCTTCAGTTCCATATACGTTATTTTCACTGCAGACGCAGTGTACGCGGCGAGTTTGCGAAATGCGGACAAATTGAAGGAAATGATCACTGAGTGAATAAGGACCAAAAAGTTGATATGGCTGGGCATACATTCCAAGATTAGTACACACACTTGAAGATGTAAATAAAACATCTTTGACGGTATACCTTTTAATATTGAAATCACACATAAGGACACAGGCAAGTGGGAATGTTATGTCTGAACTAATATTTTTGTTCCAGAATCAAGAGTTTAGTTAGCCGGCTGGAGTGGCCGAGCGGTTCTAAGCCCTTCAGTCTGGAACCGCGCGACCGCTACGGTCGCAGGTACGAATCCTGCCTCGGGCATGGATGTGTGTGATGTCCTTAGTTAGGTTTAAGTAGTTCTAAGTTCTAGGGGATAGATGACCTCAGATGTTAAGTCCCATAGTGCTCACAGCCATTTGAACCAAGAGTGTAGTTAGTTGGAGCACCATCATGTATTAACCATGTGATACATACAAGCGGCTTGGATGGATGACTTGGCGCAGTATCGAGGCGAGCAGCAGAAAGCTGGCAGAGAATATGTGGACATCATTGAAATCGAAAGCTGAGGTGCAATGCAGCGAAGGCAGCCGAGGACAACAATTGTGGCAGCAAGAACAACCAGCATTGCATCCACGGCCATCATAGTAACACCAGAGAGAAACACGGGCCATCTCTCGCCACTCAGGCAATAGAACCGGCGTGATGTGGGCTTACACGTGGTGGCTCTCCTTAGTGGTCTCAGCGATGCTCTTTCGGAGCAAGGGAACCGTCACTTGCAACCAGGGAACCAAACAGTGGAAAAGACACAATCGACCCCAACAACTTCCACACCTTTCAAGGAACCAACAGGGCGTGCTTATAGACCGGGGAACAATGAAGTGCATTGTGGGCCGTGTCAGACAAGAACTGAGTGTTACAGTAGTAATGCACCTAGTTAGATTTGGCATTAACAACATTTTTATTTATAGTAGAAATTATTTTTTTGTCCTTCTAATAATTATTATTGTTATTATTATTCTTATAATTATTATTATTCTCATAATTATTATTATTAATAAAAGTACAAATAATTTTGGTGATGGGAGGTAGAGTTGTAATGAGGTAATAATGTACACTGCCCAGTGTGTGTAAGAATGATGCAGTCTGCGTCTCAATTGTAGGTAACGGGCTACCATGAGATAAATAAACAAAAATCATTTAAATAGATGGAAGCTGAAGAACTCAACAAAATTGTCACCATATTTGGACGTCTTTTCTAGAAGTTATTATAGTTAAATGTTTATTTATAACACAGTTATAACCATTTTCAGAAATTTTACTAATACAAACGACATACCAATGGGTAGGTTATGACTTCAGCTATACGATGAGTCTGGATGGTATGTGATATGCACTAAAGTGGACAAATTATTCGTAATAATTAGCTCAGCTGGCCAAAGAATTAACCACAAAAACACTATCGATTAGCTTCAGCATGCTGACATTGGAGTAGGGACTACGATATAGTAATTTATACAAACAGAATTCGTTAAGTCTTGACTTAAAATATCTGCTTTGAGTAATGCAGTGCCGCAACGGCGAGCAGAATACCGTCACGTATTTGACTAAGTTCTGTGACTTCCTCCCAGAACGAATGAATATTAATAAATTAAAAGGATAAAACATAGACATCTAGCTTTGGGACAAGATGTAAATATATGTAGATTTATGAATACATTTATCAAATATGTATAATGTATACAAATCGGCATAAAAGTGTATTATCTCGATAAGGTGATCCAGGGAAAGTAGCAGGTTGGCTGCTGTGGTCGGTCATGTGACCGAGTTCTAGAATAAGCGAGCAGAGAGAGCGTCATGGTCTTTTACCGAGTTGTCTGGGACAGTAAGCTTGGTAAGACTGGATGATTCTCGCGCGCGCGCTCGGTATAACCGGATTTTGTTTATGTATGCATTTGGTTATATTCAAGGAAGTTATGAGCTTTTCCCACGCGCGGTAGTTCATATCCCGCATCGGCGGCCCAGGTCAGGGCTCACGATTGCGTTTCGCGTGCGATCCCTTCTCTCGGAACTGGAGTCCTTCCCTTTACTACCTCCACTTGAGGTCCACTCACGTACACCTCCATGGTGTACACCTCGGCCGAAGCTTCGTCTGGACCTTTTGCCTGGTCCTAAGCACTCCGTTAAACCCGACGCTCTCTGCTGTCACTTCCTTTCGATTCTTGACGTGTTCCGGGGCTCTGAAGTTGTTTACATTGACGGCTCGATAGCTGATGGTAATGTTGGCTTCGCATGTGCCCACAGATGCCACATTCAACAGCATTCCTTGCCCGCTGGCTGCAGAGTATTCACTGCAGAGCTTGTGGCCATATCTCGTGCACTTCAGTACATCCGTTCCTGTTCTGGTAAGTCGTTTCTTCTGTTCTGACTCCCTGAGTACCTTACAAGCTATCTAAATGTGCTACCCTCGCCATCCTTTGGTAGCGAACATACAGGAGTCCATCTGTGCCCTGGAACGGTCCAGTCGTTCAGTAATTGTCCTCCCTCCTAGGTATATCTTGCGAAGAGACCATGAGGGATTAGAGCCCACACAAAGGCATACCGACAATCCTTCTTTCCACGAACAATACGAGACTGGAATAGAAGGGAGAACCGATACAGGTACTCAAGGTACCCTCCGCCACACACCGTCAGGTGGCTTGCGGAGTATGGATGTAGATGTAGATGTAGATGAATGTTTTTGTGGACCATATAACACGTCGCGTCATGAAGCGTAGTATGTCATCTCTTGCTGGTGGTCCGCTGTCAGCAGTCTCTAAACGGACAAAGTCTAACTTCAATGCTAAGTAATATGACCCCATATTGTTCCCCGCATTGGCCACACCATTGAAGGAACTCCAGTCTAAGGATGGCAGTGAAGCTTATTCCCCAGTACCTCGTAAGTTCGAGAGTTGATGAGGAATCTTTCATGTCCATGAAGCCTTAGTTTTTGGTGGAGCATTTGGAGGACAAGTTTGGGGAGGGGGAGGGCTTGTTCAAAATGCGTTCTCGGTCAGTTTAGATAAAAACAGCATCCTTTGCCCAGTCACGGGCATTACTCGCTTGTGACAAGTTGGCGAATGTTTCTGTTACCATCATGCCTCATAAGAGCTTAAAAATAGTTCAGGGTATTAGATTCCACAGGGACCATCTTTTGCAGCCTGACGACGAGCTGCGCGCCAATTCAGAGCGGCGAGGTGTTCATTTCGTCCGGCACTTCTATTGAGGTCCGAGGGTTAATCAGGTTGCCACCGGTGCCTTCATCTTGGCGCCTTCGAGGCTGACATATTGCCCGAGAAGGTCAAGGTGATGGTCTACCACTGTGACGTCAAGCCATGTATCCCTCTTCCGACGAGGTGCTTTAAGTGCTGGAAGTCCGGCCATATGTCTTCCCACTGTACTTCCAGCGTCACATGTCGAGATTGTGGACGTCCATCAGATCAAAATACTCCATGTGCCCCACCTCCCATCTGAGTCAACTGCGGAGAGCGTCATTCAACTTGCTCGCCAGACTCCATGATTCTACAGAAAGAGAGGAAAATCATGGAATTTAAGACGCTGGACCGACTGACCTACACTGAGCTAAGAGGAAATTTGAGCGCCTACATCATGTGGCTATGACCTCCTCTTACGCCGCCGCTACGAGAACTGTTGTCACCCCATCAGTTCCTCGCATTCATGTCGCCTCTCAGAACCAGAAGACTACACCCACCCCCTTGATAGTGGGGGGCACTTCCCTCCATGTTGCTCCAGCACCACCTACTTCGGGAGCAACACCCCCCGTTTCCCCCCAACCATCTGGGACGTCAGTCCCCACTTCTGAGATGGAGAAGTGTAATTCTTCTTCGGCTCCTCTCACTAGGAAGGGGCCCCTTGGGTCACTCCCTTCTTAGGTTTCTGCTAGTGGAAACGACGACACCCACCAGTGGCTGAAGAGCCAAAAAGCAGATGGTCATAGGGATTCACGTTCATCCTCATTCCCGGACACTGAATCAGTGAGGTCGTCCCAGACAGGGAAACCCAAGGGGCAGTGAGAGAAATCCAAAGAGAAGGTCCCCAAAACCAAGGGAATTGCAGTGGCACATACACCACCGCTACCTACAAGTTCTGCATCTGCGGATGAAATGGAGATTCTGGCATCTACTGAGGACCTAGATCTCGCCAGACCCTCAGACACATTGAATATAGAATGGTCAGGCAAAATGTCTGTGGCGGCAGGTGACCCTGAGGCGTAAACTGCCTAATTGAATGTTCCATGCCTTCCCAGTCTCACGATGACGTCAGCCTCCAGTGGATTTGCGACGGTTTTTTTCCACCATCTGGTTGAGCTATGGCCACTGTTAAGTTTACACCTGCTTTCTGCATTTCCCTCCAGGAAACCTGGTTCCCAAAAATGCGGACCCATACCCTCCGTCGCTATAAGGAATACTACAGGAACCAGAGCGACTATAATCGAGTGTCAGGTGGAGTTTGCGGTTATTTCCTAAACTCAGTCAGTAGTGAAACTGTGCCCCTTCAAACCACTCTTCAAGTTGTGAGTTTCAGAATAAGAACGCAGGAGCAAACTGTCTGCAACGTATATCTTCCTCCACATGGTGCAATATCCCTGAATGTATTAACTGCACAGACTGATCAACTCCCTAAACCTTTCCTACTTTTCGGAGATTTTAACGTCAATAACCCCTTGTGGGGTGGCACCGTGCTTAATGGTCGAGGCAGAGATGCCGAAACTTTACTGTCTCAGTTCGACCTCAGCCTCTTAAATACTGGGGCCGCCATAAATTTCAGAGTGACTCGTGGTAGCTACTCGGCCACTGACTTATCAATTTGCAGCCCAGAACTTCTCCCATCTATCCACTGGAGAGCCCATGACGACCTATGTTGCAGTGACCACTTTCCCATCTTCCTGTCACTGCCCTGGCGTCAGGCCCATGGACGCCTGCCCAGATGGCGGACTGGGAAACTTTCACCTCTGCTATCACCGTTGAATCTCCCCCACACGGTAACATCGATGTGATGGTTGAGCAGGTGACTACAAAAATCGTTTCTGTTGCAGAAAACACGATCCCTCGTTCTTTCGGGTGCCCCCGGCGAAAGGCAGTCCCTTGGTGGTCGCCGGAAGTCACTGAAGCAACTAAGGAGCGTCGGCGAGTTCTACTACGGCATAAGTGGCACCCTTCCCTGGAGCACCTCACAGCCTTTAAATGGATCCATGTCCGCAGTCGCCAACTTATCAAACGACAGAGGCAGGAGTGTTGGGAGAGATATGTCACCCTCCCAAGTCTGGGCCAAGATCAAACGTGTTTTCGAGTACCAGAAACTCCGGTGTTAACATAAATGGCGTCTTATGTACCGTCGCAAACGCGATTGCCGAGCACTTTGCTGAGCACTATGCTCGAGTCTCTGCGTTGGAGAATTACTCCCCAGCCTTTCGCACTCTCAAACAGCGGCTGGAAGGGAAAGTCGTCTCGTTTACTAACGCCACAGTGAATCCTTTAAAGCCCCATTTACAGAGTGGGAGCTCCTCAGTGCCTTTGCACATTGTCCCGGCACAACTCAGATGATGAAACCTCTCTCATCTCCCTGTCATCTTCAACCGGATGTGGTGCGATGGCATCTTTACTACGCAATGGCGGGAGAGCACCATCACTGCGGTGCTCAAACCTGGTTAAAAAAAACCTCTTTATGTGGATAGCTATCGGCCCATCAGCCTCACCAGCGTTCTTTGTAAGTTGCTGGAATGTTGGGTACTGTAGTAGTGGCCTAATGGTTCCATGTCAAGGCGGCTTCCGTCAGGGTCGCTCTACTACTGATAATCTTGTGTCCCTCGAGTCTGCTATCCGAACAGCCTTTTCCAACGCCAATACCTAACTGCCTTCTTTTTTTGATTTACGAAAAGCGTTTTGACACCACCTAGTGACATCATATCCTTGCCACATTATACGAGTGGAGTCTCCGAGGACTGTCCCCAGTTTCTTATTCAAAATTTCCTGTCACTTCGTACTTTCCGTGTCCACGTTGGTGCCTCCCATAATACCCCCCCCCCCCCCCCCTCATATCCAGATATCCAGGAGAATGGAGTCCTGCAGGGCTCTGTATTGAGTGTCTCTATTTTTAGTGGCCATTAACGGACTAGCAGCAGCTGTAGGGCCATCTGTCTCACCTTCTCTTTATGCAGACAACTTCTGCATTTCGTACCGCTCCAGTACTGGTGTTGCTGAGGGACGCCTACAGGGAGCCATCCACAAGGCGCAATCATGGTCGCTCTACGCTGCTGCAGCTGTACAGAGCCATTGTTCAATCCCGCCTTGAAAATGGGAGTCTGGTTTATGGTTCAGCGGCACCCTCAGATCTGCGTTTACTCGACCCAGTGCACCACCGTGGCGTTCGCCTAGCGACAGGAGCTATTGGGACGAGTCCGGTCACTGGTGTCCTTGTGGAGGCTGGAGTCCCTCGCATGCACAACTGCTGGGCAGTTACGTTTCACACGTTCGTAGATCTCCTGCTCTCCTCAATCACCGTCTCCTTTTCCCACCCAGGGCGATTTATCTCCCACATCGGCGATCCAAGTCAGGGCTTCCAATTGCACTTCATGTCTGATCCCTTCATTCTGAACTGGAGTCCTTGCCTTTACCACCTATACTTGAGGTCCATTCACGCACATCTCCATGGTGTACACCTACGCCGCGGCTTCGCCTGTATCTTCCACGTGGCCGCAGCTCTCCACTGCCACTTCCTCTCGATTCTTTACATGTACCGAGGCCGCAAAGTGGTTTACACCGACGGCTCAACGGCCGATGCTCTTGAGCACATCCTTTCATGCCCTGGGGAGTCGTTTCTTCTGTATATTGAGTCCTTGAGCAGCCTAAAAGCTATCAACCAGAACTACCCTCGTCATCCTTTGGTAGTAACCATCCAGGAGTCCATCTATGCCCTGGAACGGTCCAGTCCTTCAGTGGTGTTTGCTTGGACCCGAGGTCACGTCGGAATCCCAGGCAACGAACTTGCTGACAGGCTGGCCAAACAGGCTATGCGGAGATCGGCTTCTCGGCAACTGCCTTGCGTTTGTTACTACGCCGCAGGGTTTTGCGGCTTTGGGAGACGACATGGCACAGCCTCAGCACGCAGAACAAAGTGCGTGCCATTAAGGAGACTACGAATGTGTGGCAGTCGTCCATGCTGGCCTCTTGCAGGGACTCTGTGAGTCTCAGCTGTCTCCGCGTTGGCCACGCTTGGGTGACACACGGCTACCTCCTGCGCCGTGATGACCCACCTCAGTGTCGATGTGGCGCCCGGTTGACAGTGGCCCATATCGTGGTGACCTGTCCTTCTTTGGCTGCCCTGCGACAGACTATTCAGTTATCAGACTCGTTGCCATTAATTTTAGCTGACAGCGACTCGTCGGCTAATTTAGTTTTATGTTTTATACATGATGGTAAATTTTATCATTCTATATAAGTTTTAGCGCATGTCCTTTGTCCCTTTGTTTTCTGCACTCTAATGCTTTTAGGCTGGATGTTTTAATGTATCGCATAGTGGCTGGTTTTTCCTTTTTATTGTCGTGGTCTGCCAGCTACGGTCATCTACTCTCTGGTTTTTACCACTTCTACCTGTTTCTTGCTTCTCTCTGTGGTTTCCTTTTCCTGTTTTGTGCATTGTAAAGTTGGTTGCCCTTCTGTCGATCTTCTGGTTCTTCCTTTCTCCTGTTCTTGTGCTGCACACCTTTCTTTTCTTCTGCCACTTGTCTAATCATTTTACCAGGAACAAGAGACCAATGACCTTGCAGTTGGTCCCTTCCCACCCCCCACCCTCCTCTTAAACCAACCAACCCAGGACACGTCGGAATCCCAGGTAATGAACTTGCCGACAGGCTGTCCAAAGAGGCCAGGAGGAAATCGCTTCTGTAGATGGGCATCTCTGAAACTGACGTGCATTCTGTTTTTCGCCGCAAAGTTTTTCGGCTTTGGGAGACGGAGTGGCATAACAGTATGCACAACAAACTGCGTGTCATTAAGGAGACTGCGAATGTATGAAAGTCTTCCCTGAGGGCTTCTCGCAGGGAATCAGTTGTCCTTTGACGACTCCACATTGCCATACGTGGCTCAGACATAGTTACCTCCTCCGTCGCGAGGACCCACCTCAGTGTCGCTGTGGCTCCCAAATGACAGTCGTCCACCTCTTGCTGGACTGCCCGCTTTTAGCCACTCTGTGGCGGACTTTTAACTTTCTCAGCACCCTACCTTCGGTGTCGGGTGACAATGCCTCAACAGCAGCTTTAGTTTTACATTTTATTCGTTAGGGTGGGTTTTATCTTTTGATCTGAGTTTTAGCGCATGTCTTTTGTCCCTCTGTGTCCTCCACCCTAGGGCTTTTGGGGGGGAGGTTTTAATGTGTTGCAGAGCGACTGGCTTCTCCTTTTTTATTCTCATGCTCAAGCAGCAATGGTAATCTGATTTCTTGTTCTTAATCTCCCCCGTTTCTTGCGTCTCTCTGTGCTTTTCTTGTCCTGTTTTGAACATTGTATTGTTTGTTGTCCTTCTGTCATTCTTCTGGTTCTTCCTTTCTTCTGTTATTGTACCGTACATCTAATTTGTTTTCTTCTTTCCCTTGTATAATTGTTCTTCTGGGAACAAGAGACTGATGACCTCGCAGTTTGGTCCCTTTCCCTCCCCTTTTAAACACACCAACCAACTAGCCCAGACTGTTAGGCTGTTTTGCTAATAGGTTCTGAAAATGGTCATTCGCGCCACAGTCGGTTACCGTTTAAGTTTCAGTGTGAACACAATCCATAACATATGGTGCAATGTGGAATGTGGCTTGGCTGTGTGTTCATCATTCTTGACTATTCATAATAATCATGGTCATGGTCAACCAGCAATGGTAATCTGATTTCTTGTTCTTAATCTCTCCCGTTCTGAAACGATTCTGTCATCATCCATGTCTCTAAATGATCAGCACTTTCAGTCATTTAATTATTAAATTCATGTAGAAATATGAACAAGAGACCGTCGTAATAATAGGGCCAAGATATGATCATTGCTCTATCGATTACTTTACGTTAATGGTTGTAGTAAATCCATTTAGAGTTATACGGTCATATTCTCGTACGTGTTTCCTATTTTTATAGCTGTAATAAATTTTCAAGTAGAATTTTGGACATGTACATTAGTCTACGTAGTAAGCCTTCCAATCCGATTTCAGATACGTTTTTTAAAGCCTAAGCTTAATCATATTAATGTTTCAATAATTATTATGCCAAGCCGGATCAGTGTTAAACGTTATTTGGGCCAAAAGGTAGTAGTACACAATCGACCGTCACACATAGTCGAACCAGAATCATTGTAGACATTGTGCACATCGTTACTGATGGGATCTCACTGAACACACAAGCGAATTATTTGTCCGAACTGATAGACCAATGTGTTTGTAGCCACATTACCCTTCGTACCACCAAAGGCACGACTTCCAGTAGGTAACGCAAAGTCACCGACAGTTAGTTCAGATCCGTCTCGCCTGTGAAGCGTTGTGGAAGTTCACTTGTCCCACAAGGCAGTCATCTATAATCACCGTCTACACATTGAGACTGAACCAGATCTGACAGCTAGTTACATCCATACTACAGGAATTGTCGGTAGCTGTGGAGATTAGTGATACTACCCTCCATAAAGGTAGCATCTGGGAATAGGATGGCTGACAAAAAATCCAGCACCATGGTGACCTAAGCGACAAACCAGTGTTGAAACCGTCGCTGCAGAGGCAAATCCACAATCAATAAGGTCCGCACATGTTGTAAGTACTAAGGATAGTGACAGTTGTCATGGAGAGTGTTCCATGGGGTCGTCTGGCTTTCCACATGCTGGCAGACCACCTGCCTTCCACTGATATAGAAGGGTCATATTATACACTGTTAAACAATTTTTTTCTTGACTTTCAGGTGGGTTTACCTTTCTTGGGACGCATTTCCAGCTATTGTGTCCAGCTGAACTTTTTTGATCCTTATCCTTGCATGTATTTTTTTCCTGAAATTTCTCCTCCTTCAGCAAAACCACGCTCTTTCATATTACGCAACATCAGCACACGCTATGGACCGGCGCAAAGCTTCAGTCTGTCACAGGCTTCGGCTATTTCATTCGAATCTGAAGCCTTTTAGTCACACCAAGAGGTGTACTTCGATAATGCACTGCCTGCCACATGCAGATGCATGGAACACAGTTTTGGCCTGTTACATAAAAATATAGCGACATAAAACTCCAACACAGTCCAGAGCCGTATTGGGGCCTCAGTCACCGCCAGCAGCAGTGGACAAAGATCTGTTGATGCTGCAACCCTTCACTGCAGCGCCACTTTCATATAGATCACCTTCCGACTGACTTCACCCACATCTAGAACATTGATCCCACTCGAGGCATTTCAAGACGTTTCAGTGTGACTCAGTAACACGGCTTCTTCTGCAACAGGCAGCGGCGAACAGCCGTATTTAAACCGCCCCAGGACGTCCTCTTCATCACTGAACAGCGGGGCACTAATATGACGTCAAGTCTTTGTCGGCCAGTGCCGTACATATTATGCAGCCGCCACTGCCGTCTCCAGAACCTGCACTATTAAGCATAGACTGACTGCCTTCGGTCCTGGCAGCCAGCCGTAGTACTGCCGACACTCGATCCGAGAGGTGAGGTCCACCTAGCTTCGTACCGCCACTCTCTAGCTACAGATGTCTGTACTCGATACCTGGAGCAGTTTTGCTGGCTCTGCTGGCCGAAGTGGCCGAGCGGTTCTAGGCGCTACAGTCTGGAACCGCGCGACCGCTACGGTCGCAGGTTCGAATCCTGCCTCGGGCATGGAAGTGTGTGATGTTCTTAGGTTAGTTAGGTTTAATTAGTTCTAAGGTCTAGGGGACTGATGACCTCAGAAGTTAAGTCCCATAGTGCTCAGGGCCATTTGAACCACTTGAAACTGCCGCCCCACTCTATTGTAGAGCTAGCGTCGTCCACTGCAATGCAGGCAGAGCAGAAACCTGTATGCCGCCTTCGTTGGGGTACACCTGTATTGGGTCATCTGTGCCAGCACATTCAGGTCTGATGGTTATCGCGTATCAACTGTAGTCTGCCAACTACAGTTACGCCACTCTGTGTATGTTTATGATTGTTAATAAAGAGCTTCACCAACAAGTTGGCTATCTACATTGTCAACACCTTCACCCACCTCTGGCAGATACACAGTTGTCTACACTCATTACATTTGGAGACAGGATAGCTATTGGAGTCTGCATGGTGGACCAACAGAAGATAATTTCACTTTCTTTCTTTTCCGTTTATGTGTGTTACACGCTTTTGGTGGTGGTAGTAGTAAGCAAAAAGTCTGTCAGCACGAGATTGGAAATCCAGATGATAATTCAGCGTTTGCTGGAGGAAGTAGCTCAATGAAGCTTTGCGTAGGGAAATATGGGGAGGCGGACATAGAATTGAAGTTCCATAATTACAGCACATTACTATGCCTAATAAGGTGTAGAAATGGGTAAATAGGGGTCCAATACGATTTTCAAGAGAATTTTATACCACTCCACCTGCAAAATAATGACAAGTTCAGGTAATGATGATGGAGGGGACAGTGATCAAGCACCCTTCTCACCAACACAGACCACAAAGACTCAATAATACTGGTGGCTATTGTGGCCAGGGGAGATGCAACGATTCATCCTCGTGCTGACAAAATCAGTCCCAGATGCTGTGAGCCGTGTAAAAAGGTGGCCTTACAGCTTGGAATATAGCTTTCACCATTGTGCCATGGGACGGATTTGGTCAGCCACAAGGATCACATAATCCTTAGCAGTAACGGAACCTTGCAGAGTAACAATGGGGCCCATATATGGCTGCCCGAATCATCACCGAACTCCCGCCATGCTTCACTCTTGAAATATAAACTCGACCCAAAGTTAGTGTGGAAAAAGATTCATCCAACCAAATGACATTCTTCCACTGTCCCATAGCCTAGGTTCTATGGCTCTGGCACCACGTTTTCCTGTGCAAGCTTTTGCATGGCTTTGGCACCACGATTCGTTATTCAGGCATTTGCATCACTGATGAGTGGTTTTGGAGAGCCAGCTTTCAATGTAATTCCCTTCGTGTTGTGTTGGTGCTGACAGAGTTTGGGAGTGCAACATTCTGCTATGCAGTGACATTTGCAGCAGTCATATTCTTATTTTTCATCACAATTCTCTTCAATGACCATTCATCACGATCACTGAACACACTTTTTCGTCCACATTGTGACTTAGCAGATGTTTCCCCACTTTCCCTCTATGCGGTGTAAATCTTAGATACGGGAACACCAAATTTAGCTACTTGGGTCATGGAAACATCCACCATACAAGCACCAGTTATTTGTCCACTGTCCAATGCGCACCATCACAATACATTCAAAACTACTCAGCATTTCCTTGACCATGCAGCTCCCTTCCCATCCTTGCTTCTTCCCCATTGCCCCTCCCCCTCTCTTTTGGTGTTCTTGTTCCCTTCCCGCCAGGTTTTCCCGCTGGGCTTTACATCAAAGTGATTGGCCTCTGTATACCTCCCATGTCATTTCTTCACCTTCTTTGTCAGATTGTATTGACGAAGTCGTCCGTGAACTGTCCGACAATCCGCGATGCCGACATTGCCGGTCAGCAGGCCCCATTCAACATCGTCCAGTTCCATGGTGGAGCATGGCTATTGCCAACGGTATCTGTGATCGTCGTCATGCCTTCCAACATCTTAAGTGGTACCTGTCCTCCACTTGTCTTATTATCCTTAAACGTCTTTGTACCAAAGCCCATTACTTGATCAAACAGAGCAGATAGGTGTGGGCTACATTCTGCATCCTCCAAGGTTGCCTGTGGGATTCTTTCATTCTGGTCCTTGCCCTTCCAAGTGGCCTTTGTACAATCAGTCAGTTCTCGGGGAACACTTCACAACCCTTTTGCGATGGCATTAGCGACAGCCTCCTATGCAGCAGCCTTCCTCCACTGGGAACAACGGGCTGAAGCTTCACCCTTATGTTCTATCCCTTGTCCCACGTCAGAAATCCTATAATGAACCCCTTTACCGAATGGGACCTTCTTTTGGCCCGTTCTCGCATTGCAGTTCCTGGTCCTGACTCCATCCATAACCAATTGCTTCAATACCTCAGTCCCCCACAACATAAACCTCTCCTCCAGTCAACAAAATTCTTCTTGGGTTGAGGCCGCATTGTCAACTATAAAATTGCGATGTTTTGGCGTCTATTACAAGACGCCGAAACGTCGTAATTTTATTGCTGACAATGCATCCTCAAACAGAGAATTGTATTGACTGTGACAGTAACCGCGGAACCCTATGTTTACATCTCCTCCAGTGTCTAACCATATTTGGCTCCAAGGAATTTTCCCCTCTCAGTGGAGAGACAGTATTGTGGTTCGTGTCCTGCAGCATGTCTCTTGATAGTTTTTGGCACTTTGCCTGACAAATGTCCTCTGCAAGTTACGAGAATGGATGCTGGCTGAAGGGCTCAATTGGGTCCTTCAGTCTCAGGATCTTTCATCCCCTTATTGGTGTGGCTTTCAGGAGGGACGGTCTCCAATTGATCGTCTGCTTCGATTGGAAACAGCAATTAGACAGGCTTTTTGTCAGTGCCACCATCTTGTCGAAGTTTGGTGCCATCACATCCTCATTACATTCCATGACTAGGGTCTCTGGGCCACCTCCCGATTTCTATTCACCAATTCCTGTCCCACCAGTCGTTCAGTCTGCGTTGTCACTATTCTCAGCTCTCCACCGACCCAGGAGAATGGCGTTCCACAGGGCTCTGTATTAAGTATCCTTTTTCCAATCACAATTAATGGACTTACGGCTTCAGGCATACCGTTTCTCACCACTGCTCTGTATGTGGATGAATTCTAGAAGTCATTTGGTGCCATCTGGTACACATCCACTTGGATACTTTCACATGATATTCAATTCTCTCTCCTTAAGTCGAGAGTGGTACATTTCTGTTGCCGTACTATGGTCCATCCTCATCCGGAGCTCTATCTTGATGCCCAACCCTTGACTTTGGCCCCATAGTTCCATTTCTTAAGTCTTCCTTTTGGCAACAAGCTTACTTGATTTCCCCACATCCGTCATCGGAAGGTTGGCTGTTTCCGTTAACTCAATTTCCTTTGATTCCTTGCCCACACCTCCTGGGGCACAGATGATTCGACACTTCTGCACCTTTACTGGGTATTAACTCTGTCCTGTCTGGACTGTGGTTCTCAAGTTTATGGATGAGCTGCTCTCCCACGCTACTCCTCTTGGGCACAGTTGACCACAGCGATATATGCTTAGCCACTGGTGTCTTTTGCACTAACCTTGTCGATAGTCTGATTCACCAGTCCCAGCTCCTGGTTTCCAATGCCATCGTTATCTGCCCCAAAAAGTGATTCAAATGGCTCTGAGCACTATGGGACTTAACTACTGAGGTCATCAGTCCCCTAGAACTTAGAACTACTTAAACCTAACTAACCTAAGGACATCACACACACCCATGCCCGAGGCAGGATTCGAACCTGCGACCGTTATGGTCGCGCAGTTCCAGACCGTAGTGCCTAGGACCGCTCAGCCACCCTGGCCAGCGTTCCGCTCTACTGCTCCCCACCCTTCCTAGTCTTTTTGCAGCTTCAGGCTGTCACCCACCTGTTGCCCACCCTCAGATGGATTTACCAGCTGGGCTCCACCTCACTTCTCTCCACTTTGGCTTCGATCTCCCCTCCTTGTCATCGTCCTCGTGTCTCTTCTAACCACCACCCATGGTTAGTTCCTCAGCCATGGATTCAGATGGATCTCTTCTGGGGACGAGAAGCTTACATCACTCAAATGGTGCTTCATTGTTTGTTCTGAATGCTCTTATGAGAGATTCAGGATGTCATTGTCTTTTTATCCTAATAGCTCTAAATCTGCTGATCAATCGGGATATGCTTTCATGTCTTCTGTTGGCGTGGAACACCATCTCTTGATTGCCATGTGTGGGATGTTTACTGTGGAACTGATGGTCATCTATTGGGCTCTCTGTTTTATTAAATGGTCCTCCCTCACCCGAGTTGTGTTATGTGTGGACTCAATGAGTGACCTTCAGGCTATCTGTCGGTGTTTTTCCCGTCACCTCTTGGTTTCTGCCATCCACGATCTTCTTTGCTGATCTTGGTGATACTATTTGTTTGATTGATTTCTTTTTGGTCCCTGGCCACATAGGTATCCTGCATAATGAACTTTTATCATCTGGCTCAGGGAGGCGACCACCTACCCAACTCCCATTCTACATGACTCCTCGGCGGCGAATTTGCAGCTTCACATCAAAATCTTTTTTGCTCAATCATGGGCTGACTCTTGGGAGGCTAAACTCCTGTCTAGTAAACTTTGCGTCATCAAGGAGACTCCCACCACGTGGCGTTCTTCCCTCTGCCTCTCCTGGCGGGAATCTACCATCCTCTGCTGTCTTCGTATTGGCTATACCAGGTTGACTCATGGGGTTTTACTCCACAACGAATTACCCCATTTTTAGTCGCAGAGCTCCACTCCAGGCTATCCATATTTTCCTGGACTGCCCCGCCTTTTGGTCCTTAGCATTATATATGCCCTTCCACCTTCCTTGTCTCGGGTGTTAGTAGTCGATCCCCGCGTGGTTATGTCTGTCCTTGGTCTTCTTCACGAAAGTGGTTTGTACTCTCTGATATAAATTCCAGAATTTTCGTCTCCTATTTGAGTCCTTCAGTTAGCTTAGTTGCTGGTTACGGAGGCCTTGACCTTGCCTTCACACTGGCGTGGTTCTCACGCCTTCTCCATACATTTTCTCTGATCTTCTGTGCTGTTTTGTTTCCCCTTTTCCTGTGCCTTCGTCCTTTGGTGTGGGTGTCAAGATGGGTCAGAGGCGGTGCTGGTGGTCCACCGCATGTAGCTTGGGAGCCTCTGCTCTTCCTGTTCCTACCCACCCCCCTCTTGCTCCATCCTCTTCCTGCTGCCCTGATGTCCCATTTCCCTCTTTGTTTGCACGTTATCCCTTTCCTTTGACTGGACTGTGGTGTTCGTGTTGTTTCTCCCTTGATTTCTGCCACGATAGATCATGGGACGGATGACGTCGCTGTTCGGTGCCCTTCCCCAAATCAATCAACCACCTAACCACAAAGTCTCAGGACACTGCTCTGACCACCGCTGACACTGCATCGTATTTAAGATATTGCGCAAAGGGTGAATGGAAGAAATGATCAAATGCCTCATTGATAGCCCTATTTTTTTTGTGAAAATGTAAGTATGATGTTATTTTCTTTTATGATGCTTTGCATCCACCCACGAAGTTAGGAATGTGGAGCGGTAAGTAATTGTTAACTGTGGCTCTTTTAAAATTAACAGAGGATGCTACATATGTAATTTGCAGTGAGCAGTTGCAGGATTCTCTGTTCTTTGCGGACCTTCGGGTAATGCTAGTGAATAGTTAAAGAATAAAGAAGAGTTCTGGGCATTAGTGAGAACGACTTACTGGCATAGTTCATGAACAAGGGAAATTAATAGGAAGTTCTGTAGACCGAAAACCAATTTAGATACACATGAATTGACGGAACATGATTATGCCAATACGGCCATTTTGCAGAAAGCAGTACAATGGGTGTCTGATGCGTTTTCAGAGTCGACCCAGATGAAACGTCACGAAAATTGCGGGTGAAATTCCTGAAAACTATGGGCGAAGTGCATCTCTAAATAACCTTAGAGATCCTGCCCAAGGAAAATCTAACTTATTTTAAAAAAGCGCACTAGATCTGACCATTCTTGCTTCCCTGTCTGAGAGGATAGCAACCTAAAACTGTCGCAAGGTTATGAAACCTCTGCAAGACAATGTGAAAATATATTGGACTGAATATTGCCAATGACTCATTGCCATAGGAACTTGCATACCAGCTGCCGCCGTAATTCTGATAATAATAAACATTGTGTAATGTCATCTTAGAAGTAGATTTGCCCAAATCCGCCCACTTACCTTACTTTAAACCAAGGGTCCACAATAGTCGTTTCACCACCAGTGAAGAAGCGACTCATCTTCAGTGAGATAAGGGAAGTAATGAGAAATAAGGAGAAAAACAAGATGTATTTACAAACTCCGTGTTTGAGCGTCATAATAGTACATAACGCAATTCAAAAAGGAAAGAAGGATAGCAGTTACGCAAGAAGTACGACAGTTGAATGAAAACTAATGCCCCCAAATTCGTTAATTGGGTTTGAATGGGAATATTTTAATAAATCAAAAGCAGAAATAATCCTTAGAATATTATCTTTAGTTACCAATATTCACTTTTCCACCTAATCACCAACCGTCGTTTCAGAGTTCGCTGCGTTGTGACGTAACGCTCTAAATGTATTGTTCTTCCACGATCAAGGAAATCAACGTGGATAACACCATTTGTGTCCCAGAACACTATGGCCATGATTTTTCAAGCCGAGGGCTGCGTCTTGAATTTCTTTTTCTGGGTCGAATCTTTGTGTCGACATTCCTTGTGCTTGCAGTTTCTCTCTGAGTGTTACGACGCTCGTCCTGAATCGATCTGTCAACATTTTGCTTGTAAAACACTGCGGTTGCTGTTACAGGACGTGCAATTTTTTGTTTGTCACGCAGGTCAGATGTTCCCGCCTCAAAATTTTTAAACTTACTCGCCCAACAACGCACAGTACTCACATCAACACATTCACCATAAACTGCTTTCATTCTCTGATGAATCTCCTTTGGGGCGACACTTTCTACTGTCAAGAATTCAATGACTGTACGTTGCTTAAATCGCATTGTTACACTGTAACAACACAACCGTTCAATGCTAAGGCTTCCCGCCTACTGGAGCTGTAGAGAAGAGGCTACGGAACAAGCCAGTACCTGCCGCATACCAATGCTGCCTACTGTTGAAGAGTCACGAAGGTGGATGCATTACTTTTCAGTCAACCGTCGTGTTTATTCCTAATTTGCACACTAAAATGTAAAGTGTAGAAACAATGGTAGACATACCAGTTAACAATCCAGTGGGCTGGATTAACCTGGAGAAGGAGAAAATGCAACGGAACAAAACTCCTCCACAGTCCAGAGCAGTAACAAAGCAGCAGTCACTGCCAGTAGTCACAGACGGAAGCTTCTCGACGCAGCAACCCTTCATTGTTAGTCCACTTCCGCGTAGACCCCTTCACGAGCAACACACCCACGCCTGGAACACCGGGCCTAATAGAGAAATTTCGATGTGACTCAGAAACGTGTCTTCTTCTGCAACAGTCGGCGCCTTACAGCGGTATTTAAACGTCCTCTCCCACCGCAGAGGACCAGAATGTCATCATCGGACAGCTGAGCAGTAGTGTGACGTCAAGATTGTGGCAGCTAGCATTATACTTATAACTCAGCCGCTACGTCTGTACCCGGGATTCGAACAACCAACAGCTGACTAACTGCCTCAACTCCTAGCAGCCAGCCGCACCGCCACTGGTACAAGAGACACAGTGAGGTCCATCCATCTTGGTGCCGCCACTCCAAAGCCTGCAAAGCGGTAAAAACCTGGGATAGGCCGGCCGGAGTGGCCGTGCGGTTCTAGGCGCTACAGTCTGGAGCCGAGCGACTGCTACGGTCGCAGGTTCGAATCCTGCCTCGGGAATGGATGTGTGTGATGTCCTTAAGTTAGTTAGGTTTAATTAGTTCTAAGTTCTAGGCGACTGATGACCTCAGAAGTTAAGTCGCATAGTGCTCAGAGCCGTTTGAACCATTTTTGAACCTGGGATAGTTCCGCTGGCCACAAGTTGCGGAACCACCAACCCACCATCCGGCAAAGCGGAAGTAGCAGAAAGCTGTAAGCTGCCGTCCTTGAAGAATGGCTGCGATGGTGCGCCTGTGTCAGGGTGGCCGCGTTCCAAGCGTCATCCCCCCCCCCCCCCCCCCTCCTGTCTACAGCCTACATACAGCTCCAACAGAATGAATTTTTCCCTCTCCAGCGGACTGCGCGCACATATAAAACTTCCTGGCAGATTAAAACCATATGGCGGATCGGGACTCGATCCCAGGACCTTTGCCTTTCGCTGGTAAGTGCTCTACCAACTATGCTGCCCAAGCGTGTCTCACGATCGCTCCTCACAGATTTACTTGCACCAGTGCCTCACCTGCAACCTTCCAAATTTTAAAGAAGTTATCCTGCGGATGTTGCGGGGCTAGTACTCCCTAAAGAGAAGACACTGTAGGTACATGTCTAAGCCACAGACTGTGGAATGTCCCCAGAATGAATTTTTCACTCCGCAGTGGCTTATGCGCGGATTTGAAATTTCGTGGGTGATTGTAACTGTGTAGCGGACTGGGACTCGAACCTGAGACCATTTTATTTTGCAGGCAAGTATTCTACCAACCGAGCAACGCAAGCTCCGTTCTCACAGCTTTAATATCAGCATAGCTTTCACATCAGCGCACACAGCTGTGCAGATTGAAAAATTCTTTCTGGAAATATCGCCCAGGTTGTGGTTAAGCCACGTCTCCGCAATATCCTTTCATTCAGGAGTAATAGTCGCGCAAGTTACGAAGGAGAACTTCCGTGAAGTGAACTTCGGTTCGTAGAATGATAATACAAGAGAAATTTACAATTTTTAATTAATTTATTTATTGTATTCTGATACCATTCACAACATAGCACGTTTGTATGAATTAGTTTGTGGCCCTTTGTGGTCCCAAATATCAAAGCCGATAAATGCAGCCTTTCACAACTCCACATTACCTACAGGAGCGGCCATCATGGACTTGGCTGCCCAATGAACTGCGACACGGCGTAGAGTACACGTGATGCAGCGTCGCCAAGAGCTTGGCTTGGATAAAGATTTAACTACAGATGCGGCAAAAGATCGTCAACCCACCGTTGCTGCTAATACATAGCCGCACTATTCCCTCTGAATCCACGATTCCTTTTCAGTAAAAGTAATTTTGCGTTTTTAAAATGCAATCTCAGACAAAAAAACGACGCACCGCGAAGTAATTACCCGAAACGAATAGAAATCGTAGATGTAATGTACATGTACAAACAAATGACAACACTTTCAGAAATATTGGATGATTCATTGAAGAGAAAGCGTATCACAAACTAAGCATGCTAGTAACGCGTTGTTCCACCCCTGTCCCTTATGCATGCAATTATTCTGCTAGGCATTGATTGACAGAGTTGTTGGATGTCCTCCTGAGGGATATCGTGCCAAATTCTGACAAACTGGTGCGTTGTATCTTCAATATCACCAGCCAGTTGGACGTCCTTGCCCATACTGCTCCAAACTTTCTCAGTTGGGGAGACATCTAGCAACCTTGCTGGTCAAGATAGGGTTTGGCAAGCACGCAGAAAAGCAGTAGAAACTCTCACCATGTGCTGTCGGGCATTCCCTTGCTGAAATGTAAGCCCAGGTTGGTTTGCTACGAAGGGCAACAAAACAGGACATAGAATAGCGTCGACCCACAGCTATGCTGTAAGGATGACGCGAATGAAAACCAATTGGGTTACTATGAAAAGAAATGCCACCCCAGACCATAACTACTGGTTGTCGGACTGTCCGACTGTTGGTATTCCACTGCGGTCTGGGGCGTCTCCAGACACGTCTCCTTCGTTCATCGGGGCTCAGTTCTAAATGCAACTCGTCACTGACGACAATTCCACTCAATGAGATTCTAGACGGAAGACGTGTCTAAGATGCCCCTGACAACGGTGGGATGTCAACCGCACTGTTGCCCTCTGTATGGCCCAACAACCAGTGTTGAAGGTCTAGAGAATCATTTTTTTGATGTCATCTGTGGCACCATTCCAGCACAGCGCTACGTCGACGATACTCTACATGCTATTTTGTTGCCCTTCCTGGGAAGCCAACTTGAGCATATATTTCAGCAAGATAATGTCTCCCCACACAGGGCGAGATTTTCTGCTGGTAGTCTTCGTGCTTGCCACACCTTATCTTGGTCAGTGAGGTCGCCAGATGTCTGCCAGTTGAGAACGTTTGGAGCTTTGGGGAGAATCCTCCAACCAGCTCAGGATTCTGACGATCTTTGGAAATAATTTGGCACGATATCCCTCAGGGGGATGTCAAACAGCCCTGTCAATCAATGCCAAGCCCAATAATGGCTTGCGTAAGGGCAGAGGTGAAGCAATGATTTATTGACTTGATCAATAAGTCATCCAATTTTTCTGAAACTATAATCATTCGTTTTTCTGCATGTGTACTACACTCAACTGATTACCGTCCAATTCAGATAATTCCATCGTGGTGAGTCGTTTTTTTTTTGTCTTGGAATATATAATGCTCTTATTATTACGACACTTATTTGATTAAAAGATTCATGGTCCGTTTGATGTCTTGTAGTGATCTAAACTGTGTCGAAATCGTAAATGTAAAAATGGCTGCTTGGATTTGCTAACTTTGCTATGTTGTAAACTCCCCACTATATTTTGTTTCTGCATTGAATTCAGCCAAACTTACCTCATCTATAAAAGTCTAAGTACTACCAAAACTATGTCCCCACAAAATGTTATCCAACTTAATCTCGTATGCTACACTTTGACTAAACGGAATCTAATTTCAACTAGACTGTAACTGATATGAAAGCAACTTGTCTTACATTAAATACGCAATTGAAGTAAACCAATTATCTGGCCCTAATCAGAATATCCACTTACCTCACGTCGTGACATTATTGCAGATTTCTCGAAAGCAAAACATGAGACAGTAAGCAGGCAGTGGCTAAGCCAGATTTCTATTTTAAATAAAATTTTCATCTGTTGCATACCACATGTGTAGGGCGTAACGATAGGCGGTGAGGTGGGGTGAGTAAACTTTTCCTATTAAATGATATTCCAAGACAACGATTTTAGAATGAAGCATATATTCGAAAAGACAGGGTAAAGCTTCGTGTGATCTTAAAACACATAAAATGGGTCTGAACAATACTATGCTTAACAAAGTGAACAATGATTTAAAAAGATTACCATATTAACAGAGAATTTCTATAAAAATCAAACAGCATAATCAATTAATATAATAATACATAACTCAGGTAAGTGGGATGGTATTCCTCTCAGTTCTGAGCAAGTGAAGCAAGTCAACTAACTCCCAATAACCATTTCTACAAATGAGGTGCGCAATGCTGTAGTCTTACCATAAACTTCTTCTCTTTAAAAAAAAGAGCTAACATTGTTCAAAATTTATATTCCTTTCTCTTTCCTACACAAGTATATACATAATATCCATCCTTGCTGTCCTTTACAGCCGGCTGGAGTGGCCGAGCGGTTCTAGGCGCTGCAGTCTGGAACCGCGCGATCGCTACGGTCACAGGTTCGAATCCTTCCTCGGGCATGGATGTGTGTGATGTCCTTAGGTTAGTTAGGTTTAAGTAGTTCTAAGTTATAGGGGACTGATGACCTGAGAAGTTAAGTCCCATAGTGCTCAGAGCAATTGTTTTTGCCCTTTACAATAAATCTTTCTTTATCTAACAGATACAATCACAAGCCAACACAGCACTGCTAAATACGTCCAGCACCTACCACACTTCAAGTAAGCACGTATCAGACTGCACAGAGGCAAAGGCTGTGCCACAACAAGACCAAAGAGTGTTTAACAGTGACGTAACTTGCTCTCTCTCTCTCTCTCTGACGTGCACGTCGATAACATAAAAGAACCAAATTACATAACCAACTTGACAGAACCAAATTACATAACCAACTTAACAATGTTTTCTTACAGTGAAGACTGTTTTATTCTCTGTTTTACTATGTCATTTCCTAATTTCCTTTTTTTATGCTGTTTTTATTTTTGAGGCATCTTTAACATTGTGGGACTCCTTTAAGAAAC
The DNA here is from genome assembly GCF_021461395.2 of Schistocerca americana. Taxonomy (NCBI): domain Eukaryota; kingdom Metazoa; phylum Arthropoda; class Insecta; order Orthoptera; family Acrididae; genus Schistocerca; species Schistocerca americana. Next base: position 358,862,184 of record NC_060123.1, read on the forward strand.
AAAAATGACGAAATTCTGTACATAGTGTGAACCTACACGTTTTAAGACTGCACTTTACACCGTACGTTTGTTGTAATAGAGGAAAAATATTATCCAGCTTTTTCTTGCATTATTATTCTCTGTAGTGGGATCATATGATTGCATGAGGGTCGTATACTGTGTACCATAAACGATAATTAGTAGGTAAAATTTAAAAAATGCGACTCTATAATAAAACATGTACAACTTCTCCATAGTTTAAAATAATGACTCTAAATTTAAAAAATACAATTTTTCTGTGGCTTAAAAATATTGATTCACTAAAGACAGTGCATAGTGCATACACGACAGAACAGAATACTCTGACTATGGTTTCAACAAAATAATGAGGACGAGCAGAAGTGGACCACTACCAGTTTTGTTGCGTTCGTTGTCCTGGATGAGTTCAACTACTTCACAAGTTGAGCAAAAACCCATGACCCAGTGGTCTTAAGGTTATTCAAGAAAAAGAAAAAAATAATAGATCAGACCACCTAGTTCAAAAGCTGTTAAGATCATATGTAGAGATGAGAAAGATGATAAAGACAAAAGATGGTTTTAAATACGAAGATTGTGGTATCGTGTATGGGATAACCCTACCGGCGCCTTTAAGATGGCAATGGAACTGCAAGTTTCCATCGAACGCAAAGAGCGGTGGCGCCGGATCTGGCGGGCCCAATGGTGTGCGCCCACTGAGTAACACGTCCAGCGGCTCTGGACTACTGTAGTTCAATTCTTTTATCTTGGCGGCTCGCGCATGCCCGCCCAGACGCGGGAGATGGCTGCGTTGCCAGTTGCACACGACGCACGGGCCAAGAGAAGCAGCGCCATAGTATAGTATAGTTCGCAAACTTACGTTTAGGGGGGAGCGCGCAGTTCGTGAAGTAAACCCACCACGGCCGGATTAACCCTTTCGCTGCTACAAAGACGTGCTCCCCGCATTCCGCGCTGTGCGCGATTTTGTCACTGCACTGCTCGCCTGTGCAGACACATGGTGTTCCGACTGCTTTGACACACTTATCATTCGATTTCACAAAAACTATTTGGCCCAAAAATTTGATTTTTACACATCTTCTTGACTGATACCTTCCCCCCATAAATGACTTAATTTTGTTTAGATGTTCAACGCCGTTATTACGCAGCATTAAATGTAGTAAACCGTTGCACGAAATATTGAAGAGTTTGCAGAGGTAAAAGTCCATAGGGTATACTTTCCGTATGGTCGATTTTAGTTGCCACAATGTGAAGAATGAAATGCGGACAAGATACCTAAATTTCATATAAAATTTACTGTATAACAATATCTCATTTAATTTAAGTACCACATAGGTGTCGTATGTGATATTGAGAAATATTTCATCTTTTGTGACTGTAACAAAAGTTTTATTTACGCCGGGTGCGTTCGGCTTTATTTTAAAACACTTCAGTCAATCAAAAGGAAGTAGACAAATTACATTAAACAAAACTGTGGACTTACAAAAACATTAGGACTTGAATATACCGCCTATCAGTGAAGTGCTCTGAGATATGTCAATTATAATTTTTGTGTGTGGCACACACAAACAGCATTTATTTACTAAAACACTGATCAGCCGACACAAACGTTGAATGTTGTGTTACCGCAGCACAAAACTACGGAAGGTGACTTGGAAATGGAGGAGACAAAATGCTGTCCACTGAAGATGCTTCAAAAGAGAAAAACCCGTCTAGTCTAAATAAGACGCTTATTACAGTTGCAGAAGAGGAATATATTTCAATACCATTGGTAAAACTGCGACTGTGGAACAAAAACAAGAAAGAGAACATGAGTACCATTGTGTATGTACCATACCTTTCATTGATTGAAGTGCTTTAAAATAACGCCAAACGCGCCCGGTGTAAATAAAACTTTATTACAGTCGCGAAAGACGGAATATTTCTCAATATTACATGCGGCACCTATGTGGTACTTAAATTAAATGAGATATTGTTATACAGTAAATTTTATATGAAATTTAGGTATCTTGTCCACATTTCATTCTCAACATTGTGGCAACTAAAATCGACCATACGGAAAGTATATGCTATGGCAGGGGTCTCCACGGCCCGCGGGGCGAAACCGGCCCGCGAGGGCCGGTAAACCGGCCCGCGATAGCTGACCGGACATCCCCGGTATCCGGCCCGCCAAATATTTGAGATGGTACCTATACTGCCAACAATTGAGTTTCGGGTCTATCGCGACCAATACACCGCGACATTGGCTCTGCTACTCGCTACAAAACTACATAACTAAACTTATTGTTGCGCCGCTTGAAATAACAATGCGTTGACATACTCTACCTCTGTTACGTCTCGCAGTAATAGTGTTGCTAACAATTATTTTGAGATTTCGTTAACTTTGGACGCTTTCGTGAAGAATGTGCAGTGACATACTTTTTTGTCGGTGAAATTCGCCAGAATAAAATACGCCAGAATTTCGGTCAAGTACGTTCACCAATCAAAATTATGTAATTAAATAAAAATCGTAATGAAGTGGAAGGAAGACAAGGATTTCTGGTCAGATGAGTATCGGGTAATATCAACAGCAGCAGAAAATGGTATAACAGGTGTAGGATTCGTTATGAATAGGAAGGTAGGGCAGAGGGTGTGTTACTGTGAACAGTTCAGTGACCGGGTTGTTCTAATCAGAATCGACAGCAGACCAACACCGACAGCGATAGTACAGGTATACATCAAATTTTTGGGCCAAATAGTTTTTGTTAAGTCGAATGATAAGTGTGTCAAAGCAGTCGGAACACCATGTGTCTGCACAGGCGAGCAGTGCAGTGATGACAAAATCGCGCACAGCGCGGAATGCGGGGAGCACGTCTCTGTAGCAGCGAAAGGGTTAATGAAGAGACAAAGCACTAGAAATTTCAAAAAGTTACATTCAAACGAATAAAATTCATGAAGTAAGACACTTCTATATTGTTTTTAAATAAAGAAAATATCAAGCATCGCACAAGGTTTGAACTCACAACCTTTCACTTTTTTTTCACTTTTTTTATTTTTTTTTATTTTTAATATTTTTTCCCTACCAACCTTTTCTGTTTGCTACCCCTACACCCACTTTCTTTTATTTTATTTTTTTCTAACAAAAGAAATAAAACAAATCATAGCCATCCCTACAGGCCACCGCCACTTGTGTCCCTGCCAAACAAAAATGAACTCTTACCTCTTCAGACGTTGCCTCCCTAACTATACGTAACCACCCCCCATCGAAAATGTGAAGAAACTACACTATACGGGACTAACGTGTGTGCATCAACCCACAAAAACACGATGAAAGGAATGAGGGAAGGGTATTTCTAGTAGGGTGCGGAAGGTATTTTTTATTGTTTTTTATTTTTATTTTTTTTATTTTTTTATTTATATAGATATCAATGTGCGAACAGTCATAGTTATCAAACCTGGAAAACTAAAACAGAATGAAGACACCATCGAAGATAGTAAGCATAAATAACATGAAAATAAAGCCACCACTTGGTAGTTAGGCTTCCCAGCGACTGCGCCCACCGATAAAGATTGTTCATGATACGATCGCTTGCAGTTCGTTCTGATCTCATCTACCACTGCCTGGAACATTCCAGCTACACGGCGAGCTGTGAAAGGCACTCCAGAGGTAGTTTGCGAAGCATTGTCGATATCTGGTATGCCCGGAAATAGCATGATGTCTTTCTTGCAAATAGAGCCAGAAGTCAAGTAAATTCTTGTGTCCGTCACGACAGAGGTAATGGACCGCATGTCCACGTATCCAGGTGACAGAGTTGGCTCGAGTCATGGGGTAAAATGTCTCATCCGGAAACAATAACGTGCGTGCAGATATATGCTCCGGCCTAACTCGCAAGAGATAAGCCAGCATCTGCCGCACAAGGTGCCAAACAGGTTCTGCCTCTCCACAGCTGAGGCGGTGCTCGTCAGAATCTACTGTATTACAACCCACACAATTGGGAGATTCTGCCATGTGGATATTGTAGAGACGTTCTTGCGTCACCAGCTTCCCATTAACGACTACGTACCATTGGGAAACGACATCGGAACCAAGCATGGCATCGTGTACAGTCTTCCACACCACGCGCCACCGTACGTCAGGATATTTTAGTTCGACCACATTTAGGGGGCGGCGTTGCAGCATGTCGTGATATAGGCGTCGAGTTGTGGCCATTCGCGGTGTCGCGAGCGCTACACTGCAATAACTTTGTTCTAAATAGAAACGTCCTATATAAAAGAGGGGCGCTGGGATGTCCTGTAATGGCACGGGCGCTCTTAGTGAAGCAGGTCGTAGCGCCGTCAGTAGCAGACTCGTGAGGCTCGTAGGATAACGGCGCTGCAGACGTAAGTGTGAGCTATGGCCCTATCATGGACGTTAACTAGGCCGAGACCACCTTTTTCCTTGGGGAGGGTAAGAGATACGTATCTGATCTTCAGTAGCATACCAGCGGTGACGAAGTATCCCAGCGCTGCCATAATGCTATGAGCCAAGGGTTTCGGAATGGGTAGCGTTTGGACGACATGCGGTATGCAAGGTATACATTGGCATAATAACGCCCGCTGAACGATGTTGAGGGATCGCAAGCGCTGATTTGCAATTCCGGCCCTAATTTGGTTAAGAAGGCGTCGATAATTGAGCATCGTCGTGCGTCGCATGTCGTTCATGAAATCTAAGCCCAAGCAGCGTACAGTATCACTGAAGCGTAAGGGGGCAATGTGTTCCTGCGGTAGCCCAATCCCGATGCTCAGGGCGACGGACTTGTCAACGTTGATTTGGCTACCAGAAGCTGTACCGTAGGTTGCAATCCAGTCCAAAGCCGCGGCCATGTCGTCAGCTCCACGTATTACGATCATCAAATCATCCGCATATGCGGTGCAGCTATAGATGGAGCCGCCGAACTGTATCCCAGTAAGCCTGTCTCGGAGACCACACAACAAAGGTTCTAAGACCAATGCAAATAACGATGTTGATAATGGACATCCCTGTCGTACTGATCGGTGGTTCGGCATGGGTGCCGTCAATCTTCCATTAACAAGAACCCGAGAAGTAGCACCATGCAGAAGGCGTGTCAACACTGTGATAAAGGGGTCGGGGTATTCCATGCGCTGCAGAACGGCCGTGAGGAAAGTGTGGCCCACACGGTCAAAAGCCTGGCTCAAGTCAATAGACGCCAGGGCTGCCGGCAAACGTCTCACCCGTGCAAGGGTGATGAGATCTCTGTAACGACATAACGCATTTCTGATGTTGTTGGGTCCTCCCAAGGACGTCTGATCGCTGGACAGGACGTGCAATAGTGTGCCGCGAATACGTTCTGATAGCAGCCTCGAAAAGATCTTGAAGTCGCAGTTCAATAACGTTAAGGGGCGATAATCGCGGGCATGATTCCGTACCTTCGGCTTATGGATGGGGACGATCAGACCTTCCAAGAACGGCGCAGGCAATGTTATACCAGGGGACATCAATTCCTGACAAATTTCAATCAAACACGGTACCAACAGTTGTTTAAAGGCTCGATAGAACTTAAATGGTAATCCATCGATTCCTGGTGATTCATGGGGAGCACCTTTACCAATGGCGTCGAGCACTTCCTCTTCTGTCACGTCTCCCAGTAAAGTCGGTACCATGTCTGGAGGAACTGTGCCGTCGCCATATCAGGGAGCACTGCTGAATAAAGTTGAGCGTAATGCCCATAGAAGGCTTCTGCTATATCTGCTTGTTCTACCACATATCGACCGTCGTCCGTTATCATGTCGATTACCCGTCGTCCGTTATCATGTCGATTACCAGTGCCCTACGGCGCCTCCTGCGTTCTATGAGCACGTGGTGCTTAGATGGCCTTTCTGATTGTATCATGTCTGGAGCACGCGACCGTATAACAGCGCCCTGTAAATGACGGCGTGCTAAGGAGACGAGCTGCGCTTTCGCGCGATTGACTATGATCTGCCTGTCAGGTGAGGGATCAATAGCAAGACATTCCCGTAGGACGGTGTAATAAAAGTTTTCCGTGCTCCTCCTCCATGCCGCTGCTTCCCGGCCGTAAGCCATGAAGGTGCGCCTAAGAGCAGGCTTCGCACATTCAATCCACCAACTGAGGGTCGATCGGTAACGACCACGACGCTGTAAGGACGCGTACCACGACTCTTCGATAGCACCTTTACATGCCGGCTCGTCCAGATGGGCGACGTTCAGTTTCCAGGGGGGCCTACTGCGCTACACACGTGCAGGTTGGAGGGCAATGGTGCCAATATAGGCTGTGTGGTCGGTGAATGCAGTGGGCCAGAGCTCTGCTCCTCTCGTCGCCGTCGAAAAGGTGCTTGTGACATAAATCCCGTCTAACCGACTTGATGAATGACTTGTATAATGGGTATCACCAGGAGCTGGGCCGTGGATGTGGCGCCACGTGTCGATCAGGTGGAGGTCACGCACTAGCATTTCCAATTCCGCACACGGGACGTGATGTGGCTGCTGATCAGACGGAGATAATGTACAGTTAAAATCTCCTCCGATCACCATATCGTCTATGCGGCCCATAAATAGAGGCGTAATATCTTCCGAAAAAAAGTGGGCCCGATCTCTCCGTCTTCCTGATCCTGAAGGGGCATATACATTGATGAGTCGGACACCGTTGATAATTACTGCCATGTCTCTTGCACTCGGTAAGTACAGTACGTCCGTAGCCGCTAAGCCGTCCCATAGCAGGACAGCCACACCACAATCGGTAGAAGAGGCGTGGGAGATGTGGGCGGTATATCCGTAGAAGTCAGGGAAACTAGCGACACATACTTCCTGCAAGAGGGCCACGTCGATGTCTGCCGCATCGAGCATGCGTTGTAGCATTGTCAGTTTGTGTGGTGCCCTTATGGCATTGATATTGATTGTGGCAAGGCGAAAGGTGTGCTGCCTAGCCTCTTTACCTAGGGTAGACGTCATGGCAACCGAAGATAAACGCAAGAGATGCCAGACCCACCGAACCAGTTACAAATTATGAGTCTTTCACGCTAGGAGTGGCATCCCCAATACCACCTCCTCCCCTGTCACCCGTGCCCTCTCCAGGAAGTTCCTTAACATCGTCCGACCACAGTGGGTGCAACACGATGCTGTGTAGCTGATCGGCACCTAAATCTCTCTCACGCACGTCGTCTTTGGTAGAGGTAGACGGAGCGCCATCCATCGACACGACCTGCTGCATCTGTGGTGCAAGAAGTAACTGGGCACTCGTAGTATGGGCAAGTGAACTGTCTACACCACTTAGATCCTCAGCAGGCGTAGCATCCATGCCATCTGACGAGATGTCACCTTCTTGACCGGCTGTGTGTAGGAGGCAATCGTCAGAAGGGGTCCGCCGACGTCGCTTGCGTCGTCGAGGCGAACGTTGCTTTCGAACGTGGACATCCGTATCCGAATGTGGGAACCAATCCAGCGTCGTATCACCTTCCGCTAGGAAAGCCGCGGTCGGGACAATGTTCACGTCCACGTCCATCTCGTTCTGATTGCTATGTTGCGTCTGGATTCCGTGGGACTGTTGCTGCTGTTGTTGCTGCGGAGGAGCGACATAAGGGTTGACATCTGGGGTCCTTCCTCTTCCTCTCTTGGTCCTTCTGACGTCGATGGATGTGCCCGATCGCCCGTGTCGTCCTCATCTATGGTGCGCATCGTCGTTTGAGCGTACGTGAGGGGCAGGATTGTCGTCACCGTCGGGGAAACGGAGTCTCCCACTGGTGTCTGCGTAATTCTACGTTGTAAGCAGCTCGATCGAACATGGCCTTCCTGCCCACATCCGGAACAGGTACGCGGTTGACCGTCGTACATGATGATTGCACGACAGCCACCGATGTTCAAATAGGACGGCACATGTTTTTTGAGCTCAAGTTTAATTTGGCGCACACCGTTTTAGACCTTGTACGTCGAGAAAGTGAGCCACTTTTCTGCAACGTGACTGATGATATTGCCATATGGTCGGAAGGCGTCCTTGACAACTTCCTCTGGGACCTCGAAGGGGAGCTCAAAAACCCTTACAGTCCTTAGGCCCATGCCTGCATGATCCACCGTCACTGCACCGATATGCCCGTCAGAATGTTTGAATCTGAGTGACTTCGAGTATTTAGACACCACTGTCGTGCAGACCTCTGCACTGGTCATTTTAACATAAACCACACTCGCCGTTATAGAAAAATGTATTCCGACGGCAGTCGCCGGATCTGAACATAGATCGTCGTGTATGAACTGTTCTATTTCATAGGCTCGAGGACGCGCGTTATCTGGTTGGAACGTAATTTTGATCGTATCGTGGCGCCATGTGTGTGCCATAGTCGCACTGAATTTGGAACAAATACAACTCGCGCCGCGAGAAGGTAAACACAAGCAAGCGTTCACGATCGCGCACGGCAGGGCGCAACGGACGTCCTCGCCCCACCGCAGCCGAAAGCAGACTGACGCACTTCGTAGCCCAACACCTTACCCAGTACGCTAACGCAGCTCGTGTGGCGTTAAAAGTCTTTGAGGAATCTAACACGGCACACAAAATACTGACAAACACTGTTGGTATAATTATGAATTAATCACGCTTCGTCGAAGTGCAATAGGAAATAAACAATTACCACTGTTCTTTATTGCGAAAAAGCGGTTCGTGAGATTGATACAAACACCTTTCCTTGCTATCCCCTGAATTAGGAGGCTTATTGCTTGTTTGGTTTAATTAATTAATAGAATATGAAGCAATTGGTGTAAAGAACGCTTTTTCCAAACTTTCTATGAAGAAAGTCTGCTATCAAGACATTGCTTTTGTTCTATTACTTTATTTATGACTGAACGTTTCTAAAACTGAAGACACTCGTCCGTGCTCTGCACTGCAGTCGAGATCTGGCAACGTCGTTCTCTGTTCATTGGCTGACTGTGCTTTACGATGTCAGATGCGCAGAACGAACCTGAACTCGGCCGCCGTCATAAATGACGCGCACTATAACACCCTCTGCCACGACGATATAGGACGGCCGGTACCAGACACACAGGTCACTCGCACTAGGAGCCCTTTCGCTACAACTCGCTACGACACACTACGCAGACGCCGCCTCATTGAGACTGCGGCTCCATCGTTTGTGCTTTAGTACGGCGAACCTCATCCTTGTTGATATTGTGGTGGCTGGTCTTTCTTGATGCAATATTTGTAATGCGTCTTACTGCACTCGGAGATATACAAGCTAAGTATAATGACAGTTGTACAAAGTCATACACAACAAAGATGAAACATGAACATACTTGAATGTATGTTTTCTCAGCTAAAACCTTGCAAGAAAAATGGATTTCATCGAAGGTAGTTCAACAGAAACCAGTAAAAATGTTACCATACACATATGATAAGTGTTAAAAATTACTGGCTTTGTATTTTAAACTTACCAGAAAATTTACTAATTTTGTTGTTGAGTTACTGATATAATCAATAATTTAAAAAAACGTTTTTTTCAAAAAGTGTAATCTTAAACGTTGCTGACCTAAAAGTCCCAATAGCGGAAAAGTTACCTCTCACACTGACGTAAGTTTCGAAGTTTAAAATCAGGAGCACTGAAACTGATCAATGTAACATTGCGAAGGTAAGCCGATAAGCCACGTTCTACGCGTGGCAGATAAGATGCGAGCCCCCATAGAGAATAACGAGTAAAATTTTCACGACCCCTGTATTTTTAAGATTCTGTAGCAGAATGTGATACTCTACACAACTTCTCAATTCACCATGAACACTTTTAAAGATGACCTTCGTTTCGAATTGCGTTTTATTCTTTAAAAATGAGTAATTAGTTTCAGCCCAGCTTACCAAATGGATTCTCATCGTCCTTGAATTTCGGCGTCAAGAGCATTTATCTTTGCCTCCTTTTCAGTGCCTTGGGTACCACGTTCGTTGCTTATTTACTGCTGTAGCTTCTCATCTCGCCTCACGACTCTGAGTTGGACTGACTGCTATTTATAGCATCTAATAGGCCGTGGACCTCTGAACGATAACCGTCGTAACGAAGATGTGTGCTTTCCTCCACAAAAAATGTGCCTTAAGACCCTATATTTATCACATCTGAAGCATGTTATCAATGATAGCTACTCTATCTCACGTATCCCTGCTGAGGCGTTGATACAGCCTAGAATCAACAACCAGAACTCAGCTCCTGCAATACTAGTCAGACAAAAAATAAAATTTCTATTTGTTTAGCTTTTGATCTAAATTTTTCCCACTGAAATTTTGCAGCTTCTCTGGAGATCTTACGAGTTGTTCCAAACATTTAAGGTCAAAATTTTACAAATACTAGATGATCCTATGCAGGATGTTCTGAGATAACGAACTTATCTTTGGAAATTGTTTTCATTTACATTGACACACACTGCTTACGTCACAGCAACAACTTAAGCCCATAGTAACAGTTCAAAATGACAAACACCAGTTTTGGTGGAATTATTAGATCGGCGCATATTTTTTTCCGTTGTCTCTCAGATATTACGTTGTATAATGACAGAGACAGATAGGTCCCTACCAATTAATTCCTTTCCAGTTTCTATTGGAGTTTCATATATTTGTGACTTTATATAACCCCGCAAGAAGAAATCCATAGGAGTGAAATGTGACAACCGCGCTGCGCATGGAGCAGGCTCTCCAAATGACGTATCTGTTGTTTTGGAAAATCGATGAGACGTAGAAAATGATTTAACATCGTCGAAGGACTACTGTATTAAAAAGAAAGAACCTGCTTACGCTGTGTTTTCGTAATAAATTTTTTCAAACAGTCGCTACGCGAAATAGAAGAAGATTAAATTTGTTAGCAAAATGTGCTCTGAGTTGTGGGATTAACCAGTAATTTCGTCTTTAGCGTGTTACACCATTCAGCTACGCAAGGCACTACGTTCAGCAAACAAAGAGCCACACAATCGATAGCATTTCGCGACTCGCCAAACAGTGCTGCCATTTAGGGAGCCACAAAGCCGAGCCTATAGCTATAGCGACGTTGGTGCTGTATCGCGTGTTGATGGATCTATAGCACTGCCGCCCTTACTTTATACGTTATTGTTGGGCAAATTCCCTCGCTATTTAATTAGCATTCTGCGTATACTGAACTTAAAGGGGAAAGGTTACCACAAAGAACGGAGATGCTGTGCCTTTAATAACATTCTCGTTTAAATACGTTAGCAACTTAGAAGTGTTTCGAGAGTGAAAGAGAACGCTTCTGGCCGCAGGAATTAGCTACACCCCATCTCTCTCTCCTCTTTGTGTGTGGCTAGTGAAAGCTGCAGCTATTTGACGTCACTAAACATGTGTCACTGTAGACGTTGTACGCCGTTACATTAAGGAATTTCGAAGTGTTAAATATCAGGTATTTCATATGGATTAATATTAGTGTATCGAAAGTGGAAAAACTAACTGATCAAAGTGCTACAAAAAATTTTCTAGGAGAGCAAAAAGACTGTGTAGCGATGAGGTATAAGAAATTTATCTTTCTTTTTTTATTAACACTTGAGAATGATGAACATTTTCAAGTACAAAGTAATTTTAGCAGAACCAGATCAAAAGGACTTTTTCACAATTTTCCAAAGTCGGATATGATTTATGTCGATATTGAGTTGTGCAAAGTGATGGAACTTCAATCCTTAAACAAGTTCTTACGCACTTAAACCACTAGTGTATAATTGCTTTTTTTTCTTCTCTCGAAAATTCAGGCACAATACGAATGTCTGATTTTCTTCCCCCCCCCCCCCCCCCCTCAACCTTACTGCTAAAGGCAAGCACTACAGTTTTCCTGACCATACGTGACAGTGATTCATCGTTTCAGAAGAAAATGCGTTTCTCTCTGACGGAGATCACAGAAGCTTTTCTTGTGATAAACGTCTAGATTTTCTCTTGTTTTCCACAATCATGAAGCCTGACTAACAGCAACCGTTGAGGCGTCTAACAGGAAACTCCCTGAGTACGAGGTCGCAAAAGGTCAATGATGCGTTTGACGCCCCACATGTGTCTACTATGCATCCACAATATTGGCTGCCAATGGCAACAGGGGGCGGGACTAGAGGTGTCCGGTGGTGAGCACAGACTACGAAGCGTAGTTGCTGCTTTTTAGTCGACGACTAGCAACAGTGTCACAGTGCTACTGGTGTTGAGACAAAGCAGATCAATAGCAACGATAAACAAAGCAGACATTGCCTTACATCTATAGCGACGGTTTCCGAAGTTGACATTTCGTCTGCAACGAACCCATGGAATATCGCAGAGTGAGAAAGAAGTGGCGGATGAAATATTTGCGTTTCTGCAAGATGAGTCAGTCTAAAGTGTGGTGCCGTATACGCTCGACTGTGCAGACCATGCGCATGAGTAGTACACTGATGACGTTATGTGCATAACAAGTGAATGTAATATTGAAACAGGTGTCGAGCCATGTACTTCACCACCCTTATATGGAAAGGGGAGCCACAAATCTCGTCTCCAGTGAAACATGGTAAAGGACAATCGTCCATGGAGCGGGTACTAAACAAAATTACGTACATGTAAGATCATCCGCAGCATAGTAAAATAACAATTAGGAACATATTTCAAGTATGTCCGCAGCAATATGACCGTGTAGTGCATAAGAAAAACTACAGACATTCAAGGGAGGACTAGGAGTACTTGTTACAGAAACCAGTGTTTCGGCGTTTCAAAGATGCTTGATTCAATTTACAGTATCTGCATGATAGTAACCTGTTACGTTATGCACATCAAATTACGCGAGACATAAATAAGAATGATTTTAAGGGAATCAGTGGATGGTTGCATAACTTCAGACAGTGGTACAGAACTGGAGGACGTAAGATAATTTCAAACAAAGCGTCAACTTGACAATGCTCACCAAACTGAGGAATCGCCCCAAAAATTTGTAGATTAGATAAACAAACTTATCCCATCGTTTAGCAAGGAATTTATTTTCAATTCTGAAGAATCGGGATTGGAAGAGGAAATGCATATGAAAGGATCCCTGGAAATTTGAGGTACCAAGGGAGCTGTATCAAAATGAATTGACATTAGTGCCTCAACGCATTCGTTAACAATTACTACGAATGTTAATCTGGATCGTAAATTGGCTGGAAAGTTATTTATTGTGCTGCAAGGATACCAAGGTTCAAGTCCCGACTGGGAGCACACATTTTAATCCATTTTTCAGCTTCCATATTATCATAAATAAATATAAAGACTTAAATGTCTCGATTAAATTTAATTGTAAGATGTGTAACATCCCGGTATTTGCCCAGAGCGATTTACGTAAATCACGAAAAACCTAAATTCGGGTGACCGGACGGATGTTTGAACCGTCGTCCTCCCGACTGCGAGTCCAGTTTGGTAACGACTGCGCCACCTCGCTCTGTAACCTTTCTTCATTTCAGTCATTGCTTCTTCGATGTATAGATTGAAAAGTAAGGGCGAAGGACTACATTCCTGTCTCACATACTTTTTTCGTCCTCGGACTTTGTTCCCTGTCTTTCAATTTTATTGTTCCCGCTTGGTTCTAGTTTCAGTCTTCTGACTGTTTTGATGCGGCCCGCCACGAATTCCTGTCCTGTTGTGCTAACCTATACATCCCAGAGTAGCACCTGCAAACTACGTCTTCAATTATTTGCTGGATGTATTCCAATTTCTATCTTCCTCTACAGTTTTTGGCCTCTACAACTCCCTCCAGTACCATGGAATTCATTCCCTCATGTCTTAACAGATGTCCTATCATCCTGTCTATTCTCCTTATATGTGTTTTCCACATGTTCCTCTCCTCTCCGATTCTGCGCAGAACCTCCTCATTTCTTACCCCATCAGTCCACCCAATTTTCAACATTCTTCTGCAGCACCATATCTCAAATGCCTTGATTCTCTTCTGTACCGGTTTTCCCACGGTCCATGTTTCACTACCATACAATGCTGTACTCCAGTTGTACATTCTCAGAAATTTCTTCCTCAAATTAAGGCCGATATTCCAGTGCTAGTCTGCTTTTGATATCCTCCTTGCTTTGTCCGTCATTGGTTATTTTACTACTTAGGTAGCTGAATTCCTGAACTTCATCTACTTCTTGACCATCTATCCTGATGTTAGGTTTCTCGCTGTTCTCATTTCTACTACTTCTCATTACCTTCGTTTTTCTTCGATTCACTCTCAATCAATACTCATTAGATCGTTCATTCCGGTTCAGCAGATCATGTACTTCTTCACTTTCACTCAATATAGCAATATCATCAGCGAGTCGTATCATTGATGTCCTTCCATCTTGAATTTTAATTCCACCACTGAACCTTTCTTTTATTTCCATCATTGCTTCCCCAATGTACAGAATGAACAGTAGCGGCGAAAGGCTACATCCTTGTCTTACACCCTTTTTAATACGAGCACTTCGTTCTCGGTCGTCCACTCTTATTATTCCCTCATGGCTGGTGAACATATTGTATATGACCCGTCTCTCCCCACAGCAGGCTCATCCAAGAACTGAGCCCGGCAGGGGCGGCCGTGCTCCACGGGCGCAAGACAGTGTAGTTCAGCGCGCTGTACGCGGCCGTGTCTACATCTGCATCTACATCCATACTCCGCAAGCCACCTGACGGTGTGTGGCGGAGGGTACTTTGAGTACGTCTATCGATTCTCCCCTCTATTCCAGTTTGTCGGTATGCCTCTGTGTGGGCTCTAATCTCTCTGATTTTATCCTCATGGTCACTTCGCGACATATACGCAGGAGGAAGCAATATACTGCTTGACTCCTCGGCGAACGTATGTTCTCGAAACTTCAACAAAAGACTGTACCCAGCTACTGAGCGTCTCTCTTGCAGAGTCTTCCACTGGAGTTAATCTATCATCTCCGTAACGCTTTCGCGATTACTAAATGATCCTGTAACGAAGCGCGCTGCTCTCCGTTGGATCTTCTCTATCTCTTCCATCAATCCTATCTGGTACGGATCCTACACTGGTGAGCAGTGTTCAAGCAGTGGGCGAACAAGTGTACTGTAATCTACTTCCTTTGTTTTCGGATTGCATTTCCTTAGGATTCTTCCAATGAATCTCAGTCTGGCATCTGCTTTACCGACGATCAACTTTATATGATCATTCCATTTTAAATCACTCCTAATGCCTCCTCCCAGATAATTTATGGAATTAACTGCTTCCAGTTGCTGACCTGCTATATTGTAGCTAAATGATAAGACATCTATCTTTCTATGTATTCGCAGCACATTATACTTGTCTACATTGAGATTCAATTGCCATTCCCTGCACCATGCGTCAATTCGTTGCAGATCCTCCTGCATTTCAGTACAATTTTCCATTGTTAAAACCTCTCGATGTACTACAGCATCATCCGCAAAAAGCCTCAGTGAACTTCCGATGTTATCCACAAGGTCGTTTATGTATATTGTGAATAGCAACGGTCCTACAACACTCCCCTGCGGCACACCTGAAATCACTCTTACTTCGGAAGACTTCTCTCCATTGAGAATGACATGCTGCGTTCTGTTATCTAGTGTCGCTAGTGTCGGCATAGGGGCGAGAGAGATAACTGCGGAGTAAAGAAATTTCTGGTAAGGACTTGTGGGACCAAACTGCTTAGGTCATCGGTCCCTAAGTTTACACAGTATTTAAACTAACTTACGCTAAGGACGACACATTCACCCATGCCCAAGGGAGGACTCGAACCTCTGACGGGGGAAGCCGCGCGGACCGTGTTGCGAGTCCTGCGGTCAGATCCAACGTCAACAAAATAACAGAGGAAGCGCACTTCTGTAAAAGTTGTCGATGAGCGGTAAAACAAGCAAACTATTTACTGCTTAGGTACAATTAGTGTTCCTGTGGCAGAATTACTACGCAAAGCTTTAGAAAACAAAATCCAAAACAAGACTCTAAGAACAACTTAGCAGTTTCTGACCCACAGGAAAATACTATTAGTATTTCACACTCACACTCTTAACATGTACAGTAGGCGTCTTCTGAAAGATATATCAATTTCTTAAATGAACTAGTGACACAAATATTCTATTTTATAAATACTTTTACGTAAGGGATATAGAGTCTCATTTTTAGAGTTCGTAGTTACAGGTAAATATTTTTTGTTGTACTTCATGCTACAGCTTTTTCTGTCGCTTTTCAGAGTTTAGACATCGGATCCTTAGTTTGCTGTTTTGTACGCAATAATTTTAATTGACCAAGTTTGTAAACTTATTAAGAAATAGAATTATGGCTATAAAGACCTTTCATCCTTACATTCAACATTGTTAAGGAAGACAGTTAAAATTTTTCATGTTTTTCTTTTCCGAGGAAATGATTATGTCTAGGTTTGGTACAACATTCCGGGAGACTGATAACCTCAAAAAATTAGTCAAATTTTTATCGCTAAGCAGTGAATGGCTTTTAGTTTTACCAAGCTTTAAAAAGGACAAAAAACACTCGCAAACATACGTGGGGCCAAACACCGAGAGAACTTTGGCCGCGTTCTTGGGCAAAAGAAGGTACATCTCTCGTGTAAAACAGATGTAAAAGTCATGCAAAGTTTTACATATAAGAAAGTGGTCCTTCGGGCGGATACCGCACTGCCGGTCATTCAGGTCTAGTTGAAACACTTGTGAGAAGTCGTCTGCACGAAGGGAAAACGGGCGAACAAATATATGTAAGGCCGACTGAAGCTCACTTATCTCCAAAAATCTGTTTTCAAACTCTTCTTGTAATTCGCAAATGATTTGAACGTACTCTGAACAATCTACATCTTCTTTAACGCTGTCTAATGTAGGAAAGTGTCCACAATTCTCCTCGCGCAACTGTTTTTCCCACAAAATAAGATTTTTTTTTAAAATGCTTGAATAGTCTGCACTAAAGAACAGAGTGATTTTCGCTTCGGTACGAAATGTTCAAAGTATTTAAATGACCAGTTAGGTTACTCAAAAAAGTCAAATTAGCCACCCACTTAGAATCACGAACACGAAGTAAATCTTCTGGACGTCCTTTCATTTCAAAAAAGGTACTGACTTCGTCCCTCAAGGAGAAAAACCCGATGAAGCATCTTCCCTCTGTTCAGCCATCTTACTTCAGCGTGGCAGTGGATGTCCGGGTACTCCGCTTCGATATCAGCCAGAAATTCTTTTAATTGGCGATGTGCGAGTCCATGCGAGCGAAGATATGTGTAATTAACCGTTCGAACAACTGCGTTAATGACATTTTTTATGTTGACAACCTTCGTACAAAGTGTCTCCTGGTGTATCAGACAATGGACTGCCGCACATAAGGAACAGCCGACTTCATCCATTTTTGACCTGACGTAAACCAGGAATCCAGTGCCTATCCCTCGTAGCGCAGGGGCTCCATCCACTGTTACACTGGTCAGGCGTTCCCATTTTAAACCCAATAGCTTGAACACGTTTTCCACGACTAGAAAAATATGCAAACCGAAGGTTGTGTCTTTTAATGGTATAAGGTAGAGATATTCTTCGGTGACAAGCAAACTGTAATCGACACCCCGAATGAATGACGAGTTGAGATATGTCCGCAACGTCCGTGGACACGTCAAGAGCGACAGAAAGTGAAGCGAAGTTTGCCGCTCTCTCCATTAATTACTGCTCCATATCTAAGGCCATATCTTCGGCTCGGTGAGCAATAGTTTGAGGCGAAAGAGCTATTTTTTTCAAAATTTTCCGTGAGGTCGGCTGGACAAATAAAAGCCGCCAAGTCGACAGGGCAATCATTGACGAGACTCCCAGCCGCAAAGGGCTTCCCTACTTTCGCAATTCTCAGCGAGCATTTGTAGCTTGCACGCAAACCTTGCCCACCTGTTTGCTGCTCCTACCACGGCAAAAAAACCTTACAATCAATTATGTACAATCCTGTTTTTAAAAATACTCTTATCATTTTAGCAATTAAGTGTTTCATTCATTGAAACCCAAATAAAAACGTAACAAAAAAGATTTTTTTTAGGTGCGTTTTCACCCGAGTGCTCTGAAAAGTGGCCGTAGATGCTAGCAAGGCCAGCGAAATGTGGTCGCAAAATAAATTTTTATCTATTGGGAAGTTGCGTTTTAATTAATTGAAAACATAGATCAAGCTACAAAATAAGTTTTTCCATCCACCAAAACACAAATACACAGAAACAGAGAATGACTCTTAATGACACTTTGCTGTCCGAGAGATCGTTTGTGACGACTTTTGAGAAATTGGCAAAAAATAAGGCACGTGAAACTTTTTCTTATGCCTGTGCGACGCGATTTAATGCAGCCCAAATATAAATATTAACCGAAAAGGAACGTTCCTTGTTGCAGACAATCTGATATTCGATAACTGGCACATTGCTAACTGACATATCAGATTGTAAAATTTAGGTTTATGTATCATCTTTATTGGTAATACAGAGTCATACGACAGTTAACACTTACTTCACTGTAATACTGCTTGAAATTCTCTTTCAGTTCTTCAAACTTTGACTGGTGTTTCTCTTGAGACAAATTTTCGAACTGATCTTTGTGACAGGTATTAAAGTGCCGTTCAATCGAGTACTTTTTTAAATGCATAAGGTTCCGATGATATACTAAACATCTGGCATGCTTTTCGAGAGCAGTACAAAAGAAATTAATTTCTCACTCTGGTTTAAATAGTGCGAACGTGCCGCTCCTGCTTTTGACCGCTGCTGGCGCGGCGGTCTGTCTTCCTTACGAAGCGCGGATACAGCAGCATGTCGAGGCGCGGCGGGCGGACTGCACGGTCAGCTAAGCGACACGGCTCGGCCGCTGCAACAACATACGAATTCGCCCGTGGCGCTGGCCTCTGACGATCGCTGGCGCTAGCGCCCCCGCGGGCACAGTTTGGACGAGCCTGCACTACAGCTTACCCCTATTTTTTTCACAATTTTGAACATCTTCCATCATTTTACATTATCTAACACTTTTTCCAGGTCGACAAATCCTATGAACGTGCCTCTGCTTTTTTTTCTTTTTAGTCTCGCTTCCATTATTAACCGCAACGTCAGAATTGCCTCTCTCGTGCCTTTACCTTTCCTAGAGCCAAACTGATCGTTATCTAGCGCATCCTCAATTTTCTTTTCCATTCTTCTGTATATTATTCTTGTAAGCAACCTGGATTCATGAGCGATTGTGCGATAATCTTCACATATCTTCACATATCTTCGATATCTTCACATTTTTCCTGCAGCCATTGCTTCTCAGCTTCCCTGCACTTCCTATTTATTTGATTCCTCAGCAGCTTGTATTTCTGTATTCCCGAGTTTCCCGGAACGGTTATGTACTTCCTACTTTCATCGATCAATTGAAGTATTTCTTTTGTTACCCATGGTTTCTTCGCAGTTACCTTCTTTGTACCTACGGTTTGCTTTCCAACTTATGTGTTGGTCCTTTTTAGAGATGTTCATTCTTCTTCAACTGTACTGCCTAGTGATCTATTCCTTATTGCTGCATCTACAGCCTTACAAAAATTCAAGGGTATCTCGTCATTCTTTAGTACTTCCATATCCTACTTCTTTGCATATTGATTCTTCCTGACTAATGTCTGAAACTTCAGCCTACTGTTCATCACTACTATATTGTGATCTGAGTCTATATCTGCTTGTGGGTACACCTTACAACCCAGAATCTGACTTCGGAATCTCTGTCTGACCAAGATGTAATCTTCCTGAAATTTTCCCATATCACCCAGTCTTTTCCAAGTATACCTCCTCCTCCTGTGATTCTTAAACAGAGTATTAGCTATTACTAGCTGAAGTTTATTACAAAACTCAATTAGTCTTTCTCCTCTCTCATTCCTTGTCCCAAGCCCGTATTCTCCTGTAACCTCTCCCTCCACTCCTTGCCATACAACCGTATTCCAGTCCCCCATGACTATTAGATTTTTATTCACCTTTACATACTGTACTACCTTTTCAATATCCTCATACACTTTCTCTATCTCTTCATCTTCAGCTTTCGACGTCGGCATGTATACCTGAACTATCGTTGTCGGTGTTGGTTTGCTGTCCATTCTGATAAGAACAACCCTGCCCTGTTCACAATAACACACTCTCTGCCCTAACTTCCTGTTCATAACGAATCCTTCTCCCGTTATGCCATTTTCTGCTGCTGTTGATATTACCCTATATTGATCTGACCAGAAATCCTTCTCTTCTTTGCACTTCACTTCACTGACCCCTACTGTATACAGACTGAGGATTCGCATTTCCCTTTTCAGATTTTCTAGTTTCCCTACCACGTTTAAGCTTCTGACATTCCACGCCTCGACTCGTAGAACGTCATCCTTTCGTTGATTATTCAATCTTTTTCTCGTGATAACCTCCCCCTAGGCAGTCCCATCACGGAAATCCGAAAGGGGGGACTAGTCCGGAATCTTTTGCCAATGGAGAGATTATCATGACACTTTTTCAGTTACAGGCCACATGTCCTGTGGATACGCATCAGGTGTCTTTAATACAGTGGTTTCTATTGCCTTCTGCATCCTCATGCCGTTGATCATTGCTGATTCTTCCGCCTTTAGGGCCAGTTATCCACGCCTAGGACAAGAGAGTGCCCTGAACCTCTGTCCACTCCACTGCCCTCTTTGACAAGCCGTTGGAAGAATGAGGGTGATTTCTTATGCCGCCAATGCTGATTATTAATCAATATTTAGAAGCGGCGTGATTCGAACCCGGGACCGAAAACGTTATGATTATGAATCAAAGACGCTACCCCCTTTTTCCTTTTTTTCTTTTTTATTTATTTATTTTCAATAAAGATCACTCTGTTAAAAGGAACATGTAGATCATTTCATGGTATAGTATGTGCTTTACATATTGAGTGGTGAGAGAAGCGTGAGGTTCATTATCAACTGTCAAATGTGCACACCGACTGCACCCGGCACATCCCAACTGCGTGGGGGGTCGAGGAAGACTACCTGAAGATAGTTGGCAAAGGTTTTCCGATAGTGTGACCATCTATGAACCTCATTGTGGGCTTGCCGCAAGAAATACCAAAAGTCATGTCGCGACTTGGCAGCATCCCCATAGAGGTACGCGATCGTCCAACCTTTGACCCAGATGATCGACTGTGATTTAGTCGCCGGAAAGTAGTCACTCTCCGGATGTAAGAAAGAAGCGGGTGTAATATGTTGCGGGGTCACACGGAGGTAGCAAGCCACCATCTGTCTTCTTAGGAGCCATACGTCCTCCACCGCGATACAAGTTAAGCGGTGATGGTCGTCATCCACTTGGCGACATTTCGGGCATAGTGGAGTGTCCACTAGTCCAATTGCATGGAACCGTTGGTTGGTGTTGAACTTGCCATAGGCGACAGAGAACCACAGTGCCCGAACGAAGGTAGGAAGGAATTTTTGGTGCACATGTCTCCAAATCTTCGGCCACCTGGGGTGTTTGAGTTTAATGACATTACGACTTATCCGTCGTAGCAGCCAAACATAAAAATCCTTCGCGCATGGCGGTCTCGTGCGCGGAAGCTCGTCTCTGATATAACTAAGTTCCACGATAAATGTTGATACATGCGCAAAATGTGGCGTAATGTTGCCCACCGCCACCGGTGGTGTGAGGGACGCTGGAACCAGGAGATCCAGTAGACGGGATGTAAGGAAATCACACCCGCTACGCCATTGCTTGTACATCTTGGCTAGAAGGAGCGCCGTCGCTCGGCAGTGAACATTCGTAAGTCCGAGTCCCCCCTTGTCCGTAGGGAGCGTGAGCGTTGCGTATCGCACCTTGAGGGGCGATCCAATCATCACAAAATAGCCTAGTGCTGATTGAAGTCGACGTCCGAGAGTGATTGGTAGGGGCAGGATCTGCGAAATATGCACCATTCGCGAAACCACATAAGTGTTCAGATACTCGACTCGCTGCATAGGATCAAGGCGCCGTAGGAGATGTTGTTGGGCCATGGTACGTGTTGTCTGTAAAATACGTCGGTAGTTAACTGCTGCAGTATGTTTTACAGATGAGGTAAAGACTATGCCGAGATAGCCGAATCGTTGCACATAAGGAAACGGACTGATTTCTTCCGGCGGAAGACCCCTTCCAACCGGCATTGCCGCCGATTTGTTCATTTTCACTGCGCTACCCGCCGTCACACTGTGGTCCAACAACAGTTCAAGGACAGTCTTCATCTCTTTCTCAGAACGAACGAGCAGCAGGAGGTCGTCCGCATAGGCACGACATTTGAAAGTGTAGCCCCGTAGTTCCATCCCAGAAAGAGAATTTGTTAGCCTCCCAATTAATGATTCCAACGCTATCGCGAAAAGCAGCATCGAAAGAGTGCAACCCTAGCGAATGGATCGTCGAATTTGAATGGGCCCTGCTATACGCCCATTAACCTGTACCAAGGATTGTGCGCCCCCATAAATCCTAATGAGACCAGTAAAACGGTCTGGAAATCCCATTTGTTCCAGTACAGCGTACAGACAGTTGTGGTGCACATAATCAAAAGCACTGTCAAAATCAACCGCCACCATCGCCGCTTTAAGCCGGCATTCCTCCGCCAGCGCTATCACATCACGGCATTCGCAGTAGCTGTTTGCACATTCACCGATCCACCCGGTGTCGTCTGTTCTGGAGAGAAAACGCTACGAATTAACATACGACATCGGGACGCTAGCAACCGTGCAAAAGATCTTATAGTCGGCATTAAGGAGGGTGATGGTGTGATAATGTGTGACCGTAATTCCTGGCTTCGGTTTATGCACTGGCACCAAGAGGCCTTCCATAAAAGGCGGTGGAATGGCGCATCGGAATTTAACATTTCGTTGTACATTTCCCTCCATCGCGGTGCCATTTCGTTGCGAAATTCTCGATAAAATTCAGCAGGAAGCCCATCAATGCCTGGGGACCGATTCAACGCACCTTGTGCGATCGCATCATGTACTTCCTCACAGCTAATGGCTTCCAGTAAGGTTCCCACGACTTCCACCGTCAGTGTACGGGAGACGTACGTGGCTACACGGTCGAGGTCATCGACAGGGGCTGCTTCTTCCCGATATATGTGTTGGTAATGGTCGACGAATGCAGTGATAATGTCCTCTTGACGCGTCACTCTTCGGTCTTCGCGGGTAATTAATTCCCGTACCAAAACGCCGTAGATTGTATGCTCGATGGAGCAACATCCTCTGTCATCCCGACGTCTGCTACAAGGTTTCGGAGAGTGCCGTCTTGATCTAGCACCGGGGCTGTGTCCTTTCGGTCATCAGCGGACGCAGTTAGGGCTTTGGCATAGGTGATCGGTAGTACTGTCATCGACGGCGACGGCTCCCGCACATCTGAAGGCAGTTGCGTAATCCGCCGTTGCATACAGTTCGACCTGAGGTGTCCCTCCTGGCCACAGCCAGAACATGTACGTGGTTGACCATCGTACATCACCACCGCCCGACAACCACCAATTGTCAGATAGGACGGTACATGCTTCTGAAGATCAATAATGATCTGTCACACTCCGTTAAGAACGGGGTACGTGGCGAATTGTGTCCAGCGTTCTGCTGTGTGACCATGTACCGTGCCGTATGGCTTAAAAGCCTCGATAACTTCGTCAGCCGGGAGCTCAAATGGCAGCTCAAAAACACGTATTGTCCGTACACCCAGACCAGCATGTTCTGCAGTTACCGTGCCGACATTCCCGTCACTATGGCAAAATAGGAGACCTGCTTTTGTCGCCTGTAGAATTTTCTCACACGCTGCGTCATTTACCATCTTAACATACACCGTAGGACTTATGATGGACGGGTGAATTCCGACAACATCGTTTGGCGGTATCTTGACTTCCTCTCGAATGAATCGTTCCACTGCTAAAGCCTTTGGTCCTTCGTAGTCTTTGCAGAAATTGAATCGTAATGCAGTTTTCCTGTACTTGTTCGCCATGATCGTTGTTACTAGCCCGCGAGCTGACGTAGTCCACAAGTAAACAAACACTCGCACACGCCGCACAGGCGGAAGTATCGGACCACCGCTTCGCACGGCCACTAGCGCCGAACTACGGTACACCTTGTATTTCACCCATCTGTACCTAAACTTACTCTTATTTCGGATACCTCCCACCATTTTACATTTTGAGGTGCTTTTTCTAGGTCTACAAGTTCTTTGAAGGTTTCTAGATTTTTCTAATGTTTTGCTCTTTTAACTTCCCTAAAGTCAAATTGATAGTCATCTGTCTTCTCCATTTTTGCGTATATTATTCTTGTTAGCAGCTTGGATGCAAGAGCTTTTAAGCCGATTGTGCGATGGTTTTATAATTTATCTGCTCTCGCTATCTTCTGAATTGTGTGGATGATATTTTTGTGAAGGTCTGATGGTAATTCATCAGTCTCATAGATTCTACAAAGTTGAATCGTCATTTGGTTGCTATTTTCCTCCGATGATTTTAGAAAGTCCGATGTAGTGTTATCCATTCTTTCAGTTTTATTCGATCTCAAGTCTTACATAGCTGTTTTAAATTATCACTCTAATACTGGATCCCCTACGTCTTCCTGAACGACTCCAGTTTCTTCCTCTATCTGTCCTCCCGCTCAAAGATGCTCTCAGTGTACTCTTGCCACCTATCTGCTCTTTTCGTTACAGTCAACTATGGAATTACATTTCACGATTAATGTCGACCCTTCCTTTTCATTTCATCGAAGGTTGCTTTGACATTGCTGTATGTTGAGTTAGTCCTTCTGACAACCATTTTTTTTCGATTTCATCACTTTTTTCCAGCAAACATTTCGGTTTGACAGCCCCATCCTATTTATTTCATTCCTGGCGGATTTATATCGCTGTATTTCTGTCTTTCCCCGAACATTTTTGTACTTCCGTTGATCAATTGAAGTATCTCTTCTGTTACCCAAGATTTCTGTGCAGTTACTTTTCTTGTACACGTGTTTGTCTGTCAAGTACCTGTGATTGCTCTTTTTAGAGATGTCCACTCCTCTTCACCTGCACTGCCGACACTGGTATTCCTTATCGCAGTATCCACATCCTTAGTGAACTTGAAACGCGTCTGATCATTCATCAGTACTTCAATATCCCACTTCCTTCCATACTAATTCTTCAGAACGACACTCTTAAACTTCAGTCTGCTCTTCACCATTACTAAATTTTTATCTGGCTCTGTATCTGTTCCTGGATACGACTTACAATCAAATATCAAATTTCGCATACTTTGACTGACCATGATGTAGTCCAGCTGGAGTCTTCCCTTTTTCCCTGTGTCTTTTTCATGTATACCTCCTCCTCTTGTGATTCCTGAACAGAATATTGGCTGTTACCATGTGAAATTTATTGCCGAATTCATTTAGTTTTTCTCCTCTCTTTTCCCTAGTACAGAGCTCATATTATCTAATAACCTTTTCTTCTACTCTTTCTCCTACAACCACATTCCAGTCCACCACGACTGTTAGACTGTCATCTCCCTTTGCGTACTGGATCATCCGTTCAATACCCTCACATACTTTGTCTTCGTCTTCTGCTTTCGTCGTAGGCATGTATACCCAAACCATCGTTGACGTTAGTTTGCTTTAGAATCTGGTGAGGGCAGCCCTATCTCTGAACTGTTTACAGTAGCTTACTCTCTGCCCCGCCTTCCTATTCGTTACGAATCCTATCCTAGTTACACCATTTTCTGCTGCTGGTGATATTACCCTATTTTTGTCTGACCAGAAACCCTTACGTTCTTTCCATTTCACTTCACTGACTGCCATTACGTATGAACTGAGCCTTTACATTTTCCTTTTAAGATTTTGTAGCTTGCCTACGCCGGTCAAACTTCAGATATTCCGCGCCGCGGTTTGTAGAACTTTATTATTTCATTGGTTATTCACTCATTTTCTCATGGTCACGTGCTCCTTGTAATTCCCCTCCCGGAGGTCCGAATGGGGGACTAGTCTGCAGTGTTTTGCTAGTGGAGTGATCATCATGGCACTTTTTCAGCTACAGGCCACAGGTACTGCGGTTACGCATTGTGTGTCTCTAAGCAGTATTTTCCACCGCCTCTTGTATTCTCATGCAGTTGATCGATCATTGCTTAGTCTTTAACATTTTAGGGCAGCTTGCCACACAATGGGCAAGAGTGTGCTCTGATCCTCTGTCGGCTCCTTCACCCTCTTTGACAACAGGGCGAGGGCATTTACGCCGGACGTCTTTGGCCGTCATTGATGATGACTTTTGTTCAAAATTTAAGCAGTGAATGGGTTCCAAATCGGGACCCAGGACGTTTTATTAGTGAAAGACGCTACCCGTGGACCACGAGTTACAATAATGAACTCTATTACAAGGTGACTTTTCATTTGCACATCAGTCTTTCCTACCGTACCTGAGTTCATATGAGCTTCCTTCCTCTTTACAGAAAGACAGATTTCAAATAGAGACATTATGAAAATGTTCATACACTTTCGAAACCTGTACGCTTCGACAGAAAGCGACGCCACTTGTAATAAGTCTGCTGCTAAGATTGGAATGGCTTCGAAAATATATTCAACGAATCAAAGCAACGATTTCGGCATTGGCCTTAGGTCCTCAGTGCTTTCGGGAGACCACAAGAAAACTAAATCCAAATAGCTAGACGGGGAACTGAACCACTGCCCTCCGATGTTAACTATCCTGTGGAAGGTAGCAATGACAAAGTGAGTATTAAGAGGCGCATCAATACTTTCCTAGCTTATCAACTCGTACAGTGTTTCGTAAATGTTGCCTGTTTACGTTTACATCACTTGTAGATTTAGTTCTTAGTTATTTTCTAGTATCTATCTGGTTCTCAAATCCAGACAGCTAAATCCTTTGATGTTGCTGAAGGTGAGTCTGAATTAGTTTCAGGTTTTAATATTGAATATGGTGCAGGTGGTTTTACTTTCATTTTTTTGGCGGATTATACTGGAAATGTTTTTATAAGTATGTTATTGGCTTTAATTTTTATAGAGTGATTTCTACTCTTTGATATTTTTTATTAAGCTTGCTATTATATCTTTTGGATTTATTTGAGTTCGGTGTACTTTACCTCGATTTCCTTATGATAAATTAATGTACGTCATCTCGGAATACATTTCACAGCTTCGGCCATTCCGCTAGTTCCAAGATTTTACCTTAGATCCAGAATGAAATGTTCACTCTGCGGCGGAGTATGTGCTGGCAGATTGAAATTATGTCCCGGAACGAGATTCGAACTCGGGACCTTTGCCTTTCACGGCAAGTCCTACACTGATAGCTACCCAAGCACTACTTAAAGACCCCTCCTCACAGCTTTATTTCCGCCAGTACCTCGTATCCTACCTTCCTGACTTACCTGGGATGTTCTGGACATAGGCTGTGGAATCGCCTTTGAAAGGAGTAGGGCTCAAATCCCCATCTGGTCAGTCAAATTTAGGCTTCTGCTCATTGTCGAATATCTTCCACGTTATATTCATGTTAGTTCCTTTGACTTCAGGTCGGATTTCCTCTCCCTTCTTTGGCCTATCCAGTCTTCACCGCCAGCCGCTGTGGCCGAGCGTTTCTAGGCGCTTCCGTCCGGAATCGCGCTGCTGCTACGGTCGCAGGTTCGAATCCTGCCTCGGACGTGGATGTGTGTGATGTCCTTAGGTTAGTTAGGTGTAAGTAGTTCTAAGGGACTGATGACCTCAGATGTTAAGTCCTATAGTGCTTAGAGCCATTTGAACCAGCCTTCACCTTCATCTTTGAATGATCTGGTCGTTGATGGGACCTTAACTCCGAATTTTTCTTTAGATTTTTTTCCTAAAAGAACCATACCTAGTAAGGCATGATGGCATTCAAACAAATCTTCGTGTGGATGACCCGTTTAGTTACTTACCTAAGTCATGGGACAGCGATATGCCCATATACAGACGTCAGTAGTATCGCCTACCCAAGCTATAAAAGGGCAGTATATTTTTGGGGCTGTCATTTTGTACTCAGGTGATTCATGTGAGAAGGTCTCCGACGTGATTACGGCCGCACGACGGGAAATAACAGACTTTGAAAGCGGAATGGTAGTTTGAACTAGACACTTGGGACAGTCCATTTCGGACATCGTTAGGGAATGCAAAATTCCGAGTTCCACAGTGTCAAGAGCATGCCAAGAAAACCACATTTCGGGCATTACAGCTTACGAAGGACATCGCAGTGACCGACGGCCTTCCCTTAATAACAGAGAGCAGTGGCGTTTGCTAGAGTTGTCAGTGCTAACAGACAAGCAATACTGCGTGACATAACCGCAGAAATCAATGTGGGACGTACGAAGAACGTATTCTTTGGGACAGTGCGACGAAATTTGGCGTTAATGGGCTAAGGCAACAGACGACTGATGCGAGTGCCTTTGTTAATAGTAAGACATCGCCTGCAGCGCCTCTCCTGGGCTCGTCACCATATCGGTAGATCTAGACGATTGGAGAATCATGGCCTTTGCAGATGACTCCCAAATTCAGTGGTAAAAGCTGCTGGTAGGGTCCGAGTAAGGTAAGACCTCACGAAACCATGCATCCAAGGTATCAAGAGGAAACTGTGCAAGGTGGTGTTGGCACCATAATGGTGTGAGTTGTGTGTATACATGGTATGGACAGAATCCTCTGGTCAACTGAACCTATCATTAACTGGAATTGGTTATTTTTGTCTAGTTGGAGGCTACTTGCAGCCATTCATGGACTTCATGTGCCCAAACGAAGATACAATTTTTGTAGATGACAATGCGCCATGCCAGTAGGAAACAATTGTTCCCAATAGGTTTGAAGAACATTCTATACGGTTGGAACAAAACGATTTGGCCACCCAGATTGAACGATATGATTCCCGTCGAACATTTATGAGACATAGTAGAGAGGTTAGTTTGTGCACAAAATCCTACACCAACAACACTTCCGCAAGCATGTATGACTACAGAGGCAACATGGCTCAATATTTCTGCATGGACCTTCCGGCGACTTATTGAGTCCACACTACGTCGATTTGTTGCACTATACCGGACAAAAGAAGGTCCAACATGATAATAGGAGGCGAATTTTGTCACCTCAGTTTTCACTGATGATTTGTCACTACTAAGTAGGAGGCGTGTTTTTTAAGTAAGTACCATTTTGAAATTAAAAAAAGACTTGCTAAGATATCTCAATAATTTTATTTTTACACAAAAGCCTGTACCTTAATCTACTTTTCTACATAATTTCCGTCAATATTGAGGCACTTGTCATAACGTTGTACCAGTTTTTGAATATCCTGCTCATAGAAGCCTGCCACCTGACTTATTAACCACTGCATCACCACTGTTTTGACTTCGTCATCGTCTTTAAGACACTGACCGCCCAGGTGTTTCTTCAAGTGCAGGAACAGATGGTGGTCACTGGGCGCAAGATCGGGGATGTACGGAGGGTGATCTAGAGTTTCCCATCGAGAAGATGTGATTAGATCTTTAGTCACATGCAGACAGGCATTGCCATGCCCTTGCTCAACTTGCCACGTCTTTTGTTCTGAACTGAGCAAAACAGCTTGTGCAATGTCTTACAGTAATCCGATGCATTGATTGTCTCATTACGAGGCAGAAATTCCACATGCAATACTCCTTTTCTGTCCCAAAAAACTGTGCACATGATTTTCCAGGGAGAAACTGTTTGCTTAAACTTCACTTTTCTGGGTGAACCTGAATGCCACCATTCCATGGACTATTGCTTTGATTCTGGTGTGATGTAGGCCACCCATGTTTCATTGCTCTTAACAACTTGGCTTAAGAAATCATCACCATCATTGTGGTACTGCTCAAGAAAAGTCAATGCACTGTCTAAATGTTTGGTTTTGTGCACATCTGTCAACATTTTCGGTACCCAATGGGCGCACAATTTTCGGTAATTCAAGTGCTCGGTCACAATGCCATACAAAACACTACGAGAAACATTAAGGGAAGTCATCCTTCAAGGAGGAAATCGTAAAGTGCCTATTTTCTCTCACCTTATTGTCCACTTCCTGCACCAAACTTTCATTAACGACCGACGAAAGCCCACTCCGTTGTTCATCATGCACATTTGTGTGGCCATCTTTAAATGCTCTCACCCACTTTCTTACCATTCCATCACTCATAATGTTTTCTCCGTAAACTGCACAGATCTCACGATGAATATCGATCGCTTTTAGGCCTTTAGCACTAAGAAATCTTATAACAGCCCGTACTTCACAGTCGGCGGGACTCACGATTATCAGAGGCATCTTCAACACTCAGTACACAACCTAAACAACGAAGAATCAGACTGTAATGGCGTCAGTGCGTAGACAACAGATGTAGGTACCCAGTGCGCATGCGCAGAACGCCGACCGTAGCGCTGCGGCCGCGGTGTGGCAAAACGGTTGTTGTTGTTGTAGTCTTCAGTCCTGAGACTGGTTTGATGCAGCTCTCCATGCTAATCTATCTTGTGCAAGCTCCTTCATCCCCCAGTACCTACTGCAACCTACATCCTTCTGAATCTGCTTAGTGTATTCATCTCTTGGTCTCCCTCTACGATTTTTACCCTCCACGCTGCCCTCCAATACTAAATTTGTGATCCCTTGATGCCTCAGGACATGTCCTACCAACCGATCCCTTCTTCTAGTCAAGTTGTGCCACAAACTCCTCTTCTCCCCAATTCTATACAATTCCTCCTCATTAGTTATGTGATCTACCCATCTAATCTTCAGCATTCTTCTGTAGCACCACATTTCGAAAGCTTCTATTCTCTTTTTGTCCAAACTATTTATCATCCATGTTTCACTTCCATACATGGCTACACTCCATACAAATACTTTCAGAAACAACTTCCTGACACTTAAATCTATACTTGATGATAACAAATTTCTCTTCTTCAGAAACGCTTTCCTTGCCATTGCCAGTCTACATTTTATATCCTCTCTACTTCGACCATCATCAGTTATTTTGCTCCCCAAATAGCGAAACTCCTTTACTACTTTAAGTGTGGCATTTCCTAATCTAATTCCCTCAGCATCGCCCGACTTAATTCGACTACATTACATTATCCACGTTTTGCTTTTGTTGATGTTCATCTTATATCCTCCTTTCAAGACACTGTCCATTCCGTTCAACTGCTCTTCCAAGTCCTTTGCTGTCTCTGACAGAATTACAATGTCATTGGCGAACCTCAAAGTTTTTATTTCTTCTCCATGGATTTTAATACCTACTCCAAATTTTTCTTTTGTTTCCTTTACTGCTTGCTCAATATACAGATTGAATAACATCGGGGAGAGGCTACAACCCTGTCCCACTCCCTTCCCAACCACTGCTTCCCTTTCATGTCCCTCGACTCTTACAACTGCCATCTGGTTTCTGTACAAATTGTAAATAGCCTTTCACTCCCTGTATTTTACCCCTGCCACCTTTAGAATTTGAAAGAGAGTATTCCAGTTAACATTGTCAAAAGCTTTCTCTAAGTCTACAAATGCTAGAAACGTAGGTTTGCCTTTCCGTAATCTTTCTTCTAAGGTAAGTCGTAAGGTCAGTATTGCCTCACGTGTTCCAACATTTCTACGGAATCCAAACTGATCTTCCCCGAGGTCGGCTTCTACCAGTTTTTTCATTCGTCTGTAAATAATTCGCGTTAGTATTTTGCAGCTGTGACTTATTAAACTGATAGTTCGGTAATTTTCGCATTTGTCAACACCTGCTTTCTTTGGGATTGGAATTATTATATTCTTCTTGAAGTCTGAGGGTATTACGCCTGTCTCGTACATCTTGCTCATCAGATGGTAGAGTTTTGTCAGGATTGGCTCTCCCAAGGCCGTCAGTAGTTCTAATGGAATGTTGTCTATTCCCGGGGCCTCGTTTCGACTCAGGTCTTTCAGTGCTCTGTCAAACTCTTCACGCAGTATCGTATCTCCCATTTCATCTTCATCTACATCCTCCTCCATTTCCATAATCTTGTCCTCAAGTACATCGCCCTTGTATAGACCTTTTATATACTCCTTCCACCTTTCTGCTTTCCCCTCTTTGGTTAGAACTGGGTTTTCATCTGAGCTCTTGATATTCATGCAAGTGGTTCTCTTTTCTCCAAAGGTCTCTTTAATTTTCCTGTAGGCTGTATCTATCTTACTCCTAGTGAGATAAGCCTCTACATCCTTACATTTGTCCTCTAGCCATCCGTGCTTAGCCATTTTGCACTTCCTGTCGATCTCATTTTTGAGACGTTTGTATTCCTTTTTGCCTGCTTCATTTACTGCATTTTTATATTTTCTCCTTTCATCAATTAAATTCAGTATTTCTTCTGTTACCCAAGGATTTCTACTAGCCCTCGTCTTTTTACCTACTTGATCCTCTGCTGCCTTGACTACTTCATCCCTCAGAGCTACCCATTCGTCTTCTACTGTATTTCTTTCCCCCATTCCTATCAATTCTTCCCTTATGCTGTCCCTGAAACTCTGTACAACCTCTGGTTTAGTCAGTTTATCCAGGTCCTATCTCCTTAAATTCCCACCTTTTTGCAATTTCTTCAGTTTTAATCTACAGTTCATAACCAATAGATTGTGGTCAGAGTCCACATCTGTCCCTGGAAATGTCCTACAATTTAAAACCTGGTTCCTAAATCTCTGTCTTACCATTATATAATTTATCTGATACCTTTTAGTATCTCCAGGATTCTTCCATGTATACAATCTTCTTTTATGATTCTTGAATCAAGTGTTAGCTATGATTAAGTTATGCTCTGTGCAAAATTCCAACAGACGGCTTCCTCTTTCATTTCTTAGCCCCAATCCATATTCACCTACTATGTTTCCTTCTCTCCCTTTTCCTACTGTCGAACTCCAGTCACCCATGACTATTAAATTTTCGTCTCCCTTCACAACCTGATTAATTTCTTTTATCTCATCATACGTTGCTTCAATTTGATCGTCATCTACAGAGCTAGTTGACATATACTCTTGTACTACTGTAGTAGGCATGGGCTTCGTGTCTATCTTGGCCACTATAATACGTTCACTATGCTGTTTGTAGTAGCTTACCTGCAGTCCTATTTTTTTATTCATTATTAAACCTACTCCTACATTACCCCTATTTGATTTTGTATTTATAACCCTGTATTCACCTGACCAGAAGTCTTGTTCCTCCTGCCACCGAACTTCCCTAATTCCCACTATATCTAACTTTAACCTATCCATTTTCCTTTTTAAATTTTCTAACCTACCTGCCCGATTAAGGGATCTGACATTCCACGCTCCGATCCGTAGAATGCCAGTTTTCTTCCTCCTGATAACGACGTCCTCTTGAGTAGTCCCCGCCCGGAGATCCGAATGGGGAAATATTTTACCTCTGGAATATTTTACCCAGGAGGACGCCATCATCATTTAACCATACAGTAAAGCTGCATGCCCTCGGGAAAAATTACGGCTGTAGTTTCCCCTTGCTTTCAGCCATTCGTAGTACCAGCACAGCAAGGCCGTTTTGGTTAGGCCAGATCAGTCAATCATCCAGACTGTTGCCCCTTCAACTACTGAAAAGGCTGCTGCCCCTCTTCAGGAACCACACATTTGTCTGGCCTCTCAACAGATACCCCTCCGTTGTGGTTGCACCTACGGTACGGCTATCTGTATCGCTGAGGCACGCAAGCCTCCCCACCAACGGCAAGGTCCATAGTTCAGGAATGGGAGGGGGGGGGGGGGGTCAAAACGGTACTTACTTAAAAATCACGCCTCGTAACATAGGTCGATGAAAGTTGTTCCAGGCATAGAAAGAGCTCCATCAGTATAGTATAGAAACTAATCGAAAGAATAATGAAAGCAAACAAACAGAAATGACACTTTTATTCAAAGAGAACAATTACACTAATGTCACAGCGATTTATGATGGTGCCCTGGAGATTATAAAATGAGGTACATGGTTTTTGATAATAAATGTTTGATCACCAGTGACGAAAGTGCATGCTTTGAACGTGTTCCTGTGTTGGTTATAGGTTGGTAAGGTATTCTAGTTGAGCGTTCCATTCTTCAACCCAACGCCGTTGCCAACTATCGGATGGAGGTTGGTGCGTGTGAATATGTCCCCATCACATCCCATATGTGCTCGATGGGATTTAAGTAGGAGGGCCTGGCAGGCCTGTCTATTCGTTGAATATCTTCTCGTTCCAAGAGTTTCACCGCTTGCACGGTTCGATGCGGTCGCACGTTGTCGTCCATAAAAATTGAGTCAGTGCCGATACACCCCAGAAAAGGCGTACATGTGAAATGACTACAGTGTCACAATAACATATTTTATAGCTGAGTGTACCGTGTTCAAAGATTTAGACGTCAGTACGCCTTTGCAACATGCCTCCCGATATCAAAACACCCGGAGTACCAACAAACCAACCACAGATGACAATGTACTTCTGGTGTCACTAACTGATCTCCTTTACTTGTTCCACTCACGAATGGCGCGTGGGAAGAATGATTTCGGTAAGCCTCTGTATTATACTGTGTTCATCATAAGAATGAGCCTGATGTAAACAACCACAAACGCGATGATTGGTCAGCAGCAGTAGCACACGTACACTTGTTATGTTACGGTCTTCGAGCTAGGTCCTTCTTCGGTATTAGAAATCTTATTACTAAGTTACAATAAATTATACTTTAAGATATTTAATTTATAGACAGCCATCAACGTCTTCCTTAATCATGATTTATCTATGCAGATATTATTTCAAAAAACGTGTGCAGTCGCAGTCTCTGTAGTGTGGTGTTCTGATTGTTGCTCTGTTTATATGCATTGTAAAAATGGCTGACACTCTTTCGTTCTTCGTAGTGTAATACGGGCAGAACACCGTTAAAAACAGGCGAGAAGCGCGTTGTTCCTAATGTTTTTCACAAGTTTGCAGAAAAAAACCGGCTTCGCAGTTTTCCAAGGAGATGTATTTATTACAGTTAAGCACTAATGCAACATGGGATGCTTGGTTGGATCGGTAGCGTTCCAATCTTGCTTTCAGCTCTGTATTTTTTCTCGTTCAGTTTGAAATACCTACTCCCTTTACAAGTAAAATTCGTCAAATTTATGCTGATTAATACATATCTAATCATCTTTTTTATGAAAAATGCACATCTTCTTTCTAATTACATATTGCACACAAAATTCCAGTCTTTATTGCAAACACAATGGATCAATGGATCGATGGATCCATGGTTCAAATCTTTCTTTGAGCTTTGTATTTTTTCTCGTTCAGTTTGAAATACCTACTCCCTTTGAAAGTAAAAGTCGTCACATTTAGGCTAATTATTGCATATCTAATCATCTTTTTTATGAAAAATGCACATCTTCTTTCTAATTACATATTACACGCAAAATTGCAGTCTTCATTGCAAACACAATTCTTAATTATCAATATTTTATACAATGTTGTTCAAAGTGATAAAACATTACGAATTAAATGTTTAAAACAAAAATGAAGAATCAAATACTCTTTATTTGGACTACGTCCATTGTTTTATACCGCAGACGTGGTCTCACACGAGCCAGAATGATAAGCATTGTAGTACATGAAAAACAATCACTTCCACTGCAATCGAGCACACCGTACACATGCTACATGTTTACAGTTGTCACCATACTATTTTAATATGAGCCCAACACAACTACTCTGGACCAAGTAAAGCGATTTGTCGATAGAAATAACAAGGCGTTTAAGCTGCCGAACGGACTGGAACTAATGTACGAAGCTTTGTCACACGTCGCTAGCGTGATTCATAACCACTCTCCATAACAGAAAAGGACAAAATGTGGCGCTTCACTGGCTTCGTGACTTCTGTTGTTGATCGCCTCGTAATCAACGTAGTAGATGAGAGTTTCAGTACTGAAATGTGTTCTTCGGATTGGAATAAGTAAGAAGTTGCAGATGGCTGACTGTAATACCTTCAGTTGCTTCAAAATTTAACTGTACTGCGAAACCCCTGCAATACGGTTTTTGCATTACACATAGCTCACTCAGATAAATTACCCTGTGTTTAAGTTAGGAATTTTCATCACTCTTTTTTTAATTGAAATAAGAACGAGAGCATGTTATGCTTTTCATTTGGGCCCCCAAGAAGGGTGCGATACTGCTGGAGTTTTTGTCTTTAAAAATTAAATGATATTCAAAGCAATACTTTTCCGTCTCTAATGACCCCGATGGCGACCGGACATTAAACCCAATCTTCCTTCCTTTGCTACTATATTGTTTCCCTACTCAACTCTTCTTTACATCTTAACTGAAACAACTCACATCACTGCAGGTTAGTGCTGTCCAAGTGAAATACACCGGTAACGTTGTTGTCCCGTATTATCGCTCAGGCGATGTGTGCGTAACGCACACCATAGAACGCACAGTATCTTTGTCGTACAGCTACACTCGAGACATCTTGGCTTCCGCTCCAGGTGAAGCGAATTCCAATGAGATTCCAGGACGTCCGGAAGAATACATGGTGTATTATTTACATCAAGTTCGTTCTTATGATGAACACAGTATAGTAGATTATGACGGCATAGCACTGTCGACACCAGTCATCCAACAAAATGGTTTTTTTAACAGTCTTAGCTTGTGAAGTTTTCTTCAGTTATCGTTCGTTGCAGATCACCCGCAGACTGACCATGTCAGGAATATATCATCTCTGTATTAGCTCTAATTTCTCTAATTTTATCGTCGCGGTCATTTTGCGAGATGTATGTAGGAAGAAGCAATACTTTGTTCGTCTCTTCCCTGAAGTACTCTCTCGAAATTTCAATAGTAAATCTCTGAATGATGCTAAAACCTCTCTCTTGTAGAGTCTGCCATTGGAATCAGTTAAAAGAACTCCTTAGCATCCTTGTTACCAGGATGGGAGCACGTTGCGGAGCATGCGCTGCCGTCCATATTAATCACAGACCCTATTATGAACTACGTCCCGCCTTTTGTAATTTCCAGGTGTCATCGTAAATTGCAGTGATTTCAATTAACAATTGTCATGGAAAAAAAGTGTCATTTCTGTTCGCCCGATTGCGTATTTCTTTCAGTTCCCTTCTGTACTGTTCTGTACCGCACTGTAAAAAACTGCAGCAGTTCTTTGTACTTAAGGTCCAAGTTTCATCGAACTATGTTGCTTGGCATTGACACATGATGTGAAAGCTACTTTCATCCTTTAATTTTACACGTCAGTGTACAGTAGCATTAAACATAATGATTTAAAATCGTTAAAAACATACTGCCTCGCGACCAGGAACAGAGGTGTATTAAAAGCACGAAGTTGACATTCGGTGCGGTGTCTGATGGGAGCGACTGTATTTGGCAAATGCCTTTACGGTCACTCCTAGCAGCCACCGCGCCGAGTGTCAACTTTGTTTGCGGATACATTACTTCTATCTGAAACTTACCTACACAACGACGCGATCTGTTATTTATTCCCGTTGATGTTAAACGCTGGAGGGCAACTTTTATCTTGCGAAATACGACGTAACTGTCGGTTTGCAATACTCTATTGTTGACGTAACATTGTTTTTTTCTTGTATTTAACAACGTAACAATCACTGCTCTTACGCATACTCACAGCCATTTCAATTGTACTCGAGAGACATCTTTATATGCACGAAGGAGAAAAACGAACTAAGCAAAACATTAAACAAAAGGACAACCTGACAATAAGAACAGAGTAGTGGACATTGAATAGACCATTCAGACAACAACCATAGGGCGGAAATTCACTATTGTGAAGCCGCGTCCATAAAACGACAGCCGATTAGCGGCGAACGTGCGGATACTGGCCCGGTGTGCGGTCTTATTTTGGGTGTATCCAGCAGTGCGGTTTGACCCGACTACCTAATTAATGCCGTTGCAATATTTTTGGCGCATTGGTAGTTGATTGACATATCTAATGTAATCACCCACGGAAAATACATTTTAAGTTGTCTAGCTTCGTCTGTTCAACTGAAATCATTATCTTCAGATAACTTAATTAGTAACTGCGCTCGTTAGTATAATAGGTTTTATCTGAGGCACAAACTTCAGCGCGCTGGTCGTTGATTGGCTGTCGTTTTATATGACATAGCTCCACGCCACTCTATCGCAAACCTCTCGTTATTTGGAAACTTTCGCTCGATTCGACGTCTCCTACGCTGCTCTGCCCTTGTCAGCGGGAAAAG
The DNA here is from genome assembly GCF_021461395.2 of Schistocerca americana. NCBI lineage: Eukaryota > Metazoa > Arthropoda > Insecta > Orthoptera > Acrididae > Schistocerca > Schistocerca americana. The sequence continues at coordinate 358,900,235 of NC_060123.1, forward strand.
CCTCTCCACTAACGGCAATCTGGCGAATACAGAACCTTTTCTCCCCATACTAATATAGATATATAGTATACTCTCAGCTGTCCGAATTGTTTGATATCTTAATGATATTTCTCCGTGATAAGATGATGAATTTATTGTAAGTATTGTACTTTTCCCAAACCTCCAGCAAACGGGTGCTGGCTACAGTGCTCTGTGGCCGTTCAAAATGTTTTATGCATCTTTTGTGCTTCTCGCACATCTGGAGTCTCAGTTGTAAGGTATGTACTCTGTTGTTAATACTGAATAAATTACTGTAACCGTTCCCCCACAAACGATGCATAGAAACTCTCTTATAGGGCCTCTCAAACAACAATGAGCATACCAAGAGAGCAGCTCTGTTGGCAACCTTGTGTTCTTTCTTTCTTCAGTTGCATATCAAATAACTAAGGTGCAGCGCTGTGAAGTTGTCGTTTTGTGTGGCCGTTTGTGTTTTAATTAAAAGAGTCCGAAATGGGAGATGAACAAGGAAACTGTATTGACTATGGATCAGAAATTACTTGCTGTAGTGCAACTGCCAAAACTATTGCTGTGGAATTAGGGGCAGGGAAAAGTACTGTTGGACTGGAAGAAAAATCGTGCAGAAATTGAAAGTGGTGTTCTTCGCAAGCTAGTGGAAGTGAACTCAGAGTAATGAAGACGATGTTGAAGGGTAAGCATAAGGAAGACGAGGAAGTTTTACATTTGTGGCGTGACAGTTAAGAGGAAAAGGTTTTCCATTGCTGAACCGATATTACAGGAAAAAGCACTTCAATTTCAGTGGAAAATAGAAGGAGAAGATCGAGAATTTACTGCCAGTGATGGATTCTTAGATCGGTGGAAAGAAAAGGTTCTGTATTCGACAGATTGCCGTTAGTGGAGAGGCTTTTCCCGCTGACAAATAGGCTCTATTTCGAAGGTAACTGACGACGAGGGAATTTCTGGCGAATAACTGTACAATTTCGAGGAGAGTGGTTTAAATTACATTATGCTTCTTACGAAAGGCTTCAAAATAGGAAGTTGAGGCATCTGGATACAAGAAAAGTGGGGAACGAGTTACCATATTGGCTTTCAGTTATGTAGTTGGCAACCACAAGCTTCGGCTAACATTAATAGAGCTTTCGTAAACTTGAAAAATCACACGAAAGGAGGTGGCAAACTTACACTCATCAAAACACTCATGAAAGTAAAGCGTGGATTAATTCAGAAAATTTTAAAACCCCATTCCAGAATGAATTCTTAACAGCTGTAGTGAAATTTCTCATGACAACAGTTTAAGATGTGGGTTCTGCTGCTTCTTGATAACTCACCTTCGCATCTTGCCAATGATGTACTCACAGTGGAGATATATAATCATTATTTTCACTACCAAATGTGGCTGTCCTTTGTTAGCCGATGGACCAGGGCATCCTTCAAATGATACAGAAGAAAAATAGCTTCCGTCTCCTCAAATCGTTGATATCGGTGCTCTACCGACAGCTGATTTTAAGTGAACAGTGACTGAAATGCGGCAAACGACGCGTATTTTAGGCCTGAAATTTAACTCATTTCCTATTCTAACCACAAACTCGCGATGTGCAATGTATACGAGAAAAAGGCAGGCAATAATCTGCGGCGGAACCTCACGGTGACTGAAATAAACCGCTACGAGCAAGCTCAAGGCAGAAAAATTTCAGTTTCAGCACTAAAAAACTAACTGTAATTTCTCGCTATCATTCATTGGTTACCTGAAACTATGCTTACACTGGAACCGCTGCGGTCGCAGGTTCGAATCCTGCCTCTGGCATGGATGTGTGTGATGTCCTTAGGTAAATTAGGTTTAAGTAGTTCTAAGTTCTAGGGGACTGATGACCTCAGGAGTTAAGTGCTCAGAGCCATTTGAAGCATTTTTTATGCTTACACTGGCTACCAACTGATGAGCAGTCCTGTTTGACACTTGGTGGTAGATGTTACATTTATGGCTCACATCCCAGTAGCAGCTTCAAAAATTTAGTTTCACATAAAGCTGTGCCTAACTTTTCTAATGTAAGCCTGCCTCTGTGAACATAATAACTGTATATGTGAGCTGAACCGCATCTTGTGCGTAAGGATTTAGTATTACTTGGTTGGTGCTGTGCATGAAACGCGTCTGTGTCGCTAGCATCGTTGCGCACGAGCGTTTGTCTGTGTGTGTGTGTGTGGGGGGGGGGGGGGGGGAGTGGGGGGGATGCTGCATTTGCCACCTTACCACTCCAATATGAACCCAACAAACTAACCTGGAACGAAGTTTCGGGATTTGTCGCGATAAATAACAAGACAGTTAAGCCGCCAGATTTACTGGAACTAGGGTACGAAGCTTGTCACACGTCACTGGGGAATGCTGGCGGGATATAGAAGGGCCCGTCATAAATGAGGAAAGAATGTAGCGCTTGAATGGCTTCTTGGATTCTGTTGTTCAACTCGATATCAACGTTAGCATAGTTCCAATACTGAATGATATTTCTCGGATACGGATATACAAGGAGTTAAGAAATTACCAGACGAATGACTACAAGTAACAAATTCAGTGGCTTCAATATTTAACTACACTGATGTGCCAAAACATTATGACCTCCTGCTTAATAGCTCGTTTCTTCGTCTTTGGAACGAAATACATCACTGATTCTGAGTATCAGAAATCGACAGTTTATTGGTAGATTTGTGGAGGTATGTGGCATTAGATGCCTACGCAGAGGTCGTGAAATTCGCGTAAATAATGGGGCGCTGGATTTGTGTACGCGATGAGGGTGCCATATAGCGACCCATATGGGTTCTATGGGATTTACATCAGGCGAATCTGGTTGCCGGGACATCAAGATGAGTTCACTATACTGTTCCTCAGGCCACTGTAGCAGGTTCTGGCCCCGAAACACGGACAAATATACTGCCGAAAGATGACATCGCCGTCGGCCAGGACATCAAGCATAAAGGGATGTAGGTGGTTCTTATCTGTTCGCGTGTCTTCGATCACTTCCACAGGTCCCATGTAAGCGCGGGAAAATTACTCCCATAGCATAATAGTGCTCCCAACAGCTTGTTTGAGTTGCGCGCTGCACGTTTCACCTCGATGCCGGCGTTTGTGGACCCGGCCAACGACCTAGCGCAGCAAAAATATGGACCCGACACGTTTTCATTGATGGACGGTCGTATCACTATGATTCCGTGCCCGCTGAAATCGTGATTGACGCTATCGTTGGATGAATATGTGAACATGTTTGGGCTGTCTGCTGCGGAGCTCCATGTTCAACAACGTACGACGACCGGTGTGCTCCGAAACACTTGTGCGTGCAGCAGCAGTGTGCTCTTTCGGCAGAGATGCCACAGATCACCATCTATCCAACTTTACTGAGCAGATAAGTCTCGGAACCACACGTTCTGTGAAGAACCGGTGGACCTCCAACCATTTAGCGCCTAGTCCTAGTTTCACTATCCTAGCTCTTTCCATAGATACTCAAGACAGTAACATGTGAACATTCGACCAGCTTCACCGTTTTCGTGATACTTATTCACAGGCCCTGCGAAATAAGAATTTGCTCTTTGTCAAAGTCGCTTATTTCAATGGATGATGATGATGTTTGGTTTTTGGGACGCTCAACTGCGCGGTCGTCAGCGCCCGTACAAAGTTCCAATTTTTGCACAGTCCAGTGTAGACGCAGTCCAATCTAGCCTCTGTTACGAATGATAATGATAATGATGATGATGAAATGATGAGGACAACACAAACACCCAGTCCCTAGGCAGAGAAAATCCCCAACCCGGCCGGGAATCGAACCCGGGACCCCGTGATCCACAGGCAAGATATTTCAATGAATTTCTCCATTTGCAGCACATATCTTCGACAGGGTCTGCTCCTCTTACATACTTTTTTAACCGCGTCACGTACCCGCAACGCCATCAGGCAGCATCCAACGTCTCGGTGCAAGGTGGTCATAATGTTTTGGCTCGTCAGTGTATGCGAAGAAATTGGTGAAATACAGTTTTGAGTCAGACATAGTTCGGCTTAAGTGTGAATTTTCGTCGCTCTTGTTCTTACTTATAATACTATGTTAGCTAAGAACGAGAGTATGTTATGCTTTATCTCTGGTCACCCAAGAACCGTGCGGTATTGCTGGTGTTTTGCTGAATATTATTTCATTCTGTTTAAAAATTCAATGACATTCGAAGCTATATTATTTCTGTACTCGTGTCGTTTTACGTCTAACTGCAGCAGCTCACATCACTGTAGGTTATTTGGACCAGATAACTGGCCCGTCCTGTCCAAGTTATACGCGCCACTAACGCTGTTGCCCCCTGTTGTCGCTGGTCGATGTGCGCGTAGCGCACAGCATATAACATATCCTTACTATCGTACTTGACTGTATCCGAGACAGCTTGGCTTCGGCTTCACGTGAAATGAAATCCGTAAGATCTCAGAAGACGCGGAAGAATACATGGTGTAATGTTTTCATCAGGTTTATTCTAATGATGCGGTATAGTATTGAATATTCCTCTAGCTTCCGCTTCCACTTGTCGATTTTGGGCCATGATCTCATGTGTAGCATCATGAGTTTACGATGCGAAAGAGTTTACGATGCGAAGGGTGCAAGCGACGTGGATGTTGTTAGCTGTAGTGACAGACGTATCTGTAACTTATCCCGAGGTCACCTTAGATTGGAAGTGACAACTTAGATGTGAGTCATGAAGCCAATAAATGTGAAAGTAAAGAAATTGGTTGTGGTGACACAGTGATTGTAACTTAGCCCATTTTCAGAAATTGCGTTATAGACGCCAAGTTGTTTACGACGTTTGTCGCATGTTTCCTATGTCGCTGGTCAAAGCCGACGGCTAGTATGAAATATTTCTCTAGCGTGTGATTCTACCTGCCGGCTTTAAGCCATGACGCAGTGTGTGACGTCATGAGTTTAAGATGCGAAGAATGTAAGGGAGCCGGCCGTTGTGGCCGTGCGGTTAAAGGCGCTTCAGTCTGGAACCGCGTGACCGCTACGGTCGCAGGTTCGAATCCTGTATCGGGCATGGATGTGTGTGATGTCCTTAGGTTAGTTACGTTTAATTAGTTCTAAGTTCTAGGCGACTGATGACCTCAGCAGTTGAGTCGCATAGTGCTCAGAGCCATTTGAACCATTTGAGCCAATGTAAGGGACATGGAGGTATAGTTACAATTACCTCTTGTTGTCTTAGTAACCGGTGTGATGCGAAGGATGTAATGGACATGGAGGTATAGTTACAATTATCTGTCTTAGTAACTGGTGTATATCCTGTTTATTCCGGATATGGCACAATATCCGAGAGTTAGGCTACAAAGGAACCTAAGTGGACTTGCAGTGAGTGATTTTTCATGATGTGTGTGTTATTTTCTTTAGGATTTATTTTTTGGTATCACTCTCTGTACTCCACCTATATAGCACAATTACAGTTGCTGATTCCAAGCTATTTTGTTTGGCGCCCTTTTGCAGCCGTACTGAAACCGCCGGCACGGTAGCTCAGCGTGTTTGGTCAGAGGGTTACGTGCCCTCTGTAATAAATAAAAAAAATAAATAAAATAAAAAAAAACTGAGTCAATCGATCAACAACGAACATAAATGGATGTCTTACGACGTCTGCCCGAAGCAGATGCAACAAACAAAGGCGAACAAAATGAGATTTAAAAAAAAAAACAGTACCAAAAAGTTAAATCCTTAACGAATTAACGATATACACGTAATGAACATCACAAAAAGTATCGGTCGGGAATCGACAGTTGAAACTGACCTATATAGCTCAAGTACATAAAGCGATACCAAAAATGAAAATCCTAAAGAGAGCACAGCACACACCCACTGCAAAACTGCGAAAAATAATAAACCTTGCAATTTATAACTGCAATTGCCCCATAAATGTGAATTCTAGTTGTCGATTCCACGTTTCGTTATTTTTCGTGAATTTTGGTTACGTGTGTAATGCGATTTATTTTAGGATATTCGCCGGCCAGAGTGGCCGCGCGATTCTAGGCGCTACAGTCTGGAATCGCGAGACCGATACGGTCGCAGGTTCGAATCCTGCCTTGGGCATGGATGCGTGTGATGTCCTTAGGTTAGTTAGGTTTAAGTAGTTCTAAGTTCTAGGGGACTGATGACCTCAGAAGTTAAGTCCCATAGTTCTCAGAGCCATTTGAACCATTTGGGATATTCGTATAGATTTTCCGCTGTTTCCCGTTAATTTTTGAATTTTTAAAGGTTTCTATTTCTTTAATTTTGTCGTTGTTGTGTTACATTTTAGTTTGTCACCACCCAAAACCCAACTTTAACGTGGTAGTCCTTTCTGATTCATTATTTATTATTAAGAATTACCGCGATCTTATAACGGCATGAGTTTTCTGATGCGGAGTATAGAATTGGACGTTAAGGGTTGTCCGTGGTTGCTTTAGTTACTCGTGTAAACTATGGTTCGAATTTATTAGCAACGTATATTTTCTTTTCTTCGTATCGTAATTTTTTATGTATCGCATTTATATGCGATGTAATTTGTGCTTACACAATTGCTCCCGTGAATTGTACTTGTAACTCATGGTATGTATGTGTAATGTGTAGTATCTTTTGTTTCTGTGATATCTTTGCATGGGCGTACTGCATTGTTTTGAAGCTAGAGTAGGTGGTGTCGGCCACCGTCTTAAACCGCCCGAAACATTAGTGACTTCTGTTTACGAGTGCTTCTTGTTCATTATTTCTGTCGTGTGCACCCGACATCTATTTTAAATACTAAAAATTATAGTTCTTACACGAATAACAGTCTCAAGAAGGTAATTTTCAAAGTTTTTCTGTTCTTGAATGGGTGTTTGATCTAGTAACACGACACATTTCGCCTGGTTAATGTATCTTATTTGTTGATATATTTCGAATAACCAAGAAGAGAAGAAAGTGCTGTGAAACGCATGCTTTCGTAATCAATTTAATTCCGCGTTTACTGTATTTGTATCGATAGCAAACTCCGAAACCAATGCTTGTTTTCTTACTGGTACTGCTTCTCGTTCGTTACATTTTCAGCTTTCAACTAGTATCCACTACATTTTTAATCTTCACGTGTGCAAAAACCTTACCTACGTGTGCAATGAGAAAAGAAGCAAGGCTCGCTACCGTGTCTTCTGCATCTCAACAAAGTGAACGGTTATTGAAATATCAAAAAGACTGCATATAGGTATACTTCCATGCAGAACAGAGCCCTTGTTTTACTAGATTCTCATTGCATTAGTGTCATTGAAACTTTGAAACCTTTCGTATGATGCGTCATTCAGTGTGTCACCAATAACAACAATTTCTAGCGTATAAACACTATTTAAGTTACGTATTCCAAAATTGTGGAATTCTAGAAATGTGATAAAGGGAACGGTCTCAAAACGGTTAGACCGCATAGAATGGATATTTTTATTTAATTTGTACGTAAGTCACTTTTCAATAACGTTAGCCTAACCTACATTTCCAACAGTAGTCTATCTGTTTATTTTCCTGGAATATTTCTCGCCAGTAGCTCTGTCAGTTTGGCAGGAATCATTTGCACGATAAATCGGAATTATTTCAAACGAATCATATTAATAGCAATTTTTTTTAAAATATGCCTCCTTGCTGACATTTTATCAGTTTATTGTTTCTTACTTAAAGACAGACAGATGTTAGAAATTCCTACCTTACACCATTTACACATACCGCAATAATCTTCTGCGGACAGGAGGATTTCTCAAACAGAAGGATTTCTCAAACAGAAGCGTTTTCAGTTTAGTATCAAATTTTATTTGCTGTCTGTCAGGCATTTTATATCAAGGGGCAAGTGATCAAATCTTTTGGTTGCAACCTTTTTGATTCTGTTTGTGCTATTACAGACAACTTTTAATGTGGTGTAATGAACGTGATTTTTTCAGGTATTGTAAATATGTATATCATTGTTCCTGTTGCCCGCTCCCGGAAGCTGGGTGGTCAGCGCGACGGATTGTCAATCCCAAGGGTCCGGGTTCGATTCCCGGCTAGGTCGGAGATTTTCTCCGCTCAGGGACTGGGTGTTGTGTTGTCCTAATCATCATCATTTCATACCCATCGACGCCCAAGTCACCGAAGTGGCGTCAAATCGAAAGACTTGCACCAGGCGAGCGGTCCACCAGACGGGAGGCCCTCGTCACACGCCATTATTATTATTATTGTTCCTGTTGAAGCCAGAATCCATTTTGAAGAGGGAGGAAATGTGAACAGTGAATAATTATCTGCGGGAGGAGTTTAGGGCATGAGATGCTGTACCAACAAACAGTGCGGTCACGTAGCCGTGTGTTGTGGGAGGAAGAACTCGGTGATGGGTGTGGTTCCGACGTCGGAGCGTTTGCGATTTTGAAGGCAGTGAAAAACACAAGAAAGAATAAAAGTAAACAGCGCAACAATATTCAAGTACACAAAAGAAAATATTGCTTGAAAGGCTCCACTAACGAATGAAATTAAATGTGAGATCTTTAAAACTTAGATTACGATCGGATCAATTAGTACACCCGTACACGACAAAAGCTGGAATTTTTGAGGAAACAACTACGTTTCCACACAATCAAAGCACCCCATGCTATTTGGGATGCGACCACAAAAGTCAATAAAAATCCCCATCGGTTGAAACTGGGCGAGGGCACGTGAGAGTGACATCATGGGGTTTGAACCGTTAATGTATAAATGGGGTGAACCTGTAAGTAGGCTGCTTATGTTTTCTTATTGGCAACGTTACGTAGCGCTCTGTATGAAAATCACTGGCTGTGCTGTGTGCAGTCTGTGGCTAGTTTGCATTGTTGTCTGCCATTGTAGTATTGGGCAGCTGGATGTGAACAGCGCGTAGCGTTACGCAGTTGGAGGTGAGCCGCCAGCAGTGGTGGATGTGGCGAGAGAAATGGCGGAATTTTGAAATTTGTGAGACTGGATGTCATGAACTGCTATGTACAGGGTGATTCAAAAAGAATACCACAACTTTAGGAATTTAAAACTCTGCAATGACAAAAGGCAGAGCTAAGCACTATCTGTCGGCGAATTAAGGGAGCTATAAAGTTTCATTTAGTTGTACATTTGTTCGCCATTTCAGCCAATAAAGTTTTTGGTCCCTTTTTCTTCGAAGGTGCTACTGTAACTGGACTACAGTATCTGGAGATGTTACAGAATTGGCTGTTCCCTCAGCTCGAACAAGAAGCACAACAATTCATATTTCAGCAGGATGGAGCGCCACCACATTGGCACTTATCTGTCCGTAACTACCTGAACGTCAACTACCCGAGGCGATGGATCGGCTGCCAGGCAGCCCGTGACAGAGCACGTCATCACTGGCCTCCAAGAAGCCCTGATCTTACCCCCTGCGATTTTTTCTTATGGGGGTATGTTAAGGATATGGTGTTTTGGCCACCTCTCCCAGCCACCATTGATGATTTGAAACGAGAAATAACAGCAGCTATCCAAACTGTTACGCCTGATATGCTACAGAGAGTGTGGAACGAGTTGGAGTATCGGGTTGATATTGCTCGTGTGTCTGGAGGGGGCCATATTGAACATCTCTGAACTTGTTTTTGAGTGAAAAAAACCTTTTTAAATACTCTTTGTAATGACGTATAACAGAAGGTTATATTATGTTTCTTTCATTAAATACACATTTTTAAAGTTGTGGTATTCTTTTTGAATCACCCTGTATATTATGACTTTTGATGACTATTAAGGTAAATACATTGTTTATTCTCTATTAAAATCTTTCATTTGCTAACTATGCCTATCAGTAGTTAGTGCCTTCCGTAGTTTGAATCTTTTATTTAGCTGGCAGTAGTAGCGCTCGCTGTATTGCAGTAGTTCGAGTAACGAAGATTTTTGTGAGCTGAGTGATTTGTGAAAGGTATAGGTTAATGTTAGTCAGGGCCATTCCTTTGTAGGGATTATTGAAAGTCAGATTCCGTTGCGCTAAAAAATATTGTGTGTCAGTTTAAGCACAGTCTTGTATAATTGGGGACGTTTCAAACCTAATCTTTTGCGCTATGTAAGACGGTGGACGTCGGTATCAGTTTTGTTACGTAATGACAAATCCTCTTTTTTTACCTCCATAGTAGAATTTTTGCTAGAATTGATCCCCCTTCGCTATCGAATAGGTGTTCTTTTTTCACCACAACAATACGGATACAGGTAGTTTCGAAGTAGCACTGGAGCTGCATTCGGCAACGACCTATACTTTCACATTCCACTGGCAGTGATTAGATGTTTAATACTAGGTTGCCTGAGTACTGTGCATACTTCAGTTATTTTCTGATCGGCCTGTGCACGACAGTGCGCGCTACCAGTATGTTCCGAAAAGCGGTGAGCGGAAATGCAATTTTTCTGGAGGTCATATGGTTAGTTCAAATGGCTCTGAGCACTATGGGACTTAACTTCAGAGGTCATCAGTCCACTAGAACTCAGAACTACTTAAACCTAACTAACCTAAGGACATCACACACATTCATGCCCGAGGCAGGATTCAAGGCTGCGACCGTAGCGGTCGCGCGGTTCCAGACTGTAGCGTCTAGAACCGCTCGGCCACATCGGCCGGCGGAAGTCATATGTCTGATTCTATTGATCTCAGAGGTAAAGGGTCAAATGTTTTGGATAACCTTGGCGTAGTGATCATTTCTACACTTACTGCAAGAATGGGCATAATGTAGATATCCCACAGTACAGGGTCTAAACTGAAACATTACGTACTTCTTCCAGCCCTGGTAAACAGCTAATTGATTAGTTGCATTAGGGTGCTCTAGGATGGGCCTCAGGTGGCTCATGAAAGCTCCAATTTTTCATGGATGGTTCCTGATAAAACCGTGATTTTTAGTACGAAAAATACACATGCCCACTTCTATAATTTCTATACATGCTAAACTGTCAAAATTTGTACTTTATGTTCTGAAGATGATGTTCTCAGGGAACCTCCAAACTTTTTTCGATGTTATCCATTTCGAAGATTCAGAGGCCCTGAGTTACCCTACTGGTGCAGAAAACCGCAAAACTGGTTTATAGCCGATTTTAAACCGTGTTCCGCAATTATCTAAACGGCTCAAATTTTAAGTGTACTTTCTTTACACAGTTATTTGAGAACGACATTTTCCCGTTTTCGAAAATCTTTATCCGTTATCAAAATGCACCCGAAAACGACGATTTTTGGTTACGAAAAGAAACAACTGTAGGGATGGCCACTTCTATCATTTCTAATCATGGCAAATCGTCGAAATTTTTACCATACGTTCTTAAGAATATGTTCTAGAGGAACTTTGAATTTTTTTGATATCATTACTTTTTATCGAGATGTCAAGAGGTTCAAATTTACCCTACTCATGTACTGAATATAAGCACGTAATATCTGGTCTGAGGCGTAAATGTAGTTTTACCTGACCTAGTGAACACATGGCAAGGGTCATCGCAAGTTTTTTTAATGTCTCTAAACTAACTTGCAGTTGTCATTTTTCACCAATAAAACTTTATGACGCTCAGTCTCTGTATAATAGGCACTTCACACCACAGGCTGCCTTGACCTGGGGAAATTTTCGATAGTGCCACCTGGCGGCGTAAACAATTTACAAAAAAAATTTATCATCGAAATTCTTTGTATTTGCAAATCAAACTGGCATATTTTTTGTACACTGTAGATTTTTGTGCTTTTTAATGTAGAATAGCGCAAAAGCGAAATTCCGTTGAATGAGAGACGATTTTGTGTCAGCCTTATATTTTGCATGCTGATTTGTTGTTTATGTGACTCAAAGTATGTAGTTTTTGAAGTACTGTGTATAAATGAACTGTCAAAACTTTATTGACCTACTGAATTCGTATTATATAAGCAGCACACCCTGCTATGACAGGGAAATAAGGGAACTAGCTGAAAAATTCTCCAGTCGAGCACAGAAAAGGGGAATGTGCTCCTCTTTAAAAGACTGACAGAAAAGTTGGGAACTAGCCGCTTCAAGCCTTATTTCTCCCTCTGCACCACAAATTTTGGTATACGAATGTATTCGCGTTTTTTGTGCTGAAAGAGTGAAGCAGAGAGACAGTGATTGTGGAAGAGAGTGGAGACTGCCGGTGGGAGAGAAAAAGAGCAGACACAGTGATGGCGGGAGAGATAAAGTGGCAGTGAAAGAGAAAGAGAGATGTTTAATTCAATAGCATTGAATGGCAAAGAGAGGAGATAGTGATGGTCGCTAAGAGACAGTGGCAGTAAAAAAGAAAGAGAGATGATTGGAGATAATGGCAGTCGGAGCAAAAGAGAAAGTAGACAGTTGAAATGAAAAAGAGAAATGAGTGCAGACCATACGTAAGCTTCCGGGTTCTGGACACTCCAAAACCGGCGAACTTTGACATAGGTTTCGCTAGAACTACCAGGAATCTGCAACATTAATTCCTGTTTTTATGAGTTGTTGTATGTCGTTAAAAGTACGTTGTCGGTAGATAACAAACTTTCGAGTAGTATCTGTGTTGCAAATTCTATCATTAACCAAAAGCCTTATTTTGGTTTCTACGATTATGATATATTGTTTAGGTAATTCACACAACATAATCAAGACTCTTGTCTCACACTTTTGTAGTAAATGTGGACAAGAAACAGAATTCGTGAAAATCGTCTTTCAACAAAAATTACAATTGCAGAACGATTTGTATATAGCCAAAAAGTCTGTACACTCTTATTAGGACTCATCTGCTATAAAATTTTCGGGATAGGAGAGACAGGTACCGAGATGTAGGAGCGAACTGCACATGGATAAAAAACGTTTGAAGAGTTTTTTAAGCCATTATTAGATTTAATCAGATTGAAGCAGAGTTGGAAAATGCATCACTGGTATGTGGAAGTCGCTGAATATTGGCGAGTCGTCTCTTCTCTGCACCTTCTCCGTAACCCGTTCGCAATCGACGAATGAAAATCAATTAATTAAAGCAGTTTATTAGCTTACAGTTAACCCCAGTGATGATTAACGTGTCCGTTAAGAAACGGAACCACTTACGGACAATAAAAGCTGTAAGTGACAAGTGATTTCTGGTCGCAAAATGTATCGTTACTTATTGCTGTTGTCCTTTCTCCAAACATTTCAACTATAATGAGTCAGAAAAATTCCAGATGCCACAAGATACATTTTCCTGCTTCAAAATGAAAGTTCAGTTACACTGTAAACGCAACTCGAATGGTTAAACCAAACATAGTCTCGTGAGAGGTACAATTTTGTTTTCGTTTTCCCCAGACACACTACACACAGCAACTGGTCTGCTGCACACGAGTGCTGACAACCAACTGTTTCCAATTCAAATACGAACAGCGCCTGCACAACGCGCATAACAAAGGTAATGCATAAATCATTGTCGGCAGGAGAAGTTTATTTTTTCTGCTGGATACCGTTTAAACAGCTGTACCTACATGACTATAGGTACTTCACCCCTCGATATGCAGCTATACCAGAGGAAAAGCGCAAGAAAAATAGCAAATAACTCTGACGTTTGAGGATATAGGATGTTCACCATCCACATTAAGACACTGGTGACTTTAAAATTTAATGCATGACACTGCTGTGAAGTCTGGTAATCAGAAACAGTACACCTCCACGTTAACCCTGCTGTTCAGTTCGCTTTTCCTTTACGAATGTACTGTTTGGGTTAATATGGCTCGACATTAACTTCTACTAACACAAATTTTAGTATATTTTTACATTGTTATATACTACATTTTGTTGAAAATATAATAATAATAATTATTATTATTATTATTTCTTTCCTTTCTCAGACGTTAGTGTGCTCCCTGCCGCCGTTGGATAAGCAGCTGAGCAGCAAGTCGTATACTCCTAGCTCACTCGTTTGTTACATAGTTTAATTCTTAATTTCTTTGCGTGTTTTTGGTACTTGCATTGTTTAATTCATAAATTTCGGGCGTATTATAGTATTTGAGTTGTAGCATCGCGTTTTAGTACCTGAATAGTGTAAATTCGCGTAGTCGTTTTTCTACTGTTTTTGTTTTGAACGGCCAGTGTCGGTTGGTCACAGTCAGTGTGCTCCCTGCCGCCGTTGGATAAGCAGCTGCAGCAGCAAGTCGTATACTCCTAGCTCACTAGTTTGTTACATAGTTTAATTCTTAATTTCTTTGCGTGTTTTTGGTACTTGCATTGTTTAATTCATAAATTTCGGGCGTATTATAGTATTTGAGAGTGTAGCATCGCGTCTTAGTACCTGAATAGTGTAATTTCGCTTAGTCTCCTTCCGCCGCCGAGCAGTGTCAGTAGTGCGCAAGTAGCAGCATTACTGCATTTACTAGGCAATCTTGTATTTTAATAACCGTTTAAATTTTGTCGATTTGTTTGCGCTCTCTGTAGATTAGTTCAGACGTTCTTAGCAAAACAGTTTTTAGCATGGATAGGGACTGCAACTGCTGTGTTCGGATGCAGGCTGAGTTGGTATCCCTTCGCTCCCAGCTTCAGGCAGTGTTGGCTTCGGTCACACAGCTTGAGGCTGTTGCCAATGGGCATCACTGTGGGGGTCCGGATGGGGGTTTGTCGGGGACGGCCAGCTCGTCCCACGCATCCCCTGATCGGACTAAGACTGTGGTTGCCCGGGATACTGCCCGCATTGAGGCTGATCCCTCATCTGTGGTAGAGTGGGAGGTCGTTTCAAGGTGTGGCAGGGGGCGAAAGACATTCCGGAGGGCTGAACGGAAAGCCTCTCCAGTTTGTCTGACGAACCGGTTTCAGGCTCTGTCTCAGGCTGATACTGATCTTCGGCCTGACATGGCTGCTTGTCCTGTTCCAGAGGTTGCCCCTCAGTCTGTAAGATCCGGGCAGTTGCAGAGGGTGGGCTTACTGGTAGTTGGGAGCTCCAACGTCAGGCGCGTAATGGGGCCCCTTAGGGAAATGGCAGCAAGAGAGGGGAAGAAAACCAATGTGCACTCCGTGTGCATACCGGGGGGAGTCATTCCAGATGTGGAAAGGGTCCTTCCGGATGCCATGAAGGGTACAGGGTGCACCCATCTGCAGGTGGTCGCTCATGTCGGCACCAATGATGTGTGTCGCTATGGATCGGAGGAAATCCTCTCTGGCTTCCGGCGGCTATCTGATTTGGTGAAGACTGCCAGTCTCGCTAGCGGGATGAAAGCAGAGCTCACCATCTGCAGCATCGTCGACAGGACTGACTGCGGACCTTTGGTACAGAGCCGAGTGGAGGGTCTGAATCAGAGGCTGAGACGGTTCTGCGACCATGTGGGCTGCAGATTCCTCGACTTGCGCCATAGGGTGGTGGGGTTTCGGGTTCCGCTGGATAGGTCAGGAGTCCACTACACGCAACAAGCGGCTACACGGGTAGCAGGGGTTGTGTGGCGTGGGCTGGGCGGTTTTTTTAGGTTAGATGGCCTTGGGCAAGTACAGAAAGGGCAACAGCCTCAACGGGTGCGGGGCGAAGTCAGGACATGCGGGGACCAAGCAGCAATCGGTATTGTAATTGTCAACTGTCGAAGCTGCGTTGGTAAAGTACCGGAACTTCAAGCGCTGATAGAAAGCACCGAAGCTGAAATCGTTATAGGTACAGAAAGTTGGCTTAAGCCAGAGATAAATTCTGCCGAAATTTTTACAAAGGTACAGACGGTGTTTAGAAAGGATAGATTGCATGCAACCGGTGGTGGAGTGTTCGTCGCTGTTAGTAGTAGTTTATCCTGTAGTGAAGTAGAAGTGGATAGTTCCTGTGAATTATTATGGGTGGAGGTTACACTAAACAACCGAACTAGGTTAATGGTTGGCTCCTTTTACCGACCTCCCGACTCAGCAGCATTAGTGGCAGAACAACTGAGAGAAAATTTGGAATACATTTCACATAAATTTTCTCAGCATGTTATAGTCTTAGGTGGAGATTTCAATTTACCAGATATAGACTGGGACACTCAGATGTTTAGGACGGGTGGTAGGGACAGAGCATCGAGTGACATTATACTGAGTGCACTATCCGAAAATTACCTCGAGCAATTAAACAGAGAACCGACTCGTGGAGATAACATCTTGGACCTACTGATAACAAACAGACCCGAACTTTTCGACTCTGTATGTACAGAACAGGGAATCAGTGATCATAAGGCCGTTGCAGCATCCCTGAATATGGAAGTTAATAGGAATATAAAAAAAGGGAGGAAGGTTTATCTGTTTAGCAAGAGTAATAGAAGGCAGATTTCAGACTACCTAACAGATCAAAACGAAAATTTCTGTTCCGACACTGACAATGTTGAGTGTTTATGGAAAAAGTTCAAGGCAATCGTAAAATGCGTTTTAGACAGGTACGTGCCGAGTAAAACTGTGAGGGACGGGAAAAACCCACCGTGGTACAACAACAAACTTAGGAAACTACTGCGAAAGCAAAGAGAGCTCCACTCCAAGTTTAAACGCAGCCAAAACCTCTCAGACAAACAAAAGCTAAACGATGTCAAAGTTAGCGTAAGGAGGGCTATGCGTGAAGCGTTCATTGAATTCGAAAGTAAAATTCTATGTACCGACTTGACAGAAAATCCTAGGAAGTTCTGGTCTTACGTTAAATCAGTAAGTGACTCGAAACAGCATATGCAGACACTACGGGATGATGATGGCATTGAAACAGAGGATGACACGCGTAAAGCTGAAATACTAAACACCTTTTTCCAAAGCTGTTTCACAGAGGAAGACCGCACTGCAGTTCCTTCTCTAAATCCTCGCACAAACGAAAAAATGGCTGACATCGAAATAAGTGTCCAAGGAATAGAAAAGCAACTGGAATCACTCAATAGAGGAAAGTCCACTGGACCTGACGGGATACCAATTCGATTCTACACAGAGTACGCGAAAGAACTTGCCCCCCTTCTAACAGCCGTGTACCGCAAGTCTCTAGAGGAACGGAGGGTTCCAAATGATTGGAAAAGAGCACAGATAGTCCCAGTCTTCAAGAAGGGTCGTCGAGCAGATGCGCAAAACTATAGACCTGTATCTCTTACGTCGATCTCTTGTAGAATTTTAGAACATGTTTTTTGCTCGCGTATCATGTCATTTCTGGAAACCCAGAATCTACTATGTAGGAATCAACATGGATTCCGGAAACAGCGATCGTGTGAGACCCAACTCGCCTTATTTGTTCATGAGACCCAGAAAATATTAGATTCAGGCTCCCAGGTAGATGCTATTTTTCTTGACTTCCGGAAGGCGTTCGATACAGTTCCGCACTGTCGCCTGATAAACAAAGTAAGAGCCTACGGAATATCAGACCAGCTGTGTGGCTGGATTGAAGAGTTTTTAGCAAACAGAACACAGCATGTTGTTATCAATGGAGAGACGTCTACAGACGTTAAAGTAACCTCTGGCGTGCCACAGGGGAGTGTTATGGGACCATTGCTTTTCACAATATATATAAATGACTTAGTAGATAGTGTCGGAAGTTCCATGCGGCTTTTCGCGGATGATGCTGTAGTATACAGAGAAGTTGCAGCATTAGAAAATTGTAGCGAAATGCAGGAAGATCTGCAGCGGATAGGCACTTGGTGCAGCGAGTGGCAACTGACCTTAACATAGACAAATGTAATGTATTGCGAATACATAGAAAGAAGGATCCTTTATTGTACGATTATATGATAGCGGAACAAACACTGGTAGCAGTTACTTCTGTAAAATATCTGGGAGTATGCGTGCGGAACGATTTGAAGTGGAATGATCATATAAAATTAATTGTTGGTAAGGCGGGTACCAGGTTGAGATTCATTGGGAGAGTGCTTAGAAAATGCAGTCCATCAACAAAGGAGGTGGCTTACAAGACACTCGTTCGACCTATACTTGAGTATTGCTCATCAGAGTGGGATCCGAACCAGATCGGGTTGACGGAGGAGATAGAGAAGATCCAAAGAAGAGCGGCGCGTTTCGTTACCGGGTTATTTGGTAACCGTGATAGCGTTACGGAGATGTTTAATAAACTCAAGTGGCAGACTCTGCAAGAGAGGCGCTCTGCATCGCGGTGTAGCTTGCTCACCAGGTTTCGAGAGGGTGCGTTTCTGGATGAGGTATCGAATATATTGCTTCCCCCTACTTATACCTCCCGAGGAGATCACGAATGTAAAATTAGAGAGATTAGAGCGCGCACGGAGGCTTTCAGACAGTCGTTCTTCCCGCGAACCATACGCGACTGGAACAGGAAAGGGAGGTAATGACAGTGGCACGTAAAGTGCCCTCCGCCGCACACCTTTGGGTGGCTTGCGGAGTATCAATGTAGATGTAGATGTAGATGTAGATGTTATTATTATTATTATTATTAATCAGAATGTTGTTACCAAAAATTATGATAATAACAATAATCATTATTATCAAGATTATAATACACAGAAATTTCTTTCAGAAAATTTCTCGTCTTATGTTCTCATACGATAAACTTGGAGCAACAGACAGTTTTCAATAAGGCGTTCTTATTAGAAAGCATTACTCTCTTTTTCTTTCCTTACCTTTTTCTTATTTCACTGCTTGCCATTTGGAGAAGTAGTCACATACAAATCGAAAAAGTCATAAATACGAAACAACAGTTTCCAATATGTTCAATTATCTTTGAAAGCGTTAACAAGAAGGTGATATGTATTTTGCAAACAAGTTTATTACAATTTTCGCACAGTATATATGTTTTGTTGTCATTGCTTTCTGGACACAGCTTACAAGTGCACGTTTAGAGGGTTTTCTTGTTGTCACTGCTTCACATACATTCGCCACACCTTCATGGTTTTGGACGCATCTGACCGTTCCCACACAATGTCCTATTCTTGGGAAATGCTTCCTTGATACAATGTGTTCTGCTCAGTGACTTACCGTATTTCTTCAGCAATATTCTGCTCTTCGAAATCTGACGTCTTTATTATTTCATTTTGACACATTGTACAAAGTACTAATTCAAATGAACTTTTTATGTCTCTTTTTCTGCTGGTTGTATACCTTGTAACACCCTGGGCACACCTGATAATATTCGAAAGTGATAGACTGCCATATTGTGATGGTGAGTGTAATTGCAGTTGTATAGCCACATTTTTAAAAAGAGGAGATTGCCGCCACTGTCATCAGAACACGTATATTCAGATGCATTACTGCCATGATCTTCAAAATTTAAAAGGATTCCATCATCTGTTGAGGAATTCAATGATTCTTCCAGCTCAACATCGGTCAATGATCTAATAGCCACACTTCAAACTGAACAGAAACAATGAAGATTCAAATAACTGAAGCGCCAAAAAATTTCTTGACGAAAGCAAAAAAAAGGACTTTGTTGTAAATGCAGAGGCTTTGTTGATTGTTAAGAGTAAGTTGAAACTATAAAAAATTATTATTACCTTATATTTGACATTAGAGTAGTAATATTTGTGTCAGGTCACTATTCCCCCATGTTACATACATAACTATTAAGGTTTATGACCAAACTACTCACAATACAGGGTGATTCAAAACTTTACATTTAATAATGGAGAAGATTTACTTACTTGAAATTATTTATGCTCCGTTCGGAAATTGATAGAACATCATGTTTATTTCTAAAAAAAGTTCCATATGGTTTCCTCATGTCACATGACAGATTTCTCACATGCCCGTGAACGAGCCTGACCTTTCTCTCGATGTGCCACAAGCCTGTTTCCAAACCGGTCATGCCGTGCTTTCATAGTCTATGCCTGAGGGGGAGCTTAGTGGTACTCAACAATGAAGCGTCTTCTTAGAACAGTTGGTGACTGCATTTCATGATACCACAAGCAAACACTTAAATGTCTCCATTGTTACTGTGGTCACACATAGTTTCTGCATAAAGTGCAAATGGAGAGACATCTGGAGGCGAAGGATTGAAACTTGAGAACATTGCGCAAGGTTTGGAGCTGCCGTATAATAATTATTCAGTGGTTCCGAAATTACTAACTGTTGCTTTTAGGCAAGCTAACTAATTTAGAATAAAACTGTATTTTAAAAGATTTTATACTTGTGTTGGTCATGTATTTTCAGAATAGTCTCGAAATTTAATAAAGTTGCTAAATCTTGGTGTTTCATACTGAGAAACGAAATTTATAACCATTTTGGTTCACATAAACCCGAAGCGAACAGCATGGTTAGTTGTGAAGGACAGTGGACACGCAAATGAAAACGGAACACCCACCACCACCCATTCGAAAGTAGTCTCCACACGCATTAAAAAATTTATCCCACAGGGAGATGAAACTCCTGTTATATAGAACGTGATCGGCCGCTGACGGAACCAAACCGCACCCACTCGTCTCTTCCTCGTCCGACTGAAACTGACGCCCACCCATGTCTTTCTTCACGTCCCCAAAGATGTGAAAATGATACGGCGAAATATCCGTGCTCTGCGAGGTCATCAGTCCCCTAGAACTTAGAGCTACTTAAACCTAACTAACCTAAGGACATCACACATATCCATGCCCGAAGCAGGATTCGAACCTGCGACCGTAGCGGTCGCGCGGTTCCAGACTGAAGTGCCTAGAACCGCTCGGCCACACCGGCCGGCAGCATTCCTGGGGGTTTTGACTTTACGGCGCGTTGCAGTTTCTGCATAGTGTCTTCATAGTGCTGCATATTGAGTTTGATTCAATGCTCGAGAAAATCGACGAGCAGAGAATCCCTGCACTGAAGGAAGAGGTCATCAAGACCTTACGTAGTGTCAGCATTTCGAGCCCAAGGGCAAACGGGAAAGCCAAGAGCTTAAACATCCCACATCTTCCTCTCCAAAGAAATCCAAAGCTGTTCACCCAATTTCCGGTAAGTTGCACGATAACGCCCGCGCCCAAACTGCCAATCGGATTTGCGATTTGGTTGGGGAAAACGCAACATCCTCTGTATAGCCCGGATATTTCACTGTGTGATTTTCACATCTTTGTCAACCAGAAGAAAGACATGCATGGGCATCTATTTCTGTCGGACGAGGAAGTACAAGAGTGAGGTCGTCGTGGATCCGTAAACGTCCTACCGCGTTCTACGGAACAGGAATTAATCATACCGTCCACCAGTGGGATAAATGTCTTAACACACTTGGTCACTAATTTTGAATGTTACAACTCCAAAGGCCCATTGAGGCGTGTGTTCGGTTTTCATTTGACTGCTCCTTATAGTTTTCCATCCAAATATTGCCGATAAAAACTTTTTGCTACGCCACTACCTCAGAGACTAGCTTCAGCGCTCAGGCGTACTTCAGCGACAGCAGCTGTATGTAATATGGAAAGCACCGCGAACCAGAACTGTTCCGATGTGTTCAGGTGTTCCTCAAACGTTTAGGATACAGTAGAAGGCAACCGGTGGAAGGTATTCTTTCACCTAGAGATAACACATCTGTCTATTGACCCGCCAAAGACAGTAACGCTGTTTTCATTAAGTGGAAGTTTAGTTATACCTGCTGTAGATTCTAAAGCCAGTTTTCCGCACACATGAGTTAATTACATGTGCATCAACCAGCCACTACCCCTACATGCCAGTTAACTTTTCCACACGTCCAAGTTGGAAATGCAACTTACACCACTTTCATGTGAGCATCAAGTGAAGTTGTTCTTGAGAGAGTGACGGTTGCCCAGCCTTAACCCGAAGAGCTTATAGTGATGATGATTAAGAAAAAACGGACACACAAATGTTGGATACGGAAACAAATATCCTACAGGAATCGTTAGGAGTATCCAATATGGTTTAAATGGGCTGTTTTCGGAGTTTAGCTCGAAAGTCCTTTTGGAATGAGTAAAACCAACTATGAATATCTTTTGAGCCTCATTTTTGGCTCTATGCAAAATTTTTGTACACGTATGGGAAATGCCCTGCCCCAAAACATATAAGTGTAAAATCGAACAGAAGCAAAAACAAAGGATTGATATCTCCTGCGATTAATGCATCTTGTGCTAGAAAGAGAGAGCATTACGTAATTCAAAAGACAAGCTGCAGTCAGTCTTGATGGTGGGTTTGATTTTGTTGGGTGCTCAACTGTGTGGTCATCAGCGCCCATACAAAGTCCCAACTTTTCACACAGTCCAATTTCTTTACTCCCCAATTTAGCCACTGTTACGAATCATGAAGATGATGATAATGATGAAATGATGAGGACAACACAAATACCCGGTCCCCGGTCGGAGAAAATCCCCAACCCGGCCGAGACTCGAACCCGGGACCCCGTGATCCAGAGGCAGCAACGCCAGGCACTAGACCACGAGCGGCGGACGCAGTCAGTCTTGAAAATGTCTTACAGTCAGTACTGCAAAATCATCCCTCCCGTTTTTGAAAAAGCGAAATACAAGTACTTTGCTCAAAGAATAAAATATTTTAAGAAAGAATGAAGAAAAATTTGGATATTATTAAACAAAAAAAGTACATTAATGCACCTGAAGTTGAGTCCACAGCAATTAAAAGTAACAGAAGTGGTGAACCTTGAAATCAATGGTCACAAAATTCTACTTAACAGTAGCAACAAACATTGCACCCACTTACTAACAACCACCTACAGATGCATTGAATTTACTTCACCAGACACTGCATGTACCATCAACAGACATTAGTTGCAAAAACGAAACCCCTTAAGAAATTACAGAATTAATCCGGTCACTAAACTGCAGTAATTCTGCTATCATAGTGTTTCGTGTAGAGTACGGTGTTAAAACTTTGCGATGACTTGGTAGAACTACGCTGGTATTTGTGATCGGTCAGTCACGTAGGGAAACTTTACTGAAAGCCTTGAGTATGAAACTTCCTCTGATTTCTAGCCCATTTCGAAAGTTTTTTAGACAGTTGCCTGTAGTAGGATACAGACTAATTCTTCTGAAGAGCACTTCTTACCTGCATCTCAGTTTAGCTCTTGTTCAGTATTCTCCGTAGAGAGAGCCATACAAGATGTCAGAAATGAAGTTCTGCCAAAGGTAAGCAAGAAAATCTCCCGCTGGTATTTTCTACCACAAGTTAACGGTCAGACAGATTATGCTGATCGTTGTTTCACCTAGTGGGAGTTGAAGAAACTCTTGGGAGATTTTGCAGGAAGCGACTTCATGCAAGAAAGTTAAACGCATTATAACTTCTGTAACTTATGAGTAATCTGGCATCATGGTATGCAGTTAGGACTTAGGCGAGTGGTGGTGGAGGCATGCACGTTTTAAGTAATTCATGCCTGTGGAAACTCGTACAACGATTACGCTCCTTCACCACGATAATCATAGTCAGCCTGATCATTTTACATGAAACGCATACTATTATAATAATAATCCACGGATATGCGTTTCAGCCTCAACAAATTGTATGAAATGCATTCTAGTGGATTATTATTACAGTATCCAGTTCATACAATTCGTTGAAGTTGCAGAACAACAGACACAAAGAACGATTGTCATTGCACGGTTCTTAACTGTAGGTTATTTCACGTACGATTCAATTGCTGTGACCGGGGAAGCTATACAAGGCAGGCAGGCTGCGATCGTCCCACACACTCTGGTTCATTCTCAGACTATGGTTAGCGGCGCATTTTTTGTCAGTGACATCTACTTACAGGGCCATGTAGTTGCTCAAGCTGAAATTGTTGCTCAATGTCAGTACTAATAGGCCCTACTTGCTATTGCAATCTGTACAAGATGGAGAGACTGATTTTGAAATACTTTTATCATGATGAAACAGGGCTACATTGATTGTGGCAAGTCATCTCGCAGAATAACCGATAATGAAGTTCTGAAATTCCTCATCAGTTTGCATCAAGTCCTTCTACATAATGTAAAAACAGGAGTCTGGAATGCAGTTGGGACAGTACGAATTACTGGACCGACCTATTCCCTCCGTAAACCATTACTTCTGAAAAGTATGTTAGTAATGAGGGTTGTTCCTGTCACCAAAGACGCCTGGTAAAGATATGTAGAAAGTATTGGACAAAATAGTAACATAAGTTACTATATTATTCGTGCACACGTAAATTTACAATCGAAATGACCGCAGATTCCCTTATAACATTGTTATACATTGTCTCAATCATCACTTATGAATACGCGCATTGCATTAGTAGCAAAACTTTCTTTACCTTAGTTAATTACTTCCAGTTCCTGTTGAGATTCATTTTACTGTTATCAAACACCATAATATCGTGCAAATAAAAAAAAAATCATTACTGCCCTTAGTAAGTACCTATATATCCAGCACACATCAAATACAACACGTCTCCTCACTTCAGAATCCTCCATACATCTCTCAATCTAAAGTCACTGTAACACATTACCCATAACACCTTGAATCAACGACCACTGTTGAGCAGCGACGCTACTGCACAATCGATACTCCATTTGACCATCTCTGGTTCAGTGTAATATTTTCTTACAAAACTTGAAATGATTTACCCTGTGTATATACCTTTCACCGTGCAAGCTGGGTTTAATCGCACGACTAGGACCGAGGAAAATGCAGGTACGCAAAATACAGAGGTATTGACTGAAAACAGCGCCTGTTTTACTTCCTTGAAGCTTGCTACCGTTGCACAGGGTCAGTCAGAGGCAACGAATAACTCGACAATGGGACTTCATTATATGAACAATATCACGCGGACCCTTTTCACTGTTTACCAAGAAACCTATGGAACCATTCTCCTCTACATAACCATGTTCTCGCACAGGGATCACGAGATTAAGGTATGAGAGATCAGAGAACATACAGAGTGCTTCCGTAGGAGCGTCCAAAAATATAACAGGACATAGAGCATGTTATACTGAACAATTTAAGGTAGGGAAGCTGTGGTCGGAGAAGCCAGCTTAAGGAGATTTGGATGTAAACTTGTCTACTGCCTTGTCTAGCATTACTGTATTTCAGTTTATATACAACTAACATGCGTACAAGTTTAATTGTACACCTACTGTGCTATTTATTTACATGTACATTCTTTATTTCCTGCTAGGAAGCAAGGAGGATGAGCCTAATTACCAGGAAATCATGATGCAGGTTTTATTTACTTTACTTGTCCATAAGGTGGCTCTTTTGTACCTTATTTACATTGTCCCATGACGGAACGTGCTATAAATTAACGACAGACCCATTCATTACTCAGTGCTATTCAGAGACATACTATGCGATGGAGCAGTACCCGTACAGTATTTCCTGATCGCTGGACTGGAAAGGGAGGTCCTATTCCATGGCCTGCGAGATCACCTCACCTGAATCCCCTTGATAATTGCGTACGGGGACTTCTCAAATCACTTGTGCGTGAGACCCCAGTGGATACGGAGATGGAATTAGTTGCCAGAATTGTAACTGCTTGTGATGTGGTTCGAAACACATCAGGGATATTTCTCAGAGTGCATCAGAATCTTGTTCGCTGTTGACATGCTTGCAGTGACGTTGATTGCAGTCAGTGTGAGCACGTTTTGTAAGATACAGTACAAATAGTACGATATAGTGTCAGTAATGACATTTGCAACTAGCTAATGTAAATAAAAAATTAACAGTAGTGTGATTTTATTCCTATTATCTCCTTAAGCTGGCTTCTCCGACCCCAGGTTCCCTACCTCAAACTGTCAGCAGAGCATCCTCTATGTTTTGTTAAAAGATATCTTAAGGAGATAATACAAATAAAAATCACATTACTATAACTTTTTATTTACATTAGTTAACCGCAAATACCATCATTGACACCATTAACGTACAATTTGTGCTATACCTTTCAAAATGGGTTCAAACTGACGGCTATTAACCTCAAGTGCAAGCTTGACATATAGATGTATAAACATTTCTCTTATTTAAAATAATTTATTTAACAAGCCAATACAAAAGCACCGATTTTTTTCTGGGGTCCAAATATGGGCTACCTTCAACATGAAGGAAAACATATTTAAAAACAAGTTTGAAGTGCAAATTTACTTACAATAATCGCTAATATAAACTCCACTGTCCATCCCTACACATTCAGTATGTGCAGAATATGCACGATATATCTGTGGCAGAAGGCGTGCCGTCTACCGGGAGCTCGAAATCGCTTTCCTCACCGTCTATGATAGGCTCTTCCTCATTAGATAATTCGTCAGACGAAGATGGGTCTACTTTCTTTTTCTTCTTTAGATTTTTTTGTTTCGCTTGCCTTTTTTATTTGATTTTTGAATCTGCTTCAGTTTTTGATCATGAAAAGTTAGCTGTCTCTTCCTCTTCAGTGAGTTGTCCAAGGAACTTGCGAGATGTTCCTTATACGGTGATCCTGTAATCAAGCAAGCTTTTGCAGATTTCCATTCTTTATTGCTTGTTTTGTTTGCAATTGTGGTTTGTGGGGAGGTGTCAAAAGGGCTAACAGGAATCGAAGTTTCTGGTTGTGCGTGTAATAAGGAAGGAATGAGGTGAGGAAATTCAGAAAACGCTTCTGTCTGAGGAGAGTATAACCTGAATTTGTTGGTATGGTTAACATTTTAGGCGAGATGAATAGCGACTGAAGAAATAGCGATTCAACACCTACCAGCTGCGTTAGTGGTGAAAGGTGCATTAATGTCATTCATCTCTGCTAAAACAAACGCCATTCGTTTCAAATCGGGTAAAGTATAACCAAAAACATTTGTTCCATAGTGAACATGTAAGAAACAAGCTCTTCCTCCAGACGTAGTCCTAAAACAGAAGGCCTACCTAACGTAACACAGACAGCAGCAGTTGGCGTAAGATCTGTTTTCTTAAGTAAAGTCTTCAGGGAATACTTTTGCAGCCTTTAGCGTTCCCATTTTCTTCGCCCTCACAGCAGTGATGGCTTCAGCCGTCTTCAAAGGATCCCACGTCTTCCTTCTGTCCTTGGTTTGGTATTTAGGCTTGTTGCGTGGCATCCGGAAAAACAAATCTTGGGCAGAGTTCAACTAAAATTTTAGGATTATAAATAGATTCAAATACAGGCTAGCCCATATTTGGAGCACACTTGTCGTTCCCGCAAAATGGCTCTATTGGCCGTTACGAAATGTAGACAGAACAATGAAAACTGGGAAACAGATACATATCACTAATACAGTTCTTCGAACGAACTGCATGCTGAGCTAAGTCAAATTATAAAGAAAATTATGAAGCACTTATCTGTCGATATAGTGCTGACCATGGGGTCGAGGTTTTCTCTCGCAAAATCTCACTGCAGCCAAACAATACAGGTTCGCACAACCAGTTGTTTGCAGTCGTCTTCGGAGGTGGTGCGGGACAGGCTTACGCGTGCCACGGCCAGCTGGCAGCACTTTCTGCGTCTCAAGGCCTACTAGCCCATACTTAAACCACTGCCCTTATTTAAATCTCCTCCTCTCATACATAGTCATTCTTTCTTCGATAAGTACACGAGTGGAATGGTAAATAAACCGATGTTTTACAAAGTACCCCAAGCCATGCACTCTACAGTGGCTTGCGGAGTATGTGCAGTATATAAATGCATAGTATTCAGCCACAAATAGACTGGCAAGATGGGGTACAATCAACACCACCTCGTCTAATCCGCAAGAAAAACGTAGGTAATTTGATAATGGTTACAAAAGCCTGAAAGAGGATTACTGTTTATGACGTAAATGATCCACGCAGTGGACACCGAATGAAAAAGCTACTCTTTATGTTTCTGATCTAGACTGCCATAAAAATGTGAACGAACTGTTAACCAGAACTCAGGGAGAAGTTGTAGTCTAATTCACAATCGATTTATTGGTCTTAAACAAGAGAAGACAACAAAATTATTAAAGAAACATCATACAAAAAATATTTATTTAACAAAACCCTTACTACAATGGGATCTATGGTGGACGAAGTGATCTGCTGGGGATCGACACACAATACTAACCAGAACACTACTCGCTCTATCTCACTTCATACTGGTGAATCCAGGTTATGGCATCAAACTACGCCACCACCAAGCATCTTTATTCTACCATACCAAAAAAAAAGGAAAAATATGGTTCGAAAGAACAGGGTGCTGAGAAATAGATATTATAGCCATATGTCGCAGCATCGAATACTTTACCATCCTACTGGTGAAGGCGGCACACTACGATGCATTCGGCGACTGAAGTCATGGACGGATCCAATCTGTTATTAAATGAGCGTTCCCGAAAAATGCAAGTACGCGGTCTCGTGTTCGGTTAATTCAGAACGCAGGTACTTCCCTAAGAGCCTCTGGAACCCCAATGGATTCCAGTGTGCAGGTAGACCTGTTGTAACCTCCCCACAAAATAAAATAAATAATATGAATAACATTCTAATTTAGTGTAACGTCCCAACAAAAAAATAAATTAAGTAACCTGGTAATAATACAATGTAACTATCCTCTCAATTAAATTGTCGCTCACTTATAACTTTTCAGTAATTCACTGTGAATGTAACCTGGTAAATTTTGGACGTCAGCAGTGCTGCGTCATGGCCCTGAAAGATCATTCTGAATAAAAAAGAGAAAAATTCTTACGTCAATGAAGTCGCCGGATAACGCATATACAGGATGTTACAAAAACGTACGGCCAAACTTTCAGAAAACATTCCTCACACACAAAGAAAGAAAATATGTTATGTGGACATGTGTTCGGAAACGCTTACTTTCCATATTAGAGCTCATTTTATTACTTCTCTTCAAATCACATTAATCATGGAATGGAAACACACAGCAACAGAACGTACCAGCGTGACTTCAAAGACTTTGTTACAGGAAATGTTCAAAATGTCCTCCGTTAGCGAGGATACATGCATCCACCCTCCGTCGCATGAAATCCCTGATGCGCTGATGCACCCCTGGAGAATGGCATATTGCATCAGAGCCGTCCACAATACGAGCACGAAGAGTTTCTACATTTGGTACCGGGATTGCGTAGACAAGAGCTTTCAAATGCCCCCATAAATGAAAGTCAAGAGGGTTGAGGTCAGGAGAGCGTGGAGGCCATGGTATTGGTCCGCCTCTACCAATCCATCGGTCACCGAATCTGTTGTTGAGAAGCGTACGAACACTTCGACTGAAATGTGCAGGAGCTCCATCGAGCATGAACCACATGTTGTGTCGTACTTGTAAAGGCACATGTTCTAGCAGCACAGGTAGAATATCCCGTATGAAATCAAGATAACGTGCTCCATTGAGCATAGGTGGACGAAACTAAAATGAGCTCTAACATGGAAATTAAGCGTTTCCGGACACATGTCCACATAACATCTTTTCTTTATTTGTGTGTGAGGAACGTTTCCTGAAAGTTTGGCCGTACCTTCTTGTAACACCCTGTATATTTGCTCTTAAAATAATGTTTTCTGGCACAGCCCTGTGCAATGCTGCCGATAGATTTGTCATTTATGAAAGGAAGCAACTGATTTTTCTTTTGCAACAATCGGGATGATCATGGATGGGAGAAATTAGTAAATTCTTTAAATTGAAATGAATGGTTGTTAAAAGTTACTTTTTATGAGAAAGATTATTATTACGAGATTTTTAAAACATTTACATGGGACTTGAGATAACATTACCACATACGCGCGAGGGTGCTTTTTACCTTATACAATAATACTCAGGCTCCGGCATCGCTGCACTGCGACTGGCCCAGCCAACACGATACACCAGGCCAGACCAGAGCAGACTGCAGACTAGCAACAACTTACTGCTACAGCTACACAGTTCCTACTGCAGTCAACACTGCTCTCTGGTCAGAGATTCTCTTATACCTTGCATATCGCAGGCCGCGTATGAGCAATACATCGAAATTACATCAGCTCGGACCTCTCACATAACCCTCCACTGGGGAGGGGGGGAGGGGGCAAAAATTTGGCAGCGATGGTAAGTCAATTGGACTTGCCATGAGCAACAAATTTTTCTGTAATCTACTTAATTAACTAAGTTTACAGTCACAGAGTATATACATATATATAAGCGCAGAACATGAAATGAAATAGAGTGCACATGCACTGAGTACAGAACATATCAATAAATGACAAAATGTATACGCAATGAGTACAAAACATATTAACAAATGACATAAAGTGCACACGCACTGTATATATTTTTTACCATTTTACGAGAACTAGGATAGGAAAGGGAAGGATTGCATCATGGTTGTAGCACAGTAGGCTGCACGTAGCTGCACTGAAAGTCCATATCTTTCTACAGAAGCACAACACCAAGTGAGACAACCTGAAGTTCTCTTCCCTGAAGTATTAATCAGTGTAGCCAAGACACTGAAATGTCTTATTAATATTCAATGTTATCAATTTGGTAGTACATTAGGTACACCAAACAGTGGGACCATAATAACATCTCCATCGTTGAAGATGGTGGACAGCATGATGTGTCAACACCACACTCTTGCAGAATCCATACTCTTTCACCAACGAAGAATTAGTGCAAAATCCAAATATAGTGCTCCATGATCATGAGGATGGACAGGACAAACGGATGTTGCAGTAATTTCTGGTAATTAGGTCGGAAGGTGAAGGAAGTCTAATGCTAGTCATCATTGAGAATTACACTAGTCTATCAACCGATTTGAGTAATTGTTGGCATTGCCTAGTTACTAAACATTTCTGTACTATTTATGGAGTATTACAGAACATTATTCATTACTCATGTAATTACAGTAAATATTGGCACTCACTGGCCAGTTACAAACCATTTTTATGCATTATTCAGAAGTGATCATTCAAAGCAAGAGTTAATTAATGGCATAGTATTTACATAATTCATCTAATTATAGTAATCATTGGCACTCATTGGCCAGTTACAAACCATTTTTATGCATTGTTCAGAAGTTATCATTCAAAACAAGAGTTAATGAGTGTAGTATCAAGCTACTGGTATTCATATGTAATATCATGTAAGTGACATAAGACAAATTTAAAATATAAGAAACAGTGGCATTCATTGGTCAGTTACAAATTATTCATATAGTTTTATAAAACATTATTCAGTATTATTCAGAAGTTGTCATTCAAAATGAGAGTTAATTATTGGCATAGCATTTATGCATTATTACAAAACATCATTCAGTATTACTCAGAAGTCATCATTGAAGTGACATAGGACATATTTAGAATGGAACACACTGTAACTATTACTCAAGGTCTGTGGTCCAATAATACATAGATATAGTGGATTCAATACATCTGAGACATTTTTATTATATATAGAACTAGAAATATCTCTTTAACTGGCAGAATTATTTGGCACTGGTAATACATTTTTTTGTGCTAGCAATGCATTGTGTTGAGATCGATAATTAATTGCTGGGGCATGAAAATATTTTCTTTTGACTTATTGCTAGAAATAGGGATTAGTAACGTCATTCGTCATGAGTCAGCTGTAGCAAGGTTGTGAAACAAGTAGAGTATGTGATCACATTCATGAATGACACACATAAATGGGTAAAAAAGGCAAGTACTAGAACAGGTTTAATGACAAACTGGTTATAGCACATTAATTTCATGAATAGCTTCTCCTGGCAAAAATACAAAATGGATTATTGAGCTGAAAGAAGAAACGCATATTATGCTGAAAAGTAGTGAACTTCGAATTAACAGGTAACGAAACGTGTACTCAATATGTATGTATTCTAGCTGTCCTTTCCAAAACATTCAGTCATTATACCATGCGACATAAGACATACTGTCAAAACGAACTGCAACAAATACTTAAATAACTACATAGCATTTCTTAACTAACAGTAAATATATAAACTTCATCATTATTCTCATCTACAAAGAAAAACTTAATTATTCATACTACCATAACTTCATTACTATCATCACCTGCAAAGAAAAACTTCATTATTCATATTAGCATATTCCTCATATAACTATTCATCATCATTCATTATCATCTGCAAAAAAGACACTTCATTATTCATATTACCGTTTACTTCATACAATTATTCATAGTATAGAGTTTCTTATTTCTAGCATATTTCATCGCTAAAACTAAGATGTGTAGTTCTGTCTGACAGCTTGCTCAATCGCCTCGTATTCTGAAAGAAAAATAATTAGTTAAGACTGCTATCATACGATGTGTATAGTATATTCTTGTTAATGCTTGTTAATTCTGATCGATTTACTCTTCATGACATGGTATTGCATTTTCTTTCGTTCATTCCGAAGGAGAAATTCCCTTTTCATAGTAATCCACTGTGGTTTGTTTAAGTTATTTCTTTTGCACGTTATTGCTTTCTGAAAATGATGAATAGGGATAAATATCATGCATTTAAAAAAATGTACACACAGTATCATAATGTAGTGGCAAAAAAATGTAAAATAGTCACGATGTTGAGATATCATAACGAAAAATGTCAAAGTCAACTGGTGTTTGTTATATCTTAAAGATTTCGTAGTGCATACAAACAAAACAGGAAAACAATCATACATACACGAAAAATGGAAAATGTGCACGGTCTGATATATAACGACAAGAAAAGCGAATTGCTAACCTTACCTTGCCGGGCACTTGCCAGGAACAAATATGATAATCATCAGTAAGTGTTCATATAAATATAATTGCATAAGTGGTCATATAAAAATCAGGAAATGGCATTACAGTGTGATAAATCATAGAGTGTGTTCATTCAATAAAGGGTTTAATATTGGAGACATGGTTATTGCCCTTGCTTTTTCTGGTTCTCAAAGTTTCGACGTGCACTACATTAGGGTGAGGAATGCTGCGAATTCGATATGGACCTGCGTATAGAAGCTCAAATTTACTACATCTACTCTTTCCTCTGTTGGATAAATAATGTGTACGTACTAATATCTTCTGTCCAACGTGAAAGTCATGGCGTGTACAAACCTGTTTTTGCTGTCTTCTCCGGCGCTCTGCGGCACGTTTGATGTTGTTGAGTGCAATTTCAATTATTTCATGGTATCGTAGTCGATGAGATTTAGGAAAGGATTCTAATTCTTTAATTTTGTTAGGTGATTCAACATTTTTCAATATAACAGTCGGAGATAGCATAGTAGATTCATTTGGTATCGAGTTAATTACATCCTGGAATAACAGTATGTGTGTGGCCCAATCAATATGTTTTTTATGGCAGTATATTCTACATAGTTTACCAATTTCTTTCATTAGTCGTTCACAAGGGTTCGAAGAAGCGTGGTACCTGGATATATAGATCGGAGAAATGTTTCTTGTTCGTAACATACGTGTCCATAACGCAGATCGAAATTGTGGTCCATGGTCGGAAATTACTTTCAATACATGCCCTACATGAAATAAAAAATGTTTTACAAATGCATTCGAAATCGATTTGGCAGTAGCTTTGCGTAACGGAGTGAAGGTTACATATTTCGAAGTGAGTTCAACAGCGACAAAGATGTAGCAAAAACCTCTATTAGATCTGGGAATCGGACCAAAAATGTCTACAGCGGCCATGTGTCTCAATTTAACGGGTACAATGGGATGTAACGGAGGAATATGTGAAGTCGTGTCTGGCTTAGCTTTCTGGCAGATTTTACATGACGCTAAAACTCGTCGTATACTTTTCTCCATGTTGGCAAAATAACAGTTCTGTCTCAGTATAAGAAAACATTCTCTGGCTCCGTAATGTGCGTAACTTAAATGAGGTTACCAAATTAGTTTGTTAACAAGCTCGCCAGGAATACATAGTAACCAGTTGTTGCTGTCAGGGTGAGAGCGGCGAAACAGAATATTATTGCGTACAGTGTAATGGTTTCTGACGGTAACATTATTCTTATCTTGCCAAAGGTGTTTAATTTCTTTCCACATGTTGTCTTTGCTCTGCTCTTGTGCTATGTCTCGTAATGATGCCGAAATGAAATTTTCAAACGCAACTTGTTGAATGTACATGACACTAAAATTTGCTTGGCAGAAGTTGGTTGCGATGTCTTGCTGATTGTTGCTGAGAGAACGGGATAGTGCGTCTGCAACAACATTTTGTGTACCGGGAATGTGAACAATTGTAAAATTAAATTCCTGTAAATAAAGTTTCCATTTGCTTAACCTGTCGTGTGTAAATTTTACTGAAAGTAAAAACTGGATAGCTCCATGATCTGTGTAAACGGTAGTGTGTCTTCCATAAAGAAAATGCCTAAATCTCGTAAATACCCATACAACACATAAGGTTTCAAGTTCTGTGACAGAATAATTGCGTTCAGCAGGTGACAGAATGCGACTCGCAAAGGCGATGTTTTTAATAACTGTAGTACCATCTTCATCAATTTCCTGAAAAATGTGTACGCCTAAAGCGGTGTTAGAACTGTCGGTGACAATGGAAAAATTTCTAGTAAGATCTGGATGTGATAAAAGTGGTGCATTCAACAAAGCTTATTTCAGATTGACAAATTCAGACTGTGCTTGGCTATCCCAGGACCAAATAGTGTTTTACCTGTCAATTGACATAATCTAGGGGTGTTTAAAGTAGAGTAATGAATAAATTTACGGAAAAAGTTAATTAAACCCAAATAGCTGCGTAGTTGTTCTTCGTCGTAGGAACAGTAATGTCACGTAAAGCTTGAAGTTTTTCCGGGTCAGGCGCAATGCCTTCTGCTGAAATGACATGTCCAAGAAATTTTATAGAAGTTTTACCAAAGTGCGATCTGCTAAGATTAACTGTAAGTCCTTGTGAACGAAAAGTTTGCAACAGTTGTTCAAGAATCAAATTGTGTTCAGACCAGTTAGCTTCTGCAATAAGAATGTCGTCTACATACGTTGTGATTCTGTCTTTAAGTTCTGTCGGAAGTATACTATTCAAACCGCGAATAAATGCTGCTGAAGAAATAGTTAAATCGAACGGTAATTTGCAATATCGATAACAGTCACCAAAACAGAGAAAAGCTGTGTACTTTCTGCAGTTCGGATGGAGCTGAATTTGCCAAAATCCCGATTTCAAATCTAACGTGGAATAAATAGCAGTACCATGAAATTTCTGTAGAAGTTCTTCTAGTGTCTGTGGGTGATCTGTTTCATTAATAATAATGTCATTGATGTGGCGCGAATCAAGTACGAGGCGAAGTGAGCCATCCTTTTTCTTAACGATATGTAGCGGGTTTATGTACGGTCTAAAAAAAATGGCTCTGTGCACTCTGGGACTTAACAGCTGTAGTCATCAATCCCCTAGAACTTAGAACTACTTAAACCTAACTAACCTAAGGACATCACACACATCCATGCCCGAGGCAGGATTCGAACCTGCGACCGTAGCAGTCGCGCTATGTACGGACTAACTGCCGGTTCAATAATTCCTTGGTCAATTCTTTCTTAACTTGATCTCTGTGAATGTATGGAATGGGATAATGTTTGGCTTTAAATGTATCGTGCTGTTTAACTTGAAATTCATACATAAAACCGCATATAGTACCAGAGATGTTGTCAAAAGCTGGAGCTTGCTGTAAAAGAATTTTGCGTAGTTTCGTGCGTTCGTCGTCTGTATTTGCACTGCTCTGTTTAACTTTATCAGAAATCATCTGCATAACGTCATAGTCAGCTTCGTCTGGAGCATTATAGTTGTGTACGTACGTATCTGTGAACAATGTGGAATGACAGTCTATGTTACGTGATGCAGAAATGACCTCTGTACGATTAATTGTTTGTTCTTCTACAGATAAAGAGTGCTGAAATTCTAAAGCCGGTTGTACATTTTCATTCTTTAACATTAAATAGGAATTTTGAAAGTCAATAATTGCGTCATATTGTAGCAAAAAATTCGTACCTAGAATAACGTCTGTTGTCAACAAGGGAACAATCCAAAAATTTGAGTGGAACGCATGACCCGCAATACAAAATGATAAGTGTGTCTGTAACTTTACATCTACTCCCTTCCCAGACACTGATCCTTTTACTTTATTTTTGCCTAATGGTAACGTAGGATATGTATTCTCTTTGTTACATTAGTTGAAAGTTTCTTCATTTATAACTGACATAGGTGATCCAGAATCGATTACTGCTGAAAATTTGGATGATCCATCTTTACTTCAACGACAGGGTGGGAAATGGTTTTTTGAATAACTGGTTTTTCATGCAAAAGTGTGTCTCGGATGTCGTCAAAAGTAATAACATTTTCGTGAACAAGATTCTCTGTGTCAAAAGTATTGCTTGCGTTGCTGCAAGATGCAACCTGTACTGTGTCTAGTCAAATTCTATCTGACGTGGTATTATTTGCGGGAGAATGCTGTGGCATTTCTACTATTTGAACTGTTCTGTTATTTCGTCCTGACGTATTACGTTCGGGATAATACCTACTGTCTGGTTCATTCATAATAATCTGTTGTTGCGGATGATTTTGCTGCTGGTAAGACCGACTGTTATTAAACGTACGCTGAAAATTGTGCTCATTGTTTTTACGTCTCTCATGATAGTCATTACTATAAGGCGCGTTGCGATATGAGTTGAAATGGTGTGTTTTCTGTACGTACTGATTTCCTTGTTGCTGTGCGTTACTATTTGGCGGAGCCGACGCTATACGTGTAGGCGGCGAAACATTAAAGCTTGGTTGACCTTGCAGACTACATTGTTGGTTAGGTATGCTAACCGACTGGTTTTGTTGATGTTGCGGGGAAAAACCTCTGTTGTTACCAAAATTTGTTTCCTGTTGCTGATAATTTTACGCATACTGATGATTACACTTCTGTCTTTCATTAAAATTACGCTGGTAGTTCTAGAGTGTCTAATGAAAATTGTCACTTTCGGGTAAAACTTGTCGTATCAGGTTTTATTTATTCATACGTAATCCTAGATAGATCGATAGTTGAAGAGCTGTTTTGGTAGATATAAAGGATAGTAGAAGAGAAGGCAGCAGTGCAGAAAACTATAGATGAAATAGCACTACTATGGCTCGGGACCCTGTGCACGCTACGGCACATATTCATCGAAGTGTAATGAATCCCCTGAGGTCTTTTACCCACTGCAAATAAATTTTAGTTTCTGCGTTACAGGCAATGCCGGTGAAAATTCAAAAACAAATTGTTGTATCCAGGCCAATTCTAGTTTCTGCATTACAGGCCAAGCTGATGAAAATACACAAGCAAATTGTCGTATCCAGTCCAAAGCGTGAATCTGTGTTCTCTCTTTATTAAGCACTTTAAATTTCCTAACAGATGGAAAGTGTTTGTAATAAAAATTAGCGTCTCTGTATGTCTGAACAGGTTCAGGATTCTATGCTAGTCTGTTTGTCTGTGACTGTTCGGAATCTAAGTCACGTACTCTCCGTAAATTACCTAAATTATGCTGGCTGTGTGAGTCTGACATATGTTTGGAAAGTGGCGTATGCTGTGCCGTGCTAGAGGCTGAAACATTTTTCATCTGTGTCACTTCTTGCTGTAAAGTTGACAATTTTCTACGTAATGTATTATTGGACGAACCTATCTCACTGATCGTCTGCGGAAAATTTTGGAATTCGGGTGTTTGATTAAGCGAAACAGGTGACGTATCGTCTGATTTGGTGTCATTATTATTTTCGATAACATCAACACGACTGGCCAATTCATCATATTTTTCAGTCAGTGCTTTTACGTGATCATCGTTTTTAGTATCACAAGCATTAATTTGTTTTTGTATTTTACGTGTGGTTTTGTTCAATTTCTTAACGTCTGCTTTGATGGCATCGGCATCGGGACTTTTCAAGTCTGTTGGTCATTGTCTGGAAGTCTAATGTGTGTGTGTCTGTTTTTGTTTTAAGATCGGAGATTTCATCATGCAATTCGGTGTTCAACTGTTTGATTTCGTCTGATACTGTAGCAATATTGTTGTCTACGTATGTTTTTGCTTTCGTAAGCAATTTACGCTTATTTTCCTGTCTCTGTACAGTAATTGTTTCCATGACTTGTTGCTTTACTTTATTCTGTTCCTGTATAAACTTACGGTAACGCGTTTCGCTGTTTTGTAGGTGGTGATTAAAACGTTCGTCAATTTGGCTGTTCTGTTGGTCAAATTTCGCGTCTACTTTTGCATCCAGTGTGCGTGAAAGTTCTGCTGACATTAATTTAAACTCGTCGCGTAACTGTGTTGCTTTTTCAGAACATTGTTCAGTGACTGCACTATTTTCATCTCTAAGTAATTTCGTTGTGGCTACACGTGTACTACTTAATTCTTGTACAACAGATCTAATTTCTTCACTACTGTTCCTAGCACAAGTCTTAGTATCCTCACGTAATTGTTCTTTAGTATCATGACATTGCACGGTAACGGCTGTAATCTGTTCACTAAATTGTTTGTTCTGTTCATTAAGGTTGTCGTGTTTTTCATTCGACTGTTTGAAACATTCATTGAATTGTTCACACGATTTATTAAGTTGTATATAATTGTTGTCTAGTTTTCCACTCAGTTGTTTGAAATACTTGTCTTCTATTTCATTGAGTTGAAGTAATAATGCGATAACTTGATTCCAGCCAAAATTAGCGACTCTATTTTCTGTGCTGTGTGATGATGTATCTGCATGTGTCACGTTTTGTGTAAACATTTGACCATTATTTGATTCACGAAAAGATTTGCTACTCGGATAAGCACTGTTGGTCACTACATCGGAATCAAATAAATCTGACGTACTTTGAGTACATTGTTCACCTTCGTTAGAAACAATTATCTGTTCGCTACGTAAAATTTTCAAATTAGGCGTGTCAAACTGGACACCGTTCATTGTAACGGAACGTGCCGCGTCATCAATTGTTACATTTACTCTGGACATAATTGAATTCGTTTGCTCATCATTAGGATTTGACTCAATGCTAGTGATCGGCAGCCATTGATTATCTGTAATTAGAGGATTATCACTATTACACTGAGTGTCGCAAGTATTATCGGTCAAATTATTCGAGTCGGCTATTTCACTCAGTGCACATCACAATGTACTGTTAACAGTTTTTCGTGGCATTTTTCACAAAATGCACAAAAATGAAACAAAAACGAAATAAATAATGGAACAAACACAATTACAACAAAGAGCAATAAATTGCCGATGGCCTGTGAAAGAAAGAGTGATAAATAAGTAAATGTGTTGCGTCAGATCCAAACTACATTTAAGTAGATAAGAGCAGATATATGACTACTTCTCAGAAATTCACAAAGAAATACGATCCTGACAAGGTCGTCAAGTGTAACCTCCCCACAAAATAAAATAAAAAAATATGAATAAGATTCTAATTTAGTGTAACAACCCAACAAAAGAAATAAATTCAGTAACCTGGTAATAGTACAATGTAACTAACCTCTCAATTAAATTGTCGCTCACTTATAACTTTGCAATAATTGACTGTGAATTTAACCTGGTAAATTTTGGACATCAGCAGTGCTGCGTCATGGCCCTGTAAGATCATTCTGAATAAAAAAGAGAAAAATTCTTACCTCAATGAAGTCGCCGGATAACGCATATATATCTGCTCTTAAAATAATGTTTTCTGGCACAGCCCTGTGCAATGCTGGCCGATAGATTTGTCATTTATGAAAGGAAGCAACTGATTTTTCTTTTGCAACAATCGGGATGATCATGGATGGGAGAAATTAGTAAATTCTTTAAATTGAAATGAATGGTTGTTAAAAGTTACTTTTTATGAGGAAGATTATTATTACGAGATTTTTAAAACATTTACATGGGACGTGAGATAACATTACTACACATGCGTGAGGCTGCTTTTTACCTTATACAATAATACTCAGGATCCGGCATCGCTGCACCGCGGCCAGCCCAGCCAACACGATACACCGGACCAGACCAGAGCAGACTGCAGACTAGCAACAACTTACTGCTACAGCTACACAGTTCCTACTGCAGTCAACACTGCTCTCTGGTCAGAGATTCTCTTATACCTTGCATATCGCAGGCCGCGTATGAGCAATACATCGAAATTACATCAGCTCGGACCTCTTACACTGTTTGCTGCTCTGCCAAACCAATTTGACTCCATGCCACGACTGCGCATGCCGGAATATGTCAAATGTTTAGACGGCCGACTCAAGACAAATAAGTGCACCCATGCATCACTCGTTGTGACCATGATGATATAAGCAGTACCTCTGACGGTTCAGAAGGTGGCTGGCACAGTCTCTAAGTCACACCCAAGCAAAGGACACAAGTCTCACCGTTTAGGTAAAGACCTGCAGTTCTTTACTAGTGAAGGGCCAGTATAAGAGACTTGTACAAGAGTGCCAATCTCCCTTTCTCCCTGTTTCCTTGTCAGCTCGGTTCAGAAAGCACGTTTCTCCTTTTTGACTTCCCCCAGTTTCACACAAGCCAATCACGAGCTGGAGCCCAGCATTCTAAGCTTGGTGAATGGTCTTTGCACTGCAAACCAATTTGACCAATCAGAGACTTAAAGTTAATTGGCAGAAAATGGAAAAAAATTAGCTTCGTGGCTTCTTTCCCACACGCTTGCCGAGTCTTTTGCTAACACAATACAGGGTGGAAGCACAGCCCTCCATAAACAGCTTGTTATCTCTCCTGTTGCGTCCATTGCAAAGTTTGCAAAGAACTCGCATTGACAAAACTTGTTTTGAAACAGAGTCTGGACGTCTGGGCCCCAGTTTCCCTGCCTCACGAACATTTGCAGAGCGTTTACATTTCTTTTGGTGGCTTGCTTGCTAACAAGGCCTACAATGCGCTGTCGGCGACTTTTTGGCGCTAAGCCGTATACCTGAACGTCTGGCGCCAAAGCTAATGTGTTTTGCACAATGCAATCGCTGCACGTGGCCATCTGGAAATGTCTCTTCATCGTTCCCCAGAAAAAACGCGCTTTGTCGCCCCACCAACTACGCGCTTTTACTGCAGTCGTTTAAGTCGGAACCCTGTTCCTTTGAACGCAGGTAAAGTTTACCGTATTTCTTTCCCTAGAGCACGCAAACAAGACCATACACTGCTGCCCATCATTTCATCACAATGTATGAAGTCAAATCGCCGTAGATCATATTCCCTACACCGAATCAGAAGAGAGAGTGACCTGCAATCCCTCGAGCCTACGTATCGAGAACAGTATAACCATTGTTGCATATGCCCTAAGATACAAAATGCTCACAGCCATGGATGTCATACTGAATGATCAACTTCATTCTAATCCTTAAATACGATCAGAACGGTCGTATTCAGTATCTAGCTCAAAAGTTCTTTCTTAGTCACATCCTCAAATGACCAACATGTATTTCTCGATATTTCTGTGAAACCTGTAAATTTTCTTCCTTCTTTAATGAATCGAACTCCCATATGTAAAACAGCTTCAGACTTCTGAAAACTTTACAAATAAGTTAATGTATTAAATACATGACGTTAAGCATTAATGGAGGAAATATTTAGAAAAGGTTTGAAATTATGTTTTGAGTTTGCTGGAAGTCATTATCAAACACTGGCTGAGTATAATGTGGGTAACTGGCACTCAGTTTTGGCAGAAGCTACAGGGTTTGCCCAGGAAGTATGCACCACTTTTTTTTCTCTCTCGGTCAACAACACTGGTACGAGTGCGAAACTTTAGGTTGGCATTATTTGAAGTTTCCGAAGCGTGCGCGCAACTTTTTCGTTTCCTCCAACAGATGTTTCAAGATGGCATGTGGAGGTGACATACGTTACAAGCAGCGTGACGTCATTGAATTTCTCATTGCGGACAAAGAAACTGTTGGGAACATTCACAAACGTTTTTCTGCAATTTATTGAGCATCTTCAGTCGACAGAAATGCGGTTAGTTGCTGGGCAAAGAGGGTGAGGCCATTACGCGAAGGCGGTTGGGCAGAGCTCCAAGATTTGCAGTGTTCTGAGAGACGATCCACGGCTGTCACACCACACAAGATGCAGCTTGCTAATGTGCTCATTCGCGAGAACCGACGGATAACGACTCGGAAGTTGGTGCTGAAACTGTCAATCATCAAAGGAAGTGTGAATGTTTCGTGACCAGACAAAGCAGTGGTACCGTCAGGGCACATACGCCCATCTCTCGCTCGAGGAAGGTCATAGAACTGGAAGGAGATTACGCGTCAACATCGAGAATGTAGGAGAAACATTATTTTTTCTTGTGGTACGTTTCGGTGTGTCCAGTAAATAACTGTTGAAGAAAAATAACGTGGTGCATTATTTTCTGTTCGACTCTCGTAGTATTTCACGCAGCTCAATTTTTATGACGTCATATCCCATGAACTATGTGTCGTACAGTGATGTAACTTTGCTGATAAATTCAGTGGTATATGTGGATACTGTTCGCAAAGTGGATAGCAAATAGAATTACTAGTAAAGAACTAATGAATTAAAATGTCCTGTTTGATGCGGTAGTTATACTGCATTGACAAGCAAAATATTGCCTGCAACAAACTTTTTTCCTTTCATCATTTTGTGGAGCGTGTCAGCGAGAAAAATTTTCGTAAAGGTTCGAAATTATGCGTACCGTGTAGCTTGTTGCAAGTCATTCTCAAAAACTGGGTGAAAACAGTCTGCGTATATTCGCACGTTGAGTTACGTTGTGGCTGTAAAATAACGGGACTGATTCTGTTACAGAGTAAGTACGCATGCGCCAGAGGTGAACGAGCAGTGGCTGTAAAGCCTTCTCAGCCGAATGCGGCATGCTGGTGGTATCTGTAGACATATCGGTGTGGCCGTGGCATTCGTTTTTGTTAGAGCTGTTATTTTGCTATCCCAGAAAAACGACAAGTGTAATAATGGAGCATCGAATTGTTATGAAGTTCAGCATGACGTTTGGAAAAACTGCTATTGAAATCTATCAGTTGTGTGGCGAAGGCTTTTTATCCCACATACATGGTTTTGAGTGGTTCAAGCGTTTCTAAGGTGATCGAGAAGACGCTGAAACTGACTCCTGCCCGGAACGTCCTTCAACATTAACAACGGACGAAAATATCGGAAAAGGATGTAATCTGACTCGATCTGTTCGTCGGTTGAGTATATTTGATTGATTGCTAAAACTGTAGGAACTGACAAAGGACGTGTTACGCCAATTTTACATAACCAGTTTAACATGAGAAAAGAGTGTGTGGAATTGGTGCCGGAAATTCTCATGTTCGAACAACAAGAAACTTCCGGAAATGTTTGCGCTGACACTTTGAATGCCACTGAAAGTAATCCTAATCTCTTTGAAAAGAGTGATAACATATGACGAACCTTTATTTTTCACTTATGATCCAGAAACAAAGCGCCAGTCGATGCACTGGAAGGGCCCAACTTCACTGAGGGCGAGAAAAGCTCGACTGAGTAAATCAGGACTCAAAGTGATAATGATCGTTTCTTGTCGATATTCATGGAATTGTGCATCTTGACTGAGTTCCTGAGGGTCAGATTATTGATCAACATTACTACCTCGAGGTTCTTGCTCAACTCCAGTAGAAAATAAGAAAAAAACGACCCGAATTGTGGAAGAACAAATCATGGCTTCTGCTCATGACAGCACACTGGCCCATTCCGCATTGCCTATTAAGAGGTTTCTAGCGAAGTACGGTATCCCAGTGTTAGATCATCCACCTCATTCTCCTGACCTAGCACCATGTGACATATCTATTCCCAAAGGTCGAATATGCGTTAAAAGGAGCAGGATTGAATCTCATTGAAACAGCGAAAGAAAAAGCGGCGCACGTAATCAAGGAGCTCACAGAGGAAGACTTGTAGCACTGTTTCCATAAATGGAAACTTAAGGACAAAAGTAACTCTCAGATGATCTGTCACTGCCAGTTAACACAGATCGATGAAACAGAGACCCTACATAGCAAGAACTGCGACAGTATAGTACAGAGGGTAACTGAAAGAAATAAGCAATGAGACGATAAGAAACGACACTTTTACCAAAGACATTTACTACACTGAAATCACTGCGATTCACGATGGTTCCCCTGGACATTACTAAAGGCGGACGCGGTTATTAATAGGGTATCGTGTCCCAACACAGGATATAGGGAAGACAGGGGGTTTAAGGCCAGTCTGCAATTTCCAAGCGGTGAGGAGCAAATGCAGAAAGACAAATTCCTAATGAAAGCAGCTTGATGAATTGAACCAGAGCCGAACGCTGTCACAGGGCATCTACGAGAGATGCGGATTTTGGGACTCGACAGGATTTTTGCAGCAGGAGACATACGGAAGTCAGGGATCGATTAGCACTATTTACTTGCGATCAGACTAACCATTACACTGAGGGCTAATCCTAAACATTAGAAAAAGCAAAGGAAGAAATTAGTTGCACAACAGAAGTCAGTGTCTGAAGCCAAGAGGACAGCTGCTAACAGAAGTAGCGAACACTAGCAGCACGTTAAGTACAAACTTGAGTGCAGCACTCCAAGTGAAGAAAACAGACATGTCGGAGCATACCAAGGCTGGCCACGAGCGCCACGGAGTCGGTGCCTCAGCGATCTGACTCAGAACTAAAAAATGGTTCAAAAGGCTCTGAGCACTATGGGACTTAACTTCTGAGGTCATTAGTCCTCTAGACATAGAACTACTTAAACCTAACTAACCTAAGGACATCACACACATCCATGCCCGAGGCAGGATTTGAGGCTGCGACCGTAGCGGTCGCGCGGTTCCAGACTGTAGCGCCTAAAACCGCTCGGCCACTCCGGCCGGCTGACTGAGAACTCCTTCTGACTACAAAAACGGGGGATTTTAAGGAATCGTGGTGGAGCACCATTTCTCCCTTCCTATAGTCGAACCAACGGCACTTACCAAT
This sequence comes from Schistocerca americana, assembly GCF_021461395.2. Lineage (NCBI taxonomy): Eukaryota > Metazoa > Arthropoda > Insecta > Orthoptera > Acrididae > Schistocerca > Schistocerca americana. The sequence continues at coordinate 358,944,777 of NC_060123.1, forward strand.
CTTCGGCCAATCTGGCGAGTGGTTCTGTACCTCCAGAGCGGCTCTGGCCAACCACGTTCCTCGCTAGGTAGGGATGATTCTGGATTTTACATTAACAAACTCCAAGTTCGGTATCAATAGCGTTCAGCTGAAAGCTAAACGTCGCTGCCACTGCTATTATGGCCAGCAGCAACAGTGTTTTACGTCACCTATCCCCGCCCTCCGCCCTTCTGTGGATGACGACTGCTGTAGTAGCACTCTAACCTATGTAAACCCGTTGACGCTGCAGTTCTTAGGAGCAAGTATCAAACTTGTTGTCTCTGCTAAGACATGCATTCAAATGGCCATCTTCTACAGTGACGCCTCACGACAGCATTTAGATGGTGGATGGAGTTGCCATTTAATTCTCTGAAGTGAAACTTCTCCCCTGGGAGAAGTATCTAGTGTTACCATTCATCTTTGTTAACGTGAACACTACCACTATTGCTTGCTCTCTGATTTCCTATCTTGGAGTGCCCTTGATGGCTCCAAATACCCGTAAGCTTAACAACGTACAAGTCATTATGTCGTCAGTATATGACGAGGTATTTAATAACCACAGACCGCAATGCATACATGTTCTACAATGTGCACCCACGCTGGCCACAAGCTTAGTACGGAGTTCTCTGGTAGATGCTGAATGGTCGCTTGTGCATGTGGACGTGGTGCAGTACGGCTCCTCAACGCATTCCGTACGCTCTCGGTGAGATTTATGTTTTGTCCTTGACAGATTGATGTGAAATCACAGGTTGCAATAACAACTGTGTGATTCTTAACCAAGAACAAAACTTAGTACAACTTCTGAGGACTGAAATGACAATCGTTGACGATACCTAGGAGGTGTTCCCTATGACAAAGTCAAAGTAGCGACACGGTCCCACGAGGTGGTGGCTTGTCGGCCGTCCAGACGCAGGTACAGCGGGATACTTGGGAGTGGCTCACGACGAGGGCAAGACGGCACTGTCTAACGGGTAGCAGCTGAGGTAGGCATTGAGAGACTCGAGTCGGCTGGCGGTCTGGAAACCAGACGAGAACGGGCCGTCGAGGAGATGAGCGGCGAAGTAAGTACACGTCAGCGGAGGAATACCGACACCTTGTCACCTGACCGTGCAGACACGAGCAGGTGCCTGCGACTGCGGTGCTGTTTACCGCGACCTGCACGCCACGTAGCGGCGCCACTCGCGCCCGCAAACGCTGTGGCAGCTGCACGAGACCTGCTGACTGACTCTTTAGGGTTATGTTTGTGTTCATAACCTACAGTTTTTTTAAATAATTGTTCTTTGTGTTAGCTTTATTTTTCTTTTCAAAACAAATGACATTTTCAAATGCACAGAGTAAGAGGTCTAGAGTTCAGCAGTTTTATTGTTGGTGTGTGATACTGGTTCTGCAACAAAAAAGAAGTTCCCAAATAATAATTTTTACTCTAAACTACTGTGTTGTTGTGAGTAATTGTACAAGAAGACCAACAAGTGGTGACACCAACATGAGATAAACAAAAAACAAATATGACGCCAGATAGAGGGGACTGTAATATCCCACACAGTGATACGAAAAATGAAGTGGACAAATTTAGTGTGAAGCTTCCTCCGTTCTGGACTGAAACGCCTGATACACGATTCAGTCAGGTTGAAGCACAATTTACTGTTGCGTGAATACAGAGTGAAATAACCAAATTCAATTATTTGTTAGCACAGTTAGTGCCCCGATTTCACGAAAATATATAGGATCTCGTGAACAGTGACGAAAGCAACAAATATTATTTAGCTAAAAAAAAAAAGACTGTTAGTGACTTAAGGAAAGTGAAGAACGTCAGATTAAGAAATTAGTTAGCGAATTAGAAACGGGTGATATGAAACCCAGTCACTTGCTTCAGAAAATGAAAAGCTATTGAGGAACGAACATTTCAGATGAAACTTTAAAGACTCTCTGGCTAAACAAACTTCTTGGTAGGGTCCGAAATATTTTAATAATTTCCGGAGAAAATGTGGAGAAACTAGTGGAAATGGCTGATCGGATGATGGAAATGCGAAGCACTCATGAACTTCAATCTTCCTCAACGGAAGTGTCCCCAGTGACGTGTGATCCTTCTGTATTAGTGGAAGATCTGGTAAGGATCGAAGAGCTGGAAACTGAAGACCGAAGATGTAGATCGTGGGACCGACTGTATCAGTCGCGAAGGCGTTCTCGTAGCAGAGCCCGCAGCAAGCCGAGATACTATACTTCAGGAAAACACTGCTATTTTCATTTTCTTCACGGGTCAAAATGCAGACCCGAGAAGTGTGTCGAACCTTGCCAATGGAACAGTGAAGGAAACTGCAGTCGGCAGACACAGTAGCGGAAGAGTGTTCTGCCGCAGCGGTCATACCAGGCCGCCCGTGTCGATTGTTTGCACTGTTTGTGTGAGATAAAACTTCAGGGCTGCGTTTTCTGGTTGACTCCGGTACGGATGTTACCGTTATACTAGCGTGTCCCGAGGATAATGTGAAAGTGGCGGACTATAAACTTTATGCTGCGAATGGATCTCAGATTAAAACTTACGGATCAGTGTTGTTAGAACTCGATTTTAGTTTAAAAAGCAGTTTGTAGGGGCTTGTCATTGTAGCCGACACAACAAAAGGTATAACAGATGCATACTTTCTTCATCAGTTTGGCTTGTTAATAAACATGAATAGAAAACCATTAGCTGACAGTAATAGTCAGTTACATACGGCTGCACTACAATGCTCCGTTGATTTATTTGATTCCGTTAGTCCCTTCCACGCTAACTGATAATACTCTGAAGTACTTAAAAAATGTCATCAGCTGACGAAACCCACCCATACGCGGGTGGAAATCAAGCATGATGTTAAACATTGTACTGCGAACAGCAATGGTCTACCATTGAACTCAAAAGACCGCAGGTTAGATCCATGTAAACTAAATTTGGCTGAACAAGAACTTCAGTTTCTAATGTATCATAATGTAATTCGCCCCTCTAAATCCCAGTGTGCTAGTGCTCTACACATGCTAGAGAAGCCGGATGGTCAGTGGCGCGTTTGTGGAGACTACCGACGCCTTAATGACCTGACACTTCCTGACCGCTATCCAATTCCTCAGATAAATGATGTAAATTCCATCCTTGTGGGCAATAAAATATTTTCTAAAGTCGATCTCCTAAAGGCATATGGCCAAATCCCACTAGCTGAAAGTGATAAGGAAAAGAGTGCTTCACAGCACACCTTTTGGACTTTATGAATTCAATTTCACAACGTCTGGCATACCACCCACAATCAAACGGAAAAATAGACAGAATCTATCGAACACGGAAGGCAGCCATCAGAGGACATTGTAATAGTAAATGGGGTGACTTAATCCCAACATTCTCCTAGGACTGCGTTGCTGTGTGAGAGAAGAAGTAATGAAAAAGCTGCGGAGATGCTGTTTGGCACAACTCTAACATTGCCTGGTGATTTCATTATAAGGTCAGTAAACAAACTAGAAGTAGATCTACCAGCATTCACTTCGCAGTTACGCCAACGTATGGATAAACTACGCCCTTCAGAACGTTCCCACAAGCTAAAGGAAACACCATTTGTCAGTAAAGATCTGCATAATACAACTCACGTATTTATGAGAAATGACGAAGTGAAAGCCAATCTAATGCTACCGTATGAAGGGTCTTTTAAAGTTCTAGAGCGAAAAGCAAAACATTTCACTCTAAAAATTAAGGAGTGGCAACGAACATCTCACTTGACAAACTAAAACCCGCATACATCCTTGTGGACTCAAACACCAGTGATACACAGGATATCCACAGAGTATTTAACCAGAAATGAGTTACCCCGACCTCCAACAGTCTCACTAAAGAAAGTTACCCGATTTGGTCCAGTTGCGAAATTCCCCGAAAAGTTCAAGCAATTGACTTGGTAACTGAGGAGGGAGTGAGGGGGGAATGATGTAGCGTTATGTTTATGTTCGTAACCTACAGTTTTGCAAATAATTGTGTTTATGATAACTTTATTTTTCTTCACAAAACAAGTGGCATTTTGAAAAGCACAGAATAAGAGATCTTAGAGATCATTTGTTTTGTTGTTAGAGTGTGATGCTGCTCCTGTAACAAAAAGGAAGCTTCCAAATAATAATTTTTGAATCCAAAAAGACTGTGCTTTTGTGATTAATTGTACAAGAAGACCAACCTCTCGTGGTAAGGCAGGACCTTAGATGGGCCACGAATAACGTCGGTTGATCCGGTGGCTGAACATGCAGGAGTCCATCTCTGCTTATACTGAAATTTAAGTCGAGGAAACAGGCAGACAAGTACATTCACCGAATGTCCTCTCGCTCTAAGAGCTCCTCCTAGCGCGACGTTCGACGCCGTCGCGCATTGTCAGTGCTAAATGTACGCCTGAATAGATGCACATAGGGAAGACGTACAGTGTTACAATAACATTGATCAGTGAGCGTACCGTGTCCAAAGAGTTGGTGGTCATTGCGCACATGCAACATTATGTCTTTCACTTACCTTCTGTACTGTATTGTACTGTACTATACTGTAGCAGACCTTTCCAAGTATGGTCCGTGTTTTATCGAGCTGTGTTACTTAGCATTGACACGTCCTGCGAAAGATACTTTTGTCCTTCAGTTTAGCACACCATTACAGATTGATTGTATTTTCTGTTGCCAGTCAATATCAAGTAAATATTTGTCGCAAATCTCTATGCAGATGTATGAATCCTAATAGCCCAGTAGACTGCGAATTTAGTTTGTAACTACTAAGAATGCGAATGACCCAAATTTGGAAGGAAAATGTTAAGTCCCATAGTGCTGAGAGCCATTTTGGACGGAAAATTTAGCAGTCGCTATTCACAGTTGCTAAACTATCACTGACCCCAGTTACACAAATTCCGTAACACTTTTCTTTTTCCTTTTAATTATTTTTGTTGTGGCCCGAAAGAAGCGAGTTGAGAGTCTATGGCATAATATTCATTTCGAAAGAACTTATAACATTCGTGGCGATATACTTGCAGCCAGAAACGCTTCTTTTCTTTAAGGTTCTTATATTGCTTAGTCTGTCGCATTATTATGTAAACAGTGCAGATGAATGTACCTTCCAATTGCTATTACTGTTATCTGGAGTGCGATTAAGTTGTGAAAAGTTTATATTTTCCTTCCAGCCTTTAGATCGAGATAAACCAGACGGCCGGCCTCAGTGGAAGTTTACTGTATTCGCTCAAGATGAAGGAGGGCAGGGCCTAGTAGGTTATGCCGATATCCAGATAAACGTCAAGGACATCAACGACAATGCTCCCAGCTTTCCCAAGACAACTTACTTTGGCAATGTGACAGAAAACGGAACCGCAGGTACAGGATTTACTGCAGTATCTGTAGCATGCCCGTGTTTCACAGTTTCATTTTGTTTTAATGCTTGTACTGATGGAAACGGTATTTCAGGAATGTTTGTCATGTCAATGACAGCAGTCGACTACGACGACCCAGACGAAGGAACAAACGCTAAACTTACTTATACTATCGAGAAGAATGTTATTGAAGAAGAAGCCGGAGTGCCAATATTTGAAATAGAACCAGATACCGGCATCATAAAGACAGCAGTATGTTGTCTTGATCGCGAGAAAACGACGGATTACGCTATTCAGGTTGTCGCCACTGACGGTGGAGGATTGAAAGGTAAGTCCAAACTTTCTTTACTACTCTTTGACGTTCTGTTCCTAATTCTAGTGCAAATGTAATATCTTTTGCTTCTTCTTTCTTTCTTTCTCTGGTCCTTATGATAAAGCTTGCCACTATACACGCCATGTCCGAAAACGCTGTTGTAATAGTGTTCGTTGGGCTACTCACTGAAGATCATAACAAACACTCATGTCGATGATGTACAGACCGTAATCGAACGCTACCATCTTAGTATCAGTAATAGGGAAGCAATTGATATATTAGGGCCAGACCATATAAACAAAGTTATTTAGTTTTGAAATCGTACTACTGTAAACGTGTAATATCCATTAACGTTCAGGTACTTCACTTTTCTGATGGATTTTCGTGATTTTGCTTGTAGCATGCAGTACGTATACACCTGATTTCTGAACCTTCCACATTGTGTGAAAATGTCCCACGGTGGTGAAATTATAAACATTTCACCACATTTTCCGGTAGTAGAAATAAACATCCTGGTATTCAATATTTTGAACATGGCTACACTACAGGAACGGTTACAGAAGAGCAGGTGTAAAAGACAGCCAATCAGCTGCAACATATGGTGGTTTTCAAACAAGCTTTACCATGGTTTCGACGTATTTAAACCTGTCTTCTTCAGAAGGACAAACCTCCATACAATGCAATAACATGACTTAAAATAAACGCTATGGACCTATATTACGTGTTTAACAGAAGCTGCTCTCTACAAGTGTAAGAATATCACATACAACATGGTATATGTCAACATAGGACAAGTAATACTTACAAACATCACATTAGCGATTCATTCAGTGGCCGCGCGGGATTAGCCGAGCGGTCTCAGGCGCTGCAGTCATGGACTGTGCGGCTGGTCCCGGCGGAGGGTCGAGTCCTCCCTCGGGCATGGGTGTTTGTGTTTGTCCTTAGGATAATTTAGGTTAAGCAGTGTGTAAGCTTAGGGACTCATGACCTTAGCAGTTAAGTCCCATAAGATTTCACACACACATTCATTCAGTGAAAGCGGTCTGCACATGACATGTATCGGCAACCATCTGTGTGTCCATGTGTAAAAATTAAGGCCCTCGAATCAAGGGCATGTCACATCACTAAAATCATTCACTTAAAATAACAGACCACGTTAGTAGCTACATGCCGACTGAAGAAGAGTGAAGAGCATGGATACCAGGGAAACAACACCTGAGGCGCAGGTGCCAGTAAACATGTGCGCTTGGCGCTCTAAACAGCCATTAAGCATAAGCACATTGAAGTTACTAACAGAAATACACCATGAGAAGCAGCGATTATAGAATAGGATGTCGAACAAGACAAATACATGATGTATTCCTACATAGTTAAGACCCTTATGTTACTATCAGTACATTATTATCGTAAGGAAATAGTGGTGTCTGTGCATTAGTACGTTATTACAAGCAAAATGACAGCAATGAAATTAATATCACCTCCAGTAGATCATCGTATGAGAAGTAAAATTGCCAATGCATAAGCACGCTATTAAACATAATTACAACAATGAGCAAAAATTCGTAGGTCTCTGAGTAGTGGCAAACGTAACAAAAGTGGGTGGCATCAATATCCTAGTACAATATAAACTGACAAACGAAACTGTTTGCATAAAAATTGTAGAATATAATTTTGAGGAAATGGATGACCTACAAAGGCTACCGGCAGTTGTATGAACATTTTTTTGCGAACAGTATGAGTTTGAAACCAGCGAGAAATTGGTTTTGATCAGACAAACAAACAAACGAATACTTAATTTTTAAAATTAAAGATTCATTTGTTTTTGTACAAAACTTCTCTGTTAAAAATGTTAAAGATTTAATCGGCAAAACCCAAATGATACGGTGCACAGCTGATACGAGGTTGGACTCTTTTGTTATTATCAGTCTGTATACTAATGTTCCCGTAAATACAGTCATAGCTGTCGTTGAGAGGAACCTTCTGCAAGATAAAAAATGAGTACAATACAGACTGCTGAGCTCATCAGGCTATTGGAATTTGCCCTCAAATATAATTCCTTCACGTTCGACGGTAGAATGTATATTCAGCCTTACGGTTCGGCTGTGGGGAATCCACTTGCTGGTATTTTGGCTGACGTCTTCATCAACCCACTTGAAAGAACATTCATCAATTCCATTCGGAGTTACATAGATAAATTCGTTTTTACGCGAGATATGTTGACGATATTTTCATTGCTTTTGACGGTAATCATGACGAATTGGAAATACTCTCCGATGCATTTAAGGGGGGTTGGAATGCCCTATCCCGACAATGTTAAATTTAGTGACTTGGCTTCCCTGTATTCAGAAACCACTGTAGGTATTGACATGAAACTCTTACAGGACATTCAACTCTATGTTCTGGGGCGCTAAAGACTACACTGTTGAGCGCCCATAACACCATATCCATCCATCCACCTGTATGTTCTGAGTCTACTGAATAATTGAATTTCAGCCACTACCGTCGGAAATACAATTTTTTAATTACACGGTTAAAATTTTGTGCGCTTTTTTGTACATTATCCTAAATAATTTTAATTACACATAACATTATGTTCTTCTTTTCGTCCAGTAGACTTAGGATATGGATGTTGTTACTCCCTGAAAATTTGAATACTCCACTCCAAGTGGTTTCTGAGATTTAGAGAAAAATGCTACAGAAAATGTAAATTTTCAGGAACTGCTTCTAAAGATTCAAAAGGCTGTAGCTTACTTAATATACATTCCTGGAAATGGAAAAAAGAACACATTGACACCGGTGTGTCAGACCCACCATACTTGCTCCGGACACTGCGAGAGGGCTGTACAAGCAATGATCACACGCACGGCACAGCGGACACACCAGGAACCGCGGTGTTGGCCGTCGAATGGCGCTAGCTGCGCAGCATTTGTGCACCGCCGCCGTCAGTGTCAGCCAGTTTGCCGTGGCATACGGAGCTCCATCGCAGTCTTTAACACCGGTATCATGCCGCGACAGCGTGGACGTGAACCGTATGTGCAGTTGACGGACTTTGAGCGAGGGCGTATAGTGGGCAAGCGGGAGGCCGGGTGGACGTACCGCCGAATTGCTCAACACGTGGGGCGTGAGGTCTCCACAGTACATCGATGTTGTCGCCAGTGGTCGGCGGAAGGTGCACGTGCCCGTCGACCTGGGACCGGACCGCAGCGACGCACGGATGCACGCCAAGACCTTAGGATCCTACGCAGTGCCGTAGGGGACCGCACCGCCACTTCCCAGCAAATTAGGGACACTGTTGCTCCTGGGGTATCGGCGAGGACCATTCGCAACCGTCTCCATGAAGCTGGGCTACGGTCCAGCACACCGTTAGGCCGTCTTCCGCTAACGCCCCAACATCGTGCAGCCCGCCTCCAGTGGTGTCGCGACAGGCGTGAATGGAGGGACGAATGGAGACGTGTCGTCTTCAGCGATGAGAGTCGCTTCTGCCTTGGTGCCAATGATGGTCGTATGCGTGTTTGGCGCCGTGCAGGTGAGCGCCACAATCAGGACTGCATACGACCGAGGCACACAGGGCCAACACCTGGCATCATGGTGTGGGGAGCGATCTCCTACACTGGCCGTATACCACTGGTGATCGTCGAGGGGACACTGAATAGTGCACGGTACATCCAAACCGTCGTCGAACCCATCGTTCTACCATTCCTAGACCGGCAAGGGAACTTGCTGTTCCAACAGGACAATGCACGTCCGCATGTATCCCGTGCCACCCAACGTGCTCTAGAAGGTGTAAGTCAACTACCCTGGCCAGCAAGATCTCCGGATCTGTCCCCCATTGAGCATGTTTGGGACTGGATGAAGCGTCGTCTCACGCGGTCTGCACGTCCAGCACGAACGCTGGTCCAGCTGAGGCGCCAGGTGGAAATGGCATGGCAAGCCGTTCCACAGGACTACATCCAGCATCTCTACGATCGTCTCCATGGGAGAATAGCAGCCTGCATTGCTGCGAAAGGTGGATATACACTGTACTAGTGCCGACATTGTGCATGCTCTGTTGCCTGTGTCTATGTGCCTGTGGTTCTGTCAGTGTGGTCATGTGATGTATCTGACCCCAGGAATGTGTCAATAAAGTTTCCCCTTCCTGGGACAATGAATTCACGGTGTTCTTATTTCAATTTCCAGGAGTGTAGCTTATTTTTTTTTTTTTTTTGTGTCACTCAGAAGCACCCTGCGCCATACTGTATATGATCCTCTTGATCTTTTTCCAACTTTTTTTCTTCTTTTCTTCTTTCTTGACTCCTTAGTGGCCAACTGTGCTGCATACTCTGCTTTATCAATGCGAACCTTGTCCATCCGTTCAAGTTCTCTGATGCATTTCGTTCCAGGATTAATTCCTATATGCTGTAGCACTTTCGCCCTACCAATGTTGCCATCATTAAAAGCAATAACAGCATCACTGACCCCCCACTTTAATGTCTTCATTCCAACAAAAAAAATTTTTGTAAGCGAGCCCATATAAGATTATTGAACGACTCATTGGGATTTTGAGTCTGACCATGCAGACATTTCCTCAGTAATTTAGGATTTTCCAGGTCTCTGTAAATAGGTTTTATGACATCCATGACTGTTGCTGGGATGGAATGTTTATGGCTGTATGAACTGTTTGAGTATTGGACATTACGGTAATTGCGCCATGAATCAGGTCCAGAAGGGCAAAGGTTGAGTACGGTTTTTCATCAGTTGACAGTAGGTGGAAGAAGGTAGCCCATACTGCCTGCTTCAGTTTCAACAAATCCTCAGTATTATTACTATGGTCCATCCCATAATACTGCTGTAGCTCATCAATCATTTTGTCTGTCAGCCTGCCTCTTATGGTTTTACCATCAGAAAGTTTCTTGTTTCTCAGACTTTGTCTGAACTTCCTCAACCTGGTGCCCATCCTCTTCTGGACATGACCTTTATATAATACAACAATCCACAGCCTACTATATAAAAAATTACCGATTTTATTAGATTTTAAGTAATACATGTAAAAATTTTAATTTTCAACCGGTGTAGATCACATTTAACAAAAAAAAAAAAAAATACTTACCATATGAGTTTGTAAATGATACGTATATATATCATTTTATTCGGAAAATTGCAAATTCTATATTGAGATAAGAATCCTAAAATGTGAAAAAAAAAATTCCGTTCTAACTCCCCTTAATAACTTCCACAAGATTTCCTTCACCGAGGAACTTCAAAACGAAAAAAGAGAACTACATTTTCTTGATTTGACGATTTATGTAGAAAACAAGCCCTCCAATATCTTTCGTAAGCAAACTTATTCAGACAATGTGATCCTTGCTGACTCGACACATCCAAAGCTCATAAACTACCATTTATTCATTCCACCATATACCCTCTTGTGCCAACGGCCTTGCCGAAGTGGTAACACCGGTTCCCATCAGATCACCGAGTTAAGTGCTGTTTGGCTGGGCTAGCATTTGGATGGGTGACCATTCGTTCTGCCGAGCACTGTTGGCAAGCGGCGTGCAATCGACTCTTGTGAGGCAAACTGAGGAGCTACTTGACTGAGAAGTAGGAACTCAGATCTCTTAAACTGACATACGGCCGAGAGAGCGGTGTGCTGACCACATGCCCCTCCACATCCGCATCCAGTGACGCCTGTGAACTGAAGATGACACCGCGGCCGGTCGGTACCATTGAGCCTTCACGGCCTGTTAGGGCGGAGTTAAGTTGCAGTTTTTTATACCTTCTTGTAACTACCCCTTTATCGCCTACCAGTCAGATAAATGATTTAAATGTCATGAAATCAGTCGTATTCAATAATGGCTATGATCAGAGCACGGAAGATCACATCTTCAAAAAGAAACCCTACCAAAAATGTTCGACGTTATGCAGTGGCTCTCCTCGTACCATAAAAATTTCATATGTTTTTTAGGAAATGTTTCTTCATCTATCTACATCTACATCATACTCCTTAAGCCATCTAATGGTGTGTGGCGGAGGGTACTTTCGGTACCACTATCTGATCCCTCCAACACTGTTCCACTCGCTAATAGTGTATGGGAAGAATGATTGTCGGTAAGCCTCTGTATTGGCTCTAATTTCTCGAATTTTCTCCTCGTTGTCAATACGGGAGATGTATGTGGGAGGAAGTAATATGTTGTCTGACTCCTCCTGAAAAGTGCTGTCCCGAAATTTCAATAGTAAATCTCTTCGTGATGCACAACGTCTCTCTTGTAACGTCTGCCAGTGGAGTTTGCATCTCCGTAGCGCTCTCTCGCCAGTTAAGCAATCCTGCGACGAAAGGCGCCGCTCTTCGCTGGATCTTCTCTATCTCCTCTATCAGTCCTACCTGACAGAGGAACAATACTCAACAATCGGGCGAACAAGCTCCTTATAAGCCACTTCTTTCGTGGATGAGTTACATTTCTTACAGGATTAAACATCTTCTAGTGAATAAATACAATTGTAATGTCTCTTTCTCTACAGACAATAGTTTGCAGAGAAGACATTTGCAGAATGTGGGAAGTATTGGTGACTCGTTTTCCAATTCAGGTGTCTATAAATTAGCCTGCAATAACTCCCTCTGCTATTACACTGGTCAGAGAGGCAGACCTGTAAGGACAAGATACAAACAGCATCTGTTAGGAAAGAAAGGAGGTAACACATATAACGCTATGTTTGCTGAACATCTGCTGATTGCCAACCACACTCCGAAAAATTTGGAAGACACAGTTATTCTTCAGAGAGAAAGTAAAGAGCGCTTGATGGACATTCGGGAAGAATTAGAGATCTATAAACATTTTGAGTGCAAAGACTGGAATTTACTAAATGACCAGCTGCAGCTTGCCTGCAGGCAATTTTTCGATGATTTCAAACCCATACTATTCGCAAAGAAACCTTCATACGACTGCCAGTAGTGTTTTCAAGTGGTTCATTTCCTCAAAATTCTATTATACAATTTTTTTACATACAGTTTCGTTCGTCAGTTTATATTGTACTAGGATATTCATGCCACCCCCTTTTGTTACGTCTGCCACTATTCAGAGACCTATAAATATTTGCTCTTTATTGTCAACATGTTTAGTAGCATGCATATGCACTGTCAGTTTTACTTCTCATACGATGATATACTGGAGGTGCTATTAATTTCATTGCTCTCATTACATTTGTAATAACGTACTTATGCACACACACAAACTATTTCTCTACGATAATGATGTACTGATAGTCATGTAAGTGTCTTAACTTGTGCCAGTATATTTTATGTATTTGTCTTTTTCTACCTCTTATTCTGTACTCGTTGATTCGTATCCTGTATTTATGTTAGTAACTTAAGTGTGTTTACTCTTATTGGCTGTTTAGACCGCCAACCGTACATGTTTATTGGAGCATGTGCCTCAGGAGTTGCGTTCCTGGCGCCCACGCTCTCCACTGTCCCTCAGTCGGCATGTAGCTACTAATATGCTCTGTTGTTTTAAGTGACTGATTTTACTGTTGTGACAAGTTCTGATACTAGGGGTCTTAACTTTTATATATGGACATGCAGATTGTTACCGATACATGTCATGTGGAGACTGCTAATGTGAAGTTTGTAAGTACTACTTGCCCTATGTTGATATATATACCATGGTGTTTCTGATATTCCTATGCTTGCTATAGAGCGTAGCTTCTGTTAGACACGTAATACAGGTCCGTGGCGTTTTCATTATAAGTTATTTTATCGCATTGTATGTAATTTTGTCCTTTTAAGGAAGAGGGGTTTAAATCTGTCGAAACCATTGTAACGTTATTTGAAAACCACCATATATTGCAACTTGTTGGCTTTCTTATACCTGCTATACTGGTACTTATTCGCGGTCATTTGAATAAGTAAACCCTACACAAACTCCCTGTGAAACATCCCATCAGCTGGCCACACACGAGTCGATTTTAGCGACGGGCCACTCATATTTCCGGTGGGGTTTTTTAAACACCTGCAGTCGCCACCTGTGCGTTGGCGGGGCAGAAACTTGGGGACCGTTACCTGCAGTGCTGGGAATTGGTGACCCGGCCTGACAGCGATGTGACCTTGGGTAATTCCACTTTGTTTTGACAAAAGAAGCAATCGTTGTAGACACTTTGAGCAGTCTGCACAGATATACCGACAAGTCGAGCAACTTCTTCCATGGGGTGGTCATGGCACCATCTTGCTGCGCGGATGCCATAACAACCGACAGACACATACACATCACATCATTGCTGTGGTCTACACCAAGCCAGGGACCAGTTCCGATCCAAATACAGCACCTTATAACTGCTACTGTGCTGTTTATGGGGGTGACTAATATTTTGTCCGTTTGAACTTGTTTATCCAGGTTTGCTACTAGGCTGAGGGCTTCCAAGTAAGCAGAAAAGAATACGAATTCCTGGTCTCAAGGTCATCCACAATTTCACAAGTAATTTTTGGTGTATCTCAGGTCTAAGTAATGCAAATGCTGAACAAGTTCTATTTGGCTGTGTTACCAGGTTACTCTGCAGTTCACAAAGAAGCATCGCCACTGATGAATATGAAGAAACTCGTACATGCAATTCTAAGCAGTGGCAAAAAATGAATTCCAGAACAAAATTATTTGGATTAATAAGTGTTTCTAGTTATAGGACGGTATTACTAAAGAGACTGAATGTTTCTTACTTTTATAAACTCTTTCTTGTCTCATGTGTTGTGACTGCAACATCTGTCTGGAATTCTGAGATTGTGTGCGTGGCTCCTCTGTACTTATCGTCCAGTAAGTTAGCAGACTATCATGTTGCAATAAAACCAATAATGATTTCCAGATTTTCTTTTGCAGGAAAGCATTTTTCATTTTTCCGTCATATTATCTTCCTTTTTAATTTAGAGTTCAACGTCAGTAATAAGCTCTTCAGACTAAAGTTACGAAAAATTTGAAAGATTTTAGTGTGTTACGGGATCGTCTATAGCAACTTCTGATAGAGTGAATGTAAACGCTCTATACATTTCTCCTTTTATTATTCACTCTCTTTTGCTAGTGAAAATTTGCTTCCTGCTTCTTTTCTTCTTCAGACTGCGCAACCTTTGTATAATTATGTTAGAACGAGCAGTAGAAATGATCTCAGTTTGTCGTGGTGCAAATAACACGAACCTGATGAGACCCAGGATGCAGTACAGGCCGGCACCCAACTTGATGCCGACCTTCTTGACATCGGGAGGGTTTTCGCCTCAGTTCCGCAATATTGCCTAATGGGAAAAAAAGTGAAATGCAGGAATATCTGTAGAGGTTCAAAACTGGGTGCACGAGTTTGTAACTGACTCTCAAAATAATCAAATGTAGTGTAACGCACATAAATAGCTGATATGGTCCATCACTGCTCGGTTGTACAACTGCCGAACAGTCACTACAAACAAAGCCATTACATTTCAGTGAGCACCCCTGTCGAGCTATTTAAAATGGAATGACCACGTAAAACTAATCGCTAGAAGGCAGTGTCCAGACTGATCGATATTCAGCAGAAGATTCTCGTGAAGGAGATAGCTCATAAAACCATCGTTGAACCGGTACCTGAGTATTGCGCTCGATCTGAAACTCTTACCAGGCAAGATCGAATGAGGAAACAGGAACGATACGAAGAAGAATAACACGTTTCATTACGGATTCGTTTAGTAAGCACAATAGCGTTTTAGAGATGCTAATCTAACTCCAGGTGGCAGTTATAAGAGTCGACGGGCATGGAAGGGAAGCAGTGGTTGAGAAGGGAGTGAGACAAGGTTGTAGCCTATCCCAATTTTAATCAATCTGGATACTGAGCAAGCAGTAAAGGAAACAAAAGAAAAATTCGCAGTTGGAATTAAAATCCATGGAGAAGAAACAAAAACTTTGAGGTTCGCTGATGGCATTGTAATTTTGTCAGAGACAGCAAAGGACCTGGAAGAGCAGCTGAACAGAATGAACAGTGCCTTGAGAGGAGGATATAAGATTAACATCAACAAAGGCAAAACAAGGATAATGAAATGGAGTTGAATTAAATCAGGTGATGCTGAGGGAATTAGATTAGGAAATGAGACGCTTAAAGTGGTAAAGGAGTTTTGCTATTTGGGGAGCAAAATAACTGATGATGGTCGAAGTCGAGAGGATATAAAATGTAGACTGGCAATGGCAAGGAAAGCGTTTCTAAAGAAAAGAAATTTGTTAACAACGAGTATAGATTTAAGTGTCAGGAAGTCGTTTCTGAAACTATTTGTATGGAATGTAGCCATGTATGGAAGTGAAACGTGGACGATAAATAGTTTAGACAAGAAGAGAATAGAAGCTTTCGAAATGTAGTGCTACAGAAGAATGCTGAAGATTAAATGGGTAGACCGCATAACTAATGAGAAGGTATTGAACAGAATTGGAGAGAAGAGAATTATGTGGCAGAACTTGACTAGAAGAAGGGATCAGTTGGTAGGGCATATTCTGAGGCATCAAGGGATCACCAATTTAGTATTGGAGGGCAGCGTCGAGGGTAAAAATCGTAGAGGGAGACCAAGAGAAGAATACACTAAACAGATTCAGAAAGACGTATGTTGCAGTAGGTACTGGGAATGAAGAAGCTTGCACAGGATAGAATAGCATGGAGAGCTGCATCAAACCAGTCTCTGGACTGAAGACCACAACAAGAACAATCTAACTTAACTCTAGCGGCATACGCGAGAAGAGAGACGTTCTGCATCACAGCAGGGTTTACGTTTAAAATCCCGACGGCGTACAGTGCAGGCAATACTACTTGCCTGTAGCTGCGCAAACTGTGCATTAGGGGACGGGATGACGGTAGCGGTGCGGGCTTCCTTGCGGACGTGCGAGTGGTAGGCGAGGTGTAGTTCTACAGCCTTAAGTCTTCACACAAACGTGTATCTCGCAGAACTTGTAAGCTACAGCTAGCACGTCTCCAAATGATCGTATTCTCAGGTTATGTCAGTATGACAAATAATTCGACAAGTCAGCCGTTCGTTATTATTAATAACACAATGGGCACGGAATTAGGCTGAAATTTCCACAGAGAGTGGAGTGAGAGTGGAGTTTATTTTCGCCTGTCTCCTACACCATTTTCTTTCTGTTCTTACCATGTTAAAATTAGCTTATTTTCCCGCGAACAGTGGTATTATACAATTCGCATCTCTAACATGCTAACTCAGCTGCAATTGTGACAGAATCCTGAAACATTCTACAGTGATCAAACAATCGAGGACAAGTAAGGCCAACAGCTTATGAAAAGCTCATGCTCGATATAAAATTAAACTGTGATTCCTTCATTTATGTTGTTACACACCCATACTAATTCTTATTCACCAGCTATCGATGGCCCTTCAAAGAATTACGGTACGTTATTTTATTGAAAAAATCTGTAATCACTAGAATATCGCCGTAGATCATGTAGTTTCTCGCGTTAATTATGTGACAAAATACTGTCTCCTATGCATGTTGTCGTTTGTCAAAAATTCGTTTCGGTATCTTGAACCATTTATGAGGTATGAGGAATGTTGTTTATATTTCACTTCCACACAACCTTTGTTTTGTGCAAATGATCGGAAGCGATTCCATTATATGTAATCTAATTTTGCGAAATTGTGTGTAAATTGAAGGTGGAGAGGAGAAGAAAGGAAGGGGATTACTGCTGTCAGCTGCATAGGAATTGTACGCGGAATCAGCGGAGACAAGTGAACGTGTGCACTGGACGGCTTATTAGGCAGGCGCGTTGACCATTGCGCCATCCGGCATACAGCATTATCACAACTGTGTGGACTGTCTCGTAACGTCTGTGGTGTACGGTGGGGATGTGGATCGACGATGAGGCGCGCCGTGATAGTCCACGCAGATCCGACAACGCTGTGTCCCAGATGGTGCAGTGGTTAACGCACCTGTTCAGCAGGCAGGAGAACCGGGGCTCGAATCCCGGTCCGGTACACATGCCCACTCGTCGCTGCTGATTCCGCATGATGTCCCGATGCAGCTGATACCCTCATTTTCCTTTCTTTTCTTCCCTCTTCACTTTCAATTTACATATAACGCACAACAGCTGCGGATTCTGCATGGTGCCGGCCGTAGTGCCCGTGCGGTTCTAGGCGCTACAGTCTGGAACCGAGCGACCGCTACGGTCGCAGGTTCGAATCCTGCCTTGGGCATGGATGTACGTGACGTCCTTAGGTTAGTTAGGTTTAATTAGTTCTAAGTTATAGGCGACTGATGACCTCAGAAGTTAAGTCGCATAGTGCTCAGAGCCATTTGAACCATTTGATTCTGCATTGTGCCTCTTCTTACGAACATGTCCAAATGAACAGACACCACACATTCATATAATTTTCCAGGACTGATGGTAGATACAGATCTCTAGTTTAAAGAAAAATCCATACGTTACGATGTGAGATCTAACATTCACCGAATGTGAAATAGCGACCCCTATTTTTCATTACAAACTATTCCAATTGACACCAATGTTAATGTATAAGATCCCATTTCTGGTCACCAATGTTAATGTACATGGGCAGGGAAGGGGGGAGAAGGTTGTTACATATGCCTCGTGGCGACAGTGTGCAGGAGGTAGAGCGGTCAGGATTTGAGAGTGGGCATCAAGGGCTGCCGTGCGACAGTTCTCGCAGTTATCTACCCTTGCTATCTTCGCGATTGTGCAGCTGATATTTTTCCGAAAGTCTGGTGGTATCTCTATAGACTCATAGAGTCAGCACACTAACTTCAATAGTTGCTTTGTTGCCTCTTAACCAAACGATCTTAGAGATTTCGAGGGACTGTTATTCATCCCTTCTTCCTTATTTCATTGCAGAACTTCCAAATCTCTGTTAAACTCTCAGTCTAATAGTGAATCCTCGTTTTCACCTATATCAAATCCTTTTTTTCCACTATCACGCCAACAGACATGAAGTACCTAGCCGAAGGTGTCCGCTGGCTTAGAACGACGATTTATTAGCCTACATGAAGATTTCTATTTTGATGTACAAACGATCTTTCTTCTGAAGCAATTGATTAGATATAAATCGTCTGTTTACAGTCCATCTTTGATTTACAAAATGTGTATAGAATTCCGTACAATTAAATCATAGAGAAAACCGACAAGAAACCCAACTTGACTGTTCAGTAAAAGCTATGCGCTTAGGCCTACTTTATTTTCTGTGTTGACGTTTGCATGATTCGCTATCAGCTAATTTTAGAATCTGTTCATTTTTTCCAATGTGCTTTTGATAACGATCAATATTTTGATAAGATATCAAATCTACACTGCTCTTTTCTGTTCTCTTTCCTGCTGAAGGAAAATTCTTCGCAGCGCTTGGCCCTTCATGCTAACAGTATCGTAGAATGCATATGGAGATATGTTTCCATCTTTTGTTGCAGTGTGATCGTAATGAGAGTATCTAAACTGCACGTTCGCAAGTGCCCAACAGAAAGAAGTCTTTGTAAGTAATAAAATAAGTGTAGCTACAGTTCTTCGCTACTAAGCGCCTCCTAGACGGTCAATAATATTGCAGTGTAACATTATTATTGTGCATTGTTATTGAAGCTCTCCTTAGGATTTCTTAAACATTGGCTTCATGTTGAATCGTATTGTGTAAAACATATCAAACAATAAAAATAGTTTCACGTGTAATAAATTTCACAAGTCGAAGAGTAAATTGCTTCTTCAAAGAGTAATTATTGTTCTATACTTCCCGTTATATTCTTCAAATTAATAAGCATGTTGTACTACACACTTTCTAAAGTAGCCTTTGTTCTCCCTCAGCGTTCAAGCTATTCCTATACCAAATTTTATCAAAATCTGTTCAGCGGTTTAGTCGTGAAAGCGTAACAGTGTTACTTTCGCATTTATAATATTAAGTATAGATTATCATTGTTTTGAGCTGACTATAAAATTTAGCCCTTGTGGCATGACACATCTCGAAACGAACAGTTCGTTTTATCGGAAAATGACAGTTCTAGACCCTCCCCACTAGACATAAGTTTCTGCTGACACGCTTATTCCCATGATCAGAAGAAAATATTACAGGAAAAGAGATGCAATTCCCCAGCATACCACAATGCTAGCAATGATTTATTACGTTTCGATGCACTCTGGCAATGACGTTCATCCGTTTGGTTTCGAACCCAATTATAACTAAGATTGCCATATCTAGCTGGGGCCTCGTTCGGACACTCTGAAATGGGGGTCTAGAAATGAAATAAAAAATTTATTTAATATAATTATTATTTATTTAGAACACAATTACATGGAATTGTTGCTACAAAAGTAGTTGGTACACTACATTGTTTGGAAGATTTCACCTTTCTCAGCAAGTCATTTTTCCCTTTCTCCATGCAAGTCAGCTTGTAGTTAAACTGGCACTGTAATATTGATACCACAGTCCCTGATTGCGGTCGATTTCTTTCGTCAGTCCACTGGGCCGACATCAGCGAAAATATTCTTTCCACAGTAGCACTGTGTGCGCGAACAGAAAACAAATACTCGCATACTTTTCGTAGTTGGCGTTTGTGTTCCTCTTAGTGTTCAGACGTTCAGTCTTCCAAGGCACACTTAGTTTCTAGAAAGCTCTTCAGATACATTTACTCCTGAGAACAATTGTGGCCTGAAATCTTCACACCATTTTTAGTCATGTTTAATAGTGTTTTCAATCATCACCCAATCTACGGTTTCAGATAGAATAATCCAATCAAATACTTGATATTTATTTTTAAAAAAATAGTCCATTTCCCTAATTAATCAAATGATGTGGTTTAGAAAACCATTGTCTCTGCCTCAGATTTCGAAATCAAATTAATTATTTCTTGGTTATGGTTCTCATTCTTTAATTTGTTCAAATACATCTCAGTTTCCAAGCCAATAAAACTGGCAGTCTTCCTTTGTTTTGTTGGAAGTCAGAACTTTCACAAATTCACAGCTGGATATTTAAACTTTATTCTTCTCCATGCTTTTTATATTTTTTTTTTTTTTCAAACAGAGCCAAATTGGACTGCCGAAACATGAAGGAAATTTCACTGATCGGACTACTGAGAAAATCTGAAATTATTTTAGCATAAGCAGAATTCATTCAGCTTCTCTGTTCTTACCATGTAATTGAAAAATAATCAGTTAAGAATTCAGCAGCGCTTGATGTAGTGTTGTGGAGAATATGGAGTGGGGAGGGGGGGGGGGGGGAGCAGGAGGGCATCCAATTCCTTCTACATTTTTCCTAGTTCTTCTTTAATTTGGCGAAACACATTCCACTGGCCGCATTGACGAAGTTCTCCGAAGTCGGTATTGGTATTGTCTCCATAAAAAGCGATTAATTTACATAAAGAAATTTGCAGTTATCTCAAAGTGTCTAACACAAAACTTTGCATTTGTCTCCGATGTTTTGTTATTCAGAGAATCAAACTTCAACGATTTGTTGGATTTCGTCAGTTTCAGTAAAGTATTGAACAACTAAAGGAAACATCTTTCCTGCCTTTTAGTTCGATACGTCGGGCCTATGCTGTAAAATGAAACTTCTTGAAGTGTTTTGTGCATTCAGGGACAGTGTGTGGTACGAGAATATTTTTAACAATCGCTGTCACTTTGGTCCTGGCTGTAGAATGCTTTGTGGCGACTTCGGAGTCGGAATATGTTGTGGCATTCAGTTTTGCAGTACTGTCAAGATAAATGAAGGATTGATAATGCTTGACGACTTTATAAGCTGTTGTTAGTTCTGCAGCAGCAACGTACAAGTTCACGTCACTATACACTCCACGCCCAATATACCCGTAGTAAACACTTCAAACATTATTATAACTTGCACTAGTTGTTCATTTTACGTATAGAAAGAATCGTGTTATCAGATTGCTATTCAAATGGTAACTGTCCGATTCTTCCGTGTCGTGCTGCTTAATAGTTCCAGCCTTTCTACTAGGGAAGTCTCGTATTTTCTCGAAGGACTGTGTAGATCTAGAAGGTACTTGCATCGTCAATACAGGATACGCAACATGCAACACCATCTGTGAAACGACCTTGTCAACATAAATTTGTTGACATAAATAACACTGAGGCTGAGTTTACATGTTGCACTAAAAATGGCGTTACTTCAGTGGTTGAGCCAAGTTCGTAACAGTATTTTGGAAAATCGGGACAAAATTGGGACTTGTCAGATGTCGGGATAAGAAGGTCTTACAGTCCCGATATATCTGGACGGATGGCAAACCAATTTGCAACACAACAATCGTTGTACAGCGGATAAACATATCCCCAACAGAGAAACGGTGATTGGTCGCTCCCGCTTGACGTCAACAACCTCCGGCCGCACTAGGCAGCTCGCTGTATGAAAGCAAAGTTGCGAGACGGCTTAGGAAGCATGTGCCTTCTGTAAATGTTTTAAACGCCTTTAAAATGTGTTAAAGAAACAGAAAAAAATAAATAGACCCTAAGAAATACATAACTGAAAATAATTCCACACGAGATGCAATAATTCAGTTGTGTATACGAACAAACCTACATACTGTAATTTTATGAATCGCATGTTCAAAGTTTTAACTACTTTGTCGCACTTAGAAATGATATGTCCATGAAACCTAGAAAACAAAATTTCAAGCTGTTTACCTACGTTCATCCAGTCTGCTGTTGGATTTAAAAGAACCCCTCCAGAAACTGTAGATATCCAGCAATCAGAACTTGTTCCAGGAACTGAGCACATTTCAGTTCGTGATAAAAAAGGATTTTCAGTGGCTCGACACTTAAATGCAAGGCCGCCTGCCACGTAGCGAACAGTCGGGCGAAACGTCCTCTGCGTCAGAATTTTTTTCTTCTGTTTTGTAGACTGTTATCAGGAATTCTTCTTCCTTTTCCATAATGTGTGCAATGTCACAACTATTTACACACTGAGCTTTCACTTAGTTTTCCTCTGTCACGTCAATACAAAGTTCACTGGTAACGAATTTCATGAATTCGTCACGTACGTTTCGATGTCTGCAGCAGCTGTACTGATGCCCTCAACAGCAACCGATGCACAGCGTGATAATTATACGTCGTCTCCATTTCTTATTAAAAGAAGAAGCCGAATGCTGTGCCTGATCTCGACTGCTGAATAGTTGTTATAGAATGCACTAAGACCTCGACTTCTCGAAAAATAATTTTCCATGCAGTCTTGATTTAGTTGGGATGTTTAGGATATACCTTCCTTTACCTTTTCTTATTGCTTCAAACAGTCCTAGAAGTAATCTGATGGAGATGATACACCCCCTCTGCAACGGCAACAAACCATTTCTGTTTCCAAAGCGCGGTTCATGGCAAGCATCTCGAAACCTTATTAAAGTGATCTCTTGGCTTGGAAGATTCGAGTCGAACCCCTTACGTAGAAGCGTGCCACGCTCAAAGCGAACTCTAGATTTCAAAACGTCGAACATATAACAGACTAATTCAAAGAAAATGCTTTCACGTTCCTTTCCTAAACATACAACAGAGCTCTAGCGATGTGGTGTGAAAATAACCGGGGAGCCATTCTAACATTTTGTCGCGCTCTACCTGTGACACTGGTGTGAGATTCTGGTAAGTTATACTCACGTCACCTTTCTGACTGTTCAAAATGCTGTCAATTAACTTCTTCGTTAGTGAAGTTTCATTAGGTAGAACTATTTCATCCAAAAAGTGGTTACTAAGAAGCTTCAGTAAGTAAGCCACATCGTAGAAAACTAGATCATCCTTTCCTTGTCCGCTGAATTTGTAAAAAATGTTTTGGATGTGTTGACTCAAAGCTCATTCCACACTCTAGAATGTTTTCCTCCAACATCGTACGTTACGGCCATGACATATAGCCCTGGACGTTCAACTTTCCTTATTATATCTTAGAGCATTTAACTGTTCACTGTCACAGCAAAATCATAATAAACTGATTGCTTCCAATATTTCTATAAACCATAAATAATCACACCTATAAAATTGCTATGAAGTCGTAAAATCTTGTCTTCCGTTGCATCATAGCAGATGCGGCCGTCAATGTTCTTTTCGTCAAAACACACCACAGTTTTCTTTTCTAACACAGTAAATGTATGAAGCTTTGCTCTCAAAATTGTTAAAACTTCTTACGAAACGCATGGATTGCACTTAAAATTTCTATTCCAATAATTAAGCGTTGCACTACAGGGCAAATGAATGTTGTTGTTTCTCAAACACGTAAAAGCTTTTCAAGAAAGGGCTTTTAAAGTTAGTGTATTGGCAAATCATGGGAACTCCATTTAACCCGTCTTTTGCTTTGTAACAAACAGCGAATTTGTCCCGGAGTGAAACATTTAGATAATACATTTTCTACCTTCTTCCTTGCCATATTTTCTTTCATAGTTGTACTTAATTTTCTCTTTTTTAACAACAAGCACCTGACAGCTTTCATTCTTTTCAAGGCTACATTTCTGACACTGCGTTTTTCTTCCTCAAAAGTTCCATTTCTTTATTCAGTCTTTTGATTTCTTTGTACTTGAGTCTTAAAACAGTAGGTTCACAGATGGGCACTATATTTGTTATTCAGCCCAATTTCCTCTTCTTTGGGGATACAGATTCCAAGGCTCCAGCTGTTCTCATTCGTACATCTCCATCTTCATAGTATAGAGCTCGCTCATGTACAGCTGCGGGAATTACAAACAAGGTGGTTAATTGTTTGGTTCATGTTGTCTGTTTTATTAATAATACGTGAGAAATAATAACTATGTATTCACACATAAAATAAATGCCACTTGAGAAGATTTAAGTTAATGAAATCAACACTGTAAAATAGTTTAATCAGTTCAAAATCAGGGATCCTTGCTGTTCATGTTGTATGTTAATGACCTTGTAGACAACATTAATAGTAAAATCAGGCTTTTTGCAGATGATGGAGCTATCTATAACGAAGTACTGTCTGAAAGAAGCTGCACAAACGTTCAGTCAGATCTTGATAAGATTTCAAGGTGGTGCAGAGATTGGGAACTTTTTTTAAATGTTAAGAACTATAACATTTTGCACTCCACAAAACGAAAAAACGTAGTATCCTGTGACCATAATATCAATGAGTCACTACTGGAACAGGTCAACGCAAATACCTGGGTGTAACACTTTGTGGGGATATGCAACAGAATGATCACATAGGTTCAGTCGTAGGTAAAGCAGCCGGTAGACTTCGGTTTATTAGTAAGAATACTGGGTAAGTGCAATCAGTCTACAAAGGAGATTGCTTACTAATCACTTGTGCGGCCGGTTCTACAATATTGTCCAAGTATACGGACCTGTACCAGACAGGGCTGACAGGTGATATTGAAAGTATACAGAGCATGGCAGCAAGAATAGTTTCAAGAACCGGCTTTAAATGATTGCTCTAGGAATATACTAAAATTCCCTACATATCGCTCACATAAGAACTGTGAAGACAAGATCAGAATAATTACTGCACGCACAGAGGCATTCAATCAATCATTCTTCCTGCACTCCATACGTGAATGGAACCGGAAGAAACCCCAACAGCTACAAGGGAACGTACCTTCCGCCATGCACCTTACGGTGGTTTGCTGAGTATAGACGTTGACGTAGATGTATAAATGACAATATATTTAGCTTGCTTACTTCAGCTCCAGCTTCGCTGTTGCTTTCGGTTCTATGTCTGCTAAATGCTGTGATGGAACTGCATTTGCTTTCAGAATCTTTTTTGTCGGCAAACCAAGGAGCTTGTTCTTTAATTCACGTTCTAATCTTCCGGAAGTAAATGAATTCAGCAGATTTGTGCATTGTTTACACCTATTTTATCTGCTCGCTTGCGACGACCTACCCACTCCCTTTGTACTGCGTTTTTAGGGAATCAACGATAAATTGCACCACTAGTTTTACGGCCATAATTGTTACAGTTTGCAACTGTACAATTACTCGAATTTTTACTCATCTCTTTCGCTCTCTCGCTACGCGGTTACAATAACTATTTAATCTCGCGTTGCGTCTGGATTATACACGCGCCTTTCGCACATTGTCAGCAGTGTGGCGGATGACGTCACGACGTGAAACGCACTGTGGGAAACTTGGCCGCAGATCCGCCCGGAATGGCCTTATCATAATATCTAGATGCATGATACACTGTCACGGTCTGTGGCGCGTGAGAGATTGGCAAGAATATTGACAACGCTGCCCGTATGCGGCACACCATTTTCAGGCAGTACAGTATATTTCATAAGTTTTTGATGTACTCAGTATTATTGCGTTACCTCTCACTCTCACTCCTACGCGTCCAGTATTATTGCGCTTCCAGAAATATTGGGCATCCAGGAATATTGCGCAGTAATACTGACTGCCTTGGGGGCCGCTTCAGAAATTACTTTCCACTGTAGCTTACAGTCTACAATGGGTATGATCACCCATATGGAAGTAGTCAAGTAAGACCCGGTTTGTACGAAACTAATTACGTCACATTCTTGACGTTGTATGTGCTGTTATCTTATTATTATTATTATTATTATTATTACCAGTGTTTAGACGTTTGCCACGCATTAGCTATCAGCAAAGTCGCACTCGAATTCTGGTACTTTCCTAAACAGTGGGGTGGTACCGTTGATTTCAACTTGTCCATTTCTTGCATTAATAAATGCCTAACGTATTTCGAATATTGATAGGTACTGGTACTGCATCAATTAAAATTCAAGATGTGAACGACATGTCGCCGCGTTTTACTAAGAAGGAATGGTTCTGTGAAGTGGAAGAAACTGATAGTAGAAACATACCTGAAGAACCTATTCTCACAGTGAGCGTGCATGATGAAGATGAAACAAATGATTTTGTCTACGAAGTAAGTGAATGTCTCAGATTTTCATTTGAAATTAATTCCAAGGAAACTTCATAAATAATTGTTGTTTCTAACTTTATAGATAATCGAAAACAGCGGTTACGGTTCAGATAAATTTATAATAATAAGTAACAGTGATGGAAGTGGTTCTATTAAAATTGTTAAGGACCTTGATTATGAAGATCTCATGCAGAGACATGGATTCAGATTCAAGATACGAGTTAGTGACAAGGTAAGCCTACCAGAAAACCGCATCAAATACTAAATAAATTAAAATATTGTACAAGAAAATATGTTATCTTTTTATTTCACACTGTGGAAGTTTGAAATGCTTAAGGATGGGCTCTGAGACAGAGACCTAGGTCACATGAAAGCAAACTGGGAAATTGTTTGTTGGGTAACTAATTATTAGAACTGTTAATACATTAGTTAACATAGTTTCATGGAGAACATAGAGTCAAGTAACATAAAAATCTACAGGCCTGTTCTGAACAAGCAATTGATTCATTAAAATTAACAAGACATCCAGTACCTATACCACAGTACTGCTTTCAGATAAAGGGAATTTTAAGATAATGTACATAGTCTTCCAACTTACTTGCTTTGATTAACCCAGTAAGCTGTACTATAGTTTAGTCAAGTCACAAAGGGCATACCCAATGTGAGACAGGCCAGCCCCCAACCTTTCTCCATAGAAATGTGTCCACTATTAGCTTTTAAAAATAGTGATAATAATAATAATGGATACTGACCTTTTTGCAAGTGTATCTGGAGCAATTTGTTGTGAAATCTCAAAAATGTTATGTCATTCAATGCAACACTAACTTGAGCTGCCACTCCTCATCCCCCCCCCCCCCCCTCCACCTTCCTGCCCCTTTCTCACACTTCCATTTCCCTTCCCCTGAAAATCTTTTGTGGACATTCTTATGAGATGTGATATATGCATCATTCATTGACTGTAAACATATCAAATAGCAGTATTGTACTTCAACAGTGGTCATCCTACATTACTGTTATACTAAGTTGATACAATAGTATTGTATGTAGTGATATATTTTTATAATGTCAGAGTTCACTGAAAGGTTTATGTCAGAGTTTGTTGAAGGGACAGCATAACAGTGAACAGTAGTGTGTGCTCACTTTGATTTACACACTTGATGTTTGTTTATTTATTCTTTGCCCTTGGACACTTCATGATATTTTTGCAACAATTTCTGTAAACACCCTGGTTAGAGGCCTAGAACATAATGTCTATCCTGTGACTGCATTTACACTGCCCAGTTACGTTAATGTGACCACCTGTCGGAAGCCTGAATAACCACCTTTTTCAGCACAAAGCACTGTGAGATGTGCATATTCAGTGAGATTGTGGAAGGCACATACAGGGATGTGAAGCCATGCTAACTACAGTGCCATAGTCATCTGTGCTGGAATACTTTGTTCGAGGATCCATAGCACGAGCAGATATTCTTGAATGGGTTTAAATTCCAGTTTGGTGGCCAGGGGAGTACGGTAAACTCATCCTGGTGCTCCTTGGAGCTCACAAATACACTGTGAACTGTATGGCACATTGCATTGCCCTACTGATAGAGGCCATCAAGCCGAGGAAAAACTAGCTGTATGTAGGGGTCGACGTCATCCCCAAAGATAGAGGCATACTTGTGTTAATTTATTTTGCCTTTCAGAATGACAGTATTATTCATAGAATGCCATGGAAACAGTTCTTCTGACAATTGTTGCAGGATGTCTGGTTTCAGACATTTCACGCCGTACGTGCCAATAGCCATCTGTGTGATGGAACATAAAACTTGATTTATCTGAAAAAGCCACCTGTCACCACTCAATGGACATCCAGTTGCAATTCCAGTCAGCATGGATGCAAATAATTGATGATGGTTGAAGTAGAGAGGATATAAAATGTAGACTGGCAATGGCAAGGAAAGCATTTCTGAAGAAGAGAAATTTGTTAACATCGAGTATACATTGAAGTGTCAGGAAGTCGTTTCTCAAAGTATTTGTATGGAGTGTAGCCATGTATGGAAGTGAAACATGGACGATAAATAGTTTAGACAAGAAGAGAATAGAAGCTTTCGAAATGTGGTGCTACAGAAGAATGCTGAAGATTAGATGGGTAGATCACGTAACTAATGAGGAGGTATTGAATAGAATTGGGGAGAAGAGAATTCTGTGGCAGAACTTGACTAGAAGAAGGGATCAGTTGGTAGGACCTGTTCTGAGGCACCAAGGGATCACAAATTTAGCATTGGAGGGCAGTGTGGTGGGTAAAAATCGTAGAGGGAGACCAAGAGATGAATACACTAAGCAGATTCAGAAGGATGTAGGTGGCAGTAAGTACTGGGAGTTGAAGAAGCTTGCACAGGATAGAGTAGCATGGAGAGCTGCATCAAACCAGTCTTAGGACTGAAGACAACAACATGGATGCAAACTGAACAGATGTTGAAGAGACAATGTTGGTAGCCCTTGGTTCAACCTGGGCATCACTTGCTCAATGGTTGCACATCTGTCAACCCATACACATTTCCACAACCATCATTCATCTGTGTCACATATGGCCCTTGGTGCACCACAGTTGCCTCAACGCCAATTTTTGAATAGCACCATTTTGCCATGCACAGTATACTTTAACCATGACAGCACTTGAACAGTTTACAAACTTAACAGTTTCAGAATTGCTTCCCCCCGCCCCCCCCCCTTCACCCCCCAACACACTTTATATACTCTCCACTGCTAGTACTATCTCATGTTCTCTGTGAGTTATTATTGCATGTTGACATCAGGTGTAGGCAATGGCAGTACAAATGTGACTGGACCATGTATGTAGATATCTTCTTCTGCCGTGTCTGTACTCCACTGTGAACATGTGCTTCGTACACAGTTTTGTGACACATGGTCTAATTTTGTGCTTGTGCTCTCCATTTCATGTAAAAGTATCTTATTCACAGTTGGTCATAATCAGAAATATCTGTGCATCTAGTTTTTGGTCTTCTGTGGCATTGTTGCCTTCCAGGTTTTCCAGTCAGTTCTCCTTTGGAACCTTTTTATTACTCATCAGTGTCACATGTGCGGCCCATCTCAATTTTGCAGATTTACTATTTTTTGTGTGTGGATCTTCATAGCAGGCACAAAGTTCATTGCTGTATTACTTTCTCCACCTTCCTCCATTACAGTATGAATCTATTATTATGCACAGTACCTTCCTCTCAAAGATGTCCAACATGTTGGCATCCCTTGTTGTTAATGCCCAAATGTTGGATGGTGCACCTGAATGCTTCTTACAAGTGTTTTATGTATGTTTTAATGATGTGAGATACGATCCTAGAAGACTGTTTGTTTGTTAGAGGTCAGAACTTTCACAAATTTGCAGCTGTATATAGTCACTGATGTCACCTTCTTCCTCATGTGTGCTCCTCTGTATGCCAAATATTTAGTCTTACAACTAGCCTCTTGACAGCCAGTTCTGTCTTCTGATCAGTCTGTTTCATTGCAGTAAAGAGCACCTCTATTATCTTCTGAGATCTTCTAGTTGTGTCTCTTTCTTCGATTTTGCTTATTATGTGCACCGTTTTGAGGAAGATCATCACGGCATACTGTAGGTTACTTTCTTGTACCACAATTCCAGTGCTACTCTGAAAAGAAGGTTTTCCAGTGTGTCATCTTAGTGAACACTTTATATCACTATCTGTCCGTTTCAGTAGTATTTTTCAGATTCTTATTCTGCCTCTTACTTTGCTCATTGAAAGCAATTTCACGAATCTCAGGAGTTGCCATATCTCTTAGGGCACCATATAATCTCACTATTTTATCCCTATCACATGGTACTGTTGTCACATACCCTCTTCTTCCCAGCTCATTGTCACCATTTTTGCGAGGAGCTGTTCCAGCCTTATCACTACTTAGTTTTAGAAATTTAGCAGATACTTTACTGTTCACTAACTACCT
This sequence comes from Schistocerca americana, assembly GCF_021461395.2. NCBI lineage: Eukaryota > Metazoa > Arthropoda > Insecta > Orthoptera > Acrididae > Schistocerca > Schistocerca americana. The sequence goes on from NC_060123.1 coordinate 358,975,189, forward strand.
AATTATACTTTTATCATTTTATGTGAATTTTAAGTTTTTCAGTTATTAAAAGAACAACATTTTCTTTTATTTATTCTTCATAGGTGTCTCTTAGAGCTAAATGACATTAGTGTAACACTTATCTGTGTAAAGTGTCTTGCTTCATTCAGACTCCACAGTAACTCCAATTGTTCCACATCTGTTTCAACCAGTATTTTATACTTCATTGATAAATTGTTGTTTCAGTACTCCTTTACTCTTGATAATCTTGATTTATTTTGCCCACTTAGCTAGTTTTTAATGAACTGTTGTGTGCCTTATCATTTTCTACAGTTGCTTTTATGCACTGAGATCCAAACAGTGGATGGCTCCTTCATATATTGTTCATCTTCAGTAATATATTTACTGTGGTTTTGGTTGTTATCTTTTCCCACCTTTTTTTCAGTGCTGTTGTGCATGTCTACTCACTCTAATGCCTCTGTTGGTATTTCTTGGTATTGCTTTTTGTTTTCAGTTGTCTCTTGGACTGCTGTGTTGTCTTCATGAGGTTTTGTTCTGGTTATTTTTGATGTATCATATATTCTCATCCTGACTCCGGCTCATCCGTATATATTCAGTTCATGAAGTGTCACAGGATGAGGTGGTCTAATAGGTGCATAGAATCCACCAACAAAAGATCCATCTGGTTCACATTGTTGTCAGTGGGGATTTGATTGTTCACTTGTGGGTACTTAATGAAAGTGTCGTGGATCCAGTGGTTATGTTAAATGGTGTTGCAAATAATTTCTTGAGTTATATTATTTTTACTAACTGTGTGTAGTCTGAATAATCCTATTGTTGGTCTAAACATGATTTTATCATTTTAGAAAAGTCTATATCAAAGCATAATTAAAATTAATACAAATATATGAGGTGCTGAAAGCCATAAGTGCCTAAAGTGCCCTATCATCAGTTTTGAGATCATAGTTTGTATGCATGCTCCTGACATCTTTTGATCTTATGATTAACCAGCTTTATCTGCATATACATATATTGGCCCGCATTGTGTATATGAACATTCATTAATAGCAGTATATCCAATTTCACAGATATCCATTTCCATATGGGCCAAAGCACTAAGCATAACGTTGTTGCTCTGCATTGCTCAGTTGCTTTCTAGGGTTTCCGGGATAATGTAGTGTCTACATAATTTAAGTAGTGATAGTAGTAGTAGTACTTTGTAATCTAGGCAGTTTTATATAAATCTGAAGCCACAGAATGTGGTTAATGAAAATCATGATAATGAGGAAATGAGGTTTTGGAGTAGGATGTAACTCTGTGTTTGGTGCATTTAGTATCTGTCCTTTATGTTCTGGTTTTAGTTTCACATTAACTCCAAAAATGTAAACAACCCTGCATGAGCAGCCCCAATTAGACGAAGGGGGTCTGACAGCCAGTCAGTTCCAGTTATTCCACCTGGGATGAGGTACACAGCTCGTGTTGTCTGTAGTTCAACCATGTCTAGACACTCAATACCGTGCTTTGATTGTGTCCGCATTGTTACTTTGTGCCACGAAAGAGCTTTCAACGAGGGAAGTGTCCAGGCATCTCGGAGTGAACTGAAGCGATGTTGTTCGGACATGGAGGAGGTACAGAGACGCAGGACCTATCGATGGCATGCCTTGCTCAGGCTGCCCAAGGGCAACTCGTGCAGGGGAGGACCACTACCTACAGATTATGGTTCGAAGGAACCTTTACAGCAATGTAACCATGTTGAATAATGCTTTTTGTGCAGCCACAGGACATCTTGTTACAATTTAAACTGTGCCCAATAGGCTGCATGATTCGGAACTTCACTCCCAATGCCCATCATGAAGTCCATCTATGCAACCACAACACCATGCAGTACAGTACAGATTGGGCCAACAACATGGCGAATGGACCGCTCAGGATTGCCATCAAGTTCTCTTCACCAATGAGTGTCGCATATGCTTTCAACCAGACAATCATCAGATGTGTTTGGAGGCAACTCGGTCAAGCTGAATGCCTTAGACACACTGTCCAGCAAGTGCAACAAGTTGGAGGTTACCTGCTGTTTTGGGGTGACATTATGCAGGGCTGACGTATACCGCTGGTGGTCATGGAAGATAACTTAATGGCTGTACGATATGTGAATGCCATCCTCCAACCGAAAGTGCAACCATTTTGGCAGCATATTGGCGAGGCATTCGTCATTATCCTGCAGGATAATGACATTGCTCGACTAGAGTGGCCATCATTTTATCCAGACATGAATCCTTTCGAACATGCCTGGGATAGATTGAAAAGGGCTGTTTATGGATGACATGTCCCACCAACCACTCTGAGGGATCTATACCGAATCACCGTTGAGGAGTGGGACAATCTGGACTAACAGTGCCTTGATGAACTTGTGGGTAGTGTACTGCGACGAATACAGGTATGCATCAATGCAAGAGGACATGCTGCGTCTATGTCTACAGCAATCGGGACCGCCACCTCTGAAGGTCTCGCTGTATGGTGGTAGAACATGGAATGTGTGGTTTTCATGAGCAATAAACAGGGTGGAAATGATGTTTATGTTGATCTCTATTCCAATTTTCTGTACAGGTTCCAGAATTCCGAGCTGATACAAAATGTTTTTTGATGTGTGTGAATATATGTAGTTACATTTTTTGTTTGTGAATCTGGTGTTTTTAATTTATTTTAATTACAAATATTCATTCATAGTGTTTATGTACTTTTTCTTCTGGCACCCATTTTCTCTGTCATTGTAGAGCTTAGTGCTAGGTAGCTAAGAAAAAAATAATACTTCTGTCTGTTGCATTAGATGTATTCCCTGTCAGTTGGAGCTTCATTCTCTTCTATAGCAATTTTCCCTTCTTACATTGTATTGTCATTGTTCTCCTTGTTAATGATGTGGATGTCACTTCCTTTCCCTGTTATATCTAATATATACAGTGGGACAATCTGGACTAACAGTGCCTTGAAGAACTTGTGGGTAGTGTACTGCGGCGAATACAGGTATGCATCAATGCAAGAGGACGTGCTACGTCTATGTCTACAGCAATCTGGACCACCACCTCTGGAGGTCTGCTGTAATGTTAAATTTTACAAAACATTGTTTGTGAGATTGTCTGACTGTGAGTAGTATTTTTGCAATACAGCTCATTTGTCTTTTCTCAAGTATGAAAATCTTTTTAAATTGTCATCCTATACACTTCTCCAAAGCCAAATTGAACTGAAAATCCCTGTGTTTATCTGTTGACAGTGTATCTAGGGCCTGTGTGACACTCTACACTCCTCTTATCAAAAATGCGTCAACATAGTTATAAAATTTTTGTTGTGTTTATTTCATAAATTGTTTGAGCAGTATTTATTTTAGTATTTACATAAATTTTACAGCGTTTATTTGAAATTCTGTGTTAATTGTTTTGGATGCTTTATGAAATTAATGTTTTAAAGTGGTTACTGATTTGCATTTTCAGTATTCAAAACTCATTTGATTTCGAGATCTGCTTTGTCTAAGTTGCAGTGCTAACTGTAATGTGATCATTGTACATTAAAAGTTTGTGACCATAATTTTGTGGGAAACCATTAACCTACCAGAATGAAGTAGTATTAGCCTGAGTACAAACCTTGTCACACGCAGTTTAATTTTTCATATTTAATTTTTTGTTTTGTTTATACTGAGAGAGTTCGTAGTAGATGCCTCAGTTTATTTCTTATATGTTGTAATTTCCTAGCAAGCCAGCTTTCTGTTTTTGGCCTGGTTTTGCTAAGCTTTTGTGCACGAGACATGTAACAATATGATACTCATTAAATAAAAACACTGTTCTCTCTTTGTATGTTCATCACTGTCTACATGTGGTGAGTCTTACTTTTCTGGATATAACATTTTTATAAAAAAAAAGACCTTGTTTTGTGCTGTGACATACCTTTCCTTCTTCCATATAGTCTACGCAAATCTATCAGTCTTCATATTAATGTCTATGACTACAAAGTTATCAGCTAGTGTGGTTTTTACTGCCAGGTTAACATATTTTTGTGAAGATAAAGTCATTATTACCAAGCTATAGTTGTTTCAGTACACTAAGCCAAGTCATGGCTTATCCATTTTAATGTCAGTGATATAACTGTGTAGTATGTCAGTAAATACTGTATTTTTTGCTGTATCTTTATTCTGTCTCTGTTGAAATCACCAACAAACATTAAAAAGTCAAGCTATAGTTATTTCAGTACAATAAGCCAATTCATGGCTTATCCATTTTAATGCCAGTGATATAACTGTAGCATGTCTGTAAATACTTTATTTTTGGCTGTATCTTTATTCTGTCTCTGTTGAGATCACCATTAATCATTAAAAACTTAATAGATAGTAAGTTTGACCACCCAAAGAATGTTTTAAGTAAACATTTGTGATCAATGGGACCTGGATAAACTGAAAGAACCAGAGGTTGTACAGAGTTTCAGGGAGAGCATAGGGGAACAATTGACAGGAACGGGGGAAAGAAATATAGTAGAAGAAGAATGGGTAGCTTTGAGGGATGAAGTAGTGAAGGCAGCAGAGGATCAAGTAGGTAAAAAGATGAGGGCTAGTATAAATCCTTGGGTAACAGGAGAAATATTGAATTTAATTGATGAAAGGAGAAAATATAAAAATGCAGTAAATGAAGCAGGCAAAAAGGAATACAAACATCTCAAAAATGAGATCGACAGGAAGTGCAAAATGGCTAAGCACGGATGGCTAGAGGACAAATGTAAGGATGTAGAGGCTTATCTCACTAGGGGTAAGATAGATACTGCCTACAGGAAAATTAAAGAGACCTTTGGAGGTAAGAGAACTACTTGTATGAACATCAAGAGCTCAGATGGAAACCCAGTTCTAAGCAAAGAAGGGAAAGCAGAAAGGTGGAAGGAGTATATAGAGGGTCTATACAAGGGCGATGTACTTGAGGACAAGATTATGGAAATGGAAGAGGATGTAGATGAAGATGAAATGGGAGACACGATACTGCGTGAAGAGTTTGACAGAGCACTGAAAGACCCGAGTTGAAACAAGGCCCCCGGAGTAGACAACATTCCATTGGAACTACTGACGGCCTTGGGAGAGCCAGTCCTGACAAAACTCTACCATCTGGTGAGCAAGATGTATGAAACAGGCGAAATACCCTCAGACTTCAAGAAGAATATAATAATTCCAATCCCAAAGAAAGCGGGTGTTGACAGATGTGAAAATTACCAAACTATCAGTTTAATAAGTCACAGCTGCAAAATACTAACACGAATTCTTTACAGACGAATGGAAAAACTAGTAGAAGCCAACCTCAGGGAAGATCAGTTTGGATTCCGTAGAAATGTTGGAACACGTGAGGCAATACTGACCCTATGGCTTATCTTAGAAGCTAGATTAAGGAAGGGCAAACCTACGTTTCTAGCATTTGTAGACTTAGAGAAAGCTTTTGACAATGTTGACTGGAATACTCTTTCAAATTCTGAAGGTGACAGGGGTAAAATACAGGGAGCGAAAGGCTATTTACAATTTGTAGAGAAACCAGATGGCAGTTATAAGAGTCGAGGGACATGAAAGGGAAGCAGTGGTTGGGAAGGGAGTGAGACAGGGTTGTAGTCTCTCCCCGATGTTATTCAATCTGTATATCAATGAAGGAAACAAAATAAAAATTCGCAGTAGGAATTAAAATCCATGGAGAAGAAATAAAAACTTTGAGGTTCGCCGATGACATTGTAATTCTGTCAGTGATAGCAAAGGACTTGGAAGAGCAGTTGAACAGAATGGATAGTGTCTTGAAAGGAGGATATAAGATGAACATCAACAAAAGCAAAACGAGGATAATGGAATGTAGTCGAATTAAGTCGAGTGATGCTGAGGGAATTAGATTAGGAAATGAGACACTTAAAGTAGTAAAGGAGTTTTGCTATTTGGGGAGCAAAATAACTGATGATGGTCGAAGTAGAGAGGATATAAAATGTAGACTGGCAATGGCAAGGGAAGCGTTTCTGAAGAAGAGAAATTTGTTAACATCGAGTATAGATTTAAGTGTCAGGAAGTCATTTCTGAAAGTATTTGTATGGAGTGTAGCCATGTATGGAAGTGAAACATGGACGATAAATAGTTTGGACAAGAAGAGAATAGAAGCTTTTGAAATGTGGTGCTACAGAAGAATGCTGAAGATTAGATGGGTAGATCACATAACTAATGAGGAAGTATTGAATAGGATTGGGGAGAAGAGAAGTTTGTGGCACAACTTGACCAGAAGAAGGGTTCGGTTGGTAGGACATGTTCTGAGGCATCAAGGGATCACCAATTTAGTATTGGAGGGCAGCGTGGAGGGTAAAAATCGTAGAGGGAGACCAAGAGATGAATACACTAAGCAGATTCAGACGGATGTAGGTTGCAGTAGGTACTGGAAGATGAAGAAACTTGCACAGGATAGAGTAGCATGGAGAGCTGCGTCAAACCAGTCTCAGGACTGAAGACCACAACAACAACAACAACAACAACAAGCCTAATACATGAAATCTCTTCCATGTACAAAAGGCATGTTCAAAAAGTAACTGGATTTCTTTAAGGACCTACTTTACTGTTAACCCTTTCAAAAAAGTCCCCATTAGGTATTATACACTTAATGTAAGTACTTTTTCCAATCCATGGGACATTTCTGACACAGTCTTTGGGATAGCTTTTAGCTCTGTAAGAAATGCATTTATAAACTTATCTGTGCTTTTAAACTGCAGTCCTTTAAGATTTTTGTTTGTTTTTGGGAACATAGCAAATTCACATGTGGCCATGCCTGGTCAATATGGTGGTGGGGGCATCATTACAGTAATGTTCTTGGCCAAAAATTCACAAGCAAGCCACAAAATGTAAGCAGGTACACTATTATGGTGCAAAAGACATGATCTGGTTCACCAAAAATACAGATTTTCTTAAATGATACAACCAAACAGTATTAAGCTTGTAATAAGCACACCTTATCGATGATTCAGCCTTGTGGTGAGAACTTGTGGTGAGCATAACTGTCAGTATTGACCATACATTTGACAAACTTTTTGCGTTGTTGTCAATCCATTATGCTTCTACTAGGACTACTGAACCTTAGTTTTGACATTATATCTGAAAATAAGTCTTATGGCACATTTCAATAAATCTCCAAGTAGGGACTCCTGATCAGCTTGCATTTGCTTCCATATTTATTTGAAATTCCATAATTTTGGAATAAATTATTATGTTACACATTTCATATAAAAAAAAAATCCGTAAAAAATTCCTAACCTGAAGTAATGCCAACATGATAGTAACTTTCCTGGTTGTGATTTGGTGATCATTTGTTGTCATATCTTCTACTTTTTGTCTGATTTAATCAGTTGAGGAGTTGCTGTGGTGTCCAAGGCTCTAGCCATCTTTAATGTCTTCACGGTCATTTTCGAAACATACCACTCATGATTTACACACAGCAGACCCACCGAAAGCAATATTTTAAATTTCTAAAACCTCCCTGCACATTATTCTGTTCTTTTAGAGAAATTTGATACAACTTCTCTAATCCATTTTTATACAAAATAAATGATTGCTGAGACTATGAAAAAGCATGTAACATGTTCAGCTGACAAGAGACTAAATGTTCAATATGGCTAACACTGTCCATCACTGAAACTGTGTAAGAAGATCCCTAACAGCTCACAGTGCTATAGCCAGCTCTCAGCTGCGAAGTGCTAATGACTTAAGGTGAAAACAGTAGCCATCTATAGATCTGACAACAATGAGGCACTGCCATAGATTTGTTTACAAAATCACATTATGTTATTGGGTGAGGTAGGCAACTAAAACTGCAATGCCTAGCCCACTGCAACTGTCTGGCATCAACTCAAGCGGACTCAACTATTAATTAATTTCAGGCATGTGGACCAATGCAACAACAACAACAAAAATCACACATATGTAATTACAAAACTCATTAAATTAAAGAAAAAATCATGTTACTTTTTAAATAAACCTCATATATTATTTTCCCTGTTGTGTAAATTATCATGTCTCTCTAGTAGTATATAAAAAAATGCATGAACGAATTATGACTACTCATTCATCATGAAGGAGGAGCTTCAGGGTTGTGATACCAAATGTGTATTTGCATGGAACAGTAGATATCAGTACCTAACTGTGCACACTGTATTTGCAATTACACTGCTACATCATATGCCTGCTTACACCTTCTGAAAATGACAGATATAAAATTAACATCAAAATCAATTTTCTGAAAGTTGCCACTGCTTCCTCATGTTATACTAATTGATTTTTATTACTTATTTTCCAAGTTAGCTTTTATAACAAGAAAAGTCTTCACGCCATTTCCCAAGAACATTATTATTTTATAGATTTTCTGATTTTCACTAACACACTGGTCTGGGCTTAGAATGCTGTTAGCTTTCTTCAGTTGACACATAGCATTAATGTCTATGGAACATAAACTTGTTTCGTATCCTTCACTCTTTTTAACATTTTCAATTAATTGAATTTTTAAATTTTCATTGTACCTTCTAATATCCTTCTGAAGACATTTCAAAATGGACTTGTTAGGTTAAGTGATGTGTTTGGTATATAAATAAAAAAATGACAAACACCATTGTAACTAACAGCACAGAGAAAATTTTAGCATTTGAAAATTTCTTTAAATATTCTTGTAGTCCAGAAATTAGTCAGAATCACAGGTGTTGATAATGAGAATACTAATGATCTGAAAATAATGTCAGATGAAATACGTAAAGCCATTTGAGGTATGAAGAAAGGAAAGCTGCTTGTAAGAGGTAGTATTTTAACAGAAGTGGTTAAACACTCAGGAAAAGTAATATTACAGGAACTTGAGAGTACTTACAGAATGTTTTTGAAGTTACACAATTCTCCAATACAAGAACAGTGTGGGATTTTCTTGTAGAAACAGTAAACAGCCTATCAGTGGCAAACTGGAAGGCTTATTAATGTCTCTTTACCATGGTTTCAACATTCATAAAAAAAGGCTTCTTCAGAAGGATATATGGACAACTGGATTACATGTTGTGACAGAGATATGTTAAAATGTAGCTGAAAGGCATGAGTGAAATATAAAATTTCACCTCCATATTAAATTAAAACTTGAGCAATATGTTGTCATGTGGTACATTCACAGCAATTTTCAGCTAGTGCACTGGTTCAACCTATTTTAATATTCTGAGGATCTAAGTCAGTCACACAATATCCATTTGACTTCATCATTGTAGTGGGATATTCAGAATGAAAGAAATTTTAAGCGAGGGTATTCTTATTACAAATACTACGAGGGCGGTTCAGAAAGTAACCTCCGATTGGTCACAGTGCGGGTTGTGGGGGGAGTAGCGACGCCATCTGTGCGTTCACGCACTCAACAGGTCAGTCAGCATCAAGCCGTGGTCGAGTGTACGTCGTACCTGCGCTAGTTTAGTTTTTGTGGCAGTTTGAAATGTGTGCTGCAATAGAAAACCCTGCCAAATGTGAAGTGCGTGCTGTCATAAGGTTTTTTACAGCCAAAGGATATTCTGCAGCAGCTATTCATCATGAGCTTTGTGCCGTGTACGGACCAAGAGTTATGAGTGAAGGAGTTGTCTGTGAATGGGTACGTTTATTTAAAAGTGGACGAGAAAACGTTCATGATGAAGAGAGGAGAGGAGTGGTAGACCATCATTGGTGACTGACGAACTCGTCCAGACAGTTGATGCAAAAGTTCGTGAAAATCGACGTTTCTCAATGTCAGAGTTGTCTACTGGTTTTCCACAGATTTCTAAGACTCTCTTGTACGAGATAATGACAGCAAGATTGGGTTACCGTAAGTTCTATGCACGATGGGTGCCCAAAATTCTTACCGACCACTACAAAACTCAAAGAATGGCCTCTGCATTAGACTTTCTGTCACGTTATGAGGACGAAGGAGAACCATTGTTAAACAGAATCGTGACCGGTGACGAAACCTGGATTAAGTACGTGAACCCTGAGACAAAAGAACAATCAAAGATGTGGGCACATTCAAATTCGCCTACCAAACCAAGAAAAGCCTCGCAAGATTTTTCTGCCAGAAAACTGATGGCAACGGTGTTTTGGGATGCCAAAGGGGTGTTGTTGGTTGAATTCATGGAACGTGGTACGACCATTAATCAAGACGTGTGCTGTGAAACAATAAAAAAGTTACGACGGGCTATACAGAACAAACGCCGCGGTATGCTGACTTCCGGTATCGTTTTTTTGCACGATAACGCCCGCCCTCACTCTGCTCGCAGAACAACGGCCCTTCTTGAGTCCTTCAAGTGGGACGTTATCAACCATCCACCTTACAGCCCAGACCTGGAGCCAAGTGATTATCACCTCGTCATGCATTTGAAGAAATGGCTCGGGTCACAGCGGTTTGATGACGACGAAGAGCTCAAAGATGCGGTCACAGGCTGGCTCCAGGCACAAGCGGCTGATTTTTATGCAGAAGGAATTTCAAAGCTTGTGAAGAGATACGATAAGTGCCTCAATCGCTATGGAGACTATGTAGAAAAATAGTGCAAAGATGTAGTTGTAAGATGTATATATTAAAATATTTTTATTTAACTTGGTGTATTTTTTTAAATCAACCGGAGGTTACTTTCTGAACGGCCCTCGTATTACAAGCAACCCTAATGGGAATCTTTGGATCTCTAAGTTGTCAAGAAGAAGCAGGAATACTTGTTAATGGAAAGGACATGTACTGATTGCAAAACTTGTAAGAATCACATTGAAAAGAAATTAAAAATGGTGTTATAGAAGGATTTTCAATTTAGGACAGCTAAAGACAAAGTCTGTGTGGACAGTAAAAGATATGAACATAAGAGTAAAAATTACCTGAAGAGCATTTTCTAAACAAATAACAAAACTGAGCTTTAAGTTTACTATTGGTATGTAGGCTATAACTAATTTTGACATTGGCAGTGAAACATCAACTTTCAGTTGAAAACCCTTTGATAGTTAGGATTGCTCACTAAGCGTGTCTGTTGAGAATTTCTAAGAGACACAAAACAGGTGCAAATGGATAAGGAAAAATGGGACCATAAGATATAACTGTCACAGTAAGGAGAATGGACCAAGAGAGTTTTGGTTGGATCCCAACAGATAAGAACAGATTATAGTAACTATGTAATGGAGATATTTTGAGCAAAGCACTTTAACAGTGTTGTAAGAGATATAAAATACATTTCTTTTGTAATTATGGACATTTAATTAATGAATTACAAGCATTCACATTTAGCCATACTGGCTATAAGTTATCTAACATTCTAATGTCTAACATTACTAATGGCTGGGAATTTCATTTGACAATTTACAAACAATTTAGATAGTCTTTCCCACTCAGTGTGAACTTGACTATTCTGCCAAAATGGTTAGTATTATCATGTTGATTTTAAACTGACAGCTGGGGATAAATGGCTACTATAGCCAAAAGTACCAAGATCTTGACTGAATTTTCCAGTGGCTCATATGACTACTTACACATGTAATTGGAATGTGAAACGTAAGACAATAATCAGCCAATAGACTGAAAGCTCCTAAATGAGATGTAGATGATTTTATCATAATTAAGGAGGGCTTCAGAGGAAAAAAATATGAAAGGAGTGTGTGATCTTTTATGGTGTAGTAGCACAACAAGAGACAGTATGCACAGGTGTTGCAAAATACACTTTTGAAAACAAGAAAATGATCACAAGAACAAAAACTATGGCTAGATCACTAGAACAATAATCACAATACATATCTTGTAAAGCACAATCTCACATTCAGGTATTCAGTCTATTATAGAAGTATAAGGTGTCATCTTTCTAGGCTGGTCAAGGAATGCAGTTGGGTATGCAGACCAGCCCAAACCACCAAGTTGTGCATATTTTCGACAGTGGACAGGCCTGGTAATCTTGTTGCTCAGGGGATCTCCCTATCATTTTTAAATGGAAGCAGAATAGACTCGAGTCAGTCCAAGTGAAGTGATCCAATAAAAATTAAATTGGTTTCTTGCCCATTATTAAATATTTTTTATATGTAATTACCCTATAAATGAGTAGTCCAAAACAGTTTTTAAAAAAATTTTACCTTGCATAGTTACTGAATGGTGGCCATTTTTATTTGTAAGTGCATGGCAGATTTGAAATTTGGAGACACTCCATTAATTTGAATAACTCCACACTGTGTTAAGTTATAATATTACAAGTGACATGATTGTTTTCAGAAAAGTCTGCTGTACAGCACTGTTTATTATCCAAAATTCAAAAATAACCAGTCGAAATGATCTCAAATGTTTGGTATTCAAAATTTAAAAAATCCACTTTTTAGACCAAAGGAATGATTTATAAAAGTGTATTTCATTTCTGTAGTTATGTATCATAAACTACTAGCCACATATAGAGCAAGAACACTGACAAATGTTTCCTTAATTTCTTGTGGTTATTCTATCACAAATATAGATACTCTGCCACAATGACCAGTATTATCATGTTGATTTTTAACTGGCAGCAGGTACATGCACCTCACTAAAGTATGTCCCACATCAAGGCTATGTCCCAGTGCTGTGTTCACTGGCCACTGATAGAACACAACATTGAAATTTGAAAATCTTTATTTTTTGTAGGATTGAGACTAGTTATTTCGGGATTGAATATATAAATTTGGTTTTTGCACATTTCACACACCTGTATGATAGCAAAGTACTGTTAAAATTTCAACATTGATATTTGACGGGTGAACAAAGATATGAATTTTTGAAAATCAGGAAATAATTCACATTACACTGCAATTGATCTTATGGTTGTTGTCTAATTCGTTAATTCATATGTGATATTGGCTGGAGGTGATGAATTAATATTGAAGTTAAGGTACTGAATTCATTAATTCATATGTGATATTTGGCTGGGTGTGATGAATTACTATTGAAGTTAAGGTACTGAATTATATGCAAAAACTTGAAAAATTATTGAACTAAACATTTATAATATCATGATAAATTTAAAATAAATTTCTCCAATTTACATACTTTTGTGATGTGGTGCTTCCTAATTGTAGTAGTGACTGTTAAGAACACTTATTTCTTCAGACAGCTTTAGAAATATAGAATAAGACCTCCCAGTTGCTGTTGTAAGTTCAAGCACTGAAAGTTTCCTTAATACATATTTCGTTGGAATCCAAACTTTGTTGTTAATAGATTTCTTCAGTGGTGTTCTTGGTCCAGCAGGGTGGTGAATATACACATAAACATCACTGATCACTGTTTTCCAAAAATATCTTCCAACCTGTTTAAGCTCCTATTGTCCATCATATTTTATTGCACAAAAAAGAATTATAAGAGCCATCGAAGTCTCAGCATCTCGATCTTCATGCAAACCCTCATTTAAAAAGCTTCATATTCTTCCATTACTATGCCTATATATCCTAGAAACAATAATGTTTATAAGGAAAATCGTAGATGAGAATAGCAAGATTGCTCCAAAAAACCAAAATATCCATTCTTACAACACAAGGAATAATCAAGATTTACATATGCAGTTTTCACATACAACACTAAAACAAAAAGGACCCTTGCAAGCAGGAAAAAAAACTGTATAACAAACTGCCTAAAAAAATCAAGGCAATAACTGGCATGCATAAATTCAAAACTGCAGTGACTACTTGCTACAGAATTGCTATTATAGTGTTGATGATTTTTTTATCTACAATGTAAATATGTTAAAAATTTAAATGGTTAATACAATTAAGGCCAAAATAAGAAATGTGTACATGTAAATTTAAGTGGTCTATTACATATATGTGTGTGTCTGTATAATCAGGGCAGAAAGTATGAAATGTGTGCGTGTAAAATTTATTTGTGTATTTATGAAATGTTATTCCTATATGTTAGAGTTATATTGCTATATACTGAAAACCATACAACAGTTTTTCTGTTAAACTTCATTGCAAATTATTTGACTTGTCCTATATCATTATGTACCTTTGTACAGTGTATGATTCACAGGACCAAAAATATACAGTACATTACAACACGATACTCACCTGCCACTACATCATTCAATGTTAAAGACAGATATGTAATTTAGTGACACAATGAAACTCATAAATTTTGGTCATCAACCTAAGTTTTCTGCAATGCAAAGGAATTTGTGGGATTACTTTGTTTCTTTTATTGCTATACAGTTTCCAATTCATTTCTGAGGTGTTGTTTTGATATGAAGAACTACCTCTTCTTTCTTGAAGAGAAAATATGTGATGTCTTTAATATTATCCTTGCAGAAGGCATACATTGTCTTCTATTGTAAGAATTTGGTCTGTATATGGAAGAGGCAAAAAAAGTGCCTTTCAGCCTCCAGCCCAAAATATACTTGGGGGTTGCAAAGATTTGAAAAATTATTTTTGTTCTTGTACTGACTACCACTTCCATCTGAAATTTATATCAGTTTCTCAACCTTGGGAAACATTTCTTATATGTAATTTGCTATGTACTTTAAAAACACATGGACAACCAAAGTGTCATGCTCCAAGTGGTCACTTAGAATCCAAATTGAAGAACTGAAAATTTCGTCTTTCTCATTTTTGAAGTACAGAACAAATGGATGCACTGTTGCCAGGTCATTGACACAGTGGTACCCTTGTATTTCATCCTGAGCCACAAATATAAAGTTTTTTGCAAAATCAGCTGGGATTATGCCTTTCAGTTTCATAAAATTGTGCCTTTTTGTCCTTCAAAAACTTACTTTGTATTTTAGAAACATGGTGGTGACATTTGAGATTTTCTAGTTATCAATTAAAAATTCAAAGTACTCTTCCTGAGACTTCACCACTGTTACCATTTCAGTGCTGTTGGCTGTGACACACTGTTTGAAATTAACATTATTGGACATTTCCTCCTGAGATTTGTTAAACAGTTTGAGAGCAGTTTCTTTACTTTGGCATTTATCATATAAATTCATCATGCAGTCATAGCTGTTAGTGTCACAGACTCTTAAATCTAGTACCCTTTTTAGTTAACATCATTGAGTTTTGTAGCCACAGTCATCAGTTTGACATTCTGATGATATGAATAAACACATACAGAATGTTCCTGAGGAGCCGGCCAAAATACACCACCCCAGGTGAAGGTCCCAAAATTTTAACTTTCCAATTTTGCATTCAGGATGAGAATTTTTGAAAGCTACATAAGTTCATTTAAATATGACAGCACTAGTAGTTTCTGGTTTATTACTTTAACTCCATTTATAACAACTCTTTTCCTATCTTTGAACACTGTTCTGTTTTCATCATCCACAGAAAAAACTGCTGGATCTTTTCAGTTGTTTCTTCAATTGGATCTGCTCCTTTCTTCTTTTCTAAAATTGGTAGAATACCTTGTTCTTTCAGTAATTTTTGGGCTAGTCTAACCAAATGATCAGAAACAATAAACTGATGAACTGTTTTGTCTCTTGAGCATGCATCAGGGAGCAAACTTAAATTTTAAATTTTTTCCTCTTTAGGTGTTACTGAACACTTGCTTTTTAGTATCTCAGTTAAGCCAAATATTCAGGGTTGGACAATTCTGGTTGTAGGTTTTCTTCTTTTTTAGAAATACAGTTGGCATCTTCTTTATTAAAGCATGACTCTAAATCTTACATAATTTTGTCTGAAATTCATTGTATCTTGCTTTCAATAGCTGCTTTTCATGTACCGCTACAAATTTTTCTTATTTTGAAGCAGGAGATGCCTCTAAATTAGAACAAGCAAAATCCAATTTGCTAATAGCTTCCTCATGAGGAATATAAATGTCATTAACAAGGTTATATGATTCTGGACCCTTGTTTCACGTTAAACATTTTTGAGTAACAATTTGGCCACAGCGAGGTCCCAGGAATAACATTAAGTTTCACTTGGGAAGCTGTTTTACTCGCACTTAACAAGGACAAATGCTAAAGTTGTATTTCCCTCAAACCTTTAATAATAGGATATTTGGGAAATTTGAGTAGATCATAGCATTTTTTCCAAAAATCTGATTGTACTTCGGAATATATTTTTCCTCATGATATTCGCAAACTGATGATACAGAAGAACCTACTTGGCTATAATTAGGCAAGCGTTTTGAGCCAGTGACTCGTTATTCAGACAGAAGGGTTGAAGGGGAAGGAAAAGAAGTGAAGGAAAAGGATTGGAGAGGTGTAAGAAAAGGTGTAGATTTCAGGAAAATCACGCAGAACCACAGGGCAGGAGAGAGTTACTGTCTCTTCTTTTACGTGTGTGTTCTGCTGCCACTTGGTGAGTAGATTTTTTTTTTCTATCCAACTACATTATTTTGTCAAAAATTGATTTCTTTCATCATTATAGAAGAAATTGCTTGTAATTCAATCAAAGTTTGTATGTCTTCATCAGAGTCATTAACATTTTGTAGGTTTTTTTCAAACTGAACCATAAACTGTTTTGTGACACACTTCACTTACTGTATGTTCGATAGAGCACTGTTCGTCCTTTTTATTGCATTCCAATTAGTACTTCAAATTTATTTATTATTAAATTTTAAAATTATTTTAGTTAGTTAAAAAATTCACTCCTGCCAAAAGCACATATAATATCTAGAATGAAATTTTCACTCTACAGCGGAGTGTGCGCTGATACGAAACTTCCTGGAAGATTAAAACTGTGTGCCGGACCGAGACTCGAACTCGGGACCTTTGCCTTTCGCGGGCAAGTGCTCTACCAACTGAGCTACCCAAGCATGACTCATGCCCCATCCTCACAGCTTTACTTCTGCCAGTACCTCATCCCCTACCTTCCAAACTTTACAGAGGCTCTCCTGCGAACGTTGCAGAACTAGCACTCCTGAAAGAAAGGATATTGCGGAGACATGGCTTAGCCACAGCCTGGGGGATGTTTCTAGAATGACATTTTCACTCTAGAGCGGAGTGTGCGCTGATATGAAACTTCCTGGAAGATTAAAACTGTGTGCTGGACCGAGAGTCGAACTCGGGACCTTTGCCTTCCGCGGGCAAATTTCATTCTAGAAACATCCCCCAGGCTGTGGCTAAGCCATGTCTCCGCAATATCCTTTCTTTCAGGAGTGCTAGTTCTGCAAGGTTTGCAGGAGAGCCTCTGTAAAGGTTGGAAGGTAGGAGACGAGGTACTGGCAGAAGTAAAGCTGTGAGGATGGGGCATGAGTCATGCTTGGGTAGCTCAGTTGGTGGAGCACTTTTCCGTGAAAGGCAAAGGTCCTGATTTCGAGTCTCGGTCCGGCACACAGTTTTAATCTTCCAGGAAGTTTCATATCAGCGCACATTCCGCTCTAGAGTGAAAATTTCATTCTAGAAACATCCCCCAGGCTGTGGCTAAGCCATGTCTCCACAATATCTTTCTTTCAGGAGTGCTAGTTCTGCAAGGTTCGCAGGAGAGCCTCTGTAAAGTTTGGAAGGCAGGAGACGAGGTACTGGCAGAAGTAAAGCTGTGAGGACAGGGCGTGAGTCGTGCTTGGGTAGCTCAGTTGGTAGAGCACTTGCCCGCGAAAGGCAAAGGTCCCGAGTTCGAGTCTCGGTCCGGCACACAGTTTTAATCTTCCAGGAAGTTGCACATATAATATTCTATACACCAATCAAGTATGTGCATCCACTCTAACACAGATTTCTGAACAAACTGACTAGAACAGTGCAAATGGAGTTAATGTACAGACTTGTCACTGACTACAGGCCTCCTGTGTCGACTTGTATCTCTGTCCACTGAGCTCCTCTACAAATTTTTCTGGAGGACTAAATTCATGCACAAAACTGTACACTTCTCAACAGTAGAGAAATGTCACATGTTTATTATTTTACTTTTATCATTTTGAACATATAACAATGTGTTACTTAACTGAGAATAAACCTAGATGCAAATGGGCAATTTTTTTAACATAGAACTAAAGGAATAGCTCCTGTTGTTTAATATTTTATTATTAAAATAAATAATAGTAACTAAATACAGGCTTATAGTGTTAACTAAACAGAGGTTACAAGTAAATTTTATTACAATGAAACAATAAACCATAGGATCAACTGTAGTGTAATGTGAATTATTTCATCATTTTCAAAAATTCATACTTTGTTCACAGTCAAATGTCAATGTTGAAATTTTGTCAGTACTTTGCTATCATGTAAGTGTACAAAATTTGCAAAAAACCAAATTTTTATGTTCTTAAAAAATAAAGATTTTCAAATTTCAAAATTTTTTAAGAAATTAGATGAACATTTGTCAGTGGTCTTGCTCTGTGTAAGGCTAGCAGTTGATGATATCTAACTAGAGAAAAAAACACTCTGACAAACTACTCCTTGGTTGTTACTTTGGGGCCTAAAAAGTGGATTTGCTAAATTTTCAGCACCAAACTTTGGAGGTCATTTTAGCTGGTTATTTTTTAATTTTGGGTAATAAACAATGTTGTAGAGGAGGCTTTTCTAAAAACAGTCATGGCAGTTGCAATGTTGTAACTTAACCCAGTGCAGAGGTATTCAACTTAATGATAATATCTCCAAATTGAAAAACCGTTGTGCACTAACAAATAAAAAGGCTGCCATTCAGTAATAGTGCAAGGTAATTAAAAAAAAAATGTTTTGGGCTTCTCAGTTGTAGGGTAATCATATGTAAAAAAAATCAGAATATTTAAAAATGGTCAAGCAACTCTCATTGGATCATTTCATATGGATTGACCCCCTCAACAATGTTTTGGGTTTATCTTGTGTCATTGAATAATCTCTCCACCAACAACAGAGATATAAGGTCAGGTTAGGTTTAGGCTCCCCATATCATGCCTGGAATTGGTCTAGCATCTCAATACCTAATACATACCAGTAGATGACTGAGCTAGGTGGAGCAGTGGTTAGCACACTGGACTCGCATTCGGGAGGACAATGGTTCAATCCTGTGTTCAGCCAACCTGATTTAGGCTTTCTGTGATTTCCCTAAATCGCTCCAGACAAGTGCTGGGATGGTTCCTTTGGAAGGGCATGGCCGACTTCCTTGCCTGTCCTTCCCTAATCTGATGAGACCGATGACCTTGCTGTTTGGCCTGGCCCCTCGAACAAACCAATCCAACCCATACCAGTAGTTACTTTCTGCTTGAGGCTGCACTTAAAGGTGATCATCCCTAGCATCAAGACAGAATATCATATCATTATGTAACACTGCTCTCTATTCTTCACCCATCCAGTCCAGTCCTACAATTGATCTTCAGATATTGATTTTAGGATAAGAAGGTGTGGGAACCGCACTCTCACTCATAGGCCAGCTGCCAGTAAGTGTCGAAGTTAGATACCCATCTAAACAGCCTGCACTACCTTGTGGAATGGGCCTGGTGACCTCGGCTTCCACTGAGCCACTGTATAATGATGCCATTGATGTTTAGAGTTTGGTAACATGATGCTGCACACCCGTCATTATTTGCAGCACCTCGATGGGAACATGTAAGTCAGAGAGTTGTAGCCCACACTCAAGATGTTTTTCAGGCTTTCGGCATTTCTCTCCTTTTTCATCTGTTGCTGCTCAGGGGGTGAGTTGATGATCCTTCTCTGGTTGCTATAAGCTAGACATTAGACAAGAATGCCTGTACATATATACTTTGTGTGGGGTATACCAAATATGAGGCCACTTGGCATTAGTTTGTGACAGTCAGCAAGCTGCCGGATGGTCATCAAAGGCCCCCGTGTTATCCCTCTGAGGCTGTCTCCGACACCCCATGAGGATCTACCCAGTGTACTCTACCTGCATTGGTTGTGGATGGATAACTGGTAGAGTTTCAAATTGACAAGAGGCAATAGTACGCCCGATTAATTTAGACATGAACAGGCTCTTGGCCTGTCCTACTTTGTAAGTACTATCTTATAATTAACAGCTTATTCTATTGCAGGTGCAGTTCTATTCTCAGTATCTTATAAGAACATGAAATGGAAACTTATGTTTTGATTGGTAGATTCAACTTTGCTGCAAAATATTTTTTGACTAAATGCTTTTTCTGTTTTGGGATTCTAGATCAGTGAGAAAGTCTCATTAGTTTGATTCAATCCCCTTTCAAGGTTTGGACTATCAACTATGGCCATACAACCAGCTGTTTGAGAATATCTTGGGTCAGGTGAAAAATGTCGAAATCCATGTCTCCCTTAAGCCATCAGCAATAACTAAATTTTGTTTCCCCCAAATTATTTCCCTTTCCCATGCACAACAAGGTCAAAGCCAAATTGTAGTGCTGACAGGAAATCAATGTCATCTCTCCCATTTAGTCTAGTCAGTGGGCGACCACAATGGTGGTAATCAGAAGCCAGATGCTGCTGTGTGCCTTTTTGGCGATTTTAAACAGGCACTCAATGTGCAGTTTGTTGTGGACTCATATCCCATTTTGTGTAGCTGGAGAAGTTGTTGGTGAAGTTGTCAGGCTGCCAGTACTTTACCCACATTGACGTGTGTGATGCACACCTGCAGTTGTCATTTAATACCACTTCTCAGTGTTTGGGGTTCACCAGTTTATGCACTTGCATTTTTGAATGTTGTCTGCCCCAGGAATTTATCAAGGATACATGAAGCATTGGGTTAAGACCATTCTCTGTTGTGTTACATACCTTGATGCCATTCAGGTCATGGGTTTCACATGAAAGGAGCGTATATACAATCTGGAGGCACTTTCCCAATGCATGGAGAATGGTCTTTGTTGCAGATTACAAAAATGTAGATTTTTGCCCCAAAGGTGCATTTTTTGGGACATGTGCTTAGCAAAGATGATCTCGTATTTAAGGATGAGCATGTCGAAACCAGCATTATCTTGCTGGTGCCCAAGTATCTGAAGGAGTTCCACTCCTTTTTGGGTGAGATTGTTCTTATTATGAGTTTGTGCCCCAGGCCATGCACATCTGCCATTCTCTTAAGCAGCTTGAAGTGCTTCAAGAATTTACACCTAAATTTTGGAACCACTCAACCTTCTGCCACCTCGAACATGCGATATTTTTAAGATAAGTGAGAGAGAGAGCCAACTTACTGCGCAACACATGTCTGTATGTGCAGGTTTGACATTTATCATGGAAGACAGGAGCTGCGTCAGACGAGCGGCATCGACAGGTGTTTGCTGCATGCACCACAAAATGTGATTGCTGAAAAAAAAAGAAAAATGAACATTTGACTATAGACTCTTAACTTACTTCATATCTTAGCTCTGAATGAAGCAAGACTCAGGGGATGTCTATAAATTATTTGGTTGTTAAAACCAGGCAATTGTGATTATGATTCATTGTATCTAATGGGTGTCATCACAGTTGGCTTACAAGAATTTGTATGTTAATGTGAAATTTGTGGAGATGAAAATATACCTGAACTGAACTGAAAGTATGAGGTTACCGAGTTATTTCTAGTGAAAGAGAGAGTATTTGTTAGTTCCTCTAATTGACATTATTTCTTCAGAGAAGAAGTTGTGGAGATTGATACAGCCGCATATCCAGAGAAGAGGATCGGCTAAAAGTTTCAAGTAAGTCCACTGAAGTAAGAGAAGTGTGAAGTTCACAGTCCAGCTTTGCACCTCTTCTCTTGTCGCCAAAATCCTTAGAAGCTTCACCTAAAGAGTGTCACATTTGTGTGGCCTGTGAACTGCCAACAGGCAGTGGTGTGATCCGCTCCGTGTTTGTCTTCTATTATGCCAGTTAAGTCATTAACTCTGACCACTGAGTCATTCCAGTGTGGCAGTCCTGTCACCTTGGCACTGAGCAAACCATTGCTTATGCATCAGATGCTTTCAGGTACACAAAAAAATTATTCACAGGTGAAGAAGGAGGTACTGGCTATCACTCCCATTATTAAAAAACTTCATGCTTTTTATGAAGTAAAATTTCTACTGATCACCAACCACAAGCTACTGATTTCTTTTGACCCTTTTCTAAGCTACCAGATAGGACTGCCCACTGAGTGCAGAAGTATGCACTGTTTCTTTGTAATTATTGTTATGACCTCCAAGCAAGCTAATGCAAATGCACTATCACAGATGTCAACGGGACCCAATCTGGAGTCTGGTCAACAGGTGGCTCTCATTTCCACATTTGATGATACCTTCCAGCAGACATTTCTGGAGTTTTCATTAACAGTGCAGGATTTCACAGCTGCTGACCCACTTTTCCAGAATACTGTCTCAGCAGTTCAGACAGGATGGGCAGAGTGCACTCTGTTGGAAGCAGACTTGGATACCATACATTTTTCCTACTACTAGATCAGTTCAATGTTATCTAGGAGGTTCTCATTCTTATCATGCAAAGGTGTTGAGTGGTTGTCCCTCTGGCGTTGCATCCTCACATACTCCATCTGCTGCATGTGTCTTACTAAAATGTGTCCCACTTGAGGGCTTTGGCTCAGTGCCATGTCCACTGGCTACTGACAGAACACAGTATTGAACATCTTGTGTGTGCTTATGCAGCCTGTGCACAGAACCAGGCGGCACTGCTGTGTCAGTTTTCCCGACCACTCCCAAAGCACTCTGGGGTCAGGGTACATGTCTTCACAGGCCCATTTTGGGGAAACATGTGCTTGGTGGTGGTTAATGCATCTCCAGTTTCCTCTGTGTAGTCAAACCATCCTTCATGATGTCATTAGCAACTATTCACATGTTGCCAGTCACTTTTGTATTCGAGGGCTCCCCCCAGAGCTTCATAGATGATAACAGTTGTCAACTGGTGTTGTGTGAGTCTGCAGATTTTTTGCCTTCACAGTGGTATCCCACATCTGATTACCACCCTATTTCACCTGGCTTCTATCTCAGAGACTGAACGATATGTGTGAATTTTCAAGACCTAAATCATGAAGTCCATGTCTATCTTATCTTGCACTATGCTCTTTTAAACTTTCTGGTTATGTACTGAGCAACACATCTTAGTAGCAGAATGTTTGCACATGCACCAGCTGTAGGGCCACATCAATTTGTTACTCTTCCTTGCAGGGTTACCATTCGAGCCCACTCTTCTGACTGCCAGCAGGGATGTCTGTTTGAAGTTGTGGCGGCTGATAGAGGTTGGCATTTGTTTGTAGTGGATGTGAGTCAGGAACATCTGACCTGTCATTCAGAACAGTTGCACTTGTGAACCATTCGACCCACAACACCACTGTCTCTGCTCCAGATGAGCAAAAGGGTTGGTGACGATGTTTTCTCTATAGGAGTCTATCAATTGTGGCAGTGTGCATAGCTGCTGCCACTCCCACCATGCCTACCGACATCCTACTTTCGTCTGTGGACTAGGGTGCTGATGGTGATTAGCCATGCCTCCTGATGCTGAGTCCATGGACTTGGGACTTGGGACCTGTGCCCTCATTTCCTCACTTGCCCTTGGATGGGGCCTCAACCCTGGTGATGCAGGTAGACCTGCAGTTCTGCTAGCCTCCACAATCTTCCACCATTCCAGCAGAGTCAACTGAATCACCCACTGTCTATTCAGTGATAGACCCACCGCTGGGAAATCTCCAATTTCATGTCAGAGGTTGCTGCGGAAACAAGGCCGTGGCCGGGTCAGGAGAAAGTGATTTAGTATTCCCACCAGCAGACATAGAGAGGGACACAGATGGGGTGACATGGTTCTCATGTCAGAGTAGTCAAGAAAGCCCTTACAGACTGCACACATGGAGTCTAGTATGGGCAGAGCTTCTGATTAAGGTGTTTATTTGCCAGCAGCAATAGACCAGGCCAGTCAGTTCTTACAAAGATCAGCTAATATAGGCATGACTCCCAAATTGGTTCCACAGGCTAAATATTTTGATCATTCATGGTGGCTGCATTTGTGCTTCCTTTTTGTCAGTCCCTACATAGTGTTCAGATCCTCTGCTTTGTGTAGATTGACACACACATCAAATTTTCCATGATTCAGTTCCTCAGTTTGCTGACTGAGTACCCGTCATTGGCTAGAATAGTGACTTTTGTGCAGACTAGATGGTTTAGTGACATTATGTGTCATAGATAGCTGCCACCTAGCTGAAAGTGGTATATAGTTTTAACCAGAACATTGATACAGTACTATTGGAATTTATCAATTTAACCTAGGTTCTAAATTATCACTGTGGTTAATTAATTTGTCATGTGGTGATGAAGCAGACCAATGGACAGATTAACTCAAATTGAAAGTGAAAAATGAAGTACAGCAATATTTATGACAGAAGATTAATTTCTGTCTTTCAGCTAAAGAATATCAGCTTCACTCAAAACAGTTTTGTGTTAATACACTCACACACTCACTGGTCATACTGGACTCGAGAGTCCATTACTGCAGCAATGTATTTTTGCCATCTGTACCTGTCTTGGGCTATTACCTTCCATTCACCTTCAATACCTAGGCTCCTCAAATCAGCCTTCACATTGTCCTCCCATCTACACCTCAGTCTCCCCACAGGACATTTTCCCCTCTAAGTGCCCTACCAGTACTCTGTGTGCTGCCCTGCCCTTATCCATTCGAGCTATGTGACCCACCCATCGCAGCCTACGTGATTTAATAATACTGATTATGTCAGGGTTTGAATAGAGTTCATGAACCTCTTTGTTATGCAGTTTTTGCCACTCTCCGCTAATATCATCCCTTTTTGCTACGAAAATTTTCCTCAAAATTTTGTTTTCAAATACTGGAAACAGCTTTTCATTTTGCACAGTGAGAGACCAACACTTTTGTGTTAATATAATTCTAATTTCACCTTGCAGACATGGATGTGTGTACCATATCAAAACTAGAAGACAAGTTGAAGCTTGAAAGCCAGTTAGCTTGTATGATTTTTATATGTGCCTATTTGTCAATCAGTGTGATAGGTGGCCTCTCAGCTGATTTTTGTCTACAAATATATGTACTGCCAAGTTAAGGTAAAAATACTTTTCTCCTGAAAAGGTTACTTAAAAATGATTTTTGTGTGAGCAGTGAGTATTATTTGTACTACATTATTCTGTTCATTGAGAACTTTCTCTCTTAGAGATGGTTACTTCTCATAATGTAGCTGCTTGAAGTTGCTGCATGTGCTGACGTTGAGTCAGTTTAAAGCTCACTGTCATGCTCATCATCAGGATGTGAGAATGCAAGCTTTCTCGTCGAATCTTGATGATAAAATCTTCTTGGGTTGACAGCAAATTCAATGCGTTGTTTTCCAGCAACCCTGAAGCAAGTTTCTTACTTGCCATCTTAGACAAAATGTTACCTGAAGATGGAAAGTAAGAAACTTGCTGAAACATTGCCGGAGAACAACACATTGACTCAGCTGTTGACCTGAGAAGATTTAATCATCATCATGATGTGTTCCATAACTGCTTATTTCTAAGCTTTGTCTGTTGCGAGTGTTCATTTGTTCTATATAGTATTTGTCAGTAATCAGTGGTTTATTGTACTTTCCATTGTGTAGAAATGGATGTTTGACTTAGTGCGATGAAAATATAAATTATTTTGTTAAATGTGGATCCTGAAAACAAAGCTGACATATCATATCCAAAAAGTAGCGCACTGCAGTTTCTTAGACCTCATTTTTTGTAGCTATTATGGCACAAGCAATCCATTTGTTTTCAATCTTTTCAGGGACATAATGCTGACAGTGACATATATCATACAGATTATTCCTGGGTTTCTGTTAGGCTTCTAGATGTCAATGACAATAAACCACAGTTTGAAAATGACAATGTTGAAGTGTTTGTCAATGAAAATGCTGAAATTGGAACAACAGTAGGCAACTTCCGAGCTTTAGATGCTGACAACGGCGGAAAAAGCCAAATTAAATATGTAATCGATCGAGCAACTGATAGGAGGAAACAGTTTTCTATTAATAATGAAGGAGCTGTGTTAATCCAAAGACAGCTAGATAGAGAGAACCATGCTAAACATCAGGTAATTATTTTATATGCTAAACACTTCATTATAAATTAGTTTTTGTTACTGGAATACCATTTGACTAACCTTTGAAATCCGTTAGGCATGTAATAATCAGTGTGGTGTGACAAAAAGGATTTGCTACACCATCAACTAGTTTGACTGTTTGGATTTTTTTACAGATCAGGATTCTGGCAATAGATGATGGCATGCCAGCAAAAACTTCATCTGCGACTTTAATGGTAATTGTTCAAGATGTTAATGACAATGCACCGAGATTAATTGAAGATTATCAGCCTGTCATTCTTGAGCACATACCACCGACTAAAGTTGCAGAAATTTTTGCTACAGATGATGATGACAAATTAAAAAATAATGGTCCACCTTTCAGTTTTAGAATAGACCCAAATGCAAGCAGTATAATCCACGCCTCCTTTAAAGTTGAGTGTGGACAAAGTAAGTTCATAGAAGTAAATCTTTAGATTTTGAGAAAGAATAAATATTTATAGGACTTCTACAGTAGACTTGCAATAATCCAACATTTGACAGCCCGACACACTTGGTAGTCTTCTGACACCATGTCAGAAGTCAGCACTGTGCTTGTTCCAGACACAGTCAGGCACACATGTGTCATGACAGGTGCCTCCTCCCATCTGCCCTGGGCCTCACACAAGTATAAATTAAACATGTGCACCTTATGGCACGTGTTGACATTTTATAGAATGACACAAAATGATGTTGTAAATGGCAGTCTGCATTGTGTGTTGTAATACCCTCATGTTCAGAGAAAACAGAACACCTTGAATAACTAGAGGTAGGGTTTCATATTCACACGATATATACATTAGTGTGTTCTGCAGAAATGATTAGCATTTCAGTCACCTCAGTTGAGTGTGTGGCCTGTTTCCTAGTAAACATAGGGTCTGCCAGTGGCCCTGATAACAAGCATAATGGCATAGATCAGTATGAGGAGTGAATGGCATCCTATCGTATAGCCATCCATGCTGCATTCATGTGGTTCCAAAGTTCATCTGTGTTGCTTGGCACTTGGACACAGCACTGCACCCATCATTACACAATATCCGACACTTTTTCCACTGGTGACAAGTCTGGTGATCTGCCATGTCAAAGCAAAACGTTGACATCCTGTGACAACAAGAAGGCATATGTTTGTGCAGAAACATGTAATCATGCATTGTCTTGCTGAAAAATGATGTCTGGGGTGTTGTGCAGAAACGGTATGGCTATGGGTTGCAGGATGCCCTTTATGTAAGGCACACTGGTCACAGTGCCATGGACATGCACCAGCTGTGATTTGTGGTTGTACCAAATAGCACCCCGCACAATAAGGCCTTTAGTTGGTGCAGTATGTCTTATGCGAATACAGTCACTGTGATGTCACTTCCCCTGTCTGCGGTGAAACAAAATGCAGGCATAATTTTCTAACAGAACCTGGATTCATCCAAAAATACTATCTGATGCAGTTCCTGTCCCCAGTGATATCGTTCCATACACCACTGCCATCTACCACGTTTCTGCACATTCACCAAAGGTAGGCAAAGTGGACGAAGCTTATGTAACCCATGCCATAATAAATGGGGCAGACTGTCACCCCTAATAGTATATGATGTGTTCCACTGTTCCACTAGAGCCAAGAAGGATGCTGATCTGTCCTGTAATGCCATTTGTATAAGGTGTAAATCTTATTGGGGGGCTGGTGTGGGTGGTGTAACTAGGCTCATCTTGTCATGTTCTACGGCTTTCTGTGAATTATTGCACTGCCAAAGCAGTTCATCCCACATGAGCAGCAATTTCCTGGATGGATGCATCACACCCTCTCATGCCAATAAAGTACCCCCTTTCAAACTCACTGATCTGATGGTATGGTTCATGCATGTGTCTGCAACGCATCCTGCACATCTGCTCGAGTCACACTGATCTATTACCTCTGGTTTATAGCAACAAAGAGAGCCACAGGCATGTTTTTCTGGTAGGTGGTATTGTGCTGCAATATCGTTGTTCACCCTGAACCCATATGCTGACATGGTTCAAATGCTAATCATTTCTGCAGAACATATTAATGTACATTTCCTGTGATTATGAACGTCCTATCTCTAATTGTTCAAGGTGTTCTGTTTTTTTCTAAACATGAGTGTAGTTGATCTGTGTGTTATCTGAGGGGAGCACTAAACAGCAAGGAGACTCGTGCAGTTTTCATGTCTCTGTGCGAATAATGCTGTACATTACAAGAATGGTGGATTGTAACAAGGTGACGCAAAATGTACCATACAGCATTATTCACGCACATGCTTCAAATGTATTATTGAGAGTGCTCCTTTCACATATTTGTGAATATGAATTCTGAAACATAGATCAATTGTTCTGTTTTGATTTTTATGTTAAAAATTGTTGTACAATGGTGAGTATAAGTGGAAATGCTAAACATAATCTATGTGGGAATGCTAAAGGTAAGCATAAATCTAGTACTCTTACTGATAAATGGGAAATATTAAATACTATGACCGTGATGAACCTCTAACTTCCATTTCTAAAGCTTCTGATATGGGGTGATCTACCATTTATGACATTTAAAAAATAGGTGTAAAGTAGAACAATTTATAGAAACTATTGAAAATGAGTGTAAGAGAGAGCCCCTGGAGGAGCAAATACCCTCAAGTTGATGAAGCTCTGTACGTTTGGTTTAAACAAAAAAGAAGCAGATGTTTCCCTATTTCAGGAGATATTTTAAAACAGAAGCTCAGCTTTTTTGTCATGAAATGACCAACAAAGATGATTTTCATGCCAGCGATGGTTGGTTTGCAGGCTTCAAGAACTGGCATGGCATTCATTTCTTGCAGATGAGTGGAGAAAAACTATCAGATGATGAGACTGAAGTTTCTCAGTTCATTCAAGATTTAAATGCCAGAATTAACTAACTAGGCCTTTTGCCCAAACACCTGTATAATGCCAATGAAACGGGCTTAAACTGATGGCAGCTCCCAACAAAAACTTTTGTCATGGAAGAAGAAAAAAAAGTTTCAGGAAGGAAACCTCAAAAAGGGCATATTACATTAATAGTTTGTGCAAATGCCTCTGGAATCTATATGTTAAAACTCTTAGCTGTTGGCAAATCTAAATCCCATGGGGATTCTCTCTCTCTTTTTTTTAAATAAAAAAAAAAGAAAGATCAAATCTCTTCCAGTGTCACACAAAAGCCAAAGCGTGGGTTACTAAAGTAAGTTTTTGGAATGGTTTTCCTACCACTTTGTACAAGAAGTCAAAGAGAAAAAATCTGCCATTGAAGGCCCTTTTGTTTTAGATAGTGCTCCAGGTCTCCTGGACAAGAAGGAATGAGTTAAGATGGCTGATGGCTACATAAATGCTTTGTATTTACCAAAAAATATCACTGCAGTGATTCAGCTGACGAATTAAGATGTTATCAAAACGTTGAAAGTACATTACAAATAGTATCTCTGATATTTGGGAAAATATTTGGCCTTGAAACATAGTCCTTCCAAAGAAAGATGGCAGAGATAACAAATCTGAAGATAGTAATGAAGTTACCAAGGCTGTGCTCACACTTTGTGATGAAATTAACATTCAGGAATAAGATGCAGAATAACTGAAAAGATGGGTGTTACACGTTAACCTTGATTCTGAACTGACAGAAGAGGAGATAATCCAAGAAGTTATGGCTTATGTTGTGGACGATGAGCCAATTGAGGCAGCCACAGAAGTGAAATGCACCATCACTTGCAAAGAGTTTATAGTGGCTGCCAACACTTTTGTATGTTGGTGTGAATGGAGGGAACTCAACTACGAGAACATTTTAATGTTAAAAGACATTCATGAAAAAGCCATGATGGACCCTTTATGAAAGAAAAGACAAAAAACTACTACAGATATTTTTAAGTGATAAATATGCTATTTGTATACCTTTGTGTGTATGTATGAAAATGTTATGTATTTCAAATTAATGATATGAATATAATAGAGGGAAACATTCCATGTGGGAAAAATATATCTAAAAACAAAGATGATGTGACTTACCAAACGAAAGTGGTGGCCGGTCAATAGACACACAAATAAACACAAACATACACACAAAATTCAAGCTTTTGCAACCAACGATTGCTTCATCAGGAAAGAGCGAAGGAGAGGGAAAGACGAAAGGATGTGGGTTTTAAGGGAGAGGGTAAGGAGTAATTCCAATCCCGGGAGCGGAAAGACTTACCTTAGGGGGAAAAAAGAACAGGTATACACTCGCACACACACACACACACACACACACACACACACACACACACACACGTATCCATCTGCACATATGTCTGCTTATGTCTGTGTATGTGCGGATGGATATGTGTGTGTGTGCGAGTGTACACCTGTCCTTTTTTCCCCCTAAGGTAAGTCTTCCCGCTTCCGGGATTGGAATGACTCCTTACCCTTTCCCTTAAAACCCACATCCTTTCATCTTACCCTCTCCTTCCCTCTTTCCTGATGAAGCAATCGTTGGTTGCGAAAGCTTGAATTTTGTGTGTATGTTTGTGTTTGTTTGTGTGTCTATCGACCTGCCAGCACTTTCGTTTGGTAAGTCACATCATCTTTGTATGTATTTCTATACAAGAGTAATACATATATAGATACATACATACATACATAATAAATTTGTCTTATATCTACATTTGCATTTTTTATAACCTCAATGGCTGTAAAATACGTATGTATGTACTCAATATGTATTGTTACAATAGGTGTACTACAGTATGAGCAGTACCCACTCAATGTTTATGCAAAACAACTGAAATTTTCTGGACTTAGAAGTTTGAGCTTCATTTTACAAATCCTAGCTACAGTAATCCAACTTTTTTGATAATATGACACCTCCTCAGTCCCGTAACTGTGATATTATTGGAAGTTTAGTGTACAGCAGTGCAAGTGGTAGAGAAAAATTTAGTAACTAAAATTACTTAAAGATAGTTTAATATGTGTAGCATACATGTATTTCTAATGCCTTCTTGTTTTAGAAATTCATGTATTCACGCAATCTAGAATATTGTTGCCCTTGTAAAGTAAGTTAATCTATAATAGGACCATTTTCAGTATTAAACTTGCTGGATATATTCACAAACAGACAAAGATGGAACATTAAAATTAATCACTCTTTAAAAATAGCAGTTCTTTGTGAAAAAAAACTTATTGTATGTTAATTAAAACCTGATACTGAAATGTCATTCTTTGACTCGTGGCTGAGTATACAGTTTATTCTTCATCAGTATTAAATCAAAAAATGAAATAAAACTCTTGGCTTTCCTACCAAGGGAGTTCATTAAAATGGAATGCCTCATTGATGAACTCGACTTTATAGTGCTCCAGTTCGTTGACAACATAAACAACACCATATCAAGCTAAAACTGCCAGCAAGAATGATGGTGCCAACAGATCAGTGCACATCTACATCCACACGATTACTCTGCAGTTCACAGTTAAGTACATGGCAGAGGGTTCATCGAACCACCTTCAAGCTATTTCTCTATGGTTCCACTCTCTAACAACACACGGAAAAAACAAGCACTTAAATCTTTTTGCACGAGCTCCGATTTATCCTATTTTATCATGATGATCATTTCTCACTATTTAGGTGGGAGTCAAAAGAATATTTTCACATTCAGAGGAGAAAGTTGGTGACTGACATTTTATGAGAAGATTCAGCTGCAACGAAAAATGACCACCGCCACCCTAATTCACATGTCATATCTGTTGCACTCTCTCCCCTATTTTGCGGTAATACAAAACCAACTGCCATTCTTTGAACTTTTATGGTGTCCTCCATTACTCCCATCTGATGTGGATACCACACCACACAGCAGTATTCCAGAAGAGGGCAGACAAGCCTGGTTTATGCAGTCATTTTAGTCAGTGTGTTGCATTTTGTAAGTGTACTACCAATAAATCACAGTCTGTGGTTTGCTTTGCCCTCAATATTATCTGTGTGATCGTTCCAACTCAAGTTAATTGTAATTGTTAAGAATTTAGTTAAATTTACAGCCTTTAGATTTTTGTGATTTATTGTGTAACCAAAATTTAGTGGATTTCTTTTAGTATTCATGTGGATAAATTCACACTTTTCAATATTTAGAGTCAATTGCCACTTTTTGCACCATAGAAATATCGTGTCTAAATAATTTTACAGCTGATTTTGATCATCTGCTGACTTTACAAGATGATAAATGACAACATCACCTGCAAACATCTAAGAGAGCTGGTCAGATTGTCTCCTGTGTCGTTTATGTAGATCAGAAACAGCAAAGAGCCTGTAACATTTCCTTGGGGAATGCCAGATATTACGATTGTTTGACTCAATGACTTTCCATCAATTACTACATACTCTGACCCACATGACAGGAATGCATGAACCCAGTAACACTTTGATATCCACAAAAAGCCAGTATGTAATGCTTCAGCATGTAAAAAATGTGAGAAACGTGTTCAAAAAGGCATCATTTGTGTAAAATGTAACTACTGGTGACTTGAAATATGTGGAAAATAACGTAAAATTTATAAATGATGATTTTCTATGGCTGTGTTGTGACTGTGAGCATGAAGGAAAGTTGGAAATGATAAAAACTTTGAACTCAAAAAACTTAACTATACAACAACTATCAAGTGACACAGAAACTCTAGACAAAGGAATTGCTTCATTGAAAGAAGAAAATGTGAAACACTCCAATGAAAAGAGAACATATTGTGAAGTTGTTAAATGTAAAAGGGAATCAAAAGAAGAAAATGTGAAGCTGTTTGTTGAAAAGTGATCACATTCTGAATCTGATAAACACAAAAGTGAATATAAACAAAACATCAGTCCTTATCAAAAGACAATGTAATGCATGAGAAATAATCTTACAGATTGTCAGAATAAAGTGAACATGGACCAAATACATTAGAAACCAACAAACATATACAAATGGATTACAAGTAATGAAAGAAACACCATTTCAGTCCTTATCAAAAGACAATGCAATGTGTGAGAAATAATCTTACAGATTGGTCCTTGTTCACTTCATTCTGACAATCTGTAAGATTATTTCTCACACATTACATTGTCTTTTGATAAGGACTGATGTTTTGTTTATATTCAATTATAAATAACCTAAACTGGAACGATCACATAGATAATGTTGTGGGTAGGGCAAACCAAAGACGATGATTCATTGGCAGAACACTTAGAAGGCGCAACAGGTGGGATCCGCATCAGGTGGGCCTGACGGATGATGTTGTGGGCCCTCTGTTGTTCCTGATCTATATTAACAACATAAGAGACAGTCTGAGTAGCCATCTTAGATTGTTTGTAGATGATGCTGTCATTTAGCATCTTGTAAAGTCATCAGATGATCAAATCGAGTTGCAAAATGATTTATCTAAGATAACTGTATGGTGCAAAAGGTGGCAGTTGACCTTGAATAAAGAAAAGTGTGAAGTTACTCACATGAGTACTAAAAGAAGTCCACTAAATTTTGATTACACAATAGGTCACACAAATCTGAAGGCTGTAAATTCAACTAAATACTTAGTGATTACAATTACAAATAACCTAAACTGGAACAATCACATAGATAATGTTGTGGGTAGGGCAAACCAAAGACTATGATTCATTGGCAGAACACTTAGAAGGCGCAACAGGTGGGATCTGCATCAGGTGGGCCTGATGGATCACATCGAAAAAGTACAAAGAAGGGCAGCTTGTTTTGTATTATTGCAGAATAGTGGAGATAGTGCCACAGACATGATATGTGAATTGGATGTTTTCTGTTGTGACAGGATCTTCTCATGAAATTTCCATCACCAGATTTCTCCTCCAATGGCGAAAACATTATGTTGGCACCCACCTACATAGGGAGAAATGATCATCATGATAAAATAAGAGAAATCAGAGCTTGCACAGAAAAATTTAAGTGCTAATTTTTCCCATGCGCCTTTCGTGATTGAAATGGTAGAGAGACAGTTTGAAGGTGGTTCATGGAACCCTCTACCAGGCACTTTATTGTGAATTGCAGAGTAATCATGTAGACGTAGATGAAAATGAAGTGAACAAGGACCGAAAACATGGGATACCGGAGACATATACAAATGGAGTGCCAGTAATGTAAGAAACACCGATGTACCAAACTGTAAAATTGATGTTTGACCTGGGATTAGGATACATCAGATGAATAAACACCTAAGAGACACCTGGAATGCCAGACAAAACTCAAAGGACCTGAGATCTGTAGCCTGCAATGAAATATATGAAGGTGGTGGTGGTGGTGGTGGTGGTGGTAGTAGTAGTAGTAGTAGTAGTAGTAGTAGTAGCAGCTTTATTCATCTGTAGATCTCTTTTTACAATGATATAGGATATATATAAATTTAGACCAATTTAAAATAAGCTAATTCGTGTAAACATACATTTACAGTCTTCTAGTTAGAGACAATCATTAGATTTACTCCTGGTATACAAGACTTCTTTACAAATAACTTATTAAAAAATGTAATGCCACACTGTTCACTCGTATCTCACTATTGGTCACTGCAAAAACTAAACACACATTGTTTCATAACACTTAACTCACCACACACACACACACACACACACACACACACACACACACACACACACTGGTGATCTCTGAGCCGTTTTCTGTACTGCAACGTCCCATTTGCTATCCCGAAAAACTGACTCACTGACTCAGCATCCCTCTATAATGAGTGAGATGTTGAGCTCAGAAAGAGGAAGAGGTGTCAGTATTGTGCTTTGCATAGCTTGAGAGTAAGGTTTTCTAGAAAAGGAAAAAAGAAAGAAAAAAACATAGTGTGAAAGGTGTTATGTCGATTGTTGGATGTTTTATAATCATTATTATTATTTATTTGTATAACATGTCTCTGTGCGTGTGGGAATAAATGAAGTGAGCTCATAAACAAGGTGAGAGATATATAGCCAAAACTGTCAATCCCAAATCCAAGACAGTGGATGTATATAAATAGGATAAATGACTGGGAATGAAAATAGTGTGACATCTATGAACTGAGGATGACCTCTGAACCCACACGGCAGGAGTCATTGGTGCCAACATGAGCAACAATTTGCAGTCGGGTGCACCCAGTGCTCTCTATCGCCGCCGGCAGGGCCTCTTCCACATCTCGGATGAGACCCTCCGGCAAGCAGACAGAGTCAACACTGGCCTTCTTCCCCGATCTTTCCGCTATTTTCCTAAGGGGGTCCATCACCTGCCTAATGCTGCAGTACTTCTTCATCTTACAAGTTAATAAATTCATTACCAGTAAGTGCCAAGCACAAGGTGGATTGCATTTGAAGAGGTTAGCCTCCAAAATCTGAAGTAAAGTATTGGCAGATGATAGTGCAGCTATAAAAAACAAGTGAAACTGATTTTTAGCAAACGGAATGATGATTTAAATAAGAACAGAAAAACATTGATCTCTATCCTCCAGTAAAATGAATTATCTACTCGAAAAATGTAATGAGAAACAGGAGTCAGAATGCAAAGTAGAGGTATGTGCTCAACCAAACACTTTAGAAAAAATGATCCATAATTTTATGCTGTTCCATCAGACTGTTCAGTTGCTTTGAAATAATAGAATTAGAAGTAATGCTTTCATGTGTGTTTATTGATGCTTCTGTATTGTGTCTTATGGAGTACACAGTTAAGAGAGGATGCATCACAAACAATGAACAAAAAGACTATGAATTGGCAGCCAATACTTCTAGGAAGCAATTCCAGTGTGGTAGAAACTGCATCTTTGCCCCAAAAGGAATAATTTATGAGCATCTAGAATGATTAAACACACCATATAGCACAAAGGATTTTGAAATATCAGCCACAGAATTACCACCACTCTCCTGACACAGACAAAAAAACTTCCTACAACACAAGGAAAAACAGTGATTCAAACTGTAAAAAATAAGCACACCATCCTCATCTGTGCTACTTTCAATAAACTCTTTAGCAAACCCCACAAAGTAAGACCGCAACTACTGAATCTCTTAATACCTCATAACATAAAAATCACAGTAAATTTATCCCAGAAGAAACTTGCTATACAAAATTTGCAATAGATCAGATAATAATTAATGGTAATCAACAACATTATAAAGCAGAAATAATGAGTGGCTGTGGAGAGCACTATGCACAAACCATATGTTTCAATATTGAAAATGATAAGGCCAACAAACTGACAAGCACATACGAGTGCAGAATTTACAATGATTAGAAAGCTGAAATATTTTGGAATTATTAGAAATAGAATCATGGGAGCAAATGTATGGTACTGGAACCATATCTGAAAAATTTAAGATCTTTATAGATACAATTTAAAGTCATTTTGCTGTGAAATTTTCACTTAAAACTAGGAGGTCTAAAATAACTCACACTAAGACATTAGAAAATCATGTGCACAGAAATGATTCTCATACAGAAATAGTAAAATATGTCCTACAACTCCTGAATTTGATAGATATTTTAAAAACTTTTAAAACAAAACTCAGTAATGCAATTAAAATTGCAAAAATGATGGAAAATGATGGATAATAAGAAATGCAACCAATAAGATGAAAGCTGTTTTGAGTGTTGTAAAGAAATAAACAGGAAGTGAGAAAGCTAAAAGTACAAGCACCATTCAGTAATTAGTACAAAACATTTTTTTTTATGAAAGCTAGTTGACTTTACTCAGAAGTTGCTTGGTTGATTCGGGGGAGAGGACCAAACAGCAAGGTCATTCATTATTCAGGAGTCCAGTACACTGTTTTATTTCCCACTCTTTTGGCTACAAAACTTTATTTTTTCAATATAATCTCTGTTCAATGTGATGAGCATACACCAACAGCCATATGCCAACCTGTATCTTGCTGCATCAATAACCTCCCCATCATCCACATACTGTTTCCCACAAAGTGTATCATCCTTCCCTGGGCCAAACAGATGGAAGTTGGAAGGCGTGAGATCTAGGCTGTAGGATGGGTGAGGAAGAACAGTCTAATGATGTTTTGTGAGCCCCTGTCAGGCGTGCTGGCTTGTGTGAGTCCTTGAACTGTCATGGAGAAGAACAAGTTAATTTGCATTTTTGGGAAACAAACACACTGAAACCATTTCTTCAGTGTCCTGAGGATAGCACAATACACTTCAGAGTTGATTGCTGCATCATGAGGGAGAACACCAAACAGAGTAACCATTTCAGAGTCCCAGGAGGTTGTCACCATGATTTTACCAGCAGAAGGTTCAGCTTTGAACTTTTCTTTGGAGAAGATGAGGTATGGTGCCTCTCCACAGATTGCCATGTTTCATCACCTGTGATGATGATCAACAAAAAAATTGTCATGCTTGACCTCACAATGTACAAGCAATTGACACAGATAGTCCTTCGTTGCTCTTTATGGTCTTCTGTTAGGTGGCAAGGGACGGGGGCACCTACCTTTTACTACCCCTACTGGTGGACGAGGATGTCAGCACTAGCAACAGAGACATCCAGTTCAGCAGCAACATGTTTGATTGTGATCCATTGATCACTTCAAATGAAAGTATCTGCATGTTCCAACATTGCAGAAGTCACAGTTGTATGCGACCAGATGACACGTGGGAGATTATAATTTGCGCTACCTTGTTGTGATGATGACAGATGCTTCATCCAATGACTCATTGGGCATTTTTTCAGTGACTAGTCTCTGTAAACATTCTGCAAATGCCCATGAATATCTGCTTAGAACACACCCCTGTTACGGAAGCCATTTTGAAGGTTATGTGTAGTGCTGCCACATATCAGAACTACATGACACTATAGGGGCTGAAGTGGGAATATTTCATGATGTCCCACAACAAATTCAGCATTTCTTCAACTGAAATTGGCTGAAAAAATGTGTTGTATTTTTCTTGTGTGCTATAATAATACACAATTAAATGAAAATTCACAAACTATCAGCAAACCAAATGATGTAGCTAATGTGTTTTAATAGTTTTTACTGAATGTATCAGAAAAGCTTATTGGGCAAATCATCATCCATAAACACCCTACACAAATGACAGCAAACATTGATCAGGTAGAAAACACAATACTTCTCATGGTATCTAATATACAAGAAGTACAGGAAGAAAGCAAGCTTCCACAATAAAATCACTCATCAGGAATAGATAACAAGCACTGATCTATCACGTAAACTGGTTCTTCTCAACTGGCAACTTTCCAACATGCTTAAAATGCTAAAGTGAAACACCACTACACAAAAAAGGAAAGCAGGAAGAGGTGAAACTACGTACCTGTTTCCTTGCTGTCTGTATTTTCAAAATTCTAGAGAAACATTTTTATAAAAGACTATCTAATTTCATAAATAAATATAATATACTCATAGAATTACAGCTTGGGTATAGGGAAAATCATTCAACTGAAACAGCATCATTTTCTTTTCTGTAAGAGACATTGCAAACCCTAGATAGGGAGGGGACATACCCTTAGCACACTCCAAGACACATCAGAATTGTTTGATACCCTCAGTTATGATCAATTGTTGGTAAGATTCAGAACTGGGGCATTAGGGAAGCAACACACAACTGGATTTAATCAAACCTCCATGAAAGAAAACAATTCATAGGGATAACAAAGGAAGTAAATGGGGCAGTCAGAATCCATCAGTCATATTTATGTGGTCAGACGTGGAGTTCCCCAAGGTTCTATTTTGTGTCCGATCTCATTCTTACTACATGTAAATGACCTGTATATAACATAAATAGTAGAAATAGTGAATTATACCAATTTGCAGATGATGCCAGCAGCTTAGTTACAGGCGGTATCAAAGAAAGCTTTGAAAACAATATTAAGAACATCACAAAGGATATATTAGAGTACTTTGATGCAAATGGCTTGATTATAAATCTGGGGAAAATCCACATACTGAAATAAACGGACAAACAATCAGAAAAACAGATAGTATAAAATTTCTCAGTATGTGGATACAACAGAATAGGAAAAGAGGTACACACATAGACTACATAAACAGAAAACTCAGCAAAACATGTTTCATAATAAAGAATACTACGAAACTGTACATCATATGACAATGTCAAGACATATATTTTGCTTATGTTCACTGAGTATTTAAGTATGGCGTTGCATTTTGGGGAAATAGTGGGGCAGATTTGAGATCATTTAGATTACAGAAAAAGAATGTTAGACGAATGGATGGGGTAGACCAAAGATTATCATGCAACCCACTATCTTATAATAATAAAGTACTACTACTTCCATGTCTTTACATACTAGAAAATGCAATTATTATGAAAGAAAAATTAAACAGCAGAAGTCAACGCATCATCCATAATTAATATGAACGTAGTTACCACACAAGACAAATAAATAATATACGCGTAGAACAGACAAACACAGCACTATTACAGAAAGGCATTCTTCACCCCAGCATGAAATTGTAAAATGTATTACCCAATTCCTCAAAGATAATAATGGACAGAAACAATTTTTTATTATCATTGTAGGATTACATGGTGAAGTACTGCTTTTATACAGTAAGGGAATATGTAGGAAAAAAAACTGCTGCACCATTTAAGATTGTTTGTGTGAAGTGCATAGAATAACAAAATATTCTGTAATCTTACTTTTTCTAAACTGATGTGTATAAATTTCAAAAAATATGTGTGCTAATTAAGGAATGGTCCAATATCTTTCATGCATTGTGCAGTCCTAGATCCACAGAACCATTAAATAAATAAAATGTTTAAATCTGCTGGATTGTGACTGAAAGTAGGACACCAGCT
This sequence comes from Schistocerca americana, assembly GCF_021461395.2. Taxonomy (NCBI): domain Eukaryota; kingdom Metazoa; phylum Arthropoda; class Insecta; order Orthoptera; family Acrididae; genus Schistocerca; species Schistocerca americana. Next base: position 359,014,821 of record NC_060123.1, read on the forward strand.
TTAATAGGCTGTGCTGTTGAGTCAGCTTTGTTTAAACATTTCCTATAAACAGACTCAGAACTCTCATCTTGTCACAGGCCCCTCTCTATTATTTCTGCATGGACACATTGGTAACTTTGTTTTCTAATCCAACAATTTTTCATTTTCAGAATTTTCTGCTACATTCCTGTATGTTTGAAAAACCATGAGACATTATTATTGTTATTTTTATTACTGTCTTGATAATTATGACATTAACAGACAATGCTCAATAGTTGTTGTTTAATTCAGATTTCATTCTGTTTTTTATTTAATCTGCCTTTATGTAGAGATTTCTTTATATCTTGAAGTATGATGTAATTTATTTATGTATATAATAGAAAGAAACATTCCACATGGGAAAAATATATTAAGAAAAGATGCTGAGACTTACCAAATGGGAAAGTGCTGGTAGATAGACACAATAAAAAACACACAAACACACACACAAAGATGAAGCTTTCGCAACCCACGGTTGCTTCATCAGGAAAGGGGAAGGAGAGGGAAATACGAAAGGATGTGGGTTTTTAAGGGAGAGGGTAAGGAGTCATTCAATTCCCGGGATTGGAATGACTCCTTACCCTCTCCCTTAAAAACCACATCCTTTCGTATTTCCCTCTCCTTCCCCTTTCCTGATGAAGCAACCGTGGGTTGCGAAAGCTTCATCTTTGTGTGTGTGTTTGTGTGTTTTTTATTGTTTCTATCTACCAGCGCTTCCCCGTTTGGTAAGTCTCGGCTTCTTTTTTAAATTTATTTATGTATTTATATATTCCTTGTTCCATGGATCCGTATAGTGATGTGTTCAGTATGATTTGTGGAAGACTGAAATAACCAACAATAAATGTCTTCCTTGTATGTCTGGGCTGGAACCAAAATTAGACACAGTATTTATCACTGGCTCCCATTTGTATGTAACTGGTTGTGGAGTATACTCCCTTTCTCTTTCTAAAGTGAGCTACAAGAGCTAGTTCAGGGGTGTCTGTCACTGTGTAATTTCTTCAAAGCGTCCATGAAAAGTTATCTGAAAATTATGTGTGTTCTCAAAGTAAACACTGAAAAATGAAATACCAGGAAGTTATATCCTCATCTAGGGTGTACTGATACCATGTAATAACCTTATGTATGGAAATTATTGAAAGCTGCATATGTTAAATGATTCCAATAATGTACAAATAGTACAATAGCACTGTTACAGTATTAGGAAATGGGAAATGAGTTTCCTGTTCAGAGGTTGTAACAAGACACTAGTGATATGAAACATTCACATCTTGTAAAATAAGGGAATGGGAACCACTGACCTGTAGCAGGTTAATCTCTCTCTCTCTCCCTCTCTCTCCCCCCCCCCCCCCTCTCTCTCTCTCTCTCTCTCACTCACACACCACACACACACACACACACACACACACACACACACACACACACACACACACAGATATACACACACAAACAAACAAACACACATCCAAATGCACACTCCCATGACCACAGCAAGAGTCTTGATTTTCAAAGTATTTGTGTTCAAGTATTGCCACATGGAAAAATCATCAGGCTTCTGAAAGACAACACGAAATAATAACCATATTTGTAACCATTGTTTTACTCACTTCCTTCATTTTCTCAGTAATGGCAAAATCTCTGCCACAAAATCTCTGCTATAGAAACTAGAAATTTCAAATCAGCTGTTTTATAATTGGACAGCAAAAAGTCTACTCACCAAGTAGCAGGAGGATACAAACATAAAGAAAGATTTTACTTATGCAAGCTTTTGGAGAGTGGCTCCTTCCAACAGAAAGGCTGAAGGGGAATGAAGAGGGGTGAAGGGAAAGGACTGGAGAGGTTTAGGAAAAGGAGCAGAGTTCGGAAAAGTCTCCAGAATCCTAGGGCAAAGGAAACTTGTTAGATGGAATGAGAAGGAAAGACTGATTGTTGGGAACCGACAAGTGATATATGACATTATAATGTCAAAAATTGATTATCTTCATTGTTAACTGTTTTGAAACATTTATTAGACATAACCCAAATAACTTTCGTAAGAGCCACCTGATTTCTTAATTTGTTCTGCACAATTAATCAGGCCAAATCAGCAGGGCTCTTTTTGTTAGGAAATCAAGGTGTGCAGAAACAGTAACACACTAGGCAGACAGGTAATACTGTGGGCTAGCCAAGTGTCAACAGCAGGTAATAACACAGCCCAAATCACAGTCTAGAAGAAAACCACCTAGCACAGGGACATTTTCAGTAGATGCACATGAGAACTTACTGTGAATGTCAGCTGGTTGACAAGTGAGGCTAAGGAGCACAGCAATAGCCCTTAAATCTGCCACAGATATTTTGCCACCTCACCTGGTGCTGCAGATGTGTCTTTCCATACCATGCCTAGGAACCTTGTGGGGCATATGCATTATCATATCTCTTGATCATTGGTATGACTGGTGATATTACAAGATCCCTCCCCCCCCCCCCCCCCCCTCCTTGAATCACCCCACAGTGCCAGAACCATCCTAGCCTTTGTTTAGGAGGACGAGATGAGCACAGCATGCTGCAATGGCTATGGTGCAGCTTCAGATTCTGTTGGCTTTGGAGGAGTTGCACCTGGGTCTAGTGCCAGAGAGGCAGGAGGCAACTATTGTTCATACTCCTAGCTTGATGCTGATTCTGGGGAAGGCAGTCGGTCTGACATCAGACTCAGTGCAGACTGAGGGAGCCTCCTGCATATGGGCTAGGTCTATATCAGGAGGTATGATGGACAACAACTAGAAAACCGGAATGTCAGATGCCCAGCAACTGTGGTGTTGTCCTGGAATCAGACATCACAGCTGTTGTTGTTCTGAAGGATGGGCAAGAAGTGCTGGCCACACCAGTGTGACAGATTCATAGGCGAAGCTTGCCCTGGATTGTGCAAATGGAGTTGACTCTGGTGCCATTCAGAGTGCTTTGAGGAGGGGCCACCAAGATCAGCTGGCAATCTGAACATCCATGCCCTTAAAAGGTGTGTCTGCTTCATCTTCTTGTCATGACAAAGGCTGAACCGACCTAAATGGAGGCTGCTACAGATTTGATAAGGAACAAAGAGGGTATTCATGCAAGAGCTTCAAGAGTGGACCACCATCACCTCATAAGATGACAAAAAGCAAAACAGTGGACAACTGGTAGGCTTGAAGTTAATATTGTTCTGTCTGCATTTCAAACATTTGCGCAAAATGTGCAGCTGTGCCAACAGAGGTCAGGCAAAACACAGGTTTAGAACCAGTGGATTCAAACACCATCCCATTGTTTCTGGCAAGAGCTTGTGTGGCTCCTTTAATAGAGAAAACAGTAACCTCTCCTTTGGTGTGGTCTTTGTTTTCAGGTGACATTTGGGGAATGAGAACAAGCATCTCCTAAAATCAACCACATGGCCTCACAGAATGGACCCACAAAATCTACATGCAGCCACTCCCATGGCTGGACAGGCATAGGCCACAGCTGGTAGGCTTGTGGCAGTGCAGGTTGTTGTGTTTCAGACATGTGCACAATATCTCAGTAGTCCGTATCCAATCAACTTGTCACTAGGCTAGAGTCCATTCTGGAAATGCTCCAACACGATTGATGCAGCAACCACAATTTACAGTATTGCAGAATTTCAAGAATCACCATCCAACACCGATGATCATCTTGATTCAATAATAGGACAAATTTGAAAAGATGAAGAGCATGGCATTGTCCAAAGAAACAATGAAGTTTCAGAGAGGCCACCAAAGGTTGGACCTGTGCCCAATCAGATTGCACAACTGACAAACCTGTCTCAAGAGTGGCTGCAAACAATCTCTTGTTAACAAAAATTTCTGATTGAGACCTATAGGAAACTGTGACAGTGTGTCTGCGTACAGGTGCTAGGCCTGTGTGTGATAATGATTAGAATATTGGTAATTTGAGAAGAGAAGATCCAAGAATTGCAATCTCCAAGATGTTCTTTCAGGCCCCCTTTGACTTATGGCCAAATGTGGATGACAACAACCTGTGCTCTGTGATGTAATGTTGAGGACATGTTAAGAGAATGGGGGAGAAGAGGATACCCAAGAGGATACACAAGATGAAACTGGAAGGAAAGAGACGAAGAGGAAGACTGAGAGACAGATGACTAAAAGGAGTTGAGGAATGCATCCAGAAGAAAGGAGAAGACTGGACCAAGGTGAAGACAGAGAGATGTGGCAAGACAGAAGGCAATGAAGAAGCCTATGTTCCAAACAGACCCAGCCAGAGGCTGGAAACTGTCCAAGATGATGATGACCATGTGCCCTGTGACACAAAAAGTAGCTGCTATTCTGACACTGCTCCATGAAGGTGGAATACTTGTTAGAACTTGAACCTGTTCACAGTGAGTTGAACTTCTACATTTCTGAGTATAGAACTCCATTACATTGGAAAAATGTCTGCACTGTTCACATGGGCACTCCACAGAATTTAAGGCATTAGCATGTGTTTTGTTTCTTCGCATGAGGCAACAAACTAAAAACTATATAGGATATAGTAGAGACAGAGACAGGTGGGACCAGAAAGGAAGAGGAACAGATAGCTCTAAAAATAAATGAGACATTGTTAACAAGTGCATGCAATGTTTCAGAACTGTTAAACAAGTACTTTGTTTCTGTTACTGACAGCTTGGGGTTATGAGGTTCAATAAATAGTGCAATGGAGTATCTGAGACCAGTCTCTTCAAATGACTTCAGTAAAATGGAAATGACGCTCACTTCTCCCAAAGAAATAGCATCTTTCGTAAAATTCTTAAAAACAGGGTATTTTAGTTGGTTATGATAACATGTCAACAAGTTAATCAAAGAGTGCTCATGTGAGTTGAATTCTATCTTAATTTATTTGTGTGATCAATCTCTTATTAGTGGAATATTTCTAGTATGCCTAAAATATGCTGATGTTGAACCTCTTTACAAGAAGAAGGATAAAGAGATACCATCATATTTTTGACCAATTTCACTTTTGCGAACTTTTTCAAAAATATTTTATAAGATTTTGTTCAAGCATCTTCTTAAGTATCTGACTGCAAATACAGTAGAGCATCGATTATCCGAACATTGGTCAACCGAACGACCACTTAACTGAACTGTGTACTCGCTCGTACCTGTTACTCTCCCACCCTACCGTCCATCATCCCCCTCACTCCCCAAAAAATGACGAAGAGAATGACATGTCCGAAATTCTTGGTATGCTAAAAGAAATAGATTGCCACGAATGTGATGAAGAAGATGTTCATGAATGGATGAATATGAATGATGCAGATCCAGGACACCAAATCATGCAGGACAGTGAGATTGTAAATGTCGTCACTGATAAAGATGACGCCGCCAGCATCTCATCAATCAGTGCTCCAGAAAGTGAAGATGAAAGTATACCAACAGTTTCTGAGGCGTTCACTTGTTTAGATACTGCCTTGCGATGGTTTGAAGCCCAAGATGAAAGTGACCAGTTTCACATATGTGTAATGAAAAAAGTACGTGACTTAGCTGCTCGTAAGCGTGTAGGCTTGCTTAGACAGACCAAAATATGCATATGCATATGCATATGTAATATGTATATATTTTCGTTTAATAAACTGTGCCACATACTATATATTCCTACTGAAGTTGCCTTTGTATGTTACTTTGTAATACTAAAAGAGATGTCTGTTTTTATGAATAAATTTACTGTACAGTACTTCTTTTTGGCAAATAAACATGTACAGTTCGATTATCCAAACAAACCAGTTTTCTGAACACACATGTCCCCCAATTACTTCGGATAATCGATGCTCTACTGTGATATATTGTCCGAGTGACAATTTGGGTTGCATAAGGATTCCGATATAGGGAAGACTATTTACAAGTACAGAGAGAATATACTTAATTCATTAGAAAACAAATTAAAACTACTGACATTTTCTGTGATGTGTTGAAAGCTTTTGACTGTGTGAATCACAATATTCTCATAAGTAAATTAGAATATTATGGAGTCATTGGCAGTACTGCAAAATGGTTCAAGTCATACCTAACTAACAGGAAACGAAGAGTGTCAGTACAAAATACCTTTGGAGTAATCAATCAGCCTTCATCTGATTGGGAATTAATTATATGTGGTGTTTGTCAAGGTTCCATCTTGGGTCTATTGCTTTTCCTTGTGTACATTAATCCCCTCTCGCCTGTTACATTGCCAGATGCTAAGTTTGTTTTGTTTGCCTATGATACAGACTTTTCAATAAATATCAAGGCAAGAACAGATTTAGAAGTGGCTGCTAATCAAATGTTCACTGACTTAAATAAATGGCTTAAAGCTAATTCACTGAAATTAAACTTTGAAAAGACCCACTATATGCAGTTGAGAACCTGTAAGAGATTTCCTTCCAGCATGTGCATAACATATGAAAACATGTAGATAGAAGAGATCGATAGTGTTAAAGTTCTGGGGTTGCAACTCCATAATAGATTCATTTGAGAAGGCTGTACTGCAGAATTGCTGAAGTGCCTAAACAAATCTTTATTTGCAGATGTGAATGATATAAGATGCAGGAGGTATAAATATAAAAAAAACTTTGATATATTGGTTACTTTAATTCTATTATGTCATATTGGATCATATTCTGGGATAATTGTCAAACTGAGCAAAACTGTTTAGAGGGCACAAGCCTGTAATAAGACTCATTTGTGGTGTAGAAACATTTTCAGAGATCTGGATACTCTAACCACTGCTTCTCAGTATTCTTATTCCTTAATGAAATTTTTTGCAAATACAGTAACATGTCTCTAGTTCCAACCAATATTCAATACATAGTATCAACACTAAGAATAAGAACAATCTATATGTTGTTGTTATTGTTGTTGTGGTCTTAAGTCCAGAGACTGGTTTGATGCAGTCCTCCATGCTACTCTATACTGCACAAGCTTCTTCATCTCCAAGTAACTACTGCAACCTACGTCCTTCTGAATCTACTTGGTGTTCTCATCTCCTGGTCTCCCTCTATGATTTTTACCCTCCGTGCTGCCCTCCAATATCAAATTGGTGATCCCTTGATGCCTCAGAACATGTGCTACCAACCGGTCCCTTCTACTAGCCGAGTTGTGTCACAAATTCCTTTGCTCCCCAGTCCTATTCAGTACCTCCTCATTAGTTACATGATCTACCCATCTAATCTTCAGCATTCTTCTGTAGCACCACATTTCAAAAGCTTCTATTCTCTTCTTGTCTTAACTAGTTATCATACATATTTCACTTCCAAACATGGCTACACGCCATACACATACTTTCAGAAAAAATTTTCGACACTTAAATCTATACTCAATGTGAACAAATTTCTCCTCTTCAGAAACACTCTCATTGCTGCCATTGTCAGTCTACATTTTGTATCCTGTCTCCTCTGATCATCGTCACTTATTTTGCTCCACAAACAGCAAAACTCATCTACTACTTTAAGTGTCTCATTTCCTAATCTAATTCCCTCAGCATCGCCTGATTTAATTCAACTGCATTTCATTATCCTTGTTTTGCTTTTGTTGAAGTTCATCTTATATCCTCCTTTCAAGACACTGTCCATTTTGTTCAACTGCTCTTCCAGGTCCTTTGCTGTCTCTGACAGAATTACAATGTCATTAACAAACCTCAAAGTTTTTATTTCTTTTCAAAGGATTTTAATTCCTACTGCAAATTTTTCTTTTGTTTCCTTTATTGTTTGCTCAATATGCAGATTGAATTATACCTATGGTAGGCTACAACCCTGTCTCACTCCCTTCCCAACCACTGCTTCCCTTTCATGCCCTTCGACTCTTATTACTGCCATCTGGTTTCTGTAAAAATTGTAAATATCATTCCACTCCCTTTATTTGACCCCTGCCACCTTCAGAATTTGAAAGAGAGTATTGCAGTCAACATTGTCAAGAGCCTTCTCTGTGTCTAAAAATGCTAGGAATGTAGGTTTGCCTTTCCTTAATCTACTTTCTAAGATAAGTATTAGCATCAGTATTGCCTCCATGTTCCAACATTTCTATGGAGTCCAAACTGATCATCCCAGAGGTTGGTTCTACCAGTTTTTTCATTCATCTATAAAGAATTCATTTTATTATTTTGCAGCCATTACTTACTAAACTGATAGTTCGGTAATTTTCACATGTGTCAAAACCTGCTTTCTTTGGGATTGCAATTGTTAAATTCTTCTTGAAGTCTGAGGTTGTTTTGTTGTCTCACACACCTTGCTCACCAGATGGTAGAGTTTTGTCAGGGCTGGCTCTCCCATGGCTATCAGTAGTTCTAATGGAATGCTGTCTACTCCCGGGGCCTTGTTTCTACTCAGGACTTTCAGTGCTCTGTCAAACTCTTCACGCAGTATCATGCCTCCCATTTCATCTTCATCTACATCCTCTTCCATTTCCATTATATTGTCCTCAAGTACATCGCCCTTGTATAGACCCTCTATATACTCTTTCCACCTTTCTGATTTCCCTTCTTTGCTTAGACCTGGTTTTCCATCTGAGCTGTTGATATTCATACAAGTGGTTCTCTTTTCTCCGAAGATCTCTTTAATTTTCATGTAGGCAGTATCCATCTTACCTCTATTGATATATACCTCTACATCCTTACATTTGTCCTCTAGCCATTTCTGCTTAGTCATTTTGCACTTCCTGTCGATCTCATTTTTGAGACATTTGTATCACTTTTTGCCTACTTCATTTACTGCATTTTTGTATTTCCTCCTTTCGTCAGTTATATTCAGTATCTCATCTGTTACCCAAGGATTTGTACTAGCCCTCATCTTTTTACCTAGTTGATCCTCTGCTGCCTTTACTATTTCATCTCTTAAAGCTACCCATTCCTCTTCTACTGTATTTCTTTCCCCTGTTCTTGTCAATCATTCCCTAATGCTCTCTCTGAAACTCTTTACAACCTCTGGTTCTTTTTTCATCCATATTCTGTCTCCTTAAATTCCCTCCTTTTCAAAGTTTCTTCAGTTTTAACTAACAGTTCATAACCATTAGATTGTGGTCAGAGCCCACATGTGCCTCTAGAAATGTCTTACAATTTAAAACCTGGTTTTTAAATCTCTGTCTTACCATTATATAATCTATCTGAAACCTTCCAGTGTCTCTAGGCCTCTTCCATGATTTTTAAACCAAGTGTTAACTATGATTAAGTTATGCTCTATGCAAAATTCTGCCAGCTGGCTTCCTGTTTCATTTCTTACTCCTGTTCCATATTCACCTACAGATTTTCCTTCTCTTTCTTTTCCTACTATTGAATTCCAGCCCCCCATTACTGTTAAATTTTCATCTCCCTTTCCTATCTGAATAATTTCTTTTACCTCATCATACATTCATTCAATCTCTTTGTCGTCTGTGGAGCTAGTTGGCATATAAACTTGTACTACTGTGGTAGGTGTGGACTTCGTATCTATCTCGGCTAAAATAATGCGTTCACTATGCACTTTGTAATAGCTTACCTGTGCTCCTAGCTTTTATCCATTACTAAACCTGCTATGGCATTACCTCTATTTGATTTTGTATTTATAGCCCAGTATTCACCTGACCAGAAGTCTTGTTCCTCCTGCCACCAAACTTCACTAATTCCAACTTTAACCTGTCCATTTCCTTTTTTAAATTTTCTAACTACTTACATGATTAAGGGATCTGACATTCTACTCTCCAATCTGTAGAACACCAGTCTTGTTGATCCTGATAACAATGCCCTCCTGGGTAGCCCATGCCTGGAGATCCGAATGGTGGGCTATTTTACCTCCGGAATATTTTACCCAAGAGGATGCCATCATCATTTAACCAAACAGTAAAGCTGCATGCCCTCGAGAAAAATTATGGCTGTAGTTTCCCCTTGCTTTCAGCCGCATAAAAACCTAAAATCACATACGTTGGTCCAAAACAGGGTCCAGTATTCAGGAACACACATTTACAATAAATTGCTAACAACCATTAAAAATTTGGTTTCAGATAAAGCACAGTTTAAGCAGAGTTCGAAAGACTTTTTGGTAGGCAACTCCTTCTACTCTATAGGTGAATATCTTCACAGGAACTATTAGACCAGTTCAATTTAAACTGTCAGTTAGACCTCAGTTTTGAAAGCACTTGGTCACAACAGTTAAGATTAGGTGTTCTCTATGTTTCATTCTGACAGTGTATTAATTCTGTGAATATTAGCAGCTCCAATTTACTGTAATGTATTCACATATTTTGATAATCTCCTGACAAAAGATCAGGGAAGTGAATATGATACTCAGATGTTCTTTGTTTCTTATGTTATTCTTTCTGACATGTTTCATACTCATGAGAATTACCTCATTTTTGGGTCTATGGAACGAAAACTGAATCAAATCTAATACAAGATAATCTAATCACATACTGACTCACTTGAAGCTGTTCCAACAAAGCGTTTTCACAAAATGGTCACATTTGCATTTGTTGAAAGTCTCTCAATTAGAAAGGTGTTAATAGGAGTGAGTAGAGATTCATGATGCATTCATGTTCCTGGGACAATCCTCAATGATCGGTATCTACATTCCAAGAATCCTTCACATGATTTGATCTCATGTGAAGAACCAAAGCACATACTAATGCATTGTATTTTGTGGAGTTCCCTTGTGAACAATGGAAACATTTTCCCAATGTAATGGAGCTCTTTACTCAGAAATGTAGAAGTTCAATTAAAACTACTTTGTGTTCTGCCTTACGGCAAGTCTTGTCATGAGGGAAGCCTCATCAGAGAGGTCCACCGCATGAGCATCTAGGGAAGTAATTCCAGTGGTGGTTTCCCATTGCCTTCCACTGATGATGAAATGATAATGAGGACAACACAACACCCAGTCCCTAAGTGGAGAAAATTTCCGACCCAGTCAGGAATCAAACCCAGGCCCCTTGGTTTGACAGACCACCTTGCTGACCACTCAGCTGTCGGTGCAGACAGAAGTTTAATTAGCAGTGAACAGATTCAAGCTCTAACAAATACTCCACCTTCATGGAGCATTGTCAAAGTAGCAGCTACTTTTTGTGTCACAGGGCACATGGTATTAGTATCAAGAAAAGTTAAAGACAGTAATGGTGTAATTGCTTCTCCAGAATGCAGTAATAGTCAAAAGCTGTTACCTGAAACTATGTAACATGGCATAGTGATATATTATGAAAATGACAATATTTTAAGATTTTGTGCAGTAAGAAAAGATCATGTTTCTATCATGGTAGATAAGAAGGTTCTATGCTGAAGAGAATTACTTTAGTTAATCTGAAAGAGCTGTACACAAAATAGTCCACAAAATACAGGGTGTTAATATGTTCTTTGTTTCTTTGCGGGAGATCACATCATATGAAGTTTCCTTGGAAAACAAGAACACAGTCGCAGCTTGCATTTCTAGTCACTGCTACTAACATCTTTCTAATGAAAGAACTTCCAACAAAAGCAAAAGATAGCATTTTTGCTATGGGAGCTGATGAGAAAGCTTTATTGGAACAGCTGAAAGTGAGTTTAAATGGCTTTCAAATACAATGAAAACTGATACACAGGACATATTCCATAAGTATCACATATATTTAAACATGCTGAGATTAACTGCATGTCTCCTGGTGAATCACAATTCCTTACCTGACCAAGTAGGAGAGATGCTGTTTGGGTCCCATTCTCCAGTGTTACATCTAAGGTGGATGTCCCATGATTACAGAGTCATAGTGCATGGTTGTATAAACTAGACAGCGAGTGTTATGAAAGGAATGTATCAACTTTAAGTGAATTAATTTCATTTCTGGACCAAGATGTCAAGGAAAACAATGCCATGTGCAAGATGGAAGAGGTTTAAAAATAAAATTTCCTTCATTTTATTTTAGTATCTTTATGAAATAGCTCTTATGTCACTTGATATCAGTTTATATGTAAAATGTTATTAATGTCTCTCATTATTGCTTGCACATTTTCTTTCATTTCAGTGAAGTTGTCTTTTCAATGTACAGTGTTAGAATGAGGATATCTCTCCATATTTTTGCACCAAAGCTGTCTTTTAACTCTTTAAACTGAAAAATGCATTTAACAGTGAATTTCCACATATACATTGCAGCTTTCGCCTGTTTACAGTTTTGACTTGCAGATCAACCATAAATATGTTAGGAACAATTTTTCAAGGAATACACATGGTTCTTATTTACCAATTCCCTGTAGGATCAAATGTTGGTGATATGTGTGGGTGGTACTTTCATTTTATTCTTTACCAATGAATAAAATGAGTTAAGATATTATTCTTTGCATGTATGATTGCCACCAGATGTATAAAAATTTCTGCAAAAAATCAAGTTGAGTTTCAGCTGTCCACGCCCCCCCCCCCCCCGCCCCCCCCCCCCCACGATGAATCTCAAGTTTGTCAAATTTGACATTTTTTCCCCCCGATGGAGTCATGTTAGCAAGAAATATTAAGTGTGATGCCAGATGCTTTCCATTATCGTTACCAGGACTAAAGAATTGCACTGCCAAGATGAGATCTGTACTGTTTCCCTATATGAAGTTATGCTTTTTAAAAAAAAATCTCGAATTTAAAGCACAGTACAAAAAAAGTGGGTTTTTCAACATTTTTCATAAAACGTTTGAATGATTTATCGTACTTTTTATACGTTATATCATCTTAGTGGCCTGACATGAAAGTACTGAGGTCTGTAGGTCAACTCATTACTACATACTAGATCTCTGAAAGTAACAAAATTGATGCTTGACTGCTGACCAGGTACATACTCTTGAGCCTTTGAACCTGTATTTATCAAAAGTGGTTAGAATTATGACAGTACTATACGCCAGTTTTACTATTAAGACATGAGGTTATACATGTACCAAATGTGACTAAATTCTGAAATGATCACTTTAGCATTGACTGCAAGATTGCATGGAATGACCCATAAGGAATAAAATTGGTATAGCATGAACTGTTGCTGACAGTGTAAGATAGCATGATGCTACCCTCACCACTTTGATGTTGTTTATTTTCATCACCTCATTCGATTGCCGTTGGTGCAGGGACTCTGAAAAACATCTGCTATGTAATCCTGGGAAAAACACTGTTGACAGATGTCATCATAATGTGAGCAACTGCCTCGCATGTATAGAAGAGCAATGGGCACATTCTGCAGTTTGCATACGTTTAGTCAAAGCCAGGAGGATAACTGTTATGACACTATATTTCATTTCTGTCCAGTCAGAAGGGGGCCATTCCACTGCCGTATGGAAGGCAAGACATGTTTCCATTGTCAAGATCACAAGGGCTAGGTTGTGCCACACTTGATTATTGAGATAATTCCAATATTTCAAAGTCTGTGGAAATGGTACCTTGACCTGATTGAGAATTCGCAAATACACTAGCAGTATACAAAACTTTGACTAAAGAAGGAGGCTACAGCTGTATTTTCTGAGCATGCACTTCACTGCCTGGTGCTAATCATTCTGTGATGAATAACTGTCTGATGTTGCCTTACAGTGTTGAAAGAACTTTAAAATGAGCAGACACCACGTACATTTTTGTAGTAAAATGTTTCCCTAAAAGTGAGTGATTAGTGATGGAGGGCAGCACTGGTGGATCAGCTAAAGGGACAGTTTTGCACAAGATAATGTAGTAGTAGGTTTGTACATAACAGAATGGCCCCACTGTTATGTGGGGCAATTAATATCACCTGCCTGAAAATGAGGTGCCGAAGGCTTTTGTTACAGAACTTTTTAACTTCACTGTACATCTGGAAAGCTAGGATTGCCAGATCTCTAAGCATCTGTAGAAGCTCTTGCTGTTGCCATCAGGGTTGACACAGTCAGCAAAATGGCTTGACAAATCCTATTCTAACAAGGAGTTGGTTGCAGTTCCCTAAAGTACTTGTTGCCACTGCTATAAGTCTACATCTTCAGTGACACAGATTTTATTAAATAATTCACACAATGTAATAGTTTCCATCTCTTCTGGAAGTATGCAAAACAAAAGACTTTTGAAGGTGGATATCTCTTGTTTGGTACAGTATTTTAGAAGTTTGTGGAATGACTCTCATGTTAATCAGGAGAACACTGTACATAGGGTCAACTGGGAAGCAGTCGAGCAAGAACCACACTCTCAGTGCTTCCATATATCATTGGTTCGTTTGCTGGAAGCACAGTGGTCAGTTGAGGTGTGTGCAAAATCAGTACTACAGCAGACAGATAGGCAATACTGTGGGCTAGGCAAATGTTGATGGCAGGTAACAACAAAGTCCAAATCACAGTTCCAGAGAAAATCATATTGTGCAGGGATATAATCAATAGGTACACTGTAGAGCTTGCTGTTAACATCAACTGATTGACAAGTGGGGCTGCGGCAGTTAACAGGAGCCCTGAAACCTGTCACAAGTGTTTTGTCACAGGATTTGGCACCAGCAGATGTATCCTTCTGCACTGCACATGGTGACATCAGTGAATGTATGCATAATTATGTTGAGTGATCCATCGATATGTCCAGTGGAATTACACTCTGAATAAGAGTGATGAAATTAAAGGTTTATGTGTTTTTTGTAAACCTGTTAATAGAACCTCTTATGACTGCTCACTGTATTTGATGAGTATGCTACACATTATACATGATCAGATCTGGAGTTAGAATAGCTTACCAAAATAAGCTTGAATAATGATTTTCTTCTGTTAGGATGGGGAAAAATTCATTTTGATTAAATCAGCATTCTGCTCTTTGTATTTCATTTTGTAGCGGTTTTTCAGAGGTTATTGTAAATTACATCCTCTCTCTTCTTTTACTTTATCAAGGTCTTAAATATATTTTGAGACTCTCCTACAATTAAGTTAACTGATTGACAGCATACATAATCTTGGTCACGAAGCTTTGGTAAAGTGTAGTGGGATGAACCTGTCTTCTAGAGGCTTGAAATTTGGGTTCGTCACCATGCGGCCCTCTCCTTTCTATTGAGATAGAGTTATTAGCTTGAAAAGAAGATATCATTTATTTTCTAATGTTTATTTCCAGAAGCCATTATACTGTTCACATCTAGTGAGTTCTTCTACATCTCGACTCTTGTAGAGTGAATTGCAGATAACCTAACAAAAGGTAAAGGAATCTTTCTTGAGGTACATAGCCACAAACTGATGGTTATCCTGTATGACAGTGAGAAGTGTTTGCTCTTTGGTTTGAAGGAAATAATTTTTATTGACATCCTTCTCATTTAATTACATGACTAAATCACTTTGGCAGCAACCCCCCCCCCCCCCCCCCCGCCCCCAAAAAAAAAGAACCCTCTGTTGGTAACAAGACAACAATGAAAAGTTGATGCTCTCTTGTGACATGGGCTGATTGTCTTCCCTTTGCTCAGGCAATCACACTCATCACTAATGCCATTTTTTAAGAGCAGGAGAAATTCAACTATTCCATATAGCAGTTTACTGGCAGAGGTCCTTAGTTGTTAGCCACCAAAAATCTGGTTTTGATTTTCTAAAATTTTATTATTATTATTATTTTTGTAACATACATTTTCAGTGTCAACATCTCAACTGCTTGAAAATAGCTGTAAATACACTGTTACTAAAATAGTATTTTACTTTGCATTGTCTCCAGCTGCCACACAGGGTGATGGTATGGCTGTTCTGTCCTCACTTCGGTCATTTGACAGAGAACTGCAGAAGCAGTACATCATACCAATTATTATAAAGGATTCAGGGAATCCTCCAATGTCTGGCACTAGCACACTAACAATAACTATAGGAGACATTAATGATAACATGATGCTGCCTGGAAGTAAAGATATATATGTCTACAACTTCATGGTAAGCTCTCAGATTCTTTTTAGTACAGTAGTTTTTTAAATCAATTTCTGGATTTCTGTTATTAAACTTTTAATTCTTTTCTCATTATTATTCTCACCATATAGTGGAGATGCTGAGTTGCAGATAGACACAACAAAAAGGTTTTCACACTTAAAGCTTTCAGGGAATAGTCTTTGTCAACAATAGACACACACACACACACACACACACACACACACACACACACACATGGAAATGCAAACGCGTGTGTGTGTCTTTATGTGTGTCTATTGTTGACAAAGACCATAGCCGAAAGCTTTAAGTGTGAAAATCTTTTTGTAGTGCCTATCTGCGACTCAGCATCTATGCTATGTGGTGAGTAGCAACTTTTCTTCTCATAATATTGTTACATTCTGTCCTGGATTTTCCATTGGTAATTCTTTTCTCACGTACACCATTCCCAGTCACACGTATTCGAGGTGATGTGACTTCATCCTTAGAGACTTGCTTGTGTATGAGAAGAATTATATGTTTTATTATAGCAACTCCAGTTACATAGAGCATATTTATTGAATAGTCAAATAATTGTAAGTGGTAGAAAGAACCTATAAGTTAAATTAACAGCAGACAAATTGTTGTGAAAAAAGTAGCCTCTCACTATTTCTGTGTCACTGACTTTTAAGAAACAACAACTGATGTCAGACAAGCCATCTTGAACTGTGAAACAAACAAATGAAAGAAACAGTGGCTGGTGTGTGTGCACGTGTGTATGTGTATGTGTGTGTGTGTGTGTGTCACAAGAATATGGGACACATGTCACAATGTTGGGAGGCACAGAGACAGATAGCACAGACAGCCAGATACAACTTCCTTAATCTTGTGTCTATTCATGTTATCTTAGCTGCCAATCCTAATTTACATATTCAAGAGATCCTTCCCTGAATTCTACAACCATTTCATTATCTCCAGTCATCTCTCTCATCTGCTCCCCTTCTTTCCACTCACTTTTCACCCTTCTCATGCGCCCCCCCCCCCCCCCCCTGCACCATTATGTGACTGTCTTTTCCACTACCCCCTGCCTCTTCTCCCCTTCTTTACCTTTTTCCATGCGCTCTCTAACACACTTTGTCCCCCCCCCCTATTTTTCCGCACCTGTCTCACTCACTGTTTTTCTTTTGCTCTGTCTTCTTTCTCTTGCTGTCTCTTTTACTTTCTCCCTTCTTCTCTCGTTAGCACTTTTCTCTCTCCTGGACCGCCTTCTACCACACCTTTCCATTCCATCCCCTCTGGCTCTCTTTACCAGACTACTCTCGTCTCCCTGATCCAATTTTTCTTACCCCACCCATTCTTTCCAGCCTACTTCCCTCATCCACTTTTGATCACTTACTGTTTATTTCTCCCTCTCCGTCCCACTCTTTCTTTCACTCTTTTGCTCTGACTCTCATCACATTCATCACCACCCTCTCTCTCATTACCAGATTACTCTCTGTTCCATTACCTGACCTTTCTTCCCCTACCCACTGTCCCCAGCCCTCTTTCCCCACACTTTCTTGCTTACTTCACCCCCCCTCCTGCCCTCCTCCAATTCTCTTATCCTCCCACTCACTATCTCACTCTCATCCTTCAGTGTCTCTCCAGACTCTCTCTCTGCCAAACACTCACTCTCCATCCTTTCTCTGCCTTCCCACTCTGTCCCCCCTTCCCACTCACTCCCTCACCACACTCTCTCCCCACTTCTCTATTCCCTCCATTCGCTTTCCTCCACTCCCTGATGCCCCTTCTTTCCCCTCTTTTCGACTCCCCTCTCTCTTCTTACCCCTTCCCCCTCCCCTTTTCCGTTCCCAACTGTCCTCCTCTTCCCCCTCCCCTACTCTCCCCATCCATCTTCTCACTCTCTTCCCCTACTCTCCCTTCCCCCACTCTCCCAGCTCCCTCTCCACCTCACCCTCTCCTTTCTCCCTACCATCGTTCCTCTTTCTCCCTGCCCCCTCCTTCATTTTCCTCACCTTCATCCCTTATTTGTCTTCCTCTTCTATTTTGCCAACTCCTTTCCCTCTCTCTCTCCCCCCCCCCCCCCTCTCTCTTTCTCTCTCTCTCTCTCTCTCTCTCTCTCTCTCTCTCTCTCTCTCTCTCTCCCCCCTATCCATCACTCCCCTATCCCTCTCCTTCTCCTCTCTCTGCATCCCCTCTCACCCCAACCCTGTTCCTTTCCCTCTTTTTTACCCATTCTCTACTTCCCGTCTCCCTCCTCTACTTCTCTCACCCCCTCTCTCTTCTGCCCATCTGTCTTCTCCCCTATCATTTCACATTCCTCTATCTTTTCTTTCCTCACTCTCCTCACCTCTCCTCCCCCTCTCCCTCCTCCCCTTCCCTCTCCTCTCCCTCCTTCCACCCACTCCTCTTCCCTCTCTCCCCTCTCCCTCGCCCTCCTCCCCCACTCTCTCCTTGTCTGTTACCCATCCATCTTCTCCTCTTACTTTCTGTCCCATCTCTGTACTGTTATCTCTTTTCCTCTTTCTCTCGCCTTTCCTGTTTCACTATCCACATTTCCAAATTTATCCTGTAACAATGTGTTTGATTTACCTATTTTACCCATTGAAGTTTTTTTTTTGCCTCATTGACCTTAGTTGAACTTTGAATGTGTCATATGTAATCTTATCCTCCCACACATTACCATTAAAGTTCTCATTCTTTGCACAAATTTTGAAAACTTCGAGGGGAGTAAGATTACAAAAGTAGAACTTATTTAGTTATCTTGATAATCTCGTTGTTGCTGGCTCAAAATCTTGTTGTGTCTAGGAGTACATTCCTGCTACTGAAAATTTTGATTTGACGTTGTGGGTTCTTGAATTTCCACATTAAGAAAATGAATAATTAAATTATTGGTGACAAACTTGTAAAAACGTCTACTTCCATCTGAGGCATGCCCACAACTACTTACATTTTGCCATACTCACAGTATTCCAAAGTGTTTACAAAGCAAAAGAGTTTACAAACTTTTTCAGCAGGAGAAAAACCTTTACCAAATTATATCATTATTTCATAAATAAATCCATAAACAAATTTAATAATTAGCATTAGATTGCACAATTAATAATATGAATTTTAAGTATGCCAGAAATTTTGCAATTTCAAATATTCTTAAGCGGAGAATAATTTAACTGTTTGTACATATTGATTGTAACACATTAATTTCTCTTTTATACATTTTAGCCTGAAATATAGTACATTGTATACAGATTCATATGAATTCTTTTAGTGAAACAGCTGAGATAATTTTAACCTATGGAAGAATCGATAGTATGCATGGTATCGGTTATCTCTATATCAGAAAAAGGTGATGTTAGAGGAAGATGATTCTGCTGCAGCACACTGCACTTCATTGCTGTGTTTATTTTAGAGGCTAACTCTGTACATGTTACATGTGAGCTCTCTTCAAGGTTTTGTGTTTAAGTACAGGTTCATCAACATATACGGTTTGTTTGAAATATTTGCCACAGAGTAAAACTTTTAAAGCAGTACATTGAATACATCATTTCATTTGACTGCTTCCCACACTGTATCATACATAAGTGGCCATCAGAGCACCAACGTGCCAGTGATATTATCTCCTTTGCTAATGTAACAGCCTTAATGTAGCACTGCCACAGATGTCACTCCCCAGCAGAACATACACTCCTGGAAATTGAAATAAGAACACCGTGAATTCATTGTCCCAGGAAGGGGAAACTTTATTGACACATTCCTGGGGTCAGATACATCACATGATCACACTGACAGAACCACAGGCACATAGACACAGGCAACAGAGCATGCACAATGTCGGCACTAGTACAGTGTATATCCACCTTTCACAGCAATGCAGGCTGCTATTCTCCCATGGACACGTTCGTAGAGATGCTGGATGTAGTCCTGTGGAACGGCTTGCCATGCCATTTCCACCTGGCGCCTCAGTTGGACCAGCGTTCGTGCTGGACGTGCAGACCGCGTGAGACGACGCTTCATCCAGTCCCAAACATGCTCAATGGGGGACAGATCGGGAGATCTTGCTGGCCAGGGTAGTTGACGTACACCTTCTAGAGCACGTTGGGTGGCACGGGATACATGCGGACGTGCATTGTCCTGTTGGAACAGCAAGTTCCCTTGCCGGTCTAGGAATGGTAGAACGATGGGTTCGATGACGGTTTGGATGTACCGTGCACTATTCAGTGTCCCCTCGACGATCACCAGTGGTGTACGTGCAGTGTAGGAGATCGCTCCCCACACCATGATGCCGGGTGTTGGCCCTGTGTGCCTCGGTCGTATGCAGTCCTGATTGTGGCGCTCACCTGCACGTCGCCAAACACGCATACGACCATCATTGGCACCAAGGCAGAAGCGACTCTCATCGCTGAAGACGACACGTCTCCATTCGTCCCTCCATTCACGCCTGTCGCGACACCACTGGAGGCGGGCTGCACGATGTTGGGGCGTGAGCGGAAGACGGCCTAACGGTGTGCGGGACCGTAGCCCAGCTTCATGGAGACGGTTGCGAATGGTCCTCGCCGATACCCCAGGAGCAACAGTGTCCCTAATTTGCTGGGAAGTGGCGGTGCGGTCCCCTACGGCACTGCGTAGGATCCTACGGTCTTGGCGTGCATCCGTGCGTCGCTGCGGTCCGGTCCCAGGTCGACGGGCACGTGCACCTTCCGCCGACCACTGGCGACAACATCGATGTACTGTGGAGACCTCACGCCCCACGTGTTGAGCAATTCGGCGGTACGTCCACCCGGCCTCCCGCATGCCCACTATACGCCCTCGCTCAAAGTCCGTCAACTGCACATACGGTTCACGTCCACGCTGTCGCGGCATGCTACCAGTGTTAAAGACTGCGATGGAGCTCCGTATGCCACGGCAAACTGGCTGACACTGACGGCGGCGGTGCACAAATGCTGCGCAGCTAGCGCCATTCGACGGCCAACACCGCGGTTCCTGGTGTGTCCGCTGTGCCGTGCGTGTGATCATTGCTTGTACAGCCCTCTCGCAGTGTCCGGAGCAAGTATGGTGGGTCTGACACACCGGTGTCAATGTGTTCTTTTTTCCATTTCCAGGAGTGTATTTTTAAATACGTATATCCAAATCCTTGAAAACGTCTAACTGCAGATTATAATATTAAACTGCAATGAAAACAGTATGGGAAGGACTGCTATTCACTACATAGAGGGGCCGTTGAGTCACAGATAGGAACATTGAATAACAGTGCTAGAAGTATGTCAGTTTTTGAACAAAGTCCTTCATCAGAAGTGGAAAACTCACATGATGACTCATACACACATGACCTCTATCTCTGAGCACTAAAGCCTGACTGCAGCTGCATCTGATGTGAGCAGCAATCTAGCTGGGGTAGGTAGTGGAGCTACAAAGGAGGCATGGTGTGGGTAGGGAGAGGGATACCAGAGTAGGCTTGGTGACAGGTGCTAGTGCTGCATGTGTGAGCATGCAGGGATGAGTCGGGGACAGGATAGGCCTGCTGGATACAGCATCAGGAAGTAATGCTGGGGAGAAGGGAGATGAGAGAAGTAAAGAAGAGAGAAGGACTGTGTAGATGTGTTGGCAGGATAGAAGATGTGTAGCACTGGAGTGGGAACAGAGAAGTGACCAGGTAGCTGGAAGATATGATCTCATGAAGGTTGAGGCCAGGAAGGATTACCGAAATGAAGAATATGTCACACAGAGAGTTCCCATCAGTGAAATTCAGAATACCTGATGCTGATGAGAAGAATCCAGATGGTGCATACTGTGAAGAAATCATAAATGTGAAGCACATCATATTGGGTGACATGGTCTGCAACGGGATTGTCCAAATGTTCCTTGGTCACAGTTTGGCATTAGGCATTCAGCAAACAACTTGTTAGTTGCAATGCCCATGTAGAATGCAACACAGTGGTTGCATGTAGCAAAACGGTAGCAGCAAATTTAGTAGATCATGTGACTGCTTACACAGATAGCTGTACCTTTCACAGGTAAGAAGAAGCCTGTGAGAGGACTGTAGTAATTGGTAGTAGGAGGATGTAGGGCACAGGTCTTGTATTGAGGTCTGTAGCAGAATATGAGTCAGGAGGCAAAGGGTTTGGAGACTGGGTGGAGAGGGACAGACAAGAATATTGCATAGGTTGTGTGGGTGCAAAATACCACTGTGGGAGGGGTGGAAGGATAGTGGGGGCAATAAACTGTCATGAAGTATTGGTAATAGTCAAGACATTACAATCTGTCTCCCCAGTTCTCATTTCTCTGCTAGTCACTGTCTTTCAATATTTACTCATTTCCTCTTCTTTCTCTGCCTCTATTTCCCTCTCCTTTTATCTGTGTGCATTTTTCCCTTCATTTTCTGTTTATTAAATTGTTTTCTTCAGTTTAAAACCCTCCTGTTGCTATTATGGTTTTTAAGCCTTTAAAGCACTGTTCGGCTAATGGTATAGACAACCATTCCTCCAATCAGCTCTTTCAACAATTGAATACATACTGGTAACAAATAAAACAATAGGATCTTACAGATATACTCTGCTTGGAAAAATTGGGCTTTTCAAGTCACTATCTGTAGTTGTGGTTCACAATTTTTGGTACATTTTGCTAGGTACGCTGATCTTTTCCACCCTCTTTCACGTGGGTGGTGAATAGTTGTGTAACATGGCAAATCTTAGATTTTTTGCTATGATGGTAATTATATAGTGAGTTTTGCTAGTTTTGTTGTAATCTTCACTGCAAAGACTGCAACTCTACATACTAGTCTGCCCTGTACAAGCCCCTTCATGTGTGTGTGTGTGTGTGTGTGTGTGTGTGTGTGTGTGTGTGTAACTACTTCAACCTACTGTAACCAAGCTTTGGTCTCTATTTACAATGTTTTTCCCCTGCGGGTCTGGCCCGAGGTATCCCTGCCTGTCGTAAGAGGCGACTAAAAGGAGTCTCACACTTTTCGGCCCTATAAGTTCAGGTACCATTTTATGGTTTGACCTGCCACTTTCCAAATTCTACAGAATTGTGGGCCTTATGGGGAAGGATGCCTTACATGGTGCATGAGGTATCCATAGTGCCCTTAGATTCGATCTCCTGAACCTCTTGTTGCGGCTTTGCATCTCCACCTGCAATTCAACTATTTGTGCAAGGACACTTTGAGGGGTATGTCATCTTCTTCCATTGTCTCCTGTCTTCTTTCGCCCTCATGTCAGTATTGGATTTCTCAGTGCCCAGTATCAAGCATGGTAGCCAGTCCGTTATGGTGGGGCCATCATGTACCCATTTGGTAGTAGCTCCCTGACAAAACAGGGATCGCACTGCTGATGCCAAGGAGTAGGTGCCTGTCTTCCTGGGGCACCAGAACTCCCAGCAATGGCCATCACGCCAGGTGGCCTTTGCTGCGGCTGGGTGGCGACCATGCAGAGAGCCCATGATTGGAGTGGGTGGCATCAGGGCGGATGACCCACAATGAAGCAGACTAAGTCATCTCTTGTTGGTGACCATACAGTGCCAGAATTCTCTAAGAAGGGCAAGATTGAGTACAATGCTGACAGATATGACCGTAAATCATTTCCCTCCCTTGCTTCACCATGGGAGGAACGTAGGTCTACAGAAAGAAGAGAGCCATATTCACCTCGGTATTTAGTCTGTAGCAGAATGGGTGAGGACTCCTTTCTACCTATGAAGCCTCAATTTTTTATTGAACATCTTGAGGACAAGTTTGAGGAAGTGACAGTGCTGTCCAAGATGAGTAGCTGTGCAGTCTTGATTCAGACAGCATCCCCAGCCCAATCCCAGGCTTAACCCGCTTGTGACTATCTGGGTGGTATTCCTGTTTCCGTCACTCCCTGTAAACACCTCAACATGGTCCAGGAGATTAATTTCCATTGCGACCTCTTCTTGCAGTCTGATAACGAGCTCCGCGCCAATCTAGAATGTCGGGGTGTTCATTTTATCTGGCGTGTTTACAGGGGACCCAAAGACAACAGAGTTGCTACTGGTGCCTTCACCTTGGCCTTTGAGGCTGATTCATTGCCTGAAAAGGCCAAGGTGATGGTTTACCGCTATGACATTAAACCATACATCCCTCCCCCTATGTGGTGCTTTAAGCGCTGGAAATTCAGGCACATGTCTTCCCACTGCACTTCCAATGCCACACGTCGAGACTCAGATATACACTGCATCCAGATACTCCCTGTGCACCTCCTCCCACTTGTATCAGCTTGCCAGACTGCACCATTCTCCAAAAGGAGTGGAAAATCATGGAGTACAAGACCTTGGACCAGTAGACTTACCAAGAGGCTAAACGTAAATTTGAACAATTACACCATGTTCGGTAGACGTCCATATACGCTGCAGTTACATTACCATCACTGTCACTTGTACCACACTCTGTGCTATGAACAGTGGGCACTCTGGGCCTCTGGAATACATCTGCCCCTTTGGTGATAGGGGGAAAATCTCCTTCTGTTGCTCCCAAAGTACCTACTTCAGAAGCAAGGCCCCTTCCCCCCTCCCCCAAATGCAGGGGACGTTGGTCCCCTCCCCTCAGCTGGAGAAACAACAGCCTCATCTGGTTTCTCTCATGCAAAAGGGATCCCTTGGGACCCTCTCTCCCATTGTCTCCACTAATGCCACAGCAGACACTCGCCAGTGGCTAAAGGAGCGAAAAGCTGCTGGACGAAGAGCTTCACGATCTTTCTCCGTGCCTGAAGCTACTTCAGAGAAGTCCTCCCAGCAAGCCCCTAAAGAAAAGTGAGAGGGCAAGCAAACAAAGAAGTCTACTAAGAAAAAGGACCATCCAGTGGCACCAACATCGCCATTCCATACCAGTTTTGCACCTGCAGATGAGGTGGAGATCTGTGTTTCCTGAAGACCCGGCTCTCACTGATGCCTCATTCACAATAGGAATGGATACAAATACTCAGTCAGTGGCAGCAGGTGACCATGAGGCACAATCTGCCTCCTTGCATGCTTCATGTGTTCCCAGCCTCACTGTAATGTCATCCTCCTGTTGAATTGCTGCAGTTTTTCCCACCACCTGGCTGAGCTACGGCAACTGTTCTTTCTGCATTGCCCTCCAGGAAACCAGCTTCCCGGCAATGCGGACCCCTGCCCTTTGTGGCTATAGGGGATATTACAAGAACCGTAGTGACTATAATAGAGTGTCAGGTGGAGTTTGTGTCTATGTCCTGAACTCAGTATGCAGTGAACCTGTGCCCCTTCAAACCCTTCTTGAAACTGTGGCTGTCAGGATAAGGATGACGCAGGAAATAACTGTCTGCAACATATATCTTCCTCCAGATGGTGCAGTACCCCTGAATGCAGTGGCTGCACTGATTCATGAACTCCCTAAACCTTTCCTACTTTTGGGAGATTTTAACGCCCTTGTAGGGTGGCACTGCACTTACTGGCTGACGTAGAGATGTTGAAACTTTCCTGTCTCAACTCGACCTCTGCCTCTTAAATACTGGGGCCCCCACACATTTCATTGTGGCTCATGGCACTTACTTGGCCATTGATTTATCTCTGTGCAGCCCAGGACTTCTCCCATATGTCCACTGGAGAACCCACGGTGACTTGTGTGGTAGTGACCACTTTCCCATCTTCCTGTCACTCCCCCAGTGCCATTCCTCCAGACGTCTACCAAGATGGGCTTTAAATAAGGCAAACTGGGAATCTTTCATCTCTGGTGTCACCGTTGAATCTCCCTCATATGGTACCATCGATGTGGTAGTGCAGGTCACTAGAACAATCGTTTCTGCGGCAGAAAACATTATCCCCTGTTCTTTATGGTACCCCCAGTGAAAGCCATTACCTAGGTGATCGCTGGAAATCACTGAGGCTATTAAAGAGCATTGGCGAGCTCTACAGCGACGTAAGCAGCACCCTTCCCTAGAGCACCTAATAGCTTTTAAGCGGCTCCGTGCCCATGTTCACCAGCTTATAAAAAGACGGAAACAGGCCTGTTGGGAGTGGTACATATCGACCATTGGGTGCCATATGTCACCTTCCCAAGTCTGGATGAAGATCAAATGAATTTGTAGGTACCAGACCCCCACAGGTGTTACTGGCATTAACACCAATGGCGTCTTATCTACTGACGCAAACGCAATTGCTGAGCACTTTGCTGAGCATTATACTTGAGCCTCCAAGTCAGAGAATCATCCCACAGCATTTCGCACCCTCAAACGGCAGATGGAAAGGAAAGCCCTCTCGTTCACTGAACATCGCAGTGAACCTTATAATGCTCCATTTACAGAGTGGGAGCTCCTCAGTGTCCTTGCACATTGCCCTGACACAGCTCCTGGGCCAGCTTCTGTCTTTCCATCGCAATGGCGGGAGAGCACGCATCATTCCAGTGTTCAAACCTGGTAAGAACCTGCTTGATATGGATAGCTACTGGCCCATCAGCCTCACCAACGTTCTTTGTAAGGTATTAGAATGTGTGTAAGTCAGCAGTTGTGTTGGGTCCTGGAGTCACATGGCCTACTGGCTCCATGCCAGGGGGGTATCCACAAGGGATGCTCTACCATTGATAATCTAGTTTCCTTCAAGTCTGCCATCTGCACAGCCTTTTCTAGACGCCAACACCTGGTTGTCATCTTTTTTGATTTATGAAAAGCTTAGAACATGACCTGGTGACATCATATTCTTGCCACATTATATGAGTGCGGTCTCCAGGGCCTGCTCCCGATTTTTATCCAATATTTCCTATCGCTCCGTACTTTCCTTGTCATAGTTGGTGTCTCCCATTGTTCCCTCCATATCTAGGAGAGTGGGGTCCTGCAGGGCTCTGTATTGAGTATATCTCCATTTTTAGTGGCCATTAACGGTCTAGCAGCAGCAGCTGTCGGTCTCACCTTCTCTGTATGCAGACAACTTCTGCATTTCATACTGCTCCTCCAGTACTGGTGTTGCTGAGCAGCGCCTGCAGGGAGCCATCCACAAGTCACAGCCATGGGCTCTAGCCCACGGCTTGCAGTTTCCAGCTGCGAAGCCGTATGTCATGCACTTCTGTCGGTGTCGAACTGTTCATCCGGAACCAGAACTTTACCTTAATGACGATCCACTCACTGTAGTGGAAACATATTGATTCTTAGGACTGGTTTTCGATGTCCAGTTGACATGGCTTCCTCATCTTTGTCAGCTGAAGCAAAAGTGCTGGCAGCACCTCAGTGCCCTCCACTGCCTGAGCAATGCCAACTGGGGTGCAGATCGCTCTACACTGCTGCAGCTCTTCAGAGCCCTTTTCCAAAAACACCTTGCCTATGGGAGTCTGGTTTATGGTTCGGTGGTGCCTTCAGTATTGAATTTACTTGACACAGTGCACCACTGTGGCGTCCGACTGGCAACAGGTGCTTTTAGAAAGAGTCCAGAGACCAGTGTCCTGGTGGAGGCCGGAGTTCCTCCATTGGAGGTTAGGCGTGCACAACTGCTTGCCAGTTACATTGCGCACATTCATAGCTCTCCTGAGCATCTGAATTACTGTCTCCTTTTCCCATCCACAGCAGTTAATCTCCCGCATCGGAGGCCCAGGTCAGGGCTTAAGATCGCAGTTTGCATCCGATATCTTCTGTCTGTAGTGGAGTCCTTGCCTTTACCACCTGTATTTGATGTCCATTCACGTACACCTCCATGGTGAACACCTAGACCGAATCTTTGCCTGGACCTTTCACGTGGTCCTAAGCACTCAGTTGAACCTGCAGCTCTCTGCAATCATTTCCTGTTGATTCTTGACATTTTCTGGGACCATGAAGTGATTTACACTGATGGCTCGATGGCTGATGGTCACATTGGCTTCATGCATGTTCATGGAGAACATATTGAACAGCACTCCTTGCCAGATGGCTGCAGTATTTTCACTGCAGAGCTGGCGGCCATTTCTTGTGCTCTTGAGCACATTCGCTCATGCCCTGGCGAGTCGATTCTTTTCTGTACTGATTCCTTGAGCAGCCTACAAGCTATTTACAAGTGCTACCCCTGCCATCCTTTGGTAGCGACCATCCATGGTAGTGACCATCCATGGTAGCAACTTTTTGGGGTGGACATTTTAATGTGTTGCAGAATGGCTGGCTCATCCTCTTTTATTATTGTGATCAGTCAGCCCAGACCATCTGCTCTATGCTTTTAATACCTTCTTCTAAGTAGAAGCCTTGCTTGCATCAGGATAGAGGGACTGATGACCCTGTAGTTTGGTCCCTTTGTACCCCAGACCAAACAACTAATCTTTACAATGCTT
This sequence comes from Schistocerca americana, assembly GCF_021461395.2. Taxonomy (NCBI): domain Eukaryota; kingdom Metazoa; phylum Arthropoda; class Insecta; order Orthoptera; family Acrididae; genus Schistocerca; species Schistocerca americana. The sequence continues at coordinate 359,042,827 of NC_060123.1, forward strand.
ACCCTCCATACTTTCTTCTGTTACTAAACGGATGATTTCAGGATGTGTTCTGTGAACTGATCACTTCTCTTAGTTAAATTGTCCCACAAATTTCTTTTCTCCTGAGTTTGATTCAATACTTCATCATTTACTGCTAACAAAGACTTCTTCATTTGTTATTCAGTATACCCATCTAACCTTTTCAAAAGCATCTATCCTCTTCTTGTTTGAGTTATTTATCACCCACATTTTGCTTGTGTACAAGGCTGCTGTTGTGGTCTTCAGTCCGAGTATTGGTTTGATGCCTCTCTCCACGTTATTCTATACTGTAAGGGCTGCTCTCTTAATAATTACACATTTGAACTTGCTTACTGTATTCATCTATACCTCCCCTACAATTTTTACCACCTCTCTCCCCCTTCTCCCCCCCCCCCCCTCTCTCTCTCTGTCTGTCTGTCTCTCTCTCTCTCTCTCTCTCTCTCTCTCTCTCTCTCTCTCTCTCTCTCTCACACACACACACACACACACACACACACACACAAAACAACACATATTTTCCTTGATAACCAAACTGACTATTCCTTAATGCCTTTGGGATCTCCTATCTACCAGCCACTTCCTTTAGTCAAGTTGGGCCACAAATTTCTTCTCTCCCGAATTTGATTCACTAACTCTTCATTAATTTTTCAATCTAGCTTTGTAATCTTAAGCATGTTTCTGTATCACTTCATTTTGAAAGCTACACTTCTCCTCCTGGCTGAACTGAATATCATCCATGCTTTACCTTTGCACAAGGTTGCACTCCAGACATAATTTCAGAAAATACTTCCTAAATTTGAAATTTATTTTAGGTGTTAACAAATTTCTGTTTTTCATACATGCTTTTCTTCCTGTTGCCTGACTACTTTTTATATCCTCTCTATGTTGGCATCATCAATTATTTTGTTGTCCAAATAGCTAAACTCCTTTACTACTTTTAATGTCTCATTTGCTGATCTAATTCCCTCAGCATCACTTGATTTAATTCAACTACATTCCATTACCCTGATTTTACTTTTGTTGATGTTCAGCTTATAATCTCATTTCAAGTGACTTATGATTCATTCATTTCATAACATACATATGTTAATATTTGATTAGAGTGCAGGAGATGCATCAAAATATGGTTAATACAATTTCACTAACATAAAACTATAGTTAATAAGATGTAGTAGTATTGAAACATTAATGTAAATTTTTTTAGAAGAGATATCTTTACATACCAAAACAATTGATAATTACATCCTGCTCAAATATTCAGTTCATCTTTTGTGAACTCCCTCCTCAGGGGATACCGCCTAAATGTAGCACTGTTCATGTGGGCGAGCAGGTTTGTGTGCTCTGGATCTGAAGGGCTATGGTGGCGGTACCTCTGCTACCAGAAGGGTCACCCAAGCTGGACAGGCCAAAGGGGAGGAGCCAGACAAAGTGTGTTCCACAACAGCCTATCACTCCCCCTTTCCTTTCCCTAACCTGTCCTCACCATGTCCTTTCCCTGTCATTTCCTGTGATATGTTTAAGACCTCAGCAGCAGCGACAGTGAAGAAAGAGTCTTTCAGAATGGTGAAGCTGATGGAAGAGGCACCTGTTCTTGTTGGGTACAAAAAGAGTACAAGTAGTGACTGTACTCCAGAGGTGTGGCTACAGACAGCATCTGACTCATAGTGTGTGGCTGATTTTAGGCTGGGCATCCTTCTGCCTATGTGGAAAGTAACGGGAAACTACCGCATTACATTCCCAAGCAGTACATGGTATGTCTGTCCATGTGAAAAATTTCAGAGTTAAAGCTTCCCCTCATTTGGATCTCCAGGAGGGGAACACATTGAGAGTAGACATATTTGAAAGGAAGAAAGGGGCAGTGAATGAAGGAAAGATAAGGATTGGAACATGGAATGTGAGGACACTACTGCAAGAAGGAAAGCTAGAGAATGCAAAACAGGAGATGAAAAGCAACAGATTAGATGCCCTCGGTTTGTGTGAAATGAGATGGGGAAAGAATGGTGTGATATAAAGTGGAGATTATAAGCTCTTTTATTCAGGGGAAATCAAGAGTGGTGAAAATGGAGTAGGAATGTTGTTAGGACAAAAGCTGAAAAATGAGTTAAAGAAGGTTCAATATATTGACGGAAGACTGATGATGAAATGACTGAAGGGTATTTCAAAAGATTTGGTGTTAATACAGGTAATATGCCAATCAGCCAGCATAGAGATGAGGAAGTGGAAGAATATTATGAGAAAATACAAGAACTCATCGAGAAAGAAAACAGAAGTACCTGCATTATCATCTTGGGGGACTGGAATGGAAGTGTTGGGTGAAGGAAGAGATGAAGATACAGTAGGAAAATTTGGGTTAGGAATAAGGAATGAGAGAGGTGAATGACTAATTAGTTTCTGTAAAGAAAATTCATTAGCAGTGGGTAATACATTGTTTGAACACCACAAAAGGAGACATTACACATGGATGTCAAATTTGAATATGGAAAGATATCAGTTGGACTACAACCTGATACAAAAAAGGTTTAGGAACTTTTTGAAGAATGTCAAAGCTTTATCCAGGAGCAGATATAAATTCAAGCCACAACCTAGTAGTGGGAGAAATACAAGTGAAGTTGAAAAAAGCCTGGAGAAGTAAAGCAAAAGAAAGACTAAACATAGACAGACTCAAAGGGGTAGGAAAGGCATCATATTTGGAAAACAGATTTATGGAAAAATGGGAAAGAGGTAGTGTTCATGAAAGCGTTAATGACAAATGGATAAAAATCAGCAAAGGACTCATGGACTCTGCCAAATTAGTACTAGGATTTAGAGTATCCCAAAGTGCCAGGAAATAATGGATAACAGAAAACATGTTGAAAAAGATGGAATAGTGGAGAAAGTGGAAAAATGTAGAATGTGGAGAAGTCAAAAAGAGGTACAGGAAACTGAATAATGAATTAAGAAGAGAAACTGAAGAAGCAAGGGGAAAATGGATGAAACAGAAATGCAACGAAACAGAGTGGAGAAAGAGGGAAAGTAGGAAATGATGTATAGACTGGCTAGTGAGATAGTTTTTGAATGTAAAAGAAAGAGGAATAACATGGAAATATAAAGACCGGATGGACCTTCAGTCTAATTTCTCATGCAGCTAAAGTCTTGCTGACAGTGTTGAATAGAAGGCTATATGGCAAGCTGGATAGAGGGATTGCAGAGGAGCAGTTCAGATTTAGAAGAGGAAAAGGAACAAGAGATGCTATTGGCCTCTTAAGAACTATAGGGAAAGATATATGGAAAAGGGTAGAGAAATCTTTGCTGTTTTTATAGCTTTAGATAAGGCTTTTGACAGAGTTCAGTGGAACAAACTGATGGATATTTTGAACAGGAAAGGAGTAGATTGGAAAGAGAGACGACTGCTACAGAATCTATATTGACACCAGAAAGTAAGGATAAGGAATGGAAATGAAATGTCAGAAGGAAGCAACACTGGATGAGGTGTTAGACAAGGTTGTTGCCTTTCCCCACTGTTGCTTAATGCATACCTTGAGGAGATTATTGCAAAAGGCTTAAATGGGAAAAGAGAAATATGTATTGGTGGGAAGAGAATAGAATGTATAAGATTTGTTGACAACATGGTATTAGTAGCAGAAAGTGAGTGGACAGTGAATAACGTGCTGAAAGATCTGAATGAAGCTTGTGTGGAATATCAGATGCAAATAAACACAGCAAAAACAAAGAGTGTGGTCATCAAACTGTCCAATCTACCCTTAGCCAAGTAAGTGCATTTAAATATCTTGGCAGCACAATAACTGAAGCCCTGAGATATCACCAGGAGGTGAAAACTCGAATTGCCATTGCGAAGGAAGCATTCATCAGAAATAGGAGACTCGTATGTGGCAAATTAGATAAAGATCTAAGGAAAAGGCGTGGCAAATGTTTTGTCTGGAGTGTGGCAATATATGCGGCAGAAACATGGACACTGAGACAAGGGAATGAAAAAAGGTTAGAAGCATTTGAGATGTGGATGTGGAGTAGAGTGGAGAGAATAAGCTGGTTGGAATGAGTGAGTAAAGAAAGAGTATTGGAAAGGGTTGGTGAGAGAAGATGTCTGTTAAAGGTTGTAAGAGAAAGGGAAAAGAACTGGTTGGGACATTCATTGAGAAGGGAGTGCTTGCTAGCAGATGCTTTGAAAGGATTGGTTTATGGGAGAAGACTGAGAGGAAGAAGGAGATACAAGATGATAGATGACATAAAGGGAGGAGGAAATGATGCAGACCTGAAGAGGATGGCAGAAGACTGGACAGCCTGGAGAATTACCATGTGAAAACCTGCCGTTTGGCAGAACACTGATGATGATGATTCGTGAAATCTTCAGCCAAGTAGTAACAATCCCAAAGCAGAGAACTATGTAGCTTTGTTCTCAGTGAATCTATTTTCATATCCAGAATGTTCATGGCTTTTAGTTTGTTGTAAATTTATGTTCCCATGTACTGGGGAGTCTGAGCATACAAGTTTAAACAGACAGCAGGGAGCATAAAATTTTCTTTATTTGTTGTACTGTAAGTGTGAGCAGTGCCATTCTTTTTGCATAATTATAAATCGCGATGTAAAAAAATGATAATATCATAGATGTATGGGGAGGGTATTGTTAATAATTTGAGATTTTTAAATAATGGGTGACATGATTTCCTTGGTTGCATGGCACAGATGTTTCTAATAATTCTTTTCTTTAATTTCCATTGCATTAAGTTGCTTGAATTTCAACAGAAAAACAATAGCATGCATAAAGCTGACTGGAAGTAGGTGTGGTAAGCAATTTTCCTTATGCCCATGTCAGTGGCATTTGCTAACATTTGCATTGCAAATGCAAAGCTACACAGTTTGTTTGCTAGATGTTCCACATGTTTGCTCCAATCTAAATTCTTACCTAGGTTCAATCCTGAAAATTTCACAGAATCCATTTCTTCTAGATTTAGATTTTTAAGGTTTATTTTAATTTCCTCGGATGTTCACTGTTTTGTTCTGGACTTGATCATACAGGTTTTTGGAATGTTCAGGGTTAATCCATTGAGATGAAACCATGTTTCTGAGCGATCTATTGTACTGATGATGCAGGCAGGGATAGTTTCTGGCTCATGCTCCTCAACTAATACAGATGTGTCATTTGCAAATAAACTGATGGATCATTGATATTGATGTAGCATATAAATAAAATAGTTCCTACAGTAGAGCCTTGAGGTACACGTTGTGTTACTGTGTTCTATTTGAAGAATAGTTTGCTGAATTTGTACAACCACTCTTTGTTTCCTATTGCACAGGTGTGAAGTAAACCAATGTAGAACACTATGCTTATTTCCATACCTGTCAAGATTATGGATAAGAAGTGCATGATTTACTGAGTCACAGGCTTTTTTGAGCTCACAAAAGATACCAACAACTTTATATTTGTTGTCTAATGAAGTGCTAATTTTGTTGATAAACTTATTAATTACATTTACAGTGCTTTTTTTCTGTGCAGGAATCCAAATTAATTTTTCAAAATAATCTAATATTTTTCAATAAAATTTTGAATCTGGATGGCAACATCTTTTTTGATTTCTTTTGACAGAACTGGAAAAAGAGATATGGGACAATAATTTCCCATATCCTCTCTTGACCGTCTTTTGACAGCGATTTTACTTTTGTATACTTTAGAACCCCTGTAAAATATCCTTGTTAAAAATATTTGTTTGTTATAACATATATAGTGGGTGTCCTTTTATTTTATGCACAAATTTGAGAAATTAAGTGGATGTGTTAATATAACATTTTCAACCTTTATTGATAACACTGTTTCAAATTTTATGAAGCTCAAACATTTGATCTAGTCAAAGTGTTATACTTTGTTGTCATAATATGCAACATTGACATCTGATTTCGCTACCTTAATGAAGAATCCATTGAATCAATCTGAAATTTGAGCTTGTTTTTCAGTAAAGTCATCTTTAAGCTTTATTTTAAAAATTCCATGACTAGAGGCTTTAATACTTAATTCAGATTTTACAACTCACCATATTGTCTTTGATTTATTCTCCGTCTTAAAATTAAACTATTATTGGCATTACTTTGCTGCCTTCACAACTTTCTGAAATGTAATTTGTATTGCCTAACATATTCACCAAAGTCTGTATTTGTATTATGTCTTAGTTCATTATGTACCTGTCTTTCCCTTAGCACTAGAGATTTTTATATATTTAGTGATCCAGTTGAGTTTTTTGTTGCTCTATTAAAATAAGTTGTAGGTAGAAATGTTTCACTGAAAACATTTAAAAAACTAATTAAGAATTCTTCAAAATTTGCACTGCCTGAAATATTTTGGTAGGAGTGCCATTCTGTTTGAATGAGCCTGTCATGAAATGAAATCATGTTTTCCTGATTAAAGTTCCTTTCTATGCAGACTTTTTTTTTACAAAGGACTTCCTTAATTTGATCTCAGCTCAATAAAATGCTGAATGATCAGTATCTAGCAATTACTCCATAGCCATTTTGCATTTTCTGTTTGTTTTTTTAGATCTCTGTTTTCCCTTTTGATTGCTTCATTTGCTGCATGTTTTTTTTTTTTTTTTTTTTTCATTTCGTCCAGAAATCATCTCCTTAACTTCATACCTTCTTGCAGTTTCTTCAGATTTAATCTGGAATGTAGTAAAAAAAGAAATAGGCCCAAGCAAAAATGTTAGAAATCCAGATGACTTTGTTTTAAAAGATGATCAAGGTGTGCTAGTCAGAAATCTTACTTTAGCAAATTACATTAATGACTACTTCATAAATAGTCCAATCAATCTGAGTAAAAATTGTTCTAAGATTAGTAGAACATCAATCCCAGAAGAACAAAGCGTTAATTCATTATTGCTACCTCCCACGAACAAATTGGAAGTTAATCGAATAATAAAAACAGTGAAGAATAAAATGTCCTCAGGGATTGATGAGATACCTTGCTCAGTCATGATGAGATGTGCTAGTGTCATATCAGACTCACTCTCACACATCATAAACATATCATTTTCAGAAGGTGTCTTTCCACAACGATTAAAAATTGCAAAAGTAAAACCATTGTATAAAAAGGGCAATATACATGAAGTGGGAAACTATAGACCAATAGCTTTATTATCGGTATTTTCAAAAGTAATAGAGACAGTCATGAAAAACAGAATTACAAATTACCTCGAGAAATTCAATCTATTGTCTGTAAACCAACACGGCTTTCACAAAGGAATGAGAACAGAGTCATCCATCACCCAATTCGTTGAAAATATTGTAACGGGGCTAGATAAGAACAACAGTACAATAGGAATAAATTTGGACCTCTCAAAGGCATTTGATACTGTCCAACATGATATCCTGCTAGACAAATTAGAATATGTCGGTATACGAGGAGTAGCTGAAAAGTGGTTTCAGTCATATCTCCATAATAGGAAACAGGTAGTAGAAATTGCAACAACAAACAGTAAAACAAATTAACCATAAATATCTCTAAAACTAATTATATCCATTACAGGAAAGCAAAGTCACACTCTGATCTAGATCTCAGAATACAAAATAAAGAAATTGTGAGAGTTGCTACCACAAAATTCTTAGGTGTACATATAGATGAAAATTTAGACTGGAAATCCCATATCCTGTATCTCTCGCATAAATTAAGCTCTGCTTGCTTTGCTTTACGCGTTATTAGCTTTGTATGTAGTAGGGAATGTAGCAGAGCTGTTTACTTTGCTTATATACATTCTGCTATTACCTATGGCCTCATCTTCTGGAGTCATAGTAAGAAAAATCTCAAAACCATCTTCACTCTACAAAAACGAGCTGTTAGAATAATTACCAACACTTCAAGGCTAACTCCTTCAAAGCAAGTATTTAAACAGCTGAATATTCTACCCCTACCGTGCCTCTATATACATAAAAGTGTAATTAATGTAAAACGAAACATTAACAATTTCCAATCCAACTCAGATCTACATACTTACAACACAAGAAAGTGCAATGACATTCATATAAAAAGAGTTAACAAGGCTTTGGCGCAGAAACAAACAAACATACAAGGAAGCAGATTGTATAACAAACTACCGGTAAAGATAAAAGAAATAAAAAAATTGTCTTCATTTAAAGAAGCAGTATTCAAATTTTTAATGACCAACTGCTATTATAGTGTTAAAGAATACCTGGAATAGCTTCATACTAAACAATTATATTTATGTACTCTGTGCCAATAGTAATTTTTATCTGGCTGTTGCTATGATCTAAATAAATAATATGTACAAAAGTGCTAGAATTGTATATGTTATATCTAAATATCAACTGTGTATTCCATGTAAAAAGTCTTTCTCATACATCAATGTAAATAATCAAAGTTGTACATGCTATTTCAATGTGGTCTGATGTTATGTAGTCTACTATGCACATCTGTATTTTGTATAGTATTGTTCACCCTATATGTGTGTGTGTGTGTGTGTGTGTGTGTGTGTGTGTGTGTGTGTGTGTGTGTGTGTGTGTGTATATATATATATATATATATATATATATATATATATATACTATGTATTTTTTGACGAAATTCATGCAATGTAAATTGTCTCTGGGTGAATAAACTACTTCTACTACTACTACTACTTTTGTAACCAGCAAATTATTATAGAATCCACATCTGATAGTGAAAACTTCTTACAGTTTAAAATATAGGTTTGAAACCACTGTATGAAACTTTTGATTGTCGCCAGGTCTCTTTCATATATACAGCCTTCTTTCATGATTCTTAAACCAAATGTTATCAACAATTTAATTTTACTGTGTGAAAAATTGTACCAGGCAGTTTCCTATTTCATTCCTTTGCTAGAGCGCATGCTTCCCTACTATATTTCCCTCTCCTCCTCTTCCTACTATCAAATTCCAGTCACATATAACAGTTAAATTTTTGTCTGCTTTAACTATTTGAATAATTTCTTTCATATCATCCTTACAGTCTTTCAATCTCTTCTCCATCTGCGGAGTTAGCTGGCATATAAACTTCTGCTGTTGTGGTGGCTGTTAGCTTCTTGTCTGTTTTGTCTATGACAATTTGATCTCTATGCTGTCCAAAAAAGCTTATCCACATCGCTATTTTCTTATTCATTATTAAGTATAGTCCTGCTTTACCCCTGTTTGATGTTCTGTTGATAACCCTATTCCAACCTGACCAGAAATCCTGTTCTTTCTGCCACCACTCTTCACTAAATTGCAATCTGTCTCAATCAACCTACCGTATTCACTCGAATCTAAGCCGCACTTTTTTTCCGGTTTTTCTAATCTAAAAAACCGCCTGCGGCTTAGAATCGAGTGCAAAGTACTGAAAAATGCCGCCACAACTAACTTCTGCCGTCGAATATATGTAGCGCTACATAGGCATGCTTTGCAGACACAAAGATAAATACTGGCGCCAAAACCACTGCATCAGTAAATAAATTTAAAAAAAAGTGGAAGACGAGCTTTTTCCTCCGCCCCGAGTTTCGACCACTGCATTTTCATACATTATCCAACAAAGTAAATACAAATTTCGTATTGTTCAGCTTCGAATATAGCAGCATTTCAATGTACTACGAAAATTCGACTGGCAAGACTGTTTGGGATGTTTGTCAATATCGGAAACTACGTTCTGAGTTTTTTCCTACCTGTGAGATGAGATGGTTGCTAATAAGAACTTTTATGAATTGTGACTCACATGCAGTATTCTCTTCACCATAAGAATAATACGAATATAATCATTTTGTCATGTATTCTTTCGTGTTTACAGCTATCTCATTTAAATCCTGTCTGCCTAATAAACTACGAAAATAAAATGAGACAACAGCAAACGCGGAAGAATACACATATCACGTCATGTTTATAATCGTATTATTCTTATGCCTAATAGTGATACAGTCAGAAATGAAGCACGGCAATTTATTAGATTTTTAAATCTAAGATGACTAATTTATGTGCAGAATGTAATGTACTAAAGAGCCGTCTGCAAAGATTTTCAAACGGAGAAAAATTTTCGCTAAACTCTCGTTCAGAACATCGTCTATCATACGCAGTCTATTATTCGGTTCTTGTTGATCATTATCAAAGAAAGCAGCAGTGTAAGTAACAACAAATAGCAGTCTCTTGCCATTGTTTCGCTACTGAGACAATTCCTCTTTTTTAAACAAAAAAAAAAAAAAAACCAAAAAAAATATAAGCGGCGGTACTGGCACAAAAGCAAGCCATGCGGCGAGCGGCGACAGGCCGTAAACACTCATTATCAGAAAGCGACAAACAATGCATGACGCAATACAGTAATGCATTTTCAGCTAAGAATGACGTAAACACCTATAACAAAGAGAACGGCACTTATCAGATCAAAGAAAAATAAGCAATCAATTCAAACCAGACGAAGCACGTGAAAAAGGAAAGGTACCTGTATAAATACGGGCGGAGCGCCTGTAAAGCTTAACTGCTAAGCTTATGACTCAAACCAAACTACTGTAGCTGTATCGTCATTCATTCGACCTAAATTGTGTCTCATATTATAATGGACAACTTTGTTTCGATTTGGAGGTGCGGCCTAAAATTTCTCTCCCCTTGAATTTCGAGTCTCAAATTTCGGGTGCGGCTTAGATTCGGGAAAAATTTTTTCCTTGATTTCGAGTCACATTTTTCAGGTGCGGCTTAGATTCGAGTGCGGCTTAGATTCGAGTAAATACGGTATCTGTTTTCCCTTTCTAAATTCTCTAACATACCTGTCTAATTAAGGGATCTAACATTCCATGCTGCAAAACATGATTACCAATTTTGTTTTTCCTGTTGATGATGTCCTACTAAGTAGTCTCCACCCTGAGATCCAACTGGAGGACTATTTTACCTCGGAAATATTTTACCCAAGAGGATGCCATCATCAGTAAGCCACACAGTAGAGCATGTCCTGAGAAACTACGTTGATTAATTTTCATTTTATAACTTCATTTCAGGACACCATCCATTATGTTTAACTGCTTTTCGAAGTCCTTTGCCATCTTTGAAAGAATTATGGTTTCACTAGGAACCCTCAAACTTTTAAGTACTTTTCCATGACCTGAAACCTCTTTAAAATTTCTCCTTAGTTTTCTTTACTGCTTGCTCAATGTAGAGATTGAATAAAGTCAGAGATAGACTACAACTACAAATTTTATGGATTAAGTTTTGGAAATTTTTGAACAGACCTCATATGTCTCATTCGGTTCTCACCTACTGCTTCCCCTCCATACCCTTCAGCTCATAAAACTGCAACCTGGTTTCTATGTAAGTTGTAAATAGCCTTTTGCTCCCTGTAGTTTATCCCTGATACGTTCAGAATTTCAAAAAGAGAATTCCATTCTACTTTGTTATATGTTTCTGTGAACCTACAAATTCTATAAATGTAGGTTCACCTTTATACAGTCTACCTTTCAAAATAAGTCATAGACTCAATATTGCATTAATGTGTTCCTACATTTCTCCAGAAACCACACTGATCTTCCCTGAGGTCCGCTTCTATCATTTTTCCATGGTTCTGTAAATAACTCATGTCAGTATTTTGCAACCATGACTTTGAAACTGAAAATTTGGTAATACCCATATCTGTCAAAATCTGCCTTATTTTGTATTGGAATTATTACATTCTTCTTGAAGAGTGAGGGTATGTTGCCACTCTCACGTACCTTGCACATCAGGTGGAGTAGGTTCATCATGGATGGCTCTCCTAATTATCTAAATAATTCAGGGGTAATATCATCTACTCCAGGTGCTATTTCATAACTTAGGTTTTTCAGTGCTCTGTGAAGTTTTTCTCGCAATATTTTATCTCCTTTCTTGCTGTCCGTGCAACTGCTTCTCTTTCCTCCAAATGTCTCTTCAGTTTTCCTGCAGGCAGCATGTGTCTTTTCCATATTAATGTATGCATCTACATTATATCTAAAAACAAAGATGATGTGACTTACCAAATGAAAGCGGTGGCAGGTCGATAGACACACAAACAAACATGAACATACACACAAAATTCAAGCTTTCGCAACAAACTGTTGCCTCATCAGGAGAGAGGGAAGGAGAGGGAAAGATGAAAGGATGTGGGTTTTAAGGGAGAGGGTAAGGAGTAATTCCAATCCCGGGAGCGGAAAGACTTACCTTAGGGGGAAAAAAGAACAGGTATACACTCGCACACACACACACACACACACACACACACACACACACACACACACACACATATCCATCCGCACATATGTCTGCTTATGTCTGTGTATGTGCGGATGGATATGTGTGTGTATGCGAGTGTACACCTGTCCTTTTTTCCCCCTAAGGTAAGTCTTTCCGCTCCCGGGATTGGAATGACTCCTTACCCTCTCCCTTAAAACCCACATCCTTTCGTCTTTCCCTCTCCTTCCCTCCTTCCTGATGAGGCAACAGTTTGTTGCGAAAGCTTGAATTTTGTGTGTATGTTTGTGTTTGTTTGTGTGTCTATCGACCTGCCAGCACTTTCGTTTGGTAAGTCACATCATCTTTGTTTTTAAATATATTTTTCCCACGTGGAATGTTTCCCTCTATTATATTAATATGCATCTACATTGTTGCATTTGTGCTTTATTCGTTCCTGCCTGACAGTTTTACACCTTCTGCCAATCTCAGTTTTAGATGTATGTATTTCCTTTTGACTCCTTTTATCAGTTAAATTCAGCATTCATGTTCATCCAAGGGTTTCTTCTGCGACCTTTTTTTTCCCAATGATTCTACATACAGTTATCCAAAGAGGACATCTAACTCTGAGACTGATCTCCAACAAATTAATGATGCTATTCCATTTGATAATGATGTATTAAATATTTTTTCCTTCCTGGACTTAGAGTAGACACCTGTGACATCCTAGAAAGTGTCAAAACTATGTAATGTTTTTTTTTTTTTTTTTTTTAATGTCATTTGAAGGCATCAGACTGGCTAAGGAGCACTGCAGCTCTCATATCTGCCTGAAGGGCATCTTTACTCTTGAGTCAAGTGTTGTTGGTTATAGCTATCTTTTTTACTTCCATTGCTTTATGCAGCTTTCCTTCTCCTGTCTTACATTTCAGTTCAGGAATCCTATAAAAATGTTCAATGTTCTTGATATACATTCTTGTAATTATCAGTACAGTTACACTCTGATTGTATTTGTGGCTAATAATAAAAGTTAACTAAAAAAAACTGAAATTTACTCTTTGACAGTAGTATCCATGAAAGTAATTTCTAAATCAGCAGAAATCCATGAAAAAAATGAAAGCATGTATGTAAGGAGAAATCACAACTCTCCGAAAGAAATAAGTTAATGAGTAGCAGATGAAAACATATAACATGTTGATGAATGCTGAACCCCCCCCTCCTCACCCTGCCCCCCCTCCCCCCACACACACACACTTATTACTAATTCTACTACTTTAGTCACCCAGCACACCTACACATCTAAGAATAGTTGCACCTGAAGAGTGAGACAGGCTTGAACAACAGTGTCTCAGTCACCTAGTGAACAGCCTGCCAAGGAGGGCCCACACATGTTAATACTGCATGGAGTAGAGCAACATTATATTGAATTTTTCCCATATGCAGAATATGATTTAATGGGTGTGTGAAGAAGCAGACTTCTGAACATACTGCTTTTATGTTGATTGCTGTTTGAGTGTCATGAGGCTTATTCTTTCATTCCTTGGCCTTTTTAGTTTAAGCCAACACATTTTTGCAGATAAGGAATTTTTTTAGCAGATTATGTTCAAAAAGTAATAACTTCTTTCAGCACCATGACAACAAGTAAATAGGCTGCTATTCTTATAGTATTTTATTGTTGCTACTTGCTGTTCTTTGGTCAGTATTAGTACAAAGATGCAAGTATTATCCATGTATTCTGTTTTTATTTGTCATTTTAGCTTGCATGACTACAAATAAATCATAACTGGTAAGCAGCAGTTAATTGTTAATATGTTGTTGTTGTTATTGTGGTCTTCAGTCCTGAGACTGGTTTGATGCAGCTCTCCATGTTACTCTGTCCTGTGCAAGCTTCTTCATCTCCCAGTACCTACTGCAACCTAAATCCTTCTGAATCTGCATAGTGTATTCATCTCTTGGTCTCCCTCTACGATTTTTACCTCCACGCTGCCCTCCAATACTAAATTGGTGATCCCTTGATGCCTCAGAACATGTCCTACCTACCGATACCTTCTTCTAGCCAAGTTGTGCCACAAACTTCTCTTCTCCCCAATTCTATTCAATTCCTCTTCATTAGTTATGTGCATGGCTACACTCCATACAAATATTTTCAGAAACGACTTCCTGACACTTAAATCTATACTCGACGTTAACAAATTTCTCTTCTTCAGAAACGCTTTCCTTGCCATTGCCAGTCTACATTTTATATCCTCTCTACTTCGACCATCTTCAGTTATTTTGCTCCCCAAATAGCAAAACTCCTTTACTACTTTAAGTGTCTCATTTTCTAATCTACTTCCCTCAGCATCACCCGATTTAATTTGACTACATTCCATTATCCTCGTTTTGCTTTTGTTGATGTTCATCTTATATCTTCCTTTCAAGACACTATCCGTTTCGTTCAACTGCTCTTCCAAGTACTTTGCTATTGCTGACAGAATTACAATGTCATCGGCGAACCTCAAAGTTTTTATTTCTTCTCCATGGATTTTAATTCCTACTGCGAATTTTTATTTTGTTTCCTTTACTGCTTGTTCAATATACAGATTGAATAACATCGGGGAGAGGCTACAACCCTGTCTCACTCCCTTCCCAACCACTGCTTCCCTTTCATGTCCCTCGACTCTTATAACTGCTATCTGGTTTCTGTACAAATTGTAAATAGCCTTTCGCTCCCTGTATTTTACCCCTGCCACCTTTAGAATGTGAAAGAGGGTATTCCAGTCAATATTGTCAAAAGCATTCTCTAAGTCTACAAATGCTAGAAACGTAGGTTTGCCTTTCCTTAATCTTTCTTCTAAGATAAGTTGTAGGATCAGTATTGCCTCACATGTTCCAATATTTTTGCGGAATCTAAACTATTTTCCATGAGGTCGGCTTCTACCAGTTTTTCCATTCGTCTGTAAAGAATTCTTGTTATTTTGCAGCTGTGACTTATTAAACTGATAGTTCGATAAGTTTCACACCTGGCAGTACCTGCTTTCTTTGGGATTGGAATTATTATATTCTTCTTGAAGTCTGAGGGTATTTCGCCTGTCTCATACATCTTGCTCACCAGATGGTATAGTTTTGTCAGGACTGGCTCTCCCAAGGCTGTCAGTAGTTCAAATGGAATGTTGTCTGCTCCCGGAGCCTTGTTTCTACTCAGGTCTTTCAGTGCTCTGTCAAACTCTTCACGCAGTATCATGCCTCCCATTTCATCTTCATCTACATCCTTTTCCATTTCCATAATATTGTCCTCAAGTACATCGTCCTTGTATAGACCCTCTATATACTCCTTCCACCTTTCTGCTTCCCCTTCTTTGCCTAGAACTGGGTTTCCATCTGAGCTCTTCATATTCATACAAGCGGTTCTCTTTTCTCCAAAGTTCTCTTTAATTTTCCTGTAGGCAGTATCTATCTTACCCCTAGTGAGATAAGCCTCTACAACCTTACCTTTGTCCTCCAGCCATCCTTGCTTAACCATTTTACACTTCCTGTCGATCTCATTTTTGAGACGTTTGTATTGCTTTTTGCCTGCTTCATTTACTGCATTTTTATATTTTCTCCTTTCATCAATTAAATTTAATATTTCTTCTTTTACCCAAGGATTTTACTAGCCCTTTTCTTTTTACCTACTTGATCCTCTGCTGCCTTCAATACTTCATCCCTCAAAGCTACCCATTCTTCTACTGTGTTTCTTTCCCCCATTCCTGTCAATTGTTCCCTTATGCTCTTCCTGAAACTCTCTACAACCTCTGGTTTAGTCAGTTTATCCAGTTCCCATCTCCTTATATTCCCACCTTTTTGCAGTTTCTTCGGTTTTAATCTACAGTTCATAACCAATAGAGTGTGGTCAGAGTCCACATCTGCCCCCAGAAGTGTCTTACAAATTAAAACCTGTTTCCTAAATCGCCGTCTTACTGTTATATTGTTAATTGTTAATACAGTGTATGAAATTAGTTTCTGATAGCCAGTTTTCTTTGAATGTTTTCCCTGACTCTTTCCACAACTTTGAAGGTTCTCTTTCGTGATGTAGTCTACATTACATGATAAACCAGATATTGCATGACTGAATGAGTGAAGAATGAATGAATGAGTGGAGAAGTCAGTTGCTGTTTATTACTACTATAGTGACTTATTTTATTAATTTTGTTAGAACTGTCAGTTATGGCCTATATATTTGATGTCCAGATATTATGTTTTGTTTATTTGTGATATTGTTAGAATGTTATTCACCAGTCCCAGATTATTCTTATTACTGCCCTGTATAAGGTAAAGATACTGAATAATTTGATACAGATAGCTGACTTTTTTTTTAAAAAAATGTGGAACTATTTTCGCATTTGGCCTATGTGTTGGAAAACTGATAAAGCTTTCATGCAATTATTTATTTATGTTAATTTTATTGTCTCTCTATGTTTAAGTCAATGGATTTAGAATCTCTGTGTATGCTGTTAGGACCTAATGAATAAATCACCTGTTGTTCCCATCTTCTGTAGGCCTCTGATGATGTACATAATGCCAAACAACCAATCCTTTATTAACATATATTTTATGCTACTATATGATCGTTGTTACAAAGTAAATATTTTCATTATTTCAGGTGCTAATTTTGTTCTGTGAATTTGTTAGGGCCAAGCACCTGATACAGAAATTGGCCGTGTTTATGTATATGATCTGGATGATTGGGATTTACCAGACAAAACATTTCATTGGGAAACTACAGAGTACCCATTGTTTCAGCTGAACCCAAGCACAGGAATGATAACAATGCGAGAAGGAACACCTAATGGCAGGTGAGTTTCATTTACTAATAATAGTATTGCTGGTCTTATTTATTCTATTTATTTCTACATGAAAATGTATAAAGAAAAGGAACTCAGCTGTGCAATTCCAATTAAATGAAGACAGAACAAATTGCTACTTATTAGTAGATAGCAAACAAGCATTGAAGAAGGAATGTCTGGTCCACACATTCTTCAGGAGGCGATTTCCAAATATTGCTGAGAGACACAGATAGAAACAGAAAAAGCTTAACTTAGCTTTGATCCTTCTTCACAAAGGAAAGAGGAATAGGCTATGAATATGTAAAATGAGGGGCAGGTGACTTGGACTCCATATTGAGAAGAACTTACCAGTTGTGGGAAAAGACATTCAGTTCTGTTTAGCTAAAGTTAAAACCTAGTACCTGATATAGTATGTGTGTATGAGAGTGATAGTATGTATTAGAGGGATAGTACTACAGAGCAATTAGAGAAGATGCATATTGCCTATGAAGAATTAATCATAAAGGTAGACAGAATCTCAATTTATAACAACTACTTGAAAAGACAAAAATACTATTGTATGTGGGACAAATGTAAGAATGAACAATAAGATAAAAGTGTATCTCTCACATCTTCCTTCATCCTATTCTTTTCCTTGATTCCCAGGTCAAATTTACTCACTGGGTGTCTCTAATAACAGTTGTCTGTCCCCCTTCCTCTGCTGTTTCAGTTGATATTTGCAGATTAGTATTTCTGATATGTTGTTAAAGTGGTCACAAACAAATGCTACCAATCAAATGTTTTGTTCAATGTCCAGCACTGATAAAAACATGGGTTTGTTTCTTATTACAAACAAAATGATTTTTTAATGAAATTTAATGTGCCTGTTTCACAGAAAAGTCCCAGATTAGTCTAGGTCAGTATTCACTTTCATTAAATGTGTGAACTTTATCCAGTTGCTTCTGGAGTACTGGTTATTCCTCATGTTTTATTGTCACTGTTACCACATCATTAAACCCGACTTCCTGTAAAACTAATCTGCAGCTTCTCTATTGAATAAGCACATAAAATTCCATAATTGTTTACAAGATACTTTATAATCTTGCCAGTCATGCCTTGATAAATGAAGAACTGTTATAGCTGTTAAATGATCCTTTATTAAAACAGCCGGTTTCATAACTTACAGCTGCATTCTTAGGTATATATAATCAGTTTGTATAAAACCAAGATCATAATTTAATCCTGGCCTGAATTTTATATGAACTGATTATGCATACCTGAGGGTGTACTAAAAGCTGTGAAACCAGTCGGATTAATAAAGGATCATTCAGCAGCTGTTGCGCTGCTTCATACATCAAAATCACAATTGACTGTAGCAAAGAAATCAGTGGTTTCTATCAATATAGGGCTTCACATGAAACTTATGATAAGCAGTATTTTTTTGGGCTCACTGCATTGACACACTGCAAAAAATTAAACTGCAAATATTTATCAAAACATCTGAGAAAATTCGCTGGTTATGAGAGATGTTTGGTTTATTTATTTATTTTCATCCTTTTCACATTCACTGCTGGAAAAAATGCTTCCTCTGGACTTCAGTTACATGCATCTGTATTACTCCTGTATGTTATTTAATGATATCCACTCTTCTTCCATTAAATTGTAATTCCACTCTCTTAGTTCACCTCCATTAGTTGAGTGGTCAGCATGGCGGGATGCCACGCCAAGGAGCCTGAGTTAGATTCACGGCGTGGGCATGAGATTTTCTCCTCTCAGGGACTGGATGTTGTGTTGTCCTTATCATTATATCATCCCCATCTCTGACGTGCAAGTCGCCCAATGTGGCGTCAAATGCAATAAGTACTTGCCCTCGACGGCCGAACTTCCCCAAGTGGGGGACTCCTGGCCCACAATGCCATATACTCATTTCCATTATTTCCATTTTCTTAGAATCTAGCACAGAACTTCCTTTTTCAGTCTATGTACAATATAACTGAAGTACTCGTCGAACAATAAACCTCTGAGAATCATTTTGTGCAACAGCATATAATATCTCTTTTCTAAAAAAGTATACTTTGTGTAAAAAATTATGTTAAGATTGCAAACAAAGAATCAGTGTTCATATTTGTATTATATGTGTAACAAAAGAAAGCACAGTCTTCAAATTTTTTAGAGAGCAGGTAGGAAAACCTTGTCTGTTTGCACTTGCCTTTCCACTTTCAATCTCCATAATGTAAGCATCGTGGGTTGTAGTTGTAGTGAGTTCACAATATACCAATTTATTTTGAGCTAGTTAAGTGCTATTTTATTATTAATTCTATATTCCTAATTTTTAATTCATTGTTCATTGTGTTATGAGTCTCATTTTTCAGTATTTGTAGCAGAAAAGACACAACACTTCCATGTGCACCGATCCACCATTGATGTGATTTCATTACTAATCGGCAATATCCATTCTTACATATTGTATGTGCAGAACCCAGAATCATTCAGAAAAGAAGTCCAAGACTTTTTGAAATGAATGGTACAGCATAGAGTGACTAACAAACCATGATACACAAATTACGTCTACTAAAATTCAGTTGGTTCACATCCTCTGTTGCACCACTTCCAGCACCAATCTAGGATCACTATATTCCTGCTGGTAACAAAATTTTAAAATATTTGAGTTGTCAAGAGGTGGAAGCCATCTTAAATTGGTGACAACAGTAGTAAAACAGCCCAAAGAATGCAGTTTTGATAGTATGGCCAACCTGATTCTCATGGCCAAAACTTGGTTAGCTTTGTAGGACTGGCCAATCAGCCGACAAATGCCAAATAAGAACATAAAAATGGGATCCATTTCCATCTATGATTCAATGGCGTTCAGAACAGATGAAACAATTGGAATGGGAACCAGAATGTCAATGGAAACCATAATTATGGTAAGTGTCGTAAAGCCATAATCACAGTAAGTGCCATAATAACAGCAACAATAGTAGTAATAATAATAATAATAATAATAATTCCAGAAATGGACAGTGACAGTGGTGTCCATCAAACAACAGTAAAATCTGTCATGAGAACCTGCCTGACTTTAGAAATAATAGTAACCACAAAAGTTATTTTCAAAACAACATACAAAGTCATGTGGTTCAGGGTGACTGTCGAACACAGCATCCTCATGGGGATTAATTGAAGTGGAAAATGAACCTAAATCATCAAATGATGGCCCATCAGGCTAAATTCAGTCTTATCTTACCCCTAGCAGATTATCGAGAAACACATCGGAGGAGGAGGAAGAGGAAAGGGGGGGGGGGGGGGGGGGCACCTTGTCACAAGTTAGTTATAAGACCCATGTTAGACTAGGTAGTAACCAGACTGATCCTATATGCGTATCAATGTGTAATGGCAGCATAGGTCATTGCAACTAGTGAGTAGAAGAAAACACAAAATGTCGTGCCCCAAAGAATGAACTGATACAGGCAACAACACAAGAAAGGAGGCAGCAATATGCTGAAGTGACAAAAGTCATGGGAGAGCAATATGCACATACACAAAAGGTGATAGTACTGTGTACACTAAGCATGAAAGGGCAGTACATTGGCAGAGCTGTCATCTGTACTCATGTGATTTATGTGGAAAGGTATCCGGCGTGATTAAGGCCACATGATTGAAATTAAGACTGTGAATGCAGAATGGTAGTTGGAGCTAGACACATGGGGCATTCTGTTATGTCATCATTTTGGAATTCAAAATTCTGAGATGACAAGAGTGTGCCAAGAATACAAAATTTCAGGCATTACCTCTCAGCATGGGCAATGCAATGGCCAACGGCCTTCACTTAGTGACTGAGAGCAGCAGTGTTTGTGTAGAGTTGTCAGTGCTGACAGACAAGCAACATTACATGAAATAGCCTCAGAAATCAATGTGGGATGGACGACGAATGTATTCGTTAGGACAGTGCAGTGGAATTTGGCGTTAATGGACTGAAAAACTGTGGCCTGGACAGTAAGAGTCCCAATTTCAGTGGGTAAAAACTGATGCACCCATGGTCTGGAAGTAGCATTTTTGATTAGTAATGAAAATATCCTTGGTCCTGGGTTCGAAACCCACCAACACTTAAATTTTTATTATTAATGAGCATTGGCGGCAAACGACTTCCAGCATAAGTCACCCTCAGTCACCCAACGGCCATGTCAAAGAGGGCAGAGGAAAGGACAGAAGTTCAAGACACTCTCTTGTCCTTGGAGTGGGAAAATGCCCCTAAAGGTGGAAGAATCAGCAGTGATGAATGGTTTTAAGAAGCAGAAGGCAATGGAAACCCCTGCATTAAAGACACATAATGTGTATCCACGATGCCTGTAACTGAAAAATGTCATGATGATCTCTCCATTGGCAAAAGGTTCCAGAATAGTCCACTGGGAGAGGACTGCCAAGGGGGAAGTGACCATGAGAAAAGGACTGAATAACCAATGAAAGGATAATGTTCTATGAGTCAGGATGTGGAATGTCAGAAGCTTGAATGTGGTAGGGGAACTAGAAAATCTAAAAAGGGAAATGTAAAGGCTTAGTTTGCATGTATTAGGGGTCAGCGAAGTGAAATGGAAAGAAGACAAGAATTTCTGGTGGATGAGTATAGGGTTGTATCAACAGCAGCAGAATGTGGTATAACGGGAGTAGGAGTCATTATGAATAGGAAGGTAGGGCTGAGAGTTATGGATTGGAAGGTAGGGCAGAGAGTGTGTTACTGTGAACAGTGATAGGGTTGTTCTTATCAGAATCAACAGCAAACCAACACCAACAATGATAGTTCAAATATACATGCCGATGTTGCAAACTGAAGATGAAGAGATAGAGAAAGTGTGCAAGAATGTTGAAAGGTTAATACAGCATGTAAAGGGAGATGAAAATCTGGTAGTCAGGAGGAACTGGACTGCAGTTGTAGGGGAAAGCTAAGACTAAATGGCTGCCTGGAAGATGCGAAGAAATCATAAAAGAAACGGACAGAAGGACTGACTCAGCATGTAGGAAAGCCAAAGCAACCTTCGGTGAAATTAAAAGCAACGATGCTAACATTAAGAGTGCAATGGGGATTTCCACTGTTAAATACAGAGGAGAGAGTGGATATGCAGAAAGAGTACATTGAAGGTCTTTATCAGGGGTAAGATTTGTCTGATGTGACAGGAGAAAAAACAGGAGTCAATTTAGAAGACATAGGTTATCCAATATTAGAATAAGAACTTAGAGGGCTTTGGAGGACTTAATATCAAATAAGGCAGAAGGGATAGATAACATTCCATCAGAATTTGTAAATTCATTGGGGGAAGAGGCAACAAAATAACTTTTCACGTTGGTGTGTAGAAACATGAGTCTGGTGACATACCATCCAACTTTCAGAAAAATATCATCCACATAATTCCGAAGACTACAAGAGCTGACAAGTGTGAGAATTATCACACAATCAACTTATCAGCTAATGCATCAAAGTTTCTGATGAGGATAATATACAGAAGAACGGAAAAGAAAATTTAGGATGTGTTGGATGATGACCAGTTCGGCTTTAGGGAAGGTAAAGGCACCAGAGAGGCAGTTATGATTTTGCAGTTGATAATGGAAACAAGAAAGAAGAAACATCAAGACACGTTCATAGAATTTGTCAACCTGCAAAAGTGTTTGACATTGCTGAATTGTGCAAGGTGTTTGAAATTCTGAAAAAAAAAAAAAAAAAAAAATAGCGGTAAGCTATAGGGAGAGAACAGTAATATACAATACGTACTAGAGCCAGGAGGGAATAGTAAGAGTGGATGACCAAGTAGAAAGAGGGTGTAAGACAAGGACGTAGTCTTTTGCCCCTACTGTTCAATCTGTACATCAAAGAAGCAATGATGGACTTAAAAGAAGGGTCAGGAGTGGGATTGAAACTCAGGGTGGAAGGATATCAATGATTTGATTAGCTGATGACATTGCTATCGTGAGTGAAAGTAAAGAAGAATTACAGAATGTGCTGAATGGAATGAACTGTCTAATGAGTAGATAATATGGATTGAGAGTACATTGAAGAGAGACAAAATTGACGAGAAATTGCAGAAATGAAATCATTGAGAAACTTAACACCACTTTTGGTGATCACAAAGTAGATGAAGTTAAGGGATTCTACTACCTGGGCAGCAAAATAACCAATGATGGATGGAGAAAGGAGGACAGCAAAAGGGGACTAGCACTGACAAAAAGAGCCTTCCTGGCCATGAGGAGTCTACTAGTATCAAGCAAAGGCCTTAATTTGAGGAAGAAGTTTCTGAGAATATACGTCTGGAGCACAGCATTGTATGAGATGGACTGTGGGAATACCATAACAGAAGAGAACTGAAGCATTTGGGATGGGATGCTATTGAATATTGCAAATTTGGTGAACCGATAAAGTAAGGAATGAGGAGGTTCTTTGCAGAATTGGCAGGGAAAGGTAAGATGTGGAAACACTGAGCAGAAGAAGTGACAGGATGGTAGGACATCTGTTTAGACATCAGGGATTAACTTCCATGGTACTATAGGGAGCTATAGAGGCTGTGGCAAACTAGTCAGAAGACTGACAACAACAAAAAGGAGCTGACGGTAGGGTTCAAGTGTGGGTCCAAACCCTCGAAGTCATGGGCCCTAGTTGCCTACTTGGAGACCATTTGCACCCATTCATGAACTTCATGTTCCCAAACAATGATGTCATGTCACCAGGCCAATTGCTTTGAGGAACATTCTGGACAGACAGTAAATGATTTGGCAACCCAGTTTGCACGACTTGAATTCCATTGAACATTTATGGGATATAATCAAGACATCAGTTTGTGCACAACATTCTGCACTGGCAACACTTTCACAGTTATGAGTCCATGTCACATCGAGTTGCTACACTACACTACACCAGGCTAAAGAAAGTGTATTTACAGTTTGTATTAGAGGATGAGGGAACTAGGCCCTCTCCTATACTTTCCTGTCCAGAAATGCTGAATCGTGAGTGCAGTTGGCTTTAAGTCACATGGGGCTAGGATGCAGATGCAGTTTTTTGTGACAGTTGAAGTGGGTGATGGAGCAGCAGAATGCCCATTTCTAGTCATTGATCATTTAGTTACTGGTTGCCTAATAGGCACAGATTTTCTGAGAGAGAAAGACACAATAATTTATTGGTTCATAGGAAAATGTTTCTTAACACACAGCTGCAGCAATATTGAAGTAATTCAGGGCAGACGAAAGTTAAATCATGGAAAATATTGACAGAGCTATTGTATACAATTTTTAGGCACTGATGACAGCCATGACACTAGCCATCCCCATAACAAAGGATGAAATATCAGATTTAAAGGAACTAATAGGTGAATCTGCAGCAATTACATAAGAACGACAATGTAAGTTATATGATGTACTACTACAATATGTACTGGTATTTACATGAAAACCAGGCATTATTAAAACATATATGTACAGTATGGATGTTCAGCCCTTGATATGTTTTGCTGCAACACCTAATGATCCCCTGGTCAAAGCGAGCAGCAGTGAGAGATGAAATCAAGCAAATGCTAGAATGGAAAATAATTGAACCATCTATGGTATGCTACTGTAATCCATTGTTAGCATAAAGGAAGCCCTATGGAAGCTCTCATCTCACACTGGACACACACCCTATAAACAAAACAATTTTATCTGTATGCACAAGACATGAAACCTTGATGAACAATTACAAAAATTCCATGGTGCCAAATACCTTACAAATATTAATTTAAAAAGTTCACACTGGCAGATTCAATTAACCCCAGAATCTAGGAAGTATACGGCCTTTACTTTTGGTGGCAGACGTTACCAGTTTTGTGTGCTAGCTTTCAGACTTAATGTTAGTTCTGGAGTATTTGTCACAGATTCAGACACAGTACTACATCCAGAACTGTTAGAAAGTGTAACGTGTAAGTTGATAACACTCTCAAAGCAACGGTTACTTGGGAGGAACATTTACACATTCTAAAAAGAACACTAGAAAAATTTTCACAAGCGGGAGTAATACCAAATTTACAAAAATCTAAGTTTGCAAGAGACATCAGATTTCTAGGACTGTAAGAGAGAAGGTCAGATTTCTAGGACATATAGTATCCTCACAAGGAATAGGGCTAGATCCTGATAACATTAGCACAATCAAGAATTTCCCATATCCAGACACCAAGAAGCAGTTAAAAGCATTCCGTTGACTCTGCTCATTCTTTGAAACATTTCATTCCTGGCCAATTATTAAATAGCACAGCATTACTAAGTTTATGTAAGAAGAACACTTTATGGCTTTGGACATGAGAAAGCACCAATGACTTTGACACAGTAAACAAGCATTAATTAGTTCAGATATCTTGTGTCACCCTAATGTGGGCAAAGCTTTTGTGTCACTACAGATGCTTGAAACACAGATTTGGGCTCATGTCTGTTTCAAACTGATTCAGAACAGGATAAGTATGAAGTAAAAGTGATCAGCTTTGCAATCAGAACATGTTCTGAATGTGAGCATTCTTATGGAGCAACAGAATTAGAAACACTACAATTGTGTGGGCATTAAAAAGTTCAGTTACTACATGTATGGTGAAAACACACAGGGGTATATACTGATCACCAAGCTTTGAGTTTTTTGGTGTTGTGCAATCTATTAGACCTGCACTTAGTTTTTTGGGCTTTGCCTTTACAAGAACATTTGTCTGAAGTAATTCATACAGCAATGAAACAAAACATTGTAGTTGATGCATTGTCTAGATTGCCACAAAGTCTTACTAAAAATGCAGAAACATTAGAACAAGTGACAGACTATTGCATATTACCTATGAAAGACAAGCACTACAGACAATACTATACTGATGTGTATAAACATGGAAGAACTACAAGAAGCAGATTCACATTGGCACAAATGAGAACACAGTTAAAAAAGGATAAAAGATTACACAATAACGTATTACATACTCTAACACAGGCAATTCATGTGTATGAATTCCATCTGGAAATGTAGATAAACTTATTTGGTGTACACACCATGCCTGAGAATATAATGACGTCACAAACTGTGTATAGAAACTTAACCTATTTTGTTACTTTCTCAGTATGCCACGAAAAGTACATCGATTACTAATCCGTTCCATCATCTCTCAGAAAGCAAAATCCATCAGCAAAACTAGTAAGACAGAGTTGTATCTGACTGCCCATGGATGTATGAGATATGTTATTACATTAGATGACATTTTTTCCAAGTTTGTTAAGCTGTATGCTGGTAAGTGTGCTACAGCTGCAGTAATTACTGAAAGAATTTCTAATGATTTCATTCCCACACTAGAGAAACTCAAGTCACTTTTAACAGATGATGCATCTTACTTCACTTCTATAAATGGAGGCAGTTTTTGTAAGACAATGACACACAAATAATTTTAACATTATGCTTTCACCCGCACCAAAACCTTCCAAACATCTGTTTCATAAATTGAGCATGTTCACATGCACATGTTGGGTGCAGTATTTTAATTTGTTTGAGCGGGTAATAAACCATCTTCCTATTTATGACAGACAATACACTCCTGCACATTTGATGTTGAATGTCAGAGGAAGCAACTAGTAGGTAGAACCTCTTCCAAAATTTTACAGACAAGCAGAATCCTACGAAGGAAAGTTGCAGGCTTTCAAATGAAAAATGTGATGGTGGCCCTCAGAATTGAAATATTGAAGGTTTTGGCTGGTTTCATTGTCTAGGGGCTGGGATACATAGTTGCCACATTACAAGCCAAATATTGCTGAGTCTACAGTATACAATATGAATGTACACATGAATCAAATGGTTGAAGGTTCCTATCACTCGGCAATTGCGAATTTTGAATGCAACATAAAAATTTGTGAATGAAAGTTTGCAATTAAATAAAATATGCAGGTACTATTTTAATGACTTTAAATGATGAGTACGATAGCAGAAGTACCTTTAAGAAAGCCATTTATTATTGCAAAACACTTATTGGTGTTGATGGTCCAGCAATTTAATAAAATATAAGTTGAATAACAGGGTAACAATAGATTCCTACTTCATGTAATTAGCTATGAACAACAACATAGCTTGCGAGATATTCACGTCTAAACGCATACTACGTCTTCAATGCAGAAGCCACGGAAATCTCTCAAGTGCACAAGTTGGCCACAAGCATGTGCAAACTGCTCCACTCTCCCAGTAATTTCTGTGACTCTGTCACTGCTTCCCATCCAACACTTGCCCTGTTCTGTCCAGCACTCCTTCCCCACTTCCATCCAGTCTCCCCATTAATGAGTGCTGTGACTGGCTAGAGTGCTCACACCATTTCTCCAAGCCAACGCACACTCACAAACGTATTGAAACCCATACAAAATACTGGATTTACATTTAAATAACTTGAAATTAAATAAATATTCCTACGGCTGGACTATGAACACACTCTAACACACATTATTAAATATGTAAACAAATAAAATAAACATATATCAAAGGAATAGAAATGAAAGCAGGCCAGTAGCCTAATGTGTCTGTGCTTTCTAAAACACAGTAAATATTTGACCAATTTCTTCATGAATAGTATATTTCGGATATAAACAAAGACATAGATGAATAAATATATTTATAAGCAAGCTCCTAACATTTTTTCATGTCACTGTGGAGTACTTATGGACTCACATGATTAATAATAATGAACCACTTTGACTTCCTATAAGTCATGTACTATTCAAGTTACTTCCCTGTAATTTGTACCAGTTTAGGTTTACATTAATAGCTTTCTAAAGACACATTGATCAACAAAATCGCATGAACTGTTTCAGTTTTGGAAATTCATTGCTGGGTGTTACTTGTATAATTTACAGTCAGATTCTAAACTTTAAACTAATAATGATATTGATCACACCATCAGAATCGTCGTGCAAATAATGGTAATGTAAATGTTTATTTTTGAGGTATCATGATTCCTCTGATTATTATTAATTTCGACATAAGCTTTGAAATGTCTGCTTTTATGGTTTCACAAAGTCCACCATCACTGGCACTCCCGACATACACATCTCCTTCATCGACACAAAGCACAGTCCTCGACACTGTGTCAACATGGAATTCCCAGCCACACGGTTGGCCTGGACCATGTTCTGGGGCTACCCCTCTTGCTCAGGCCTATGTCCGGCACCACGTGGTTGCCCTGTTGAGTGGCCCACATGGCCATGCCAACTCCGAACTTAGAATATTTTCAGGGTGCCACAACTCGCCCGTTACCTCACAAAAGTAAGGTTTGTACTAATCACACTTGCTTGTCAGGCAGATGTTAGAAAATAACAGTACACAAAACCAGTGAGCAAACAATATGTAGGGTAAGTACTTACTTCAAGAATATTTGTTGTGCTGAGTGTTGAATGAACTAAGAACATCAAACTTCAAGATTCCACATTTTGCTTTAGAATAAGCATCAAATTTGCAACACATCTATAACCAGTGGTATGAGGTCTACAATAGCTGGTATTGTATTTATCTGTTTGTGTACAATTAGAAGAAGACATGCAGTAACACCAACTCACTTTTATCTATGATTTTCTGCATTTGTTATAATGTCAAGTATTTTCACCTGTATAAGGTGTGTGCAAAAGTGTGTGACAGACTTACACAATGCTGAATGCTTTGCATGCTTAACACATTTTAATGCTATGACAGGTATTTTCTGAAGAAAATAAAGGATTGTCATGAACTAATAAAGAACTGTGAATATAGTAAAATGCCAGAGTGTGACACCCTGCCAAGAAAGGAAAACAGCCACACAGGTGCACTGCACTATTTATCACATATCACCTAAACACAACACAAACACACTCCTGTATGTCATGTACTGGCCTATTCACAAAGTAAATACCAGTAGTATACTCACACAACATATGGCTTAGCAACACGAATGGTAGTGTGCTGCTGATGTGAAAATTGTAGAGGTTCAAGTCTCTGCTCTTTTTTTAATAAGCATTTGTTTGTTTTGTAATTGAATCATTTCTAGTAGGCTTATTTTGCTATTTTGCACTTACATACTATAAGCAGTGAAGTGTTTTAGTGACCTTTCTCTAACCTGACTTTTAAGTGTATGTAATTACTTGAAGTATTAATTTCAAGATTTATGAATTTTAAATTCAGATTTTTGAACCATATTTTAAAAAGCTGAAAATATGTTGAATGAACTTTGTAAAAATTTGTGTCTTGTAATAAGAATAACATTAGCAGGTAGAATGACTTGGTCAAGAAAAATCTGTAAATGTAAAAACCCACAGTAAATAAGAAATAATATAGTGAAGAACAAACTAGTGGTGTGCATCTGATAAACAGTGACCACTGTGTGTAGGGGACAGAAAAATTATTGCAACACGTGAAATCCTGATCCTTAGTGGAATGCTAAATAGTCATTAGGACAAATGAATAGCATTCCTGCCGAATATAAGATATACACTTAACTTGGCAGCAAATTGAAGCCACTTCCTTCAAAAGGGTATGCTACCAAAAGGGTGATGTTGGAGTCACATGCACAGAAACTCAAAATGCATCTCCAGCACCAACACTCACTGTAAAAGTTCCACGTCATGTAAACACTGTGTTCCATGTCCGGTGGTCATGCTTGAACTAAGCCACAGCACACCAGCGGCCAAATGTAATTGTCGGCGGACTTCTGTGCGGTGGATGTTATTGACCATTTAAATATACTCATTAATATATGTACAAGAAAACAAACTTGTGGACATGTTAATATTCATATTAACTCAATAATTTTTAATGTTATAGATAAGCAATCTACTATCCAAACAGAAAACAAACTTTCAGCTTTATCTGAATTTCCATGAAGTCATGTTATTCCCACACTGTGAATGATGTCCAAGTATTTCCTATTGACAGAATATGATAAAAAATTAAATGTTTTTGTTGTAAACCTATGCTATCAACTATTGTAAAGGAATGAATCCAAGATATTTTTATAGTGTATGTGTATTTCTCTGTGTGTTTTAATTCTGAATGCACCATAGAAGTGCACCATTTCAAGGGACTTATGCCAATACGCAAACACTAAGCCTTGGCTTTTCTGTGTGTATACTTGTGGACAGTGGGGTGGACAACCAGGAAGACAACAATGTGTGGATGCGCCGCAAGCATTCCCAGGAGATCAAACCAGCCAGCCTGGTGATACCACACAGCTGCGTCTGCTGTTAGCACCCAAGTCTAATGTCACAGTCCACGTCTGGTATCGCTCCTCTGATGAAGTTGCAGTCAGCATTGTTTCGTGTGCACAACTCAACAATTGTTCAAAATCAACGCTCACCCCCAGAGCACCATGTTGCTCTTATGTCCCACTGATAAAGGTCAAGTGTACCAAGAACTTCACCATAACTGAACAGAACCACTGTTTTTATCAGACGAGAAAAAGGAATGTACATATTAACTTTTCTTTCCAATGTTTCAATGTATAAAGATTGAATGACTGAGCAGTAAATTTTATTATAGTTATTCAGGGGGCGCTATAATATCCTTGTCTAAAAAACTATATTTAATGTAAAGATTTATGTAAAGAAAGCAGCCAAAGACTCAATGTTCATATGTGCATGATCTGTGCAATAAAATAAGCTATAGACTTCAAGTTATTTAGAGAGCATCTAGGAAAAGCCTGGCTGTAAGCACTTGTCTTTCTGCTTTCAACCTCCATAATGTAAGCATCATGTGTTATAGTTGTAGTTATTTCACAGTATACTAACTTATTTTTAGTTACTTATGTGCTATTTTATTATTAATCCTCCCATCCGTATGTTTATTGTCATTATTCATTGTATTATGAGTCTTATTTTTCAGCATTTCTAGCAGGGAAGACATAACACTTTTATGTGGCTTGGCTGCAATTCACCATTGGCATGATTTCACTACTAATTTGCACTTTTCATTCTTAACTTTGTGTCTGTGGAACCTGCAGTCATTTAGAAAAGAAGTCTGCATTTGTTTTAAATCAATCATACAACACAGAGTGACTAACAAATCATGGTATGCAAATTATGTTTACTAAAATTCAATTGGTGCACATCCTCTGTTGCACCACTCCCAGTGCCAATCTGGGACTACAATCTTCATTCTGGTAATGAAATTTCAAAATGTTTGAGTTGGAAGACGTGGAAGCAAACTTACAAACATCAAACTTATTCTCATAGTATGTCCATATAACACAGGAATAAGTTTGATGTTGTTACATGAAGTGATGCATATTTTCAGTGGTTTGTTGTTCAGTATATACTTAAGTTATATTGTTCATAGTTTTCCCACATGCATTATAAATATTCTGTCCCTGTTTAATACAGATCATGTTAGTGTTTATAAGTGGCTCCACTTGAGGACTGTGGAACTGACATGCATGTTACATCTGCTGTAACCTGTTGCATAGATATCATCTGAATGTAATTACTGGACTCTAACCAATGACAGGTTGATATTTCTATTATATGCTTTGTCTATATACATGTTTTTATCTTTCTAACAAAATCCAGGAAGGAATGTAACAATAATATAAAAAGGATAGTGGCTATTCAATAAGTTTTTGACCAACAAGGCAAAGGCCTTTTTGTTACGCCTATGTTTTTGTTATGCCTATCTGAGACTCAACATCTCCACTATACAGTGAGTAGCATCTATCCTTTTCATTATATTTTTATTCTATCTGTGCTTATAGGTAAATATAACAATAGGTAAATATAACAATAAAAACAATCACTTTTTGACAGTGTAATGTAATAGGATAGATAAAAAATATACTCACCAAGTGGCAGCAGGACGTGCACATAAAAGTAGGTTATAATTAGGCAAGATTTTGCAGCCAGTGGCTCATTCTTCCAGCAAATTGATTGAAGGGGACAGGAAAGAGGGTGAAGGAAAAGGACTGGACAGGTCAATGAAAAGGGGTAAATTTCAGAAAAGCCACTCAGAACCACAGGTCAGGGCAGACTTACTGTGTGGGATGGGAAGGAAAGGCTCATTGTTGGGGACTGCACCGGACAAGATTTAAAAATCTGAGAGCTTAAAGATGGAAGACATGGTAATATGCAAGCAGATATTTAGATTTATTAACTACATTCATCAGAGGTAAATGTACTGACATGTTGTGATCAGTATACCTAACTGTGTGAAAAGTTTTCTACGTGAGGTTCGTGGAGGAACCCCACACATGATTCTGACTGCTCTGTTCTGAGCAGTTAAGATTTTTTTTCAGGTTGGTGGGTTACCCCAGAAGATTATAACGTAACTCATTAACGAGTGAAAGTATCCAAAGTAAGCTGATTTTAAAATGTTGATGTCCCCAAAATGAGTAATGATTCTTAGAGCAAAAGTTGCTGATGAAAGCCTTTTTAGAGTAAGGGACACATGCTGTTCCCTGTTGAGCCTACTGTCAGTGTGAACCCCCAGGAATTTAGTGGAGTGCACCTGTTCTAGTTCCTGGTTGTCATGAGCAATTACCATATTTTCTAAAGTTTTATTTCTTGTGTGGAACTGTATAAAATTAGTTTTTTTAATATTAACTGAAAGAGAATTAATTGAAAACTGAGCTGTAACCTCTCTGAGTATATCATTAACATCAGTCTCCAGATCAGCAGTAGACTTACCATCTACTACAATGCTTGTATCATCAGCAAACATTGTGAATTCACAATTTTTACTAATGGACAGGGGTAAATCATTAACACGTATTAAGAACAGCAAGGGTCCAAGGACAGATCCCTGGGGAACTCCATGCT
The DNA here is from genome assembly GCF_021461395.2 of Schistocerca americana. Taxonomy (NCBI): domain Eukaryota; kingdom Metazoa; phylum Arthropoda; class Insecta; order Orthoptera; family Acrididae; genus Schistocerca; species Schistocerca americana. The sequence continues at coordinate 359,075,553 of NC_060123.1, forward strand.
GAATTTTGTCCCATTCAGAATCCACTAGATTAGAAGATCCTTTGTTGCAGCCATTTAGAACCACCTTTTGTTTCCTGTCTTCAAGATATGATTTTAGCCAGTTACCTATAGGCCCTTTGATTCCGTAATGATAGGCCTTCTCCAAGAGTACCTTGTGGTTTAGACAATCAAAGGCCTTGGAAATATCACAGAATACACCAGCTGGTGACTTCTTACTATTAATAGACTCCACGACATCATTTGTGAGTGAATATATGGCACACTCTGTGGAAACCCCTTTTTGAAAACCAAACTGTCTGTGGTTAATATTATTAAGTTTATCAAGATGTGCCACAATCATGTTATACACTACCTTTTCAAGAACCTTTGAAAATGTTGTTAAGAGAGAGATAGGACAATAATTTTTGACATCTGTAGAATTGCCAGACTTAAAAAGGGGTCTCACAATGGCGTATTTCATTCTCTCTGGAACAACTCCCTCATAAAGAGACGTGTTGCAAATAGGAGCAAGTACTACACTCACATCATTGCTGCAGGCTTTCAACAGTTTACTAGAGATGTTATCTATACCTGAAGATCCTTTACATTTCAATGAGTGAATTTGTTTTTTTATTTCATTAACAGTTGTGGGAGTTACATTTATATCATTAAAACATTGGGGGAGGTTAAGTTTAAGAATATATGCAGCTTCCCTTAGGTCACCACTGCAACCTATTTGACAAGTGACAGAAAGTGGTCGTTAAATGTGCCTGCTATCTGTTTACTGTTAGTTATTTCCAAATCGTTAATTTTTAGGACAGCAGTTTTTACAGTCAGATGGTGCAGTACCTGTTTCCGTCTTTATTACATTCCAAATCGTTCTGATTTTATTATTTGAACAGTTAATTTCAGATTGTATGCATATACTTTTAGATTTTTTAATGACTTTAGTTAAGATTTTACAGTATGTCCTATAATAATTCATCTGGAGGGAATTATTGGATTGTGTGGATAATATATACAGTTCTCTTTTTCTCTGGCATGATATTTTTATGCCCTTGGTGAGCCATGGTTTTTCACTTGATTGCCTGTTCTGCAGTCTACAGACCATTTTTGGAAAGACACTTTCAAATATACCTGATAATTCATCAGTAAATAAATTGTATTTTGTATTAACGTCATTTGCAAGATAAACATACCTCCAGTCAGTCTCCCGAATGCATAATTTGAAGTTTTGGATATTTTCCTCATTCATGTTTCTAATGGTTTTCCACTGTACTCCAGTATTTGTATTTAAGTTGTCAATTGTGAGTATTTGCCCATCATGATCAGGGAGACCATTTATGACTTTTTCAACTTTGATGTGATGAGTTCTACTCATATCTACAAAGATATTGTCTATTAGAGTGCTGGAAGTCGCAGTAGTTCTTGTGGGAAAACTGACAGTGGAGACAAGATTGTAGGTATGCATTAAATTTGCAAACTCTGTCTTAGAAGATGAGCTTTCTAGGAAATCTATATTAAAATCTCCAGTCACCATAATGTTCCTATTTTTCCTTGTGAGATACAATAGCACAGAATTTAATTGTTTCATGAATACTTTAAAATTACCAGATGGAGCTCTGTATACTGCTATGATTACCAGTTTCTTGTTAGCTTCTACTATTTCTGTGACACATGCCTCAAAGTCTTTCTCTACACAATATTTCTCTACATCTATTGTATTAAAGGACAGGCTGTTTTTCACATAAATAGCTGCTCCACCTTTGCACATATGCTTTCTACAAAATGAGGTAGCTAATACATAGTTTGGAATATTGAGCATTTTGATTGCAAAAGTGACATGGTGTTCTGTCAGACAGAGAATATGAGCACAATTTGCGCCTGTTGGTTCATCAATATTTACAATGATTTGGTCTAACTTACAGAGAAGGCTTTGAATATTCTGGTGAAAAATTTTGAGCTTATTTTTAATTACATGATTGGTTGTGGTGCTGCTACTGTTGTGACTGAGTCTTATTTCTTTTGACATACCAGTATTACAGGAACACCCACCCATCCCCTTGCCTGTAGCCACTCCTGAACAGCACAGCCTTGTATTCCAGCATTGCACCCACTATTCTTCTTGTCCCTCCTCTACTTCTCTTCTTTTCCACTCCAACCCCTCCCCCCTCCATTTCTATCCTCATGACTGCACCTATCTCTCCTACTTTGTCTCCAGCTTGCCCTGCATGCTCCCACAAGCAGCATGTTACTGTCCGCCAACCATACCTCCATCACCCTTACTCTGTTATCATTGCCCCAGCAGTCTCCTGACCCACACCACTTGCTTCTGCCATCATGCACAGTTGCTTGCAGTCTGACCTCAGTGACTAGATACAGTGGTCATTTTGTGTGTGAGTTGTACTTGCATAAATGCGCATGTGTTGTCCAGAATGACATGTGTTGTCTACTTTAGATGGAGACCTTTGGGCAAAACGCTCACATGTTTAGCAGTTTTTTGTTGTGCCTGTCTGTGAGTCACCCTCTGTAATACCGTCATATTACGGAACATCTAGAATAGTTGAACAGCAGATAAAATATTTTCAATTACTAATCTTATTACACACCAGTGGCATACAAACAGACACATATACAGAACAAGTGAACAGAAATCTCAGTATTCACATATCAGCCCATAGCAACTTCATAAGAAGACAGCCAGAGTAACACTGTCTACTAAATGAACAAATGCAGCAACTAGAGCAACATTATGCAGGCAAGAATCTCAGCCATCTACTCAGTAATACTACAGACAACATGACTACGTTGAGCTACCTACTATACTGATACTGGACTGCAGCTGGCAACCCCATCTAATTGCTCATAGAATTTCACACCACATTTGAAATCACAGGTGGTTAGTATATGTTGAGAGAGTTTGACTGTGCTCTAATCAAAGTTTACCTTTAGTCAAGCTAAGGAATCTTCCACAGGTGTCCTGTGCAAAGTGATGGTATTCCAAGGATTACACTTGGACAAGAAGGTCCTACATGTCAGCCTTGAGGTCGCAACACTTTTCGCCCATACAGCACTGGAAGATTCCTTATCTCTGGACAAACATTTTGATAATGACACAGTCTGAGTCTTTTAACATGTTCTAACCATCACTTATTTCAAATGTGTGAAATTCTGTGAGAAAATAGACAGGATTCTCATGGGTACCCTTTGGCTCTGCATATGGGTAATCCATACCTGGAACAGTTCAAAGATGTAGCACTAAATACTGCTTGCTTAAAATCAAAGCATTCTACAGATACATAGATGACACATTTGTGGTGTGGCCAAACAGCACAGAACACCTACAGCAGTTTCTATTTCATCTCAGTGGCATTCACAGCAGGATCAAGTTCACTGTGGAGTTCAAAGAAAATGTACACCTACCCTTCTCGAAATTTTGATCGAGAGAAATGGGAGACTTGGACTATGGTAATGATATGCATATGGACATTTACCTTAATTCTGGGAGTTGCTATCATCCATCTCAACAGAGCTTGATACCAACCACCATAGTATATAAAAGAGCCAGGGCCATCTGCAACATGTAGAGTTTGCTAAATGAGTTACAGCATCTGCAGGAGACTTTCAGTAAAAATGTGTTACAATGAGATAGAAATATGATGTGCCTTAAAGGCAGATAAGAGGAGGGAGGAGAAACCAGAACAAGGTAAATGTGTGCCATACCTGTGATATGCAGGGCTGCCAACAGGCATTAAGATGAAAATAATGGACATACATCAAATAAATACCATTCTCCATGCAACCTGGAAAATTAAGGACATGCTTGGCTCATCCAAGGACTGTACACAGCAGTCATTTACAGTATTTACAGTATTGAGTGCAAATATGGGATTCAGTACTTTGGGCAGTCACACTGTTGCATCTCGCACCTCCATACGGAACACAACAGAAATGTTCGACCAAACCTTGACAAATGACCTCACTGTTCACTCAGCCTCTGTATTAAGCAACTAACAAGTTAAGCTGTAAGAAATACATCATCTTAATTTCAGTTAACTTAATCCACCTAATTTCAATTAAAAAAAATTACTGTATGGTAAACTTCATTGTAATGAAGAAACCCGCTGTTACGTAAACACTGTTCATCCTTTTACATCGGCATGGCTACCACCTAGTTATCAGTTAGGATGAATGGGCATAGGCAGAGGGTGTGTTCCATTGACTCACAATATCCTGTTGCAGAGCAAGATGACAACATGACAGTCATGATCTTAGTGCCTGTTTTACCATAAGCACCATCTGGAACTAGTGCTGCAACATGTCCTTGGTTCTCGCCACCCTCCTTGCCTTAATATGTGTTAAGTATTTCCATCTCAGCATTTCTTAACAGTAATTACTCATTTCTTCACTCCATTTTAATTTCTATAACTTCCATTTTCCAACCTGTCTACTTTTCGCTGTCCCCACACCCCCCTCTGTTACATACAACGCTCTTAACTTTTCACTCTTATCAACTCATGCAAAAAGTGTAGGCAGTAAATCTGTCTCACATATTACCCTATCTTCCACCTTTAAACTCTCAGGTTTTTGAATCTCATCCAGTGCAGTCCCCAACAATGATTCTTTTCTTGTCATTCTTTCTGATAAGTCTCCCCTGACCAAGTGTTCTGGATGACTTTTGTGACTGTACCCCTTTTCCTAAACCTCTCCAGCCCTTTTCCTTCACATCCTCTTCTTTCCCCTTCAACCCTTCTGCCAGAAGAAGGAGCCACTGGCTACAAAACATTGTCTAATTATAACCTTCTTCTATGTGCATCTCTTGCTGCCACTTGGTGAGTAGATTTCTTATCTATCTCATTGTGTTTATAGGCTGATTGATAATGACTTGAAAGTCTTGGTTACAGCCAGGTAGGATACCACCCGAATGCTTTCACCCATGACATAGTTGCACTGCACTGTATTGTGTTGTGTGAAGTCATCAAGCCATGGGGTGTTTGTTTTGGTCAGGAAGCAAAATGTTGCTGTAGAGGGTGCAAATGTATGAAGAAGTGGTTTGCTCTAGCAGTTTATGTCATAGGTATCATGGACTAGGATTGAGCTGTTGAAGTTACCTGGAGATTGGGATACCAGATTTTGTAATAGTGAGAGACTGGGATCATGGGTTGTCTATTGGTAAAATGTTCTAGGGCTGAACTGTTGTAGTCTTCAGTCCAGAGACTGATTTCATGCAGATCTCCATGCTACTCTATTCTGTGCAAGCTACTACTGCAACCTACATCCTTCTGAGTCTGCTTACTGTATTCATCTTTTGGTCTCCCTCTATGATTTTCACCCTCCACACTTCCTTTCAGTATTGGTGATCCCTTGATGTTTCAGAATGTTTCCTATCAAACAATCCCTTCTTCGAGTCAGGTTGTGTCACAAATTTCTTTTTTCCCCAGTTCTATTTGGTACCTCCTTAGTTATGAGATCTACCCATTTAGTCTTCAGAGTTCTTCTGTAGCACAACATTTCAAAAGCGTCTATTCTCTCCTTGTCTGAACTGTTTATCATTCATGTTTCACTTCCATACATGGCTGCACTACGGAAGAATACCTTCAGAAAGGACTTCCTAAAACTTATTTCTATCTATATTCTATGTTAACAAACTTCTTTTCTTAAGAAATGCTTTTCTTGCCATTCCCAGTCTATATTTTATACCCTCTCTACTTCGGCCATCATCAGTTATTTTGCTACCCATATAATATAACTGATCACCTACTTTAAGTGTCTTGTTTCCGAATCTGATTCCCTCAGCATCACCTGATTTAATGTGACTACATTCCATTATCCTTGTTTTGCTTTTGTTGATTTCATCAGAGGTTTTATTTCTTATATTTGGTGTTTAATTCCTACTCAAAATTTTTCTTTGGTTCCTTTACTGCTTGATCAATATACAGATTGAATAACATAGGGGATAGGCTATAACCCTGTCCCACTCCTTTCTCAACCACTTCATCCCTTTCACACACCTTGACTCTTTTGTGTGGTTTCTGTACAAGTTGTAAATAGCATTTTTCTCCTTCAATTTTACAGCTGATGACTTTGGAATTACAAAGAAGTATTCCAATCATCACTGTCAAAATCTTTCTTTAAGTCTACAAATGCTATAAACATAGGTTTTCCTTTCTTTAATCTGTCTTCTAAGGAAGGTTGTAGGGTCAGTACTGCTTTGCATGTTCCTACATTTCTGCAGAATCTAGACTGATCTTCCCAGAGGTTGGCTTCTACTAGTTTTTCCATTCATCTGTTAGTATTTTGTAACTGTGACTTATTAAACTGATAATTTTATAATATTCACACCTGTCAGCACCTGCTTTCTTTGGAACTGGAATGATTATGTTCTTCTTGAAGTCTGAGGGTATGTCCCCTATCTCGTACATCTTGCCCACCAGATGGAAGTGTTTTGTTATGGCTGGTTCTCCAACACCATCAGTAGTTCTGTTGGAAAGCTGTCTACTCATGGAGCCTTGTTTCAACTTTAGTCTTTCATGGCTCCATTTTGCACTTCCTATTAATCCTTATCCAGGTGTTTGTGTTCCCTTTTGTCTGCTTTATTTACTGCATTTTTATATTTTCTTCTTTCGTCTATTAATTCAATATCTCCTATGTTATCCAAGGATTTCTACAAGGCCTTGTCTTTTTACTCACTTAATCCTCTGCTCTATTTCATCTCTCAGAGCCACCCATTTGTCTTCCACTGCATTCCTTTCTCCTGCTCTCGTCAATTGTTGCCTGAAGCTCCATCTGAATCTTTCAACAGTCTATGGTTCTTTCAACTTATCTAGGTTTCAGCTCCTTGTTTTCCTACCTTTTCTGCAATTTCTTCAGTTTTAATCTACAGTCCATAACCAAAAAACTGGGTCAGATCCTACATCTGACTCTAGAAATGTTTCACAATTTAAAATCTGGTTCCAAAATCTCTGTCTTACCATTATATAATCAATCTGAAATCTTCCGGTGTCTCCAGGTGTCTTCCACATGTACAGCCTTCTTTCATGATCCTTACATTAAGTGTTATCATTGATTAAATTGTGTTCAGTGCAGAACTATACCAGACAACTCCCTCTTTCATTCCTTTCCCCCAATCCATATTTACCTACTATTTTTCCTTCTCTTCCTTTTCCTCCTATAGAATTCCAGTTCCCCACCGCTATTAAATAGTGGTCTCCTTAAGTATCTGAATGATTTCTTTTAACTCATCCTACATTTCTTCCATCTCTTCATCCGTGGAGCTAGTTGGCATTAAAACTTGTACTACTATGGTAGGAGTCGGTTACAATAATGCTTTCACAATATTGTTCATTGTGGCTTACCGGCATTCCTATTTTTATATTCTTTATTAAACCTACTCCTGCATTGCCCCTATTTGATTTTATATTTATAACCTTGCATTCACCTGTTCCTCCTGCCACTGAACGTTACTGATTCCCACTATATTTAACTTTAACCTACTCATTTCCTCTTTTTAAATTTTTTTACCTATCTGCCTGATTAAGGGATCTAACATTACATATTCAGGTCTGTAGAATGCCAGATTTGTTTCTCCTGATGATGACATCCTCATGAGGGACTATTTTACATCCAGAATATTTTGCCCAAAAGGGCACCATCGCCATCTAACCACACAGTAGAGCTGTATGCCCTCAGGAAAAATTATGGCTCTAGTTTTCCAGAAAAGGAGATTTAGTCATTGCTCTCACCCATCCAGCTCCTTCCTTGTTTTGATACCAGCACTACACAACCCTCATTCCACCATCCCACCCAATCTTCTCATTTTGCTCCTTTTCTGCTACCCCCCCCCCCCCCCCCCCAAATCACCCAACTTTCCCCTTCCCTCCATCAATCCTCCCAACTGCACCTAACTGCCCTACCCTCTTTCCATCTCGTCCCAGCGGTGCTCCCCAGAAGCACTTCCCTGGCCCCATCCATATCTTACATCCATGCCCCTCCCCATCCCAGCCTCCTCCTTACCCCAAACGATTACCACTCCCTTCATGCACCGGTGCTGCTTGCAGTGTGGGATCAGTAGCCAGAGACTGCAGTCATGTGTGTGAGAGTTGTGTTTGTGTGTGTGTATGTGTGTGTGTGTGTGTGTGTGTGTGTGTGTGTGTGTGTCTTTTGTCTGTTTTTGACGGAGTCCATACTGGCTGAAAATTGATTTGTGACTGTCTTCTTGTTGTGCCTATCTGCGACTCAGCCTCTCTGCTGTATGGTGAGTAGCAACTTTCCCTTTCATAATATTGGTACATTCCATCCTGGATTTTTCATTGTTTAAAGTTTAAAGTCTCTATCCTCTACAACATTCGCATAAAAATCCTGAAATCCAGATACAATAAGATCTACATAGTGTCTTTAAACATATTAAAAATCCAGTTTTAATTTGAGCTAAGTCCAGAGTTATGTTTCTTCCCAATACAGGCAAAAATTTTGTGTCTGGTAAGGTTCCTCACTTGCAACCTGGAAGACGCATTGCTTTGTGCAGTGGAAGTGGCAAAACAGTGGCTGAAAATGCAAGGCTACTGTTGACGTATTACTGGCAAGAATGCTAGAAAATTCACTGCAGCCTGTGGTTCAATGAAGATCATGACAGTCACGGTGATATCACAATAAATGAATGCAGCAGTCATTTGACAGATCTGTACAGAGATAGACTGACTGTATAGCCAGACTTTGCCCAATCAAATTCTGTAAATGAACTGTATGTGATGTGGTTTGTATTGTATCAAAAGGTTCAGTACATGAATAATTAACAGGAAGGAGTGGTGTCATTTAGTGGAGATCAAATATTAAGGTAACATTTCAACCAACATGGAATAAGAAGTAGTAGTGAAGTAGTCTGCAGCTTCGAAACACTCACAGTTATTCAGGCACTGTTTTTTGAATGCATGGTGTCTGTTCCTTTGAAAGAATAGACATAATGCAGATCCTGCAGCTGTGGAACACTACATGTAAATTGAAGGGGGATCACTGTTATCAGTTGCAGTGGGACATTAAGTGGAATCAGCAGTGACTAGCAAAAATGTGTACCAGACTGAGATTCAAATCCAGGATCTCCTGCTTACTGGGCTATCTCGGTACGCTTCATGGCCGATCCGCATTCCCATGGAGTGCCACCTATCTGCTGTCACTGTCCTTATACTCCTGTTTGCTACTTAGAGATTCCCACAGGAGGTCAGAGTTATTTACACAGTAACCACTGTGCCATCTGCGCATGGTGGAAATGTGGATGAGCCGTGAAGCATGCCGATATAGTCCATACAGATGTGATAATACTATGTCCCAGATGGTGCAGTGGTTAGCACACCTGCCTAATAATCAGGAGATCCTGGGTTCAAATCCCTGTCCCGTACACATTTTCGCTCATCACCACTGATTCCACTCACTGTCCCACTGCAGCTGATAGCAGTGACCGCCCTTCAATTTACATATTCTGACAATGGTTTGCAATGCAAATGTCAGAATTGATAATCTATGGCAACCATAGTCTTTTTCTAATCAATTATCATAGGACAGAACACTTCATTATGGCTCAATTATGTGTCAGGAATAAGTAAAACACTTCAACCTATTGTGCACTGATGAGTGTAATATCAAAACATGTAAGAGAAAAAAGGATTTACACTAGCTTTGGAGCTCTTACCCTTTCTTCTTGCAAAGGTGCACACATTCACACATGAAACCACACAGAGGCCTAAACATGCACTCCCACAGCCACGGTTATTCTTGCCACAGCCACTGGAGTGCATGTTTTGGTGTCTGTACAGTTGTATATGTTAATGTTTGTACTTTCACTAGCAGAAGAGCATGTCCTCAAAAGATTGCATGCATTGTGTCTCCTCTTATGTGTTCCCATATTCCACACATCAGTCCACCATAGGTGAGTGGTTGCCTTTCCCTTTTTTACATATTGTACCATCCAGGAGTTTCCAGTATTGCTTAACTTAATATTAGCTTCCCTATTATAAATAAATATGTTGCACTAAAAAAAGAGAAAATGGTTGTATTTTGATAATGAAGCTTTTTTTTAAAAAAAAAAAATGTTTTACAGGTATAAACTGAAATTCAGAGTTTATGATCACAAGCATAACCAAGCTGACATCCAAGCTAATGTTACCATAACAGTGCAGAATATTTCAGAGGAAAATGTTGAATCTTCTGCTTCAGTTCGAATAGCAGGAGTGTCGGATGAAGATTTCATCAGGACTTGGAGTGATAGAGTGAGCTCATTTATCTTATTTTTTGTTCTTATTTTCCTTTATGTCCAAAGTATATTGACATATTTGTGTGTGATGTTTCAGACAAACACTCACACAGCCAGCAAATTAAGCAAACTACGGGACAAAGTATCTGAACTTTTAAACATTCACAGAGAAACCATTATTGTTTACAGTGTTCAGCTTCATTCAAGAAGTCCATCAATTACTGATGTCAGATTTACAGTTAATGGCTCAAAAAAGTATAAATCCTTTGTTCTGAATGGTTTAATTGCAATGCATAGGAATGAGGTATTGGTACTACTTTTTTATGTGGACAGCAAATTTATGCTTCTCTGTTTCCTGGAAAGTAATTTTTCAGTTATTTATTTACTTCTGTGTTCACAGATTGAAAAAGAAGTTGGAATTAATATCACAATGGTTGGTATAAATGAATGCCTTCATGAAACATATAACTGTGAAGGAAGTTGCACAAATAATGTCAGTGTGGATAAAAGGCTCCATTTAGTAAATGCTAATAGAACTGCATTAGTTGGTGTAAAAGTCCATGTGATGCCAGAATGCACCTGTGCAGTTCACAAATTTATCTTGACAGATAAATGTCACAAAAACTTTTGCTTCAATGGTGGAAGGTGCATAGATACAAGATTTGGCCCCAAGTAAGTGAAAAGATATTTATTATTGTTTCAATGCATATCATTGCTACCTCTGGTTTGTTGACATCAATTGATTCATTTTGGAAACTGTGTACTTAAACTAGAAAAGAACAGAAATTCAAATTGTTAATAAAGTCTCTGTACTGTTATGTATGTCTTTGGACAACATATCAATCAGTTATAGGTAAGTAGTCGTTTCTTCAGAGTTCTGATTATTGTGAAAAAGATGAGTATGTATCAAGCAAGTAAATTAGATAACACAGAAGTAATAGTAGCAGCAGAACTACCACATACATTTCTCTTAACAGAACATGGGATAAAGAAATGAAGTTAAAGTATACAACACACAGGACTCTGAAAAAGCTGTGTACATCTGAAGATGACAACATAAAGGTGGAGATGTTGTAGTATATGTACACAATGAAATGAGGGATTGCATACCATGGCAAGTCGACAACTGTACAGAAACGCTATTTGAATTGGCAGCAATACTGACAACATTCAAATGGAAAAGAAGTGTTTGATATTAGGGATATACAGATCACCAAACAGTTAGCTAAATGGTTTTCTAAAACAGCTACAAGTTCCGTTAGAAAAGGCTGTTAGACAATTAACATATGTCATAATAGTAGGTGATATAAATGTTAATACACTAAAAGAGAGCTGTTACACTAGGAGTTTCAGTGATCTAATCAACACTTATGATATAGATCTGGTAGTAAATAGTCCCATAAGATGCAGTACAGATATAGAGACATTAATAGACCATGTAATTAACAAAATACCACAATACAGACAAAAATTACAGGTAATAAACACAGCTGTTGCTGGGATATTAATGGAGATATTAGATAAGATAATGAAGTCAGAAAATAGCAGAGCTGTGGAGGCTATAAAAATTAATGCAGTGTGAAGTCTGGAGTGATATATATACCAAACAGCAAACATAAATAAGAGATGGGAATCATTTTCTAAAACATTATCCTGTTACATAGAGCTTGCATGTCCATTAGTATGTAAGAATGCAATGTTAAGAGCAATAAAAATTAGGTCACAGTAGATGTAAAAAGGAAGCTGGAACAGCTAAAAACTGAGTGTGAACAATCTCAGATAGATCCTACACAAGCAACTTGTGATGACTGTATAGACAAGAAGAGATCATGTAAGAAACCAATAAAAGAAACCAAATCCAATTACTACAGAAACAAAATTGCAGCTTCTAATAACATGTGGTCAAACTTAAAGAAAGAGAGGAAAGTGTAGACATGAGAAAGAGTGGGGACATAACAATAAAGAAAAATGGGAAGGAAATAAAAGACCCTAAAGAAGATAGTAATAATTTAAATAAGCATTATGTTGAGGTGTTGTTGTTGTTGTTGTGGTCTTCAGTCCTGAGACTGGTTTGATGCAGCTCTCCATGCTTCTCTATCCTGTGCAAGCTTCTTCATCTCCCAGTACCTACTGCAACCTACATCCTTCTGAATCTGCTTAGTGTATTGATCTCTTGGTCTCCCTCTACGATTTTTACCCTCCACGCTACCCTCCAATGCTAAATTTGTGATCCCTTGATGCCTCAAAACATGTCCTACCAACTGATCCCTTCTTCTAGTCAAGTTGTGCCACAAACTTCTCTTCTCCCCAATCCTATTCAATACCTCCTCATTAGTTATGTGATCTACCCACCTTATCTTCAGCATTCTTCTGTAGCACCACATTTCGAAAGCTTCTATTCTCTTCTTGTCCAAACTGGTTATCGTCCATGTTTCACTTCCATACATGGCTACACTCCATACAAATACTTTCAGAAACGACTTCCTGACACTTAAATCTATACTCGATGTTAACAAATTTCTCTTCTTCAGAAACGATTTCCTTGCCATTGCCAGTCTGCATTTTATATCCTCTCTACTTCGACCATCATCAGTTATTTTACTCCCTAAATAGCAAAACTCCTTTACTACTTTAAGTGTCTCATTTCCTAATCTAATCCCCTCAGCATCACCCGATTTAATTTGACTACATTCCATTATCCTCGTTTTGCTTTTGTTGATGTTCATCTTAAATCCTCCATTCAAGACACTGTCCATTCCGTTCAACTGCTCTTCCAAGTCCTTTGCTGTCTCTGACAGAATTACAATGTCATTGGCGAACATCAAAGTTTTTATTTCTTCTCCATGGATTTTAATACCTACTCCGAATTTTTCTTTTGTTTCCTTTACTGCTTGCTCAATATACAGGTTGAATAACATCGGGGAGAGGAAAGCTGCATGTCTTCGGGAAAAATTATGGCTGTAGTTTCCCCTTGCTTTCAGCCGTTCGCAGTACCAGCACAGCAAGGCCGTTTTGGTTAATGTTACAAGGCCAGATCAGTCAATGTTGAGGTAGTGGACAAATTAATAAAGCAAAACTCTCCTGACAAAAAATGCATACAAAGTATTCCTTCTCCCAATAAATGAACCTGAATTAGTAAAAATAACATACTGATTAAAAACAAAAAATACTGAGGGACTAGATGATATATCTGCTAGACTAATTAAATGCTGCCTACTGTGGGTGGTAAAGTCTCTGACTTTTCTCATAAGCTTAGTCATGGAAGAAGGAATATTTCTGAAATGTGTAAAAGGAGTAATATGATCCCTATTTTTGATTGAGGCAGCAAGGAAGATACAGGAAATTACTGACCAATTACTATTTGTTTATTTGTTTGCTGTCCATATAACAATCAATTTTTGGACACTGTCATAGATTTTACTTCACATATACAAAGGTTAATTAACACACATATGTGCACACATTGATATAGATAATGAAGGTCAGAAATTATAATTTTTTTTTGGAAAAACAAATTTATTACACCTGACCTGTCTAAAATAATAAAACGTGCAATTAAAGACACAATTATAAATTTTATAAAAAAATGCAAGGGTTTAGGAAGGGCAGATTCACCAATACAGCAATACATTACCGTATTTACTCAAATCTAAGCCGCACTCGAATCTAAGCCGCACCTGAAAAATGAGCCTCGAAATAAAGGGAAAAAAAATCCCAAATCTAAGCCGCACCTGAAATTTGAGCCTTGAAATTCAAGGAGAGAGAAAAGTTTTAGGCCGATCCTCCAAATCGAAACAAAGTTGGTCCATTGTAATATGAGACACAATTTAGGTCGAATGAATGACGGTACAGCTACAGTAGTTTGGTTCGAGTTGTAAGCTTAGCAGTTAAGCTTTATCAGGTAGCCATTGCTATGCGTCAGGCGCTCCGTCCGTATTTATACGGATACCCTTCCTTTTTCACGTGCTTCATCTGGTTTGAATCGATTGCTTATTTTGCTTTGATCTGATAAGTGCCGTTTTCTATGTTATAGGTGTTTACATCAGTCACTCTAAGCTGAAAATGCATTACTATACTGTGTCATGCATTGTTTATCGCATTCTGATAGTGCGTGTTTACGGCCTGTCGCTGCTCGCGGCATGGCTTGCTTTTGTGTGCGCTACCGCCGCCTACAATTAAAAAAAGAGAGGAATCGTCTCATTAGCGAAACAATGGCAAGTGACTGCTATTTGTTGTTACTTACACTGCTGCTTTCTTTGATAATGATCAACAAGAACCAAATAATAGACTGCGTATGATAGAACGAGAGTTTGGCGAAAATTTTTCTCCGTTTGAAAATCTTTGCGGCCGCTTCTTTAGTACATCAAATTCTGCACAGAAATTAGTCATCTTAGATTTAAAAGTCTAGTCAGTTGCCGTGCTTCATTTCTGACTGTATCACTATTAGGCATAAGAGTAATACGAATATAAACATGACACGGTTCGTATATTCTTCTGCGTTTGCTGTTGTCTCACTCTAGTTTCGTAGTTTATTAGGCAGACAGGATTTAAATGAGATAGAAGCAAACACGAAAGAATACAGGGCAAAATGTATATATTCGTATTATTCTTATGGTGAAGAGAATACTGCATGTGATTCACATTTCATCAGGTTCCTATTAGCAACCATCTCTTCTCACAGGTAGGAAAAAATTCCGAACGTAGAGTTGGGCATATTGACAAAAATCCCAGTCTTGCCAGTCGGATTTTCATAGTACATTGAAATTCTGCTACATTCGAAGATGAACAATACGGAATTTGTATTTACTTCGTTGGATAATGTATGAAAATGCAGTGGTCGAAACTCGGGCGGAGAAAAAAAGCTCGTCTTCCAATTTTTTTAAAAAAATTTTATTTACTGACGCAGAGGTTTTGGCACCAGTATTTATCTTTGTGCCTACAAAGGATGCCTGTGTAGCGCTACATATATTCGACGGCAGAAGTTAGTTGTGGCGGCACCTAGCAACATTTTTCAGAACTTCCGCTTGCTTTGCACTCGATTCTAAGCCGCAGGTGGTTTTTTGGATTACAAAAACCGGAAAAAAAGTGCGGCTTAGATTCGAGTAAATACGGTAATTTATAGTGTGTGTAGCTAAGGCACTAGATGAACAAAAGAAAGCTTGTGGTACGTTTCTTGACCTTTCAAAAGCTTTTGATTGTGTATGCTACAAGATACAGGTAGAAAAGCTTAAGGGTTGTGGTATAAGGGGGAAAGCAGCCAATATCATAAAACCATTCATGGAAAATAGAGAACAGTGTGTAGAAATAAAGCAAAATGTGAACAGTACTATAACAAATAAATGTCTAGTCAGATTCTGAATTTGTTAAATATGTAGTGCCTCAAGGATCAGTGGTGGGCCCACTGCTTTTTATTTTATATGTAAATGATATGCCCAAAATAGTCGTTGGAAATGTTGTCATGTATGAAAATGACATTTCATTCATTATAAGTAGTGTTTCAACAGATGACTTACAAAAGCTAGCTTCTCTAAATATAGAAAATGGAAACAGTTATTCCAGAGGAAATAATCTTTTTATAAACATAAATAAAGCCACATATATGCAAATACATGCAAACAAAACACCTTGCTTGAACACTATTACAGTCAAGCTTGGAGGCTTGGTTCTAAAACAGACACAAACTTCTAAATTACTGGGCATGACAGTGGGTAGGTACTTGTCATAGGAGAAACATAAATAATATTTGTTACAAAGTAAGTTCATGTATATTTATAATAAGAGAAATGTCAAGTACAATAAACACACAAGCACTGCTAACAATACACAATGGGCGAGTTCATTCACAAATTTCATATGGTATCCTTGTCTGGGAAAATTCTGCAAACGCACACACACCTAGTGTAGTAAAGCTACAAAAGAAGGTTATAAGATGCATAACAAAATTGTCATCTAGAGATTCCTGCAGAAATAAATTCAGGAAACTAAACTTACAAACACTAATGTCACTTTACATACATGAAAAAATTATTTATTTAACAATGCAGTTCGGTTAAACAGAGATACCCATACTATGTAACTATAACACAAGAAATAAAAGTGATTATCATATTGAAGGAAATCTGCTCAAATTAACTGGCAAAGAGCCTGTAGAAGCACGACGCCAGATGCCTTCTATATACCAGTTTGCGAGACCGTATAAAGACAACAGAAAACATGTCTGCTTTCAGAAATAAACTAAAATTTCACTGGATTAAAACTTGTCCATAAACTGTTGAAGAATACTTCGAAGTAAGAAATTAATGTAATGTTTCGTATGTAATTGTGTAAATATGTAAAGAACTTTCAGAAAGCATAAGCGATTTTAATTGTTAGTAATTATGTATGTATATCAATGTCATTCTTTTTTTTTCTTTAGATTCTTGTACTTCTAGAACTATTTTGGAGGAAATTGGTCATTTTACAGATATATGGTTGTAGGTGTGTATTTTTTAACTTGTAATTTTTCTACTTCATGTAAACATGTCCAATACCATTGTACAGAATGGTCCATAGACATAAATAAATAAATAAATAAATGACACCATGAATAATTAATGGTCTGTTAGTTAGTTTCACATTTCATGGATCATTTATACAATTGATGAAAATGATATGGAACAAGTCACTTTACATTCTCTCTCTCTCTCTTTCTCTCTCTCTCTCTCTCTCTCTCTCTCTCTCTCTCTCTCTCTCTCTCTCTCTATTTCTCTTAAGGTAAAGAGAAATATGCTAATGAAACTTAGTAATTCCTGCCCACTGTGATACTATGGTGGGCAGAAGAATGCCACTTTTGCACATCTGGTAAGTGTAGTGGGTAGGATATTTCTCATTTTAGGGCACAATGAGAGATAGACAAAACCTTAGCAGAGAATGTGATTCAGTTGCTCCAGGCCTGGATGTTATTGAGTGACGAGTGGAATGCTCTCACCATCTTCCAAAGTCCCACCGTCTGGTCATAAATGAGGAATATCCTACCCACTACCCTTCCTACGTCCTCCTACCACCACCTACTCTACTGTGGTCGCAAGCGTCATCTACCCCATGAAAGGCAGGGCTATCTGTGGGAGCAGTTACATGCTCTACAAACTAAGCTGTAATCACTGTGTTGTTTTCTATGGTGGCATGAGAACCAACAAGCTGTCTGTCCAGATGAATGGCCACCACCAAACTGTGGCCAAGAGACAGCTGGATCACCCAGTTGCTGGACATGTTGCTCAACACAATGTTCTTCACGTCAGTGACTGCTTCACAGCGTGTGGTATCTGAATCTTTCCTACCAGCACCAAATTTTCTGAATTGTGCAGGTGAGAACTCTTCCTGCAATATATCCTACATTCCAGTGACCCTCTGGCCTCAATCTTCATTAGTCCGTGTCCTTCACCCATCCATCCCCTTTCCTGCAGCCACTCCTGAACGGCACAGCCTTTTATTCCAGCATCGCATCCACTAGTCTTCTTTCCTGTCCTCTATTTCTCTCCTTTTCCACTCCATCTCCCCCTCCCCTCCACTTCTAACCTTGCGACTGCACCTATCTCCCCTACCTTGTCTCCACTTGCCCTGCATGCTCACACAAGCAGCACATTACTGTCTGCCACCCCTACCTGTTATCATTCCTCCAGCATCCTCTTGCACCACTCAGATTGCTTCTCCCATCATCCTCAGTTGCTTGCAGTCCAACCTCAGTGACCAGAGACAGTGATCATTTTGTGTGCGAGTTGTACTTGCATAAACGTGCAAGTTTGTCTATTTTAGATGGAGACCTTTGGGCCAAAAGCTCATATGTTTAGCATTTTTGTTGTTGTGCCTGTATGCAAGTCAGCATCTCCTCTGTAATATTTTAATATTAGGGAACATCCAGAATACTTGAACAGTAGATAAAATATTTTCATTAGGGAACATCCAGAATAGTTGAACAGTAGATAAAATATTTTCAAACGCTAATCTTATTTGACACCAGTGGCATAAAAACAGACATATACCCAGAACAAGTGAACAGAAATCTCATTATTCGCTTATCAGCCCATAGCAACTTCATAAGAAGGCAACCAGAATAACACTGTCTGCTAAATGAAGAAATACAACAACTAGAACAACATTCTACAAGCAAGAATGTCGATCATCTATTCAATAATACTACAGACAACATGACTACATAGAACTACCTAGTATACTGATACTGGACTGCAGCATGGCAACCCCATCGAATTGCTCATAGAATTTTATATCACATTTCAAGTCACTGGTGTTTAGTACATTTTGAAAGAGTTCAGCTGTGGTCTTATCAAATTTCGCCTTGAGTCAAGCTAAGTAATCCTCCACTGGTGACCTGGTGCATACACTTGGACAAGAACCACCTACTAGTCAGCCTTGATGCCACATCACTTTTCGCCCATATAGCTCTGGAGGATTCCTAGCTCTACTCAATGGCCAAGCACTTTGATAATGACACAGTCAGTGTCTTTCGACGTGCACTAACAATCACTTATTTCAAATGTTGTGAAATTCTATGAGCAAATAGACAGGATTCCTATGGGTACCCCTTAGGTCTGCATGTGAGTAATCTATACCTGAAACAGTTCGAAGATGTAGCACTGAATAGTGTCCACCTGAAGTCGAATGCATTCTACAGATACATAGATGACACATTTGTGGTGTGGACACATAGCACAGAAAACCTGCAGGAGTTCCTATGTCATCTCAGTGACATTCATGGCAGGATCAAGTTCACTGTGGAGGTAGAAGAGAATGTACACCTACCCTTCTTGGAAATTTTGATCAAGAGACATTTGGGCTCCAAGGTGGGACACTTGGTCTGCAGTAAGAAGATGCACATGGACATTTACCTTAATGCTTGGAGTCGCCTTCATCCATCTAAACACGACTTGGTACTAACCACCATAGTATATAAAAGTGCCAGGGCCATCTGCAACAGAAAGAGTTTTCCGAATGACTTACAGCATCTGCAGGAAACTTTTACCAAAAATGGTTACAATGAGATAGAAGTAAGATGTGCCTTAAAGTCAGATAAGAGAAGGCAGGAGAAACTAGAAGAAGAACAACATAATGTGTGCCATTCCTGCCATACGCGGGACTGCCAATGGGCATGATCATGAAAATAATGGACAAACATCAAATAAATACCATTCTCCATGCAACCTGGAAAATTAAGGACATGCTTGGTTCAACCAGACCATCCAGGACTGTTCAACTAGTCGTTTGCTGTATTAAATGCAAATATGCGATGCAGTACTTTGGACAGTCATATCGATACGTCTCAAAGCTCCGTACTACAGAACACAACAGAAATGTTCAACGCAACCATGACAGATGATCTCATTGTCCACTCAGCCTCTGTATTAATCAAGTAACATGTTAAACTGTAAAAGAAACATCATCTCAAGTTTCAGTTAATGTGATGCTCCTAATTTCAATGCAAAAGTATACCATATGGTAAGCTTCATTCTAATGAAGTATCTCATTATGCCTTCTATCTTGCACTGTTTCATCCTCTATACTGATATAGAACTAATCCAGTTTTTGTGTACATCTGTATATGTGTATACCAGCCCTGTAACTGGAAAACATATACTATCAAACAGAGAACCACCTGTGAAACGACACATCACATATCAGCTGTTACATAAATACTATTCATCCTTTTACATTGTCTTGACTACCACCTAGTAATCTGTTAGGATGAATGGGCATAGGCAGAGCATGTGTACCATTAACACACAATATCCTGTTGCAGAGCATGCTCTACAACATGACAATTCTGACCTCAGTGCCTGCTTCACCAGATACACCATCCGGATTCTTCCTCCAGACACCTGTTTCTCAGAACTCTGAAAGCGGGAACTAGTGTTGCAACATGTCCTTGGTTCTCACCACCCACCTGGCCTTAATATGCATTAATTACTTCCATCTCAGCATTTATTAACAGTAACCACTCATTTCTTCACTCCATTTTAGTTTCTATAATTTTCATTTTCTGACCTGTCTACTTTTCGCAGTCCCCGTGCCCCCCTCTGCTTCCTTTCCCTTCAACTCTTCTGCTAGAAGAAGGGGCCATTGGCTCTGAAAGCTCGCGTAAGCTAAAACTGTGTGTGTGTGTGTGTGTGTGTGTGTGTGTGTGTGTGTGTGTGTGTGTTCCTCTGCCGCCGCTTGGTGAGAAGATGTATTTATCTATCCAGTCACATTGTATATGTGTTTGGAGTGTTGGTAAAAGTTTTATACACTGCCTTTCTTTGAAGAAGTTCTTGTCAGTGTGTCATGATTACACCTTTAAATGAATAGTTCATCTAAGTTAGTAACTGGTATTTAGCAACTACATTTTTTATGCAGGTGCTCCTGCTCTAGTGAATTTAATGGTCCACGATGTCAGCAGACATCTCGCAATTTCCAAGGAAACAGTTGGGCATGGTATCCTGCTCTTGAAGTGTGTGGCAGTTCACATCTTAGTTTGGAATTTAGAACAAAATATAAGGCAGGGTTATTATTGTATAATGGCCCATTAACTTCTCCAGATGGAAATGAAACACTGCTTTCAGGTAAAGTAAGTTTCCACTAAAAGTAGTATTTAAATGTATCAAAGTAGACTAACTTGAAAAAAAAATCCATAAAATTTTTGCAGCAACATATCATGCTTTAAAGTAATAAAAAGTACAATAGTATAACTCATGTTACTGTTTTAAAAGTAATTTAACAAGTGAATTTTCAATTTTAAAAAATCTTGATGTAAAATTTCATCATGAATCAGTCACAAGATAGCTAAGAGCTTCACAATTTGAAGCAGAATGTGAATATCTATGAAGCATATTTTTATGTAGGTGCCATTTTTAAATATGATTACTGTAGCCAGCAGTCTGTGCTTGTCTACTGAGTACCTTCTGTTATTTGATACTGACTGAAGGAATTATTTTCTCTAGTTTTCATTTGTTTGTGCTAATTTGAATTGCCTCAGTTAATGGAAAATATGTGCAGTACTGTTGTGTGGAAAGGACGTGAAAGCTGTCAAGATTCAGTGGCACAGTGATCAGTGGAACGGTAAGAAAAAGAGTAGGAGCAGGCTATTACAACACTACCATATAGGGTGCAGACACTTCCAAGTGCCCCTTAGATGGCACAGGAGCATGAGAACTGGTATAGAGTCCATGCCAAGTAGTTATATCACATACATTTTGTGTGTGCGCAAACCAGCGCCCATGCCCATGTTCACTCGGCCAGTGCAAAACCATTGCATAGGCTCCAGCACAGCTGCCTAACTGCCCACAGTCAGTTGTTTGTCCATCCCTCCCCACATGTACCCATGGGTGCCTACTGCCAGTTAGTGGGCATGCAAGAGCATTTAAAGAGGGTTATACTAATTTTCCTGAGGAAGACAAAATGTCACCACAGAAGAATTTGTATAGAACGCTGATGTAGATGTTCAAGAAAATAATGAGTTTCATTCAGTTCAAGAAGTGTTATTTATGAACTTATCACAGAACATGATAAATACTGGAAATTTTCATACATAGGGCCCTGGAAATGTGACAATTCAGCTGAAAAGGCACGCAAAACCATTGGTGTAGTCAGTGCTTTGAATTTCCTTGACTGGGCACAGTAATGAACTTTTCAGGTGAACTGTCACTGGAGTTGAAATGGGTCTGATTCCTTTAACACCAGAATTGCATTAAAATTGAAATGAACAATTTTAGCTCTGAAGATCTGACAATGAAACGTATTCTAAGACATGAATTAAACTGTGTTGAGCAATCCAGCAAAAGACATGGTAACCTCAGTAAAGGTTGTTTTTCCTTTATTGGTTCATAACTGTGCTTATTCTCATGTTGTTTAATGGAAACAAGATATTATCACATGATGTTGCTGGCAACAAATGACTCACCCTCCATATGGGAAATTTCACGTTTAAAATATCATTCACTCAGGAGAACTGTTCAAAATATCATCATTTGACTTTTGCACAGACTTTCACATTGAGGACAAGGAAACAGGCATCACTGGCTTGGAGAAGCAACTGAAAGAGTTGAAAACAAATAAGTACACGGGTCCAGACAGAATCCCAGTTCAGTTTCACAGAGAATACTGTGTGGCATTGGCCCCTTACTTATTTTGCATTTGTCATGAATCTCTCACCCAGGACAAAGTCTCAAGCAACTGGAAAAAAATACAAGTGAATCCTGTATGTAAGAAAGGTTAAAAGAATGAACATGCATAAGTCCAATATCCTTAACATTGGTTGCCTTGGGATTCTCGAGTGCATTCTGAGTTCAAATATAAAAAATTTCCTTGAGACAGAAAAGTGTCTGTACACAAGTCAGCATGGATTTAAAAATCAAACAATGTAAAATCCAGGATGGAATGTAACAATATTATGAGAAGGAACGTTACTACGCACCATATAGCAGAGATGCTGAGCGGCAGATAGACACAACAAAAAGACTCATCAATTAAAGCTTTTGGTCATTAAGGCCTTTGTCAACAATACACACACACACAAAGACAACACTCATGAAAATACAACTCACACACACGACTGCAGTCTTGCCTGAGACTGCAGTCTTGCCTGAGACTGCACTCTTGCCTGAGGCTGCAGTTGTATGTGTAAGTTGCGTTTGTGTTTTATCTCTTGTTCCTGTTATGGCACTATCACAGGATATGGAACATGTCAATTTTACAAGCTTTCGGCCAGAATTTATGGTAATACATAAAACAAAACGAAAACAGTAAACAGTAACTTAGGTCCCACTACAAAAAATACATTTTAGAGATAGATAGATATTACAAAACAAAAACAGTAAACAGTAACTTAGGTCCCACTACAAAAAATACATTTTAGAGATAGATAATGATTACAAAATAATAAGTGTTACAGAGAAATAAATATTGCAAAATATACACTCCTGGAAATGGAAAAAAGAACACATTGACACCGGTGTGTCAGACCCACCATACTTGCTCCGGACACTGCGAGAGGGCTGTACAAGCAGTGATCACACGCACGGCACAGCGGACACACCAGGAACCGCGGTGTTGGCCGTCGAATGGCGCTAGCTGCGCAGCATTTGTGCACCGCCGCCGTCAGTGTCAGCCAGTTTGCCGTGGCATACGGAGCTCCATCGCAGTCTTTAACACTGGTAGCATGCCACGACAGCGTGGACGTGAACCGTATGTGCAGTTGACGGACTTTGAGCGAGGGCGTATAGTGGGCATGCGGGAGGCCGGGTGGACGTACCGCCGAATTGCTCAACACGTGGGGCGTGAGGTCTCCACAGTACATCGATGTTGTCGCCAGTGGTCGGCGGAAGGTGCACGTGCCCGTCGACCTGGGACCGGACCGCAGCGACGCACGGATGCACGCCAAAACCGTAGGATCCTACGCAGTGCCGTAGGGGACCGCACCGCCACTTCCCAGCAAATTAGAGACACTGTTGCTCCTGGGGTATCGGCGAGGACCATTCGCAACCGTCTCCATGAAGCTGGGCTACGGTCCCGCACACCGTTAGGCCGTCTTCCGCTCAGGCCCCAACATCGTGCAGCCCGCCTCCAGTGGTGTCGCGACAGGCGTGAATGGAGGGACGAATGGAGACGTGTCGTCTTCAGCGATGAGAGTCGCTTCTGCCTTGATGCCAATGATGGTCGTATGCGTGTTTGGCGCCGTGCAGGTGAGCGCCACAATCAGGACTGCATACGACCGAGGCACACAGGGCCAACACCCGGCATCATGGTGTGGGGAGCGATCTCCTACACTGGCCGTACGCCACTGGTGATCGTCGAGGGGACACTGAATAGTGCACGGTACATCCAAACCGTCATCGAACCCATCGTTCTACCATTCCTAGACCGGCAAGGGAACTTGCTGTTC
The DNA here is from genome assembly GCF_021461395.2 of Schistocerca americana. NCBI lineage: Eukaryota > Metazoa > Arthropoda > Insecta > Orthoptera > Acrididae > Schistocerca > Schistocerca americana. The sequence goes on from NC_060123.1 coordinate 359,099,681, forward strand.
CAACAGGACAATGCTCGTCCGCATGTATCCCGTGCCACCCAACGTACTCTAGAAGGTGTAAGTCAACTACCCTGGCCAGCAAGATCTCCGGATCTGTCCCCCATTGAGCATGTTTGGGACTGGATGAAGCGGCGTCTCACGCGGTCTGCACGTCCAGCACGAACGCAGGTCCAACTGAGGCGCCAGGTGGAAATGGCATGGCAAGCCGTTCCACAGGACTACATCCAGCATCTCTACGATCGTCTCCATGGGAGAATAGCAGCCTGCATTGCTGCGAAAGGTGGATATACACTGTACTAGTGCCGACATTGTGCATGCTCTGTTGCCTGTGTCTATGTGCCTGTGGTTCTGTCAGTGTGATCATGTGATGTATCTGACCCCAGGAATGTGTCAATAAAGTTTCCCCTTCCTGGGACAATGAATTCACGGTGTTCTTATTTCAATTTCCATAAGTGTATGTTTACATTAAAAATATTCGGTATTAAAAATACAAATTTAGGCATACATTTGCGATTTACAATACAAGAAATGTTAAACATGGTAGTTCAGGAACTCTTCTATTGTATAAAATGATCCTTGCAATAGGAACTGCCTTAAGGTTTTTTTAAACAAGAGATCATCATCTACCAAACACTTAATTCTTGAAGAGAGGGCATTAAAAATCTTACAGCCACTGAAATGGACTCGTTTCTGCACCATATTCAGATTTGGCTGTTCATAGTGGATATCATGTTTCCTTCTAGTATTGTGACTGTGATATGCACTGTTCAGCTTAAAGATGGATTTTTCTTTCCTTATGGAGCACATCAAAGAGAATATATATTGCGCAGTGGATGTAAGTATTTCAAGCTTCTTAAAAAGATTCCTGCATGTGGCTGTAGGATGGACTCCACAAATGATCCTTATGGCTCTTTTCTGTACACACAGTACTTTTTTAGCCAGTGGCTGATTTCCCCAAAATATAATTCCAAATGCCATAATTGCATGAAAGTAACCATAATATGCTGACTTAATGGTTTCCGTATTTCTATAAGAAGAAGCAATGCACAGTGCATATGTCACTGAACTTAGTCTTTTGCATAGATCCAGAATGTGGTTTGACCAATGCAGTTTGATATCAATATGCAAGCCTAGATATTTTGAGGAATCTACCCTGGTTATTGTCTGCTCACCTAGTTTTACTACTATTTCCTCATCTTTGGATTTTGTTTGGAACTGAATGTAGTTTGTTTTACAGTAATTTAAAAAAGAAAGACCATTAATGTTAAACCAGTTCGCCATTTCATTTAAAACCTTATTTGCTGTTACCTCAAGTTTATCTACTTGAATTATCAATAAGTAGTGTAGTGTCATCAGCGAAAATAGTGAATCTATAATATTCCGTACAGAGAGGGAGATCATTTATAAATATAATAAAAAGTAGGGGGCCCATAACTGAGCCCTGCGGCTCTCCACATGTGATGGTACCCCATTCTGAAGATAATGGGGCACCATCTTGACTATCTACTACAACTTTTTGTTTCCTGTTTGACAGATGTGAGTCAAGCCATTGCCCTGCTGTACCACTTATACTGAGATGTGCAGCTTTTTCTAAAAGAATTTGGTGATTTACAGAGTCAAATGCTTATGTTAGGTCACAAAATATGCCAATCACTTTCAGTTTTTTGTTGATAGATTCCAAGAGTTTTCCAGTAAATGCAAATATTGCATCTTCTGTTGACAAACCTTTCTGAAATCCAAACTGACTTTTGCTGAAGATATTCACTGAGATGCTTAACTATCCTGACATGCATTAGTTTCTCTAAAACCTTTGAAAAGCTTGTCAGTAGTGATACTGGCCTATAGTTAGCAGTATCTGTCTTATCCCCCTTCTTATACACCGGTTTTACAACTGCATACTTAAGCCTCTCAGGAACTATTCCTTGCTTAAGTGACGCATCAAAAATGTGGCAAAGGACTTTACTTACATGGCTGGAGCAGTATTTTAATAATTTGTTATAAATGTTGTGAATTCCAGCAGAGTTTTTACTTTTCAGGGATTTAATAAATCTTTCAATTTCTTGAACAGTGACTGTGTTGTACTGAACCATGTACTATAGCTTTCAAAAGATTGATGGCTTGCTTCATGGACCCTTGTAAACCTATTTTTTCTGTTACTGTTAAAAAATTGTTGTTGAATGTGTCTGCAACTGTTTTTGGATCGCTAACAAGATTACCCTCACTTTTGAGTTGGATATTTTATCTACAAACTGCATTTATCCCCGTTTCCTTCTTTACTAATTTCCTGATAGTTTTTATTTTATTGCTCGAGTTGTCAATTTCTGTCTTCAAGCACATGTTCTTTGCTGCCTGAATGGTCTTATTCAGAACTTTATTGTAGATTTTATAGTGTGTAATCCTACTGTTATCATTTGAACTCCTGGCTGCAGCATATAGTTCTCTTGTTGTTTTACAAGAGATTTTGACGCCTTTAGTAATCCAAGGCTTGTTTCCAGACTTGAACAGGTTTTCTCTCACAGATTTTTTAGGAAATGCTTCTTTGAAAAGGCTTGTAACTTCTTCGATAAATATGTTAAATTTTGAATTAACATCAACTGTAGCATATACAGGAGACCAGTCCACAAGCTGTAATCGCTGATTAAAGGTTTCAGTGGTGTGTCTGTTTATAATCCTAAATGTTTTCCGTATGTGTGTGTGTGTGTGTGTGTGTAGCTATTGTTGATGAAGGCCTTAATGGCTGAAAACTTTAATTGTGAGAGTCTTTTTGTTGTGCCTATCTGCGACTCAGCATCTCTGCTATATGGATTTAAAAAGCATCACTCGCGGTGAAAGGTAAACACACCAGAGAGACAGTCCTGATTTTGCTGTTGATAATGGAAGCAAGACAGAAGAAAAATTAAGAGAAGGTAACAGGGTTTGTTGACCAGGAAAAAGAGTTATGTAAAATAGTGTAACACATTCAAAATTTGGAGAAAAATAGGAGTAAGCTATAGAGAATGGCAGGTAATCTATAACATGTGGGAGAACCAAAAGGGGACAATAAAGTTGGAAGATCAAGAACAAAGTGAGGTTAAAAAGGGTGTAAGACAGAGATGTAATCTTTCACCCCTACTGTTCAATCTGTACATTGAACAAGTAATGATGGAAATAGATGAAAGGTTCAAGAGTAGGATTAAAATTAAGGGTGAAAGGATATTAATGATATGATTCACTGATGATATTATTGCTATCCTCAGGGGATGTGAAGAAGAATTGCAGGATCTGCTGACTGGAATGAACAATCTAATGGATACAGAATATGGACTGAGAAAAATGAATATAATAAGAAGCAACAGAAATGAGGATACTGAGTAACTGAACAACAAACTTGGAGGTCACAAAGTAGATGAAGTTAAGAAGTTGTTTTACCATGGAAGCAAACTACCCCAAGACAGACAACAAGGTGGTCATAAAGAGCAGACTAGAACTGCCAGAGCGGGCATTTCTAGCCACAAAAAGTCTACTAGTATCAAACATAGGGCTCTTTTTTGTGGAGAAATTTAATTATATGGTAATAAATCATGGACAGTGCAAAAACCAGAACAGAAATTGAAGCATTTGAGATGTGGTTCTGCAGAAGAATGTTGAAAATCAGGTGACTGATAAGTTAAGAAATTTGGAGAGTCTCTGCAGAATTAGTGTAGGAAGGAAAATCTGGAAAACACTGACAAGATGAAGGGACAGGATCACAGGACATTTTTGAAGACATCAAGAAATAACTTCCATGGTAGAAGAGGGGGCTATAGAGGGTAAAAACTGTAGGGGAAGACAGAGATTGGAATACATATAACAAGTACCTGAGGATGTAGGTTGAAAGTGCTACCCTTGATATGAAGAGGTTGGCACAGGAATTTGTGGCTGGTCACATCAAACCAGTCATAAAAAATAGCCTTTAACAGAATCTTGAATTGTACTTCAAGTTTGTGAGGACTGAAGTTTGAATTTGTTAATATTTTAAATTCATTATTGTTCATTGTTATGTTTAGTTTTCCTGTGTGTTGTAATGAAACCGTTTCCTTACTGCTTATGTGTGTTCCATACAAATTATTACTTAATGACTAAAAGCACCTTCTGCAAAGTTTACATAAAAGTAGAGAAGCAAAGGGAGTTCAGCGTTCTCTGTAACAAAGATCAATTATTCTTGTGATACTCTTCTCATTTTTACAACCACATTTTCAAATCGATTTGACACAATATCTCAGTGATCCATTAGGCTATTATCTTCAAGTGAGGCACTGCTGCTGCTGAGTCTTGTCAAACAAAGGAGAGTCTCACAAATTATTCTGCTGAGAAAGCTTACAAAGTCGTATCACTGATTCTTAATTGATTCTTTTATGATTAGACCTTGTACAGATTGTACTATCTGTAACAGAAACCATGTCAAATGTGAAAGTCAGCATGATTTATTAACACAACTGAAGTCACCTATTATCATGATATCATTGATATATTTAGAAAAATAGGAAGTACAGGTTGGCAGATATGGTAAATGTAAGCTAAATAATGTAACTAGAAAAGTAATGAATTACCGCCTGTTTAATATCATCAAGGCATCAGCTAAAGCCCTTTATTAAAGACATAAATGGACCAGTACTAATTATATTTATTTGCTATTGCTGTTTATAAATACATTTATAATAGTTGTTACCATATTCCACATCTGTCAAGCATGAAGATACCTGCAAACATGTTTTTTGAATAGATGGCAAGATCAGTTATTCACATTAGAGGCAGATCACATCTCTGTTGTGTCTTACTGGCCCTTGTTTCTAATGAGGAAGTTGTGTTTGAGAATGTTATGAAATATGTCTTTGCATGTCTGACGACAGTCTCAACTAGTAGTTTACATATTTCTCTTACAGATTTTATATCACTTGAATTGGTAGATGGGATGCCAAGACTTCTGGTTGACTTCGGCTCTGGCACATTAGAGCTCAAAATAATAACAAGAAAAGAGTTAAATGATGAAGAATGGCACAGGATCGACATTTTCTGGGACACAGAAGTATGTTAAAATAATTATTTATTTACTTCATTTTCCATTCATTGTGTTGCTAGATGCTGAAAATATAGTATTTTGAAACCTAAACTCAAAATTGTTGCATTCCAAATAGAAAAAGAATATATAATTATTCCACACCCATAAGTATCAAAAACACATCTTCCCACATTGGCTTTTGAACTGGTTGCTACTCTTTCAGTGACAAGCCTTCATGATTTAAAAATTAATTACCATAGACCTTCAGCTTCAGACAAGTGAAAATAAACCCATAAGGGATAATATCTAGGATATATCATGGGTGCATCACAAATTCAATGTTTCTTTTAGTCAGCAATTAGATAGAAGTCTTACCAAAACGAAAGCATTTAACATCTCACTGTTTGTAATGCTGATGAAGCATTTCCTAATGCATTTGGGATGGACGTTCAAACCTGATACAGTCTCCAGTACAGTTACTAAATCTCACAATGCAGATTTTATGTGAAGTCATTAGTGATGATAAGATCCTAACAAACACTTCATTTTTCAATAAACAATTTGAGTATTTGAAAGAGAGTGACAGAATTTTATGTGCTGTTGTGATGCATGCATTGAGACTATCGGCTGTCACTTTGAAAGTTGCTACAATTAAATAACGGCATGCACTTCACCATTAGACCACTAGGCTCAAAGTGAAAGTTTGAGCTTAAATTGTTGTTATAAGTGTGTGCTGTGCTTAAGTCAATATGAGGGAGTATAAAAAAAATAAAAAATAAAATAAAATAAATTAAAATACACTCCTGGAAATGGAAAAAAGAACACATTGACACCGGTGTGTCAGACCCACCATACTTGCTCCGGACACTGCGAGAGGGCTGTACAAGCAATGATCACACGCACGGCACAGCGGACACACCAGGAACCGCGGTGTTGGCCGTCGAATGGCGCTAGCTGCGCAGCATTTGTGCACCGCCGCCGTCAGTGTCAGCCAGTTTGCCGTGGCATACGGAGCTCCATCGCAGTCTTTAACACTGGTAGCATGCCGCGACAGCGTGGACGTGAACTGTATGTGCAGTTGACGGACTTTGAGCGAGGCCGTATAGTGGGCATGCGGGAGACCGGGTGGACGTACCGCCGAATTGCTCAACACGTGGGGCGTGAGGTCTCCACAGTACATCGATGTTGTCGCCAGTGGTCGGCGGAAGGTGCACGTGCCCGTCGACCTGGGACCGGACCGCAGCGACGCACGGATGCACGCCAAGACCGTAGGATCCTACGCAGTGCCGTAGGGGACCGCACCGCCACTTCCCAGCAAATTAGGGACACTGTTGCTTCTGGGGTATCGGCGAGGACCATTCGCAACCGTCTCCATGAAGCTGGGCTACGGTCCCGCACACCGTTAGGCTGTCTTCCGCTCACGCCCCAACATCGTGCAGCCCGCCTCCAGTGGTGTCGCGACAGGCGTGAATGGAGGGACGAATGGAGACGTGTCGTCTTCAGCGATGAGAGTCGCTTCTGCCTTGGTGCCAATGATGGTCGTATGCGTGTTTGGCGCCGTGCAGGTGAGCGCCACAATCAGGACTGCATACGACCGAGGCACACAGGGCCTACACCCGGCATCATGGTGTGGGGAGCGATCTCCTACACTGGCCGTACACCACTGGTGATCGTCGAGGGGACACTGAATAGTGCACGGTACATCCAAACCGTCATCGAACCCATCGTTCTACCATTCCCAGACCGGCAAGGGAACTTGCTGTTCCAACAGGACAATGCACGTCCGCATGTATCCCGTGCCACCCAACGTGCTCTAGAAGGTGTAAGTCAACTACCCTGGCCAGCAAGATCTCCGGATCTGTCCCCCATTGAGCATGTTTGGGACTGGATGAAGCGTCGTCTCACGCGGTCTGCACGTCCAGCACGAACGCTGGTCCAACTGAGGCGCCAGGTGGAAATGGCATGGCAAGCCGTTCCACAGGACTACATCCAGCATCTCTACGATCGTCTCCATGGGAGAATAGCAGCCTGCATTGCTGCGAAAGGTGGATATACACTGTACTAGTGCCGACATTGTGCATGCTCTGTTGCCTGTGTATATGTGCCTGTGGTTCTGTCAGTGTGATCATGTGATGTATCTGACCCCAGGAATGTGTCAATAAAGTTTCCCCTTCCTGGGACAATGAATTCACGGTGTTCTTATTTCAATTTTCAGGAGTGTATTTTTAAGTGCTATATATTTTCATATTGTTTACAAAACAACTTTATCCCTTTCAAAATACTACTGTCTATTACAACTAAAACATTTGCCCCACTGGTGCTTCCACAGTTTGAAACATGTTGTGAAATTGGTGTTTTTTCATGCCCCTTTTCATGTGTGAAAACAAGAAAAATTTGCGCAGAGCCAGGATAGGTGATTAAGATGTGTGGGCAGTGGAACCATGCCACTTTTAGCTAAGAACTGTCTAACAGAGATGGCTGTGCCTGCAGGTGCATTGTCAAGGTGGAAGGACAAGTCTCCAGTCTGCCACAAATCACTGAACTGAGCTCCAAGATAATCCACTAATCTCTGACTGTTGATCAGTTATCTGTTGACAGTATGTGAGCACAAGCTCTTGAATTTTTTAAATATTTTTATTGTTTCTGGCAGGTAATGGATGTCCAGAACGAGGTTTGTCATCAATCAACATGTCAACATTTTTAAATTGAGCAAACCACTTGTACACTTGAGTTTTTCTCTTAGCATCATTTTTGATATTAAAAGCACCAAGTAGTAAACAAAATTTCACAGTCGCACGTTGTTCAATTAAATTTGTCATCATAAAAGACAAAACAAGAACAAAGCAGTACTAGCAAATAGAATCACTGCAGATGAACGGAACAAGTCAGATTGACAACACAGGTGGCACTGAACTGATAATGACTTGTGCTATACATACATAGTGGCAGAAATGCGTAGTACACAAGCTCCGCCCAAGGCAATGTTATTCCAATTTTCTTTTTGGTCCCCCTCATAAATCGTAAAAGTCTATGTAGACCACTAGATTTGTACCTCAAAGTACTCAGCTTGGAATCCAGTATAATTTACATATATGGGTTTTAGATAACTATGATGGCTATAGTAGCCATTGTAAGTGAGCAAGCATGTATTGATGAATCGTATCAATTGGAGATGCGAATCACCATTGTCTCCTACTGGCCAAGCAACTTTCTTTACTATCTGAAAACTGAATGATTACCAGGCTACACTTGCTTTATTGCTTTATTTCACTTTCAAATTTGGAATGATCGAACTGTGATAGGCTTCCCTATGCTGCACTAAAAATGATTTTGACCAAGTCTCCATTTTCTTTGCTTTTGTTCTGGGTTTAGTAATCTTGGCAGTTACCTCCTGTGTATATGTGTTGGATATGAACTGCCTTGCTTATGGAAAATGTTAGTGATTTTGCTGCAATATCTGTAGTTGTTCTGTCATCTTCCAGTACAATGGCAAAAATAATAAAAATCATGATTTCATTTGCTCAGTTGCATGTAGTACATCAAAATCCAACTCTCTTTTAACTGGTTTTAATCAGCAAAATGTTATTTATTGTGGAAGAATCCTTTCACGATGTGGCTGGGACTGCTGTAACATTTAATAAGCCGTCATAGCAGTTATATGAAACAAAGGTATGATCTCATAGACACATACATCCCATTGCAAAATAATTTCATTATTTATCCAACTACTTCAGCCTACATCAGTTTTAACCTGCTTACTGTAGTCAAACCTAAGTCTTCCTCTAAAGTAATTATCCCATAGACATTCCTCCATTACCAAATTGATGATTCTTTGATGTCTGAGGATGTGTCATGTCAAATTCTGCCACAAAATTCTTCTTTTGCCAGTTCGATTCAGTACCACTTCATTAGTTACCCTATCTATACATCTAATCTTCAGTATTCACCTGTTGCACTATATCTCAGAAATTTATATTCTCTTCTTATACTAACTGTTTATTGTCCACATTTTGCTGCCATGCAGTTTTCTGCTATTATATATTCCAAATGAGGGAAAAAATCACCATTCTTTTCTGATTTATCCTTTAAATTATCTACATAATTTAGAATACTAACAAAATGATTCATATGCAAAACACTTAAGTGTGGACAAGATCTCTCTCTCTCTCTCTCTCTCTCTCTCTCTCTCTCTCTCCCCCCCTTCCCTCCCTCCCTCCCACCCTCCCACCTCTCCTTCACCCCCCCACCTCTCCCTCAACCCCCCTCTCTCTCACTCACCTCTCCCCCACCCCCCCCACCTCTCCCTCAACCCCCCTCTCTCTCTCACTCACCTCTCCCTCACCCCCCCCCCTCCCGCCTCTCCCTCAACCCCCCTCCCTCTCTCTCTCTCTCTCTCTCTCTCTCTCTCTCTCTCTCTCTCTCACACACACACACACACACACACACAGAGAGAGAGAGAGAGAGAAAGAGAGAGAGAGAGAAGTTTAGGAGAGATGTTGTTGAGAGGAAAGGGAGAGTACAGTGGCAAGTTATAGGATCCAGACTAGAAAAGGAAGATATATAAGAAAAGATTCCTATAAGGGATCTAGTAGGGGAGTGAAGAGTAGAGAAAGTATTATGTGGGTGCAAGACAATGGGATGGTATGTGAACAGGAGGATGTCATGTGTGGTAAGTTGAAGACAATGATAAGCAGAGATTGAGAGCAGGGGAAAACAGTCATTGTTTCTCACAAGAATCCCAATTTTCTGTAGAAATGATTGAAAGCAAAAACAGATAATTATGTCATTACTTGTACAAAATAACTGATTATATGTGGAAACACACTGGTGTGCTTTGAAAATTCTTCTTGTAAGGCTGATTCTCAAGACTGTGCGTTTGCATAGAGGTGCAAATATATCAGCTTAACATATGGGAAAGCTGTACACTGATCAGCCAGAACATTATGCCTATCTACCTAACAGCTATTATGTCCACCTTTAGCATGGATAACAGCAGTGACTTGTCATGGCATGGAAGCTGTGAGACCTTCCTGTGTGGCTGGAGGAAGTTAGCACCACATCTGCATACACAAGTCGACCTCATTCTTGTAAATTCTGGGATGCCACATTCAATCACATTGCAGACATGTTCCATTGGATTCAGATCTGTTGAGTTAGGGGGTGAGCACATCAATTGGAATTCACCACTATGTTCCTTGGACCACTCTATTACACTCCTGGCCTTGTGACATGGCACGTTATCTTGCTGAAATATCCTGCTGCCTTTGGGAAAAGTGATCGTCATGAAGGAGTGTATGTGCGTGGTCTGCAACTAGTATACCATACTCCTTGGGCATCATGGTGCTTGCACGAGCTCCACTGGATCCATGGATGCCCATATGGATGTTCCCCAGAGCACAATGGAGCTGCTGCCAGGTTATCTCTGTCCCACAGTACAGGGGTCAACGAGCTGTTTCACTGGAAGACAATCGATTGGCACTCTCCCATTGGCTTGATGAAGAAGATGTTGGGATTCATCAGACCATGATATGCTCTGCTACTGTGCCAATGTCCAGTTCCAGTGGTCATGTGCCCAAACCCATGACATCTGGACATGGTTTTTCACCTTGGTTTCACCGCCTGTTGAAGACAGTCACCACAGCACTCCTTGAACACCGACAAGTTATGAAGTCTGCCAAATACTCTTGCCAGGTCTCAGGACCATCATATTTTGCCCCCAGTCAAACTCAAATAGATTGCGTGCACCTTCCCCATTCTACACACTGATAGCATGCTCACTGATACTACATGCACAGTGCATTCCTCCGCAGATTATGCTGCTATCACCAGGATGGGTTTGTATCGATAATAGGTCAGTGGTCATAATGTTCTGGCTGATCAGTGTATAATTATTTGAAAAGATGTGAAGGCTTATTTTACTATGCACGCTCTAAAACGGCAAAATAACAGACAGTTACAATGTCAGGTTATAGAAATTGGTTAACTTTCAAAATATGTGGCTGACAACATAAACATTACTTCAACACCACAGACTAGGCCTTAGTCTTGTTTTGAGTGGCAAACTCGCACCTGATAGGCATGTTTCCGGCCCTTCCAGCTGTTAATGCCAGTAGATGTATCCTGATGATGCCACTGTTTCTTTATTCAGGCAGTTCCTCATTTGACTTCATGAGACATAGTGGATTGATTCTGTTCTGGACCTCCTTCCCCACCACTTTTGTATCCAGGTCCTGCTGCACTGAATGTAGTGATGCCAAACATTTGATTAAGGAGGTGGTTCAAATATGTATTTGATGATTTTTTTTGAGTCATCATACTTCTGATTGGTATGATGCAATCCACCACAAATTCCTCTCCTGTGCCAACCTCTGCATCTCAGAGTATCAGTTGCAACCTATGTCCTCAATTATTTGCTGGAGGTATTCCAAGGTCTGTCTTCCTCTATAGTTTTGCCCTCTACAGCTCCCTCTGGTGGCACCATGAAAGTCATTCCCTGATGTCTTACGAGATACCTTATCATCCTTGTCAATGTTTTCCCCATACTCGTTTCCTCTCCAATTCTGTGCAGAACCCCCTCATTCCTTACTTTATCAGTCCACTTAATTTTGAACATTCATCTGTAGCACCACATCTCAAATGCTTCGATTATCTTCTGTTTCAGTTTTCCCACAGTCCATGTTTCACTACCATACAATGGCGTGCTCCAAGTGTGCATTCTCAGAAATTCCTTCTTCAAATTGAGGCCTACATTTGATACTAGTTGACTTCTCTTGGCCAGGAATGCTCTTTTTGCCAGTGCTAGTCTCCTCTTGATGTCCTCCTTGTTCTGTCTTGATTATTTTGTTGCCTAGGTAGTAGAATTTCTTAAATTCAACTACTTTGTGATCATCAATCCTGATGTTAAGTTTCTCGCTGTTATCATTTCTGCTATTTCTCATTACTTTCATTTTTCTTTAATTTACTCTCAATCCAAATTCCATACTCATTAGACTGTTCATTCCATTCAGCAGATCATATAATTCTTCTTCACTTTCACTCAAGATAGCAATGTCATCAGCAAATCATATCATTAATATCCTTTCACCTTGAATTTTAATTCCACTCTGGAAACACTCTTTTATTTCCATCATTGTTTCTTCAATGTACTGATTGAAAAGTAGAAGCAAAAGACTACATCTGTGTCTTACACACTTCTTAATCTAGTCGCTTTGTTCTTGGTCATCCATTTATATTATTCCATCTTGGCTTTTCTACACATTGTATATTACCTGTCTTCCCCTACAACTAACCTCTATTTTCTCAGAATTTTGTACATCTTGCACCATTTTACATTGTCAAACATTTTTCCCAGGTTGACAAATTCTATGATGTCAAGATTTTTCTTTAGTCTTGCTTCCAATATTAACCACAACATCAGAATTGCCTCTTTGGTGCCTTTCCCTTTCCTAAAGCCAAACTGATCATCATCTAACACATCCTCAATTTTCTTTTCCATTCTTCTGTATATTATTCCTGTCAACAAATTGGATGCATGAGCTGTTAAGCTGATTGTGCAGTAGTTCTTGCACTTGTCAGCTCTTGCTGTCTTCAGAATTGTGTGGATGATGTTTCTCTGAGAGTCATGTGGTATGTCACCAGACTCATACATTTTGCACAGCAATGTGAACAGTCATTTTGTTGACACTTTCCCCAATGATTGTAGAAATTCTAATGGAATTTTATCTATCCGTTCTGCCTTAATTGATCTTAAGTTCTGCAAAGCTCCCTTAAATTCATATTCTAATACTGGATTCCCTATCTTTTCTAAATCGATGTCTGTTTCTTTTTCTTCTATCACATCAGACAAATCTTCCCCCTCATAGAGGCCCTCAATGTACTCTTTCCACCTATCCACTCTCCACTCTCCATTTAACAGTGGAATTCCCATTGCCCTCTTAATGTTACCATCCATGCTTTCATTGACTTACCTCTATTCTGAATCAGTCCTTCTGACAATTATTACTTTTCTATTTCTTCACATTTTCAATGCAGCCATTTAGTCTTACCGGTGGGCCATCAGAATTGTACATCACGGATTTTGATGGTTCTCAGATATGTTGTAGAGGGACATGCACTGAGTATGAGGCTATCCCCTATTTTAGTGACAGGCCTTGGTTTTTGAGAAAATTGATTTTGAAGTTCACTGCATGCTGTAATATGCCTAACATTGGCCATGTTCCAACCAAGTGTGTGTGGTGCAGTTACCACACTGAACGTACCATGTTTGGGTCCTTTTCATGTTTTTGCTTTTTTTTAAAATCAGAATAGTCCAACATTTTTCCATTTTATTTTCCAGAATATCAATAAACAGTGTACATTGTATGAAATTATTAAGAAATATTCAATTTTGCTGTAGTAATGTAATTTTCACATCATTATTACAAAATCTTACTTGCTATCACCTGCATTGCTTGCTATGTCACAACAGAAATCTGGATGATATTTCTCTTAAAAGCAACCAAAACACAATGTTTGACAGCACCAGGCACATTTCATAAAAGCTAAGTCTTGCAACTGCATGGAGTTTTTAAGAGTGATACCGGAAAACATTAACTATTTACATTCAAAAAAGTTTTTCTTTCATCCGTTAACTTTGATGCAAACCATGCATATTAGATCATATTAAAAAAAGTAGGTGCCCTGAATTGATATAGAATTAATGAGTGTAGTTTTATGGAATCAGCCCTGGATGCAATTGCTTTCTTGGTCTTCAACAAATCGGGAGTATTCTGAATTTTCTTCATGAAAATTTTAACCTGTCAGTAAAAATATACATTATAAGGCTGGCAAAGTGGAGTACACTTTGGTGGGATAACTTTTAAGGTGCAGGTGCACGCTTTCCTCTCGTCCACGAAGATGTGATCATATACGGTCAGATCAGTCTGGTGCTCTCTGCACCAGGGACAGACTTTTTCAGTTTATAGTGTGTGTCAATTTTACATCTAGTGTAATGCATGTGAACTGCAGATTTATTTTTGGAGAACGTAGATTCTTTATAACAGAGCACAAGGAAATGAGAAATAAGTTACTAGCGAATGTAATTGTAAGTGTCGTGTAATTTTTTTCTGATAGTGTTTATGTGCAATATAGTCTTAAATGAAAGTTAACCCACAAGTAATAAATAGTACAAAAAGACAAAGAACAGATGTTTTTATAATATGTTATCTTGGAAGAATGCTGAAGATTATGTAGGTAATTGGATATTTAGCAAAGACATAGTGAATTTAATTAAGAATAAAAGAACCTTATGACTCATTTCAACTAAAATGAGGGCAGTGTGACAGGTAAATAATGTAAGCAGCTTCAGATGGATGTTTATTATAGTTCTTACACACACATGATGAAACTTGCACAGGACATGTAGAAATTTTTCCCCTCCCATGTATGGAAGAATCACAGATTTTAAAAAGTCTTCGTACACCAGTTTCATGAACTTCCCTCATTTTGTGCAGGACACAATTACACTTTTAAATTTGAGAGTTAACTGATCCACTCTTTCTGAACATTAGGGCCAAATTTTCCCAACGGTTCCTGAATATGTAAAAAAAAAAACATATGGGATGCCCTTTCCTGATGCAGTTAGAATGTACTGTGCTGTGTATGAATGACTTGTCTTGTTTAAATCTTTTCTCTGCATGAGAATGGTTCTCACTCCTTTCTCTGAGAGAGACCTACTGTACATTGATAGATATTGACAGTCCAGTTGATCAGTGTTGATTATGTAGTCAATGTTAAAATTACCAATAAGTATTTTTGTTTGTGTGAAGAATTCTTCCACAGCTACTAATACTTCTTCGATCGTTGCACATTCTTTGGAACTGGTAAACTGTGTAATCTTACTTTGCCTGATTTTAAGCTTTTGTTTAAACCATTTGACCCAAGCCAAGCTGGCCACAAAATTAGAGGTATACAATAAAAGTGGAACAGCAGTGTTCATTGTGATCTGAGTCTGTATCTGCTCCTGAGTATGCCTTACAATCCAATATCTGATAACAGAACATCTGCCTGACCATGATGTAACCTAACTGAAACCTTTCTGTTTCGCCCAGCCTTTTCCTAGTATATCTGCTCCTCCTGTTATTCTTGAACAAAGTATTCACTATTACCATCTGAAATTTATTGCAGAACTCAGTTAGTCTTTATCCTCTCTCATTTCTACTATCAACTTCATATTCTCCCCTAACCCTTTCTTCTGCTCTTTCTCCTACACACAGATTCCAATCCTCCATGACCATCGGATTTTTATCTTACTTTATGCATTGAATTATCTGTACAGTATCCTCATATACTTTTTCTATCTCTTCATCTTCTGCTTGTGATGCCAGCATGTATACCTGATTTATTGTTGTCAATGTTGGTTTGCTGTTGATTCTCATAAGAACAATCCTATCACTGAGCTCTTCACACACTGTCTGCCCTACCTTTCTATCATGATGAGTCCTACTCCCGTAGTAACATTTTGTACTGCTGTTGATATTTCCCTATTTTATACTCATCTGACCAGAAATCATTCTCTTCTTTCCATTTCACTTCACTGACCCTTGCTGTATCTAGATTGAGCCTTTGCATTTCCCTTATCTGATTTTCTAGCTTCCCTACCACGTTCAGGCTTCTGACATTATTGTCCTTTCATTGGCTATTCAATCTTTTTCTGATGGTTGCCTCCCCCTTGGCAGTCCCCTGCCAGGCATCTGAGTGGGGGACTATTCCAGAATCTTTTGCCAAAGGAGAGATCGTTGTGACATTTTTTCAGTTACCAGCCACATGACCTGTGGTTACATGTCATGTGTCTTTAATGCAGTGGTTTCCATTGTCTTCTGCATCCTCATGCCTTTGTCATTGCTGATTATTCCACCTCTAGGGGCAGTTTCCCACCCCAAGGACAAGAGACTGCCCTGAAACTCTGTCCACCCCTCTGCCTTCTTTGACAAGACCATTGACAGAAAGAGGGTGATTTCTTATGCTGGAAGTCTTTGGTCACCAATGCTGAGTATTAATCAAAATTTAAGCATTGATGGGTTTCGAACCTGGCATTAGGAAATTTTGATCACTAATCAAAGATGCAAACCCTAGACCATGGGTGCAGAAATCTAATTGATGGTAAACACTTATAAATTGGTTATAGTTTATTTTGATACACAACTTCCTCATTTATAACAGCAGACTGTTTCTCTTGTATTCCATTTTGCTGTCAAATAGTGGACTTATTCCAAGTTTTATACAAGAATATAAATGTCTTGTAAAAACTATATTTGTATATCATATCACAATAATCTCTTCCATGACATATCTTCCCCACATGACCATTGCTCTCCACCCACAACCACACTTAACCTCTCTTTTCTAATATTATTTTCTTAAGGAATCACATATAATGAGAAAGAATTAAATCCATTAAGTGTGAATATAAAATTAAACATACTACTAATGAAGCCTCTGTAAAGTGCCATCTTATGAAAGTCTGTGGGGGACTAGATAATATTCTATTTCCTAAGTACATGGTGAAATAATTCAGTCAAATATAAAATATGTATTGTGGGAGGTATTTCTTCTTGGAATGAACATCATAGCAGGAAAAATTTGAATATAAAATGAGCATAATTTTTTTTAAACCAGTGTAATTAACTGAAAGTGTTACTCATAATGGAAAGTTTTGGTGGTGTATTTTGCTTATAAGGTCTGTGCATCTGAGTGCCAATTTCCAAATGAACTTTTCATTACATGAATATGAAACTGTGGAAAACTCTTGAGTTTGCAGAGTGTTCGAATGGTGCTGGACTTCTGTAAATTTGCGGATATTACTGAGCAAGAGGATGGAAGCTTATCAAAATTTGATTACACAATCTGTCAGGCTGAAGGTGTTGTACCACCTTTCAGTGAATACTTGAATGTCAATGACCCACTTCAGATAGGTGGCTGCCACAGACAAGAGTTTGACCCACAGATGTTCCACTGGCATGGAGCTCCTTTTACAAAAAGTTTCAGTGGATGTATTAGAAATATTTATTACAATAGGCAGGTAAGAAATACTGTTTTTCATTAGCCATTCTGTTGCATATTTTTTTAAAAAAAATACTGGAATTTTTTCAAAGGCTCAGCTTAATTTAGCAAGATGCAGTGCAGACTGGGACAAAATACTGATTTTATAAATTTTTATTCAGGAATAAGAGTCCTATGTTTCACTTGTAACCTTTTTTTGTTGTCTAAATAAGACCTGATAAACTACAAGAATGGGTTAAATTTCATACTAAAATCACACTTCATTACAGTTCCTGTTTTGTAAATAGCTGTAGAATTGTGTTCTCATCTTTCTTCTATTTTTATTACTTTGTAAATAATAAACCATTACCTATCGCAATGCTAGAAGTGAATATTGGCAAGACTGACATCTTGTTTTGATGATCCTTAGTTTCAGAAACTCATGTTAGTTGACAGACCTTATGCTGGAGTAATGCAACAAACCAAGGTAAAAGATAAATGTGAAAGAAATTAAAATCTTGATAGGGTAGAAGGAGAAAGTTGATGAGGTGATTGTCAAGAAATGAACAGTTCATTGCTCTTGGTCTTTAAAGGTGAATATAAGCTTAATGAGAGTGAAAAAGGAAGATGAGTGGTTAAAGATGAGATGGGTAATTCAAGAATGTGATAAGAATTTGACAGAACACTGAACCTGAACAACCAAAATCAAAACCAGGCACCTAGAGTAGATGACAACCTGTCACAATAACTTAGTTCCTTGTGAAAAACAACCATAATAATGCTGTCCTATCCAGTAGAGCATGTTTTGTAAATTCTACAGTCTTTCATAAAAATAACTGATTGACATCAACAGGTGATGAATGCTGGTTACTGCTGGCAAGTAAATAGCTTTCTTCTTTCAGGAGTAACCAGCAGCCACCACCTGATGATATGAAGGAGTTACCTTGAAGAAATCTTGTGAGATTTAGAAAATGTGATGTAATGGCAGATCTGCAAAGAAATCCTTAAGAGTCAACTAACAGAATGACTGGTGGCAGATGATCTGGGTGAATGTCAGTGTGGGTAGATCAGGAAAAGCAGTGATGTAGAACATTTCAAGATTATGATGAGATATATTTCCATATATATTGAGTTACAATTTACTGCTCAACAGATACTATAAAATTACAAATAAAACAATAAATGATTATTGTATCCTAAGTAGTCACTTGTTCAGAATAGTATGGTAGGCTTAGCTATTTTTGTACCGTTTATTTGCTGTCCATATAGCAATCAGTTTTTGGACATCATCATAGCTTTAGTTTACATAATAATTACATACAAGGTTGTACTAGTAGTACTTCTCTTACCAGAAACAGATAAATGATTATTGTTGTTGTGGCCTTCAGTCCAAATACAGGTTTGATGCAGCTCTCCATGCTACCCTATCCTGTGTAAGTCTCTTCACCTCCAGGTAACTACTGCAGTCTGCATCCTTCTGAACATGCTTAGTGTATTCATCTCTTGGTCTCCCTCTATAGTTTTTACCCTCCATGCTACCCTCCAATACTTAATTGGAGATCCCTTGATGCCTCAGATTGTGTCCCTTCTTCTAGTCAAGTTATGTCACAAATCTCTCTTCTCCCCAATTCTATTCAGTACCTCCTCATTAGTTACATGATCTACCCATCTAATCTTCAGCATTTTCTCTAGCACCACATTTCAAAAGCTTCTATTCTCTTCTTTTGTACACTGTTTATCATCCATGTTTCACTTCAATACATGGCTACACTCCATACAAATAATTTCAAAAAGGACTTCCTGACATTTAAATCTATACTCAATGTTAACAAGTTTCTCTTATTCAAAAACAATTTCCTTGCCATTGCCAGTCTATGTTTTATATCCTCTCTACTTCAACCATCATCAGTTATTTTGCTCCGCAAATAGCAAAACTCATCTGCTACTTTAAGTGTCTTATTTCCTTTTCTAATCCCCTCAGCATCACCTGATTTAATTCAGCTGCATTCGATTATCCTTGTTTTGCTTTTGTTGATGTTCATTTCAAGACACTGTCCACTCTGTTCAACTGTTCTTCCAAGTCCTTTGCTGTCTCTGACAGAATAACAATGTCATCGACGGACCTCAAGGATTTTATTTCTTCCCCTGGATTTTAATTTCTGCTTCAAATTTTTCTTTTGTTTCCTTTACTGCTTGCTCAATATACATACTGAATAACAATGGTGATAGGCTACAACCCTGTCTCACTCCCTTCTGATCCACTGCTTCCCTGTCATGCCTTCGACTCTTATAATTGCTATGTGGTTTCTGTACAAGTTGTAAATAGCCTTTTGATCCCTGTATTTTACCCCTGCCACTTTCATAATTTGAAAGAGAGTATTCCAGTCAACATTGTCAGAAGTTTTCCCTAAGTCTACAAATGCTATAAATGTAGGTGTGCCTTTCCTTAACCTATCTTCTAAGATAAGTTGAAGGGTCAATATGGCCTTGCGTGTTCCTACATTTCTATGGAATCCAAACTGATCTTCTCCGATATCACATTCTACCAGTTTTTCCATTCATCTGTAAAGAATTCATGTTAATATTTTGCAACTGTGAATTATGAAACTGATAGTTCGATAAGTTTCACACCTGGCAGTACCTGCTTTCTTTGGAATTGGAATTATTATATTCTTCTTGAAGTCTGAGGGTCATTCTCCTATCTCATACATCTTGCTCACCAGGTGGAAGAATTTTGTCGTGGCCAGCTCTCCCAAGGCTATCAGTAGCTCTAACAGAATGCTGTCTACTCACAGGGCCTTGTTTTCACCTAGGTCTCATCGTGCTCTGTTAAATTCTCCATGCAGTGTTTTATTTACCATCTCATCTTCATCTACATCCTCTTCCATTTCCATAATCTCGAGTACATTGCCTTTGTGTAGACCCTTTTTGTACCCCTTTCACCCTACTGCTTTCCATTCTTTGCTTTTCCCTTCTTTTCTTAGGACTGGTTTACCATCTGAACCCTTGATATTTGTCCAGGTGGCTCTCTTTTCTCCGAAGGTCCCTTTAATTTTCCTGTAGGGGGCATCTACCTTACCCCTAGTGATGTATGGCTCTGCGTCCTTACATTTGTCCTCTAGCCATTCTCGCTTATCCATCTTACACTTCCTGTCAGTCTCATTTTTTAGACGCTTGTATTCCTTTTCGCCTGCTTCATTTTCTGCATTTTTATACTTTCTCCTTTCATCAATTAAATTCAATATCTCTTGTGTTACACAAGGATTTCTACTAGCCCTCATCTTCTTACCTACTTGATCCTCTGCTGCCTTCACTATTTCATCTCTCAAAGCTACCCATTCTTCTTCTACTGTTTTCCTTTCCCCTGTTCTTGTCAATCATTCCTTAACTCTCTGTTTTTGTGACACTCTTTACAACCTCTGGTTCTTTTCCTTTACCCAGGTCCTATCACCTTAAATTCCTACTTTTTGTAGTTTCTTCACATTTTATCTACAGTTCATAACCAATAAATTGTGGTCAGAGTTCACATCTGCCCCTGGAAATGTCTTACAATTTAAAATCCGGTTCCTAAATCTCTGTGTTGCCATTATATAATTGATCTGAAACCTTCTGGTTTCTCGAGGTCTCTCCCACATATAGAACCTTCTTTCATAATTATTGAACCAAGTTTTAGCGATGAATAATTTATGCTCTGTGCATTAATCTACCAGGCAGCTTCCTCTTTCATTCCTTACCCCCAGTCCATATTCACATACTACTTTTCCTTTACTTTGATACAGAAAGTGAAGATCAGAAATTCTCAGTTTTCTGTTAGAAAAACAAGCTTATGGCTTTGTACACTAATAGTTTTAGAAGGAGATCCTACAATTTGAAATCTTCTATTTAGTAACAGCATTTCTCTGTTAGTAAAAATATGTACCCATACTGCACAAAGGTAAGCTCATCAGCTCTGCCATTCTGGCCAGAGGCCGGTTACAAGGGTGGTTTTAAAAGTTCTTGGAACGGAATAGAAAAAAAGTACTTACATCACTGAAACCCCCCTTTTTTTTTTTTTTTTTTTTTTTTTTTTCAGTGTAGTCTCCTTGTAGATTAATGCACTTGGTCAAATGATGTTCCAGTGTCTTGATACCATCTCAAAAATGAGTTTACTCCAGACCTGCAAAATAGTTGTCAACTCTGGCTATCAATTCATCGTTTGAAATGAATCTTCATCCACCAAGAAAAATTTTCAGTTTTGGGAAGAGATCGAAGTCTGATGGAGCCATATGAGGTGAATATGGTGGGTGTGGAAACAATTCACACCTTAGTTTTTGTAATTTTGCCATGGTGACTGCACATGCGTGTGGGCACATGTCGAGAGTCGCGGCACCCACCTTGCAAATAATTTTTTCATTTATAATTCTTCAGTTAAAATGTGATACACACTTTCATACGATATCTTTAAAGTATGAGCAATTTCACATGCTTTCAATAGGTGATCCTCCATGACCATTTTATGCACTTCTGCAATGATTTCTGGAGTAGTGACACATCTTGATCAACCACTGTGTGGATCATCATCTAAGCTCTCCTGACCAAATTTAAATATATTTGTCCACTTGTCAACAGTTGAATATGAAGGAACAGAGTACCCCAGTGTATTCTGGAAATTGGCATGATTTTCCTTTGCTCACTTAATCACTGCTCGAATTTTGATTTTTTCCATCTTCGCAAGTCACTACGCGGGAACAACAGCAGAGCCACATCACTGCCACAGCTCTCTTCCAAGAGCACTGATGAGGCACGTGTTTACAGGCAGCAGTCCAATGAATATCATGTGAACAACTCATTGCGCTAGTGCTGACCTCTTGCGGTGATTGCAAGAACTTTTCATACCACCCTTGTAATTTGGACCGACCAACTACATGTCATTCTTCTACCAGTGGTGTCATTTGGATGTGTTATGGAGGGGTGTGGGATCAGCACAACACTCTCCAAGCTGTTGTTAGCTTTGTAAATCTTGGAGCCCATACTTCTCATTCAAGTACCTCCTCAACTGCATTTCTCTATAAACAAAAATATATATCCACACTACGCAATCATAACCTCATAAGCTCCACCATTCTAGCCCCAGATGGGCACATTGGGACTGACCAACTGCCATGTCATCCTCAGCCAGTGGCATCATTTGAATGCCTGATGGATACGCATGGATCAGCACATCACTCTCCCAGCTGTTGTCAGCTGGAACCCATACTACTTATTCAAGTAGCTCATTTGTTGGCATCAGAAAGCTGCATGGACCCTTTTCCAGTCTTCCCACCAAGAAAAAATTCCTAGCATTATGGGACCTGAACCTGGGTCCTCAGCATAGCAGTCTGCCATGCTGACCATTCAGCTATAGAGGCAAGCACACAACAAAATGACTAAATGAAAATAACCTAATCTACATAAAATACTTCAACAGTTATAAAACAGTTTAGCTATATCTTTCCTTTGGTAAGCTCTCTTTCACAAATTCCTCAGCAGATTAGTATCCATGATTCTAGAGAAATATGTGTAGTTTAGTTCTGAAAGTGGATTCCCTACTCCTTATGTTTCTAAGATAAGTGGAAACAAGGATGTAGATTTTTACATCAGCTTTCTTAGCACCTCTCAGTACCAGGGACAGATTTTTTAAATTTACAGTGTGTGTCATTCTTACATATGGTGAAATGCATGTGAACTGCTGATTTCTTTTTGGAGAATGTAGGGTTCTTTATAACAGAGCACAAGGAAATGAGATATGTTACTAGTGAATGTAATTGTGAGGGTTTGTAATTTTTTTGTGATAGTGTTTATGTGCAATATAGTGTTAAATGAAAGTTAACCCACAAATAATAAATGGAACAAAAAAGCAAAGAATATTTTTTTTATTTTTTTTTATTTTAGAAGATTATGTAGGTAATTGTATATTCAGCAAAGAGATACTGAACTGAATTAAGACTAAAAGAACTTTATGACTCAGTTCAACTAAAATGAAGGCAATGTGGCAGGTTAATACAGTAAGCAGGTTCAGACAGATGTTTATTGTAGTTGTTACGCAGAGATAATGAAACTTGCACAGGACAGAGAAGTGTACAGAGCTTCATCAAACCAGTCTTTGGACTGAAAATTACAATGACAACAACACAATTTGGATAACCTGTGGTTAGGCAATACTTCTCAAAAAATACTATAAAATTTCTTTTCAAGCCCACACAGAGAAAATTCTATAAAATTTCTATTCAGGTTCACACAGTCATTGTGAGTAAAATTCATTTTGGTAGATGTTACTGGTCTTCTAATTATTTCACAGCACTCTTTAAAGATAAATTGTCTGATAAATTGTCTGTTGCTCCTCCCTGACATTTTCATAAATGACTTCAACCGCTGCTTCACTACACTCACCATTTGGATACTTCCTTTTAGTGCAAGTTTCTCTGAGCTACACAAATGAGAATTGTCTCTCTGAAATATCTTGTGATATTGCAATCCCCTTGGCCTAAACCTTTGCTAAACTTTTCCCACTGTCTGATCTCACCTTTTCCCTTCTTTCATCTATCCACACCACTCCATCTCTGCACAGACTGTACACTGCCATCTCCCACCACACTCTCCTCCCCCCTTGTGGTTACGGTATTCTCTCTCTCTCTCTCTCTCTCTCTCTCTCTCTCTCTCTCTTTCCTCTTTTCCCTTTTCAACTCCTTGCTCTTCTCTAGCCCCCTCCCTTTCTCCCTCTCCGTCTTCACCTTTCTCTCTCCCCCCCCCCCCCCCCTCCCTTTCCCCACTCAGTTACCCTTCTCTCCCTCTTGTGACATCTCTGTTTGCTGTACCTTCTGTACTCTTGTACCCTTTTCATCTTGTTTTGTGACTGGTAAGTCACCTTTCCAAAGACCTGCCTCTTTCCTGCTATCCCCTCCATGTGTCCTTCCCTCCCCTCTCCCCACTTCCGTCAGCTCAGGAATCTGCTTTCAATAATCAGTTATCAATAATTAATCTTGTCATGGGCAAGGACTGTGCATTTGTGTGTTTGTGTGTGCGTGTGTGTGTGTGTGTGTGTGTGTGTGTGTGTTAGAAAAAGAGCTACTGTTTGAAAGATTGTGTGAATACTGCTTTCTGTTACATGTTTCTGTGCTCCTTATGGCAATCTGCCATAGATAGGTGGTTGCCTTTCCTGTGTTTTAAGTGTATTTTCTTTAGGTTGTCAGCTGCTGTACATGCTTATTATTTCCAAGTTAAACATTTCACACACAGTTCTAGTGTTCTGTTATGGTTTGAACATTCTATAACAAACATGTCATTACATGCTCACCATATGAAGTCAGAAATCCAGACAAAGACTTTGGCAAATGTCTTTGTAACAACTTAAATTTATATAATTTATATTGGATGTTAGTGTATTCTCTTTTTCTGTAATGCTTTTCTTATTATTGTCAATTCAATTTGTATATCCTGTTTACTACTGAAACTGTCAGTTATTTAGGAGTGGAACAAGTGGAAGGAGTGGAACAAGTGGAATGGCGCAATGGTAATGCACTGGGCCACCACATGGGAGGATGACAGTTCAATTCTTCATCCTGTTATCCAGATTTATATTTTCCATAGTTCCCTAAATCACTTGAAGCCAATGCCGAGGTGGCTCCTTATTTTAGTTTGTGATCCATCACTAGTATCTTCTCATCAAGAGAATGATAAACTCTAATATTTCTTCCTTTTCATTTATTTTGCTATTCCAATGGCTAATCTTACCTACTACTTTTAATGTTTCATTTCCCAATGTGCTTTATTCAGTGTCACTTGACTTAAACTGACTACTCTTTAAACCCACATTTTACTGACTTATGTTGATGTTCACCTTGCCCCCCCCCTCCTCCCTCCCCCCCCCCCCCCCTCCAAGACCGTATCCATTACATTCTGTTAGCATTCTAAGTCCTATATCATCCATATCAGAATTACAATATCTTTACAGTCCTTCACTCACTGTGTCTTATTCCTGATAATGTAATAATTTCAAAGAGTGCATTCCAGTCAACATTCTTTCAGAAATCTGATGGTATTTCAAATTTTTCTGTATCCTTCATACCAGATTAACTGTTCAGTCATGATTAGTTCTTCTATTGTTCTTAATAATTCTGAAGGAGTGTCATCTACTTCAAGGAGACTTGTTTCAACTTCCACTTATGATTCACTTATGACCACCTGCTCAATAGCTTGCAGGTACATCTTTGGAAGGCAATACAGTGGTGGTTCTGTGTGGCATGGATTCGGCAAGTCTTTGGTAGCTTTCTGGTGTTATGTGCACCAGATATCTATGCAAGGGTCACACAAGTCCCATCTATTTGAGGCCAGTGGCTTTTAGGTGCAGAGCTGTTGCCTGATCACACCCCAAAAGGCTTCCATCAAGTTAATATCAGGCAAATTTGGTGGCCAAGTCATCACCATGAGTTCACTATCATGCTCCTCCCACCATAATAGCATGATTCTGGCATTTTGACATACATATTTATCCTGCTGGAAGATGCCATCACCACCAGAGAAGGTATCAAGCTTGAAGGGATGCAGGTAGCCCACAATAATGTTAATATAGTCCAGAACTAACATGGTGCCCTTGATTACTATGATAGTTCCGCTGGAACTGAGGTGAATACCTCCATATCATATTACTGATCCCACCAGCATGGATCCATGGCATGGTGCACATTTCGAGCAGCCATTTACTTTGATGACAGCATGTACAAATATAACCATCAACTTTATGTAACAAGAAACATGATTTATTTAACAAGGTGATACATTTCCATTGTTTCACATCCATTATTGATGATTCTATGCCCACTACAGTCAAACTGATGATGCATTTGAATCAACATGGATACAGGTAAGGGTTGTCTGCTGTAGAACCCTAGTGTTCAGCAGTGCTCGGAAACACTTATGAAAGTACCATGATTGTACTCTTTCTTCAGATCTGCCTCAGATCACTGACTATGTTTCCATACAGACTGAGTAAACCTTCAGCCTCCACGTTCTGTGACAAGGCATGAATGACCAACAGCTTGTTGCCTATTTGTGGTTTCATTGTCCTTCAACCACTTTCCACAGATGCTGATGTCAGTAGCACACTAACAGCAGACCATCTGTGCCATTTCTGAAATGCTTATTCCCTGGCACCAGATGATAACAGTTTACCATTTGTCAAAGTCAGTGCCAGTGGATTTCCAGACTTTCACTCCTTATCATCACTAGAATGATTCCCCATTTGCTTTTGCCATGTCTATATATTTTCCTTAATGCATCACATGCCCGCATTGTCACCAAGTGATGTCCAGATTCACAATGGGCAGTGATCACATTGTTTTGTTCATCAGTGTATGTCATCAGTGTTCTGCAGTATTCTTATACTACTGCAGCAACCATCTTATCTTTATCCATATCGTCTACTCATTTTATAATATTGTCTTCACATTTATTTTCTATAAACCCTTTTATGTATTTATTCCATCTTTCAGATTTTCCTGGCCTGACATGTAAGGTCATGGTGTTTAAAAACCATTTCTCTTTCCTCCAAAGGTTTCTTTAATTTTCCTACAGTCATGAGTGCTTCTATAGTTTTGCATTTCTGCTTTGCTATTTTACATTTTCTGTCAGTCTAATTTTTTATATGTCTGTGCTCTCTTCTGCCTACTTGATTTATTACAGTTCTACAGTCCCTTCTTTCATTGGTGTATTTTAATACCGCCTATCATATCCAATGATTTATTCTGTGTTTTGACTAGTTATTCTTCTGCTGTCACGACTATTTTACATCAAATTTACCTATTTTAATTGTATTTCTTTCACTAGTTCACTGTGTCAATCCCTGATATTCTCTTTGAAACACCCAACAACAAAATGTTTCTCATATGTTGCAAATATGGCCAACCTCTTCATATCAACAAATATAAGTGGATATTATCAGAATGCTGCATCCCTTCATCATTCAGACTTACAAGTGGACTTCAGTCACTTACTTTTTGTCATGGATAGCCTAATATAAATTCTTGTATGATACTTCATACAAGCCTTCATATTAGGCTATTCATCACATGAAATGAGTGATTGTAGTTTATTTGGAAGTCTGAATGGTGAAAGTATGTTGCATTCTGATACTAATCACTTATATCTTCTAACATGAACAGCTTTTTTTTCTGAACTAAGATTTAATCTTGAAATCAAAAGAGTTTGCCAAGTACAGAATCAATCAGTGGTAAGTAAGAGGAAATAGGCTTCTGTGCTGAGGCTAAGGGTAACACTATATTTATTTTGGGGATAGAGACTTAGGTATTAGAAATTCAACAAAGGGATTTGTACCAAATATTTACACTTGTAACTCATAACCAGCTCCCTAAGTAGTGTAAAATTTATGATGTGTCCAATTTTAACTCTTCCAGTCTTTCCAGAGGGCACATCTTTCTGAAAGACTGAAGATACATTTAACTGAAGTGATACATACCATGTTTTTATGCACAAAAAGTTCACAGCCTGTTTTTCATGAGTATACCTAGGTTGTGAAATGTGTTTGTATTATGTACCTTGATTTCTGTTTCACCGTTGAATATTACAGCTACTGGATCTGGGATCATCGGGTTTTTCATACAGTAATAGAGGCAACTGTCCTACACAGAGGCACCGAAGCCCATGCAGTATAGGGCACACAGGGGCACGCTGTACTGGGTCAGTGCTACCCACAAGTTTTGCCCCAGGGAGCTACATAAAATATGTGCTCTCTTTTGAACCCAACAGTTTCTCCACTGATCTGCAGCTACGCTTCCGTACAAGAGAAATCAATGGGGAACTCTTCCGAGCCAGTGATAAGCATGGCCATGAATATGCTGTGCTTGAGGTAGGTTTTCATTTTGTGTTGTTCATTTGATGAGGACAATATATTTTGAGTTCATGGCTTGATGTGAATGCTTCAGTACAGCTGCTGCAAAATTTTATATTGGATGATCTTCACTATGTTGCAGTAGTGAATGGCATTTGTAGCATAATGTTATATTGATTTTAAACAATTATTAACTCTGTTATTCTTTCAGAACTTGCTTATCAGTTTCATGATGATTCTCAAGCTGCCCGCTACTGCTTCCCAAATAAGGGTTTTGAGTAAGACATTCTTCCATATAGATGAAAATTGATCTAAAAGCTCATATTAGTGAACTGATGTATGAAACATAGCTGAAAGAATTAATCAAAATTAAATCTTCAATTTTGCTTTATTTTTTACTAAATGCTACAGAGAACAAGGGAAAATAATAAGTGCAGATGATGTGAAAACAGAGGAAAGACCAGTCTGAATCTCCTGTTGTTAGATTTTAATTGATTACAAATAGAATTCAAAAATTTAAGACACAAAGAATATTACCTATATTCTTAAGAGTTATCTACAAAGTCTATGTTTGATAACTGAAAGGGTTGTAGAAATTTTTCTACCATCTACAGCTTTTCCTTCATTATTTTTGTTACCTGCAGAGAAGTTACCTTTTGAGATGAAAGCATGAATTAACACCCAGATAGGGTATGGTAAAAGCACTCAGCATTTTGCTCCTTCCAGAATATAACTTCTTGTTTCATTATAAAATGTTTTACAACTGCACATGGTGTGACAGTAGTTAACGCTTATTTTTAAAAGAATTAGGGCTCAATCCTTACCCAGTAATTTTGTTCTAAGTTTCCCATGGTTTCTATAAATCACTGCAGATAAATAATCAGATTCTTCATTGAATAAGGTAATTTCTCATTTCTTCCCCCCTTCTTACATCTGTGAACATACAAACACCATTAGTACTCTACGTATACTGGCCTTGGCTTCAATAACTTTCCTTCATTTTTAGAAAATTTTCACAGAGCAGATTGCCTTAACCAGTTAGATAAAAGCAGATATTATTAACTTCATCTTACTCACTGTTTATACATGTACAGCTACATACACTATGGGAACAAAAGTATCTGGATGCTCCCAAAAACATATGTTTTTTATATTAGGTGAATTGTGCTGCCACCTACTGCCAGGTACTCCATATCAGTGACCTTAGTAGTCAATAGACATCGTGAGAGAGCAGAATGGGTTACCCTGCAGAACTCACGGACTTCAAATGTGGTCAGGTGATTGGGTGTCACTTGTATCATACATCTGTATGCAAGTTTTCCACACTCCTAAACATCCCAAGGTCCACTGTTTCCAATGTGATAGTGAAGTGGAAACGTGAAGGGACATGTACAGTACAAAAGAGTACAGGACAACCTCGTCTGTTGACTGCCAGAGACTGCCAACAGTTGAAGAAGGTCGAAATGTGTAGTAGGCAGACATCTATCCAGACCATCACACAGGAATTCCAGACTGCTTCAAGATCCACTGCAAGTACTATGACAGTTAGGCAGGATGTGGGAAAACTTGGATTTCATGGTCAAGTGGCTGCTCATAAGCCACACATCACAGTGGTAAATGCCAAACGATGCCTTGCTTGGTGTAAGGAGCATAAACATTGGATGATTGAACAGTGGAAAAAAGTTGTGTGGAGTGATGAATCACGGTACACAATATGGCAATCCAATGGCAGGGTGTGGTTATGCCAAATTCCAGGTGTGCCAGTGTGTGTAGTGCCAACAGTAAAATTCGGAGGCTATGGTGTTACAGTGTGATCATGTTTTTCGTGGAGGGGACTTGCACCCCTTGTTGTTTTGTGTGGCACTATCACAGCACAGGTCTACATTGGTGTTTTAAACACTTTCTTGCTTTCCACCATTGAAGAGCAATTTGGGGATGGTGATTGCATCTTTCAACATGATTGAGCACCTGTTCATAATGCATGGCCTGTGGCACAGTGGTTACATGACAATAACATCCCTTTAATGGACTGGCCCACACAGAGTCCTGACTTAAATCCTACAGAACACCTTTTGGATGTTTTGGAATGCCGACTTCATGCCAGGCCTCACCGACCGACATCGATATCTCTCCTCAGTGCAGCACTCCGTGAAGAATGGGCTGCCATTTCCTAAGAAACCTTCCAGCACCTGATTGAAGGTATGCCTGTCATCAAAGCTAAGGGTGGGCAAACACCTTATTGAATTCCAGCATTACCGATGGAGTGCACTACAAACTTGTAAGTCATTTTCAGTCAGGTGTCTGGATACTTTTGATCATATAGTGTACAGGTGACACTTAGTGTTGTACCACATATTAGAGTTCCTTCCTATTCTGACTGTGTGTGCGAAGAATCACTGCATAAATGCATCTGCGCTTGCTGCAGTTAACATAATCTTGTTTTTGTGATCATTTTGGGAGCAGTACATAGGGAGCTAAAGTATAGCTCCAGATTTATCACTTTGCACTGGCTCTAGAAACCCTGTGTTTACTCTTTTATGGGATAATTGCCATCTATCTTCATGCGTCTGCCATTTCAGATTTTTCAGCATTTCCATACTGCTCTCCTTTCAGTGTAACAAACATGTGACTATTCTTGCTGCCCTTCATTGTATCTACTCTATATCCCCTTTCAGTCTTATTTGCTATGATCCCATAAACTTGAGCAATATTCTAAGATGGGACATAACAGGGTTTTGTAACCATTGCCCTTTGTAAACTGCCAATTAACGTTACTTTGCCATATAATTTACCTGTAACTGAGCTTAAGTGATCATTTCATAACATTATCATCTCAAATTGTTTTACTTGTGTGTTTGTATGAGTTGACTGATTCCAGTTGTGACTCCTTGATACTGTAGTAATGGGATACTAATGTTCTACATTTTATGAAGTGTGTAGTTTTACATTTCTATGAATTTAGAGCAAAATACCAATCTCTGAACAATTTTGAAATCTGATCAAGATCTTGCTGAATATTTGTGCAGCTTTTTTGAGACAGTACTTCATTACATGTAACTCCATTATCTGCAAAAGTTTTAGATTAGCAACAGTATTCTCTTGCCATGTCTTTAAATACGGAATATGGACAGCAGGGGTCTCAATACACTTCCGTGTGGTGCAGTTGAAATTACTTCTACTTTTTGTCATTTTCTCTCCTTCCAGGATGACATGCTGTGCCCTCCCTACACAGAAATTCTCAGTCAGGTTACAAAATGTTATTTGATATCCTGTATTATCATACTCTCATTAGTAAATGTTAGTGTGATACCAAGGCAAACTCATTTTGGAAGCCAAGAAATACAGCATCTACCTAATTGCCTTCATCTATGTCTTTCAGGATGACATGAAAGAAAAATGCAAGTTGAGTTTTGGATGATAATGTTTCTGGAATACATGCTGATTGTCATGGAGGAGGTCATTCTGTTTGAGATCCCATTTTATATTTGAGCTCTGGAAATGCTTTAGGATTCTAGAATAGATGGGTGTCAGTGAGACTGGAAAGTAGTTTTGTATTTTACTTCTACTACCCCCTTGCAGATGGTTGTAACCTGTGCTCTCTTCCAACCACTGGGCACAGTTTTTTGTTTGAACGTTTATGGTATATTACTGTTAAAATGGTAGCTAAGTTGGAGACAAAATTTGTATAGAAACTTATCTGTAACCCATCAAGCCCTAAAGTGATTTTATCTGTTTCTCAACAATAATGATACCATCACCTATATCATTCATGTTTTCAGTGATGCGAAAATTAAATTGGGACAATACTTGTGTACCGTCCTTTGTAATGCAGATATTGAAAAGGGAGTTGAGCATCTTTAATGTTGCTTTGCTGCCTTCAATTTCAGTGCCTGTCTCATCCATAAGTGTCTGCACACTAATTTTTGTAGTGCCAAGAGTCTTTACATCAGGCTAAAATTTATTTGGGTTCCACTATTTTACACTAATTAATGCAGTAGTACTTCTTTCTTTAGAGTAATTTTCTACCAGAGATCCCCTCCAATTAAAGCTGTTTGACTATGTACGTGTCTGTTAAGTGCTTGATCAATTATTGTTTTAAATTTTAGCTAAAATTCCTTTACACGCTCCCACCTGTAAGTAAATGTTTTGCATTCATCATTCCTTTTTTTGAGATGAGACACATTACCTCTTCACTAGTTCACTAATTAAAGAAGTCTTTGTGCTTGTTTTGCTGTCCTTATTACTTCAGTAATTTCATATCATTTTCAATATGGACTTCCACAGACATGTCAGATCTATTAGTTACAATTAGCTCTTCGTTGCTAGTAGTTTTCAGAGAAAGCATTCAGTAATATTTTGCTAAATGTCTTGTCAACACCACCACTAACAAACATGTAATTATCCCAGTCAGTTGTTGAATGATGAAAGCCTCCTCCTGTTAAGACAGTATCAAATGAAAACATATGTATTATCAGATGTGTACTTTTATAAAACTGTTTCAGTATCTAGGAGACAGTTTAGTGGTAGATAGAAGGACATAATAATAAGCTCTTAACTGAAGTTTTTGACTTATATCAGTACAGCCAAAACCATATAAAATTGATAGAGTCAATTATTCTTAACCAAAAAATACTAATTACAGAAATTTTTAATTTTGCTGCTGACCATATTTTCAAAAAATGTGAGCATAAATTACTGAAGTCTATCATAGCAATAAGTCTGATTTTTGGAAGTAGTTAGGGAATGGATCGTAGCTACCAAAGTTTTTAGATGTCTGTAGCATAGCACAAACCCAGGGAAGAATTTGAAAAAATAAAAAGTGAGATCAAAAAGAAAAATACTAGCAGACCATCTAAGAATCTGCTTTGGTAGTAGATTTGGATCAATTCACTTGTTGTGATCCTGTTTACACTTCATGCATTACTTTCATTCTGAAATATTTATGGTACATTATGTACTTCGTTTATAGAAGATCTGAAACTTAACTAAACTGCCTGACAAACAAAGTGAAGCACCCAGAAGTGGAGGGAGAAATGAAACAAAAATACACAGACTGAGGTAGCATGTGATCTTATTTCAGGGATTACTAAAGTGAGTCAAATTTACATAGAACCTGGCATATGGACCCACTTATCAGAATGACGTTGCACCCACTCTGTCCTCAATGCATACACTGATTCAATTGGGAATGGTGTTATAGATCTGTTGGATCCTCTCCTGAACTGGCCCGCAGCTGTTGTATATGGTCCTCAGTATCCTGGATACTGGCATTTTTATAGAAGATCTGAAACTTAACTAAACTGCCTGACAAACAAAGTGAAGCACCCAGAAGGGGAGGGAGAAATGAAACAAAAATACACAGACTGAGGTAGCATGTGATCTTATTTCAGGGATTACTAAAGTGAGTCAAATTTACATAGAACCTGGCATATGGACCCACTTATCAGAATGATATTGCACCCACTCTGTCCTCAGTGCATACACTGATTCAATTGGGAAGGGTGTTATAGATCTGTTGGATCCTCTCCTGAACTGGCCCGCAGCTGTTGTATATGGTCCTCAGTATCCTGGATACTGGCATTTGGATGAACTGGATATACTCTCTGTTTCTATACAGTTCTGTCAGAAACAGATCTGAGTTTGATAATGGCCATGGGAGTATGGGGGTACCTCAGCATTGCATAGACATCTCATAGAATCATGTGCCTTTTGTGAAATGACATTGTCTTGTTAAAAAAAGGGGGGGGGGGGCACAACGATTCTACTGCATGAGAGGCAATGCATGAGGATGCAAGATATCTATGCATGTTTATGCCACATTTTGGGCCATCTTTTATTAAATCATATCTCAGTGATTACACTGCTGGAACTTTGCAAACAATACATGAATGGGAGACTATCCACTCCACTGGTTGTAGTAGATGTTAAGGGTATAAGATGTTAAGGGTATAAGTGAGCAGTGAATCCCATGTTAGGTCTCCTGCCAAGACGAATAACTGTTAGTATTAATAGTTAATGTTAATATGTTTGTACACTATTCTAACAATACTGTAGATTTTACCCATACTGATATATATGTAATTATATGGTCAATCATTTAAAATTTACTTGCAGACATTAATTACAGAATTAGTTTAATGTTAACAGTGATTGTTGAACTAGACTGAACAATCACAAGACAGTCCTAATTGATTGGGCATGAAAGAGTCAGGATAGCCCAATAATCAGTATTTGGAGCTGCCCCACGACTGGTGCTGCCTTCTGTTGTCAGTTATAGAATTATTTTGATAGAAACGTTAGCAAACATAACAGACACCATTGTGAATGACTGAGCCAGTATGATCACCTTGATATAATCTTGTGCATGTACTCAATAGGTTTCACAGTTTGCTGTAATTCTGTTATAAATACATCATGTTTGTTGAGTGAGCAAGAAGTTTTGGGAGCTCAAGAGGAAGAAATTGCTCACTAACTCACCTCTCACTTTTTCCTTGGGATGATACCTTCTGTCATTATCATTTTAAAATTTGTAATCTGTCAAAGAACTAAAGGAAATACGAAAAATAAATCCTGAAGCTTGGCCCTTTTTCCATACATATTACTCACGAAGATTATCAGTTGCATATGCACTAGTAACACTTTAAAACATGGCATAAATGGCCAGTTTTCTTGGCCCAATATTGTTCTAACTGGTCGGTCTCCAAAGCGTTAACAGGTATTGAGTGCTGAATTGTGAATATTGTGCCACTTGATAAGTTGTAATTAAAATGTGTAATTGTTACTGCAAAGATTGCTTTTAGACTGGATCTCAGATAGGATTTATAGTGAAAGCAAATTTTCCTCATTTTCATTTGAATTAATAAACGAGATAGCATTCCAGAATTTTAAAACTTGATTGTAGCACTGTAGTATTCTTGCCAAAAGTCACTGTCTGTTGTTCATATGTTGAGAGTTGCAGACAGTGGTGAATAAATTCAATGGTGACATTGAGACAGCTTTAGAACGAGTGAAGTACGCAAACTTCATCCTGATGAGCAAGGGAAGAGAGGTGAAAATTGCTATATCACTCCTTCATGGGCTGATCAACATAGCACTGTACATGCAACCATTAGCACACTACATCTTGTGTGTTTAGCATGTCTGCCACAGTAATGTGTCATGGCAGGAACAATCATCTCTTGCAAAAATTTTAGCAGGGGTGGAAAGCCTGATGGTTACATATGTATTTGCTGTCAGAGTTCCCTTGCTGATAACTGCCCATGAATTGAAGTCTATCCAATGGTTTCTCATTCCCCAGCACCTGTAGCAACACCACTGTGTCTCTCCAAAACATTAGAAGAATGGTACATGGCCCACTGCCATGCTCACCGACAATGGTCATCCTGGATACAGCAGAATCCTTATTCATCATTGAACACAATTCAATGTCTGTCGTGAGCAGTCTATGCTTCCCGGTCACTGCAACACTCCAAATGTGGCCATTTGTCTTGTGTTAATGACAGCCTACGCTTGGGAGAGTAATTCCCAAGTGTGGGTGGTGCTATTCTCTGACCTATGATGCGTACTGGCACAGAATGCTGCAGAGAGTCCATTACTTGTTCTCGAATGGCAGCTGCAGGTGTGGTTACATTTTGCTTGGTGCACAATATGATGATCTCCCCATGTGGTGGTTGGATATGGTCCACTGGAACCATATGATGAGTGTACTTGCCCTCACATTCCCATGCAGTCCAACATCAGGCCACAGTAATATCCAAATCCTTCACACATCTAAAAATTGCGTGATGTAACCAATCAACCAAATAGAGACCCACAACACATATGTAATATCTTTCTACCCCTGTAAGGTGCTGATAATGCTTTCTCACACAAGTACACAGCATATCTGTGTTTTTCATAGTGATCACTCAGCATCTGATGCTGGTCAGGCAGCTTTTATACCGTACCAGGCCTGGTAATAACACTATACATCAACAGCACTAATGCACTCTGGTGGCTGTTCTACTTGCTTTAGAGAATTGCTCATGTAATCATTTACATACCCACCAATGGTGTTTACATTTACTAAGTGACATTGTCATTGGACCATGTTTTCTGAGTGCTACAAATTTGTCTTCGGCAGTATACTTAACACTGTCCAGCTGAGTTAAGAGTTGTGAAGCTATGGTACAACTATATCATGACAAAAAGTGTGAGGGATATGATGCATCAGTTGTCCAAATGTGTGATTTAGTAAACAAAACTTGTTTTAGGATGGTATGATCCCATTGTATAGTTCTATAAAACAAGGAAAAGCAAATCATTACTTCATATTATTACACATAGTAACATACATATAATGTAAATTGGTCTATATTTCCCATGTAGTATTACTTACCTTAAAATTATTATGCCTTTAGGTACAGTCAAAAGTAATAAATAAGCAGCAAACAAGCTATGTCAGCCGGACTAGATTGTCCATTATGTATATTATTCATAATACCAGTGGCATTTAACACACTCACAGAGCTCTGTAAAGTCGACCTCCCATCATCTACCAAAGATTATTATTATTATTATTATTATTATTATTATTTTAAATTACAATCATTTTATATGCAAACCATGAGTGACCTGGCAGACATCAATACGGTAATCAAATTCTTGTCATACCCATCCCAGCATGGCGTTGTCGACTGTGGCAGTCGGTTTCCGTATTCTCTCCCGGAGCTCTGCTACATCATTTGGTAGAAGCAGTACATACACCAGATCTTTATTGTTTCCTCACAGAAAAAAGTCACGCAGAGTGAGATCTGGTGATTGGGGAGGCCATTTCACGAAACAGCTGTCCCCTTCTGTAGCACGGCACCTGCACTCGCCATGTTTATGACTAGCGCTATCGGCAAATTACCAAACTACGCTGTGGCGGTATACGTAACTTTCAGGGTTTGTCTTCAAAATGACGCTAGATGGTGTTAGTAAAGACCTTCATGAAACAGCTGTGTAGACAGTGTCAGTGTAGAGCTGAACGTGCAAGTGTGAGATTGTGTTTCTCTGACTGTTGGCAGGTTACCTCTGCGAAGTCATTATGGCAACTTTAAAAGAACAAAGAGTGTGTGTGAAATTTTGTTTCCTGC
Organism: Schistocerca americana; assembly: GCF_021461395.2. Classification (NCBI taxonomy): domain Eukaryota; kingdom Metazoa; phylum Arthropoda; class Insecta; order Orthoptera; family Acrididae; genus Schistocerca; species Schistocerca americana. Next base: position 359,136,693 of record NC_060123.1, read on the forward strand.
TTAAAAAACTGCAACGGAGACACACCAAATGCTTCAGGAAGCTTTCCAGGAGGACGCTATGAGCACACTTAGGTTTCGAGTGGTTTGGGCGCTTTAAACATGGTGAGATGTGTGTTGAAGACCAAGCTCATTCTGGACACCCTTCAACATCGCGAAATGAGGAGAACATTGAAAAGGTCTGCCAAAAGATCAACGAGGATCATCGCCAAACAATTGACCAAATTTCAGCAGAGACAGGAATCAGTTGGAACTTGTGCCAGCAGATTCTGAGTGAGAATTTGCACATGAGACGTGTTGCTGCTAAATTTGTTCCACGCCTTCTCACACAGGAGCAAAAAACCATCTGCATGAATGTGTGTCAGGACTTGAAAACAGAGATTGCACATGATCCAAGCTTCTTGAACAAAGTCATTACAGGGGATGAGAGTTGGTGTTACGGATATGACCGAGAAACCAAGCAAGCGCCAAGCCAGTGGAGGACTCCCAACTCTCCCAGACCAAAAAAAGCAAGGCAAGTGAGGTCAAATGTGAAGACGATGATCATTGTCTTTTTTTATGTTCATGGAATTGTGCATCGGAAATTCGTACCCCGTGGCCAGACTGTTAACCAGCACTTTTACTTGGATGTTTTAAGGCGTCACTTTTACTTGGATGTTTTAAGGTGTCTGCGAGAGGATGTGAGGAGGAAACACCTGGAACTTTGGCGATCAGGTGACTGGTTTCTGCATCATGACAAAGCTCCAGTACACACAGCCTTACGAGTGACCCACTATTTGGCATCTCAGATGTGGTCTGTTGTTCCCCACGCTCCGTATTTGCCGGACCTAGCCCCGTGTGAATTTTTCCTATTTCCACAAATGAAAAAACTCTAAAAGGGGAGCATTATGATGTGGAGGCGGTAAAAACAGCTTCGCAAAGGGCACTGGACAATATCAAACTTGAAGAGTTCCAAACATGCTTCCAACAGTGGCAAAAGAGACTTGACAAATGCATCGCATGTAATGGAGAGTATTTTGAAGGTGACTGAAGTAATTTTGTAAAAAGGTTCATCAATAAATTTTTTATGACAACAATCTGGTTTCTTTTGGGTCCCCCCCTCGTATGAGAGGAGGATCCTAATCCACAGAAAAACAAAATCTCAAATTGCTTCATTCTTAGGAATTGCCTGTACCACACTATGTGCAGTCATCAGCAAAAGAAACAGTATTTTGAATGGATTTTTAAAATTGGGTGCAAAATCAACAAAATACAGCTGTCATCAAGAAGGGAGATACGTAGATTTGGAAAAGGCACTTTTTATATGGTTACAGTGAACTTGGGGTGTAGCTCTACTTATCTACATCTACATCTACATGACTACTCTGCAATTCACATTTAAGTGCTTGGTAGAGGGTTCATCGAACCACAACCATACTATCTCTCTACCATTCCACTCCCGAACAGCGCGCGGGAAAAACGAACACCTAAACCATTCTGTTCAACCTCTGATTTCTCTTATTTTATTTTGATGATCATTCCTACCTATGTAGGCTGGGCTCAACAAAATATTTTCGCATTCGGAAGAGAAAGTTGGTGACTGAAATTTCGTAAATAGATCTCTCCACGACAAAAAATGTCTTTGCTTTAATGACTTCCATCCTAACTCGCGTATCATATCTGCCACACTCTCTCCCCTATCACGCGATAATACAAAACGAGTTGCCCTTTTTTGCACCCTTTTGATGTCCTCTGTCAATCCCACCTGGTAAGGATCCCACACCGCGCAGCAATATTCTAACAGAGGACGAACGAGTGTAGTGTAAGATGTCTCTTTAGTAGACTTGTTGCATCTTCTAAGTGTCCTGCCAATGAAACGCGACCTTTGGCTCACCTTCCCCACAATATTATCTATGTGGTCTTTCCAACTGAAGTTGTTTGTAATTTTAACACCCAGGTACTTAGTTGAATTGACAGCCTTGAGAATTGTACTATTTATCGAGTAATCGAATTCCAACGGATTTCTTTTGGAACTCATGTGGAACATCTCATACTTTTCGTTATTTAGCGTCAACTGCCACCTGCCACACCATACAGCAATCTTTTCTAAATCGCTTTGCAACTGATACTGGTGACAACCTGAAAGCAAAGGCGATAGATTTAGCTAGAAGTTTGAACATCACTACTGATTTCAAGGCTTCATCTAGATGATTACAAGGATTTAAAGATTATTGTAGAATCACAGGGAGTACAATTTCTGACAAATCAAAACCTGCGGTGTATGTCATGATGCAACACTGAATTGATCAGGTTCTGCCAGGTATCTTAAGGGATTACCAACCTCAAAACATCTGCAGCCATGATGAGACTGGTCTATTTTATAGTCTTCTTCAAAGTAAAACATCATCTGAAAAGGGTGACTCATGCTGTGGAGGGAACAAAAGTAAAATCTGCATGACAGTTCCTTGTGCCACGAATGCAGATAGATCTGACAAACTTCCCCCACTTGTGATAGGAAAATAGAAGAATCTGAGGTGTTTCACAGGTCTTAAGACAAAGCCTAGACAATACAAATCCAATAAAAATTCTTGGGTGATTATGATTTAAATTGAACAATGATTAAAAAAAACAGGACATTAGGGAAAAGGAGAGGGAGAGGATCCTTCTCCTTATGGACTAATGTCAGCACATCCACCCCAAGTAATTTTGGAAAATGTTCACATGGAATTTTTCCTTCCAGACTGTACCAGTGTTCTATATCCACTTGATTTGGGCATTATTGCAATTTTCAAAGTGCATTATAGAGGGTGGCATCGTTAAAAGTAGCCCGCCTCTCCTTTGAATGTAAATGCAATGCTACTACTTCTGAAATAGAGTAAACAACTACAACTGTGGACAGTTTCATGCAATAATCCCTTCTTAATATTCTTCTGTCAGCATTTCCATTTATTTCATCAGTTAAGTTAGACGTTTCTCTTTGCGGCCTGCAAAATGACTTTCTCGATGGAAGAAAGAAACAAAATTATGGAAGCATATATGAAAACAGTTTTGATTGAGGAAACTGTTGAAATTTTTGGGGTCAGGTATCCAGATAGAGGACTACCAGCAAAGAGAGCAATTAAGAGTCTGTATAAAAAGTGGCGCACCTACAGATATGTGCAAAATGTAAAATGACAAAGAATTCCTTCAGTTCGCACACCAGAAGTTTTTGCAGACATTTCGCAGCTCAAAGAAGTCTACATGTAAATTGACTCAACAGGCACATGTAAGTATGATGAGTTGCCAGCAGATATTGAAAAATCTTCATTTGAAGCCATATTGTGTGATGATTGTGCAGCAATTACAGAAGGATGACAATCAGAAACTCGAAAATTGCTGCACCTGGCTTTTGAATAATATCAGTGATGGTTTGCTAGATCCTTTCCATTACATCTTAAGTGATGAAGCTTGGTTTCATATTCCTACTTATGTGAAGTCAGAGAACGTGAGATACCGGGCAATGGAGAACACTAACACTGTGTGTCAGCAACCACTCCATGATGAAAGATTGGCATCTGGTGTAGTGGAACAAGAATGCACATCATTGGACTGATATTTTTTGACACTACCCTGTACCACACTGTAGGGAAAACTGGTTCAGCGTTTGTTAGCACTAGCTAATGCAGGAATTGAAAGTCTCTCCATTAATTTACTACAAGCCATGGAATTTATTTTGGCTGCCTTGCAACTGGAGTCATCCTTCAGAATCAACAACTGTTTCTTTAAAGCTGGTGCCTTGCTGGGAGAAACTGCTGCTGCTGATGAGGTAGTGGATTTAGTGAAGTCATGTCTTGTAATGTAAATGTAAATGTCATGTGACTGGGGCCTTCTGTCAAGCAGACCGTTCACCCAGCCAGGAATTGAACCCGGGCCCTCAGGATTGACATACTGTCGCGCTGACCACTCAGCTACCAGGGGAGGACATGTTTGGTAATGAGCAAGCTCTTCTGGAGGGTAAAGATTTTGACAGTTTGTATATTTTGATGATAATTTGGCCATGTGTGCAGAACTACAATACGAGATTATTGCTGATGTGTGACAACAATGCGATGATGATCAAGAAGGTAGATCAGTTTCAAGTGACAGTGATTGAGACAGAGATGATGGCTTGAATCTTGAAAAACCTAAACAGGGTGAAGTGTTAGGTGCAATTGGTGTGTGCAGGCATTACACCAGTGCAAAAATATGTTGTGAAAAAGGTCTGAATTCATTAATAAATCTGCAAAATAAGATGTATATACTTAATGCATGAAAAGTGAAACAAGCCAAATTATCTTATTTCTTTAAAGCAGAATCAAGTTCAAAATAATTTATTTTCTCCTTAATACTGTAACTTTGTTTGTACAGTGAAAAGTGCCAAATTACAATACAGTATCTAATTTTGCCCTCTCTCTCTCTCTGTGAGAAGGATCATGAGGGGAAGGGGTCACGAAAAATATGATGTGTATTACTGTGCCTGTAGTTGACTTCTAGTTATTAGTTACAAGTAATTATTTTCTTTTTCACTTGATATACGTATAAATCAGGTCCAACTGTATTATATTTGGAAGAAAAACATTAGATGATGTTGAATTTAGAGAAAATAGAAATATTTTGCAATTTGAGAGATGAAGGGATTGACATGTTAAGCTAAAAGACAGAGGTGACCATTGGGCATTTCAGGACTCACCTTTAGGAATGGTGTTGAGAAAAACAGGCTCCAACCTAATCTCCTTAGCAGTAATTGAGTTAAGATGTTTCCAGTTTGTAATGTTTAACATAAGTAGTTAGAGCATTATAGAATGTGGATCTTATGCTACTAATAAGGATTCATTTGGTTGCCAAGGGTTGCATATGTGAGATGATGCATCTGTGAATATTATGTTCAGTCACATTTCATTGGCTGCAAATACTGAAATGTAGGTATAAGATTATTTTTAGGTTTTGACATGATATACAGGTGTTCAAAGGTTTTTGTGTAGATAGTTAGCTCTGTGACTGTGTTAAGCACCACAACTAATTACAAATGCTACAGCTTGATAAGCATAATGGAAAGTATTATATGACTGAGAGTGCATGTTTGCAGCTTGCTTATTATGTATGACTATGTCAAATGGTATAATAATTTTCTGGTATTGAGTTACAGATAGGCTTTCAGGGAAAGTCCTTCTTTAGAAGCAGAAAATTTACACACATAAACACATGAGGCCTAACTGTGACAGCATCTGATGTGAGCAGCAGTCTAGCTGGGGTGTGTAGTGAGGGTAATGAAGATGCATTGGGGGTGGGGAGTGATATCAAGGTAGGGATGTGGTAGGATGCTAGTGCTGTCTTTGAGAATGTGCAGGGGTGTGGTGGAGACAAGATAGGACTGCTAGGTGCTGCATTGGTGGGGTGGGGGAGGGAGGAGGGAAGAGGGGGGGGGGGGGTATAAGTAGAGAAGGAGAAAGGACAATGTTGATGTTTTGACAGGATAGAAGGTGTTTGTAGTGCTAGAGTGGTAGCAGGGAACAGGGTAGGCAGATGAAGGACACAGACTCTGGGAAGTACAGGCTAGGGGAGTTACAGGAAGGATGTAGTACGAGGGTGAGTCAAATGAAAACCTTAAATATTTTTTTAAATATTATTTATTGTGCAGAAGTGATACAAAGCTGTATCACTTTTCAACGTTACCCCCCCCCCCCCCCCTGCCCCATGCTCAGTGCAAGTCCTTCAGCTCTTACAAAGTGCATAAATTCCTTTAGAAAAAAATTCTTTTGGTAGTCTGCGCAACCACTCATGCACCGCGTGGCATACCTCTTGATCAGAACGGAACTTCTTACCTCCCATTGCATCTTTGAGTGTGCAAACATATGGAAATCACTTGGGGGCAAGGTTTGGTGAGTATGGCGCATGAGGAAGACACTCAAAATGCAGGTCTGTGATTTTTGCAACTGTTGTATGGGCAATGTGGGTCCTTGCATTGTCGTGTTGCAAAAGCACACCTGCTGACAGCAATCCATGTCGCTTTGATTTGATTGCAGGCTCCAGATGATTTTTTAGGAGATCTGTGTATGATGCACTAGTGACAGTGGTCCCTCTAGGCATGTAATGCCCCAAAATGATGCCTTTTTCATCCCAAAAGAGAGTCAGCATAACATTCCCTGCTGATGGTTCTGTTCAAAACTTCTTTGGTTTTGGTGATGAGGAATGGCGCCATTCCTTGCTTGCTCTCTTCTTTTCCAGTTGGTGGTAGTGAACCCAGGTTTTGTTCCTAGTAACGCTTCATGCTAGAAAGCCATCACCTTCTCGTTCAAAGTGCCGAAGAAGTTTGTCACAACCATCAACACATTGTTCTCTCATTTCAGGAGTCAGCTGCCATGGCACCCATCTTACAGACACTTTGTGAAACTGGAGCACATCATGCACAAAGTGGTGTGCTGACCCATGACTAATCTGTAAACATGCTGCAATGTCATTCAGTGTCACTCGTAGGTTTTCCTTCACTATGGCTTCAACTGCTGCAATGTTCTGTGGAGTCACAACTTGTTGTGCCTGACCTGGACGAGGAGCATCTTCAACTGACGTCACACCATTTGCAAACTTCCTACTCCATTTGTAGACTTGCTGCTGTGACAAACATTCATCACCATACTGAACCTTCATTTATCGATGAATTTCAATAGGTTTTACACCTTCATTATGCAAAAACCGAATAACAGAATGCTGTTCTTCCCTGGTGCAAACCACAAGTGGGGCAGCCATATTTATACTGATACTGCGACGGTATGTGTGCATCTGAACTATGCTGCCCCCTACAGGCCATTCTGCATGCTGTTTGTTGCACACTTACCGACTTACAGGATAATGGCATGAAATTTTGATTTGTTGTTACGAATTTAAGGTTTCCATTTGACCCACCCTCATATATTCCATAGGGAAAGTTCTCACCTGCACAATTTAGAAAATCTGGTATTGGTGGGAAGAACCTATATGACAGAGACTGTGAAGCCATCATTAAAGTGAAGTACAAAACCCATGGTGTAGGTCCCAAGTTTGAACCCTGCCACTGCTTAAATTTTGAATAAAAATCATCAGGATTGACTGTCAAAGCCTTTGACGTAAGAAGTCACCCTCAATCTGCCAGTGGCCTTGTCAAAGAGGGTGGAGGAGAGGACTGAGGTTCAGGGGACTTTCGTGACCTAGGGGTGGGAAACTACCCGTAAAATATGGAAGAATCAGAAATGAAAAGTGGAAGAATCAGCAACGATCAATGGCATGAGGATGCAGAAGACAATGGAAACCAATGCATTAACGACACATAACATGTATCCACAGGACATGTGGCCTGTAATTGAAAAAGTGTCATGATGATCTCTCCATTGGCAAAAGATAATGGACTAGTCCCCCATTCAGATATCTGGGAAGAGACTGAAAATGATCTCTCCATTGGCAAAAAATCGTGGAATAGTCCCCCATTCAGATCTCCAGGAGGGGACTGCAAATTTGGAGGTGGCCATGAGAAAAAGAGTGAATAAATAATGAAAGGATAATGTTCTACGAGTTGGGTTATGGAATGTCAAAAGTTTGAACATGGTAGTCAACTTAGGAAGTCTGAAAAGGGAAGTGCTAAGGCTCAATCTAGATACAGTGAGCATCAGTGAAGTGAAATGGAAATAAGACAAGGATTTCTGGTCAGACGAGTGTAGGGTAATATCAACAACAGCAGAAAATTGTGTAACAGGAGTAGGATTCATTATGAATAGGAAGATAGGACAGGAAGTGAGTTACTGTGAGCAGTTAAGTGATAGGGTTGTTCTTAACAGAATCAACAGCAAACCAACATTGACAACAATAAATCAAGTATACATGCCAGTGTCACAAGCAGAAGATGAAGAGATAGAAAAAGTAGATGAGGATACTGTACAGATAATTCAATACATAAAGGGAGATAAATTTCTAATAGCCATGGAGGATTGGAATCTGTGTGTAGGGGAAGGAGTAGAAGAAAGGGGTAAGGGAGAATATGAGGTTGATAGTAGGAATGAGAGAAGAGAAAGACTAACTGGGATCTGCAATAAATTTCAGATGGTAATAGTGAATACTTTGTTCAAGAATCACAAGGGGAGCAGATATATTAGAAAAAGCCTGAAAGATAAAGGAAGATTTCTGTTAGATTACATCATGGTCAGGCAGATGTTCTGAAATCAGATATTGTATCGTAAGGCATACTCAGGAGCAGGTATAGACTCAGATCACAATTTAGTAATGATGCAGTGCAGGGTGAACTTTAATAGCCAGTACTGAATAGCTCTGTAGGAAGTTCAGTTGAAGAGGAGTGGAAATCTCAAAAAAGGGCAGTCACAGATGTTTGAGAGAAAAATGTAGGTACAAGGAAGATAACTGTAAAGAAACTGCGGCTAACAGAAGAAATACTTCGGTTTCTTGACAAAAGATGAAAGTATAAAAATATTCAGGGAAATTCAAGATACAGAAAGACAAGTCACTTAGGAATGAAAGAAGTAGGAACTACAGGGAAGCTAAGGCAAAATGGCTACATGAAAAATATGAAGAAATCGAAAAAGAAATGATTGTTGGAAGGAATGTCTGAGCATATAGAAAAATTAAAACAAACTTCAGTGAAATTAAAGTAAGGGTAGTAAAATCAATGGAGCAGTGGGAATTCCAATACTTATCAGAACCAAAATACATTAACATAGGGGTTCCGCAAGGTAGCATATTGGGACCAATACTAGTCCTGATGTATATCAATGGCTTTCCCAATAGTGTTACTCAGACAGGCACTTTGCATCGCGGTGTAGCTTGCTCACCAGGTCTCGAGAGGGTGCGTTTCTGGATGAGGTATCGAATATATTGCTTCCCCCCTACTTATACCTCCCGAGGAGATCACGAATGTAAAATTAGAGAGATTAGAGCGCGCACGGAGGCTTTCAGACAGTGGTTCTTCCAGCGAACCATACGCGACTGGAACAGGAAAGAGAGGTGATGACAGTGGCACGTAAAGTGCCCTCCGCCACACACCGTTGGGTGGCTTGCGGAGTATAAATGTAGATGTAGATGTAGATGGTGAAGAATTTCTCTTCACTGGCAACAGCAACATTATAACCACTGCAAAAAAGAGAACTCCTTGCAGAGCAAGCAAATGAAATCCTGAAGGAAGTTTACGATTGGTCAATAAGCAATAAAGTCACATTGAATGTAAAGAAAACTAATGCCATGAACTTCAGTTTGAAGAGGGAAAATGACAATGTTAAAATAAATGCAGATGTCACCTCTATAGACTGTGTAACAAATGCAAAATTTCTGGGAGTAAATATTGATTGTCAGTTGAAATGGTGTTAACACACAGAGATAATTGCAAACAGAATGTCATCAGCATTTTCTGTCCGTAGAATCCTATCATCAGTGTGTAACATGCAGTGTCTTTTAGTTACATACTGTTCATATGTGCTCTCAGTTCTTAGTTATGGCATTCATTTTTGGGGAACAAATGCACAAAATATGAAAACAATTTTCAAACTCCAGAAAAGAGCCATAAGAATAATAACCAAAAATAGTAATTGGACTCATTTTAAAGATCTGTTCAAAACACTGGGGATTATAACTGCTCTGTGTGAAAACATTTACCAGTCAGTTGTACACATCAGAAATAACATTAGTAATTACTGCACAAACAGTGCTGTCCGTGACCGTGGAACATGAGCTAGACTGAACTTACATTTACTAAGAAAAAAATAAACATAAAACTCAAAACAGCATTTTCTACCAAGGAATAAAACTGTACAATAAATTACGAAAAGAGATTAAAGAAATTGCAAAAATACACTTATTTAAAAAGGCAACTAAAAAGTGCCTGTTATGCAATACATTTTATACATTGAAGGATTACTTACATAAAATGGAGTAGGGGTTTGGTAAAAGAAAAATGTTATACAAATAAACAATAATAATGATTATAAAACATCCAACATTCCACATAACACTTTCACACTAAGTTTTAGTCCTTCTTTTTTCCTTTTATAGAAGAACTTAACCCCAAGCTATGCATAGCACAAAACTAACACCTCTTCCTCTTTCTGAGCTCAACATCTCACTCATTATAGAAGGATGCTGACTTACTTTTTCAGGATAGCAAATGGGAAGTTGCGGTACCGAAAATGGCCGAGAGATCACCAATGTGTGTGTGTGTGTGTGTGTGTGTGTGTGTGTGTGTGTGTGTAGTGAGTGAAGTGTTATGAAACAATGTGTGTATAGTGTATAGAGTGACTGATAGTGAGATATTAATGAACAGTGTGGCGTTACATTATTGAATATGTTATTCACAAAAGAACTATTGTATACCAGGAGTAAATCTCTAACTAGAAGTCTGTAAATGTATGCATACATGAATTAGTTTATTTTAAACTGGTCTAAACTTGTAAATACTTTGAAATATCATATATCCTTGTAAAAAGAGATCTACAGAAGAATGAAGTTACTACTACTACTAAAAAATGCAGAGGAGAGCACAGACAGGTGGAAGGAGTGCATTGGCGGCCTCTTTGAGGGGGAGGACTTTAAGCTGACAGTTTGATAGAAGAAGAAACAGGAGTCGATAGGGAAGAGGTAGGAGATCCAATGTTACAATCAGAATTTAGAAAAGCTCTGGAAGACTTAAAGTCACATAAGGCAGAAGGAATGGATAACATTCTATCATAATCTCTAAAACCATTGGGGGAAGTTGCAACAAAGCAATTGTTCACATTGGTGTATAGAACATATGAGACTGGTGACAAACCATCAGACTTCCAGAAAAACATCATGCACACAGTTCACAAGATTGCAAAAGCCAACAAGAGCAACAATTATCATACAATCAGCTGAACAGCTCATGCATCCAAGTTGCTGACAAGAATAATGTACAGAAGAATGGAAAAGAAAATTGAGGATATTTTAGATCACAATCAGTTTCTCTACAGGAAAAGTAAAGGTGCCAGAGAGGCTGTTCTGACATTGCAGATAGTAATGGAAGGAAGACTGAAGAAAAATCAAGTACATTCATAGGATTTTTCGACCTGTAAAAAATGTTTGACAGTGTAACATCGTGCAAGAAGTACAAAATCCCGAGAAAAATAGATAGGAGTAAGCTGTAGGGGAAGACATGTACTATACAATATGCTAAAGAATAAAGAGGGAACAATAAGAGTGGAAGACCAAATGTGAACTGAACTGAATAAAAATGGTGAAAGACATGTATGTAGTCTTTTGTCACTACTGTTCAATCTATATGTCAAAGAAGTAATGATGGAAATAAAAGAAAGGTTCCAAAGTGGGATTACTATTCAATTTGTGAGGATGTCAATTTTAAGATTCACTGATATCATTGCTATCCACATTGATGACATTGCTACCCTCAGTGAAAGTGGAAAAGAATTGAGGCAGCAAAATAACCCATGCCAGACAGAGCAAAGAGGATAGAAAAAGCAGACCATCACTAGTAAAAAGAGCATTCCTGACCAAGAGAAGTAAGCTAGTATCAAACACAGATCTTAATTTGAGGAATAAATTTCTGAGAATGTACAATTGGAGCACGGAATTGTATGATAGTGAGATATGGACCATGGGAAAACTGGAGCAGAGGAAAAGAGAAGCATTTGAGATGCTACAGAAGAATATTGAAAATTAGATGGGCTGATAAGTAATGAGGAAGTTCTCCATAGGATCAGAAAGGAATGGACTGTATGGAAAACCCTGACAAGAGAAAAGGACATGATGATAGGGCATGTGGTAAGACATCAGGTAATGATTTTCATGAAACTAGAGGGAGCTGTAGAGGGTAAAAACTGAAGAGCAAGACAAAGATTGGAATACATCCATCAAATAATTGGGAATGTAGGCAGCTAGTGCTGCTGTGAAACTACCTTACTGGTGCAGAGTGAAGGGAGAGGTAGCAGTGTTTGAGGAGGACACACACCATATCTCACTTGTGTCCTGGATCACAATACTACAATCAATAACTGTCATAGTCCATGCCCATAATCCATCTGGCCACAGATGCATCCATTCCTAAGCCATAAGAGGAACCTAGGATACAGTCAGTCCCTTGATGGGGCATGTGCTGTTCCTCATTCAAGCTATAGGCAGGCAGCTAAGCAAAGGTTCAAGCAGTACCCAATGGTCAAAATTCTTCGGTGATGAGGCCAAAGGTGAGAAAAATAGTTAAAGAGAGTAAAAATATGTCGTAATGAGAGTTCCTGAACTCCATCAGTAATTTAATCTCATACAACACACCATATTTTTGACATACATGTTGGTACTAAACTATCAGAATATGATATAGGAATATAAGAGATTCAATATGGGTCTTCTTAATAATTTTAGTTTATGTAGAGATGTGACATAAATATTGTCAGTTTCTTTATTGTATATAGAATTTTGAGTATCCATATGAATATTAGTGTTTCATTTTTGTTTTTATTAGGAAAATATGTGTTCATGTTTTATGTATTGTTTTCTGCAGATAAATGACAGCAAGCTTCATTTCTATTACAACCTCAATAGCCTTCAACGAGAAGAGAAAGATTTGTGGTTGAGTAATATTACAGTCAGTGATGGACAATGGCACTCAGTAAAGGTAAGTTGTTGTACCATCAGAGGTCTAAAGTCACAACCCTTTGTTTGGATATTTATAATATGCTTTAACTGCAGAAAATGAAGTAGTAATGCTTGCTTGGGTTAAATGAGTTTATTTTAAGTTTATGTGTATTCTGTTTATTGAAGTGTGTTCTAATTACACAGTAATATACTATTATTTGGTGATAAGTATAACATGCTCTCATACTAACAACTCATGAAACTTCATGACATCTGATAAAGTTAAGAAGATGCTATGACATAAAAGCCAACTGAATGTTGAATAGCTTAAAATAATAACAGTACAACATGATCATTTAGAACAGATTTCTTGTAACTACTGTTATCCAGTAGATATACTAAAATCCTTCATGCTTCTATAACAGTGTGTTTGTAAAAGACCTTCCTCTATAGCTGAGTAATCAGAAAGTCTGACTGCAACACAGGGACCTAAACTTGCTTGGCCATGGATGGGAAAGCATGGGATCCACTTAGTTCTGTGTGAATATCTGTGGAGCTTCTTGAATCAGAATTCCTTGTAGCAGTGTGAGTTAAGTTCATTCATGTGTGGAGCTATACTGACTGATAATTGACTTGTAATTATTACACAAAATTCATTTGGTGTTCTTGGATAAGAACACTCTGTATTCTATCCATAACCCTAAAGCTTCTCCCATTACTTACTAGAGTCAGAATTTCAGTTAGATATAACTTTTAAGTAACTGAGCCTCCAGTGAGATTAATTATACCATTTGAATCAGGAAGATAAAAATAATTGACTGAACTATACATTTAATTGAAACTTTGTGTAACTAACCTTGCAAATGTTTAGTACAACTACAAGCATGAGTTACAAAAGTTAAAGTTGATTCCACGAGGACTTTTCCTACTGAGCATGCTGTCGCATTAGACAGAGAGGCTGTTTCCATGCTGTATCAGCTTCTGACTGGGAAGAAACCTCTTCCACCACTACTGTGTGCATGTCACACAATTGAGTAGTGTGCTGTTCAGATGCTCCAGGCCTCCACCTGAATTGCTTGAGCCATAGCCAGCAGCCTCTGTTGGGCTAATGCTCCTTAAATTACTATGTACCACTTCCATCTGGCAGTCTTGTGCAAGTCACTGAACTGTACTGTACTACTTATGGTTATGCAGTCACCCCATGACCTAATTAATAGTTGATGGTTTCTATTTTCAAATGAATGAAAACAACAATCTGTATTCTATTGATTAGCTCAAAGTTTTTTCCCATTACTTTCTACAGTCAGAATTTCAGTTAGTTATAACTTTTAATTAAATGAGCCTCTAGTGAGAGTAATTGTACCATTTGAATCAAGAAGATAAAAATAATTAACTGAACTATAAATGTAATTGAAACTATGTGTAACTAACCCTCAGGGACATTCGTGTTGTTTGTTGTTGTGGTCTTCAGTCCTGAGACTGGTTTGGTGCAGCTCTCCATGCTACTCTGTCCTGTGCAAGCTTCTTCATCTCCCAGTACTTACTGCAACCAACATCCTTCTGAATCTGCTTAATGTATTCATCTCTTGGTCTCCCTCTACGATTTTTACCCTCCACGCTGCCCTCCAATGCTAAATTTGTGATCCCTTGATGCCTCAAAACATGCCCTACCAGCCGGTCCCTTCTTCTTGTCAAGTTGTGCCACAAACGCCTCTTCTCCCCTATTGTATTCAATACCTCCTCATTAGTTACGTGATCTACCCATCTAATCTTCATCATTCTTCTGTAGCACCACATTTCGAAAGCTTCTATTCTCTTCTTGTCCAAACTATTTATCGTCCATGTTTCACTTCATACATGGCTACACTCCATACAACTACTTAAATCTATACTCAATGTTAACAAATTCCTCATAAACGCTTTCCTTGCTATTGACAGTCTACAATTTTATATCCTCTCTACTTCGACCATCATCAGTTATTTTGCTCCCCAAATAGCAAAACTCATTTACTACTTTAAGTGTCTCAATTCCTAATCTAATTCCCTCAGCATCACCCAACTTAACTCGACTACATTCCATGATCCTCGTTTGGCTTTTGCTGAAGTTCATCTTATACCCTCCTTTCAAGACACTGTCCATTCCATTCATCCGCTCTTCCAAGTCCTTTGCTGTCTCTGACAGAATTACAATGTCATCGGTGAACCTCAAAGTTTTTATTTCTTCTCCATGGATTTTAATACCTACTCCGAATTTTTCTTTGTTTCCTTTACTGCTTGCTCAATATACAGATTGAATAACATCAGGGAGAGGCTACAACCCTGTCTCACTCCCTTCCCAACCATGCTTCCCTTTCATGTCCCTCAACTCTTATAACTGCAATCTGGTTTCTGTACAAATTGTAAATAGCCTTTCATTCCCTGTATTTTACTCCTGGCACCTTTTGAATTTGAAAGAGAGTATTCCAGTCAACATTGTCAAAAGCTTTCTCTAAGTCTACAAATGCTAGAAATGTAGGTTTGCCTTTCCTTAATCTTTCTTCTAAGATAAGGCGTACGGTCAGTATTGCCTCATGTGTTCCAACATTTATACGGAATCCAAACTGATCTTCCCCGAGGTCGACTTCTACCACCTTTTCCATTCGTCTATAAAGAATTCGCATTAGTATTCTGCAGCTGTGACTTATTAAACTGATAGTTCGATAATTTTCACATCTGTCAACACCTGATTTCTTTGGGATTGGTATTATTATATTCTTCTTGAAGTCTGAGGGTATTTTGCCTGTCTCATACATCTTGCTCACCAGCTGGCAGAGTTTTGTCATGACTGGCTCTCCCAAGGCCGTCAGTAGCTCTAATGGAATGTTGTCTACTCCCGGGGCCTTGTTTCGACTCAGTTCTTTCAGCGCTCTGTCAAACTCTTCATGCAGTATCATATCTCCCATTTCATCTTCATCTACATCCTCTTCCATTTCCATAATATTATCCTCAAGTACATCGTCCTTGAATAGACCCTCTATATACTCCTTCCACCTTTCTGCTTTCCCTTCTTTGCTTAGAACTGGGTTTCCATCTGATCTCTTGATATTCATACATTCGTGTACATACTGCATATTACATGTGCAGCTGTCTTCAAGAAAGAAGGAAAAACATTAATATTTGTGGCAGTGGAAAACATAACATATGAGGAGCTTCCATCTTGCTGTGCTCCAAACTCTGCTCTTAGCCGCATATGGTGGTTACTGTTCATTCAGATGGACAGTTGGTCTGTATTCATGCTCACATAAGATACCAGGCAGAAATTGCAGCAGAGATGGTATATAACATGGATGGTTTCACAGGTGGTCCTGTCTCTGCTGGGGTACAATTAGCATCTGACCCGATTGGAGTAGGATGTGCTGGATGGGTGAATTGTACGTATTTTGCACCTAACTGGAAGAGTGCAGAAAGTTGAAATAAGTAGTTGTCGTAACATGCAAAGATCAGCACATTCCTCAAACTGGGGAACTATCAAGAATGGGGTTCCACAAGGGTCAGTCTTGGGTCCTTTGTTGTTCTTATTATATATTAATGACTTGCCATTCTATATTCATGAAGAGGCAAAGTTAGTTCTCTTCGCTGATGATACAAGTATAGTAATCACACCCGAGAAACAAGAATTAACTGATGAAATTGTCAATACTGTCTTTCAGAAAATTACTAAGTGGTTCCTTGTAAATGGACTCTCACTGAATTTTGATAAGACACAGTACATACAGTTCCGTACAGTGAATGGTATGACGCCATTAATAAATATAGACCTTAATCAGAAGCATATAGCTAAGGTAGAATATTCCAAATTTTTAGGTATGTCCATAGATGAGAGATTAAATTGGAAGAAACACATTGATGATCTGCTGAAACGTTTGAGTTCAGCTACTTATGCAATAAGGGTCATTGCAAATTTTGGTGATAAACATCTTAGTAAATTAGCTTACTACGCCTATTTTCACTCATTGCTTTCATATGGCATCATATTTTGGGGTAATTCATCACTGAGGAATAAAGTATTTATTGCACAAAAGCGTGTAATCAGAATAATAGCTGGAGTCCACCCAAGATCATCCTGCAGACATTTATTTAAGGATCTAGGGATATTCACAGTAGCTTCTCAGTGTATATACTCTCTTATGAAATTTGTTATTAACAACCAAACCCAATTCAAAAGTAATAGCAGTGTGCATAACTACAATACTAGGAGAAAAGACGATCTTCACTATTCAAGATTAAATCTAACTTTGGCAGAGAAAGGGGTGAATTATACTGGCACTAAAGTCTTTGGTCACTTACCAAATAGTATCAAAAGTCTGACAGATAACCAACAAGTATTTAAGAAGAAATTAAAAGAATTTCTGAATGACGACTCCTTCTACTCCATACAGGAAGTTTTAGATATAAATTAAGAAAAAAAAACAAAAATATTAAAAAAAATAAAAAATAAAATAAAAAAAATAAAGAAAAACAAAAAAACACAAAAAAAATAAAGTTGTTATATTAACTTAAGTATGTTGTTAAATTAACCTAATTATGTCATGTATTGGAAAATTCGACTCGTTCCACATCATTACGAAATATCGTATTCATGATCCATGGAACTAGTATTAATCTAATCTAATCTAATCTAATCTAATCTAGGTCTTACACAGGACGGGCAAGGGGTTGACAATGGGTTTGGCATAAGGATGAGGCAGGGTGTTATGTGGGGAAGGGAATACAATTTTTGGAAGGGTGGGAAGGATTGTGAGAATGATACCTCTCATAAACGTGCACCATGATAAGAAGTAAAAGCCATGGCAAAGGACGTGGTTCAGTTGCTACAATCCAGGATTATTTTGGGTGTGGGGGCATTGCTGATTCATTGAGATGGTGGGAGAAGCAGTGATGTGTGAGAATATGGTGTGGGAAATCTGCTTGTGGACTAGGTTTGGGGGACAGTGATTCTGTGTAAAGGCATTATTGAGACCTTTGGCATAGTGCACAAGGAAATTCACGTCAGGCAACTGTGCTGTGCACTGGTGGCCAGATTATGTGGAGCAACTCTCTGGTGTGACAGAGGTGACAGCTGTCAAAATGCAGGTACTGTTGATTAATGGGCTTGATATGGACAGAAGCATGGATGAAACAGTGTCCAGGAAGGTGACACAGGTGTGGTGAATGGAAGAAGACCAGGTGAGCTGAATGGAAGAGAAGGTAGAGGCTGTGGAGGCGTGAGGATAGTATGTCTTGGCCCTGGGTCCTGATTATGAAGATGTCGTCATTGATCCTGAACCAGAAAAGGGCTTTGGAAGACAAGGGAGGTTTTTCCAGATGACCCATAATGTCACTGGTATAGAAGGGTGCTATGTAAGTGTCCATGTGGCTATATGACCCACTAGACAGACTGCCACAGCAAGCCCATGAGTACAGGGAATTTAGTGCTGAGGAGGTGGTATCAACAGTGATGAGTAGGATTTCAGGTGATAATGGAGTGGGGATGGTTGGGAGTTGGTACAAGTAGTGGTTCATATCTTTAAAATAAGAGACTAGACCATTGACAGTGGTTTTGAGGTACTGGTTGGTAAAAGTGGAGATTTTTTAGTGGGAGTACAGTAACGGAAAATGATGGAGCATCCAGAACTTTTGGGTTTGTAAATTTTTGGAACTATGTAGCAGGTGAGTCTGCGAGGATTGTTGAGATGAGGAGGAAGACTCTGGATGGGTTATGTATTCAAATTGGGATTGGAAGTTATGCTGGACTTCTGTGGGGGAAGGTTGGGGGAATCACTAAGGCAGAGCTTGCAGTTGCAGAACTGAGATCATTGATAGATGCATTGTGTCAGATAATTGCTGTTTCATCACAACACTGATAGAGCCTTTGTCTGCAGGGAGTCGTTGTCTGCAGGGACAAACATTTAATAAGGGTTTGCCTGTGTGTGGCTGTTCTTTCTTCCATTGAGAGGTTTGTGTCCTTGGAAATGACATGGGCAAGGAAGGTGTGGCCAAGTTGGAGGTAAGTAAGTAACTGAGTAACTGCTGGAATGTTATCACAGGAAAATTTGGTGGAGGGGGGGGGGGGGGGTGGAGGGGGGGAGGGGAGAGGGATGGCTCATGGTTGGAAGATGTTTTGAACTAGGAGAAGAAAGTTTCAGTGTTGGCTTTGGTTGGAGGGATCAGTAATAAATATGCACTGTCACTGTAAGATAGTGGAGAAAGATAGCTTATTATTGTCAGGAAGAGTGAGATGATACCACTAATAGTGTATGGAAATTGTTAAAATGAGACATAGGAAGTAATAAAGAAAATCCTGTTGACACTGTGTTGAAAATACATAATACAACGCAAAGTTCATGAATAGGATAATAACTTTGAAGTCTTAGCTCCAGCCATCATGTTTCTGCTTATGAAAAAAACAGTGAATTGTAGTCAAACGTGCCACTCTATGTCTTGATAACTAATTTTTCCTACTTGAAGGTCTGAGATTGAGTTCATTATCTGAGTTTTCCGACAGTTTACAGGCACTGCAAGAGTACTTCTCAGTCATATGCCTGAAGTGCATTTTACCTGACCATGACTGGACCCTCTGCTGAGAAAAAGTGTCTGTACAGGAGATCTGAGGCTACCTGTATAGGCAGACAGACACATCAGCTACAGTAACTAGATCATGTCTGGTAGTAATATGTAACATTGAACACTGTATCTCAGCCTTTTGATATGTCAATCTCAACAACCAATGGAAAAGTATGGACAAGGAAATAGTGCCATTGTAGTGAGTTAGTAGGTAACATGTGGGAGATTAAGTAATTTGAATAACAATGAAAAAGAACTTTTTAATTTTTAAATACAAGAAATGAATTTATTTTACTTAAAATACTTTATGTTATTGATGCAAGCAATATGAAGTTTATATCTTGAAAAGTCCTTCTTGCTGAATTTAGTGAGAACTTCGATTTTGAATATGGTATTGTTGATATGAAATGTAGTGCATGATAACATAAAACAAGTGGAGATATTGATTTATAATCCATTTCTTATATGGCTTGTGATGAAATCAAAGATTTCAGAACTCAGAAGTTTGTGTGTACAGCATCATCTTACAAACAAATTGCCATATCAGTTTTACCAAGCACCCAATACTGCTTCAAAAAGAAAGTAGAATATCAGATAATCATGCAGTGTTAAACTTCAACAACTTGGCAGTGTTCATCCAGTGCAGTTTTCTCTCCACATTCTTCATTGATATCTCAATTGCAGTGTGCATATTCATAAACTATTCCATAAATTCCATGCATGTATATTTTCAGATAGCTTCATCAAAGGCTGCTTCATACTTGTTGGGCACACATAATGTTGAGCAGTGAGGTGATGGAAACACACTAAATGTAACAAGGCTGTCCTCAACCCTTCAGCTCAATATTTTACACCATATATACTTCCCTATCACTGTCTGTTAAGCTGTTACAATAACTTATTTTCAATGGACATGTCTCTCAAGGGCATCTACTGTAGAGTAAATTGTGCTGTCACATAATGTAATGGTTTGCTGATAAAAACATGCTTTGCTTATCCGTGTACTGGTAAAGAAGTGAATATGTTTTGTGGAAATAGGAAGATGTGGTTCTATTTGGCCAGAGCAAAGAAGTGGCACAACAGCTGAAAATTAACTGCTTTCTTGGGAGAGTGTTTCCAAGACTACAAGAACTTTGTAGATGGGGAACTAACCATGAATGGATTTAATTGCAGTTTTAAACTAAATGTAGACTGAGAACTCAAGTATTACTTAATGGAGCCTTTTGTGTGACCTGAAATGTAGATATAAAGCATTTTTTATTCAAGAGAAAGTACAGCTCTCCTATTTAGTAATTATTCCAGAAGATGTGCCTGTTGTTGTTGCAAGTGTCCAGTGTATCAGGACAAAACTGAAGAATTTAGCCATCTTTGTAGACCAATTCAAACCCATTGCATCACAGTGTGCCTTAGTGAACAATGTCTAGTTGAGCAGGAGGGTGATTATTATAGACGTATAGACTATCTAGAAATGATAAGTGCATGGTATCGTAAAACAGCTACTTGTGGTTAGCGTATGGTATCATAAAACCGCTACTTATGGTGCAGTATCTGTTTATGCAAACAACAGTCTTAGTGTCGGGAACTTCACCTAAAAATGTTTTGTGTAGAGCTGGATTCAGAGTTGACTGCATTAGGACTGTGTGATGTAAATATTGTTGTCATGTCCGTGTACCATGCTCCTGGTGGAGACTTTGATAATTTTCTCACCAAGACAGACAGCTGTTTGTCCTGCCTAATGTGTATGAATTTAAAAATTATGTTGTTTGGTGTCCTCACCATCCATTTGGGAGAAGGCAGCAAAAAGCATTCAAGTACTGGATGAGTAGTTGTGGGACATATGTAGCTTACCATGAGCCAACAAGAGGAGAGGTTTGCCTTGACACTGTCATCATGAACCTAAGCACCTGGGACTACAGAATAAGTCTCTTGGATCCGTTGACAGCAGATCATGATGCATTAGTTGTCCACCAAAATAGGCAAAGGAGCCATAATAGAAAACTCAGTGCATGGTTTTCTGGCTATACCTGTCAGTAAAAGAATTACAATGGATGAAGGAATACACATCTTCAGAAATGTCCTTGCCAGGATTGATTGGCAGTCTGAAGTTTTATGACGGGGACCAAGTGATGCTTTTAAATGTATTTTCCAGCTCCTCAAAATAAATTTTGACAATTGTTTCCCAACAGTAACCATAAAGAATCGTGTAGATAAACTAAAAAATAAAAGCAAAATAGGCAGAGACACAGGCGTGATGCACTCCAAGCTGAAAAATATGAAGTGTGTTGTTTTGCTGCTAAATGACCGAATTAAAAAAGCAATAGATGCCAGGACCAAAGATATGTTTCATTGTTGTTATCTGAAAGCTAAAAGAAGCTATAGGAAGGAATCTGCTAGAAGGCATATACTGTTAAGTTCATTTCTGAAGGCCACAACCCATGCAAAGTGGCCTAGGAACTGGTTAATGAACACAGAAAAAGGCCCACTGTCCCATTAAATGTGTGCAGACCTGATGGTTTAAAAAAATATTTTATTTATGTTGTTGGGAATAATGTAGCTAATGTAGCAGATTTAGAAATTGATATTACAAGCAATATAAGCATTAGCAATGGTTGCACCCTGATCAAGTGCAAGGAAGTACTTTCAGAGGACATTGTGAAAATCGTGAAATGTTTTGAGCGCTGTGTTAGCACAGATATAAATGGCATGTCATGTGCTGTTTTCAAGGATACTATATCTGATATTGCTGAACCTTTTTACAGCCATCATCAACCAACATGTTAAGGTTGGTACTTTTCCAAAGTTCTTAAAACTGGCAAAGACAGTACCAGTGTATAAAGAAGGTCATCCTAACAGTCCATCCACCTACTCCCCAACTTCCGTAACATCTGTACTAGCAAAAGTGATTGAAACTATAATGAAGAACCAACTGTTATATGTTATTTCAAAGACGACAACATCTTCCTGGGCAATCAACACCGGTTTAGAAGAGGGAAATTTACATTTATTGTAATGCTTCATGTAACAACAAAAATAATGGAAGCATTTAATGAAAAGAACTGCATGGCTTCAATTCTTTGTGATATAATCAAGGCATTCAATTGCATCCCTCATAAGATACTGTTGGAAAAATTAAAATCTTATAATGGAGGGTCTTGTTTTTGAGACTCTGTCACTTTACCTAATAGACAGAGAAGGTGGCAGAGTGTTTGTATCCAGGGGCCGATGTCTCATGAAGTAGCACTTGAACACCATGTACTGCAGGACTCTCTACAACATTAATGACTATGGGTACTGATACTGTCAAACTCCAGGGAATCACAACTGATAATAAACTGACATGGACTGAACACAATGCACACATGTGTGCTAAGCTCTCAATAGTAATTTATCTCCTCAGGTAGGTCAAATGTATGATAACGTATCAGTACTTAATCACAATATATTATGCACTGTGCCACAACCACATCATTTATTGACTGCAGCTGTGGAGGAACTCTACTGGAAGTAAAAATATATTGCTCCTACAAAAGAAGGCTGTAAGAATAATATTTTCTAGTAAGAAATTTTTCTACTGTAGACCCATTTTCGAGCAGTTGGGAATAATGACAGTATGTTTACAACTCTCTTGTCTATAAGAAAGAAAATCAGGCATTCTTTTGCATGAGGCAAGAGATTCACAACTACGGCACACGAAATAAGGCTGACATTGATATTCCAAGCTGTCACCAAAGTAAGACACTGGACAGTTTTCCCACACCAGCCCTGAAGATGTTCAACCACCTACCACCAGATGTTCAGAAATTGGCACTGAAAATCTTCGGGGCTAGATTGATGCTTGTGCTCAAGCAACTGCCACTATATTCTGTAAATGAATGTTTTTCTACAGGTCGAATCGTAGGCTGGTCAACATGATACCTTTCAGTGTGATGCCACAAACTGGAAACTTTTAATGACTATAAAGTGCCATTTATAGATATCTATGTTGTTTAGAGCTTGTTGTCCATTATCATAGTTTTAGTAATGGTTTTAATATATAATCACTAAGATGTAATGCAATGTGTCTGATCTTGGCCAGCAAATGATGTTGTCTTAATAATAGTAGTTGTACCGAGGTGCAGATAAGTACAACAAAAAGACTGTCAGAATGTAAGCGTTTGGCCAACAAAGCCTTCATCAGAAATAGACAACAAACTCACAGACACTCAGGGAGATGCAGCTCACTGGTCTCAGCAGCTAAAGACAGTGGTCATGCGTGTGAGTTGCGTTTGCATGTGTGTGTGTGTGTGTGTGTGTGTGTGTGTGTGTGTGTGTGTGTGTGTATATGTGTGTTTGTTTGTTGTCTATTTCCGATGAAAGCCTTGTTGGCTCAAAGCTTACTTTTTTGCAGTCTCTTTGCTGTGCTTATCTGTGTCTCAGCATCTTCTCTATATGTTGAGTAGCAACTATATGTTTCATAATGTTGTCATATTCCATCCTGGATTTTCTGTTGGGTAATAGTAGTAATAGCATTTGTAAATATGTGCAACACCTTGGTACAATGATGAAGTCTGGAGGCCTTGTAGTATCAGTGACATTGACTGCATGATTCCTAGGAGTAATTTATAACTCAGTGCTGATATGATTACATCAGACATCTAGTACTGTACAGAACTGAGCCTGTAGGAATCTCTGATGTACCTACATTAGAATAAGATGTGATCTTTTGACACTGAAGTGACATTGACTTAGTGTTCAGTAGTTTAGACAAAATACAGTACCATTATGATAGAATCTGTATGGTGCAATGCCTTCAACATGGACCATTGCTGTACTCCTAGAAGTTATAGAAATACCTTCTTCAAAACCTGTTTTTGGCAAATAAATGTATTTTCAAAATGGTTAATTGTTGAGTGCAACCACATAAAATTCCTAAAGGAAATTACCTGTTTTGGCTGTCACTGGTCATCTTCAGATCCTGAGAGTTAGCAATAGTTCACTTGGAAACATACTGAGAAAACCACTGTATCTGTGTTGATAGTGTGGTTTCATCAATGTTCTGTTGAGTGAACTACTTATAACACTTGTGATCTGAAGATAACCTGTGACAGCAAAAACTGGCAATTTCATTTTGAAGTTTTATATGATTATACTGGACAACAAAACATTTTAAACATTATTAATGTATCCATCAAGAATGAAATGTTCCTTCCAGGGTAAATTTATGCTACAGTGCATCAGTACTTTGGGGTACCACCATATTTCACAAATGAATTGTGTTACAGAAGCTTTGTCACACCAGTCATTATGTGTATCTCAAAAAATTAAGTGTTCTTCTCATAGTAACTATAAGTTTACTTAAAAGGAATACTTTCTCACTACCCTGTTCACTGGAATAACCAGTACTTTGAAATTTATTTTTCTCAGTTACACACTTCATGTAACTGTAACACTATCACAGCAGCCAGGGGAATGAATGTTCAAAATATTTTCTGCCATAATATGTGCATGGGGACACACAGAGATGCTACATGTAATTTACAGATGAAAGTCTAGTACGTCCATCCCGTATTTCTTGTAACTGACTTGTAGCCATCTTGCTTACATTGCATCTCATACATGTGGCTGCAATTGGTTTCTTCTCTGTTGGTTGCATACTTTAATGCTTGTGCAATAAACAATGCATGTGACAATTGGGTAGGTTTAAATGCCAAGCGTGATAAGAATCATTAAATGTTGGGATAAAACTAACTTTGTTTATTTCACCAACTGCAAAGTTAGTAAAACAATTTCTAGAGCCGATCTAGCATTAATGTTCATAACAAGATTCCTATCCAGTAATCATTTGTTCTCAAGCACTGCAAAGTCACAAAAATGCTTCACACAATTTTAGAATCAACATGAGATCACAAAAATTTGTTTTCCGAGGTAACTTTATCAATTGCACTTCACACAGTAGTTCGTGTGTTGCCACCTCAAAAAATTATTATAGACTGCCTAGTGAGATATCTCAACAGCGTGATGCATGCCCTTCCAGGTTGCGCTTGTAATTCATTCATCCTTTCTATCAGCAAGCATTGACAGTAATGAATATTTGTAATTAGCATTTCCTGATGAAGTGAATGATATTTAAATTGAGTGATATTGAAATTACCATTTTTAAGTTCTCAGTGCGACCAATCTCATCAGCACAGTGGAAGCTGTATATTAATATTTAAAAAGCAAATATAAATAATAAAAGATTTGCTTATTAGTGCCCAGCATTCTTGGTGAATCTCCACTGTCCCCCTTTGTTCCAATGCATTATGGCTCTTGGTCACTCGGCTGTTCTCATGCTATGTGACCATCTGGTGCATCGTTTGATGAATCTGCCTTATGATCTTAGTTGCTAGCCTCCTGTACCAAAATCTTCCTATACGTGTGTTAAAACATAGCAACAAAAATGCAATAAATGCAGGCAGGAATGTGGCATGAACACCACACAACATCCACATGCTCCCCAAAACTAAAATGTTGCATGTTAATAGCATTTTCACAATAACCCCACAAACGCACTGGTTATATGCAATAAAAATATTCCCTGACAGGTCAAAAGTACCTGATCACTCATATGTATGTAGTGCTTTCTTTTTTCTTGATATGCAAACAGAACAGACATACTTCCACACTCAGGAAACATTAGTGTCTGCTAAGGCATTCATTTTATGCTTGTAATGCAGTGATATGGAACTTTCTCCTCCATAATCTAAAACAATTATTTCTGCTGTCTGTTATCATGTTGTATTGTGATGTACTATATGCTATTATGTGCTCCGTATTGTCTTAGACAATTTTAGATGTATCACATGGCTAATAAATTGTTGGTTACATGAGAAGTACACCATTGTACATTAAACTACACAATGATGAGCAATAGCCTCTTCTCAGTTATGCTTTATTTCTCTTACATTGTTTTCTTTCTTCCAAAAATTTGCCAGGTGACTCGTTATGGATCAGTTTCTATTTTGATACTTGATGATGGAGAAGGTTTACGATACAATGAAAGTTTCAAGTTCAGTGGCCATCAGCTTTTGGTTGTCGATAGGCAAGAAGGTGTTTATGTTGGAGGAAAGGCTGAGTATACAGGTGTTCAGACATTTGAAGTTCACAATGACTACCAGAAAGGTAAGTACATAATACCATATTACAATTAATATTATCAACATTATCATCATCATAACTATTATCATGCCCACAAAATGAGCACAGTAACACACAAATTTGTAATACAGCCCTGGGCACCAGCATGGCATCCTCCTACGCAAACCTCTTTATGGGCCACCTAAAGGAAACATGAGTCCGCCCGGTTGGCCGTGTGGTCTAATGCATGTCTTTCCGGGCAGGAAGGAGTGCCTGGTCCCCAGCACGAATCCGCCCGGGGAATTTGAGTCGAGGTCCAGTGAACTGGCCAGTCTGTGGATGGTTTTCAGGCGGTTTTCCATCTGCCTCGACAAATGCGGGCTGGTTCCCCTTATTCCACCTCAGTTACACTATGTCGGTGATTGCTGCGCAAACAAGTTCTCCACATACATGTACACCACCATTACTCTACCACATAAACATAGGGGTTACACTCGTCTGGTGTGAGACGTTCCCTGGGGGGATCCACCGGGGTCCGAACTGCACAATAACCATGGGTTCGGTGTGGGTCGGCGGAGGGATGAAGTGGTAGTCGTCATGGGGTTGTGGACCGCTGCGGCGGGGACTGAGCCTCTCCATCGTTTCTAGGTCCCTGGTTAACATACAATACAATACATACAAAGAAAACATTCCTAGCCTCCCAATAATGCAAACCCCTGCTCTGGTTCAGGTTTATTGATGACATCTTTATTATCTGGACCAAAGGTCAGGACACCTTATCCTCATTCCTCCACAACCTCAACACCTTCTCCCCCATCCACCCATTGTGCCACCTTCCTAATGTCTATCTCCTCCTCCCATATGGCTCCATCCACACCTCAGTCCACATCAGACCCACCAATCATCAACAGTACCTGAACATTGAGAGCTGCCACCTGTTCCACACCAAAAACCAGTCGCATAGAGCCTAGTCACCAATGGTAAATGCATCTAAAGTGATGAGAAACTACCTCGCCCAGAATTCTGAAGGCCTCACAAAGGCCTTCACAGACAGCCAGTACCCTCCAAATCTAATTCACGAACAGTTCTCCCTTGCCATATTCTCACACTCACCTGATCCTCAAATCCCTCCCAAGAACCAACGACAAAGAAGTGCCTCCCCCCCTCCCCTTGTCTCTCAATACCACCCTGGACTGGAACGACTGAACCACATTCTTCATTGGAGCTTTGATTATCTACGACCATGCCCTGAAATGAGGGACATCTTACACAAGATAATTCCCACCTCCCTCAAAGTGGTGTTCTGTTGCCACCCAACCTCCACAATATCCTAATCTATCCCTATGTCACTCCTATCCCCAACTCCTGCCCCAGGGATCATACCCCTGTGGAAGACCCAGATGCAAGACTTGTTCAATCTACCCACCCAGCACCTCCTACTCCGGGCTTATCCTACCCCGTCAGAGGTCAGGCCACCTGTGAAAGCAGCCATGTTATATACCAGCTCTGCTGCATCCACTGTACAGCATTTTAAACTGGTATGACAACCAACCACCTGTCAACTAGAATGAATGGTCACCACACAACCGTTGCTAAAAACAAGGTGGACCACCCAGTGGCACAACATGCAAGATTTCAATGCCTGCTCCCCTGCCACAGAACACCCACCCAGTTTGTATTGCCACATTAGCTAGATGCATGCTGTTATCTCTCATCCTAGGCTATGAAATTAAGTGTCTGGCTGTCTGCCAACTCCCCTCTCTACCTGCACCACTTGCTAGCCCACAGACTCCCCACTCTCCCACGAGCTGCTAGACACTTCTTCCCAGCCTACTCCCTGCATCTTGCCTCTCTCCCTCCCTCAGCCCACTCCACCCCACCCCACCTTACCCCACCTCACCCCACCCCAAACCCTCATCTCACCCCAGCACACTCACCATGGGCCAGAAAAGTGCTGGAAGTCACCTGAGCACAATGTAGGGAACAGGTGTGTGCATGTGAGTGACTGTATGTGCATATGTGTGCATGGTTTTCCTACAAACCTGAAAAAGGAAGTTCATTCTGAAAGCTGGTCAAGCTCTGTACCTTTGTTCGTATACCTATGGACGACACAGTGCTTCTGCCTTTCGGTGAGTCATCTCCTTTATTTCTATATTTTATATTATCTTAAATTCAGCTTTGATCAGTTACCTTACTGTCAAAATAGCAAAACTATCTGTGAGTTTAAGTGTCTCATTTCCTAATCTAATTCCCTTAGCATCATCTGATTTGACTACATTCCATTACCTTTACAGAGTGATACTCTGAGGCATTTGCATGAGTAGTCTAATTCCAGCTGTGACTCAGTGATATACATCCGCTATTTCAGAACAATGTTCTTCCTACTTGTATAAATAGCAATAGGTGTAATTTATTTTAGTATAGAAATGAATGGGGTCTTGTGGTTTCCAAGAATGAACCATCAATAAAAAATTCTTATTGTTGTCTGCAAAATTCGTTTCATTACAGTAAGTAAATTTAAAATTCTTGGTTTGTTTTTAAATGGGAACTGAGATTACCTTTGCTTCCAAAAGACTGTACTTATTATGGTTTGTTTTGGTACCAGTATCCAAACTGTTGTACAGATGCAATAAATATAGCCTTTTATAATTTAAATAACTAAAGACTATTCCTGTAATCTTTTTTGATCAAGGTTGTATGGAGGACATCAAACTTGAAGGGAAACAATTACCTCTGCCACCTGCTGTTAATGGAACTCAGTGGGGACAAGCTACTATGTCAAAGAATTTGGGTTACAAATGCTTTTCAAATGGTCCTTGTATCAACATTGTATGCCCTGAGCCATTCGTATGTGTTGATCTCTGGAATGAGTATGAGTGTGCGTAAGTATTTCTCTTGTCAGTGTCACTAGCTTTACTACAAAGTTATTTGATATGAACAAGTCAAACAATCGAAAACCCAGGATGGAATGTAACAATATTATGGAAGGAAAGTTGCTACTCACCATATAGTGGAGATGCTGAGTCGCAGATAGGCACAACAAAAAGACTCTCACAATTAAAGCTTTTGGCCATGGACCTTTGTCACACATGTGTGCGTGCGTGTGTGTGTGCGCGCACACACACACACACACACACACACACACACACACACACACACACACACACACTCATGCAAAAGCAACTAACACACATGACAGCAGTCTCAGGTAACTGAAACCACAGAGTGTGTGTGAGTTGCGTTTGAGAGAGAGAGAGAGAGAGAGAGAGAGAGAGAGAGAGAGAGAGAGAGTGAGTGAGAGTGTTTGTGTGTGTGTGTGTGTGTGTGTGTGTGTGTGTGTGTGCGCATATGTGTGTCTGTTGTTGTGTGTTGCACATAAATATACTTACTGAAAATTGAGTCTGCCTCTCTCCCTCTCACTCACACACACACACACACACACACACACACAGACACACACACAGAGAGAGAGAGAGAGAGAGAGAGAGCATCACGTGAAGCAACATAATTAAGCAGACTGTGCTATTGCATGTGAAGAAGAACATAAAGACAATTTGTCACTCAAAACCAATGTTTGGAACAAATTTCTCTTTACAGACAATAAGTAGAATGTTTCTATGTTCTACTGTTCTTCATTTGATCAATAATTCCTGTAAGATGACAGTCAGACTCTTGTACTCCTATTCATTTTACAGATGATGAAAATACTGAAAACAATAAATATGACATGGGAAAATAGATTTTTCAGAGAGTAATAGTAGACAAAAATGTTATTCTATTGGAGGAAGAGAAAGAATGATGGTAAAACATGGACTGGGAGAAAATTAATTAAATGGGTTACCATCTGGTAGAATTATGCAGTGGACAACTTAATAATTGCAAACATTTGCTTTAAAAATCATAAAATAAGGTTTTGTATGTGGATGAGACATGGAGACACCAGAGTGTTACAGATAAATTATATAATCATAAGACAGGGATTTAGAAACCAAATTTTAGTCTGAGAAATATTTCCAAGAGTAGTTGTGGATTCTGGCCACAAATTTTTGGCCATGAACTTTAGATTAGAGCTGAAGAAATTATAGAAACATAGTAAATTAAGGAGGTGCAACTGGGATGAGTTGAAAGAATCAGAGGATGCTCAGAAATTCAAATATTAGCATTAGGCAGCTATTGACTAGAACAGGGGAAACGAACATGTTAGAAGATAAATGAGTACCTTTAGAGATCACATAATGAAGGCAGCAGAGGAACTAATAGGGAAAGAGACAATGCCCCATATAAATTAAATTTAAGTGACGAGAGGAGAAAATAAAAAAAAAAAAAAATGCAGCAAATGAATAAGCTGAAAGGGAATACAGATTTCTAAAAAGTGGTAATGACAAGTAGTAAAAAACTGCAAAGCAGAAATTGCTAGAACAGAAATGTTGCAGGACATGCATGAGCATGAGCAAGATAAATGCCACATATAGGAAAACAGTGACACTGTTGGAGAAAAGAGACAAAGCTGTATAAATGTGAAGAGCTCAAGTGGCAAGCCAATGCCAAGAAAAGAAATGGAAGCTGAAAACTGAAAGAAATCTATAAAAGTGCTACACAAAGGAAAGGAGTTAAAAGGAAATGTTAGGAAAACGGAGGAGACAGTAGATGAAGATGAGATGAGAGGGGTGATACTATAAGAAAAATCTCATAGAGTACCAAAAGACCTAGGTCAAAGAAAGGCACTTAGAGTGGAGGACTTACCTCAGAATCATGGAGTTCCTTGGGAGAATTTACCAAGACATAACTATTCCACCTGGTTATGCAAGGTATATGAGACAGTCAAAATACCCTCAGGACTAAAAAATAATATAATGAATCCATTTTCAATGAAAATAAGTGCTCACAGGTGTGAATATTGTTGAAACTTCAGTTGAATAAATCGTGGGTGCCAAATATTAACATGAGTTATCTACAAAAGAAAGGAAAGACTGGTAGAAGCCATTGTTGAGGAAGTTCAGTTTAGGCTCTACAGAAATGTTAGAAAACGTGAGGTCATGATATTAAGACTTCTTTTTGAAGATAGATTGAAAAACAGAAAACTACATTTATAGCTTTAGATCTCTGGTCAGTCCTATTTGTTCTATCTGCCGCTTTTCATGTCTTTTACTTCTTGCAATGTTTTGTTAATGTGAAAATTGACAAATTTTGCCACAGCCCAAAGTTAACATTAAACTGTAGGTTCCCGTATAACTGACTGGGTAAGGTAGATCAAAGTTTAGAGGAAGGCAGTTGTATACCACCACCTACAGGACAGTGCCTAGTGAAGCACTGTGGTGCTCAAACCAATATTTTAACTGATGACAGCTTTATTTCTTAGATTTAAGGAAAGCTTATAACAATGTTGCCTGGAATACACTCTGACATTTTGATGGTAGCAGGAAATTGTAGGATTATTTTGAAATGGAAGCTGAGCTTACCTTTGCCGAGATCAAACTGTCGTTGTTGTCTTTAACAGTGGAATCTAAACTTGTTCCATAAATGCAATAAAATTCATTCTTCTATCATTTAAATAGCAGAATATGAAGTGGAAGCAGTAGTTGGAAGAGAGTGAGGCAGGGTTGTAGCATACCCAAGATGTTATTCAATCTGTTTGTCGATCAAGCAGTAAAGGAAAGTATTAAGAAGTTTGATAAGTGAATTAAAGTTCAGTGCAAAAAAATAAAAACTTCATGGTTTGCAATGACAGTATAATTCAATCAGAGATCAAAGGATTAGGTGATCAGTTGAATCATAATGGATAGTGACTTGAAAAGAATTGAATTCAATCAAGAAATGCTGAGAGAATTAGGTTAGCGAATGAGACACTAAAAGTGATAGATGGGTTGTGATATTTTGGGAGGAAATTAAGTGACAAGTAAAGAGAATAGAAAATGGAGACATGCAACAGTATCTTTTCTGAAAAAAAAATAACGTGTTAAAATTTACAATGAATTTAAGCATTAGGAGGCCTTTTTAGAAAGTATTTATTGTGATTGTAGCTATATACAGATGGCAGATAGCCTATACTAGCTACTCCTGGCAAGTTGATGAGTGCATGTGTGTGCCTTTGCCCCATGGAACAAAAATGGAACAGCCTTCAGTAAGAGAATATATTCTTCGGCATCAGTGGATAGTCAGTCTAGTCTGTTCGTGGAGGAAAGAGTGTGTGTTTGTAGGGGGAGTAGGGAGATGAGGTAAAAATGCGCTATTTGAACAGAGCTTAACTACAATTAGCAGTATCAAGTGGTTTCATGTTGCAATAGTCATGCAGGGATTGAAAGGTTACCATAGGATAGGGTTGCAAGGAGAGTTGCCTTTAATGAGTCTTCACACTGAAAAGGACAAAAACAGTATAATTAAACAGATTCAAAGAGATGTTTATGACCTACATTTCTGAGCTTTATTTGCTCTGTGTTATGTCTTACTGCAAGATTTAATGTTTGGCAAAAACATTGATTAAAATTATTTGAAATGTTTATGACCTACATTTCTGAGCTTTATTTGCTCTGCATTTTGTCTTACTACAAGATTTAATGTTTGGCAAAAACATTGATTAAAATTATTTGAGATTTTTATGACCTACATTTCTGAACTTTTTTTGCTCTGTATTTTGTCTTATTACAAGATTTAATGTTTGGTAATAACATTGATTAAAATTATTTTAAAAATGTTTCATTAGTAAAACTTTTTGGAGTGGGATGAATACTTGCTTAACACATACTGCTTTACACATGAGATACCGCTTAGTGTAGCTGTTGGCATTATTAGCGTATTCCATGGATCATAATTGTGATGTCTCTGCGATGTGGAATGAGTCGATTTTAAAATTATACACACTTTCTCAGTGATAAGGTGTTATCTTGCTACCATCACACACACACACACACACACACACACACACACACACACACACACACTAGACTGGTGACAGACTCCATAAGGGAGTAAATGTATGCCGAGTTGTTTAAAGCACTTTTGACTTGGATATTACCATTATGACATGTCATTATAAATATTGTTTCGATTCATAATTCAGGTGTTATATTGCATGCTTAACAAACAAATAAATCTGTTATTTACATGTTATGATTGAAAATCTCTACTGGAATCTGAAAGTAAAAATGTGAGTAGGAAGTGAGACTTTGAAAGACAGCAAGATCAGGAGAGGGGTCAACAGGTACGTTGTCGCTCACCAGTCCTATTAAATATTTATTTGGAGGAAATAGTGAAAAGTTCTTTGGATGGGGAAAGAGACATCAGGATAGATGTACAGAAAATAGAATCCATAAGATATGTGCATGACATGGCGATTCTTGCAGAAAATCAAGATGTAGATTCAAACACTAAATGGTCTCAATGAAACTTGTGTATCATATTGTATTAAAGTAAACAGAAAGAAAATGAAAGATATGGTTGTAGCTTAAAGAAAATAAGAGTGAAATATAATAGTTTCACAAACCATGGAACTGATGGAAACATTCAAGTATTTGGGAAGCTGTATCAGGAAAGATAAGCACTGTGAACAGGACATCAAAGTCAGAAATATGCTGGTGAAAGAGGCATTTTAAGAGCAGAAAAGACTTGTAACTAGTGGTTTGAACACTGAATTAAGGAAGTGACTAATTAAATATCTGGTACAGAACATCAACTTGTACAGAGCAGATCAGAGGATGTTGCTGACAATGAAGAATAGGAAGCTAAATTGGACAGGACATAATTTGACATGAGACTGCCATCTAGCAGAGGCAATTGAAGGTTTTGTTCTGGGGAAGAGAGAGAAGGGTAAAGGAAGATACCAGATGCTGAATGATACCATTATACCATAAAGAGAGTACCAAAGAATGAAAAGGAAAGCAGAGGACAGAGAACCACTGAGGACTTTGAAGTATAAATTTGCCACAGTGCAGGTAATCAAATAATCATGATATATTCTCTGAAGTCTGAAACGCAAAAAAAGAATACCACTACAAAGGGAAGACAGAGACATGGCAGTGTGTTTCCATTGTAAATGCCCTGGACACATTATATGGTACTGCAGAGATAGAAGGTGAGTTTTCAATTACTACTACATCACCAGGTGTCAAACATTACAGCAGTTTTATTTGTGCCAGTAAGCTGCAGATGGTCACAGTCGAACTATGGGACAAAGCACATTGTCATACCCTATACAAGGTCACTCCCCAATGCACCACAGCCATTCCCCATCACGCTTCAGACATATCAGCTGCTCATCTCCCTGCAAAATTCAGGAACACTAATCGAGGCAACCATCTATGAAAGTGAGGCCACCACACATGTCAATCCTCCATGGATGACACATAAAGATGTCAGGAAATCTCACTGACATCATCGGTGATGGCCAACCACTCTGGGTGCTAGACAACTCAGGGGATTATTTTTCTTTAATGTTGAATGTTTACCATCATCAAAAAAAGTGATTGTGCTGAAAGTTTCAAATGGGAAATATGTCTAGCTGACAGGAGCATGCATTTTAAGAGTATGTCAGTGACAGAACACAACCTTACAAATTTGTCATTTTAACAAAATGTAGTCAGCAATGGCTGTGGGAGGTCAGAGCTTTAGACTGACAAAGCTATTCCAACAAGCACAAATAACAAAAATGGTTCTGGTTGATTGTTTGGCATTCAAGACATTATCATTACACCACTGCCAAGAAAATGACTTCCAGGCAACAGCCAAGGTGCTCAGTTCAGCTGTGTAGTATTTTTTGGTTATGAAAAGCTGTTCAGGCTCACAAAGGATTTTTAGATGCTAGAAACAATCTTAAGCACTGTAGATGATCCAGAAGAAATTTGGATAACTAATTGTCATCAGCAGCCACAACTCATCCCTGAATGTAAGTGCATAGGGACAGCCGAACCAGTCGAGAAAGGGCAGGTTATTGTTATCATTGAAAGCTCATGCTCTGCTACCATTACAGAAAAACCAGGGGAGGAAGCTGTTGTTGAGCTACTAATAGGTTCTGACTTGACCAAGGAACAACATCAATGAATGATAGCCACTCTTAGTCAATTTTAAGATGTTTCCAAATCTGACCAAGTGGCCCATAGTAAAACACCTTATCAATACCGAGGGTCACCCACCAAACATCTAGCTCTGATATAAAATGTCATCAGCTGAACAACAAATAATCTGGAAGGAAGCAGAGGAGGTACTGCAAGGTGACACACTTAAACCTTCAGAGTGTCCTTGGTCCTCTCCTCTGGTTCTTGGGCAAGAAGAAGGATGGCATGTGGTGTTTTTGCATTGAGTGCAGATAAGTGAACAAAGCAATGAAGAACGATGTATATCTACTGTTACACGTTGATGACACAATAGACCACTTGAAAGCAAAGCAAAGTGTTTATGAGCTATGTACATACAGACAAGTTACTGGAAAACTGAGGTTTGCAAGGATGACTGGAGGAAGACTGCCTTCATAATTCCTCACTTCCTCTTTGAGTTTAAAGTTATGCCCTTTGGACAGTGTAACACTCCAGCCACCTTTGAAAGTATGATGGACAACTTGATGTGACATATTAAACGGACATATCTTTGCTATCTGGATGACGTTATCAATTTTTCTAAGACATTTGAGGAACTGTCTAGAAGTGTATTCAGACAGCAGTTCTTTGGCTGAATTCAAAAAAATGCTTCCTTGTCACCTTGGAAATAAAAATCTTGGGCCTCCTGGAGAATTATAATGGAGCCCATCCCCACCCAGAGAAAATAAGAGCAGTCATAGTTTTTCCAACTTCTTGCCATGTTCATAATGTGTGAAGTTTTCTCAGATGTTCTCTTACTATTGGTGATTCATGAAGATCTTCTGTACTAAGACATGACCTTTGCAAGAACTGCTGCAGAGAGATGCCTGATTTTCTTGGAACAACGGGCAAGAAAGATCTTTCCTTGGCCTTAAGGAGGGGATAACACCTCCAGATCTAGCATTGTATGACAAGAATGCGAGGCAGAGCTTTACATCAGTTCTAACTGTTTATAGATAGGGACTGCTCTACAACTGAGAAAGAGTGCCTTGCAGTTGTTTGGGCCATCAACAAGATCCAGCTGTGTTTAGTTGGCAAACTATTCATCATTGTGACAAATCACCATTCTCTGTGCTTGCTGACTAGCCTGAAGGATCCATCTAGTGAACTGGTTTGATGGGCACTGAGGGTTCAAGAGTAAATCTCCATAGTATAAAAAATGAATGCGACACACAAGGATGCTGACTGCCTTTTAAGGAATCCTTCAGCAAAACACAGCAGCATGGTCAAAATCTCATTTCTGCATTAAATGACATTGCTGCTAATTAGAGGGAAGATCCAGCATTGCTGAAAACCATGGAAGTTATGAAGACTGAGGAACTGACCAAAGGAGAATTCTATTTAATAAGCTGTATAAGAGGAAATATAACACAGTGAAGCAGAAATGGTTGTTCGTCATCCCAGTTCATCTGCAGGTGGCAATCCTGAATTGTTTGCACAATGTTGCAACATTCATGAAGACTAGGGTCGAGTCAGATGCAGATATAATTGGACAGGTCTCTACTGATTTGTTAGAGACTATGTGAGCCTCTGTAAGGACTGCTAGCAATGAAATCATGTGCTGCAGTTACCTATGGGGCATCTGGTACCAATCCCACCTGGAGCACCACCATTCCACCAAACTGGAATGACCTCTTGGGAACATTCCGAAAGTCAACAATTTGGAATCAGTGGATAATAGTCTGCACTGACTACCTCAGCTGCTATGCTGTCATGAAAGCTGTGCTGACCGTCAAAGCCCTGGTAATTGTGAAGTTCCATGTAGAAGACATTATCCTGAAGAGTGGCGCACCCCATATGATGATCTCTGAGTGTGGAAAAGTTTCCTGGTCGAGACTAGACTGAAAGGTAATTTCACATTGCTACATCACTCACAGGATGGCATGCACCTACCATCTTCAG
Organism: Schistocerca americana; assembly: GCF_021461395.2. Lineage (NCBI taxonomy): Eukaryota > Metazoa > Arthropoda > Insecta > Orthoptera > Acrididae > Schistocerca > Schistocerca americana. Next base: position 359,173,904 of record NC_060123.1, read on the forward strand.
GTAATTGACCCCACAAAATGTTTTAATAAAATGTTGGCAGATATACTCCCTTACGTGCATTGATACTGAACAAGCATATTGGAATACATTACTGCTTGTTGTTACATTTGTATTTAATACAGTGAAGCGAGATAATACAGCATTCACACCATTCTTTCTGCTCCATGGCCATGAGGCTGTGGACTGTATCAGATCCTCCAACTCTTGCTGATGTGATATATGAAATAGAGGATTATGACTCTTGATGTGGAAGACAAAATTTTAGAGATGTTATCAGTGCCCTCTATACAAAGCCTTACTACAGTCCAGAGGTACAAATCAACAATGGGAGGTTCAAGGAAACTGAGGGCCCTTGACGAACGTGGAGTTTGTTGATGGGAGGGGCTACCTTCAGTGCTGATCCTATTGAAGAGGGTGTAAAAACATGATCAGACTGTAAGGATCCACCAGTGTCACCGCATGCATGATCATTGTGAAGATGTGGAACTGGAGTGCTGTTGTCGGCTCTAATGAGAACTTCTGAAACAGTGGATTATTGATTCTCCAGGAGCAGAAGCATTACTGCAAGCTGCAGTGCTTGCAGTATGTCATTGTTATTAGCCTCACTGGCTGGCATGTTGTGGGTTGTCACTTCAAACTCAGTCACGAACAATTAGTTGTTATGTAGTATTTATCTTTTCTGGAAGGTTTTTAGAAATATCTGACATTTGTAAAGTTTGTTTATTCTGGAATATCAGTGTTTGTATATATACCAGCATTCTGGAATATTCAATGTTTGTGTAAATAGCTGCATTCTCCATCCAGGAAGTCAGTTCTCTTCTGGTTGTATGTTGTTGTCAATAATAAATATGTTTTCAATACTAATTGTTAAATTTCATTGGTGATACTGCCTCTGGATTTTGACTTCATTGTGATTTAGACATGACAATATGTATCATTCCTAGACTGGCTGGAATTTTATTGTATTTGACACAATAGACTTAAACTTTGAAAGTCCTCACTGGATAATTGTAAGTAAGTTGTCTAAAAAGAAAGGTATGACATATAATAACTGATCTGCCCTAATTTTTAAGCTCTAAGGCTGTGCTGCTTGGTTCAACAGGAAATTTATAATCTTTCACAGCTACAGTTACCTCAATAACCTGCTCAAAATCTTGTTGGTTTAGAGTGTGTGAATTTTTGGTTAGTGAAACAAAACACAGCAAATAATTTTAGTTTAATAGCCAAATTTTCCTCTGATAATGGTAGTTGTATCAAGTTGTTGGTTGTACATGATAAGTTACCTTCATGATGAAATGTGAAGTACAGGGTTATTACAAATGATTGAAGCGATTTCACAGCTCTACAATAACTTTATTATTTGAGATATTTTCACAATGCTTTGCACACACATACAAAAACTCAAAAAGTTTTTTTAGGCATTCACAAATGTTCGACATGTGCCCCTTTAGTGATTCGGCAGACATCAAGCCGATAATCAAGTTCCTCCCACACTCGGCGCAGCATGTCCTCATCAATGAGTTCGAAAGCATTGTTGATGCGAGCTCGCAGTTCTGGCACGTTTCTTGGTAGAGGAGGTTTAAACACTGAATCTTTCACATCACTATGCGTGAAACTTGCCCGCACGCGTTCAACCGTTTCTTCGCTCACTGCAGGCTGACCCGTTGATTTCCCCTTACAGAGGGATCCAGAAGCTTTAAACTGCGTATACCATCGCCGAATGGAGTTAGCAGTTGGTGGATCTTTGTTGAACTTCGTCCGAAAGTGTCGTTGCACTGTTATGACTGACTGATGTGAGTGTATTTCAAGCACGACATACGCTTTCTCGGCTCCTGTCGCCATTTTGTCTCACTGCGCTCTCGAGCGCTCTGGCGGCAGAAACCTGAAGTGCGGTTTCAGCCGAACAAAACTTTATGAGTTTTTCTACGTATCTGTAGTGTGTCGTGACCATATGTCAATGAATGGAGCTACAGTGAATTTATAAAATCGCTTCAATCATTTGTAATAGCCCTGTACATTAGTGGTAAGTTATCTATAGTGATTCATTACTTAAGAACATGTTCCTGTAGTCTATATTACGTCTCTTAATTTTCCACTTCTTCTATGCATTTTCTAATGGAGCAACTCTGTTCGTGAGATCTTTTTATTGCAGAAAGAAGCCAAACGAGTAATTACTGACTCTTTGCATAAACCATGTTAACCTCTGTTTGTTTACTAAGCAGAAAAATCGTGATGTGCATCTCCTCCCCCCCCCCCCCCCCCCCTTTTACACACACTGTTTTACTTTATTTGAAGCAGAAGGTGCCAAAAGTAAAACACTACAGAAACATCATTGGTTACAATACATAAAACAACAGAAATATTTACTCCTCGTGCAATAGATTACCAAGACCAGTGAATGATTGTGAGCTAGTAGGGCATAAATTGTTTAATAACTTGCCACTAGTTGTACAAGATATTTCTAAACATGCATTTAAACACACAATATACAGGGTGTAAATAAAGTCTGGGAACACTTTCAATTATTTATTGCGCCAAACACTGTACAGATATCATACATACGTCATTTTTAAGAGAAACCCTGAAAGCCTTTTTTCATTTATACCGTCACAGCATAATTTGGTAATTTGCTGATAGTCAGTGCTAGTCGCAAATGTGGTGAGTTCAGGTGTGGAACGAGCTTTCTGTGTGTTGGAGTTCAAAAAAAAGTGTGCTAAAGCTGTTCAACAGATGTTTAGAACCAAGTACCCTAAGAAGCCACCAACAAGGAAGGCCATTTACCACTGGCCAAACAAATTCATTACATGGGTTGCTTGTGCCCAACAAAGAGAAGCGGGCGTCCCAGTGTGAGTGAAGTGAGAGACATATATGAGTCCAAAGAAATTGGTGCGTCTTGCATCCTGTGAAATTGAAATGGCTCCAATGACGGTGTGGGAAGTCCTCCAACAAGCTGTCTGTGAAACCATTCAAATTGGAGCTAGTGCAGAAGCCCAGTGATGATGATAAAGATAAGCGTTTTGAGTTTTGTTTGCATTTGCAACAATTGAAAGAAAATGGGGATGGCATTGTTAATTGCTTAATTTTTAGTGATGAAGCCACTTTTCACACTAATGGGAAAGTGAATAGACATTATTGTCGAATCTGGGGTGCAAAGCATCCACACGAATGCATTGAATTTGAGCATGTTTCCCTAAAAGTAAATATTTTTTGTGCCTTGTCACGTCAAAAACTGTACGGGCTGTTGTTCTTCGCCGAGAGCACTGTCACTGGATATTCCTACTTGGACATGTTGCAGCGATGGCTGATCCCTCAAATGCAATCAGACTCTCCGTTCATCTTTCAGCAGGATGGGACCCCCACCTCATTTTCATCATGAAGTTCGTGGGTACCTGAACACAGAGCTGCCGCATCGATGGATTGGCCTTGCTACAGAAGGGGACAGCTGTTTCATGAAATGGCCTCCCCCAGATCCCACTCCGTGTGACTTTTTTCTGTGGGGACACACTAAAGATCTGGTGTATGTACTGACTCTACCACGTGATGCAGCAGAGCTGCGGGAGAGAATATGGGAAGCGACTGCCACAGTCGACGATGCCATGCTGGGATGGGTATGACAAGAATTCGATTACCGTATTTATGTCTGCTGGGTCACTCATGGTTCGCATATTGATTGTTTGTAAAATAAAAACTTTCAGAATTTCTCTTCAAAATGCAATGTATGTGACATCTGTACAATGTTTAGTTCTTGTGCAATAAATAATAGAAAGTGTTCCCGGACTTTATATTCACCCTGTATAGGAGACTGAAAGCTGAAAGCAAGGAGAAACTACTGCCATTATTTTTCCCAAGAGATGCAGCTCTGTTATATGATTAAATGATGATGTAATCATCTTGGACAAAATATTCAACAGGTAAAATAGTCCTCTGTTCCAATCTCTCAGCAAGGACTGTGTTGGAGGATGTTGTCATCAAGAAAAACAAAACTGGCCATCTATGGTTTTGAACAAGGATTGTTAGGTCTCTTAATCAGCTAAAAAGGACAGCAAATTTAAAAAGAGATATGGATAGGTTGAAGTTGGATACAGTGAGAATTAGTGAAGTGCTGTGGAAAGAAGAGTAGGACTTCTGGTCAGTTGAGTACAGACTTATAAATACAAAATCCGGTAGAGGTGAAGCAGAAGCTGGTCTAATAATGAGTAAGAAAACAGGAATGCAGATAAGCTGCATGAACAGCATAGTCAACACATTATTGTAATCAAGACAGACATATAGTCAACATCCACCACAGAATTACAAGTTTATATGCCATCTAGCTCTACAGATAATGAAGCACTTGAAAGAACACGTAATGAGATGGGTGAAATTATTCAGACAGTTAATGGAGATGAAAATCTAATTGTGATGGGGGAAGAGAAGGAAAAACACATGGAAAATATAGACTGACAGGAAATGGAAAGAAAGAGGAAACCACCAGGTAGAATTGCGTATAGTGCATAATTTAATCATCACCAATACTTGGTTGGATACAGTGAGAATTAGTGAAGTGCTGTGGAAAGAAGAGTAGGACTTCCATGCAACCATGCAACCATGAAAGAATGTCATATACATGGCTGAGACCTGGAGGTTTTCAAATTATTTATATAGTGGTAAGACAAAGGTTTTAAAACCATATTATAAGCTGTAAGACATTTCCAAAGGCAGATGTTGACTCTTACCATAATTTATTGGTTATGAACTATAGATGAAAACTGAAGAATATGCAAAATGGTAGTAAATTAAGGAGATGGGACGTGGATAAGCTGAAAGAACCAAATATTGCTGAGAGTTGTAAAGGGAGAATTGTGTAGTGGCTGACTGAAACAGGGGAAAGGAATGCAGCAGAAGAAAAATGGGTAGCTTTGAGAGATGAAACAGTGAAGGCAGCAGAGGGTGAGACAGGCAGAAAGATGAGGCCTTGTAGAAATCCTTGGATGTCACAGGAGATACTGCATTTAATTATAAAAATTAATTATAAAAATCTGGCAGGTGAAAGGAAATACAAACATCTAAAAAAAAGATTGACAAGAAGTGCAAAATGGCTAAGCGTTAGTGGCTAGAGGAAGAATGTATAACAAGGGAAAAAAGGCACCACCTAAAAGAAAATTAAAAAGGCCTTTGGAAGAAAGAGAAGTAGCTGTGTGAATATGAAGTTCTCAGATGGAAAACCATTTGTAAGCAAAGAGGGGGGGAGCTGGAAGGTGGAAGGAATATATACGATTATCATAATTTACATCATAGATGCACGCAGTTGTAGGTACATGATATAGAAATAATAGGTCTCAGTAAACATAGACTTGCAAATGAATTCATTGTGACATAACTGTGACTTTGCATTTATCAGGCACTACTGACATGATACTGTGTAAACACTCCATGCTGATCCATGATGTAGTCCTTTATTACATTATTGAGATACAGAATTGTAAACAGAATAGTTACAACAGTACAGTACACAGTTAGTAGTTTGCAGATCATCAGTTGCATTGCACCAGTGTTGGTGGTAATGTGGAACTTACAGTAATAAGGAGTAAGCAGATATGCATTTCATGTATTACAGCTAACAACAATGCACAGGAACCTGCATGCTAGTACCAAGATGCATACACTGCTTGAAGGTATCCCGAAAGTGAAACATTTATAAGGTTGCATTGACACTTCCAAGAAACTGGGAGCTTTGACATGGTGTGAGAACAGTAGGACGGAATGAATTACACTTGTGCTTGAATATGTGATGCTGGAAGCATTCAAATACTCCTCTTGAATTTCATGAAGGAGATTTGTGACACAAATTCCAGAAATGGCCCACAGTAGTGTTCGGAGAATAATGCATCACAGTGCAATGTATCTGTACCACCTCCAGTGTGTTCATTGTCTTAGTGAGATGGACATTGGTCCTTGATTAATGTTCAATCAGTGGATGCAACAACAAACTGTAGGCAATCCTGTGTTTCACAATAACTTTTTATTTAGAGCTGAAGCAGGGTGCACTCATGATGGTGTTTTTAATTATCACAGTTGTCACATTTGGAGTCATCTTGGCTCCAACCCACATGGTATTCATGAGTCTTGGTAATAGTGATCAGTGAAATCATTTAACATGTGATTAGGGGTACTAGGTATGGCCTTATTGCTACCAAACTAACTAAATTGATGGAATTGTCTTTGATTTCTGTGGGATCATCTTAGTGGACTGCTTGAGGGTATTCCATTAGAGCAATAATAGAGGACACAGTACATATATTATGGAACATCTGCACATTTTGTTGCTATGGTGAGACATCATTTAATGCTCTGAAATGGTCAAAGATGGACTGGGTGAGAAGAACCTTTACCATGGCCTCTAAGATCACCAGATCTGAACCCCATGGATTTCTATGTTTGGGACCACCTTAAAGGTGTTGTGTACACCACTCCAGTTAACATGGTTGAAGCATTGGAGCAGACTCTTGTCAGTGTTGTCAAGAATTGTGGAATAATCCAGGTATGTCTGAAAGAATTTGGAACTCATTGCAGTGACAGGTAGACACCTGCGTCTGGGTACGAGAACAACACTTTGAACATCTCCTTTAACTATGAGTGTGGTCATGTAACTGTTGTTGTGTTCATATAAAACACCTACATTTCTGCAAAAGCATCTCTTACGACTTTTCGTAATGTTGAACAATGGAAACTCCAGATAGGAACATGAACAATGTAGGAAAGGCTAGATTGCTGTGTACCATAAAGACAACACACTAAGTTGGAGGCAGACACAATTAAAAGACGCTTACACATAAGCTTTTGGCTCCAGCCTTCATTGGAAAAGATAAACACACACCATTCATTCACACAAGCAAGCACACCTCATGCTCACATCCAGGTTGCCAGAGTTGAGGAGCTACTTGATTGAGATGTAGTGGCTCTGGTCACAAAACCTGACAATGGCAGGGAGAGCGGTGTGCTGACTGCATGTCCCTCCATATCTACATGTGGTGATGCTTGTGGGCTGAGGATGACACTGTAGTCAGTTAATACTGTTGAGCCTTCAAGCCCTGTTCTGTGTAGTGGGGGATGGGGGGCTATACAAGGGAAATAAACTAAAAGGCTCAATACTGTGAGAAGAATTTGACAGAGCTGAGAGTTGAAACAAGGTCTGCTGATCTCCTTGTAAGAGCCAGTCATGAGAAAACTCTTTTGTATGGTGTATGAGGTACATAAGATGGGAAAAATACCCTCAGACATAACAAAATAATGTAATAGTTCCAAATCCAAAGAAAGCTGGAGTGGACAGCTGAGGATATTATCGAACTGTTAGTTTAATGAGTTATGGTTGTAAAATATTGACACACATTTTTTATAGAAGAATGGAAAAACTGGTACAAGCTAACCTTGGGAAAGATGAATTTGAGTTCCAGAAAAATGTTGGAACACACAAGGCAATACTGACCCTGTGATTTATCTTTAGAAGAGAGGTTAAGGAAAGGCAAACCTATATTTATAGCATTTGTAGAGTTGTAGAAAACTTTTGACAGTGTTGCCTGAAGTACACTCTGAAATTATGAAGGTAGGAGGTATAAAATACAGGGAGTGGAAAATTATTTACAAATAGTACAGAAACCAGACTGTAGTTATAAGAGTAGAAGGGCATGGCAGGAAACTGTAGTTGAGATGGAAGTGAGACAGGGCTGTAACATCCCCCTTGTTATTCATTCTTTACATTGAGTTAGCAGTAAAGGAAACCAAAGATAAATTTTGAAAGTGAATTCGAGTTCATGGTGAAAAAATAAAAATTTTAATATTTGTTTATAACATTGTGAAATTAAATGTCACGTGGCTAGGGCCTCCTGTTGGGTAGACCAGTCACCTAGTGCTAGTCATTTGAGTTGACACCGCTTTGGCAGCTTGCGCGGTGATGGGATGAGATGACAGACTGCAGAAAGCATAGAGGAAGTAGATGAGATGGGAGATACAATACTGTGAGAAGAATCTGACAACAGAGCTGAGAGTTGAAACAAGGTCTGCTGATCTCCTTGTAAGAGCCACTTTTTTTATATGGAAGACAATGTCTGTATTAATAAAAGTAAATTACATAACAAATCTAACTTCTGTTATTTTTAATACATAGTATATTTATAATCATAATAGAAGACAATGACAAAAATTGGAATTGTACAGAACAATTACTGTTAAGTATCTGAGTTTGCACTGACAAACACGATGCAGCAGAAAAAAATAATATTTGCGTATCACTGGCCAGATATGCTCCCCTTGCTGCAATTGTACAGCAAGTAAGTTTTCTGGCTGCTTCAAAATTGATCACTCAATTTTTGAGGCAGACTACAATGTCATAATTCTGGGAGAGACACCAAAGAGTCAGAACAGAACAGAATGCATAGTGTCTTGAAAAGGGATTATAAGATGAACATCAGTTATAAGTAAAGTGAGGTTAATGGAGTGTAACTGATTTCAATCAGGTGATGCTGAGGGACTTAAATTAGGAATCGAGACACTAAATGTAGTAGATCAGTGTTGCTGGTTGGGCAGAGAAATAATTGACAATGGCAAAATTAGAGAGGATGTAAAATGCAGAGAGCCAAAGGCAAGGAAAGCATTTCTGGAAAAGAGGACTGTGTTAACAACAAAATGAGTTTAAGGGTTAGAAAGTCTTTGCTAAGGTATTTGATAGGAGTTAATCTTTTATGGAAGTGAAATGTTGACAATAACTAGTTCAGATAAGAAGAGGAGTTTTTGGAATGTAGTGGTACAGAAAAATGCTGAAGATTAAGTGGATATATTGAATAACTGAACTGGATTGGGGAGAAAGTAAGTTGTGGCCACCTTGATTGAAAGAAGGGGGTGGTTGATAGGGCACATGCTGAGGCATGAAGGAGTTGCCAATTTGGTACCAGAAGGAAATGTGGTGGCTAAGGATTGTAGGGGCAGACCAAGGCATGAATACAGTAAGCATGTTGAAAGGGATGTACATTGTGGTACATAGAAGAGCATTGTACAGGTTAGAATAGCATGGAAAGCTGTAACAAACTAATCTTCAGACTGAAGACCAGAACAAAAACAGCTTTAGAGAAAGCTTTTGACAATGTTGTAGGGACTATTCTCTGCAGTGGCTTGTTAGCTCAGAGGTTCCACACCTGTCATGTGATGTAAGGATGGTGTGAGTTGCGAGTTCCAGTTGTGATGAAGACCAGTGCACTCAAGGTACTTATTTGAATTTAAACTGGAAAAGTATCTTTCTTTCTAAAACAATTTAATTCAGCTTGATTTGTACTTCAAATCATTGCAAATATTAAGGAGAGTCAAATCAATAAGCTCATATATTTTGCATGGTTTCTTTCAATAATGTCTTATGGAATATTGTTCTAACTCACTTTTAAGAAAGAAAGTCTTCATTGTTGAGCAAGTGCTGCACGAATAATATATGATGCTCACCAACAATCACCTTGGAATCTATCTAAGGAGTTAATACTGGTGACTACTGTCTCACAGTACATTTATTCACTCATAAAGTTTGTTGTAAATAATTCACTGCAATTCAAAAGGAATGACTCATGGAACATGAAACTATTTTGAGGGTAGCGAGGGTAAAATACAGTAGTGAGAGTTTGTTTACAACTTGTTCAGAAACCAACCTGAAATTGTACGAGGTGAAGGTCATGAAAAGTAATAGCTGAGAAGGGAGTGACACAAGGTTTTTGCATCTTGCTGATGTTATTCCATGTGTAAATTGAGCAAGCAGTGATGAAATCCAAGGAGAAATTTGAAAAGGAGGTTAAAGTTCAGGGAGAAGAAATAGATACTTAAAGGTTTGCTTATGACATTGTGATTCTGTCAGATGTGGCAAAGGACTTGGAAGAGCAATTGAATGGAATTTATACTCATAGTGCCTTGAGAAGGGGTTATAAGCTAGATATCAACAAAAGTGAAAGTAGCATTATGAAATGTATTCAAATTAACTCAGGTGATGCTGAAGGAATTGGAATAGAAAATGAGACACTAAAACTTTAAGATGAGTTTTGCTGTTTGAGCAGTGAAATAACTGGCAATGGCCAAAGTAGAGAGGACATAAAAAGCAGACTGAATAAGATGAATTTGTCAACATCTAATGTAAATTTAAGTCAGGAAAACTCTTCTGGAAGTATTTGTCTGTCTTCATCTATCCTTGTTTGGAAGTGGAATGTGGATGTTAAGCAGTTCAGTCTAGATGGGAATAGAACCTGTTGATATATGGTGCTACAGAAAAATGCCGAGGATTAGTGGGTAGATTGAGTGACTAATGGAGACATACTGGTTCAGACTGAGGAAAAAAGAACATTATGGCACTACTTGTCTACAAAAGAGGGATTAGTTGATAGAATGCATCCTGAGACACAACAGAATTATCAGTTTAGTAATGGAGAAAAGTGTAGGGCTAAAAGTTATGGAGGGGACCTGTGTGTTTATCAGTTTAACAAGTGTACTATGCATTTGACTTTGCCTGTTGCTTTAATGGTTTAATGAGAATGAAATTATTACTTTATTAATTATTATTACCACTATTATTACAAAATTATGAAAAAGACTGTTAGTTATCCTAAGTGTACTTTTCTCCAGTGACAGATTGTAATTTGTCCATTTTAATTTTCTTAGAAGAATACTCTCTGAATTATCATTATTTTCATTACCTACATGTTGAAAGAACTCATCTGTAAACAGTGTGAAACATGAGTTTCTACTGGCATATAAAATGTTCATATAACTTAGACGACTGCATCTGGATTATGTCTTTGACAGTTGTCAATATTTCAACTGGTGCACACCCTGTCATTTTTAAGGACAAATGCTGCAAAAGAAGTGCTACACAAGGAATTTAAAACCTTGGGTTGCAGAGCATCAAGCAACAGGCTGGTTTAGCCAATTTCATATGCCAACAGTTGGATTTTGTTTTCAAGGAATTATTTTAACTTCATTTATTGACTGCTCAAAAAACTTCACCGTTTTCTTGGGATTGGCTGGATGATGCTTCATGGTCACAGTCTGACTATAAATTTCATTTTATAACTGTATGGCATTTGGTGAAATCTGAATGTTTCAGTGGCTCAGTGTCTATTATTATATCTCAATGTTGTGTGTTCATTCTCAGGGAAAAAAGTTGTCATGACTGAGCTTTATCTGTGGTTGGGAAAGATTTAGATTTTGCTCTGATGTCTGAGTGTTTACCAGTCACTGATTTTATAGGATATATTGAACAGGCTGTTTTTGAAGTACCTTCTAATGCTGAAGAGGAGTTTAGGCAGGAAGCATGTTGTGTTGACTGGGGCACCTTCACCCAAGAGTGATGTAACAGCAGCTGAGAGGGGGCTGCTTTATGTTCACTTAGAGTGTATCCATGTGTTGCTATTTTACCCACAGACAAGGTCAGTGCTACAGTGGTGTTGGAAAAGCTGGATTATGTTTAAAAAGTGCGGTGCTTACTCTCTGATTCAGCATATCATGGGCTCAGTGCTGACCCTACAAAAAGTGTTGAGAGAAAGACTATCAATCTCCTGAGGAAAATTTTTTGAAAGAAATTTCCACCATTTGACTGTTAATTGCTCATTTATTGTACACAATCATGATTTCAACTTTCTAGCCATTCTCAGGTGCATGTTGAACCATTAAGATATGTCTGATGTACCTTAACAGCCAAACAGCAGAAATTTCTTTCAAAAAATTCTGTGTGGTTCTGGTCCCCCACAAAGGAAAGATCATCCTGAAGAAAAGTTCCTTGTTGTAGGAGATTATGAAGAGTCTTAATTCTTACTGTGGGGTCCCCACTAAAGTATATGAGCACCCAAAGATCTACAAGGGAGGTGTTTTTCTTAGGCCTGTTGTGAGAAACATTTTTGCTATGACATATCATATAACAAAATTCCTTGAAACTCTGTTGAGCTCAATAGGAGGTCGATGTGTGCATCACATTAAGAACCCAGCATATTTCTTACACCAATTAGAGGGATTGCATTTGAATGACTCATATGTTTATTTGCATTCTCTGTCTGAATTGTTATGGTTAATTGATGTTAGGCTTGACACTGAATTAACAGAACTACACTCCTGGAAATTGAAATAAGAACACCGTGAATTCATTGTCCCAGGAAGGGGAAACTTTATTGACACATTCCTGGGGTCAGATACATCACATGATCACACTGACAGACCCACAGGCACATAGACACAGGCAACAGAGCATGCACAATGTCGGCACTAGTACAGTGTATATCCACCTTTCGCAGCAATGCAGGTTGCTATTCTCCCATGGAGACGATCGTAGAGATGCTGGATGTAGTCCTGTGGAACGGCTTGCCATGCCATTTCCACCTGGCGCCTCAGTTGGACCAGCGTTCGTGCTGGACGTGCAGACCGCGTGAGACGACGCTTCATCCAGTCCCAAACATGCTCAGTGGGGGACAGATCCGGAGATCTTGCTGGCCAGGGTAGTTGACTTACACCTTCTAGAGCACGTTGGGTGGCACGGGATACATGCGGACGTGCATTGTCCTGTTGGAACAGCAAGTTCCCTTGCCGGTCTGGGAATGGTAGAACGATGGGTTCGATGACGGTTTGGATGTACCGTGCACTATTCAGTGTCCCCTCGACGATCACCAGTGGTGTACGGCCAGTGTAGGAGATCGCTCTCCACACCATGATGCCAGGTGTTGGCCCTGTGTGCCTCGGTCGTATGCAGTCCTGATTGTGGCGCTCACCTGCACGGCGCCAAACATGCATACGACCATCATTGGCACCAAGGCAGAAGCGACTCTCATCGCTGAAGACGACACGTCTCTATTCGTCCCTCCATTCACGCCTGTCGCGACACCACTGGAGGCGGGCTGCACGATGTTGGGGCGTGAGCGGAAGACGGCCTAACGGTGTGCGAGACCGTAGCCCAGCTTCATGGAGACGGTTGCGAATGGTCCTCGCCGATACCCCAGGAGCAACAGTGTCCCTAATTTGCTGGGAAGTGGCGGTGCGGTCCCCTACGGCACTGCGTAGGATCCTAAGGTCTTGGCGTGCATCCGTGCGTCGCTGCGGTCCGGTCCCAGGTCGACGGGCATGTGCACCTTCCGCCGACCACTGGCGACAACATCGATGTACTGTGGAGACCTCACGCCCCACGTGTTGAGCAATTCGGCGGTACGTCCACCCAGCCTCCCGCATGCCCACTATACGCCCTCGCTCAAAGTCCGTCAACTGCACATACGGTTCACGTCCACGCTGTCGCGGCATGCTACCAGTGTTAAAGACTGCGATGGAGCTCCGTATGCCACGGCAAACTGGCTGACACTGATGGCGGCGGTGCACAAATGCTGCGCAGCTAGCGCCATTCGACGGCCAACACCGCGGTTCCTGGTGTGTCCGCTGTGCCGTGCGTGTGATCATTGCTTGTACAGCCCTCTCGCAGTGTCCGGAGCAAGTATGGTGGGTCTGACACACTGGTGTCAATGTGTTCTTTTTTCCATTTCCAGGAGTGTATTTTAACCCCCCCTCCCCTTTCAATATATTTAAAATACTTTTGCTGTTTGGCCTCATGATAGCAAGAATTTAAATGGCATTTTAGAACACCTGGCTTCAGTTCACTTGAATATTCATTTCAAAGTGGAGGTGGGAAGAATGGCTGCGTTCTCTTTCTTGATGTGTTGGTCATGAAAATAGCTGATTGTACATGGGAACATGCAGCTTATCGGTAACCAAATCACACCACTTTCTATTTAAAGGCTGATAGTTGTCACCACCTGGCTCAATGTGAAGGGGTGTTTTATACCTTGGTTCACAGGGGCCTTGTCATTTTAGACCTTAAAGTTAGTCACATGAGTTAGGCCATCTCAGAGCCATCTTTTGTCAGAATAGTTATAGTGAAATAATGATAACATGTCCATTGCACTATTGATTGACGACATGTCAGGTGAATGATGATAACGCAGAGGTGGGACCAAAGTTTACAGCCATTTTGCCTTCTGCTGGAAGCACTTCCAAAAGGATTTCTCATATTTTGCAGAAATATGATGTGAAATGTATTTTTTTGGCCACCATATAAGATTAAGTCTCTTTCAGTTTGTCTAAGGTGGATATTGTATTTCCTGCAGTTGTGGCATATTAAATTTTGTTTAGATTGCCAGGACCAAGGAGAACCAGTGTACTGAGCATAGACATCACAAACACTTCTAACAGCTGAGCAGTTGCCTCAACAATGGTCATCATTTGGAATATAACAACATGGAGATTCTGGAATGCAATCCCAGCTATTGGAATAGTGTTATTAAGGACACCATTGAAATTAAATTCTTCAAATTGAGGTTTTCAGTTCCCTTGCACAGCACTTCCTTGCTGCATTCGTGCCTGAGAAATGGTAGGATGTGCATATCTCGAAATATTGACAATTGTCAAAGGTGTTGCCTGGCTGCATTCCTGTATGTTATTTGAACATCTGTGAACACTAGCCTAAGCAGTTCCATAGCTTCATTGTGGTAATATGAATTTGCAAGTGTTCCTGTTTTGCAAATGGATGATACAGTATGTCATAATGGTTGCTTATTTCAGGTATTAGAGGATTGTCTATTACTGTCAGTCCTGTGAAATTCACAGAGTGCTTCAACAACATTGTTTTACACATTTCCCAGTTCTTCAAGGTCAAATATGTTTTATAAGACCTGCTTCCAACTACCATCATTATTTCCAGATGACTGCAATCTGAGGATATATGCATTTTTTTTTATTGTTTGATGAAACATAATTACAGTTTATAATGCAAAAAGGGTAATTTTCATCCTGGACCTTTTTTTTACATTAGAAAGGTGCAATGTTGATTGTTTAACCGCCATTTAAAACAGTGCTATTGTAAACAAGAGAGATAAAGAAAATGAAACCAATCAAAGTAAAATGTTGACTGAGGTGTCATCATTTGTGTATGTGAGCATGACTGTGTAGCTAAAAAAGTAAATTCAGTAGTATTCCTTGTTCAGCATTTAGATGTGGACACTGATACCAGCATGACCTCATGGCTCATTGTGAGATTAGTGTGAACTGCAGCAAACTCATTTCCAGCATGACAGGTAATGGTGTTAACTGAAAAGAGTTCTCATTTCTTACAGCCTTTATAAGTATCAGTGTCTTATCAATATTAAAGAACCAGTAGGTTGCAAGCAACCTTATTGGATATAAATGTGGAAATGAGAGCTTTTTACAAATTATCAGCTTTCCTGGTAATTTAATCATGATCAAGATTGAGCACAAATACCATGCACACATTGATGTACATTTTGACTTATTCCTCTCTCCTGAATAATTATCAAAATGTTGGCATCTGTGCAGCATCATGAATGAGTGAATGAACATGGTGATCCTCCTATGAGCGATTTTGTTACCCTTTTTTTTGTCTCCACGCCTTCAATAGCTCATCAGTGAAGGAACATTTGCTATTTAAAACATAGTTATTTATTATATTTTTATCAGAACATTTAGCTGCTCCTTTTTCCCATCATCATTGGGCTGCTGCTTAGTGTATTTATCGGCAAATCTAAGTAAATTGAGTTAGTCACTAATTTGATCATTACTATGTGCATTGGACTATTAATCAGGAAATATGCATGAGAATAATTGTGATTGACAGCACCACAAGTTTCAGACAATATCCTTGTACAATGTGTAATGAGTGACACCCGAAATATGTGCTGACAGTAACTTTCAGTCAACAGCAAACTTTGTCAGTATGAAAAGGTCTGACTTTATCAGTGATATGCTAGTTTATCATGCTGTAAAGAAGAACATACATAGTTATTGCGCCTTATATTTTGAGTGAAGTCCCTTAGTTGTGCTTTATTACTTTGCTGTCAAAATAAATATCATCTTAAGATGATAATTGTTTACTTTGTTTTATGTACTTTCAAGCCCAGTGCAAAGTTTCAAAACTTTATTAATCCTAGTCCCAAATCGTATAAGTTATGGAATACCAGAGGAGTCTCTGGTTAGTAGTCAAATATTATGAGAGCTTTATTTCTCATTTGTGTTGCCTTGTAAAGTGTACTACATTTTGAATAATTTTCTCTCTAATCTTTCAGATGTGGTGAAGGGAGAACATTGTCACATGATGGAAATGCTTGTATAGACCACAATGAATGTTTGAATATGCCTTGTCTGAATGGAGGTACTTGTATAAACCAGGAACCTGATCTCCGTTATAGTTGTGTGTGTCCAAAAAAATATGGTGGTGTAAACTGTGAGATGTTGCAAGAGGAACTAACAATAAAACTGGGCACAGATGCAGTTGTGGCCTTCTTTGTTTGTATTATTGTTATCTTATGTAAGTTACCATTTATGTTATCTCGATATTGCTTAAGCTACTGATGAATTATGACATTGGATGATACAGTATTTTATTTTATTTTTTAAGATTGTCATATAATCCAGTGCTACAATGCCATCTGTGAACATACTAATTTTCTGAGACTGATTGCATGTACTTCTCAGCTGTAACTACAGGACCATGCTATGTTTTTCTGTAGTCGATTTCTACACTTCATAGGTTTTAGTACAAATATGAAAATTAAGAACTTGTGACTGCTGTTACGGTACTAACAAAATGTCTCTAGCATTTTGTCTTGCATTCAATATCATGCAGCTTGTGTGACATTTTTTGAGGTCAGCATACCATAGTTCATTGATGACAACCCTCTTACTTCTGTAGTGGTAGTTTTACTGCTGCTACATTCAAATTACAGATTTTCTTGGATTTGTAAAACTATGATTGCCAAAGTGGTTTCTGTAGTAACCAAGTAATACATGAAACTGATACAGATAACACAAATATGACTTTATTATTTTTATTCATAAACCTCTGAACAGTAATGGAAATAAGCCTCTCTTGAAACCACATGTAACAAGACACAGAACAACTGATGTCAGCATTACAACTGGATGAACATAGAGTGAGACAGTCAGTGCTGAAGCAAGCACCCAGGTGATGGAGGAGCTGCCAGTGGCCTGACGAGAGACACATCCATCATATGCAGAGCAGCGGCAGCCAGCGCCAATGGAAGGGGTGGAACAAGGTGCCGGGCAGGCACTAAAGCATGGCTGCAGAAGGTGGAAGAGTGTGCATGACTGCTGGCTATGAAGCATCTCAGCTGGGCTCTGCTGCCTCATAGGCATGAAGTGTTCCAAGTGCTCAGAAAATGGAGAAAGGCATCGTCCAGTGAAGAGTCCACAAAAGACTTTTTCATTTGAGACTTGAACATATGCAGGAGTCATTTTGACTTGTCATTTGACTGAGAGTGGAATGTTGGAGCTGTAATGTGATGAATACAATGACAGGAACTAAACAATTGAAAGCTTAGAGAAACAAACTTGGGCCCATTATTGGAAACTAAGGTAGAAGGCAATCCCTCAATAGAAAAGCTATCAAAAAGCATATGAATTGTGACCTCAGTTGAGTCAACGCATACTGCAGAATCCAAGGAAACCAGGAAAATGCATCCAAAACCAAGAGACTATAGGAATTCAAGAAGGGACCCACAAAGTCTACACAAATGTGTTTGCATAGTTGGTTGGGAGCAGGCCAGGGGAACAGTTCCACTCTGGGAGTTACCTGGCACACTGCTGACAAGCTGTGACAAAACCAGCAATTTCACCATCAACCCCTGGTGAAAAAACATGTCTTCTAGCTAACAGTTCAGTGTGTGAAATTTCCCAATTGCCCTGGAGAAGGTGTAGAACCTCACGCAGTAATGCAGCAGAAATGACTGCTCTGGGACCATAGAGGCAATACTGTAAGGAAAAATAATTCCACAGAAGGTCTGCAGCCCAACCCCATGGTTTATCTGGCCAGCTCTATTCAACAGACCAAACCACCTAGTGGGGAACATGGTCAGCAGCAACTCCAGGCGCTATGCTCGAGCTCATTATTGGGAAACCCTCAACCACAGCCTGCTTTTCAATGTCAAGATGGAAGCAAAGGATTTCTTCATGGTCAAAGTCAGGATCAGGACCCACAGGAAGGTGTGACAAGGCATCCACATTGGTATGATTAGACATAGGTTGAAAATTGATTTCATAATTCTAGTGAGACAAGAGCAGCACCCAGAATTTTAAGCAGTTTGCTGCCTTGTCAGGCAAGAAAATGGGAGGGTTAAATATGGAAACCAAGGGTTTATGGTCAGTAATAAGGTGAAACTTTGAGCCATACAAAAAACATAAAATTTCCAGAGAGCATAGCCTATGGTAAGAGCTTCTCTCTCCACCTGAGAGTAATGCTTCTGGGCCAAAGTGAGAGATTTAGAGGCAGAAGCAACAAGTATTTTAGGTACAGAGAGAATGTAGCTAAACAAGGGGCAAAGAGCAGTTTGGATTTCAACATTTGAAAAGCATGTTCACAGTCCCAGCTCCAGCAGAAACGTACATTCTTGCATAACAAGGCATGCAATGGGAGGGCCAATGTGGCCACCTCCAGCAGGAATTTATAGTAGTGGGCCATCTAACCTAAGAATGTCTGAAGCTCCTTCCTGAATTAGGGGCAGGGTGTAGACATAACAGTGAGGTGATCTGGTAGAGGGTGAAAACCATCCTACAAGACCTCAAACACCAAATAAACAAGAGAAGGTCGAAAAAGCTGAGATTTTGTGAGGTTACACTGTAAACAGTTGCTATAAAATCATTGGAAAATAGCAGATACAATTCAGACATATCAATTTTAGAAAAGCACCGGTGACCCAAAATTTTCAACAACAGTTCCTCCTGGGGTGGAAGAGGATATGTATCCACAACCAACTGCATGTTGACGTGTCCTGAAGTCGCCACAGAGGCGAAGTTTCCCTGACGACTCTCAACCAGATGACCAGATGAGACCACCATTCACTAGCCATAACAGGTTGTACCACCCATAGTGATTGAAGTCTGCTCAGTTCTTTTTTCACTTGATCTTTTAGGGCAACAGTAATGGAACATGCATGACAAAAGTGAGACTGAGCCATGGATTTCAAAGAAAAATGAGCAGAAAATTTGTAAACATACCCTATACCTTCTGAAAACAAGTATGAAAACTCCAAACAATGTATTTCATATTGAGAATATGGTACCTGATCAGACACAAGGTGAACTGCATCAGTGATAGAAAATCCAAATCCCTGAAATGCATCCATCCCGAACAAGTTCCCAACACCAACATCAGCAACCACCAAAAATGTAATGGAATGAACCACTGTCTTGTAAGAGAAAGATGCCATAAATTGTCCAAACAACACAATGTTCTGTTTGTTACAACTGACCTCCTCCATGTGATCCGCTTCAACAGAAGTGAGCCTAAACTCACATAGGTTTGAGAATTCAATAACATTACTGCAGCACCTGTGTCAGCCTGTGGTTGGAGCACTTGGCAAACAACACGTAACTCAATAAACAACTTGGGAGTAGTCACAAGCATTGGAGCCACATAGTTTATGCCCATATCCATACCCTGGACAATCTTCAGCAAATGACATGTGGACACTATGTGGCCTTGCTTCTGGCAAGGATTACAAGTAGCCCAGCACTTAGGGCATGCAGAACATTCATGCTGGACAAAACAGAAAGGAGATGACAGTAACAGAGAATGCTGACGCTGGTGCTGTGGTGGTCAAGGCTGCTTGGGCCAGCCTTGGTCTGCTTGGCACTGGGCCCACATGTTTACCACCACCACTGCCGCTTCCTTGTGCAAGCTGTCAGTTGTCCTAGTGGGCACATCTTGTGACACTACTGCCATATTTCCCACATTTTAATTTGGTCCCTTGCTGCCTGAGAAACTTCAGAAGATTGTACTATTTGCAAAACCTTTGCCAACAGGGGGTTTTCACATAGTAAAGCCTTCTGGCACACTTCTTTGTCCAGAGCTAAACAGATAATCATGTTGTGCACCATAGAATCTGCATAAGAATCATTACAGAAATCAGTAATGAGTTGAGCCTTATGGCTGAGGCCATGAAGCTTGGCTGCCCAGGTCCTGTATTACTCGTTTGATTTCTTGTGGCACCACTATGACATGCATTTGTTTGCAATGCTAGTTAGACAGTAAACTGAGCATGTGATCAAAAGTAAGAGTTCCCAGTTCTAGTAAAGGAGCAGGCAGACACAGTAATTGATACATTTTAGAGACTCCATGAGAGCAAGAAGGTTTTGGACAAATTTGAGTCACACTGAAAGCCGAAAAATGCTGTCTGAGTCATTTTTTGGAAACTTCCCAATCTGTGGCTTACTTATCATGTTGAGGAAAAGTGGGTGGATGGACCAGTGGAATGGTACCCTCACTGTTAAAGGAAGCTGATAAAGTGATTCCTGCTGAACTAAGCTGTTCAGTGAGGGCTGGCAGCATGGTGTCCATAATGATTGGCTTGATGAAACTGCACTTAAAGACTGCACATGCAGAAACCATCCCATCATCATCACCAGTCATGTAGCTACAAAGTAATACACGAAACAGATCTAAGTAACACAAATATGGCTTTATTCATAAACCTCTGAACAATAATGGAAATAAGCCTTTTGTGACTCCACATGTAACAAGACAGAACAATTGATGTGAGCAGTACAGCTGGATGAACATAGAGGGAGAGTCAGAGCTGATCCCCACATATATATATGTGTGAGTCAGTGGCAGAAAGTATGGCAGAGACATGCCATGTGCATGCACCCCACAGGCGACCTCTGGTGGTTGGACCACGCTGATACTGTTTGGGGTTGATTCAAGCACACACACGTGGTGACATCACACTTGGTGTACTCACACTCACATGCACTAGAAGCAAGATACAGCATTTTCATTGATAATGTGTGTTACTGGAAGGTTGTGTTACCCTATTTTTTATGTCATAAGTTCAGAAGCCATCTGTTTTATACCACATGAAGAACCATCACAAACCTAACACATTACTTCAGAGTTGTTTTTGAATTTGAAGCCCATAAATTTCTGTATTTCATGTTTCATTGCCTTCGGTTACAAAAAATAAATGTTAATAATTTGAGCTCCTTACTATTTAGGAAGTGTGTGGTTCCATTTCTAGAAGGGAAGTGTAATATTCATATGTTCCACCTAAGGGCCACTAGATCTGCATTTCATAAATATACAGAATAGTTCCATTTCTTGTGGGCAGTCTTGTAGATCTGATCTTGTGAATCTGACAATAACCTGCGTTGATGATGCACTATGAGGAAATGATGTTGAATGTACAGTGGGAGCTCACTAGCTTTAGTCAGCACAAATACTGGCTGTGAGCTGGTCTTCTATGGTTACAACCTCATGATGTATAGAATATGTGACCTTAATATACAAAGTTTGTGCTGGACTGTGAGCGTTGTTAAACCAACCAATGCCAAATGAAGGCATTGTAGAACTGGAATAGTTGTGTAATGTCTTCTTCCAAACACTAGTGACTATATGCTCAAGGACATTCTGCACTTGTTTCCTTGCTTCCAGATTCCCCTCATACATAGTAACTGATAAAGTGTGCCATCAGAAAGAAGGCCTCAAAATCTCACTGATTCTCTAGCACTTGGAGTAATGTCCTACTTTTGCAATGCATGTTTGTAGTAAATGATATGTAAAATATCCCAACAGAGCTTCCCTGAATCAGTATCTAAGAATTTGGCACGACAAGAGTAAGCAGACAAAGAAGAGACAATGTACCTGAAAGTTCCACTGAAGGAAGTTTCTGAGACTAATATCCCTCACAGTGGGGTCATTATCCTTTCAAAAATTGAAAAATATGCTTTTATAGGAGAGCCTACTGTATAGATGTCACCAGGAATGTCAGGTTATCAGTGATGGAATGATATCTCCTCAACTAATTGTGGAACCAAACTAAGGAGCTCACTAGATTTGTGAGGCCAGATAAGATTGTAGCTTACTCACTGCTCTGATATCTTTTCTATGTAGCTGTTGAGAGCAACACTATGATAACTACTTGGATATTTACTGTTCTTTCATGGTTTTATGGGAGACGTGAATATTGCATTGTGTCACAAGTTGGAGAAGTGTCTTTGTTCTTGATCAAATTGAACAGGTTACGGAGGATTTTCATAGCATTCCATCACAGGTGTTGCAGCATGGTGTAGTACAACAACCAGGTGTCTTACTAAAAATTAGTTGATACTGGCTCCAGATCTTACACTGCAAAGGAACTGTTATAAAGTAGCTCATTGCTTTAAACATATATACAAACTGCCTCTTATCAATGATGACTCTGTGGTGATGTAAGACTGTATCCTACTGCCATTAGTTGTCACTTGGTCAGTGTGTTCTGTGAGCATTTTATCTCTTGTTTTCTTATGGAGGCTACCATTTTACACTATACCTGAACTCCTTACATCTGTCCCTTCTTCTGACTTTATAAAATGGCTTGTAATGTTGTGTCATTCATGACAAGCAACATGAGGGTCTCAATAGTTAACCTGGCTCAGATTGCAGAGCGACTTTCCTCAGTTCACTAGGACATAGGTTGTCTGCAGATTTTGGAATGACTGTATTACCAGCTAGGTGAAAATAGTCATAATGTGATCCACCCATACCTGGATAGTCATGAGGTTCAAGCACAGTAGTTATGCATACAGCATCTATTTACCCGTTGTTTGGGCTCCTCTCAGTCTGCGGTCTGAATTCCTTAGGAATTTGTTACTGGAGAGTACACTGTCAGGTACACCCCAGAGAGCAACATCTGCTGGGGAAGGAGAGCATATCAAGAGATATGTTTGATACAGTGCTCTCAACTGTTCCACTCCTAGGAAATTTTGTGTAAGATCCCCTAGCACATTGTGTGCATTAAAATTAACTTTCTGGAACATAAAATTATATTTTCTGATCTTCCACAAAAGCAAACTATCATAGTTCCTGATCAAAATTAATGTAAAACCAAGCATTACTGCACTGTTGGACACATATGTTGCATTTTTAACACACACATAAAAAAAAAAAAAGTTTTCCATCACCATGGTTCCGAGATGCTGGAACCTGTACAGAAACATCATTTCTGCCCTTCTTATTGCTCATGAAAATCACACGAAGGTTGTACCACCATAAAGTGAGACCTTCAGAGGTGGTGCCCCCAATTGCTGAACACACTGGTACATCTAATACCCAGTAGCACATCCTCACGTATTGATGTATGCCTGTATTCGTCATGGCATACTATCCACAAGTTCATCAAGGCACTGTTGGTCCAGATTGTCCCACTCCTCAACGGCGATTCGGCATAGATCCCTCAGAGAGTTTGGTGGGTTACGTCATCCATTAACAGCCCTTTTCAATCTATCCCAGGTATGTTCAATAGGGTTCATGTCTGGAGAACGCCTGGTCACTCTAGTCGAATGATGTTTTTATCCTGAAGGAAGTCATTTACAAGATGTGGATGATAGGGGTGCAAATTGTCGGCCATGAAGATGAATGTCTTGCCAATATGCTGCCGATATGGTTCCACTATCTGTTGGAGGATGGTATTCACTCATCATACAGCCGTTATGGTGCCTTCCATGACCACAAGCAGCATAAGTCGACCCCAAGTAATGCCACTCCAAAACAGCAGAGAACCTCCACCATCCTACACTCACTCGACAGTGTGTCTAAGGTGTTCAGCCTGACCGGGTTGCCTCCAAGCACATCTCCAAAGATTGTCTGGTTGAAGGCGTATGCGACACTCATCAGTGAAGAGAATGTGATGCTAATCCTGAGCAGTCCATTTGGCATGTTGTTGGGCCCATCTGTACAATGCTGCATGGTGACATGGTTGCAAAGATGGACCTCACCATGGACGTTGGGAGTGAAGTTACACATCATACAGCCTATTGCACACATTTCGAGTTGTAATATGACGTCTTGTGGCTGCACAAAAAGCATTACTGAAAATGGTGGATTTGCTGTCAGGGTTCCTCCAAGCCATAATCCATAGGTAGCGGTCATCTACTGCAGTAATAGCCCTTGGGTGGCCTGAGAAGTGGATGTCATTGACAGTTCCTGTCTCTCTGTATCTCCTCCATGTCCGAACATCGCTTTGGTTCACTCCGAGATACCTGGACACTTACCTTGTTGAGAACCCTTCCTGGCACAAAGTAACAATGAAACTGCACTATTGACCATCTAGGCATGGTTGAACTACAGACAACACGAACCATGTACCTCCTTTCTGGTGGAGGTACTGGAACTGATCGGCTGTTGGACTTTCTCCATCTAATAGGCGCTGCTTATGCATGGTTGTTTACGTATTTGGATGGGTTTAGTGACATCTCTGAACAGTCAAAGCGACTGTGTCTGTGATACGATATCCACAGTCAATGTCTGTCTTCAGAAGTTCTGGGAACTGGGGTGATGCAAAACTTTTTTTGATGTGTGTATTAAAACTTTCACCACCTTGTGCAGCATAGTTGATGCACATCAGTTTTTCCATTTTCGCCATTTGCATCATATTTGATCACATGGGGGTTCTTGAGTATTTGCCTATGGTGCATATACAGTCACACCTGCATTGAAATCAAATGAGTTTCACATTATGCCGGCCAGTGGTAAAAGTATTGTGACGTTGGTTTTGTAGTGGCAGGAATGGATGACAGGCAGTTGTTACCTGTTTACGATGTAACATCAGTACATGTTCCTTGCTGGCAGAGATATTTTTTTTACCTATGTGGCAATGTGTAGTGCTTGTTTTCAGTAAGATATAGATGTTCAGTGAAAAATTGATTCACAAGAGGAGAGAATCTGAAAATGGTTGGAGGAATTGATTTATGTGATGAATCACTCTTTGAAAGCGGTAGTGATTGTGACCCAGATTACCATGATCATTCCCTTAGCGGGAGTAGTAGTGAAGATGAAGTAGTAGTAGTTCCTTTGAAGAAACAAAAGGTACATGTGAAAGTTACAAATAATATGTCTACAAATTGGGAAAACAAAGTTTCATCTTCCACTGATGAAGACAGTGAAAGTGAGCTGTCACCAGAAGAGATCTCTTGTGCTGATGGGCTCCCTACTTCCTGAATAAAACCTAAACTTTTTTTTTTTTTCTACTGTGGAGTAAGTAATGCACTTTTGGACAATCTACCTGCAAATATCCATCCCATTGATGTTTACAATGTTTTACTTGATGAAGAAATGTGCAATTTCATAGTGAATGAAACAAACAATACTGAGCAAAAGATTGTTAGTGAAATAGCTGCAGAAACATTATCACCATCATCCAGACTGACTTTGTGGAGTGATATCCATGTTGTTGACTAGAGAAAATGTATGGGGCTTATGTTGTGGATGGGGTCTGATTATAAGCCAAGACTGGAGGATTATTAGTATCAGAATCCACTTTACAAAAACCAGGTGTCTTCTGTTATGTCCCAAAATATGTTTTATTTGCTCCTCAGTTGCATACATTTTTGTGACAATGAAAACATAGATGAACATGACAAGGTGTTCAAAATTAGGAAGCTTGTGAATCGCCTGTTTGTATTGATGAAACAATGGTTCCATTTTGCGAAAGGTTATGATTTCATCAGTATGTTCCTGGAAAATGTTTTAAATATGGAGGGAAATTATCCCAAGTGTGTGCTGTAGATGGATATACTTGGAATGTTAAAGTGTATTGCGTAAAAGAAGTTAATGCTGTAGATGTAACAATGGCAGCCATTTTAGAATTAATCGATTCACTTTCAAATTCTGGAAGGACCCTCTTTGTAGATAACTTTCACACTATTGTGAACTTGGTGCACATTCTTCTATGAACACAATCTCATCTGGTGGGAACACTCCACGCAAAAAGAAGGGGAGATCTGAAAACTGTCATCACTAAAAAGTTGAAGAATGGTAAATGGTGGTTGTGGAAAGCAACTCAAAGGTTGTTGTTGGAAAGTGGTGTGACAAGAGTGATGTCATTTTTTTGACAACCAAACATAAACCTGAGCTTGTGGCAGTGAAAACAAGGAGAGGTGAAGTGAAAAAACCTAATGCAACTGTGGATTACAATGCAGCTAAATCCTTCATTGATCTTTCAGATCAAAAGAAAACCTATGACTCATGCTTGTGGAAGTGAGTGGAAGTGTTACCACAAAGTGGCCTTTGTATTACTTATCAATACTACTCTTGTAAATGCTCATACTTTGTTCAAATTACAAAACAAAAAATGGGTATCATTGCTTTCCACGAGGCTATTGCAAGTGTGTTCCTCGGGGTTGATGATGTTCGGAAGACATCAATGAATGGCAATCACAAAGTGGTTGAAATTCCAGTGAGAAAACGTAACAGCTGTTACCACAAACTCTCCAAAGCTGGTGGCCAAAAGCATGCCATCAAACATAGCAAGCAGGTGTCATTTAAATGCCAAATTTGTCCTCAGAGTTTCATGTGCATGGACTGTTTTTGCGCAGTGCACAAATGTGTAAAATATAAGTTTTTTTATTCTGAAAGCAATTATATAACAGGTAGTTGGAGCTCTTATTTTCCAGTAATAATCTCTTCCTCAGATATATAAGTTGCATTGAATTTGACCACACCACATTTATTACGTTAAAACTGATGTTTTAAAATAACGTGGAGAAATGGCCAAAATGAAACATTTACCAGATGCTGCCAGTGGTCAAGCTGTTAACCACTGCTATGCTCATCAGATAGAAGCATTATATAGAAATATTATACAAGCCCATGGAGTCCAGATAACAGACCCGTCACTCTAGTCATGCAGTAATTTGGAAAGTATGGTAGTCAAAATACAACTCCAATCTATCCTCAGGTTAACAGCAGTGGCAGTTGAAGTTCACTTCATAGAGGAAGAATCAGATAAAAGCAGCTAGTGAAGGAAAAGCTGAGGGTGAGCAAGCTACCAGATGATATTATATTGGCCAACTACAGAATTTTAGGTCCCAGCCTCTGGTATCAGCAGCTTCCCCAACGAAGGTGCCCTCTCAGGTTGTGGGCAATGCTATGCATATTGATATATCCATATCTTCCCTAAACACATACAGTGAGGTTACTAAAGCGACTTCAGCAGCAGTCAATTCCATGAAAAAAAAGAAAAGATGTTACACCATTAAGTTAAGATCCCCATACTCTGAGATGTAGCACCTTTTAGTGTCACTGCCATCAGCAGTAGATGAAACATTCTTAGGGTTTATGGTACTTGATAACTGTTCATCGTTCAGGAATCCTGAGTGAACAAGCCCATACCCAGCCAACAGTGGATAAGATACCTTAGATGTAACTACCTTGTAAACTGCACAGCAGTTGCAACACAGCTGGTAGATGACATAGCTGCCTCCACACATAATAATAACGAATTGTCTGTGTAGTGCTTCAGTAGGAACTGTTTGATGGGTGTACAGGACAGATCTTGCATTTACAAGAGAATATAAGTGGTGTGTGGATGAACTGTGACATGTTTAGGGGTCGATGATGTAATAACCATTTGAAGAGGAAGGCAGGGATTTGGGCAGGGTCTTTCAAATGACCATGTGTTAAGTGGTAAAAGAAATGGTTGATGTCCCAGTGAAGGATGTAGATGTTTCACTAGGCCTTTGGTTGATACATAGAGTACTCACTCATGAGAGGCAAGCAATAGCAACAGATTTGCTGGAGATATGAGTATAAATCACCAATGAAGAAATGATTCTATTGGAATACAAAAGGTGAGTAAGCTGCTATTTAAAAGACGCTGAACAAAAAGTGGATCATTCTACCTTCCTGATAACCTCTAAAAATTTTCCCAAAAATTTTGGCATATGAATATATTCAAGTTCCTTTTAACATGAAAGTCACCTCTCACTCCCACAGGCTCACCTAACTGTAACTCACTCACACCCCCTGGCCCATCGCTATAAGCTGCTCATACCAATCCATTCCCACTTGCCCATTCTCACTTACTCATTTGGCCCAGCTCATTGTCATTGTCTCTTTGTGTCTCTCTAATTGTCATTGTCTCCTGTCTCATAGCCACAGTCTCCTTCATTCCGTCCTACTACTACTGTCCCCTCTCACTGTCACTATCTATCTTTTGCTATCTCTCTCTCATTCTTTCCTTCCCACTGTTGCTGTCTCTTCTTGCTGTCACTGTCTCTCTCTTCCTCCTTGTCATTCTCATAGATCCTCTCTGTCATTATCACTGGCTATCACTCATTCCCACTTTCTCCATCTCTATTCCTCTCTCACTGGCACTGTCTCCATCACTATTTTCCCAGCACTGTCCTGCCCTTGTCAACTAAGTTCCACTACCGCTGTGTCCCTGTCTTTCTCTCACTCTGCCATTGTCTCCTTTGTTTTTTCTGTACCACAACCACTGCCTACTATCTTCCAGTACTTATTACTTTTCCTACTCTTTCCCACTGCCTCATTCCACTTTATGGAGTATTTCTCACACTTCTGGATAAATGCCTCGTGAATGTGCTAATAAGAACTGAGCAATTTCTGTGGTTATTTATTATTTAGATTTTGTGTCATACCTGATTTTTCATATAGAACTAGGGTAAAATTTGAATCTCTGTATCTCAGTAACAGACAAATATATTAAGAAAATCTTCAATATTACTTGAGATCTGGATCTTAGGAATATATCAAAAAAATCTCAGCCATTTTCTGTGCATATTCCGCTTGGTATACACAACTTAGTTTTGGTACAAAAAATGGTGAAAAAGCGCATTTTTGGGATTTTATATGGAATTGCCTGTGAACTAATGATGCCTCCATAAGTCCATTATGCTCACTGTTGACATCACATGAAAAAAGAACAAACCAATATTCTTCAGCATTTTGGGACATATTGCATACCATAGCATATGCAGTTGCATGCGTAGCAGTAAAAGAGATTTATTTAATAAATAATAAAGAGATGTATTTATGAATTAACTGAACATAATATTGTCTTTCTGCAAAGATGCTTGCAAGGTTATCACAATATTTGCACTGACATTGCTGAATTGGGTGCAAGTGGTGCCCATGCTGTAAAACAAAATCTTTCGGAAATGGAGTTGTGAAGGTTAAGACCACATTGAAGTTAATTAGTTTTAGTTTCCATGGATCATTTGTACAATTAATCATAATGATGTTGAATGAGTCATTTTATATTCACATTACACATTCATATTTAAGTAAGACTGCATGCCGACCTTCCTTTTAAATGCAGATATGATTTAGTAATTTGTACCCATCACATTGTACAATCTACAAAAATATAAATTCTGCTGTGGAATAGGAGTTGTCCAGGAGACACTTTTCCAGTTGTTTTAAAACTTACTTTTGCTGCCTGTCAGACATTCTGTATCATTGGGGGAAAGTGATAAATATTGGTGGCAGCATTGTGAAACTTGTTTTCTGCTAGAGATGACCTTAATTTGGAACAATGACTGTTACTTTTTTCTTCCGATGTTGTAATTATGTGTGTCATTGTTTCTTTTGAACAGCAGTGGGTTATTTATGACAAAGTATATTAGGGAATAAATAGATTGTGAAGTTAAAATGCTTAACTCCTCAAACAGCTGTCTACAAAATGATCATGGGTGAGAACCACATATTACAGTACTTTTTTACACAATAAACGTATTGTTCCTGAAAGATGAGTTAACTCAGAACATTTTTCTATTACTGAATGAAAATACACAAAATATATTTGCAGTTACTTGCTACTCTCTCCCAAAGATTTGCAATAATTTGAAGTGCAAATGAGACTGAACTAAGTTATTTTAATACTTCCAAATTTTTTTCCTAATTTCTCACCAGTATAGGCACCTAAAAGTTATGAAGTTTCCACCATAGTTATTATTACTATTGGTGTAGCATCTATAGATGTGCAAAACTGTATTTGTTGTGTCTTTTAAAAATTGACATGATGCCATTTATAGAAAACCAGTCAGCAAAACTACACACATCAAAAAAAGTTTTGCATCACCTCAGTTCCAAGAGTTCAAGACCAATACAGAAAATTGGAATAGAGATCAACATAAACACCATTTACACCCTTTTTATTGCTCATGAAAATCACACATTGCATGTTGTACTACCACACAGCGAGAACTTCAGAGGTGGTCAAGATTGCTGTACACACCCGTACCTCTAATAACCAGTAGCAAGTCCACTTGCATTGATGCATGCCTGTATTCGTCGTGGCATACTATCCACAAGTTCATCAAGGCACTGTTGGTCCAGATTGTCCCACCCCTCAATGGCGATCTGGCATAGATCCCTCAGAGTGTTTGGTGGGTTACGTCATCCATTAACAGCCCTTTTCAATCGATCCCAGGAATGTTCGATGGGGTTCATGTCTGGAGAACATGCTAGCCGCTTCAGTCAAGCAATGTCATTATCCTGAAGGAAGTAATTCACAAGATGTGCACAGTGGGGGCGCGAATTGTCATCCATCAAGATGAATGCCTCACCAATATGCTGCTGATATGGTTGCAGTATCGGTCAGAGGATGGCATTCACATATCGTACAACTGTTTTGGTGCCTTCCACGACTACCAGCGGCATACGTCAGCCCCACATAATGCCAGCCCCCCTTGCTGCACTTGCTGGACAGTGTGTCTAAGGCATTCAGCCTGTTCGGGTTGCCTCCAAACACGTCTCCAACGATTGTCTGGTTGAAGGCATATGCAACACTCATTGGTGAAGAGAATGTGATGCCAATCCTGAGCGGTCCATTCGGCATGTTGCTGGGCCCATCTGTATCATGCTGCATGGTGTTTATGGACGACATAACCCACCAAACACTCTGAGGGATCTACGCCAGATCGCCGTTGAGGAGTGGGGCAATATGGACCAACAGTGTCTTGATGAACTTGTGGATAGTATGCCACGACGAATACAGGCATGCACCAACGTCTGTCTGAAGTGCGCACATCATGCAGCCTATTGCGCACAGTTTGAGTCATAGCATGACTTCTTGTGCCTGCACGAAAAGCACTATTCAACATGGTGGCGTTGCTGTCAGAGTTCTTCTGAGCCATAATCTGTGGGTAATGGTCGTCCACTGCAGTAGTAGCCCTTCAGGGGCCTGAGTGAGGCATGTCATTGGAAGTTCCTGTCTGTCTGTAGCTCCTCCATGTCCGAATAACATCACTTTGGTTCACTCGGAGAGGCTTGGACGCTTCTCTTGTTGAGAGCTTTTCCTGACACAAAGTAACAATGGAACTGTGATATTGACTGTCTAGGCGTGGTTGAACTACAGACAACACAAGCCTTGTACCTCCTTTCTGGTGGAATGACTGGAACTGATCGGCTGTTGGACCCCCTCTGTCTAATAGGCGCTTCTCATGCATGGTTGTTTACATATTTGGGTGGGTTTAGTGACATCTCTGAACAGTCAAAGCGACTGTGTCTGTGACACAATATCCACAGTCAACATCTGTCTCCAGGAGCTCTGGGAACCGGGATGAAGCAAAACATTTTTTTGATGTGTGTATTAAAAACATTGCTTACCATTTCTTCTGTTGCTATGTGTATTTTGGGATTGATTGGAATACTAGTGTCATAAGCAGAAAGAACTAACTCTGCTTGTTGTATATTAAATGGAAAGTCACTTACATTAGTGAGAAACAATAATGGTTCTAAGATTGAACCTTGTGGACCCCCATAATCATTTTCTTCTCAGTCAGAAGAATCTCCCCTGTTTACATTGGTTGAATTATTAAGTAAATCTTTGAACTTCTTTTTGTTAAATGTGCCATTATACATAGGTTCACTATCCCATCAAATCCATGCTGTGGTTTACTGAAGAGATATTATGATTGCACAGGTGAAATATTGTTCCACAATATGGATCATTCTCAAAAATTTCAGAAAATGGTGTCGTGTGGTGAAATGTGTAAGCAGTTTTGACATCCCATCTATCACCTTTCTGATAATAGGTTTTAAGAATCTCTGAGTTAGTGATGCATTACATATTTTAGAAAAGTCAGCCAGTATTATACGGGAACAAATCTTTAATACTCTGTTGAAAACGCCATAAAATCCAGATGGGGTTTTATTTTTGACAGAATGTATGATTTTCTTAATTTCAGAAGAAGTAAGTGAGACTTTTGTTTATTGACATACTTTTTCAACATACTGCTATATGATTATTAAACATATCTACTATCTGTGACTAATCATTTATTGCCCTTCCCTTTAAATGAGTAATGATGTTACCCTGTTCTGTGCACCTGTCATCCCATCTTTCATTTCACTACACTTTGCATAGATTTAATATGTTATCAAAATTACTGACTTCTGAAATAATGCACTTGATTTTTTTTCATAAGTTTTCTCAGTAATTCTGAATAGTTTTTGCAGTTCACTCCTACTGTAGGATCTTCACTTATTGTTGTCAATAGGTGTGTTTCCCTCTTCCTTTCACTAAATGCTTTAATTCATCTAGTTATCCATGAATTTTTACAGTGCTGTTTAATGTCTTTTCTGATTAGCTTATGTGGAAAACTATTTTCAAATAATAATATGAATTTACCATGGGATAAACTAAATTGTGCAGGAGTCGGTTTAATAATGAATAAAAAAATAGGAGTGCGGGTAAGCTACTACAAACAGCATAGTGAACGCCTTATTGTGGCCAAGATAGACATGAAGCCCACGCTTACTACAATAGTACAAGTTTATATGCCAACTAGCTCTGCAGATGACAAAGAAATTGAAGAAATGTATGATGAAATAAAAGAAATTATTCAGATAGTGAAGGGAGATGAAAACTTAATAGTCATGAGTGACTGGAATTCGGTAGTAGGAAAAGGGAGAGAAGGAAACGTAGTAGGTGAATATGGATTGGGGCTAAGAAATGAAAGAGGAAGCCGCCTGGTAGAATTTTGCGCAGAGCACAACTTAGTCATAGCTAACACTTTGTTCAGTAATCATAAAAGAAGGTTGTATACATGGAAGAAGCCTGGAGATACTGACAGGTTTCAGATAGATTACATAATGGTAAGACAGAGATTTAGGAACCAGGTTTTAAATTGTAAACCATTTCCAGGGGCAGATGTGGACTGTGACTACAATCTATTGGTTATGAACTGTAGATTAAAACTGAAGAAACTACAAAAAGGTGGGAATTTAAACAGATGGGAGCTGGATAAACTGACTAAACCAGAGGTTGTACAGAGTTTCAGGGAGAGCATAAGGGAACAATTGACAGGAATGGGGGAAAGAAATACAGTAGAAGAAGAATGGGTAGCTTTGAGAGATGAAGTAGTGAAGGCAGCAGAGGATCAAGTAGGTAAAAAGACGAGGGCTAACAGAAATCCTTGGGTAACAGAAGAAATATTGAATTTAATAGATGAAAGGAGAAAATATCAAAAAGGCAGTAAATGAAGCAAGCAAAAAGGAATACAAACGTCTCAAAAATGAGATCGACAGGAAGTGCAAAATGGCTAAGCAGGGATGGCTAGAGGACAAATGTAAGGATGTAGAGGCTTGTCTCACTAGGGGTAAGATAGATACTGCCTACAGGAAAATTAAAGAGACCTTTGGAGAAAAGAGATCCACTTGTATGAATATCAAGAGCTCAGATGGAAACCCAGTTCTAAGCAAAGAAGGGAAAGCAGAAAGGTGGAAGGAGTATATAGAGTGTCTATACAAGGGCGATGTACTTGAGGACAATGTTATGGAAATGGAAGAGGATGTAGATGAAGATGAAATGGGAAATACGATACTGCATGAAGAGTTTGATAGAGTACTGAAAGACCTAAGTCAAAACAAGGCCCCGGGAGTAGACAACATTCCATTAGAACTACTGACAGCCTTGGGAGAGCCAGTCCTGACAAAACTCTACCATCCGGTGGGGAAGATGTATGAGACAGGCGAAATACCCTCAGACTTCAAGAAGAATATAATCCCAAAGAAAGCAGGTGTTGGCAGATGTGAAAATTACCGAACAATCAGTTTAATAAGTCACGGATGCAAAATACTAACGCGAATTCTTTACAGACGAATGGAAAAACTGGTAGAAGCTGACCTCGGTGAAGATCAGTTTGGATTCCGTAGAAATATTGGAACACGTGAGGCAATACTGACCCTATGACTTATCTTAGAAGCTAGATTAAGGAAAGGCAAACCTACGTTTCTAGCATTTGTAGACTTAGAGAAAGCGTTTGACAATGTTGACTGGAATACTCTCTTTCAAATTCTGAAGGTGGCAGGGGTAAAATACAGGGAGCGAAGGGCCATTTACAATTTTCGCTGATGACATTGTAATTCTGTCAGAGACAGCAAAGAACTTGGAAGAGCAGTTGAACGGAATGGACAGTGTCTTGAAAGGAGGATATAAGATGAACATCAACAAAAGCAAAATGGGGATAATGGAAGGTAGTCGAATTAAGTCAGGTGATGCTGAGGGAATTAGATTAGGAAATGAGACACTTAAAGTAGTAAAGGAGTTTTGCTATTTGGGGAACAAAATAACTGATGATGGTCAAAGTAGAGAGGATATAAAATGTAGATTGGCAATGGCAAGGAAAGCGTTTCTGAAGAAGAGATGTTTGTTAACATCGAGTATAGATTTAAGTGTCAGGAAGTCGTTTCTGAAAGTATTTGAATGGAGTGTAGCCATGTATGGAAGTGAAACATGGATGTTAACTAGTTTGGACAAGAAGAGAATAGAAGCTTTCAAAATGTGATGCTACAGAAGAATGCTGAATATTAGATGGGTAGACCATATAACTAATGAGGAGGTATTGAATAGGATTGGGGAGAAGAGAAGTTTGTGGTACAAATTGACTAGAAGAAGCGATCAGTTGGCAGGACATGTTCTGAGGCTTCAAGGGATCACCAATTTAGTACTGGAGGGCAGCATGGAGGGTAAAAATTGTAGAGGGAGACCGAGAGATGAATACACTAAGCAGATTCAGAAAGATGTAGGTTGCAGTAGTTACTGGGAGATGAAGAAGGTTGCACAGGATAGAGTAGCATGGAGAGCTGCATCAAACCAGTCTCAGGACTGAAGACCACAACAACAACAACAACAACAAACTAAATTGTATGTCAGCATTCGGTTAATTATAAATTTGATCCCAGGTCGTCTGTTGTAACTGTACTTAAAAATATTAGTCCTAGAGTCTTTAATAATTCTAAATGAAGAGCATCTATTCTGTAAGACACTATATTATTTATCCTATCCAATTGTTCACCATGATCGGAGGACACATATGTTGCTGGGTATACAGTTATTATCTTACTTTGATCTTCATCTAAGAAAAAATTATTGGTTATGGCCATACTGACTTTATCCACCTGTGTTGGAAAGTTAATTACTGAGAGCTAATTTTAGGATCAGATTAAGGTTTCCAAAGGCAGATAGCATAGCAAGGAATCCAAACTCCTCATAAACAGATTAAAACTGTGTGCCCGACCGAGACTCGAACTCGGGACCTTTGCCTTTCGCGGGCAAGTGCTCTACCAACTGAGCTACCGAAGCACGACTCACGCCCGGTACTCACAGCTTTACTTCTGCCAGTAAAGCTGTGAGTACCGGGCGTGAGTCGTGCTTCGGTAGCTCAGTTGGTAGAGCACTTGCCCGCGAAAGGCAAAGGTCCCGAGTTCGAGTCTTGGTCGGGCACACAGTTTTAATCTGCCAGGAAGTTTCATATCAGCGCACACTCCGCTGCAGAGTGAAAATCTCATTCTGTCCTCATAAACAGTTCAAAGTATCCCAATGGGGATCTACACAGGCAAGGCACATTAATGTGTCCACCACCTATGGTCGATGTCAATGTGCAATAAGCATTCACAGATGGCAGGTGGTAGTGCTAGCAGGCTAGGGTATATGTAAATCATGTCTGGGGGACATGGAAAGCAGTGCAGTCATCATAATAATGTGGGAATTGAGCTGTTTATCTGATGTCCAGTAAGGTATGATCATTGGCTTGTGGACCAAGGGTGGAATCAATTCTGAAAGGCTAAGTTTAAAAAGTGTTCTCATGCCACCATGGTTAAAATATACCAAGTGTGGCAAAATGGCACTATCTGAAACTGAGGCTGTGGCATTTAGGATTCACCAAGGACCACAGGTATATGGGTGAAAAAAAGGCTGCAGTGATATGCATGGGCAATCAGACATATAACAGTTGAGCTACTGATCATCCAGATGAACCAAGGGGCTATCAACAGTGTCCACTCAATGACCATTAAGTAAAAATTGCTGCATATGGGCATCAGCAGCAGGCACCTGGTTCATGCAGCCATACTGACTTCAGTTCGTCAATGAGAAAGTCTGGAATTTGCATGCCAATACCACAGCTGGATATCCCCTGACTGGTGACAAGTGGCCTGTTCAGATGAAGTATGTTTTATATTCCATTGGACAGGTGACATTTGACCTGTGTAGCCCTGCAAGAATTGTAGGAAGGATCCATGTTGGAGAAGGTAACATTATGGTCTGGGGAATGTTTTTGTGGCATTCTCTGGGTGATCTCATCATTCTGGAGGGTACAATGATGTAACACAAGTATGCATCTATCCTTGGGGACCATGTCTACCCCTGCATGCACTTTGTTTTCCTTCACATGATGGTATCTACCAGCAGAACAATGCAAACATGTCACACATGGCCACCAAACATTAACAATTTCTCTGGATCCTCTGTTACCTGGCTAAGGCTAGAACTTGGCTTCACAATAGTAGTGGCCTGGTACCCCGTCCCTTTACCATCTGGCCTACACACCTGCAATGCCTTTTACATAGCAGCAAGATGGTTTTCTTACTAATTTCTTTTGTTAATGATCTAGGGAATGGTCCACTAGAACATGTCAAAACCTCCCCTGAAATTTGTTATACAGGGAGAATATGCAGCAAAAAAAGTCGGGATTTAGTTGTTAAGACACACTCTAACTATATATATTTTTTTAATGTTGAAAATTGGCAGATTCGTAGCTCATGTGGTGGGTGGAGAAATATGCACGCGTACTGTAGATGTAGCAGATAGTGCATGTGCAACATGATGAGGATATAGCCTTGGTTGATGCCATATCTGTAAACAGACAACATGGCACAACATGATCATAATTTGTAAAGTGAATTTCAGTTTCTATAGATGGTTTCTTTGATAATTGTTCTCAGTTTCTATATGATTGAATTTGCAACTGACTTAAACCTTTAATAATTAGTAACTGCCTTTGTGGGTCTGCTAAGTATTAACTATGGAGACAAAACTGAATTAATTTTCTTTGTAATTTCTTTGTATAAGCGTGCTAATAGCATCTGTCTTTGTGCCAATTCCAGCATTTCACAGTAATGTGGAATCAAACTAATGTTTTCAACCTCACAAAGGTGAAATATGGAGAATGTGGTACTCAGTCAAAATCATCTACTTGTCCTGAAGACCTAGATGTGCATTATTTATTAGTTAATTTAGTGACTATTCATTTGAATGATGTTGCCATTTTTTTAGTAACTGTGGAAACATTACAAGAAATGGGGAATAACTTGGATGATTCTGTGAATTGTGGGTTCAGCAATGATTATTGTGCCAATTGAAGTCCATAACAAGATTAGACCAGCTTCCAAGCTCAAAGACAACAAACAGTAATAGCTTTTGGTGACACAGAAAAATCTGTAAATTTTTTGGTTTCTCATGGGAGAGAGGAAACAATACAATTTAAGCAGTGTGCAAAGCCAGTTTTGCTTCATAAAATCTGATCATGAATTGTATAAATGGAAGAAAAAATTACACAAAGTACAAATCATGAGCCAAAATAAAGCTCGCAAAAGTATGAAAGAAAGACTATTTGAAAAATGTAGAACTGCATGTGATAATCAGTACACTGTTACTGATGAAGATCTGTGAGCCTGGGCACTTTGAATTGCAAGTGAGATGAACATTACTGTTTTATGGGTTTCTTTGACCTTGTTAAACAGAATCAGGAAATTATATAAGGAAGGTTGCAAAATTACAAAATTTGTCTCAAGTAAATGTGTAGAGTAGATTTGATTAATAGGTAACACTATAGAGAAATTCATAGCAAATATGATAGCTTCTTGCTATCCTCTAAAATCTTTGTATAAAGCCAACCAGAGAGAGAGTCACTTGTACAATTGATGAATGCTATGACACATTTGTGTACAACAATGCCAGTGGTAAGTGCCAATGGAATACTGATTCCACTGCTTCATGTCTGTCCTCAGTAACCTCAAGGCAAATTAGAACCACAATTAGAAAAAAAAGGACCGTTTACTCGCAAAAATCTTGGAATCAGTTCAGCAAAAGCTGGAAAAAGAGGGAAATAATTTTCAATGTTACATCAAAACCTCTTCTTTCCATCTGCAGAAAATAATTCATTGCTTTTGTTAGATTCTTTGGCTGGACATAATGACACCTCTGTCTTCAGGGCGACAATTGAAAAAACAGTTAATATAGTTGTGATTCCACCCAGAACTAATGGTGCGATTCAGCCTCTCGATAAAAATATATTTGAACAGTATAAAGCAGTTTTCAGAAAATTGTCAGCCAGTAGAATTTCTGATAGCTCTTTGTCAGCAGAATGTTACTATTAAATTTCAGTCATTTCAACATTGTCTGTTTGCATCACCACATTTTACAAATTTTATCAAGTATTGTAGGTACACAGTACAGTATGCAGAACAGTGCCCATGACCATTTCTTATTTCTTTCCAAAACGAAACTAAAAATGACTGGGAAGAGTCTGAATGCATTAATTTATCTTTTATCAAGGGTGTGGGGTATAAGCAAAATGTTTGTTTTCATCATCCAGTGGACACTTAGCATTTTTGTGATGACTACAAAGAACTGTTTCATTGTCACTAAAATTATTATAAGAACTGTGATACAGGAACAGTTATAAAATCTTTAATGTCAACAAATTAGTACTGACTGATGGAAGTCATCTGTAATGTATCATCATACACTGCCTTCATTTTATTTTGTCTGCCAGTTACTTGTTTAACAGTTTAGCTGTTGATATGAACTGCAAAATTAATGATTTGAGACATTTTTGGTATGGTTTAAGTGCTAAAAATTCACATGTGTGCATTGTGAACTTCGTGCTGTGCAGTGCTATGTTCTTTTGCCATAGTTGCATCTGCTTATTTGCCAACTTGCATGTTAGGAAAACTGCTGCTATATGTGGTTCTTCTTGCAGCAAAATGGAGGCACTGTAACATTTCTTTTAAAAAAGTGCACCTTAGCAGCTGAAATTTTGATGGTGCATATCTTTTGATGTATTCTTCCTTTGTGAAACATTTTTGGGTAGGTTTTGACATGTCAGATTGGACCATTACCTCATTAGTTTCTTTGCTAGAAGTCTGCTGCACCATACTGTGACCCATAACTGGATGAGGCTCTTCCCCTCCTACTTCAGGTAACAGTTCAGACTTACTGCATACTGTAAGTGAATATGTAATTGAAGAAGTTGAAGAACTGTTCCCCTTATGCCCATAACTTGTTACCTTTAACAAGCGGCCATCATCCTCCATTTAACCTGTCTAGTTAAAATTTCATGTAAACTGATTTAGCCTAATGGGCACAAATCTTTGCTTCTTGTTCAGACATTGTCTTGTTTTATGCAAGACCTACAATTCCATGGGATAGCCATGTTGAGATCCCCCTTGAGATCCCCACTGAAATCTCCCCAATGGAACTTCGCATTTTTTTGCTTTCTTCTTCTTCTTCTTCTTCTTCTTCTTCTTCTTCTTCCTCCTCTTCCTTGCCTGTTCCTGTATTCTCCACAAGGCCGGTGCTGTTATACAGATTATGGCAATGTTAGTGACAGATGGTGACTGAATGCCCTTCCTGATATCACTACTCCCCCAGAGGTGGAATCTGTGTACTCAATCATTCTGCCTCTAGAGGAAATCTCATGTGCAAGAGTCAGAATATTCTCTAAATATTAGCACAGTGTGTGTCTGAGTTCATCCCCCTTGAGATCCCCACTGAAATCTCCCCAATGGAACTTCGCATTTTTTTGCTTTCTTCTTCTTCTTCTTCTTCTTCCTCCTCTTCCTCCTCTTCCTTGCCTGTTCCTGTATTCTCCACAAGGCCGGTGCTGTTATAC
This sequence comes from Schistocerca americana, assembly GCF_021461395.2. Lineage (NCBI taxonomy): Eukaryota > Metazoa > Arthropoda > Insecta > Orthoptera > Acrididae > Schistocerca > Schistocerca americana. Next base: position 359,213,918 of record NC_060123.1, read on the forward strand.
AGATTTTGGCAATGTTAGTGACAGATGGTGACCGAATGCCCTTCCTGATATCACTACTCCCCCAGAGGTGGAATCTACAGCAATATTGATCCAACACTTAAAAATAGAACTAAATAACTTAACACGAATTTTTGTTATTTATGGGTGGCAAAAATTTGGCATACAGGTTAATGTCTCAGGTGCATGATGTAACATAAAAAGGCAGTTATTCCCATTTAATGCATGAACTAAGCACTCAACTAACCACAGTACATCTTAAGTAACTTATTCACAATAAAATGTAACTCTTAACCATCACAGATCATGGTTGTTACGTGATATTTGACAGCGTTTACTAAGAGCAAAATGTGGCATACTATGTGTGATGCGATTTTATGCGATAATTTAAATACAAAATCTCAGGTCAAAAAACCATCACTTGCCCATATAAATGAAATACAATAGAATGAGATTACTTATTAAAGATGTTTTAAAAAATCACTTAGCCATTAGAAAATGACTGCATGACTAACACTGATGCAGCTACTGAGGGGCACCTGTGCTGCCAACCAGCAGATAGCTAGTTTGAGAATGTTTAGGATAATGAGAAGGAGTAGAATCTGACCATCAGGAGTTTAGACCATGAAGATGTCATCTATGAATTTGAAGACAGATGTGTTAAAGTATCGGGTTACTAGGAGGATTCGTGTATTTATTTATACTATTGCAAGTTCCATTAATACCAATACCATTATAGTCATTTTGACATGGGAATAGTAAGTGTTGTTTTCTATTTACAGTCTTGATTTTTAAAAATTTTTAAAAATTTACGGTAATTGATACATCATGTTGCAATATAGTAAATTAATGGTAGTACTTATGAGCTAATGTTACACGATAATACATTAAAATAAATAGTGTGCATAATGCAATAAGACATCAGAATCAATATTTTCATATACAAGAATATTTTGAAAAGGATAGATTGGTGCTCACAGTAAAGATGATATGTTGAGTTGCAGACAGGCACAGTGAAAAGACAGTTATAGGGTTAGCCAAAGCCTTCTTCAAAAAAGAAAAAAAAGAAAACACACACACACAGCTCATGCACACGTGACTATTACCTCCCCACTTTTGGAGCTCTAAAACATCTTACCAAGAGTAGTGCAAGCATGTGCAGTTTACTGTAGTATAGGTTGTGTACAAATAAATATTTACAGCAAGAAATGTATACTGCATGAACAGGACACAAAATTGAATACCACTGAAGATGCCTAACATAACTAAGTGAAACATGTCTGGCATTCAAGAATAAATTTTACTTGCAAAAGATTGGAGTTTTCTTAATGGTAAAACACAATTGAAGTTAGCAATGGAGGAAAATGGATGCAATTATTAATGATAGTATTGCTTGTACTGAGATAGCTTGAAAACTGATGAGACCTCGTTCAACAGTTCCACCTCTAAAGCTTCAAAGAAACTGGGAATCAGAAAACTGTCAAGCAATGTGTTATTGTGCAATGCCTGTGTTTGTAGGAGGAAGAGTAATGAAGGAAATGTTTGAGATAAGAAACTGGATACTAAGTTAGTAGTTACATGTTACATAGTCCATATACACAATTTATTACAGACTACATCAATTTGCAGAGTATTAACATAACCAATATTTGAATATAGTTTCATGCTAACACTTGCATATTAGTCCACAAAGTATAATTAAACAGCAGAAATAAATATGTTATGTATGAGGTAAACATAGGTACAAATTTCTGAATAAAAAATCTTGTACAAAATATGAGGAGTTACCCAGAAGAATCTTTTCTTACTTACTTTCATATTAAATTTCCTTTCTTTTAGGCATTTAGTGAAATTGAGTAAGTGACCAAAGATTTTGGTAGCTGCATTATTAACCCCTATATCACCTAAATTCTATTTTAATTAAGAGGAAGAAGGTATTTTTTCTAGTACTGTAATTATAGATTCATTATTTCTTTTGGACTCTAATTTTTTTTGTTTAATATAGTGTGTTTTGATCTCAGTAGTTAATGACAGATTAAAGTCATATGCTTCACAGATATTTGAAACCATACCAGTGACATTGTTTATCAAAATTGGGAACATGCCTAATTCACTGACACTTTTGCAAAACCCAAACTCCATAAAAGAAGTGTAATTTATTCAGGATACACTTCCTTCTAATGATCTAACCTATAAGTTTATAGTTAAGCATAACTGAGTACACCTTTTTTCTGAGTAATGTATTTCAGTAGGTATTTTGATATTGTTAACTGCCACAAATTTTTTTGCAACTTTTATCCTTTTTTTAAAAACTTTTTTAAACTAAAGTTATAATGAAACCATCTTACATTTTCTGTAGGGTAAACTAAATGATATGAGTTGTTGGAAATGGAACATAGATTAAATCAGAAGTTGAAGAGAATCTGAAAGATAGAAGTAATTCATTGTAAATTACTAAATGATGAGAATTAAATATTGGGAGACCACATTTTAGATTAAACATCTGTTCTTACATTGTGTACAGCTTGTGAGCTACTTCATTGTTTAATGAATATTATTCCTTATTTCAGTGTTAATCTTGATTTTAATTGTGTATAATGCCATATGCAAAGAAGACACACAAAAGAAAAAAGAGGAAGATTGTGTTGGAGAAAACATCATAAAATATGATGATGAAGGTGGTGGGAAGGATTCTATGATGGAATCAGATGTGACAAATGTGCAACTGGATAGTAAAAAATCAATGGATGCATCAACAGAGACATTATCCAGTGAGTACATTTTGTTACCATTTAATTCTGGAATTACACAGAAGATTCAAAACTTTTGATTACAACAGAGCATTTGCATAAAGGTGCATAAAAACCTGTTCTCTTGAGAGTAAAGATTATGAAGTGACAGATTGTCTGTTATTAAAGTTCCAAAATGAGGTTCTATTCCACATAAGGTAAGGTGACAACAACTAATTTGTCTGACAGTTGTAAAAGGGAATAATAAACATATTTCACTTTACTCGATTTCTTTCATTTTTTTGATGGTAGAAAATACTTTATCCCTTTTTGAGTCACAAAAAGCTAAACAAATATGATGGGTAGGTGCTAGTAACATTTCTGACTGAAGATAAGTAAATATTTACTGGATGTTGAAACTAAAAAATTGGTGCAGTCATGACAAGACAGAAATTTTTAAGTTTTTAATTTTCAGAATTCCCTAAAATCCTTTCACCAAAAATGGAGAAAAGATAGAGCAAATTCGCAGGAACAAGAGGGAAGGGATGTTAAGCCCTTTTTCAGGAGAGACAGTTGCAGACATCAGGTCACTGCCTTGTAGTCACCAGAGCTCAGTTATTTTATGTCAGTGTCTCACGATTAAGCATACATATTACTGACCACAGTTAAAAATTGGCCTTGTTTTCTTGAGAGCCTATGTACTGACTGTCCTTACTGTGCAACATTCTTCAGACTCTGATCTTAGGCTTCGCTTCTCTCAGCTCAGGTGTCATGGAAGCAAAATCTTTCCCATTCTGTAAAAGTGAGAGCATTTCTCTCACTGTATATTTACATCTGCTGGGTAGTGTTATTTGTTGTATACTCTAGTAACAGTCAGTGCAATGGCCCGGCAGGGCTGGTTCTAGTAAGCATTGACCAGTGGACATGGGATGGGAATTTCCATGACTGGCACATACAGACTTGAATGAGGCAGTCAGAGAAGGAACATTGTCGACTACAATAAACAAAATATGAGAAAGAGTTTGCGTTTCCAGGGATAATATGTTACAGACTTCAATCAAGATACAATAAAACCAAATACACCATAAAAATCACAATTCAGATCAGATTCTTTATTAGCCATTGACCACACATAGCGAAATGGGCTTTACGTTGATATACAATAGCAATCTCTATATTAATTACTGTTCACACTGCATGTACAAACAATTTATCTTATACTAACCTGTTGTAAGGAATTGTAATTCTGATCCTAAAACTCATTTTCTACCCTACTACTATTCAGCAATTCTTTCAAACTGTAGAATGGATTGTTTATTAACCATGTATAAAACTTACTTTTAAAATTATTGAAAGAAGCATTCATTGCAGAATGTGGCAATTTATTAAAAACTGTTATTTCAGACAGTTCACTTTGTGAGAGTTGCCTGTTTTTGTCAGCCTGTGTCTAGGAATGTCACTATTAATCTTATTTCTAATGTCATGACAACATTTGTTCTCTCTTGTGTCAGCCTCTGCTATGGTTTTTTTTCCATATATATCAATGATACATAGACATAAAGATTTATCACAGACATCAGTGTTCCCTTGGACCATCCTTACACATTATTCTTAGCACCTTCTTTCCCTCAGTAATACATCACTAACATGACATGAGTGACCCCATAACAACAGCCCATAGGATATGTGAAACTGAAAAAGTCTGTAGTAAGCTTTCATGAGATATTTATTTCTCACTATATCAGATAGTATCCATATGAGAGAGGACACCCTTGATATCTTTCTGCAGACATAATTAATAGGGGTTTGCCACTTTAGTTTGAAATCAGTATGTTTTCCAAGCAGTTTTACAGATTTTGCTTCTATGCCTTTATCTTGTCCCAGCAGCATGTGTTGAGTTTTCTCTGGATGCAAAGTAGTTTATTAGATGTGAACCAATTTAGTGATTTTCTCTGGATGCAGAGTAGTTTATTAGATGTGAACCAATTTAGTGATTTCTGGCATAACTGTAACCTATCTTGATCTGTGGTGAAGGTAATGTTTTTCATAGTAGTTTCTGACTGGTATGTGAAAAATTACTTCAGATATTTTGTAAAAGATTGCAACAATAGATATTTGCCTGTTGTTCTCAGGGGTATTCTTTTCCCCCTTTTTGTGTACAGGCATTGTATTAGCTTTTGAAATATTGAGCTGGTTGGAGAAAACTCGAAACTCAAGGCTTTTATTCATACTAAAAGCAAGTGGTTTGCAAATAAGGTGTATTGTCCTTTTCAATGTGTAATTAGATAGCCAGTAACAGTTCATGCTTTTTGAGTTAGAAAAATTTCAAACAGCTTTTACTGTTGCTACAAGTTCCCAGTGGAAGTCATTTACTCTAGGAAGGTGATCAGCAAGTATGTCAGTTTCTGATGTGTCTGACTGGTTAATTTTAGGTCTTAATTCATTCACTATAGTAATAAAGTATCTACTGAGCTCTTCTGGCTCAAGCAGAATGTTTTAATTTGGGTAGAAGTGGATTCTTGTGTTATAATATCCCAAGCACCTTTATATTTCTCAGAGCTGCTTCTGTGTAATTTCTTCTATGTAATTTTCATAGGCAAATTGTTTGGCAAGTTGAAGGTCAGCTTTATAATGTTTTTTATGTTTCAGGCAGGCTTTATAAAAAATGTCATACTGCTCTGTGCAATGTTTGCAATTATTTGTACACATCTTGTACAGTGAAAGCATTTTTTCCCAGATACTAGCAAGGTCATATAGGTTTAGAACTGTTTCTTTTCTTTTTCATTTTTTGTTTGGTTCAGACTGTTTCTTTTCAGTGGTGAACAAGAGTACCATAAATCAATGTATGTCTTCAAGAAATTATTGCAGAGAGTTTCAGCAATTAATTTATTTGCATCATATTCATAAACAAAGTCTCAATTTGTGTTTCTAAGGCAGTCTGTGAATAACTTAAAACATTCCTCTTTCTGACCTCTAACCCGTGGCAAGCTTGGCAGTCGTTATCTGACTGTGCATGGTGGTGTGTGAAGAGTAGTGGATCATGATTTGCAAAACATTCATATGCTATGATAACACTGTTTACGTCTCTTGAAAAATTAACTATCATATTGTCAGAACAGGCATTTCCACATGTTGGGCTATTGCTATTACAAATAAATTTAATGATCTAAGCAAGTTTAAAAATGTTTTTGAGTTGACTCACTTGAGCCAGACAACTCTATGTTGGAATCACCATATATAGCAACATGAGTTTTGAGTTTAAAAATTTTTCTCAACATTTGTTCAAATTTCTCAAACATTAAATTAACATCATCATTTGGATATCTGTACAAATTGGATTATTATGATATTCTGTTCGATCAGTCTTCTACAGCTAAATTTGCCATTTAATTCATTGGAGTATGATCTTATATCTATTTTTAAAAAAATTATGTATTGTCTCACAAATGTTGCAATCTGCCCCCCACACCCCCTTTTTTCCCTATTTCTGCTCATTATAGTGTGCTGCCAGTGTGTGCTCATAGGGTATGAAAAAACTACTTGATTTTTCTGTAAGCCAATGTTATGAGACTCACAATACACATTTTTTTAGCTTACAAAAATGTTCCAACTCTAATAATTTATTCCTATTGAAATGATCTCATTGCAGCTTTAAGCATGGTTATATGATAAATATTAAGAACATTACAATTGCTTTTAATTGTGGTTATTTTGCTGGACAGTAAAAATTAACAACAATTAAATCATTGAAGCTTTCCCACCATATGACGTATCAAATTAAAGTTGATAATGTCAACACCACTATTGACCAGAATGAGACTTTCACTCTGCAGTGGAGTGTGCGCTAATATGTAACTTCCTGGCAGATTAAAACTGTGTGCCCAACCGAGACTTGAACTCGGGACCTTTGCCTTTCGCGGGCAAGTGCTCTACCATCTGAGCTACCGAAGCACGACTCATGCCCGGTCCTCACAGCTTTACTTCTGCCAGTATCTCATCTCCTACCTTCCAAACTTTACAGAAGCTCTCCTGCGAACCTTGCAGTACTAGCACTCCTGAAACAAAGGATACTGCGGAGACATGGCTTAGCCACAGCCTAGGTGATGTTTCTAGAATGAGATTTTCACTCTGCAGCGGAGCGTGTGCTGATATGAAACTTCCTGGCAGATTAAAACTGTGTGCCAGGATACCTTTCTTTCAGGAGTGCTAGTTCTGCAAGGTTCGCAGGAGAGCTTCTGTAAAATTTGGAAGGTAGGAGATGAGATACTGGCAGAAGTAAAGCTGTGAGGACCGGGCATGAGTCATGCTTCAGTAGCTCAGATGGTAGAGCACTTGCCCGTGAAAGGCAAAGGTCCCGAGTTCGAGTCTTGGTCGGGCACACAGTTTTAATCTGCCAGGAAGTTTCATATCAGCACACACTCCGCTGCAGAGTGAAAAGCTCATTCTGGAAACATCCCCCAGGCTGTGGCTAAGCCATGTCTCCGCAGTATCCTTTCTTTCAGGAGTGCTAGTTCTGCAAGGTTCGCAGGAGAGCTTCTGTAAAGTTTGGAAGGTAAGAGACGAGATACTGGCAGAAGTAAAGCTGTGAGGACCGGGTGTGAGTCATGCTTCAGTAGCTCAGATGGTAGAGCACTTGCCCGCGAAAGGCAAAGGTCTCGAGTTTGAGTCTCGGTCAGGCACACAGTTTTAATCTGCCAGGAAGTGTCACCACTATTGACCTTATAAATTATTGAAGCTTTCCCACCATATGATGCATCAAATTAAAGCTGACTGTGTCAACACCACTACTGACCTTATGTCAAATCCTGCATTTATATTTTAAATTACTAATGATTTTATAAAAAATTATATATGAAAATATGCTACAGCCATAATCATCCACAAGCTACATGGGTTATGAAGACAGCTTGAGTTATTTAGTTTCTCACTGTACCATCCTAGTTAATGGCTTCATAGAATTAAGTATTAGTTATACTTTATGGGGTTAAGTAAGTAAATGTCCATTGAGGAAAGTTATATTAAATCACTGTAGAAGTGCAAATAATAAAAAGTAAAACACAATACCTACAGGACAAAAGAATACTCTTTGTTTGAGATGGCCTCAGGCATTTTTTAATTTTGACGTAATTCTTTCATATTGTAAAACAAGGTGTAAACATGTTTATGAAATATGTTGATAACTTATGTAGTAGTATATAGTTTGTGTAATTTTAGGTTGCAAAATGACTGTAATAATTGTGGATTTATTCTAATAATGTGTACGTATGTGAAAATAGTCTTTGTTTTGAATGATGGTCATTCTTTGAGTAATTAACATGGATTCAGTAATGCATGGTGTCACAAAAGGTATTTAAGGGGAAGCAGCAGTGTGACAGCTGTCTTTTGTTGTTGGGGGCTGCATCTGTGGGTTTGGTTAGTGGTACCTAAAAGTGTCTAGGTGTCAAGGCAGCAGCGCTATATAAATGCTTTAAATTTGTTCCAGTTCCAATCATTGGACTTAAAATGATTTTGAAGAGTGCAGACTCATATGTCTGCTTTTCATTAGACTTGTATTACAATGAAAATAATCAGTTATTGATAATATAATGTAAATGGGAAGAAAAAAAAAATCTACACCCCAAGCGGTGGCAGGGGAACATGCACACAAAAGGATTTAACATTTACAAGCTTTCAGAGCCAGTGGCTCCTTCTTCTGGTAGAACCCTTCAACTCTTCTGCTAGAAGAAGGAGCCACCGGCTCTGAAAATTTGTACACATTAAATCCTTTTCTGTGTTCCCCTGCCACTGCTTGGTGAGTAGAGTTTTTATCTATCCATTTACATTATTTCATTAGACCTGAGTAATTTTGGCTGATCACAGGCGCATAGTTTAACTTTTCAATGAACTTACAAAATTTAATAGTGGTTTCAGAGACTGAGTTTCAGTGCCCGTAATAACCTCAACTTTATTTGTGGAACTTGAGGCAGCTGAGAACCTTAAAACTGTTTTGTGACAGTTAATCTTGAGACTTACATGTGATGGACTTCTTTGCTTGTTTTTGCAGCTGTTTTTAGGATAATGAACTTTAGTCTTATGTTATGATTAGCAGCAAGAGACTGTACTATCAGATGACAAGCATCTACTTTCAAATTTTGTAATTAAAAGTCTGCTCTTTAGTTAATGCATGGGCTTAAGAGTGCTGGTGTACAGTTGCCCTCTTGCATTTTTTTATTATTTTTATTTTTTTCTAAATATGTATGTTGTTGTGATCTGTCCTGTACATCAAGTGGTGTGCTTTAATTATATGTATATGTGCAGTTCATTAAACTGTACGATTTGTTTGCACATATACGCATAGTAACACACCAAATGACACTGCACACACTAAAGTGACAACACAAATTATCACAGGCAAATTACACAGTCTTTTGTTGTTGCGGAAATATTTTTTTGAGGGATTAATGCCTGCAATATGAAACATGTAAAGAGCGGTGTGAAGCACTGTACTGTCTTGTCTGTTAACAAAATATCTCAGGCTATTTTTGCATTGCAATTTCATTGAAATTAATTCTGCTTTAATGTCATGGATTCACGTAGAGAAATATTATTGTGTAGTGTATTGATCATTGATCATTTCAGAGTAAATTGATTTCTGTGAATTTACGTACCTGAAATAAAAGATAACCATTATGCAGCCGCCACATGAACTTAATGAAAACCGCTATTAATCTTTGCAGATAAACTAAAATGACACTGAAGTTAAGTAGTATAATAAAAATGCAAACTTTGTAAGCTATTGCTGTAGCTTTAAGCCATTTAATATTGGCAATCTTCAAATAATACGTTGCGCTGTGCAAACGGCCAGCAACAACCATTCGTAAGCTCACATACATTCTGAAAAATAAGTTATTAGTTTCCTATCATGTATAGATGCTAAAGAAACATAAATAAAGGTTTTAAGAGCAAATAAACACATATATTTAACCAGAATGCAATGTAAGTACACTTACAATGTCTTTCACATCTATCCTCATCCAAGATCAAGGCCAGAGTTTTACAGATATTAATATTTTTAATATGGGACAAAGAAGAATGTACATAATAATTTTATATTATTTTGAATTACAATTACAGTGAATGATAAAGGATTTTCTGTACATTTTTTGTAAGTCTTTCAAGACTCATAAAACTCTCAATTCATTCCACATTTGGAATTCCCTATGAATAAATATTGTCCTCCCTAGGCAACCAGTACATCCTACATCACTGAAGTGAGCTGAGCTTTAGTTTAGTTGTGCATTGCCCCCAGCAATAGCATATTTTAAATCTTGCTGTGCACTCATATTGCTCTGAAAGCTGTGTAAGTCAGTGGTAGTAACAAGTGAAGAAAATGTGTTGAAGTAATAAACTGTTCTTAAGTTTACTTGTTATTGATAATTGAAATAAACTTTTCTCAACTTTCATTAATATTACTGAACTTGAAATGTAAATTTGGCTTTTCAAAGTTTTGTGTTACATTATTTTTCAGAGTATCCTTTAGATACTGAGCCACATGTTCCCCCATCCATTGAAGACCCTAGTTACAGCAATAGTCAAATGGCCTCAGTGGATGATCTCCACAATTTTATTCATGAAGGAAGTGGCAGTGTCGCTGGGTCATTGTCATCACTGGCATCAGGTTAGTTGTTGAGCATTCCAACAGTTATCCCTCTTGTTCCATTTTCCTAACTGTGTTTATGAAGTAATCTTGATATGTGAAAGAAAACACAACCCCTTAATGATTTTATTTATTATCTAGTCAACAGAAGTAGGGAATGACTAAGTAAAAAATGTCAAACATTTTATTTTCATCATCATTGTATTTGTTCATTAAATTAGAACAGCCATGATATTTCTGTTTGAATATGTTAGATATTCATTTCATATTGCTGGAGGCACACTTGATTTTTTTGTCTCTAAAAACTACCTGTGAAACAGGAAGCCTGTAATACATGTTTTACATTTGAGGATAATGTGATGTCACTTCCAAAATGTATTGTTTACTCAGAGAGATGTACAATTTACTTCACAGTCACAAGTAGATGGACAGAATATTCAGAATTCCCTGTGACTAATTGTAATCATAATAGGTTACAGAGTGCACTATGATCAAAATGTACAGTATAATGTTATTGTTTATGAACTAACAACCTTTGAAGGAACACTTGTGGAAACAAAGAGACAGAAAAGTTAAGATTTGAGGTGCAAGGACAGCTGTAGAAAACATTGTTCCCACACAGTATTTTGTATATTTGGAGCACTCTTTGATGAAAAGAATACTGTGTACAGAACTCATGATATGTGAGTTCGTGTTCAGAGCATGATGAGAGAGAGCAGATGGTGATAGGTACTGCACTATTGTCCATGTATTTTCAGTTTAGTGTGCAGTGGGATTTTTATATTAGTGCCATTGGAACAGCATGTGAGTGGCTAAGGTACTCCCAAGTCAAGTCAGTGGGTATGTCATGAGTTCCTGTGACGTTGCCATAGAAGACTGTAATGAAAGAGGTGTGAGATCTTTGAAGATTGATTGAACCTCACAGTTACTGCATGTAGACCAAATGGTTTTGTTTGTATTCTCATGTCTTTACATGTACAAATCATCATGTAGTGATAGTGTGAAGATGACATCTTGGGACTACGGTATGGACCTCGTACACAAAACTACTAATTTTGCTTCTTTGATTATAATGATGACTGTAGATTTACATGTCCATCAACATTGTTGTTAGCATCCTTAATAAAAAATTCCAACAAAAAATTGTAAAAACTTCCAGTTACTTTAATGTTCACCCATACAATTACACTCAACAGGGTGACACAAAGTGATACGGACAAACTTTTCGTGGTTGCAGAGGGTGCCTAGAGGAACAAACTGAGGATAGCAATCCATATTTGGAAACATTATCCAATGATTCTGTGGAATATCAAAGTTATCTGGTGCTAGACTACCCACGTGGCAGCAAACATGAGTTTTTATGTTGACATCTCTGCCACAATAATGACTGGCAGTCTTTATATCATTCTTATGCCAGGCATGGACATCTTTGACACCACCTAATGTCATGAATGCTGTCAGTTCTATTTTGGGAAGTTCCACTTGTGTTCTGCCAGAATATAAGTGCATGTTTTCTGACAACAAAAGGGTGACATAGTGGAAGGTATTTTCCCCTGTAATTTCAATGCTCTGGAACCTCACTGGCTATGTCTCTGGATGTGTATTCTTATGCTCAGTTTGTTGTTCATGATAATAACTACAAACCCTCAAAGTTTGTCAGTGAATTATACACTGAAGTGCCAAAGAAACTGGTACAGGTCTTTGTATTCAAAAACAGACTTATGTAAACAGGCAGAATATGGTGCTGCGGTCGGCAGTGCCTAATTAATACAAGAAGTGTCTTGTGCAGCTGTTAAGTCAGTTACTGCTGCTAATATGACAGGTTATCAAGACTTAAGTGATTTGAACATTGTGTTATAGTCAGCACACGAGCAATGGGACATAGCATCTCCAAGGTAGCGATAAAGGGGGGATTTTCCTGTACAACCATTTCATGTGTGCACTGAGAATATCAGGAATTCAGTACAATATCAAATCTCCGACACTGCTGCGGCCAGAAAAAGATCCTGCAAGAACAGGATCAATGACGACTGAAGAGACTCATTCAGCATGACAGAAGTGCAACCCTTCTGAAGGTTGCTGCAGATTTCAATGCTGGGCCATCAACGAGTGTCAGCTCATGAACTGTTCAACAAAACATTATGGGTATGGGCTTTTGGTGCTGAAGGCCCACTTCTGTACCCTTGATGGCTGCATGACACAAAGCTTTACATCTCACCTAGGTCCACCAACACCAACATAGGACTGTTGATGACAGGAAACATGTTGCCTGGCCAGACGAGACTTGTTTCAAATTATATCGAGTGGATGGACATGTATGGGTATGGATACAACGTCATGAATCCATGGACCTTGCATGTCAGCAGGGGACTGAGCAAGCTGGTGGAGGCTCTGTAATGGTGTGATGCATGTGCAGTTGGAGTGGTATGGGGCCCCGAAACATCTAGATATGACTCTGACAGGTGACACATATGTAAGCACTCTGTCAAATCACCTGCATCCATTCATGTCCATTGTGCATGCTGACAAACTTGTGCAATCCCAGCAGGAGAATGCGACACTTGATGCATCCATAATTGCTACAGACTGGCTCCAGGAAAGAGCTTAAACACTTCCGCAGACCACCAAACTCCCCAGACATGAACATCATTGGCATATCTGGGATGCCGTGCAACATGCTGTTCAGGAGAGATCTCCACCTCCTCATACTCTTACGGATTTATGGACAGCCCTGCAGGATTCATTATGTCAATTCCCTCCAGCACTACTTGATACATTAGTTGAGTCCATACCATGTCTTGTTGTGGCACTTCTTCATGCTCGCAGGGGTCCTGCATAATATTAGGCAGGTGTACCAGTTTCTTTCACTCTTCAGTGTATATACAGGGTGATTATAATTAAAGTTAAACTTTTAAATCGCTGTATAAATAACACCATCGGTCAGAATGACATCAAATTGCAACTGAATATTATCAGAGAAGGGGGATAATGTATAGCAGAAGAAAAACAAATAGTTGCAAAATGTAGCAATAGATGGCGCTGTAAGCATCATAATTTAATAGTGCTCAGTTACAAATGACAAATCAATCATAAAACAATGCCTAAGGTGTACGTTTGATGTTAAACAAACTGTACTACTCATTGTGCATGGGTGTACAGGTGTAATACTGTTAGTTACATAAGCCCACCCATCACGGGAAGGTCACATCACGTTGGATGGGGAAAATCGGTTTTTGATTGTCCTGAGGTCAAAAACTACATAAAAAGCATCTCTCACATCGGTTTTTAATTGTCCTGAGGCCAAAAACCGCTAAAAAGCATCAATCACATTAGTTTGAATTATCCTGATGACAAAAACCGCATAAAAAGCGTGAGTCACATCGGTTTTTAGTTGTCTTGAGCCCAAAAATCGCATAAAAAGCATCAACCAAAATCAAATCGGATTATTAATTTCCATGTGACTGGTGTAAAACATGTTCAATATGCTGTCTGCTGTGGCCACCCACTTCGAACATCAAAGCGCTTACTGCATCGCCATCCCACTTCACATCCAGCCAACACAGGATGCCTGCATCATAGGGCATATATTAACCAGGAAAACCTACATTGTCTGTGTTGTCAAAGCAAATACTTACCAGCGACCACAACACAACACACCACCAGGTCTCCATCAATGGCTGCCAGGGACCGCTACCCATTCATGGAGCCTGCAGAACAGCTTCACCAGACGTTGCAGCTAGCCCAGAAACTACATTGATATTGCAGTCATATGATTGCAAATAGTTCCCACAGATACATCCACCAACGGGATTTATGAGGTGGCACCTTGCTGGCAAAAGGCAGTTCAACACACCACTTGGAAGGATACAGAGCTGCCAACCCAGCAGCCATGGCCAGATGCCTCTTCTAGCTGGCTGATCTCTTGTGGATGGACTTGGTATAGTCAACAAACCTCTTGACATTGTAGAATTGTTAATTGTGTTCACTCCTTGTGAAGAGTCAGGTCTTTCTATTACTATTATTGTTTGTTATTGTGTATTTGTGTCGATCTGAAGTTGGTATTGAGTTGGTTGTACTTTAGGAGATTGTATTATTGTTTTGTTTTGGTGATTCCAGTAAATTGTTTTTGGACTTCTGTTTTCCACATTTCTATTCTGCTAGTACAGATATTTCACTGCCCAAAATTGATTGAAGTGTTTCCGGGGTCACATTCAGAATGTGTTGCACAATGCATGCCTTCAATGCAGCTAAGTTTACAATCAGAACACTGAACACAACAGCTTTCAGATAGCCTCACAGCCAGAAGTCACACAGATTAAGATCAAGTGATGGGGACAGCCAGGCTGTAGGGAAATGGTGGCTGATAATTCTAGCATTTCTCAAATGGCACTTCAGTGGCTACTTAACTGGATTTGCAGTGTGCAGAGGTGTGCCATCTTGCATAAAAATGATCCCATCCACACATGCACTCTGTTGGAGAGCTGGAATGACATGGTTGTGCAAAAGACACTCATAGCACTTACCAGTGATAGTACAGGTAACAGGACTGGAAGCACCTGACTCTTCGAAAAAATATGGCCCTATGATAAATGATGCCATAAACACACACCACACAGTGACCTTTTCAGGATGAAGTGGTACTGGTTATTTGTGTGTGGATTTTCCATTGCCCATATTCGACAATTCTGTTTATTGACATATTCTGTCAGATGGAAGTGGGCTTTGTCTGTCCACATAATCTTCCACGGCAGATAGTTGTCTGCTTCCATGCAAGCAAGAAATTCTAAAAGCAAGGTCTCTCTTGCTGGCAGGTCGTGCACATGGGTAATATTGAATGGATAGCAAAGAAGGATGTTTCATAGGATTTTATGCACCATTATCATAGGTATGTCCAATGTTCGGGCAATTTTCCATGCACTACACATTTGCGCACCACTACTCATCTCCTCCTGCATTGCTGTGGCCACTGCTTCCACTGACATTGAATCAATTCATTTGCTCCCTCTACCAGGTTGCACACTAAAAGAACCTGTCTTTTCGAGTTTCTGAATCATTTTCTCCAGACCTTGACCACCTTTTTTTAAACCCTTCAGCATCTGGAACTTCTGCAGAGCGACGTGTGCACAGTCATCACTTTTGTATAATGTAGTTTTACAAGCAGAGCATGATCCAGCATTGAGACAATCATGGCGAACTTCGTGGATGTGAAAGGAGGAAAAGCTGTGTACCCAGCGTGTTTATACCAACTTCTATGGGTCTTACGCATGACAGGCATTTTCACTTACATATTATGACACATACAGAGCCATCTATTGATCAATTTTGACACTATTTTTTCTCTTCTGCCATACATTTTCCCCCTTCTCCGATAATATTCATTGCAATTTGACATCATTCTGACTAGTGGTCTAATTTCTACATCATTTTGAAAGTTTAATTTAAATTATGACCACCCTGTACATACCATATATCTATGTTCCAGTGTGATCTGGAACAGGTAGAGAAATTTGAATGAAAATTGGTATTCTTATTGCTACTGCTACTGCTGTTGTGGTCATCAGTCCAAAGACTGGTTTGAAGCAGCCCTCCTTACTAGGGTGTCTTGTGGAAAACAGTTTATTTCTGGAAAACTACATCCATTTCAATCTTCTACTGTACTCAGACATTGGCCTCCCTATATAGCTGTTACTACCTACAGTTACCACCACTATTAAATCAACAGTTCCCTACGTCTCCAACTGTGTCTTATCAACCTATCCCTTCCCTTGTCAGTTTGTGCAGTAAAGTGCTTTTCTCCCCTGTTTGATTCAGTAACTTTTCATTAGTTATGTAACATATCTATCTAATATTCATCATTCTTCTGGGGAAATTTGGAAAGTTTGCTCAGTGTACAAATTGAATAACACGATGGATACGGTACAACTCTGTTTCATTCCCTTCTTTGCTATTGCATTCTATTTATTCAATTCTTAGAACTGAAATTTGGCTTTTGTGCAAGTAAAAATTTTTCTCCCTGTGTTTTATCCCTGATAAAAGTGTTGTATTTCACAACTATGACTTATGAAATTGATGGTTGGGCAGTACTCACACTTATCAGCAACTGTTTTCTTCAGTATTGGGAATATCACATTCTTTTTAGGTCTCAAGATATTTCACCCATGGATGACCCAATACCCCTTGGCTGGCTGCTGTGACCTGCTACAGACTGATGCCACAGTAACCATCATAGCTTTTCGATTTATTTAGTTATTTCCTGAAGGAGGAGAGAGGGGTTGTTTGAGGAGGGTTTTAAAGGAAAGGCAGCTCACTCAGGCTCCAAGTTAAGAGGGACCCTCCCATTGTGGCAATGTTGTTTTTGTTGTGGTCTTCAGTCCTGAGACTGGTTTGATGCAGCTCTCCATGCTACTCTATCCTGTGCAAGCTTCTTCATCTCCCAGTACCTACTGCAACCTACATCCTTCTGAATCTGCTTGGTATATTCACCTCTTGGTCTCCCTCTACAATTTTTACCCTCTATGCTGCCCTCCAATACTAAATTGGTGAGCCCTTGATGCCTCAGAACATGTCCTACCAACCGATCCCTTCTTCTAGTCAAGTTGTGCCACAAACTTCTCTTCTCCCCAATCCTATTCAACACCTCCTCATTACTTATGTGATCTACCCATCTAATCTTCAGCATTCTTCTGTAGCACCACATTTCGAAGGCTTCTATTCTCTTCTTCTCTAAACTATTTATCGTCCATGTTCACTTCCATACATGGCTACATTCCGTACAAGTACTTTCAGAAACAACATCCTGACACTTCAATCTATACTCGATGTTAACAAATTTGTCTTCTTCAGAAATGCTTTCCTTCCCTTTGCTAGTCTACATTTTATATCCTCTCTACTTCGACCATCATCAGTTATTTTGTTCCCCAAATAGCAAAACTCCTTTACTACTTTAAGTGTCTTATTTCCTAATCTAATACCCTCAGCATCACCCGACTTAATTCGACTACATTCCATTATCTTCGTTTTGCTTTTGTTGATGTTCATCTTATATCCTCCTTTCAAGACACTATCCATTCCGTTCAACTGCTCTTCCAAGTCCTTTGCTGTCTCTGACAGAATTACAATGTCATCGGCGAACCTCAAAGTTTTTATTTCTTCTCCATGGATTTTAATAACTACTCCGAATTTTTCTTTTGTTTCCTTCACTGCTTGCTCAATATACAGATTGAATAACATCGAGGAGAGGCTACAACCCTGTCTCACTCCCTTCCCAACCACTGCTTCCATTTCATGCCCCTCAACTCTTATAACTGCCATTTGGTTTCTATACAAATTGTAAATAGCCTTTCGCTCCCTGTATTTTACCCCTGCCACCTTCAGAATTTGAAAGAGAGTATTCCAGTCAACATTGTCAAAAGCTTTCTCCAAGTCTACAATAGGGGGACACAAAATTAAAGCAGGAGATATCAGTGAGAGTTAGTGGTTAAAGTTGGTATCTTTTACCTTAGTCCTCACAACAGGTAGGTTTCTCTCATCCTGGGATCTGAATGACGTGCGTTTCATTTCTGACCTTACCAAACCTATCCCTCTTTTCTGCATGAGGGAGGAGTTCAGTTCTCAAAGCCAGGATAATATTTAGTACTAAGAATTTCACCTGCTGGAGGTAAGTATTGGCCAGCCATTCAATCTTTTAATTTTATAATTTGCTCATGTGTATTTCTCTTTTGATACTTTTGCGATGGCAGTCACAGAGTGCTTTAACAGTCATGGGGTGCTTTAACACATGCTCTCCATCATTAGCTTTTACTGTCAAGGCTACATAACTACCAATGTCAGTTTCATTAAAATCCAAACTTTTATTCAGGCCGCAGTTTATACAGTTGAACTCGTGGGATTCGATATGTAAATAACACAAGGTCCAAACAAAATTATTACTTCTGATTTTAGCCCAAACCAGGAGAGTTAATGGATCACTTAAACTAGGGTGTCCATTTCAGTTTTATTAAAAAGACATAACAGTATAGAACCTGGAACAATTAAGGGGGCAAATGGGACATGAACAGTATCAACAAAATTTGGTGGAAATAAATGCTTACATCTGCACCATGCACTCAGATAATCCCAAATGACATTTTACAGTTTCTCCTGCATTGTCATTGTACTTTTTACTTTTATGTATGCTACCAACAAGTGAATTTTCTTTTGACATTGTCTCTTAAAAGTGAGCATGTGATTCCCAATTAAAACTTGTTTTGCCAGTGAGCAAGGTCTTCACTGTTTCAGCTTTCATTCTTCTCTCTCTCTCTCTCTCTCTCTCTCTCTCTCTCTCTCTCTCTCTCTCTCTCTCTCTCCCTCTCCCCCCCTCCCCCCCTGCCCCCCTCTCTCTCTCTCATGCTCTTCCTTTTCTTCTTCTTCTTCTCCCCTTCATCTGAGCACAAACTGTTCGCTAAGGAAACCCACATACATTTGACCCTTCTTCTTCCCCCCTTCATGTGAGCACAAACTGTTCACTAAGAAAATCCACATGTATTTGACAGTTACAGCACTGCTGGTGATAAAAGTGAACTCACATTTTAGATTGGTGTCAAATTACACTTTCATTTTGGCCTGATTGAAACAGTGACTGAACAGATTTAAAATTGTCACATATCCACAACAGTGTCTTCAGAATGTTTACGACAACAGAAATGAAAATTCTTATTACCTAAATCAACCATAAATATGACCCTACACAAACTGGTACTAACAATAGTGCAAAATATTAAGAGTAAATAAACAAATATTGTGGATCGAATTATACAAGTGACACTTCCTGGCATCTATGCTTGCGGAATGAACTGCTAGCATAAAATAGTTTACCCAAGCTGAATCACAGGACATTTTAGCATCACCAAAAAAAGCTTTTGTGATAATGGGACATTAAAGCAAGACGCTGGAGTCTCTCCGATGAAACTTGTGGGACAGCGGAACGTTTTAGAAAAAAAGGGGACTATCTCAGGAAAACCAGGACAAATGGACACCATAACTTAGATGCAAAGTGCAATAACAAACACATGTAGATGATGTGCTGGATGCTTGATCAATGTCGCCGCAACTGAATTCAGTGTTACTGAAGTGAAGTTAACTGGAACTGGCTCCACTGTCAGAACTGCTCTCTTAGAGTCATGTTGTCTTTTAAATACAAGTGGAGTGGATGAAAATGTGCCCCACTCACTTGTAGATATGAAACTGGCGTAGGAAAAATAGTGTGAGAATTTTATTTTCACTGGTGGTAAACTTGGCACTGCCAGTCTCCTTCAAATAAGCCCACAAACATATTGTTATTTATGCTTTTGGTATCTGCTGGGTTATGCAGCTTGGCAGATTAGATTGGATTAGATTAATACTTGTTCCATAGATCATGAATACAACACTTTGTAATGATGTGGAACGTGTCAGCTTAATAGAAGATGTCTGTACAAGATATTACATTACACAAAATATTGCATGACACTAATGTTTAAGTTGTTTTTTTTCCCTCCCTTAATTTATATCTAAAAATTCAGCCAATGAGTAGAAGGAGTTGTCATCTAGAAATTCTTTTAATTTATTTTTAAATGTTGGTTGGCTATCTGTCTGGCTTTTGATGCTGTTTGGTAGATGATCAAAGACTTTTGTGGCAGCATAATTTACCCCTTTCTGTGCCAAAGTCAGATTTAACCCTGCATAGTGAAGATCATCTTTTCTCCTGGTGTTATAGCCATGCACACTGCTATTACTTTTGAACTGGGTTGGATTATTAACAACAAATTTCATAAGTAACTGTGAGGTTACTGTGATCATCTTTTCCCCTGGTGTTATAGCCATGCACACTGCTATTACTTTTGAACTGGGTTGGATTATTAACAACAAATTTCATAAGTGAATATATATACTGTGAGGTTACTGTGAGGATCCCTAGATCCTTAAATAGATGTCTGCAGGATGACCGTGGGTGGGCTCCAGCAATTATTCTGAATACACGTTTTTGAGCAATGAATACTTTTCTACTCAACGATGAATTACCCCAGAATATGATGCCATATGAAAGCAGTGAATGAAAGTAGGTGTAGTAAGCTAATTTACTGAGATTCTTATCACCAAAATTTGCAATAACCCTAATAGCATACGTAGCTGAACTCAGACGTTTCAGCAGACCATCAATGTGTTGCTTCCAGTTTAACCTCTCATCAATGGACACACCTAAAAATTTTGAAAATTCTACCTTAGCTACAGACTTCTGTTCAAAGTCTATATTTATTACTGGAGTTGTGCCATTTACTGTATGGAACTGTATATACTGTGTTTTATCAAAATTTAAAGAGAGTCCGTTTGCTGAGAACCACTTAATAATTTTGTGAAAAACATCATTTACAATTACATGACTTAGTTCTTGGTTTTTGGATGTTCTTACTATACTTGTATCATCAGCAAAAAGAACTAACTTTGCATCTTCATCAATGTGGAATGGTAAGTCATTAATTTATATCAGGAACAGTAAAGGACCTAAGACCGAACCCTGTGGACCCCGTACTTGATAGCCCCCCAGTTTGAGGAATCAGCTGTTGTTTTAACATTACATGAACCACTTATTTCAACTTTCTGCATTCTTCCAGTTAAGTATGAATTAAACCATTTGTGCACTGCCCCCCTCAAACCATAATGATTTAGCTTATCTAAAAGAATTCCATGATTTACGCAATCAAAGGCCAGATTTGGCTGAACTGCAATAGGGCCTAAGCCCTAGGTTACAGCAGAGATATTTTACTTAATTATTTGTATGCTGTTCTTCTACTTGTAAAAATATAAATAACCTTTGCTTACAAAACTCTTATATTGAACTTACAGGTCAACCAGCATGTTCCCCTCAATTAGCAAGCTTATTCTGTGCAAAACTGGTTTAGTTTTATGTTAGATATATTTGATTTTGTATTCTGATCAATAGAAGATCGCGATAAACAAGTAGTGGGGCAACTATGAGTAATCAGTTTGTAGTGATTAATAGATGTTTAATTAAAAAATTTCATACCAAAATTTGTATGCAACAATCACTCAAGCTATTTATTCTGGTGGGTCCTATCGATGGCGACGTAACCCATGCATCTTAGGATAGTGTGCTACTAGGAGCCTTACTGGAGTTATTTAATCTCCTTTCAGTGGCTCAAAAAAGTTACCTATGGTCAGTTTGTTGTTCTTCAACAAATGTAGCCCTCCCTTGATCCTCTTATCGCAAGGTCCTTTGTCTCAAAAGGGAAGTGATAGAATGCTGTAGCGCAGTTTGTCTCATGCAGGCATCCTTGGCAATTTTATCTGAGTTCTCAATACCAAAATGTCATAGTATGCAGCAGAATGACACTTGCAGTTGGAAAAGGGAATTCAAGATTTTGTGGACTTTTAATCTACTGTGTAAATAGACTCAACAATTAGAAGAACATTTATGGAGTTAAAGGAGGTGAGGAATTTCATAGCTGATTTGTATCTGATTCTGTTCTAATCCCATTAAGATCACATATGACTTTGCATCATTAACTGAAAATTTGTTTGCTAAATTATCTTGAGTGCACTTTCAGTGAATACTGCAGAGCAGCTGATGGGGTCTCAGTGTTTGGAGTCATCTATTTAAACCTAATATAATACCTAAAATTTAATAAAATATTCATTCAGAAACATAGTGAGTTGCTCCTATATCTCAGCAGTTCTACAGCTAATTAGGTACTCTTCAGCGACCAGGATAGTGACTTAATCCACTCTCAATTGAGCATTATGTCTCTATGTCTCAGTATGTGAGAATCCCATATGGCCTCATAGCTTTGGGTTGATTTGTAAAGATGTACTCCAGTGCTAGATGAGATTCCACTTACTGTTGGTGATAAATAAAAGCCTGGCACAGCAAGGAGAGCTGTACTGGTTTACATATGGTGTCTCACCGGCCTGAGCATGTCTAGAACCGATTTCTGTCTAGGTCTGATCTCAAATAGAGCTATTGTCGGTCTGATCCCCTCATTATGAATAAAGAAAATAATTTTTTGAGTATGAAGTATTTGCTTTTCCATAAACCATGTGCCTATAATTGAGCCAGGGTTACACAAAAGACTTGTACAGGGTGTGCAAATGAGCTCTGTCAGCTTCCCTTGAGATATGGCTAAGGAACTTTATAAAATTAATGTGTCTTTTGCCCTTTGGGTTTTCGATTTCCTATGCACAGTGGTCATGTTAGCCTGTGAACTGATGGAGTCCCTACAATTTTCTAAGAAAATCTGAATCCCAAAATTTTGCTTAATCCCCGATCACTTAATAGTGATTAAACCTCTTATTGCCCTAATAATTATTCTTAGAATAATAATTATTCAAATGAATGTTCTTGATTGAATACAGTGTGACATTATTATTATTGGGGCAGTTTTTTGTCATGTTATTAGTGTTCTCAGTGTATGATATAATAAGTGCTGAAAATTGAGTTCTTATGTAATAATAAAGTGTAACAGTAGTTAATACTACTATTATTGTTGTTAGGGTTGATATGTTATTTTCTGTAAATGATCATATTACAAATCACTGTGGTAGAAATCCAAGGAAGGGAGGTAATCTCCCAACTATGTCAAGTTAAGTGGATACCAAAGAGGAACCAATCTAATGGTAAAAATGATGACAGACATGACTGATACAGTACTTGAAAAGATATTTACACTTGAAGGACTGAATGAATGTAAGACATTGTCCATGAAATTTCTCTTTGTGGAATTTTTGTAGAATGTTATGCCTCCAAATATTACTGCATTCTTTTTCTATGTCAAAGAAAACACTAGCCAGGTGTTGCATGTTAAACAGGGTGGTTGTGTGGCAAGATCAACAGATGATACAATATCTCCAGTATTTTGTGCAGTTGGTAATTGTAATTTCTTGGGTGCACATCAGATTTTAGAGGGGCAAGAGAAACATAAAAAATTCTCTTTGTGGCTGGTTTTGATTAAAAAGAATGGTCACATTCCTCTTAGCAGCTACCAAGTGTTGCAGTTTGATGTACTGAAGCTAATCACTTACATGAATAATGTCCAGATCT
This sequence comes from Schistocerca americana, assembly GCF_021461395.2. Lineage (NCBI taxonomy): Eukaryota > Metazoa > Arthropoda > Insecta > Orthoptera > Acrididae > Schistocerca > Schistocerca americana. The sequence goes on from NC_060123.1 coordinate 359,237,352, forward strand.
TAGACAGATCAAGCAGCAGGTTCCATGAGGACCTGACCTGTCTAATATGCTGTATGACTACAGATATTATGTGTTAGGAATGCAAAAGCACAACAATATTCATTCACATTAAAAGGAACACAAAAGTCAGCGCAGAACACCAAAAATATTTATGTGCAATACTGAGGAAAACAGTGAGGAGTATAAAAGTACAGCTACTCTATATGAATACTTGCTATGTAGACATACACTTATTAGGTGTAGCTGCTAAAAACCCCAATGGCGTCCACCATCACCGAATAAGTAATGTAATACACTGGGTAACAGCTGCTGAATGGTTAAACTTCTGTTCACTTACATGTTTTTCTTCTCATATGAACTATATTTCACTCAGTATTATGGTGTAAGTCTTACGAACTAGTCTATTTAAGGTGCTTCTCATTCCATTGATTGCTGTGATGTTAACAGACATATTTCTCCAATTTATGTAGCTAATCAGTTAACCTGTATTACTATCTGAAGAGTTTTCTTTAGTCAATGATTTTCTTGCACCTTTTGAATCATTGCTAAATATCTAGTAATATTTAAATGTCTTGCCAACAGTTACACTGCTGATAATGGGTCTTTTTAGCATATAGGGGACCTTTGTAACATATCATAACCAGTACAAGAGTAGTCATATCAGGTTTAAATCAGCTATGTCACATTGTATAAGTAGTTCAGGAAAAAATCTTAAAAATGTTGTTAATTTTTTACTGCAGACTTGTTTTCCTAATTTTGTTATTGTAAATGGAAAATTTACTTATCCACATAGATTAAATATGCCTCATCCACTTGAAAGGGATTTTGAGTTGAGCAGACTTCAATCTGTTAGTAGGATACTAGTGAAATTCAGTCTACAAAAGGGATTGCTTACAAATCACTTGTGTGACCCATCCTAGAATGCTGCTCATGTGTGAGACCTGTAGCAAATAGGACTAAATGGGTTATTTAACATATACTGAGAAGGACAGCATGGATAGTCACAGGTTTGTGTGACTCATGGGAGAGGGTCACAGTGATGTTGAAAGAAGTGAATTGGCAGACTTTTGAAGATAGATGAAAAACTAACTTTAGAAAGCCTGCTAGCAAATTTCAAGAGCTGCCTTAAATGATGACTAGGAATATACTAAAATCCCATATATATTATTCCCATAGGCTTCATGAGGACAAGATTACATTAATTACAGCATGCATAGAGGCATTTAAACAATCATTCTTCCTGTGTTTCATATGTGAATGGAATGGGAAAAAGTGGGGTGCATCCTCTGCTATGTACTTCACAGTGGTTCACAGAGTATAGACATAGATATAGATGAGAATTTGTGATTGTGTACAGTCTATTGTGCTGGGGAAAAGAAGGATATGATGCTGTAGGAAAATATAAGAAAAAAATAGAAGAAGGTGACAAAGATATGAATTCAGAATGTATTGTCAAGACAGGCAGGGAGGAAGATGAACATTGTTTCCTGTGCAGCAATTTGATGTTACTCTTGACTTGACCTGTTTCAGCAGAATTAGGTGGCAATATAAGACACCTTGTTACAGGGACAGAAGAAGGAGACCAAGAATTTGATTTCCTGAGCAAATGGGGGCCAAAGTTTCATAAATTGGCGCACTCATACAGACATAAATCCACAGAAAGTGAAGAAGAAGGTCAACAAGAAATGTAAGTATATATGAAGACATTACATCTTGCTAACTGGAATGCTGTAATAGGTTTATGTTTCAAGTGGTGACACCAATGACTGTTATGCTGTTCTGGCTTAATAATATGCAGGGCCTATCAATTGCTGACCCAAATAATGAGCAGAACTTTGTGACTGCAACTGTACTGCCACTTCATTTATATGTATCCCCAACTATATCCTCATCTATATCTATTCTGCATTTGTAAGATACATTTATAAATAATTACACAACCACTGACACTCACATGGTCCCCGTCTATGGTTACTTGGTCATGGGCTTATTAGAAGAATTCTATCAAGTCAACCAGAACTCTAAACCACTTCATTTGATTTAAATAAACAGATGATGCCTTTTGATCTACACCCAGAGCCAGGATACTTTACCCTCATTCCTTTGCAACTTCATGACATTTAGTTTGTTTCATATGTCCTCTTCTGTTTAGTAAGGCACATTTGTTGTCATTAACTATTATCTCACTGGTGGATCCAAAAGAATCTCTATCCATTTTAACACAACTAACCACTGATAATACCTTCACTTTGATAGCTGCCACTGATTCCACATGAAAAATCTGCCTTGCAGTCTTGCTACTCATCCTCAGTAAATTTGCAGTAATGAGCAATTTGCCACACTTTATGTCGTAGGTCTTACCAAGCACTCCACTGTAAGATGCTACTCTAAAAACCTAATACATAAATAGACATGCCATACCCTCCTATACTTTGAAAGTACTTACCACACACCCCAGCCAGCAACAAAGGTGCATTCACCTCATTACAACTTACACAACTGAATCATACAGTGAAATTAGTGATGATTCCTACCACTCCCAAGCAGATATCCCACTATCTCCACAACCTACCTTCTTATTCCCAGTCTGTTGAGACATGGGACATTTCTGTGTGATAGGTCTAGTGTCACTAGTGAAAGTAACCATGTAGTATAACAACTTCACCACTAGATGTTTACCTCTATAAATATGACTGTTCATGCTATCTTTATACTAAAGAAACTTCAGATGTGCAAGTACTAAATGAATCTTATGAATACGATAAGATTCTTGCAATTATCTTGTCATAAAACAGTGTCACTTGATCTGAGAAAGGTGACAACTTGTGCAGGAAATGTACAACTGAAGTCTGATGTTTAAGTCAATGAATATGATTACTCATACTGCCTTTATGTTAGGAAATTTCAGATGTGCAGGTACTAAATGAATCTTACGAATACAGTTAGATTTTTGCAAATATCTTGTAATAAAAGAGTGTCACTTGATCTGAGAAAAGTGACAACTTGTGCAGCAAATGAACTACTGTAGTCTGCTATAAGTTGAGGTCCTTTACCAAGGTGGTTAAGTCCTGACACAAGCAGCAAACATTTGTGTCTTTCATCTCACTGGAGGGCTAGAAAGATGGTAGGGACTGGGCTGCCAGAATTAAATACTGCTTCAGTTGTTGTGGTAGCTGAAAAAATTTGTCATTAGTGTTACTCAGTTTGTTGCATACACTGTAAACAATGCTGCAGTAGAATCCACAGAATAGTTTTTGATACATTGATAACCAAAGCAAGGGAGGTACAAGTGAGACTAGCAAACCCAAAAGACCTAAATAGTGCGTGAAGTTCATAAAAGTGACACAAACTCTCAAATAGGATCCAAGTGTGATCCAGTTCCAGTTGCAGTGAGAGTCCACATACTGAACTCATGCATGTATTGAAGGCCAGCATACTGTCCATTGCAAACAAAATCTAATAGCTCCAGGTCATATTTGTACACACTGCTGCAAGACTGGCTCTGTCCAGATCCCACAATACCAACACTGAAGGCATGATTTTAATAGCAGATGGGTATGCTTAACTTCAGGAGTGCCAACACCATTGTAGTCTCAACTTTGAAACTAATTAAACATGTACCCAACCAGGACTCAAACCTGGGACCTTGCCTTGATGGGCAAGTGGTCTAACAACTGAGCTGTTTAAGCACGACTCACAACCTGCCCCCTCAGCTTTACGTCTGCCAGTGCCTCATCACCTACCTTCCAAACTTCACAGAGGTTCTCCTGCATACCTTGTGGGACAAAACACTACTGGAAGAAAGGATATTATGGAGACATGGCATAGCCACAGCCCGTGGGCTTGTTTTCCACCAGAATGAATTTTCACTTGGCAGCAGCATGTATGCTGATGTGGAACTTACTGGTGGATTAAAACTGTGTGCTGAGCTAGGACTTGAATCTAGGACCTTTGCCTTTCACAGTCAAGTGCTCTACTAACTGAGTTGTCCAAGCAGGACTTACGACTTTCCCTCACAGCTTTACTTTCGCTGTTGCCTCATTCTTGTCTCTCATTGGGATTCAAAAATTTAAAAGTGGAGAAAAATGTTCCTTTTCAAGATAGATTAGATCTTTGTTGGCCCAGGTAATCATGCAGCGTAAGTCAGTGTGTAACAAAATGTAATATTACAGAATTTCAATTTACATTAATTACACTATTTCACATTAAATGTCCATTAAGTTAAGTACAGAATATATATCGTACAAGAGGAAAGAGAATACATTGTAAAAGCAGAAAGAGCATATACATTACAGGTAAATTGATATTTGTATTACATTATCGTCTACATGGTAGATAATTAAGGTACTTAAAGGTACATTTATATAATACATCACTGAAAGAACTCTTGCAGGCTATAGAAGCAGTGATGAATCAGATATGCCTTAGCAGCTGACCTGAACTTTGTCAGGTCATTTATTGACTTAATTTCTGGGGGAAACTTATGCCAAATAACTTTACCATAATGTGAGGTTTCTTTTTTATTTTAGCTGGTATCCACTGACACTGTTTGAAAATTCCCTTTTTGCCTTTGTTATGGGAGTGAACACTTTCATTTTCTGGGAAGAGAATGGGATTTTTCAGTAAACATTTTTCACAAAAACAGGCATCTCATACACATAGATCTGTGGAAGTGGGAGGATTTCCAGCTGTTTAAAGAGTGGTCTACAGGTTTTTCTCAATTTTATACCTTCCATTATTCTTGTAATCCTTTCTTGTAGACTAACAGCTTTCAGCTGAGGGAAGAGTTATCCCAGAAAATAATTTTATAGTTAAGTTTTGAGTATACACGGGGTGTCCCAGAAATGTTGCAACAAACTTCTAGAGAAGGTGGCGCACATCATAAGGTTTGAGAATTGCACTGCAAGCCATGGCTAAAAATATCAGCTGTAAGCAATAGCAGAGGTCAAAGATTAGAAAGGAAACAAGAGAGTGATAATTTGAAACATTTATTGGATATAATGAGTACACACAGTGTACCACATGAATACAGCTCTAATGTTACAACAGATTCTTGCAGTTTTCACCATCCAAGACCATGCATGCCTGACACTGATGGAGCATTGACAGCCTGGACATGCTTGAACAAACCAGGAGTTTATTTGACTGGAGCGGTTGTGCAGACTATTCTCATGATGAGATCCATTTCAGACTCCACAGGATCATGATATGTGATAGATTTCATGGCTCCCCACAGAAAGAGATTAAGGCTTGATAAATCTGGTGAGCATGGGGGCCAGGGAACCAGTCCACTACACCCAATCCATTGATGCGGAAATGACCTGTTCAAATGCCTATGTACAGCCAGTCCAAAATCAGCAGGTGCCCCACATGTTGGAACCAATATGCTGTGCCTCACATTTTCTGTAAAATTTCAAGAAGTATCTGCTCCAGAGAGGTCTGATAATTCATGGCAGTCAAGTGGGATGGTGAAAGTTATGGCCTGAGTATGCAGTTGCCAACCATACCTGCTCACACATTAACTGTGAAACGATGTTGTGCCGCACTTAATGGGGTTTTTCTGATGCCCAGAAATGCTTATTGTGGTGATTGAAAACACCATCGCTAGTGAATGTGGCCTCATCAGTGAACATCACATAAGATAGGAAGTGCACATGTTGGTCACTTTGATGCAGAAACTACTGGTGCAAAACACACTTGTATGGGATAGTCATCAGTGAGCCCTAACTGCACCCTTAGGAGATGAAAGGCTTTTAAAGACTTGGCATTCAAAGCGTGTTGGGAACTGCTTTGAGACATTCTTAAGTCCAATGCAATGGCACATATGTTGGCACTTGGATTAGTCTGCACACCCCCCAACACACTTTCTTCCACAATGACCAAATGCGCCAATCATGGCCTGCCCTCAGTAGCCCAACAGCTTCTTAATGACCAATATTCACATAAATTTTGATGCAGATGTGCAAATGAAGTGTGGTACAGTTATTGTTTCTCTGGAAAGTGTTCTTGATAAATGGATCCAGTGGCTCATCCATTGCACTGAGCTGCTCCACACATTAAGTGAAAGTTTGCAACCTCAAAGTTCATGTACCATTCCACTTATCTTGTGTTCCCCTCCAGTACTCTTGTGTGCAGCACCACCTAGTGGTGTACAATCATGTTTGCAGCCATAGGTTGCTACGCAGTTCTCAATCCTTTTGATGTGCTCCACTTCCCTTAGAAGTTAGTCGCTACAATTCTGGGACACACTGTGTAGACAAAGCATAAAGTTTTCAAACAACCTTGTTGCAGCATCCTTTGAATATCCTCATTAAGTAGCACGCAGTGCTTAATTTCTCATACACTTTTTTAATATGTGCCTCCCTTTTATGATTATTTTGGAGCCTAAAACGCAAGACTTTGCATTGTCTACACTCCAAAGTTCTTTATCAGATATCTGAATCTGAACAGTCTGCTCAGTGTTCTTCACATTGCAGAAATTTACTGCCACTGTCTTACTTGGATGTACAGTAGAGCATCGATTATCTGAACGTCGGTCAACCGAATGACCGCTTAACCGAAATGTGTACTCGCTCGCACCTGTTACTCTCCCACCCTACCGTCCATCATCCCCCTCATTCCCAAACCACGTTTCCCACAGTAGTTGCCACACTGGGCCACCACTGGTGGAACATTGCTTCTAATGGGGCCTTCACAAGGTGCTGCTGAGTGGCCAAGCCGCCAGTCGCTGTGTTTCAACAATCAGCACACTTCTGTCGGCTTGGCACTGGCAGTAGAAGTAGCGGCAGTATCAAAGCTGTTCACAGCAACAGCTGCGCCAGCTTAGAGTTGAGGTGTGCCCTCGGTGCAAACAGTCACCTTCTGGTCTCTGTTACGACCACTTGTGTGCTGCTGTGTGAAGAAGTGAACTTGACAATACAAAATGCGTAAACGTAAACGTCACTGATAAAGATGACACCACCAGCATCTCTTCAATTAGTGCTTCAGAAAGTGAAGATGAAAGTATACCAACAGCTTCTGAGACATTCACTTGTTTAGATACTGCCTTGTGATGGTTTGAAGCCCAGGATGAAAGTGACCAGTTTCAGATATCTGTAATGAAAAAAGTACGTGACTCAGCTGCTCGTAAGTGTGTAGGCTTGCTTAGACAGACAAAAATAAAGGATTTTTTTAAACGTTAATTTTGTATACTGTGTGTATTGTTCATGCAAAATGCGTATGTAATATGCATATATTTTTGTTTAATAAACTGTGCCACATACTATATATTCCTACTGAAGTCACGTTTGTATGTTACTTTGTAATACTAAAAGAGATGCCTGTTTTTATGAATAAATTTACTGTACAGTACTTCTTTTTGGCAAGTTAACATGTACAGTTCGATTGTCCGAACAAACCAGTTTTCCGAACACCCATGTCCCCCAACTACTTCGGATAATCAACGCTCTACTGCATTACCAACATGTTGTGACTGAATGAGTTTTCACTATTATTCAGTGTCTCTGCTGTACACTTCTGAAGCATTTCCATTTATTTCCCACTAACTAGCACATTAGTATCATTAGCAAACTGAATGATGTTCTCACAGAATTTTTTCAGGTAATTCCATATAATAGAAATAGAAGAGATCCCAGCACTGATCTTTGTGGCACTTCGTATTTAATGGGTTCATGCTTTCAGTGATGTTGTCCTAATTTGTGGTGATACACTTCAGCCACTTGCATTTGTCCACTTATGTAGGATCTTATCAATCTTATCCAGTTGCTGGATGTTCCTGTGATGAGCATGTTGTTGGTCTCAGGCAAGAGTTTAGTGTGATCTATGATATCAGAAGCCTTAGATAGATCTAGATGTATTTCACTGACATTCACCATTACCTAGTTTTTGAAATACTTCATTTAAAAACTCAAAAATTTCTGAATCAGTTGACTGGCCCTTTCTGAAAACACACTGTGCCATACATAACATCTTGTGCTTTTCCAGGAAATCTACCACTCTTCTTTGAAAAACTTTTTCTATGAATTTTGAGATCACACGGAGTAGAGCAAAGAGCCTATAGTTAGTCACTTTGTCCTTTTTACCTTGTTTGAATAGCAGTTTGAGCTTGGCACTTTTTAGGCATAATGGAAAAATTCCAGTTTAAAAGGAACTTTTCATCTGCACTTTCACAGCTATACACATCAACTCATGTTTCCTTCCTTTGTAGATTTATAAACTTCTCAACCTTTTTGTTGGTTGAAGGTTCATCCTATTTGCGCTGTTTCTATTCATTTAGTTAAGCTCAGTGTTGAAGATATTCCAAGAAGCTGTGCATAGTGGTCACTGAAACATGAGTTGATATTTCTAGTTGTGTTGCTTACCAATACCATATCAATAGTGGTGTTGGTAGACTTGTGACTCTGGTGGGGGTATTTATAGTTGGGAGCAAGTTGTGTGTTGCAAATATCCAAAAGATCATCCCAATCTTCTGAAATTTTATTGAAGTCACTGTTAAAGCCTCCACATACCATAACTATTTTGTTCAGGTTGCTGATATCGTCAAGACTACCTTAAAGTTGTTAAGGGGACACTGTATGTCCTTTGCCGCCAATGTAAAATTATTGAATTTTGTGACTCATTACCTTGGAAACTTTTTAAGACACCAACTTCCAATTTTCCATAATTATTGAATTTCTAGATACACTGAACTAGAATTATTACTAAAATTGTATTGTGGGGCATGTTATCTTTTATTTTTCAAACACTCTATTTTTTGACAGAATTTTGTATATAAATGAACATAAAAACAAAGCAACTCTGGATATTTTAATTATCCTAGTTCCATATGTGTTGAATCTCACACTCTGGCATGATGTGAAAATTTCATGTCTCTACCATCGGTACCTTTTTAGAAAACAGGCCATTTATTGCAAAAAATGTAGTCCAGAGATACTGAGGTTTAAAACTTTTTTTATTACAAATTCTTATACAGACTTTCATTTCTGCATCTTTTATGCACTAGAATTGCCTTGGTCCATAGTCTGTGTCTTCTTCAGTGTCACAACAGCCCAGTGCTTGCCTCCTCCTTTTCTTTCTTGCTTCTTTTGTCATTTGCTGAGCAGCTAGCTCTGCTTCACATACACGAAGCTCATCCAGTTCCCACAGTCCTTTAGCTGTGTTCTGTCCAAATCTTACCCCTAACTTCTCCAGAACCTTAAGTCTTTTGTAGTTCCCACCATTAAAAGGTATTACAGCATCAGGTACTGCTAACTTTAGAGTCATAAGGCCAACAAATACATTTTTAGGCACATGGCACCACACAACATTACTGAAGGACTCATTCACATTCTGGGTTGGGTTGGGTTGTTTGGGGGAGGAGACCAAACAGCAAGGTCATTGGTCTCATTGGATTAGGGAAGGTTGGAGAAGGAAGTCGGCCATGCCCTATCAAAGGAACTGGCATTTGCCTGGAGCAATTTAGGGAAATCACGGGAAACCTAAATCAGGATGGCCAGACGTGGGATTGAACCATTGTCCTCCCGAATGCAAGTCCAGTGTGCTAAACACTGCGCCGCCTTGCTTGGTATTCACATTCTGGGTCTTCCCATGTAAACACTTCTTAAGTAGCTCAGGATTTGCCAAATCTCTGTAACTAGGTTTGATTGCCATAATATTGTTACTTTTACCACTGCCGCCCGTTTCTAAAGTTACTTTCCTTTTCGATGCACTAGGGGCTGTAGTCACTTCAGAAACATTATTGTGGTTTCCTTCACTACTAGCACACGTGTTTTCGAGTACTTCAGAAGAAAATGCAGGTCTCACATATCTGTTACCCGCAAATTTGTGTTTCTTGAAGTAACTTTCACACTTAGTCATTTTATTTATGTATAAAAAGCAATAGAAGTTAGCTTACTACAAGAACAGCCAATAATCACACTACTTTCAATGAAAACTAGTATCAGAAACAAAGGACTGATTTGTTTATTAGTAATGCCAACTTCTGAGACATATCAGTAGGCACACAAGTTTATTTAAGTTAGTTCTACAGCAGAAATTTCAAATTCTTTTTCATGCATTTCAAGCACAAAAGTTGATACCGTCTTTCACGATTACTTAAGAGCAGATATTTTTCTACGAAATGAGCTGTCGTAACAAAACCCTGTCTTGCTCTAACATATTGTGTTCATGTTTGCTAACATGTCATCAGTTAGCCAATGCTCACTAAAGCACATAACAGATATTCTTGTAATTGGTCTGACAATAATACTTCCATTATGTCTACAGCTTTGCTTATGCCGTTTTGCAATAGACAACAGTAGCAGCAAGTGAGGTTCAGGTGGTTGGTCGTAGGTGTAATACAATAAGCTTAGGCATCTGTAAGCATAAGGCCATAAAAATATTAGTCGATTTGTGATTGCATCATAAGGTTAATATCGATTAAGTATATCAACTTATGTACCCGTTTCTCACCATCTGGGGGAAGCTTTAATTTTCTGCTTTAACATGAAGAAATCTGTGGCTGTGGCTCTTAAAATGATGGGTAAGACCAATGGTGAGGGAACTATTAGTGGAATAATGTGCAGAGAATGTTTCCACTGCCTTAAGAATGGTGATTTTGATGTCAAAGACCAGCATGGCGGTGGAAGACAGAATGTTTTCGTAGCTACAGAAACAGATGAAGACAGTCACAGGACATTATTATCGAAACCAATTGATGCATTTGAGCTCAACACTGAAACACAAACAGCCACAATACAGTGATAGACACATAAAGGTAATTTTGTAGCAGGTCAGTGCTCGGCCCCATGTCGCAAAACTCGTCAAAATATACATGGAAACGTTGAAATGAGAAGTCCTATCCCTCCTGCCGTATTCTCCATATGTTGCTCTCTCTGACTACCACCTTTTTTGATCAGTGGTATACAGTCTGGCTGACCAGCACTTCCGATCATATGAACAAGTGCAAAATTGAATCGATTCATGGATCCCCACAAAGGACTCCCAGTTCTCCCACCACGGGATTCGTATGCTATCCAAAAGATGGGAGAATGTAGTGGCCAGCAATGGGAAATACTATGAATCATAATTTTTCTGTAAGTTTTTCACAATAAAGCTACAAACTTTGAAAAAAAGTGGCTGAAGCAAAGTTGTAGACCTAGTAGTTTTTTGATTTTGTCTTGGAGTGAGTGGACATTTCGATGAACCACTATAAATTTGAGGCTTCTGATTGGCATATTTGATTCACCACTTACCTTTTTGTGTCTGCTTTCTATTCACTTTAATCTGAAGAGCACTTCTGGTCTACAATGTGGAGGTGCTGTCTTCATCCGTGGCTAGTAAAAATTCCCGCTTCTTCATGGCAGATGTCTTGCTCTAACATATTGTGTTCTTATTTGGGGGTAGTTTAAACTTTAGAGCATGATGCACATCTGTATCATCTGATGGTGCAGTTGTTTCTGTAGCTGGATATGCTGCCACTCTTGCTGTTTCTTTTTTCTTTCTTCTTGGTTGTGTTGTTCCATGACTTGCCACTGTTAACAAAGCTGCTTCTCCTTCAGTACTTTCTTCTGTAACTAATGTTTCTTTATGTTCTATTTCTGCTGAGCTGGCAGGAAAGATACTTTGCAGCCTTATTTATAGTTGCCAATGAAATTGTATCACATTCCTGACTTTTAAAAAAACACTTTTCACTAGCACTTTGATTTTCTGGCTGAGAAGTGATTTGCCCCATTTATTTACATGCGTTCCACCTGTTGTGAAGTGCTTTCTTTGACAGTGTTAAGCTTCAGTAAAGCACAAGAAAGGGTGTGCATAATGATTTTCTATTCAGCCAGAAAAATATGAAAACATGGACTTTGCCATTTAGACAGATAAACAGAAGATCTCAAGGAATGATAATGAATGGAAATGCAGAAAATAACTATAACAGTGATATGTTACTTGTCTGTTATTGTGCATTATGTGTGACTCTTCCTGTTTTTCAGGTCTAATGGACTTTTCACTGTTGTCCATTTTTTCCCTACATACTGGAAAGAGAAATTTATGTTTCAAAAGCATATGAGTCAGTGTAAATCTTTCCGTTGGGTCATTGTCTTGTTAATTATTATCTCTTGTATTAAGTACAGAATATATCTTTGTCTTTGCCTTCAGAATGAGTAGCTTAGAGCATTTTGTATTAAGCAGTCTTTTCTGCATTTTATTATTTGTGATCACATGAGAAATAATTTACACGCATTGGGAAGTACAATAAATAATGTTGATCAGTTTCTGTAGCCTCTGAACAAACCACAGAAAGTTTAGTAGTGGCATTTCTTGTCATGAAATTACACTTGTAGAACATTTTGAAATTTTATTTTCATGGGCGTTCAAGGCCTCACCATGTTTTAAGAATGAAAATAAGGTCAAATAATAAAAACATACAGCCTATTTGGACTATGTTGTAGTTCTTAAATTTTTTAGAACAGTCCAAATTTGTGCGCTTCTAAAAAATAAAGATTTTAGTTTCGGATTCTCTCTGTTTATCTGGGCACTTCTGTGTCTATGATCTCTCTTCTGAGTTTTTAAATTATACAGTCCAAGGCAAAGTCTGCAACAGGGCCACTCAGATTTTTTAAAGATTGTTATTCATCACACTATTTTTAATAACAGGCAGTCATTTGTTTCATCAGTTGGACTGAAAATGTAATTAAGCTGAAAGATGAGAACTTAAATCCAATAAATTTTTATTAGTTTATGATAGGAGTGACTGCATACAAGTGTTTGGAACATTGGCAGCAGGCTTCTGGTGACATTAACTCACAAAACAACAGTACAACAGTTCACCACTGGTTTAATGAGTTGACAGCATGGGATTAGCTCAATAAAATGTTCTCTCATTTCTACTGTGTCAGATCACATTGGGCCTATAAATGTTGAAATACAGGAAAGCCCCCTTTTTACACTTTTCAGTGGACTGACTAAAAAGTGTGAAATGCAGAAAAGCGTAAAATATAGGAAAGCTAAGGAAACACAACAAATGAAAATGTCGTTCTCTCCATATTGCTCAAAATATGAAATTAAAACAATTTAAATATTGCCTTTTTAAAAAGATCTGAAATAATTAATTGCTTCTGTTTCTTTCTCACAGCAATTAGATCTACATGTCTCTCTACAGTATACAAAGCATCAAATTGCATTATCGTTATGTGATGCATTTGCAGTGTACCGGCTTGAAGTGTTAGCAGATTCCATAGCTTCTCTACTACTTAGCACAACTGGTTCTTGATCATAAACTTGGTCATCCTCTTCACAATCACCTCTTTCCTCCCTTATTCAAAATGTTTGGTAATGATGCTGTCTACTATTGGCACCTCTGAAGTGATGACTGAAGCCTCAACTCTGAAATATTCTTGAAACACAGATGATATGCCTATACCAGTAGGCTCCGACAAATCTTCTTCCAGTGGATCCTGTGTGTATTCTGTAAATTTAAATCCTGCTTTCATGGAACAGAAACAGTTAAAGGAGTCACACCCATCCATGCTTTGGCTAGGTAATGAATAGCACCCAAATGTTATATGGTCATAGATTTGAGGTCCATGCCATTATCATGCATAAATATAGCCTTCTGGAAGAGCATTTTTCTATGTTTCCATTTAAATGAATGGACTATTTTCAGATCTAACAGCTCACTTTTACAATTAGGAGCCAGGGACACTAACTTAATATTTCTGAGCTGGAGATTGTCAGGGTGCACTGGGCATCTGTTAAGTAGCAGCATCATTTTCCTATTTTTTGCCTCGATTTTGGCATCGAATGCATGCATGGTGGATGTGAAAATATAACTGACCATCCACACAGTGCTGTCGGAATCATAATTAGTGGGCAGAGTTCTCATATTTTTGGAACACCTTGTCTTTTTAAATTACCAAAGAAAGTAATTTTTCAGATCCATCAGCACTGACCATGACTAAAATGATTATCTCTGCTTACTCAGTTTCCCTCTGTGGCATTTCTTGCCTTTAAAACATAAGATCTCACTTTGTAATATTTTGCATGTATGTGTGTGTGTGTGTGTGTGTGTGTGTGTGTGTGTGATTCATCAGTCTATTGACTGGGTGGATGCAATCGACCACAAATTCCTCTTCCGTTCCAACCTTTTCATCTCAGAGTAGCACTTGCAGCCCCAAACTCTATCTTCCTGTTCACTTTTCACTCTATACATCCCCTTGTAGCAAAGTGGAAGTTATTCCCTTACTCCCTAACAGATGTCCTATCATCCTATCACTTCTTCCATACATTCCTTGCCTAAACGATTCTGCTGATAACCTCCTCATTTTTTACCTTATCAGTCCATCAAATTTTCAACATTCTTCTGATGCACCACACCTCAAATGCTTGTATTCTCTTCTGTTCTGGTTTTCCCACAGTCCATGTCTCACTGTCATAAATGCTGTGTTCCAACTGTATGTTTTCAGAAATTTCTTCCTCAAATTAAGATCTATGTTTGATACCAGTATAGACTTTTCTTGGCCAGGAGTAACTCTTTACCAAATCTAGTCTGGTTTTTATGTCTTCCTTGCCCCATCCGTCATGGGTTATTTTGCTACCTAGGTTGCAGAATCCCTTAACTCCATCTGCTTCATGATCACCAATTATGATGTTAAGTTTCTCACTGTTCTCATTTCTGCTACTTCTCATAACTTTTGCCATTCTACTGTTTACTCTCAATCCATATTCTGTACTCATTAGTCTGTTCATTCCATTCAACAGGTCCTGTAATTCTTCTTCACTCTCTGTGAGGATAGCAATGTCACCAGTGGAACGTACCACTGATATCCTTTCACCTTGAATTTTAATCCCGCTCTTGAATCTTTCTTTTATTTAAAGACTACATCCCTGTCTTATACCCTTTTTAATCCAAGCACGTCGTTCATTGTCTTCCACTCTTATTGTTCCCTCATGATTCTTGTACATATTGTATATTACCCGTCTTTCCATATAGCTTACCCCTATTTTTCTCAGGACGTTGAACACCTTGCACCATTTTATATTGTTGAACACTTTTGACAGGTCAACAGATCCTATGTCTTGATTTTTCTTCAGTCTTGCTCCAATTATCAACCACAATGTTAGAACTGACTCTCTGGTATCTTTACCTGTCCTAAGATCATACTGATCATCATCTATCAGATCCTCAGTTTCCTTTTCCATTCTTCTTCACACACTTGTTGGCTCATGCAATCTTGGGAATTGTGTGGATGATGTTTTCCCGAAGTTGATGGTATATCAGCAGTTCCACACATTCTACAAACCAATGTGAACAGTTGTCTTGTTGCCACCTGTCCCAGTGATTTTATAAGTTGTGGTGGAATATTATCTATCCCTTCTGTCATATTTAATGTTAAGTCTTCCGAAGCTCTTCTAAATTCAGATTCTAATACTGGATCCCCTATCTTTTCCCTATCAACTCCAGTTTCTTCTTCACTCAAATTATCAGACAAGTCCTTCCCCTCATAGAGGTCCTCAATGTACTCTTTCCACCTGTCTGCCCTGTCCCCTGCATTTAACAATGGAATTCCCACTGCACTGTTAATGTTACTACCCTTGCTTTTTATGTCTCTGAAGTTAGTTTTAATTTTTCGATATGGTGAACGAGTCCTTCCCGTAATCATTTCTTTTTTGATTTCTTCACATTTTTCATGTAGCCATTTTGCCTTATCTTCCCTGTACTTTCTGTTTATTTCATTCGCAAGTGACCTGTATTTCATTATGCCTGAGTTTCTCTGAACATTTTTGTACTTCCTTTTTTGTTGGTCAACTGAGGTATTTCTTGTGTTATCCATGGTTTCCTTGTACTTACATTTTTTTCTCCAACTTCTGTGACTGCCCTTTTTATAGATGTCCATTCTTCTCCAAATGAACTGCCTACTGAGCTATTTATTATCGCAGTGTCTATAGCCTCAGAGAAATTGAACTGCATCTCTACATTTCTTAGTACTTCTGCGTTCCACTTCTGGATTCTGGTTGACTGGTCCCTTAAGCTTCAGACTATTTGGTAACATGCTACAAAAAATACCAGTGTAATGAACATTAAAAAATATTTTTTGGATCATATTCTTTAAAGATATTTTACAGATCTTCTTTCCATTGGTTCACAGTTCCGCTATCAACACTTACACTTTCACTACACAGTGTTACGGCGAGTTTTAAATTAATCACTCTGACTATTTGAAGCTGGGACGTTGGGCATCCTCATTTTTCGCAGCAAACTGAAGCACCTTTTCTGTCAGTATGTTGCCATCTAACATGCGAATGTACATGTTGTAATTTTTTTTTTCCACAGAAGTACATTTCCCATCTTTTCTGATCATTTCACTCATAGGCACTGCTGCAAATAAGTGCGGAATGTGACTTTTACACTAGTGTTTGTCTGCTTATTATTACTGGTACAGTACTGTTTTTTCACGATCATTATTAGAATTGTAGCTCCCTCGTGGCATTCAAACTAACATTCACTATATGGAAAAGGTAGAATATAAATTATTCTGACTACTTTTGGTGAAGTTTAATCTAGTGCCACATTTTATTTCAGAATTCCTGATTAAATGGGCAGTAATCATTTTTATTTTTTAGTGACAAGAGAACTTTCTGCCTAGACCTTTCCATAACTTTTTGTGGCATGTTGGCATGATTTGAAACATCACCTGTTGACTGTCTTCTTTCTTCTGTTGTGACAACTGAAATGATCTGATGGGAAAGACTCCAGTAGCTGCCTTCATTCTGCTCATCGGATTGTGTTACAAAAGCTTTAGTTTAAGTTCATGGTCATTTATACAAATAAGTACTGCTTTTGTAGACGGCCGTCTCTATAATGGGCTTTCACAAATTATTGTTACTTCTGTGTGAAATATGCTAATCATATTAGGTGTGCAGTCTGAGGTTGGTAGGACCTGATGTCAGACGTAAACGTTTCTCCTCAAGATGCTGTGCAATATGATGAGAATTTCTGCCCTCTTTCTCACCCAGGACATCCCTGAGCTGAGTGACATCCTTTTCAGCAACAATCGTTATAGGTACAGAAAGCTGGCTTAAGCCAGAGATAAATTCTGCCGAAATTTTTACAAAGGCACAGACGGTGTTTAGAAAGGATAGATTGCATGCAACCGGTGGTGGAGTGTTCGTCGCTGTTAGTAGTAGTTTATCCTGTAGTGAAGTGGAAGTGGATAGTTCCTGTGAATTATTATGGGTGGAGGTTACACTAAACAACTGAACTAGGTTAATAATTGGCTCCTTTTACCGACCTCCCGACTCAGCAGCATTAGTGGCAGAACAACTGAGAGAAAATTTGGAATACATTTCACATAAATTTTCCCAGCATGTTATAGTCTTAGGTGGAGATTTCAATTTACCAGATATAGTCTGGGACACTCAGATGTTTAGGACGGGTGGTAGGGACAGAGCATCGAGTGACATTATACTGAGTGCACTATCCGAAAATTACCTCGAGCAATTAAACAGAGAACCGACTCGTGGAGATAACATCTTGGACCTACTGATAACAAACAGACCCGAACTTTTCGACTCTGTATGTACAGAACAGGGAATCAGTGATCATAAGGCCGTTGCAGCATCCCTGAATATGGAAGTTAATAGGAATATAAAAAAAGGGAGGAAGGTTTATCTGTTTAGCAAGAGTAATAGAAGGCAGATTTCAGACTACCTAACAGATCAAAACGAAAATTTCTGTTCCGACACTGACAATGTTGAGTGTTTATGGAAAAAGTTCAAGGCAATCGTAAAATGCGTTTTAGACAGGTACGTGCCGAGTAAAACTGTGAGGGACGGGAAAAACCCACCGTGGTACAACAACAATGTTAGGAAACTACTGCGAAAGCAAAGAGAGCTCCACTCCAAGTTTAAACGCAGCCAAAACCTCTCAGACAAACAGAAGCTAAACGATGTCAAAGTTAGCGTAAGGAGGGCTATGCGTGAAGCGTTCATTGAATTCGAAAGTAAAATTCTATGTACCGACTTGACAGAAAATCCTAGGAAGTTCTGGTCTTACGTTAAATCAGTAAGTGGCTCAAAACAGCATATCCAGACACTACGGGATGATGATGGCATTGAAACAGAGGATGACACGTGTAAAGCTGAAATACTAAACACCTTTTTCCAAAGCTGTTTCACAGAGGAAGACCGCACTGCAGTTCCTTCTCTAAATCCTCGCACAAACGAAAAAATGGCTGACATCGAAATAAGTGTCCAAGGAATAGAAAAGCAACTGGAATCACTCAATAGAGGAAAGTCCACTGGACCTGACGGGATACCAATTCGATTCTACACAGAGTACGCGAAAGTACTTGCCCCCCTTCTAACAGCCGTGTACCGCAAGTCTCTAGAGGAATGGAGAGTTCCAAATGATTGGAAAAGAGCACAGATAGTCCCAGTCTTCAAGAAGGGTCGTCGAGCAGATGCGCAAAACTATAGACCTATATCTCTTACGTCGATCTCTTGTAGAATTTTAGAACATGTTTTTTGCTCGCGTATCATGTCATTTCTGGAAACCCAGAATCTACTATGTAGGAATCAACATGGATTCCGGAAACAGCGATCGTGTGAGACCCAACTCGCTTTATTTGTTCATGAGACCCAGAAAATATTAGATACAGGCTCCCAGGTAGATGCTATTTTTCTTGACTTCCGGAAGGCGTTCGATGCAGTTCCGCACTGTCGCCTGATAAACAAAGTAAGAGCCTACGGAATATCAGACCAGCTGTGTGGCTGGATTGAAGAGTTTTTAGCAAACAGAACACAGCATGTTGTTATCAATGGAGAGACGTCTACAGACGTTAAAGTAACCTCTGGCGTGCCACAGGGTAGTGTTATGGGACCATTGCTTTTCACGATATATATAAATGACTTAGTATATAGTGTCGGAAGTTCCATGCGGCTTTTCGCGGATGATGCTGTAGTATACAGAGAAGTTGCAGCATTAGAAAATTGTAGCGAAATGCAGGAAGATCTGCAGTGGATAGGTACTTGGTGCAGGGAGTGGCAACTGACCCTGAACATAGACAAATGTAATGTATTGCGAATACATAGAAAGAAGGATCCTTTATTGTATGATTATATGATAGCGGAACAAACACTGGTAGCAGTTACTTCTGTAAAATATCTGGGAGTATGCGTGCGGAACGATTTGAAGTGGAATGATCATATAAAATTAATTGTTGGTAAGGCGGGTACCAGGTTGAGATTCATTGGGAGAGTCCTTAGAAAATGTAGTCCATCAATAAAGGAGGTGGCTTACAAAACACTCGTTCGACCTATACTTGAGTATTGCTCATCAGTGTGGGATCCGTACCAGATCGGTCTGACGGAGGAGATAGAGAAGATCCAAAGAAGAGCGGCGCGTTTCGTCACAGGGTTATTTGGTAACCGTGAAAGCGCTACGGAGATGTTTAATAAACTCAAGTGGCAGACTCTGCAAGAGAGGCGCTCTGCATCGCGGTGTAGATTGGTCGCCAGGTTTCGAGAGGGTGCGTTTCTGGATGAGGTATCGAATATATTGCTTCCCCCTACTTATACCTCCCGAGGAGATCACGAATGTAAAATTAGAGAGATTAGAGCGCGCACGGAGGCTTTCAGACAGTCGTTCTTCCCGCGAACCATACGCGACTGGAACAGGAAAGGGAGGTAATGACAGTGGCACGTAAAGTGCCCTCCGCCACACACCGTTGGGTGGCTTGCCGAGTATCAATGTAGAATGTAGATGTAGAAGCTTCAGAGTTCATGCCTGTTATTATCTGTTTATCAAGACTGCTAACCTAAGTATTTTAGCCAATATATTACAACATGGATATCTTTTTAATGTGGTTTCATGAAAATCTTTTGCTTCCATGTTTTATTTACACCATTGGACATGATAGGAACAAAGAAGGAAGCACACATTTGTGTGTTTTAGCACTCACCACTGCCTTCGTGATAATCTCAAGGGCATTTGCACACGGGTTTCTCTCTTAGTTCCTGTCCTGTCCAATGGTCTAAATAAAACATGGAATCAAAAGTCTTTCATGAAAACTTATTAAAAAGATATTTGTGCTCTAAAGTGAGATTTGTTATTGATAATCATTATAAAATTATGGTAAATAAAACTTTTAACACAACATGGGTTAAAATATTAAAGTTGAGAGTCTTCATAAACAGAGAAAAATAAGCATGATATCTACAGCTTGTTCTTGACAAGGAGGTCACTCAGTTCAGGGTTCTCCTGGGTGAGAAATAGGGTGGAAACTGTTGTCATGTTACAGAGAATCTTGAGGAGGTATGTTTACCTCTGACATCAGGTGGTACCACCACAATACTGCATGTTTAGTGTGGATTAGCATATTGTATGAGGAAGTAACAATGATTTGTGGATGCACATTATAGAGACAGCTGTCTTTAAAAGCAGTGCTTATTTGTACAAATGACTTTAAAATTAAATTAAAGCTGTTGTAATACAACTCAATGAGCAGAAGGAAAGTTGCTAATAAAGTCACTATTGACAGATCGCAATTACCATTAGGGCAGTGATTCATCACAATTTCCCACTATCTCAAACACTGCAATCCTGTAATGCAGGTGGCCAGGGTACAATACCCTACACACTGACAATGAAAATCTATCTTACTACCCTAAACCAGTGCTGACTTTGAGCAGGAATACAATGCACTTTTTGGAGCAGTCTGTATGAATTAGAGTTAAAGGTTGTGATAATGCCAGAGCAGACTTAAAAATGTGGGAAATGGTGTATCCAAAGAAGAGCAGCACATTTCATCACAGGGTTATTTGGTAAGCGTGATAGCGTTACGGAGATGTTTAGCAAACTCAAGTGGCAGACTCTGCAAGAGAGGCTCTCTGCATCGCAGTGTAGCTTGCTGGCCAGGTTTCGAGAGGGTGCGTTTCTGGATGAGGTATCTAATATATTGCTTCCCTCTACGTATACCTCCTGAGGAGGTCACGATTGTAAAATTAGAGAGATTCGAGCATGCAAGTAGGCTTTCCGGCAGTCGTTCTTCCTGCAAACCATACGCAACTGGAACAGGAAAGGGAGGTAATGACAGTGGCACGTAAAGTGCCCTCTGCCACACGCCGTTGGGTGGCTTGCAGAGTATAAATGTAGATGTAGATGTAGAATAGGACTTCTGTTGGAACTGACAAAAATGAACATAGAAAGCGGGAAAACGTAAAATGTGGGAATGTAAAAACAAAGTTTTACTGTAATACTCTCTCCTTCCATCTTCCAGAAGACACACTATACACATTCTTCAAATGGATATGGCAAGAAATCCATAAAAACCTGCTATCACTTCAAAGAAAACACCTTGAAGACAGAAGTGGGCCGGAATGACCGGTGATGACTGCTACTGTAGAAAATGAGTTTTGAGTCAAAACTGTGACCGAATAGGATGCTTGCTGCAGCCATTATCATATTAAAGGCACTGCTGGGAATGCATCAGCAGATGTTTGTAAGATCCTGCATGAGAAGCTTTGAGTTAACAAGTTTTACAGAGATTCCATGCTACACCTAACAACTTCTTGAATTCTGCCTGCAAATCATAAAATAATTTAGAATCTGGATGTTGAAAAGCAATACCAATATTTTATGCAGTAAATTGCTGATGATAATGAAACTGAGTGATGAGTGTGTCTCTGGTTGTACCCAGAAATGGACTACCTGTCAAGAATGGAAGCAGTGCTGTGAGTGGAGAGAAGAATTACAGTATCACCACATTCTTTGTGGGAAATGATAAAAGCAAATCTGTTTTGCATAAGATCAGGCTGCTTCATGATAACGAATGATTTGAATAGACATAATAGCTCATAGAACATGAGATCATGAAGTGCTATAAAAATAATAGGTTCTGATGAGGTAACATATTTTTAAAAGGAACTATAGTTGCATTTGCTTTTATTGTCTTTGTACAATATCACAAATATCTCATCTCCTTTTAACTTAGCATACAAACAGAAAATATTAAATAAGGTTGGTAAGTTTTTAGATACACATATTCATCAAAAGTTAATCTGGAAAAAACTGTATAATAGATCTGTTAAAATATGTAGGTACAGCTTGTGTTTCCATAAGAATAATTGCCAACTTTGGAGTTACAGAAGTCATTAAGGTACATCTTTTGCATATTTTCATTCATTGATGTCTTATGGGGTAATATTCTAGGGTAACTTCTCATCTAGGCAGAAGGTGTTCAGTGCAAAAAAGAAAGTGAGGTCCACACACATAAGTCTTGCAGGTATCTCTTTAAGCATCTCTGAGTAGTAATTACACCCTCACACTATATTTATTCCCTTACGAAATTTGTTGTCAGCAACCCATTTGCATTTGAGAGTAACAGAAATTTTCACAAGTACAACACTAGAAGGGAAAGTGATGTGCATTATCCTTTAATGAATATAACTTTGGAACAGAAAGGAGTGAAATACGCAGCTATAAAACTCTTGGATGATTTGTGCATTGAAAGAAAGTGTCTGACAGATATGAGAAGTGTTTCGAAAAGTGCATTTAAGTCTTTTTTTTCTTAAAAACTCCTTCTGTATCATAAAGTCACTTTTGAATAGAAATAATTTCTTGTTTTTATGGAAAAAGCCTATGCTGTGTTGAAATGTTCCACATCATAAAGTGTACAGAGAATATGAATTATGGAACAAATAACTAACTAAACTAACTAATACAAATTCATTATTTTATTGCAGGTTTGTGGACTGTCAACAAAAATCGCTGAGTAATATTTCATACAACTCCTGACAGGCTATTGCAATTCTGTAAAATTTTCTGACATCTTTACAAAAAACACCACAGTGCCTTATCCATAACAAACTTACTAAAGTGAATGTGTGAGTTAATTTAATTGACTTTATCTTATGTTAACATGTACACTTTTGATCTGAAATGTCTTGCTATAATACCAAATTCACTGTTCCAACACAATTACTGAAAAAGAGTCCTTTCAAAACATTTATTAACATTAAGTTTAATGTGTTATTTGTTTACATTGTTTTTTGCACAAGCTGGATATCACTGCCATTGAAGAAATTTTTACACATGCTTTAATGAAAACAAGATATGTTACATCAGTTGGTAAATGAGCTAACTGGAATATTAAAACAGTGGCATTTCATAATACAATGTGTGAAGACATTTATTTGAGCTTTTCTCTTAAAGTAATTCACACAAACTTTAAAGACTGATGTATTTATGTACTAATTTTTAAAATATAACCAAATAAAACATGAATGTGAAAATAAACTTAGCATACTATTTCTGTATGTTTACAAGACGTCAGGACAGTATTTCAGAAGTATTTAATTTGTAAGGAAAAAAAGTCTAGTTTCAAAGGTGTGATGTATTTCAACTTAATTTTTACCCAGAGACCATTTAGTTCCAAGTATGCATTCTAGTTCTCCAAGCTATGGTTTCAAATAATTACAGTTATACACATTTATTGTGTTGGAATAATTTTAAAATGGCAGAAATTCCTAGTTTTAGTCATGTATATTACATGTGTGATAGATTTATAGAGCAGTTACTGTAGTGATGAAAAGTGTTGTGATCCTTTAACCCTTTGACTGCTGTTGATGAGTTAACACATCACCTCTGCTGCTCCCCAGGTGATGGTGACAAATTAAGCAGGGTCTTTGGATTTTCTTTCAGTGGTATACTCTGGCATCCTTGTTGACTGCTGAACACTAATAATGAGTACAGACATGCCATCCCAGTGGAATTCCTGCCCTACATCTCAGTAGCTTTCCACAGTTCTAGTTGTTGTGTTGAGATTCTTTGTCTCCTTTGATATCATTCTTCTGCATTCAACTTTGCTTTATGTTTTATTGCTTATCAGGATTTGGCATCACAGTTTTTCCTCATCCGTTCTACAAGGAAAATGACAAGGCATCATGGTTGTACTGAGGAAAAGTTCGTGGAGATACTTGGGAAGAATGATGGGGATGAATTACTCAATGCTGTCATAAGTGACAAGTCCTCCATAGATTCTGAAAACTACAGTCCTGAGTCATGCGTGTCAGCAGATTATCACTACACTCTTCTATTTCAGCAATAGATGTAACTAGTCTGTTACCCATGGCTTCACCAGTGAATGCGTATGGCACATACATTGTTCACATCTCCTCATCCTGCTCCTCTCTCTGTCCATCTCCTCCTCCCTGTCTCTTTCCATTTCCTTCTTCTCTGACCTCTCTGTCTATCTCTTTCTCCTATCTCCATCCATCTTCTCCTCCCACTCTCTCTGTCCATTTACTCCTCCACCTCACTCTATTCATTCCTCCTCCCCCCTCACTTTACCCTCTCCTCCTCCCACTCTCCCTGTCCATCCCCCCTGGCTCTGTCCATCTCCTCCTCCCCCATAACTCATTCCATCCTCTGCCACCCCCCTCTCACTATCCATCTCATCCTCCCCCTTCTTTGTGTCCATCTCTGTTTCCATATTCTCCTTCTCCTGTCTCTGTTTTTCTCTCCCCCCCCCCCCCCTTCCTCTCCACCTCCTTCTTCCCCTTTCTCTCTGTCCAGCTCCTCCTCCACTTCTCCCTCTAATTTTCCTCCTCCTGCTCACTCTATCCATCTTCTCCTTCCCTGTCTCTCTGCCTGTCTCCTCCTCCCTATATCCCTGCCCATTTCTTGCTAACCCCCTCACTTTCCATCTCCTCCTCCCTCTTTCTCTCTGTCCATCTTTCCTTACCCCACCTCTTTGTCCATTTCATCCTCACACCTCTACCTGTCCATTTTGCTCTCTCCTCTCTGTCTGTCCATCTCCTCCTCCACTCTTTCTCAGTGCACCTCATCCTCCCCCTCTCTGTGCTCAGCTGTGCCCATCCACATGTACTGCCTGTGAAATGAATTCCAGTAGTTACTGCACAACATATGGCATGCAGGTCAGCATAGATGTCAGGGGTTACTGATACTCGTAACCTCTATCCCCATCCATATGGGAGCTAGAACCAGCCTGTCCTCCTCATCCCGCCCAGTAAGTCTGCCCTGACTCGGGGTTCTGGGTGACTTTTCTGAGCTCTCCCCATTTCCTAAGCCTCAGCAGCCTTTTTCCTTCAGCCCTCTTCTCTCGTCAACACTTCTGCTGGCTTCGGAAGCTGGCAGATTTAAATACCTTTATATGTGTATTTTCCTTTTGCCAGTTGGTGAGTGGTTTTTTAAATCTACATTATACGTATGTATTTGTTTATATGATTGATAGTACTCACAAATCTGAATTATCTCAAAGTGGGAGTAACTTTCGTTCATACTGTAATACTGTAATGGGACACTATTGAAGAAAAAGCCATCTTTACACCTCTTCAGATGTATGACTTTGATAAATTTACAAAGCAGCTTCAAAGCTGGAAACTAATTGTTACACCTACAATAACGTTTCTCTCAGTAGTGACGAAACTTAGAGTGACAGGATGAGACACTACAGAAAGCACTCCAGAAATATTCAGCATAGGGCAAGGCAGGCTGCTCAGTCAATACCAGCGCATATGCAAGCCTAAACACAGACTACTTAGGGTAGGTAGACATATTAGGTGATAATGATGCAGCATTCAGCTCAGCATGTTGCAAGTAAATCTGCAGCCTGCAAAGGGTTTGGAAGTCAGTGGTAAGCACCGGAAACTGTTCTTGGATAATTGGCAAGGCACAATTTTCTACCCAAAGGCATATTTTGCAACAGGATGTTAATGGACTTCGTACCTGCAATGCAAAATGTAAATTTTATTTGTTTCTTCCCATGCCACAGAAACAGGATTTCAGTTTGTAGCTTGCTCTGCAGCATGTACTTTGTTCTCAACATCCCTTGCACTTAAACTTATGGCAGTTGATCCAGTTATAATCTGCATTTGGTCATATCCACTGCTCATTACCACAACTGTCCTCTTCAGTTTGTTCTGTCTTGTTTACTTCCTCCCCTACCACTGTGATCTCTCATACAGCAGCTTCTTGCATCCATTACTTCTAGAATACCTCTTACTCTCTGCCTTTCCTTAATTAACTCTTAGCCAGTCTCTTTACCATCAACTTCTCTCAATTTGCAAGATGGAGGAGCCTCTGACACTGGAAGTCTCTGCTGCCGTTTCATAGGCAGAAAATTTTTTCCATGTGTATTTAATTTTTCTGTATTTTGTGACAGTCCACTATGGAGACATCATTGGCTCAAACTATAAACAGCTTTCAGGGAGGTCACTGGGGTGTATTATTTTCTCTAGGCTATTTATACGCCCACTCAGAAGGTTCTACTCAAAGAAATGCTGGTCATAACAAAAAGATATATGAAAAATAAATTAATTAAATTAAAAAGTATAAAATGGAGTTGCAGCATTTTTTTCTCCTGTGGCTTGTCCTGGTTATTTTTGAGTGATTTATCAAAATTTCTTGATGCAGACTGCTCTGATTATCATAAAATTTCTTTGAAATGTTCTAGCTTTGATATATAAATGTCAATTCCAATTAACAATTAAAACACACAAACTAAAAAAATTGAACACTTTCATATTTCACTTAAAAGTTCACAAAAGCTCTGAAATTTATCAGAACAAACCCCAGTAATTTTTGTTTGGAAAAGCTGTATGTTCCTTGACAATGGGTTTTTCCTGCTGAAAAAAGTAAGAATTTGCACAAATATATCATGAATAACTGAATCATAAATGATATATCTAAAAACAAAGATGATGAAAATTACCAAACAAAACCGCTGGCAGGTCGATAGACACACAAACAAACACAAACATACATACAAAATTCTAGCTTTCGCAACCGACGGTTGCTTCGCCAAGAAAGAGGGAAGGAGAGGGAGAGACAAAAGGATGTGGATTTTAAGGGAGAGGGTAAGGAGTCATTCCAATCCCGGGAGCGGAAAGACTTACCTTATGGGAAAAAAAGGACGGGTATACACTCGTACACACACACACATCCATCCGCACATACACAGACACAAGCAGACATTTTCACTGTGTATGTGCGGATGGATATGTGTGTGTGTGCGAGTGTATACCCGTCCTTTTTTTCCCCATAAGGTAAGTCTTTCCGCTCCCGGGATTGGAATGACTCCTTACCCTCTCCCTTAAAACCCACATCCTTTCTTCTTTCCCTCTCCTTCCCTCTTTCCTGATGAAGCAACCGTTGGTTGCGAAAGCTAGAATTTTGTGTGTATGTTTGTGTTTGTTTGTGTGTCTATCGACCTGCCAGCACTTTTGTTTGGTAAGTCTCATCATCTTTGTTTTTAGATATATTTTTCCCACGTGGAATGTTTCCATCTATTATATTTGAATCATAAATGAGTTTGAATTGGACAAGGAAGTGTATAGATGGTACAGAAAAATGTAGAAAATATTAAAGTTCAGGGTGACAGTACAAACTAACATTAAGGTATAAAATTCCAGCAGTGTCTTTCACAACAATGTTCAAAGTTCAAATATATACTCATTGTTGGAAAATTCTAAGTTAATTGTCATGGCATATGTTTCACAAAACAGTCAAATCTCCTGACTCCATATACTTTTTTTCAGCTCAAGATCATATTTCACTAAGCGAGACAAACATAAATACAATTCAGCATTTGCTAGCCATTTACTGAAGCTGCTTACCAGTATGTCACATACTTAACCTCTCTATAAGGCAAAACTATTTGCCATGGGTTATATGTCAGTGGGGTAGGTTTAAGACTGTGCAGGGCCCATAGCATTGATGAACTGTAGGGCCCCTATTCAGCTATATGTACTCATATGCTTTTCAGTTTATTATTTCATTCCCATGTAACATTTGAAGGTAACATGTATTAAAATTTTATTTCACTATTTAAGTGTCAACAGATCCGATATACTTGATTTTGTGAACCATTCCTGAGAAACTTAATCAAAATAACATAAGACACTAAAACTATAGACTTCAAAGTTGGCTTGTATTAAGAAGGGAGAAATAAACACTGTTTACAAGTAGTGAGTCTAGTATTATAAACTTATAAAAGTTTGAACTCTGGGCCATGACAAATTCCATAACAGTATGGCACACAGTAAAATGTTGCAGCACACTGGCTGAGAAAGAATAATCTACATTCTGCTTAGTAGTATAAGCTGGAAATCAAATACTACAACATTTGACAGGACAGAAAGAGCATGGGGGAATATCTGAATGGGTTAAATTATAAACCATAGGTGGAAACTCCACAGAATTTAATGGAAGCATGGTATACAAACATATTGTGCCTGACCTCAGGGACATAAAAATACACTCCTGGAAATGGAAAATAGAACACATTGACACCGGTGTGTCAGACCCACCATACTTGCTCCGGACACTGCGAGAGGGCTGTACAAGCAATGATCACACGCACGGCACAGCGGACACACCAGGAACCGCGGTGTTGGCCGCCGAATGGCGCTAGCTGCGCAGCATTTGTGCACCGCCGCCGTCAGTGTCAGCCAGTTTGCCGTGGCATACGGAGCTCCATCACAGTCTTTAACACTGGTAGCATGCCGCGACAGCGTGGACGTGCACCGTATGTGCAGTTGACGGACTTTGAGCGAGGGCGTATAGTGGGCATGCGGGAGGCCGGGTGGACGTACCGCCGAATTGCTCAACACGTGGGGCGTGAGGTCTCCACAGTACATCGATGTTGTCGCCAGTGGTCGGCGGAAGGTGCATGTGCCCGTCG
The DNA here is from genome assembly GCF_021461395.2 of Schistocerca americana. NCBI lineage: Eukaryota > Metazoa > Arthropoda > Insecta > Orthoptera > Acrididae > Schistocerca > Schistocerca americana. Next base: position 359,266,025 of record NC_060123.1, read on the forward strand.
ACCTGGGACCGGACCGCAGCGACGCACGGATGCACGCCAAGACCGTAGGATCCTACGCAGTGCCGTAGGGGACCGCACCGCCACTTCCCAGCAAATTAGGGACACTGTTGCTCCTGGGGTATCGGCGAGGACCATTCGCAACCGTCTCCATGAAGCTGGGCTACGGTCCCGCACACCGTTAGGCCGTCTTCCGCTCACACCCCAACATCGTGCAGCCCGCCTCCAGTGGTGTCGCGACAGGCGTGAATGGAGGGACGAATGGAGACGTGTCGTCTTCAGAGATGAGAGTCGCTTCTGCCTTGGTGCCAATGATGGTCGTATGCGTGTTTGGCGCCGTGCAGGTGAGTGCCACAATCAGGACTGCATACGACCGAGGCACACAGGGCCAACACCCGGCATCATGGTGTGGGGAGCGATCTCCTACACTGGCCGTACACCACTGGTGATCGTCGAGGGGACACTGAATAGTGCACGGTACATCCAAACCGTCATCGAACCCATCGTTCTACCATTCCTAGACCGGCAAGGGAACTTGCTGTTCCAACAGGACAATGCACGTCCGCATGTATCCCGTGCCACCCAACGTGCTCTAGAAGGTGTAAGTCAACTACCCTAGCCAGCAAGATCTCCGGATCTGTCCCCCATTGAGCATGTTTGGGACTGGATGAAGCGTCGTCTCACGCGGTCTGCACGTCCAGCACGAACGCTGGTCCAACTGAGGTGCCAGGTGGAAATGGCATGGCAAGCCGTTCCACAGGACTACATCCAGCATCTCTACGATTGTCTCCATGGGAGAATAGCAGCCTGTATTGCTGCGAAAGGTGGATATACACTGCACTAGTGCCGACATTGTGCATGCTCCGTTGCCGGTGTCTATGTGCCTGTGGTTCTGTCAGTGTGATCATGTGATGTATCTGACCCCAGGAATGTGTCAATAAAGTTTCCCCTTCCTGGGACAATGAATTCACGGTGTTCTTATTTCAATTTCCAGGAGTGTAGTTTGCAAAAGGCTACAGTACTAAATGAGCTAGAATGTCAATAACATTAATTCTGTTGAACAGTTGTCAACCTTTGAAAGAATTGTGATTGTTCTACAGTTTACTGAGCCAAGATGTTTGATGCAAGGGTACATTGATATACAGTTTTAGGAGGTTTAGTTCACAATGTAAAGTCAAAAAACTCTGCCACAATAATGTGGTGCAGGTTCACAGCAATACACAGCAGTGAAGTACAACATGTTAATAAAACTCTTATGCCAATTTGTAACAAGTAAACAGTAATTTAATAAAATAGAGTTATTTTAAATGTATTCTTCTAATGATCAAATGCACAACTGTATGTCAGTGATCTGTTATTTTCAATGATTAAAAAATGCTGCACCATCTTGTGCAAACAATTCTATACAGTGTTATTATTTGCTATTCAAAACTACTAATGGTCCATTCTGCGCCCCCCCCCCCCCTCCCCGATAAAACTGGTCGGTGTATTATGGTGCCCCTGAGAATGTGAGGCCTGTGGTTTGTACTACATGTGCTGTTTGGATAAACTGCCCCGGGCGCATTTTAACAATGATCTTACTGACTCAATTAAAGTTTCGTTTAATGTTTATTTTTGTATTAAAATGAAGACTAATTGCCAAATACAAGTTTTGTGGCTATAAGCAAAGCTATAACATTGACAAAGCACTGTTCAAACATTCAATGATTTGTTTTATTCATATGTCATGTTCCATAAATCCTGTCCTTGGGGCTGTGGAATAAGTTAAGCTGTGTATTAACAGCATGAAGCAGCAGCTTCTGTAAATTGTCCTTATAACAAATTATTTATAGTGCTAATCTATTCACACTGATAATTAAAGGAGTTACTGCTAGATTACTTTATTTGAAAAACAGCTATTGCTTTTCATCTTAAATTTCTCGGCTACTACTATTTCTCTAATTCTTCAAACCAAGCTTTCATGTAATTTTACATAAACTCTGTCAGCTAGAGAAGCTGAAACTCTGTTTAATATGGACCTTAATGTTAGTTGAATTTTATGTCCATGATCCCAAATATTCTTATAAATTATGGCAATGGCTAATAATGTGCTCTTTTATTTTGTTTTGGAATGTCTGCGGATTTCCAGTTTCCTGCCTGATGTCCACAGGCAACCTTTTACAACAGAGTAAAACTCATTACTGAAAGCTAGACATTGGCACAGTGTCTATATCAAAATTATTTTTGCTTGCAGCATTGTGACTGTGAGCTTCACTTTCCACCCTAAGTGCACATTTATTGTTAATTACAAGTACAATTTGGGATTAAATATATTGACATCTAAATGAAAGACTATCAAGGTCCCTCTACAGGCTTCTGCAATATCTTATATCATCAATTTTACATAATATTTTTACTGTGTGATGGTGTAGAATAAATACTTTCTGCACCTTGTCTCAGAGAGTTATGCCATAGAATGGTATAGAATGAAAGTATGTAAAGTTTGTCAGCAATCCCACCTGTAGGTCAACATAACCAGAGAGAAAGCAGACGGAACTCATCTTCAGGTTAATTTATTTGTATACTGATGCCACCTCAGTTTATTAGTCATTAGGATGCCTAGGAACTCCATGTGTCTTGTCTCCATTGATAACTACTTCTGGAACCTGTGAGCTGATTTGCTTTTATGTGAAATGAATCTTTATAAGTTTAACGGCTTAACCATTTCATGTAAACCAGTTGTAAAACTGTTTTAGTGTTTTCCTGTCTGTGTTTCTCATTTGATTTGACTTTTTATTTGGTCTTGTTGATTACATATTGTACAAGTAGTGTACTAGTAATTGTGACAAGTCAAATGAGACACTACAGTATTATATGTACATTTTATGTATCACGTATTACCATTTTACTTATATTCTAAAAACGTTTGGTTGCTTTTAATTAAAAAATGCTGTTTATTGGCATAAGTTTAACTTAGTGGTTAAAATAGTAAAATGAATGAAAGTGCACATTTTTATCCTAAAAGATATATGGGATATGTGTGTGTGTGCGAGTGTATACCTGTCCTTTTTTTCCCCCTAAGGTAAGTCTTTCCGCTCCCGGGATTGGAATGACTCCTTAGCCTCTCCCTTAAAACCCATATCCTTTCGCTCTCCTTCCCTCTTTCCTGATGAAGCAACCGTTGGTTGCGAAAGCTTGAATTTTGTATGTATGTTTGTGTTTGTTTGTGTGTCTATCAACCTGCCAGCGCTTTCGTTTGGTAAGTCACATCATCTTTGTTTTTAGATCTATTTTTCCTATGTGGAATGTTTCCCTCTATTATATATATATATATATATATATATATATATATATATATATATATATATATATATATATATATATATATATATATATATATATTAATAGAGGGAAACATGGGAAAAATATACCTAAAAACAAAGATGATATGACTTACCAAACGAAAGCGCTGGCACGTCGATAGACACACAAACAAACACAACATACACACAAAATTCAAGCTTTCGCAACAAACTGTTGCCTCATCAGGAAAGAGGGAAGGAGAGGGAAAGACGAAAGGATGTGGGTTTCAAGGGAGAGGGTTTTATATATATATATATATATATATATATATATAAAATAGAGGGAAACATTCCACGTAGGAAATATATATCTAAAAACAAAGATGATGTGAAGAGGGAAGGAGAGGGAAAGACGAAAGGAAGTGGGTTTTAAGGGAGAGGGTAAGGAGTCATTCCAATCCCGGGAGCGGAAAGACTTACCTTAGGGGGAAAAAAGGACGGGTATACACTCGCACACACACATATCCATCCACACATATACAGACACAAGCAGACATATTTAAAGACAAAAAGTTTTCATCTTTGTTTTTTATATATAAAAACAAAGATGAGGTGACTTACCGAACAAAAGCGCTGGCAGGTCGATAGACACACAAACAAACACAATTTATTTGTATACTGATGCCACCTCAGTTTATTAGTCATTAGGAACTCCATGTGTCTTGTCTCCATTGTGTTTGTTTGTGTGTCTATCGACCTGCCAGCGCTTTTGCTATTTAACTGCGTTCTAGAAAAAGTAATACAAGAGTGGCGCGAACGAAAATTGGAGTTCAAAATTGACCAACCAGTGAAATTAGGACGAACAAATATTCGAATAGACTGTTTGGCCTTTGCAGACGACTTGGTTATTCTAACGCAGGACATCCAAATTGCTCAGAAACAAATAGAAATTCTTAAAGAAACAGCAGAAAGAGTAGGTCTCCAAATCTCATTTGAAAAATCACAGTATATGACTAGCAACAAACTGGCACCCAAACTTTTGGAAACTAAGTATGGAAAAATCAAAAGAGTTTCGCAATTCAAATATTTAGGTGAAACAATCTCAGAGACTGGTCTAGAAAAAATTGGAAATGAAATTCGTTGTCAAAAGATGGAGACAGCTTTTAGACTTACAAAAGACATCTACAACAAAAAATGTCTCTCGAGGTACTCTAAATTGAGACATTACAACACGGTCATAAAACCAGAGTGCCTTTATGGGGCTAAAACGCTAATTTTAAACAGAAAAAAGGACATTCAAGAAATCCAAAAAAGAGAAAGAAAAGTAATCAGAAAAATTCTAGGTCCAAAATATACTGAAAAAGGAACATACAGGCTAAGAGCAAATAGTGAAATTCAACAATACACCAGCATATATTCGGATATGAAAAAACGCAGATTAAAATTTTATGGGCATATTAAAAGAATGGATGCTACCAGACTAACTAAACAAGTAGTGGAATTCTACGAAAATCGAAGTAAAGCTAAATTTGAGACAATAAAATGGATTGCTGCTATAAAAGAGGACATGAAATAGGCAGATATAAAACAAGATGAAATTCAAGACAGAAAATTATTTAGGCAAAAAATTCATGACTGGGTAGTTGGTCAAGCTGAAAAACCAAAGAAAACTGGAACCACATGGTCTGATGAAAGGAAAAGAGCTCATTCCGAGAGAATGAAAACAATTTGGGCAGAGAGAAAGTCTAAAAGAAAATAACTGAATGCCCCGTGATTGTACTTCGCGTGGTCCAGTAGGGCCCAAACGTGAATAATAATAATATATATATATATATAATGGAAGGAAACATTCCACGTGGGAAAAATTGTGTGTGTATATATATATGTATATATATAATGGAAGGAAACATTCCACGTGGGAAAAATTATATATAAAAACAAAGATGAGGTGACTTACCGAACAAAAGCGCTGGCAGGTCGATAGACACACAAACAAACACAAACACACACACAAAATTCAAGCTTTCGCAACAAACTGTTGCCTCATCAGGAAAGAGGGAAGGAGAGGGGAAGACGAAAGGAAGTGGGTTTTAAGGGAGAGGGTAAGGAGTCATTCCAATCCCGGGAGCGGAAAGACTTACCTTAGGGGGAAAAAAGGACAGGTATACACTCGCACACACGCACATATCCATCCACACATACAGACCATGTGGATGGATATGTGCGTGTGTGCGAGTGTATACCTGTCCTTTTTTCCCCCTAAGGTAAGTCTTTCCGCTCCCGGGATTGGAATGACTCCTTACCCTCTCCCTTAAAACCCACTTCCTTTCGTCTTCCCCTCTCCTTCCCTCTTTCCTGATGAGGCAACAGTTTGTTGCGAAAGCTTGAATTTTGTGTGTATGTTTGTGTTTGTTTGTGTGTCTATCGACCTGCCACCGCTTTTGTTCGGTAAGTCACCTCATCTTTGTTTTTTATATATATATATATATATATATATATATATATATATATATATATAATGGAAGGAAACATTCCACGTGGGAAAAATTCCTGATGAGGCAACAGTTTGTTGCGAAAGCTTGTATGTTTGTGTTTGTTTGTGTGTCTATCGACCTGCCAGCGCTTTTGTTCGGTAAGTCACCTCATCTTTGTTTTTATATATATATATATATATATATATATATATATATATATACTAACATTTTCAAATTAAAATATAAATTTTCTCCTGAGAGTACATATTTTTATCCTAATGAAAAACAAATTTATATTTTTACATCATAATTTGAGTTAAAATAATAGAAAACTTTTTCTTCATGTCATATGGGAAGAATGTTTTCTTTTAAGACTGTTTTTAGGTAAGTGAATTCCTCTGCTGTTGCACTAAGGGATGCTTGTAACTTAAAAAACTCATTCATTTTGTAAGAAGTTTGTCTGATGAGAAATGTGTTTAATTTCCTTTTGAACTCTTGTACATTATTAATTTCTTTTTTTATGTTGATGGGAAGCTGTTTGTATACTATTACACCCGATAAACAGTTCTCATGTGCACTTTCGTGAGAGTTGCAGAGCCTTAATGGAAAGTTTTCATCAGTCCTGTGTCCTGATTGTAAATGCCACAGTTTTCCTGATATAATTTCCTCTTGTTTGCTGCAACCATCATCAGTAAGTATATAAGCTCAACAGACAAAAAATTGGTCACCCCTAGATAAATCATTGCTTACATTATTTAACTCTGTGTAGTTTTACCCTTTGACTTTATAACAACATGGAATTGGTTAGAAAGTGAGTCCATGAGGTTGTGCAGGTGCATCGCATCCAAGTTAAGGCGCTCATTGAGGATTTCATCATGCAATTTGACCAAATTGTGGGGATGCTATTGGAGTTTTACTCACTGTTCCATCATTTCTCACAGATATTCTTTTTTGGTTCAAGTCAGGCAATTTTGCAGGTCAGTGGTGATGAAGAGTGTGGGGAAGTGTTTCTGGAAACCAATCACAATGTTCAAGAAACCAGTCCATATTCTTTCAGCCTGATATACTTTGCTGTTGTTGTCTTGAGAATTAGGAGTATCAACAGCATGCTTATCATGCAGCTGTTGACTGAAAGGCAACACCTTATCAGTCGGAATGTTTAAATAAACATGTGGGTTCAGGTTATTGGTCACCTTGGTGAGTTAGCCCAGTTCATGATAAGGAAAACATCATAGACCCAGCACCGGCTTGAACCTGACCTTGCACACAACCAGAATAACATGCTTCACTTGGCCTTTGGTGTACTCATTGATGTGTATCATTTTAATATAGGAAAAAACATGATTTGTCAAAATACATTCAGTTCCGCCAGTCAGCTACTGCCCACATTCGATGATATCTAGCACATTGAAGACACCTGGCTTTTTGTGTGAGTCTTAGCAGTTGTGTCTCTTGTGGTGACACAGTTTCCATTCCAATGTTCTCTCACTAACAGGTTGGAATTGGCCTTCATTAACTGCCTGCAGTAATTTCTGTCAGATTTGGAAGTGATTTTGATTCACAAGGCTTTTAACTCCCCTCCTGACCCTCTGTCAGGATCTGATAGAGGGATGTCACAATTCTGATGTCATGTTTTGTGCCCAGAAGTGTTACACTGCTTCTTGTAGATACATTGAATAGTCTGCCACTAAGCACTAGACACACTGAATAGTCTGCCACTAGGCACCAACAAATCCAACAACTTCACACGCTATATGGTCATGAGCATGGCCAGACACGATTGCCCTTTTTTGCCAATTGTCATGTCATTACATTTACCCAAGTCTATGTACAGTTTTTGCTTGAAACTTCAATGCCTCACTGACTGCCACTTCCTTATGCTCACGTGGAGGCAGTGAGTGAGTGGCTGAGCAAGTGACTTGATTGCTGTGCCATCTGTAAAGACTTAACAGTTCATCAGTGGGTGCTTACTGCTTCTCTGGTGAGCTTATGTTGACTGGTAATAGTAAATATCCTGAGACACTTGATGTGAACCATACAGGATGTTCTGTTAGAGACCCCGTATATTAGTTCACTGCTCATTTCTGAAGTTTGAAGACTTTTTCAACTCCTGCAGCGTATCTGTAGAACATTATAGTGTTCAAGAGTATGGAGTGGAAATATACAGAATATAACAGTATTATTTCTCTGTCAAGAAAGTGAGAAATTGCTCTTAGTGTGAAGTACCTTGAGCAAGTTTCTTGACTATCTGATCAATTTGGTTTTTCGATCTTAGCTGACTGTCTATCAGGATTACTAGAAATTTTCTGTGTGTGATTTCATAAATTTCCTAATTGATATCCAGTTCAGCAACATGAAGTTTTTTATTTGATATCTGAAGCTGCATTATATTAAAATTTTGAAAAATTTAGGTTTTGGCCATTTGCTGTGAACAATTTGTGTACTTGTTTAGTGACAGTCAGGGTTGTATCCTGCATTGTGTTGGGCCCTTTGATCAGAATACTTGTTTCATCAGCAAATATGACTAGTTTTTCTCTGTCATTGATTGTAATTGGTAGATCATTAATGTAGATCAAGAAAATCAAGCACAACGATATGATGGAAATCAAACACAATGAGCCATAGAGGTCACAATAGAATCAGGAGGTTTGTTAACAAACATTTATGTTCTATATGGAAATTTATTCCTGTTTGTAGCAATTAAAGGCTTCTGCTATGGTGGGAAGAGAGCAGGAGCATTTTTTATTTTAGATGCTAACACCAAATTTGTACTTCGATAGAGCCACGCAATAGAGATGCAGAACTACTAGATATTATTGCTGAATTCTATCTCCAAGTGCTAAACAAGCTATGTTAGACATCTGTGTAGCACAACAGAGCAAAAGCAGAAACAGACAGAACCTAACTTTGCAAACCGCCATTCTATTAACGATGTGTCTTTGTGGTGTGTCATAAATAATATGACAACAAGCAACAACAACCTTACGCCCTTTCTCCTGTAGCTTGGAGATACAAGAACAAGTAAGCACTGCATGCAAAAACTGATTTGCAACTCAAGAAAATGAAGTGGAACCTATTCAAAGCGAATTTCAATATGTAGATGCTTGAGAATACGGGTTACAATGCAGACAAAAGCACCACTGAACTACAGAATGCTATTTCTGTCACCTAAGAAAAATCAGTACCCAAAGTCTAAGGTCCTAGACAAAAGAGGAGCTGGAACAGGATGCCAACTAGATTAAGATGAACTAGAATATCTTTGAGAGAGCATGTGGTATGGCAAAATGAATCACACGGCTTCAAACATACAGATATTTGAAAAATTCTTACAAGGAGGAGGAGGAGGAAGGAAAAAAAAAAAAATACTGTAGACTACAGTCGCACAATGGGACAGGCACAAGAATCAATGACCAAATAGAAGTGCATGACGAGTGCCAGATAAGGTTGTGACAGAAAAATATAAAGTTGCCTACTATGTTGTCAACAAATATAAATAGAAGATATTGGCAAGATGTGAGGAGTGGTCCTAATACTTGCTGAGCTCTTTGTTGTCTGCAGATAATAACTGGGTGTAGCTCAGTGGCAGGGTGCAAGTCTTTCAGTTGGATCCCACTAAAGGGACTTGCGTGTCCCTGAACTACCGCAGTTATCTGACCAGGGGAAGGTTGCCTACAGTTTTCATGGAATCCAAACCATGTATCATTCCTGTCGATTCCTCACATTGTGCAGAGGTGAAGGCTAGACTGAAGGCAGACTGAAAATTACTGTGGACTCCATCCAGCAACCTCTCAGTTTCCAGAAGTGCTATTTACTGTCGGACCACCAGAGCTGACTTGCAAGCAGAAGAAGAGCAGAAAGGTAACTGTTTAAGAAGAAAAATGAATAAGCTATACAATGATGGAATAGTTTTCTCAGCAAAAAGTGTGTGTAGACATAATGAAACAAAGTAAATAGTCCAGGCAAATTAGGAAAAATGGGGAAAAAACTTATAAAGTTTTGAAACTTTGGGAAAACACTCTTAGGGAATGAAGAAGTAAAAAACAGAAAAATTCCCTCACCTACACGGGGCGCTTCCACCCGTTAATGTAATTTATTTTCCTTTTTTCCAAACTTGATGAAAAACAGTTATGTAACGAAGTTATCTATATGACAGAAAACATTTCTAGTGAAATTCTACTCAGAGAAGGTTAAATGCGTGATTAACCAAGGTAATGTCCACCCCCAGTAGCTGAGTGACCAGCATGACAGAATGTCAATCCTAAGAGCCTGGGTTCGATTCCCGGCTGTGTCTAAGATTTTCTCTGCTTAGGGACTGGGTGTTGTGGTGTCCTAATCATCATCATTTCATCCCCATTGATGCTCAAGTCACCAAAGTGGCGTCAAATCGAAAGACTTGCACCCCGCGTATGGTCTACCCGACGGGAGGCCCTAGTCACACGATGTTTGCATTTTACTAAGGTAATTAGTTTATGAGTGCTAAAATTTGTAGGTAAAAAAAAGTGACATTTCTTTTAAAACAGACTTTTATTTATATGGAACAATTTTGCTTTATAGTCTTTTACTTTAGATGCAACTTAAATTATTGAAATGAAAATTATTTTTCATGAAAATTAAGAATTACTGTAAAACTAATGAACAATTACTTTTGTTGTAATATATTTACAATCATACATACGGCATGCAGACAATGAAAATACCACAATATCTATCAAACAAATAAATTCTTGTAAATATTTTTTGTTCCATAAAATCATTATTCAAATCTTCTGTCAAATCACTGTGAGGCACATTAGTGCAGCTTTTTTCACAACAGTTTTTCACATTGTTGTGCAATGTAGGTCAGCCTTCCCACATCTGCACTTTCTTCCACAGCCTTGAGTGCAGCCACATGAAATCAGTAGCAGTATTTTCTCTGGAGCCGGTAGTCATTTCATGTGAATTGGGGAGAGGGATGCGTTTGGTTACCTCCAGCCCCAGTTTCTGGCCTCCAAGTTGTTCCCCAGCAATAGCTGGACTTGTAGGTAAACTCGGTAAGAGTGGAGGTGCCCTGCATCAGTAGTGGGTGGCAAACGAGAGAGTATATGACAGCATTGTTTGCCTGACCCACAAGTACATTGAAACATTGAAATTGAATAGCATTTAAAGTTATCATCAGGACTCTCTACTGTTTTTGTGTTGAGAGAGAGTATAAATTTCTCTCCTGCTTTTGCAACGGTATCAGGAGAGGAAGCAGGATCGTTGAATATCTGTGGAATACTATGAATTTGGGGATACCGGTTGAATAGTTGGAAAACTTGCAGCTTTCTGAACTGCTGTCACAACCTCTTACTGCACGACGAAACAGTACTGAATTCTTGCATTCATGAATGAGTGAGGAGTGACATATATCTTTAGAACTGTAAAACCTTGTTCTGATGCTACCTTTACCTTCCTTCATCACTGTTACGTCTGTGTCATCTGGAGCAAGAGCGATAGGTAACACAATAAGATCTACATCATGACCCATTATCATCAATTGTTGGTAAAATTTTGAGGCATTTACAGCTTTAGCAACAATTTCAACATCTGCATTGTCATCCGCAATCCGGGTTTCAGTACCTAAACTGTCTAGTTTTTGCACAAGCTGTGTAATAAACATTTCCTTATTAATGAGGTTACTAAGAAAGACAGACTGTTATTCACCGCATAATGTCTCGTCATTAAATAACATTTCTCATGAGGTCCACTTCATTGTTTGCCTTCGGTGTTCAGTAGATTTTATGTTCCGAGAGCTTTCTGAATATCTGTCAAATACCACAGCAACATCATCTGTATAATGTTTCTGAATATACACTATTAAGGTTTTATAAATGCCACAAAAAGTTCTATTCTCAGGGCACATGATGTGGTGGATAAGAAACTCTCTATCTATAACAAAGAACTTTGATTCATTATTGTCAATATTCCTTTAAGGTACTTGATCGAAAGGATTGTACAGTCATCCAATTCAGTTATATTTTTTTCATGCCTAACGGTTGCCTTGCACATTGTCCTAACCATGCTAGATTGCTTGAGCTTCAGAGGCCCAAATTTTGATGAGACAGTAACTATTGTTTGAAGAGCTTCTTCACCAACAGACACAGCTTTATAGCTGTTTCCTTCCTGAGAAGCTACTTATCCAGATCCTAAAGAATACAACTGATCCTTATAAGCAAATGGAGTGTGTTGTTGCAACCATGTTTGTAATCTTCTGTAAATTTTCTCATCAATTTCTATCCTCCCACTCCTCAGTTCATCATGTTGTTCACTCGAAACCGAATGTAAATTCCAGAACTGTTCCATAGCTGCACATATGTGATGGGTTATTGGTATACCATAAATGCATCGGTTCAACACACTATTGGTGAGACCTCTTCCATGTGAAACACCTCCAACACTCTCCAGGTTCTTCATAAGAGCTTGTTCTATCGTCATGTCAGTTCACACTCCACACCAATAGTTATCAGAGTGTCGAACTGTGAAGAAGCTGTCCTTGGTGAATTTATTGAACTCCGCAAATTTCATAGTTTCTTTTAGTTTTTCTATGTCCTGGAGGTACAAATGACACGCCTTAGCGCAAGGAAAGTGTCCAGTTGCATGGAATATTGGGAGCATAGCGCTCACAAATTCTATATGGAGCTCCCAATTCCCCATATGCTGCTTGGATGAAATGCAATGCCAAGATGACAAGCTGAATGTATTGTCTCCATAACTAGGAAGTTTTCCCTTCTTGCTTAATATCATCCACTGTGTTAACAAATTTATTTTGCAACTTCTCAATCACATGATCTTTTTCCAAATCGCCAAAAGATGCACCGTTTCCATTCATATCAGAAATGCAGTCTTTAATATGTTGCTTCTCCTCCTCCTTTCCTGCCATTTTCTCTAGTATTATGATGGAAAGAGCACACATGACTGCAGAGTGAGCTTGAATTGCCCTCGTGTATGCACGAGCAGAAAGTATGTGGGAAAACAGAAGCTGCAGCACATACAGTCTCAAAAAGTTGAGAGAGTCCACTGTATCTCATTAAGAATCCTATTGCTCCTAGGAAAGACATTATCAAGTGATAGCCTCCTATTCAAATAACTACATTAGCAAATAGCTCATTCTCTCCATTAGCCTCCACTGCAACTATATCTCTAGCTTTCATGTAGAGTAATTTATCAAACGTCGTGATACAGGTTTGCTGTGCGGTCTTCTCATTCTCCGTGATGGCATAAGTTAAAGCAGTTAAAACTGTTGATGAATGGAAGCACTAATACATTTGATTGGGTATAAGATTCTCCAGTTGTGATTTTCTCCTTAAAACCTTGCCATGCAGGAATAGAAAGCTGTAAGAACTTTCCCATTATCCAAGTAAAATTGTGATTGGTGGGCACTGTTGCTTTAGTGAATGATTGTTTTGAGTAGACTTTTGCAGGACAATTTCTTCAATTCCAACTCTTGTTCTGCCTTTGGAATGTTAGCAGACTAATTTTTGGGCACTTGACATTTCAGTAGAGCTTGGAAAGACAGAGACTTTTGTTACTTTCTGAAGTTCTATCGCTCTCCTTGTATTCGCACACCTGATTACACCCATGTTGTCAGCATTATCGAAAACGAACTGTGAGAACGACTGATTTTAAGTATTTGGTTTGCAGAACTAAACGGCAGAAGTCTCAAATAAGGCCACAGTGCCATATGAAGAGCAGAAACCCATATTCGAGACAATTTCAACACTGTTTTTTAATCCCACTTTACGAAACAAGTACACCGCAAGACCAAGTTGTAGTGGGGACATAAATGAATGAAGCCTGGCAGCTGACACAATAGCATGGGCTATTGCTGTACATTTTTTTTTTAAAGAGGACTGTTCACTGCCTTTCTTTTTTGACAAACCTACACCCTTCACAAATTTGTGTAAAGTGTCAGGAACCATAACTCCAGCATTCTCTGTCAAGTCATCGATATCTGGGTAATCGGCAATACTGTAAGGAGTCATTCTTATATTTTCACGAATGATAGCTGCTGCTGCTTCTACTGTTCTCTTTCTCTCATCTTTTTCATTACTTGCTTGTTCATTGTACCATTGATTCAAAAGTTTGTGGTCACTGCCATGAAAACATACAACTGGGGGATTTTTTAGCATTGTGGCAAACAAGACCCCATCACCAAAGTCTTCAGAAGGTCTGTTTTTCACAGTTTTTATAGTCATTGTCTCTCCATCTGGGACACATCCATTAACTTTCTGCAACAGATCAAGCAGTGAAAATTGAAATTCCTCTGAACTATCTATAAATTTCCATAATTCTTTAAAAGCAGCATCGAAGTTGGTATCCTGAGGGCAGCCTCTTTTTCGAACAGAGGAGGGCTTCGACACTAATTTAGCAGAGAAATCTTGATGATAACGGGCTTCTGCAGCTACTAAACACAAAACACTGTTGACCTTTATACCGATATCATCATCGAGTTTCTCAAGCATCGTATGTTTCACAGTTAAAGAGCGAACTTCAAATGCTCTGCAGCATTTGTGTAGTGTTTTTCTTTTTTTCTACCTCTATGTAAGACTTTTCAGCACATATGAAACAGTCTTTTTTGAAGCTGAATTGATAAGAGGAAGAGGATCTCAAACTTTTATCATCTGCTTGTGCAACATACTGATTAATTAGTTTCCTTATACTTCATTCCTTAATATATTCACGTCGGCATACCTTATGCATTTCAGTCAGTCCTGCATTCTGTAGAATATTATGAGCCCCATCTTTCCTTTCCTTGCTGATGCATATCAGAGTTTCCAAGTCCTTCGTCACTACTGATGCCTCTCCTTCTGAAACAGATTTACCACAAATAAAACAAGTAGCAGGGTCCACCATTATTGTTTTTGCAGTCCAGACAAAAGAAATGAGACTAAGAAGAAGCACTTCATAACATCACAAACTGATCAATATTGTCACAAAAACAGAACTCTCTGGCACTACTTTGACAGTTCACATCATTAACTCAACTTGACACTGGGAAGGAAGAAACGGCAGCGACAATAGTGGTAGGGGAGCGCTGAGTGAATGGGAAAGGGAACTTGACGATTTCGTTGTTGGAACCCACTCCTGATTTCAACAATTCCGATCGCAAAAGAAATATCATCAAGTAGAATATTTAGGCTACGAAATATTTCCTTACACTTAATTACGCTTTTCATTTAAATGCTTTGCAAAGCAACAAAAACTGCAAACTATTACATTAATAGAATTCTGTTCCAATTCTTATACCTGAAATACTATTCGTATAAATGAAAAGATGGGTACAAATTGACTTTTGGAGGGAATAAAAGGGGGACCCGCCTACGAAGGGGAACTTTTCTACTTTTCTATTTCTTATTACGATACCCAATATGAAGTTTCAGAAGTTAAAATTTTTTCACCATTTGCTAATTTTCTGACTAAGTTGCCTGCACTAAAAGCACTGTGGAACTTAATATCTGAGGTCATCAGTCCCCTAGACTTAGAAGTACTTAAACCTAACTAACCTAAGGACATCACACACATCCATGCCCGAGGCAGGATTCGAACCTGCTACCGCAGCAGCAGTGCGGTTCCACACTGAAGCGTGTAGAACCGCTCGGCCACAGAGGCCGGCATAAATTAAAAATTTCAAATGATTTTTGCCTTAAGTCTCGGTTTAAACATAGGGTCCCAGAGACCCCACCTCGTGGTGTACGTTACGGGAAAGTCACCTCGTGAGTTAAGGGTTAACCCATCTAGTAATACCATCTGTGTGTCTAGGAGAAATGTAGGACGTCCATTGCTTCCACAGGATGCCGTATGTAGCAGCAAACTACAAGTGAACATATCCATGTTTTGTACTAAATTCACTTGCTGATTTTCCTGCTCCACTCACCTCTTACGACAGATTCAGAAATTCTGAAGGCAGATTAGACGTTGCAGATCGTGGCTTATTTTGGTCGCCGTGATTTTTTCTTGTTTGTTGGTGAGTATTAATTACGATAACAGCGCTTTTTTCATGCTAATGTACATGATCCCGGTGGACCGTTATCCCCATCTGAGGATCGGAATAAAATTTGAAATTATTTGAAAAATGTTGCCGCTATACTTAAAAATAATTGTTTTCTTGCTATTAGGTGTCAATAAATATTAAAAAACGGTTGTTAATGGATTTAAGAAAAGGTGATGACAGTGCTCTCATAGCAGCCAAATCGTGCAGACCCCTTGCTTGCTGAACACTGAGCAAAATAAAGGAATAACTCTTCTGCACTCGGTTATTGACACACAGAGAGCAAGTAACCAAACACAGTATGTTTACACGAGTGGAAAATCGATCAAGAACGCTGGAAATCAGGATATGGCAATCGTTGATATTAGATGTGAGGAACACGTTGTAGCCAACATGATACAGTTCCCCAGAGCTTACGATAGTACTTAGTGGCAAGTTGTTTGCGAATTTTAGACAGCTGCTGTTATCTAGATGTTCGTAAAACCACTAGAAAAACTACTGTCGCGGTAGAGTAGTAACATATAAAGCCGATTGGTTGGTTGGTTGCTTTGGGGCAGGGACCAGACAGCGAGGTCATCGGTCCCTCGGACTAGGGAAAGAAGTCGGCCGTGGCCTTTCAAAGGAACCATCCCGGCATTTGCCTGAAGCGATGTAGGGAAACCTAAATCAGGATTGCCTGACGCGGGGATGAACCGTCGGGTGGGACTCTTAAGACGACAATCAAACGAGGAATAACAAATGGATGCCCTCAAATGGGGAACTACACACATCAAAAAAAGTTTTGCGTCACCCCAGTTCCCAGAAGATAGACGTTGACTGTGGATACTGTATCACAGACACAGTCCCTTTGACTGTTCAGAGATGTCACTAAACCCGGCCAAAGATGTAAACAACTCTGCATGAGCAGCGCCTATTAGACGGAGGGGTCCGACAGCCAATCAGTTCCAGTCAGTCCACCAGGAAAGAGGTACACGGCTAGTGTTGTCTGTAGTTCAACCATGCCTAGACAGTCGGTACCGCGGTTCGATCGCGTCCGCATTGTTACTTTGTGCCAGGAAGGGCTCTCAACAAGGGAAGTGTCCAGACGTCTCCGAGGGAACCAAAGTGATGTTGTTCGGACATGGAGGAATACAGAGAGACGGGAATTGTGGATGACATGCCTCGCTCAGGCCGCCCAAGGGCTGCTACTGCAATGGATGACTGCTACCTACGGAATATGGCTCGGAGGAACCCTGTTGAATAATGCTTTCTGGGCAGCCACAGGACGTCGTGTTACGCTTCAAACTGTGTGCAATAGGCTGCATGATGCACAACTTCACTCCCGATGCCCATGACGAAGTCCATCTTTGCAACCACAACACCATGCAGCACGGTACAGATGGGCCCAACAACATGCCGAATGGACTGCTCAGGTTTGGCATCACATTCTCCTCACCGATGAGTGTCGCATATGCCTTCAACCAGACAATCTCGGAGACGTGTTTGAAGGCAACCCCGTCAGGCTGAACGGCTTAGATACATTGTCCAGCGAGTGCAGCAAGGTGGAGGTTCCCTGCTGTTTTGGGGTGGGTGGCATTATGTGCGGCCGACGTACGCCGCTTGTGGTCATGGAAGGCGCCGAAACGGCTGTACGATATGTGAATGTCACCTTCCGACCGATAGTGCAACCATATCGGCAGCATACTGGCGAGACATTCGTCTTCATGGACGACAAATCGCACCCCTATTCTACACATCTTATGAATGACTTCCTTCAGGATAACGACATCGCTCGACTAGAGTGGCCAGCATGTTCTCCAGACAGGAACCCTATCGGAAATGCCTGGGATAGATTGAAAAGGGCTGTTTATGGACGACTTGACCTACGCCAAATCGCCGTCGAGGAGTGGGACAATTTGGACCAACAGTGCCATGATGAACTTGTGGATAGTATGCCACGACGAATACAGGCATGCATCAATGGAAGAGGGTATGCTACTGGGTAATAGAAGTACCGGGGTGTACAGAAATCTGTACCACGACCTCTGAAGCTCTTGCTGTATGTTGGTACATCATGCAATGTGTGGTTTTCATGAGCAACAAAAAGGGCGGAAATGATGTTTATGTTAATCTCTATTCCAATTTTCTGTATAGGTCCCAGAACTCTCAGAACGGAGGTGATGCAAAACTTTTTTTGATATGTGTATATCCTGGGATGATGTAAGCGAGCCACTACTGGGAACGATAAGCGGAGAGTGTAGCGTTCGTCTATGTGGACGATATTCTCATAGTAATTAATCGATACTCTAGAGCTCAGATAGGGCAAAAGTGGAATACAGCTCTTCACGATGCAGCAGTGGTGCGACCAAAACAAACTGAGGATTGCCCCTAGCAAGACAGTGTATATGCTGCTGAATCAAATGTTGTCAATATCTGGGAATCTATGTACTGGAATGGATGGTGTTCCGATTAGCAGGAAGTGGTAAACCGATATTTCCATGTATACCTGGATAAGGGTGGGACATACGGTGTCAACGATTCTCAAGGCATCTAAGCCCGTGGTCATCAAGCCTTTATGCTCAAGAGCCAATACTGACACCATAAGGCGATATCTCGGACCACGGAAGCGTTGGAGGAGGGGGTGGCGGAGTGAAGTAGCCACTTAAAGGGACATTGGTTTTCATCGCACAATGGTTATTGACAGAAGCTAACCATTTCAACATTTTGAATCTACACATTATAATAAGGTATCACAAAATATTTCTTAAAAAAAAAAAAAAGAAAATAACATATGTATTTTTGAAGGCTTATATAGTGACAAATTTCCTGTACAGAAGAGGATATTGTGGCCAGTGCCATAGCAACAAGATCGCATGTTTGTTTTTCTCATTTTAGGACACATCTTCACGCCGTAGTATCTTAAAGGATGCGAGCAGCTGCAGCAGACCATTGTAGTCGCTCTTTTGTATTAACCCAAATAGAACAGAGACGGTTATAAATAATGTAAGAAAATCAGTTCAAAATTGTCACAAAAGGGGTAGAATGGCGGATGATAATTCTGTATATGAAAGGGTTTAGAAGTCAGTTTCATCTGTTGTATTACGCGTGTTCTTTTGAGGCAACTAACTCTCATTGGCGTAAACACCTTGGCCACTTTTTCCAACGGATAGTGTGGCCACTTCTCCCGATCAGACGCCATGTCGGCATTAGTGATCCACAGAAGATACTTTCAAATTGAAGGGAGTAACAAGGAACCACATAAGTAGGCCAAAAGACGTTGTTTATACATCTTCGAACACATGAGGTATAAACAAATAAGGTAACAAGAATAATCTACAGTAAATGACTTACCATACGTCATACGATTCAAAATCAAAAACGTTTTTCATTAAGAAATGGAACAAGCTTCCTCTGCCGATCTCATTGACAACAATGGTGACTCTTATTAGAACTAGTCTAATCACGTCTCAGCATACAGCAGGGCTGTTCAAGGCAGAAAATATGCAATGGCCACTTCTTCGTCCTTGCGTCTTAATCACTCCTTCCCCTACCGATCTTATTATTAATTGATAACCTATACAAATCAGTATGTTATAGGCCCATTAATTAATAACAGTAATTGCAATATGAGACATGATCGCAGATGTTTACTGACTGTTTTGAATGTAATTTTTCTTGCACTCATTGCACTGGTTATTTTCACGACATTTTGGCATATGGAAATATATTTTGGGGAAATCAGTCACTTAAGCAAGAAATAGTGCCTGATTGGCTTAGGTATGCAGTTGTGAAACGTCTGTATAAGAAGAGAGATAAGATGGATGCTGCTAACTATCGGCCAATATCACTAATGACAAGTTTTTCAAAGGTTTTAGAGAAACTAATGCATGCCAGGATAGTTAAGCATCTCAGGAATCAAAATATCCTCAGCGAAAGTCAGTTTGGATTTTAGATAGGTTTGTCAACAGAAAATGCAATATTTGCATTTGCTGTCAAGGTTTGGAATCTATCAACAGAAAACTGAAGTTTGTTGGGATTTTTTGTGACCTAACAAAAGCGTTTGACTGTGTCAGTCACGAGATTCTTTTACAAAAAGCTGCACATCTCGGCACAAGTGGTTCATCGGGAAATGGCTTGACTCGTACTTGTCAAACAAGTAACGGAAAGTTGTAGTGGATAGCCAAAATGGAGTCCCGTTATCTACAGAATGGGGTACCATCACATGCGGAGTGCCCCAAGGCTCAGTTCAGGGCCCCCTACTTTTTATTATCTTTATAAATAATCTGCCTCTCTGTTCGGAATATTGTAGATTAACCATTTTTGCTGATGACACTACACTACTTATTGATAATTAAGCAGATAAACATGAGGGAACAGCAAATAACGTTTTAAGTGAAACAGTGAACTGGCCTTTTTTTAAATTACACTAAAACAAACTACATGCATTTCCACAAAACTTTCAGATGAACAAATAATAGTAAAAATAGGTGAGCAGGTGATAATCAGGGTGGATACTTCAAAGTAGCTAGGCTTGCATACTGACAGCAAACTGAACTGGTCAAACCATATCCTGGATCTATGCATTATGCACTGTTTCTTCTTATCCAAGCATGGAAACCATGAAGTCACCCTATAATGGTTATTTTCACGTCGTTATGGCATATGGAACTATATTTTGGAGAAATTAGTCACTGGCTAAAAAAGTACTGTCTGCACAGAGAAGAGCCGTAAGGATCATGTGTGGAGCCTATCCTAGAGCTACTTGCAGGAATCTTTCTAAGAAACTTGGAATCCTTACATCCACTGCGCAATTTATATTCTCTTTGATGTGCTTCATAAGGAAAGAAAAATTCATTTTTATACTGAATAGTGAGTATCATAGTCATGAGACGAGAGGAAAACATGATATCCACTATGAACAGGCAAATCTAAGTATGGTATAGAAAGGACTCCATTTCACTGGCTGTAAGGTTTTTAACGCCTCCCTTCGAGAATTAAATGTTTGGTAGAAGATGAGCCCTTGTTTAAAAAAACTTTCAGGCATTTCCTATAACAAGGATCGTTTTATACGACAGAAGAGTTCCTGAACTACAGTGTTTAACATTTCTTGTATTGTTAACTGCAAATATATGTCTAAATATACATTTGTAAACATATTATTTATTGTAAACATGTATTTTGCAATATTTATTTTCAGTAACACTTTTTGTAATATTTATTTATCTTTCAAAATTGATTTTCTATAGTAGAACCTAAGTTACTGTTTACTGTAATATGAAATCATTTTGTTTTGTTTTTATGTGCTACCACAGATTTCTGACACGTTCCATATACTGCGATATTGTCACAACATGGACCACCGGAACAAGAAATAAATAAATAAAATAAAATAAATGTAATACAGCAGTCTTAATTTGATTTCATATTACAAGGGTGACCAGACGGCCAGTTTTTAACGGGGCTGTTCTTTCTTTTCGTTCTGTGTCCCGTTGTACGGCAAAATATTCAACGGGACGCCAAATATCCCGTTTTTTCGTAATCAGCAAACACCTTAATTTTTTGCTTCATTTTGTTTTTATTTATTTTTACATCAGTTTAGTGTCATAGAAGTAATTTTTTTAACACTTTTGTGAGTCTTGCTTTGTTTTGAATGCTAAGATGGAATAAAGGTCATGGGAGGTGAGATGCGAACACAAGATTTTCCGCTATCATATTCAGTCCCAGGGACTTATGACTGATAAATTTGCAGTAGATACAACCGACGCGGACTGTTGCAGACAACAATGAGAAGTAGGCGAAAGTTTCAACACTGGTTTCGGTAAGCTTGTTTAGTGCGCTCCAGTGTATGTTGTTTGCTGTGTGTGAAACTAATTCGTGCCCATTAATATGGGGGAAAGAAAGTGTTCTTTCTCCAAAAACCAAGAACGTAGAGTTCCCTTTCTTAAAGGAAACCACGACAACGAAGATAGAATGTACGTTGTGTCGTTCATTTTTTTCCATTGAACGTGGAGGACGCGCCGATGTAACGCAGCAAATAAAAAAAAAAAAAAAAAAGCACCTGGTGGCAGTTTCTGGGAGAACTTCTAGTAGCATAGCTTCCTTTGTGAGTATGAATAAACTAAAAACAGAGTAAGAAGGGCTGTTTGCGTTCCGCACGGCACAACACATCATTCTTTCCGTTCAATGGACTGCACGGCTCTCCTCATCACAGACCTGTTTGAGACAAAGTTTACATGTTCTAGGACAAAATGCGGGTGGATTTTAGTGAATGCTTCCTCATCGCACGCAATGCATGACGTTTAGTCAGAACTTAACAGATGCTAAGCATGTGTCTGTGATGGTTGATGCATCAGACCACAAAAGCTTCTAGCTAGATGTTTCTTTATTACCAAAGGTATTCAGTGCAAAGTAATCTGTCTTCAGGACACTGATGAAGACACGGCAAAATTGTTAGCTAGCTATATTCGGGATACTTTAGAAAAGCAAAATATAGTTGACGAGATTATCGCATTTTGTGCAGATAACTGCAATACCAACGTTGGTGGATACAAGAGGACAGGAGAGTGTTGGGTTGGGTTCTTTGGGGAAGGAGACCAGTCAGCGAGGTCATCGGTCTCATCGGATTAGGGATGGACGGGGAAGGAAGTCGGCCGTGCCCTTTGAAAGGAACCATCCCGGCACTTGCCTGTAGCGATTTAGGGAAATCACGGAAAACCTAAATCAGGATGGCCGGACGCGGGATTGAACCGTCGTCCTCGCGAATGCGAGACAAGAGGACAGGGACATACATTGTTTATTCCAAACTGAACAGTGTTCTCAAGGTAAACATTCAAGGCATCGTTTGTGCAACCCATGTGGTACACAAATAAGTGCAGACATTCTTCCCATTGACATTGAACCAACAGTGAGTAAAATTTTTCAGTACTTTCACATTTACACTGAGCGTGTGGAGGAACTGAAATCATTCTATGATTTCGTTGATACTGAATACATGCTAGTCCTAGGTAGTATTAAAACTAGATGGTTGCGATTGTTGCCAGGAGTTACAAGTGTTATTTATATGTATGAACCTTTGAAATCTTGGTTTCTGTAGACCGATGACCTCGCTGTTTGGTCTCTTTCCCCAAAACCAACCAACCAACCTCTTGGTTTCTGTCTTAGGATAGGTGTTATACATTCCGGAAACAGGTTTTTGAGAACCCACAGTCACTTCTTTGGGTTCATTTCACACAAGGTCAATTGAAAAATGTTTTCAAATTCAATCCAAAGGTTGCAGAGAACACCAATTTCAGCTACAGACTCAGGTGAGGAGTTGGAGTTGAAAGGAAAAAACAGTAACAGCAAATTTAGTAAATTTCAAACTTCAGTTATTTCTTAACTTTTAATTAACTTGGAAAAAGAAGGTATGTTCACTCACTCAAAATACGAGATGATTACCAATTAATTGTATGACAGTTTTGTGACTTATTTAGAAAAGTGGATTTCTCCACTTGAACCTCTGAAATCATTTCTTTGAATAACACAGAAAATTTTTGTTTCTTGGGCTGAACTTTTAGTCTGTGTGAAAATTCTTAAGACAGTAGATTCACGTGCAACATTTCAGATGGATGGAGATGTATTGTTTGATGAGATGGGATGCGTGAACAACATTGTATCCGACCAATTTGAGGAAAGGGTAAAAGCCAAGTTGCAAACAGATAAGAGATGGTGTGCTGTATTCCACTTACCTGAAGGTACAAGTACTTCATGTAAAAATATAGAGACGCTTGTGAGCTTTGCTGTTGCTGTACCAGGCACAAATCCTGTTGTGGAAAGGGTACTTTCAATAGTGAGTTCCATTTGTATTGATGAGAAAAACCGTTTTACCACTTAAACTACCGAAGCAGCTGTGATAGTTAAGACCTTATCTGCAAGGAGTTCTACAACTTGCTATTAACCAGTTCAATGCTTTTGAAAGATAGTTGGTCTTCTGAAAAGTGCAAAGTTAGTAGCAGTGTTCCTTAAACAAAAGCTAAACGGTATACGGATATTTGCTAAACAGAAATTCTCTTGTGGTCGCCTGAAGACTAATGCAATTACTGTGAACGTATTTGCCCCACATTCTTGTGAAATGTTACAAAAAGAGTTTCAGGTAGTCTGTTATATTAAAGTGTTTACAGGTGCTTAATATCACGGGGAGAAAAAGATTTTTCCTGATTAGGCTCTTTTTGCCGCTACAGGGTATCGGTGTCCGAATTTTGGAACTTGATGAACGTCCCGCCGAAACAGCAGATATTGTTACTGATGTGCTTTGTAAAAAATAGCGTAGAAAACAAAATAATCGCGTTCACGGGTGACACTACCACTAGTAACTTCGGTGGGGCTGCATTTAAAGGAAAAAGAAACATCTTTCACCAACTTAAAATGGTATTGAATCGTGAATTCCTGGGGTTGGACAAGCAGCACACATAGTGCACAGCCAATTAAGATTGTTGTAGATGGTTAGATTGTTTACTTGTTGATGTAGAAATTGTTGTTCACAAAAGTTACCACCATTCTCACAAGCACACCGTGCGAATATGTAGAATCGCTGTAGGAGTTCTGCAGCTTTGCTGAGACTGAGTACGGGATATTATTAGGTTATAGTAACACTAGATGGTCAGCATTAACACTTCTTGAAGGACTGAGGTCTTATTTTCTTAGTCACAAAAAAGTCCAGTGATAATAAAATCCTTTTTTGAAAACCCTTTGGCAAAGAAGTTGCTCTTTTTCTGCACAACCAAACCATAACTTTCCGCCAGTCAATTCTCTACATAGGTGAGCTTCAAACAGGTGTTGAAGTAGCTACGGCTTTTTCCAAGTCGAAAGAAAATATGACTGAGAGACAGGAGAACAGTTTTATCCCGTATGTTGTGAAATGTGTTTTACATGAATTAGAACATCAAAGTGAGGTAAAAGAAGACATTTTCCCAACAATACCCGTGGTCTAGGATGCCGGCACGGTAGCCCAGCATGTGGGTGTCATTCCCGCTTCGCGCGACTAGTTCCGCCTCTACCGTAGCGCTGCGTGTTCTGCTCGTGTCTGTTTAGTGTCGTGTTGGACTCCGCGCGCGTCGCATCGCTGGTTGTCGGCTAGTGTTTGGTGTTCGTGCGCCCCTTCCTGTCGCGGTGTAGTCTCGCGCCGTGATGTCCACCATGGTTCCCACGAAAATTCCGCGTACAGGTACCGTCAGCTTCACCTTTGACAAATGCACGCGCCACGTCGAGCCCACTTCTTTGGAGATACATGACTGTTTAGCCGATACAATTAAAGTCACTACTGATCAGGTACATACTGCATGTATTGACAGCGAATTATACGTGTTTTTTTGTTAATTTTCTTGACCTGCTTCAGGTTGATAGGATACTTTCTCGTCACGGTTCTCAGGTACCCTTTACGCACCGTGATGGTTCCACTATTATGGTTCTCTTGGCAAATGCAGAAGTGATATATACGAATGTCCGGGTGTTTTAAAATTCCGCCAGAGGTAGACGACTATTTTCTGAGGCCCGTTTTGCTACCTTATGGGGAAATGCGTCATATTCGAAAGGAACGCTGGTCTGCTCAGCACCGCTTAGAGGTATTCGGTCGGCTGGTCAAAAAACACATTCCTTGTCATCTATAGGTATGTGGCTATAGGCTCCATATTACGTACAATGGCCAAGAAGGAACATGTTATTATTGTAATCAAACCGGTCATTTCCGTACTAATTGTCCGCGACGTGTGGTGGTATTAAAACCTACACACGAACAGCGTAAAAAATTGACTTTAGCTGATCTTCTCCCGCAGGGATCTCGGAGTGAATCGCTCACTGTTACCGAGGGACGCAGTGATCCGTTGACCAACAACGCCCTTGATTTTCCCCCGCTGTCCTCGCGTCGGGATGTTGATGCCGTTAATTCCGATGTGCCCGCCGTGATTTCTCACAACAAGCGTCGCGGAACACAGGGTGATGCGGCAGATGAACCTTCCCTATTGGCTCGCCCTTTCTATGGGCCTCCAGTAAAGGACTCCCTTTCTCAGTCTGAAATCGTGGATGAGGACGCCACAGGTGCTTTCACGCCTGTGCAAAAGATCCCTGACACCTTATCTGGCGTTGTTCCTGTTGTCAAGGCCGCCCCTTCGGAGACGCCGGTGAAGGAAACTGCTTCCGGTTCCCACGTGTCTTCTCCGGTTCTATCCACACTTCTCCTGTCGTCTCTGTTTCCCATCCCCGTTCTGCGACTTCTGTCGCCCCCTCTGGGTCACAGCCTTCTTCCATGAAACAACTGATTGATTCTCAAGAGCCAGTGGATCCCGTTGTTATTCACCAACCGTTTCTCCGTGAACCCATGTCTGCAGACGAGTGGGATGTAGAGACCTCTTCCTCGCCATCTGAAACGGAATACCTACATGATGCTCCCACGCGACCGAACGCGGCAGCGTCGGCGCCGCGGAGCCGCAGTAGAATTTGTAAACAGCCACAGAGAGCCGCGTCACGGCCGAAGAAAAAGCAGTGGGAAGAAGAGAGTTCTGTTTCCTAGTTCTTCTCTCTCTGGTTCAGCGACTGATTCTGGTATGGTTACTTGTATGTTACGCCGTCAACTGAGGGATCTCTAGCGTTCTTTGTTCTTCTTTCTGGGTTGAAGTTCTATGCAAGCTAGCCGGCCGGAGTGGCCGTGCGGTTCTGGGCGCTACAGTCTGGAACCGAGCGACCGCTACGGTCGCAGGTTCGAATCCTGCTTCGGGCATGGATGTGTGTGATGTCCTTAGGTTGGTTAGGTTTAATTAGTTCTAAGTTCTAGGGGACTGATGACCTCAGAAGTTAAGTCGCATAGTGCTCAGAGCCACTTCTATGCAAGCATACACATTTCTTACTCTGAATATTAACAGAATACGTTCTGAGCTTCGGCTCGCGGCTTTGCGACAGTTTATATATCAGTCTGGGGGAGATGTTGTTTTTTTTACAGGAAGTCTTATTCGACCATTTTTCCATTCCTGGGTTCTCAACTTTTTTTAATGTAGCTTCCGAACTTTCTATGGGCACTGCCTTGTTTTATAGGGAAGGATGGATTTCGAAGTACTCGCCGTTATATACTCGTGCTACTGGCTGTGACGCCACTGGTGCTGCCTCAGTCACCAAATACAGTAATATTCTCGTCCCGTTTCCACCATACTTACTTCAACCTCGAGATGGCCGGGTTCCAGCCCGTGCCGTCCTACAAACCCACCGTCCTTATTGATGATGTTTTTAGATATTTTTATTTCTGTAGCTCGCTATCCCAAAATACCTCCATCCTCATAATGACAGATGTTTCATCAGATAGAATTCGTTGTCGATTTTTAAAGAGTGTTCTCCGTCAGCTGATTTTTTTTAGGATAGCATAGACGTAAGTTCCTCTCGATCGTAGACATACGTACCTCTCGTGTTCCACCCGACATTGCTCCACAGTGCATACTGTCTTGCTGACGTAGCAGCAGCCACAGCGACATGGGCGTAAAAAACTGGGAGAATTATTAGAACCCCGAACAGTATTTACGACCGCATTTGGTTTACGATCGAGGTGTGGGCAGATGGTGCCCTGCCCTTCCTTGACGTTGTCGTTCGCCGAAAATCAGTGGGCACCTCAGCCACAGTGTCTACAGGAAACCTACACTCACAGATGGGTATCTGCACGCTCTCAACCACCACCATCTGGCACAAAAATGTGGCATTCTGAACACTCTCGTACACTGTGTTAAAGTAGTCTCAGACACATAAAATTTGCCGTTAGAACTACGCCACCTCCGGAAAGTCTTCAGGAAAAATAACTACAATCACCGCCACGTATCACAGGCTGTTTCTGGTGAGTGAGACGCGCTGGAGAAACACCACCGACGAAGAGACCACGATACCTGCGTTCTTGCTTTTCTGTAGCACAGTGTCGGGAAAGATTATCCGGCTTCTGAAGAGAAACAACATTTCATCAGTGTTAAGGCCCCCAGAAAAAATACGACAGCTCACGAGGTCTGTGAAGGACGATCTACGTCTTAGAACGTCTGGAGTGTACAACGTACCATGTCAGTGTGGCTGCTACTGCGTCGGCCAGACAGTACGTTTTGTGGAGCAACCCCGGACGGAACACCCCATAAATTAGCTGTAGGAGAAAACACTTAGATAATCGACACCGAATTCTATTCGACAATATATCTGTTATTATAAGGACGAAGGGATTTTAGTATATCGTCATAGAAGGAGCTATAGAAATAAAAATATCTAAAAGTACTATCAATAAGGTCGATGGTTTGCAGCTAAGCACGACTACGGCAAGTCTGAAGCGAGCGC
Source organism: Schistocerca americana (assembly GCF_021461395.2). Classification (NCBI taxonomy): domain Eukaryota; kingdom Metazoa; phylum Arthropoda; class Insecta; order Orthoptera; family Acrididae; genus Schistocerca; species Schistocerca americana. The sequence goes on from NC_060123.1 coordinate 359,294,086, forward strand.
GACAGAAGCAGAACCAAAACATTACCATATTTGGCGAAGAAAAAAGTACCAGTGACCCATAGCCAGCAGCGTAGCTATATAACGGGGAGGCCATGGCAACACGGTAGTCAGTGGAATGTCTGACACTGAAAACGCTTGGAGAAGCTTCGGCGTGAAAGAGGAATGCGACAACGCTACTTCTTCCACACGATCAGCCTCCATTTACCACTTGTTGGTGAGGAGACTCGGTCGAAAGCTCGTGGGATTTTAGAAGCTTGACGCAGCTCGTAACTCAAGAAGATTTTATTAATTCATACCACCGCGAGACCATGCATTCATACAACTCTAAAAATAGTACCTATTGCAGTGAACAAGTGCAGACTACAGCCAGAGTGGCGAGATCTGGGCACTGGCCATTACAGTCAATAACCTCATGCCGACACATGACCCCCAGCAACAGCGGGCCACTTCTGCACTTCAGGCTACTTCCATTAGGCAGTCAGTGGAATGTCTGACACTGAAAACGCTTGAAGAAGCTTCGGCATGAAAGAGGAATGCGACAACAATTACTTCTTCCACACGATCAGCCTCCATACAGCCAAGGCTCTGCGCAACTCTGAACTCTGACGCAAACGTGGGTCTTTCCGCCAGGATCGAACTGCCTACATACATTCTGGCAGTAGAATTGAGGTCCTCCCAAGTCTGTGCCACTGGGCTCTGACAACACTAGACACTAGCACCTCAGGCAACGATCCAGGTTTCATCTCCCTGGGCAACATCCCCATCTGTTGCACCACTGGGGCACTGGACTACCATGGTTACCAACCGCCAGCCAAGTCAAATACTGTGACCACCACCGCTGCCTCGGCATCCGGCACATTGGCATTCGCTGCGTAAATACACTAACAGCGTACATACACCACAGGGCCACGTGCTGCACCTACTATACTGATACTGGGGCATCACGTGTCGATGCCTCGCCATGCCTAGGATAAGGGCATGGACCTGTAGTTGTTCAAGCATCCTCACTGGCAGTGGGCCGTTTCGAGATTTCAGCTTACTTCCGAAAGGCAATGCGTGGAAATGCAGACACTGAGCTTCCACGTGACAAAGGAATGCAGGAGTATTACATCTTCCACATGATAGGCCTCCAGCAGTAGAAATTATACCCACTGGGGCCAGACAGTCATCAGACAGTTGGGCTATGCCATGATGCCCAGCATGTGTAGGCTGCTGTTGTGAAGCCAACCCTGCACTTATACGACGCAGTCCCACCATCGTCACAGGGTATTGAACCCATAATTGCTGCCTGACCTCTCAGGCTCCGGGCAGCCCTGCACACTGTCGCCATTGCAATTCTACTAATCCTCGAAACACTTTTGAGATGATTTCATGTATATGATGTGTGCACTAAAAATTTTTCAATGAGAACACGTGCACCTCTTAAATTGCCCGTGTTTGATGCTGTGTCAGAAAGTAATGTTTTAACATAGGACTGTAATCTCCATTTAGGGACAATTTGATAGATGTAGCCAGCTCTTTGTATCGATTTTAGCTATCATGATGCGAACTGTTTACCTGTCTCTGATACTACATTTTTCAGAGGCGGCTGCAAGCTTGGATGTCATTACTGCTGGGTGCCCTCTTCTCTCTATTACTTGTGACAACGGAAGTTTTGCGACAGTGTTATTAGACGAGGCTGCCAGCAAAGTTGGGCTAAACATAAACGAAGCCAAGACAGAGTATCTCGTTATGACGCGTGGTCATTGTCAGACGGCTGATCATCTACAATCACTGCAGGTTGGGGACCAGTCCTACAAGAGAGTGCAAGAATTCAAATACCTAGGGCACTTTTCACTGAGAACTCGTCATGTGAAGCAGAGAACAATGCCAGAATACAAGCAGAAACCGATCTTACCACAGTCTAGCACAACTGCTTCGGTCCAGATATCTCTCCAGACAGTTCAAGATTCGACTGTACAAAACCCTGATCCAGCCTGTTGTTCTATATGGCTGTGAGACATGGAATATCCGGAAACAGGACATCCATAAGCTCCTGCTTTTTGAGAGAAAAGTGCTTCGGAAGATCTTCGGTCCGGTTCTGGATGCAGATACAGGGGAATGATGGATCATATACAACCAATAGCTTGAGGAACTATACCAGCAGCCCAACATAGCAGGAACTGTCAAAGCCAAACGAATGCAGTGGGCCAGCCATGTGGCCCGGATGGAGGATCACAGATGGCCTCGGAAGCTCCTGTATTTCACACCTACAGGAAAGAGACCGCCAGGGAGATCCAAGAAGCGTTGGAGGGATGGACTCCATGCAGATTTAAACCAAGTGTCAATAGATGTGAACGGATGGCGGATAGCAGCAATGGACAGAATACAGTGGAGGAGGAAACTTGTAGATGCGTGCGGTCCACTGGGCCTGATCACGTAGTAGTAGTAGTTGTAGTAGCTATGAGGCGATGTTCCTGGAGCTTCCTCGAATTCAAGTAATTCTGATTCAACAGTAATTTTACTTCACGTGACCAGTTCGGCAAGTTGGTCTGAGAAAAATGGGAAGAAAGATCTGAATGATAGGAAGTTAAACGGCCAGAATACGAGTGTAACTACCAGTACTGAATGAGTAGTGGGGTTTCTTCTATTTATTTTCAAATGAATTTGTGTTATAAGTTCATACATAAATGGCTTGACGAATTTCATGAAATGTATCCTCAGTTGCGAATACGAACAACGATCAGCTGTGTAAGGCAATGGCGTCTATGAAAATCTGCCCGGACCGGGGCTCGAAGCCGGATCTCCCGCTTTAAACGAGCTATTGCATTAACTGCTTTGGTCATCCGCGTACGACTCACGGGCAGATCCAATCTGCACTCGTATTCACGCTACGTAATTCTCGTACAGGGGAGGATATTTTCAACTGAAAGTCGCTGCCCGGTATCGGCGGATAATTACAAGTTTGTAGTGCCCGTGTTGTTAAGAAGGATGATGCAGTGTTCCTTCGGACATGTGTTACCGAATTACTGAATTTCATATTCGCTACGCTCTTGCCTCATCTCGGCTGCCTCCACTCGCTGACACGTTCTTCTCTCTTTCTCAAGCAGCTGCCAATCGATTTCATGCATGAACAATGACCGTCCTTTCAATGGTTGCTTGATCAAAAGAGATTTATCTTCTTCAATAGCAGTGATAATTAATGTTTTAGTATCTATGTTGACAGAAGACTTCTGATTTTCATGTGGAGTTTCTTCTCTCATGTGTGGCACTTTCAGCCATCAGATCTGCAAAATTGCAACAGGAAATATCCAAAATATATATACGACAGATAACGTTTTGCAATAATTTTTTTCATGAGAATAAAGCGCGAATAAATCGATAAATAAATTTTCTCCCTTAAAAAACTGAAGACGAAGGAATTGTCCTTGTTACAATAGCTATCTAGCACTACTGTAGTAGTCTGATCTGAGTAATAATTGGAAATGGTTCGTTTCACACAGTCCTCATTCTGCCAGTCCTGCTGCCACTGACAACTACAGTTGCAAGGTGTCTGGCTTCAGCCGGACATGTCCGGCAATTTACGCTCATGTTCGGCCAAGTACGAGTTCGGTCTTTCCGGTTTTTGTTAGACTTTTTAGCGATGAGCGCACAACCAAAGTTCATTTCAAGTAAGTAACATAAGCTCGAGGAATAAGTATAAGGGGGAATAAGAAGACATAACAGCTGCTTACGTCCGGTTGTGCGTTGAGTCATGACACGCTCACGCATGACCTAACCTGAGCAGGCATAAGCAGCGTTACGTCTCCTTGTCCTTCGTTATTCTGTGTCACAGGTTTTTTTCGTTAGACCGAACGAGCCTAATACACAACTTCACTATCACTATAATTGTTTATTTTGTTTTATGAAGAACTTTTAGTTTATTTTTGTATAAGATTATTTTAAGAAGTACGCTAAGCGATTAAGAAGACTGAGCACTTAGTTGTTATCATAACTGCTGAAATATAATGCCGTTTACTGCTAGTATTTTTTCTTTTCTTAAAAAAATTTAACTACGGGTAAGTGCTATCATAAATGCCAAATTATAAGGCTTTTTAGTGATTGATTTTTTAATTTAAGCATGTGTAAGTTGACCTCACAAAACACTATTAATAAACTATTAAAAATAACCAAATGATTCTATTTCTGTAGTCTGGCTCTTTGGGCAAAATGTCCAGCTAGATAAAATGCCAAGTCTTGATCTTCTACTTTTAGACCACACAATCATACATCCAGCTAACTTAATCTGTGACATGAAAGCACATTCGGTTAAGGAGACTGAGGTAAACAAGCTGCCGATTTGTATGTAGAAATAATCACTCACGAAGTTGGTGGTTTTATTTTAATGGGTTTTCCGATTTTAAATACCCTATTGAGCCTAAATTTCACACGGCTGATTTTTTCTTGGAGTGAAACCAACCCTTCTTTAGGAGGGGGGGGGGGGCGGGGTTGGCCCAAGAGAAGATACAAGAAAAATGCCTAGTAAAACGTTTACAGATCACGGCTAATGCGGTCTTTGTCTGGGGCGGCAGATGACTTGCCGTTCCCTTCATTACACAGACTCCAGATGGCGCCTGTCAGCAGACCTGTGACTCAGGGCGGCAAACGTCCAATCTTCCAGATTTAATGCACAGCTTGCGTTGTACTTTTTGACCATGACTCAGTTGAACGCTTAACAGCAGCAACAACCCCATGTTGATCTGATTTGTTTGATCACGGAAATGTTTATTTTTTCCTGTAGCTACAACTGCAGTGTTCTTTACGCCTTAAAAGTTCTGAAAATGGTAAGATGGGCCCACACTTAAATACTTCACACTCTTCCTTCTCGATCACGTATTTTTTAGTATTGTTTAAGCTGTTGAAGACGATGCCCCTGACATCTGTTGAAAGCTCGAGAATTTCAGCTCAGCTGACGCATCTTAAAAACTGACAGGATTACATTCTTTGTAATTTGCTGTTACCGGCATGCCATTGCTGTTTAGCACAATGTATTGATTCGTGTATTTCATTAAATGAAAATCAGATTTCGATGTTTTAAATTTTTAAATAGAAATTGAAAAAGGCAATATGGATGATAATGTGGTATTATACTGTCAAAGATACTTCTTCACTGATGTCCTTGAGCTCGCAGTAGCGTCGCCACCACAAAATGTTTAGGTCATGGATTTGTATCCCTTCTTGGATATTTTCCTCTCCAGATGCAAAAAAATTGCGAAATCTGCACGTGCGATGACTTAAATGAACTGGCAAGGAAATTCGTTGACATAAGTGACTATTACACAATAACTGGGTGACTCAGTGGCCCAGTGGTTAACTGCCAGAGTATGTCGGAAGGTCCCTGGTTTGTTTCGCTGTCGGTACTACGATTTTTATCCTTCACTTATCACTTGTTTCAACTCTGTAAATGTTTGGCAGTCTGAAAAATACCGAAGTTCGCCATGGTTCGGAACCTATGTGACGTGTAGCAGTGCTATGGAGTTTCACTGATCACACTCAGTTCAGAAAGAACAATAACATAGTATAGCAAGCAGCGTAACAGAATAATTTGTCATGGAACATATCCTAAATATGAAACTTCCTGGCAGATTATAACTTTGTGCCAGACCGACACTCGAGCTCAGGACATTCGCTTTTCGTAGGTAAGTGCTCTACCAATGGAGCTACACAAACATGACTCCTGAGTTGTCCTCACAGTTACGCCAGTATCTCATCTCCTATTAGTGCAAGCAGAATGCCATGGGCGGTATACACACAGATTGGATGGTACGCATGGGGGGAGCGGCAGTGGTGGGGGTTATGGGCAGGTGCTGTAGGGGAAATGCTGAGCACTGGAGGGGAAGTGTGTTTCTAAAGTGAAGCTTACACTCACATTTTCTGTAAATATTATATGGGGCCCCTCCATACCCACACCAGAATGGTGGCCATTCAAGAAAACCTAGTCACTTCCACTTGGTTAGTACCTATCTAAAAATAATTTCGCCGAAAATGCAGCGATTTATTTTCGCCTGGCTCGTTAACCATCTGTAACTTTCACAGAAGCGTCATGAGTGACGAATTTTGGGTAAAATTTTCAGCTTTCTCTGGCTGCCATGTTAACATTTGTTTCTTTTGCCAAACCACAGTGGAGTTTACAAAAAATGGTTCAAATGGCTCTGAGCACTAAGGGACTTAACGTCTGAGGTCATTAGTCCCCTAGAACTTAGAACTACTTAAATCTAACTAATCTAAGGACACCACACACATCCATGCCCGAGGCAGGATTCGAACCTGCGACCGTAGCAGTCGCGCGGTTCCGGACTGAAGCGCCTAAAACCGCTCGGCCACAACGGCCGGCTATGAAAAGGCACACTCCCGGTACAACATAAACTGTTTAATGTCTTCACTTATGTTGTTCCAAGATCCATAGCATTTTTCGTTTGCTTTTGATGGCCCTTAAAAATTACAATCTTTCATCGAAAAAGTCCGTCTTAGTGAAATAACACGATAGATAATAAAGTTTTGCATAATAACTATATGCCAAAATATTCTCCTGTTTGCGCGCTATCATTTGTCGAAATCTCATTTCGATATCTCAAATCGTTTATGAAATATGAGGAATGTTGTGGATATTTCACTCTGGCTTTATCGTTGGCGCGGCGCGATCGCATATGAGTGTGCTACGTCTGATCAATTTTCTTGAGACTGGTGACAGATAGAGACTACAACCAAGTCTAACGAAAAATTCAATATATATCAGCTCAGTTTTATACGCTGCAACGTTTTACGAAATATGCACCAAGCGCAAAATCATAGCGATCTCTGTTTTTCATTGCAAACTCTTTCGTATTTGACCCAGTGTCTTACTTCTACTTAAATTTTACGATAACTATGACCATTAACGAAATGATGGGCACATAATCTTGAACTTGACATATAAAGCTATAGCTAAAGTCAAAATGAATTTTTTTACCGATCAGTTTCTGTGAAATCGTTCGAGAAACATTGCAGGGGGTGCGCCTAGATTCTGTCATCGTTGACCTGCCGAAAGGCTTCAGACGCTGTCGACCTCTCCTTCTGAACAAACGGATGAACCCGCCTAGCGCTCTGGACGAAAACTGGCCACTGCGCTTCGGCCACCACACACTGAGGGGGCTGTACGTTCCAAACTTCAAAGAAGCCCTCCTGCAGGAGAAAGGCAAAGGTTTCGAGTTCGAGTCTCGGTCCGGCACAAAGTTTTAATGTCTCAGGAAGTTTCATATCAGCGCACACTCCGCTGAAGAGTCAAAATTTCGATTTGTGGAGGGGCACGGCAGCCGGTTGCGGTCATTGTAATACAAGTTGGGGCGGCGCGACAGGCGAAGACGCACGCGCTTCAGGTGGGGCAGAAACGAGGGCGTCGGGGTTATTCTCAAAACTCGGAACGTGGATACTTCGGTGAGAAACTAGAAGTAGTACGCAGTTTTTGTGGGGGAGCACTCCTTAGCAACAGCGACTGGACTCGTCCTTGGCTGTGAAGGATGGGGGAAGCAAGAGTGCTCCATCCAGAAAAATACGTTTTACAGAAGACAGAGCGACCGCAAAATTATGTTTTGCTTGTGAGGAACATGTGTGGAACGTCATAATATCGAAATTATGTTTTGTCTGAAAAGTGATGTAGCTGAAGTCGCAGTCGGCTAATATGTTACAAGCAGGGAGAGAAGTTCTTTGTTCTAGCTAAATCACGATAGATGTCGACTGAGGACTAATTTGTCGCTAACGACGCCTCAGTGAGGCAATAATTTTTTAATAGAAAGTCTGGTACTTGCAAAGTCGAGATATGGGCAGATGTGTAGGAAGTGACTTTAAATAGTGTTTCAAAGTCGTTTTTTGGCAGTGACTGTGACTTTGCCAATTTAGACTTGGTTTGCTCAGATGAACAAACCTTATGTCACACTATTACGTCATCTCTCACACCGATGCTGGTAAGTAGGACAGTGCTTTTATATTGTTATGCACTTTCTCAGTACTATGTTAAATAATCGCATATGACCTTTTGGTCGCGATTGTGGGTCCCATTTTTTATCATCTTGGAGAATATTGCGTGTTCAAAACTGTACTGGCGTTTCGTTTATGCAGTAACGCGTGGCAGCAGACTCGTTATTTGATATCAGGCTGGGATCGCTAGAAATGCAAATTTACGGGAAACTAGTATTACTAGGGATTAGTGGCTACAGCGCAAGCTCCGTGAATTCTGGTGCATTGCGCTTTTATCTTTGTGTCTGTATTGTTACTAATTTACACCAACCCATAGGGCCTCGACAGTGTAGTGTCAGAGATGTGATCCGTGTATTACCTATTTGGTGGTGTACAAACCTCTCCATGATTTGTTTTTGGTAATGCAAAAAGCACCCCAGTTGGAGTGCGTCGTTAGAACGAATGCGGACTAGGTAAGGACAGATATGTTTTAATAATTGGGAGCAATTCATGGCGACAACCAGTAAACTGCACCAACAAGTATGTCTCTGAAATCACTGGATGAAACATGCCTGTTATTCCTCTGCTCACAGCTGCAGACACTCTTTGTGAAAAACGTTGCAGGATTTTTGTTGCTGTTTTTGTTCCACCCATTTTAAATAGATGCAATAGTTATTCATGGGTATGGAGGAAAGACTTACGTTAAACTGTAGGTCCCGTCAGACAGGCTGAAACCTACCCTGTAATTTTTAGCTCGGAATGAATGCGTCGAAAGAAATGCACTGTTAAAATTTTGGCTTCTAAGGAGCACTGCAAGTACTTTTTTTTAATGCTTAAGTTACTCATTTTTGTCGCACGAAGAACGACTGCTAACAGCCCTTCCTGCATAATGCGCGGATCAGCAAATAAGCAGATGCAGTCGTGACAAGAAAACGTAGCGTCTTGTAGCCGCTAGTCCGAAGTGCACACACGAAAAGTTTAAGCACTTAAACCATAACAAAAATGAACTAAATCGTCAGTTTTTTTGAATAACTTGCAGTTCATTTCGACAACTAAACAGTTGCCGATGTAATTGTTACACAAGTGACTAACAGAAGAAAGAATATCAAGGGAGTGTTCTCCAATATTTTATAAGAAATACAGCTCTTAAGATAATTTTTGAATAATGTGTACATTAAATCAGTTCCTTGTTTGTTCCCTGTAGGCTTCGCAAAAATGCGAAGTGATCACCTGACAGAAGAAATATTAATTCATGCGGGCGATTCACAGTAATTACTAGTTTTTTTTACTCTGAATTGGGATGGAGTGTGAAACAGTCGTACCCGTAGCAAACTGACAGCGCACAAATCACTGAAATTTAACAATAGTGTTCCCCTGATAAACCTGAAATGACGTAGAGCTTTCGGAAATTATACTGGCCGAGAATTTTCTGAAAAATGTTTTACAATGTCGAAAACTTTCTTTATCCAGAATCTGAATCACAATATCAGTTCACGGTGGAATCAAAATTTATTTTTGTCGTTCTCTTAAGGACAGAGGTGTCATTATGTCCAGGCCAAGAGTCCAACAAAACCAATGAATTATTTTCTGCAAATGTTAAGAAGACGTTTCGGATGTAACATTGAAATTTATTGTTCATCTAAATAGATACTCCGCAAGCCGCCATACAGTGCATGACACAATGCTCCACGTGCCACTACTAGTCATTTCCTTTTTTGTTCCACTCACGTACGGAGCGAGAGAAAAACGACTCTCTATATGCCTCCGTACGAGCCCTATCCTCTCTAATCTTAAATGAATGGTCTTTACACGAACTGTACATTGGTGGCAGTAGAATCGTTTTGCACTCATCCTTAAAAGACAGTTTTCAAAATTTTCTTAATAGTGCTCCTCGAAAAGAACGTTGCCTTCCCCCCAGTGTGTCCCACTTCTGTCCCCAAGTTCCCGAATCATCTCTATAACACTTGCATTTTGTTTGAACCTACCGGTAACAAATCTAGGAGCCTGTCTCTGATTACTTCGATGTCTTCCTTTAATCTGACCTATTGCGGATCCCAAACACTCGAAGTACTCAACAGTAGGCGGCACTAGTATTCTTTTTCGGTCATCTTTAGAGATGAACCACACTTAACTAAAATTCATCCAATGAACCGGAGCCGATCATTCTCCTTCGCTGTTCCAGTCATTACATGCTCGTACCATTGCATATTGCTTTGCACGCCTAAATATTTAACATTTTGGCTACCGTGTGTATTAAATTGATACACAAGATGACTTTCCTAACAGGCCACTTGCACCAATTTGAAACACGCATTCCAGACTGTTTGTATAAATCGCATAAGCAGCCACAGTGATTTCAAAAAGATGTTTAATTGCCGTGGCCTCCTGGAGAGGTTGTACACGTTTGATTCCGAATTTTATTGACGGATTGTGTGACACTCGACTCTTGTAGTTTGCCCTGCAGTCAGTCAACTGTTTCCTTGCGTTTGTGACCTCTGGTTACACTCGCATTAATTCGCTCGGAAAGATTGCTAGAGGTTATTTCTGTTTGACGTAGTGCTTCATTGAAGATTTGAGCTTGGTTTCTAGTGAGTTTGTGACAATATTTGGCACAGAGTGTGTTGCGGGCTGGTTGGACGAGGAAAGCGAATTCAGTGACAGTGAGTCCAGTTTGTTTGGCGACATATCTGACGATGACGATCCTGAACACTCCCTGAGAGTTCCGATCATGATTGCGACGATTCCGATGCAGGCGGACCGAGAAAAAGAGCAACTGTTTGGGAATCAGCAACTGTGTCTCAGAAAGACGTCTCTGAGGATACTTGGCATGATATAACTGGAAATATGATTATTTTACTACAACCTGTAATGAGGGAATTGGTGATTATGTGAAGACGAAAATGACTGGAAGATGTGATGAACTGGATTTTTACCGATTGTTTTTTGATGACCATGTTTTGGAAATGATTTTCATCGAGATAAATCGATATGCCTAGCAACGAATTATTGACAGTATTGTTACAAAAATACAGAACGTAGCATACTAAAATAACGGGTAGACGTAAGTAATGAAGAACTCATATGTTTTTTTTTGGATTCGTTCTGTCGACTGGATAGAATCGAAAGCCTACACTCGAGAAATATTGGCCAAAGGATATAAAATACAAAAAATGAAGTAAGTAAAGGAGGTTTGTTGCCCTTTTGAGTATGCTACACTTTCGGACAATTCCGGTACAAACATGGTAAACTATACAAAATTTCACCATTGATTGATCTACCAAACGATAAATTTCCTGGTGAGAAAGTGTGCATGGTTGAAACCATGATGCCTTTTAGAGGAAGGCTGGGGTTTCGCCAGTATATTCCGAGGAAACGTCATAAATTTAGTCTCAAGCTATTGAAACTGAGTGTTCATGGAATCTATAAGTGGCATGTGAAAGTGTATGCTGGAAAGCAGATTGCCCCGTCGATCATGATATATCCTCCAGTGTAGTGATGGAGTTGATGGGTCCATTGTTGAATGCCGAACGCACTCTGTACGTCGACAATTACTATACTAGCGTCGACTTAGCCCATAAATTGAACGAACATTCAACCGAACTCGTTGGTACATTGTGGAATAACAGAAAGTACAATCCAACGACCTAAGGAAAGGACAGAAAACTGAATTGTTATGCATGCAGAGTAACACAAATGTTACTATAGGAAAACAGAAGAATAAGAGAGATGTCTTGTTCCTGATCATTACAGACATTCTAGAAATGGTAGCAACCACCTCAAGAAAAAGAACAACCACAAAGCAATCCACAATTTTTGGATATAATTATGTAAAATCCTTCATAGACGTGTCAGATCAAACAGTGTCTTATGCCTCCGCTTTACAAAGTAGAGCGAAAAGGTTCCATAAGATCGTATTCGAGCTCCATACCAATACGGCAACTGTTGATGCTCGTGCTATCTACAAGCAGGTAATTGAGAAAGTTCGAGAGAAAGTGGTACTTGTACTGATCAACATTGGATACCCGAAAGATGCATCAGCATCACGAACTCATGTCTTGCAAAAAATTGCAGCAAGAGAAACAGGTGCACATGATTTTACAGACGATACTATCACAAATTTGGACGCCATGAAACTATGAAGAAATCGGACCAAGTCATCACAAACTGTAAGGGTTGCTCGAATGAAAAGTTCATGTGCTTGGACTGTTTTTTGATTATTCACACATAGAAAATCAAGCACACAGCCTATTAATTAATTCAAATACGTTGTTATATATGCAGTGATTTTACAAACCAAGTTGGTTAGTTCATAAATATTCCCCATTCATATTAGTTTTGCTCTATTCTTCCACAAAATAATTTTCATTCGTATGAAATGCTGAAAGGAGTCTTGTTTTGTTGTTAACGGTTGTGCATAATTTCCATACACATGGCGTAGCAGGTATAGTGTTGAAGAAATTAATTTCCAGGCCATGTGTCTGAGTATTACACCCACCTGTAAAAGGCCTAGGTCTGTTGTATAACCTTGGGTGATTCAGATCCGTCAGCCACAGTGTTAATAGACGTGACTGTGCCAAGCAGCACACTACTAATTTTGTATTTCCACATTATGTGTTTGCTCAAACATACATTTTTCTACATTTAGGGTTGGCTGGCATCCATCACACCAACTAGACATTTTGTCTAAGTCATCTTGCATCCTCCTGCAGCAGTTTTTCTAGATTTAGTTGCGCCAGTTACAAGTTTTTTGCAAGTAAACAGTCCTTTTTTAAATTTTGCTCTATTTTTGAAAACAGGTATGAAGCTGCGGAAACAGTAACCCAGGGATACTTACACTGCCGCAGTTGTATAAGAACGTATCACAGCATTCATCGACTGTACAAATGACTTTTTTCGCCATGTTGTGTATGCGCTACAACTATGGCAGGGGTGTACATTTTTCCGGCCACCCGACAAGCTATGAATTTGGAAATTTTCAACATTTTTAAGAAATACTTGCAATGTGTCCTAACAGCTAAAATTTTGACGTTGTATTTCTTTTGATGTTTTAATGAAAGTGTTACATTTACCTTAAGCAATATTAAAGTCTGTTTCTTAGTCTGGGTAACTGTTTAACGTACTGGGTCCTTTGGTGCTATGTATGATACCGCACGTTTTTATTTTTTATTTCGTCGCACTTTGACGTTGGCGAAATGAGCCGTTGATATCATATGCTATAGGTTACGTGCTTGCCATTTGTCACTTGTTTCACATTCTCAACGATCCCAGTAGCTGGCGGCTGGCTTCAGTAGTAGCGGATTTTGTATTGCAACGACATGTGGAACAACAAAGGTAAATTAAACAGTTTTATCAATCGTTATTACTTTGGGTGTATTTATATCTTGTTTTAAAATGTGTTTGAACTAACACCACGAAAAATCCAGAGCTTGAAAATGATATTACTATTACTTACGAACAGTTTTCTGGATGGTAACACTTATGATACCCTGGGACTCAATTATGTTTGTCAGTAATATCATTTTATAGGTGCACACTGAACTATTTACCACTAAATGTCATTAAAATTTTAAAAGCATGTGTTTTCTTACGTTGACATAGTGCATAATTGAGGTTATATTCATACTCTAATTGCCTTCAGGCTTGTCTGAAAATGAAATTCTGCAGCTTTTAAAGGTAATAGATCCAAATATGTCAGATGCAGAATGGTGTGAAGATGAAGATGATGCTGATTTAACAGTCCAGGCTGTAGCTTCCGCAGCGGATGAGGCAAAATGGACATCAAGGATAATACATCGTTTCGTGGATTTTGCCATAGCTGCTGTACAGAAAGGATGCTATCCACATTAATTGGGCGAGAAAGGATATAATGAAATATTATGAATTTAAACGTGATAGTGCTCAAAATATGATCTACCACAAGAGGACTGCTAAACAAAATGAGAGCAGCTCAGAAGAGGGTGCTGGGCAGCAAGAATCCAAACGTCCGAGAGTACCTCAGGCGATGCCACCAGTTCAATCTCCGTCACCAAACGCTTTACACGTGCCAGAGATGAGAAATTCTCAGGAAGTGCAGATACAAATGTAGGTTAATTGGATGTGAGGGTCTCACCTTCTTTTGTTGTACAGAGTGCAAGGTATTTTTTGCATGACAAGTGCACACAACTCTTTCTTAAAGTTTCACAGCATGTAAACAGAAAAATACGTTAGCTGAAGTTGAACTTAAATTTACCATGTAAGAACACAATGTGCTTTTTTTCCCTTTCCTGTATATTATGTAACAAGAAACCCCAGGTATGACTTATGATACTATCTGTAAAATTTTATTAAAAATAAAAATTAAAGAAACAAAAATATTTTGTGCTAAATTATGCTCACAGTAACCCAGAAATAAACTTACATTAAAATAGGAGATTGTATGTCCCTGTCAGTTTCTGACAGGTAACTGAACCCAGTCCGTGGGATATACCAGCAAACAACGCCATGTAGCATTCACATTTTTTTGTGTATCTCATTACCAAGCACACTACATTATTAGGTGTCAGTCTGGCGAGATACTTCTAGGACTAACGGGTTGTTGACAAGTGCACCTCATTATATCATTCTGTTTGGGGAAGTGCACTGAAGAGCCAAAGAAACTGGTACAATTGCCTAATATCGTGTAGGGCCCCCGAGAGCACGCAGAAGCGCCGCAGCACGACATGGCATGGACTCGACTAACGTCTGAAGTAGTGCTGTAGGGAAATGACACAATGAATCTAGCAGGGCTGTCCACAAATCCTTAAGAGTAATTGAGGGAGAGGAGATCTCTTCTGAACAGCACGTTGCAAGACGTACCAGATATACTGAAGAATATTCATGTCTGGGGAGTTTGGTGGCCAGCGGAAGTGTTTAAACTCAGAAGAGTGTTCCTGGAGCCACTCTGCAGAAATTATGGACATGTGAGTTGTCGCATTGTCCTGCTGGAATTGCCCAACTCCGTCAGAATGCACAGTGGACATGAATGGATGCACGTGATCAGGCAGGATGCTTACGTACGTGTCACCTGTCAGAGTCCCATATCACTCCATCTGCACACGCCCCACACCATTACAGAGCCTCCACCGGCTTTAACAGTGCCCTGCTGATATGCAGTGTCCATGGATTCATGAGGTTGTCCCCATACCCGTACGCGTTCATCCGTTAGATACAATTTGAAACGAGACTCGTCGGATCAGGCAACAAGTTTACAGTCATCAACAGTCCAATGTCGGTGCTGAAGGGTCCAGGCGACGTGTAAAGCATTATATCGTGCAGTCATCAAGGGTACATGAGTGTGCCTTCGGTTCCGAAAGCCCATACCGATGATGTTTCGTTGAATGGTTCGCACGCTGACACATGTTGATGGCCCAGCATTGAAATCTATAGCAGTTTGCGGAAGTGTTGAACTTCTGTGACGTCTTCAATCGTCGTTGGTCCCGTTCTTGCAGGATCTTTTACCGGCCGCAGCTATGTCGGAGATTTGATGTTTCACCGGAGTCCTCATATTCACGCACATTCGAGAAATAGTCGTTCGGGAAAATCCCCACTTCCTCGCTATCTCGGATATGCTGTGTCCCACTATAACAGCGCCGACTATAACAGCAAGTTCAGACTCACTTAAAACTTAATAACCTGTCATTGTGGCCACAGTAACAGATGTAAGAACTGCGTCAGACACTTGTTGTATTATATACGCGTTGCCGACCGCCTCGCCGTATTCTGCCTGTTTACATATCTCTGTATTTGAATAAGCATATCTATACCAGTTTCTTTGGCGCTTCAGTGTATCATCTAAGGAATTAATGTCGTGGGTCCGTCAGGAGAGAAGTTATTCGCTTGTTACGTAGATCATACCCACGACTAACGACATAAACACACAGATACATTAAAATATCCATGGTCTTAATAATATTAATATGAGTAGTAATCGTGTTGTCTAGTAGCCAGTCTAATCTGCCTAATAATACCTACTATAACGTTTCCCCGGGATATCCTTTCTCAATCAGTAAATAATAGCCAGATGTCCTTTCAGTAAAGCAACTAAATTGTAGCTGAAATTAATTGGAAGTTTAATAACTATTAATATTTTCCTTATTGGCAATCAGCGACTCTGTGTCATGCTCTCTGTGTTGTATAACCCATGGCAATCTTATGGATGGCTATATACCAGATCGTCTCCGATGTCCGTAACGACTAACCATGGGCAACCAATAATTACCAAATCACCTAAAAGAGATGTCCCGATGATAAAATTAAAACTCGGAAAATCAAAAGTATTTTGAATTTTCTCACCCTGTATGAGAATGGCAATTTATTCTTCTTGATACACTCCAGAATAAATTATGAAATACTTCATTTCACGTCGGACATCGACGAATGAATAGCAGTTCCTCTATAGCATACATACAACTGTTAAGAAGAAATAACTGTACTCTATAAACGAAAACACTTCTGCTGTCAGACAGACATTTTATTTCCTTGGGTAGATTGTCAAAGAGTTTTACAGCTACGTATTTTATCTTTTCTGTGGCAAAGTTAGGTTTACTACAGCTTAATGCAAATCATTTTTACCCCTAGTGTCGTACTTGAGAATCTCTCTTTCACACACAAACTCAAGTGGATTGTTGTTAAGAAGTTTTATAAGCCAATAAAGGTACTGTGAAGCTGTGGTTGTTATTCCGCGCTGATAAAAGACATGGCTGAGAGATGTACATCTTGATGTCACACATACTTTATTTTTTCTGCAATGAGTGTGTTTCGCGTAAATGATGAGTTACCACAGAATATTATCCCACAAAGCATCGGTGAATGAAAATATTAAAAATATGTTAAACTAGCCCATTTGTGCAAAACTGTCGTAAAATTTACAAAAACTTCATTTTCTGTATTCTCTGTTGATCCTTATTTGTTCTGCTTCACAACTGTGCATGCGGGGCTAATTATGCCTCTTGATACATATAAAATCAAAAACAATTATCGTACAGCACAGTAGCGGACCAATTGGCAAAACCTAAATCAACGTAATATCTCTCCATGCAGAAGATGTGGCGTCTCTCTTTGTATTATTAGAACAGCCTAGGGTGACTTCTTGCAGTTTCTTAAATAAGAACTAAACCAGACATGTACTGAACTACATATTCCATAAAAACTTAACTTCTCTGACAGGCTGTTGTGATTGACAGAACCAAATGCTTCCTGTAAGCCATAGGAGATCCCAACTTGTGATATTTTGTCATTTAAAGTTTTTATTATGTGCTCGGTAAATGTACAAATAGGTGGCTCAGTTTGAAAACTGACAAGTACACACGTGCACGATAATCATTTAGTATATTAAATTCTCTAAAATTTAATGAAATGACACTGTGCGATAGTATGTGAGACTATAATTTTTACTATTCTCCATAAACGTGCGTGATAGAAGGCACTCAGTATTAGCTACTTACACCAACTGGAAACTTGAACGCTATTGGTTGTGAAGCAATGTGTGGAGTAAATGGATGAGAAACCGAAGAAGAATGGACCTAGTAAAATATTTTTATTTTATCTTTACAATAGAGTAAAGTGTAAGTATAAACAGATTCAGTAGTATGTTAGTACATGAAAGAAAAATTCTCTTTCCCCTTTGCTATGCTGGGTGTATCCTACTTAATTACACAAGCTGACACTGCAGAATGTACTGGGTGGTTTATAATAAACTTTCGCTACTTAAGAGGGCCGCCAGGAAAACAAGAGTGATTTGTGGAAACAATCGTAAGGACATGCGGAAGAGAAGTAACGAATAAGACATTGAAAGAAATACATTTTAACTGCCACATGAAAGCTGGCTGGCGTGGCCAAGCGGTTCTAGGCGCTTCGGTCTAGAACCGCGCGACTGCTACGGACGCAGGTTCAAATCTTTCCTCGGGGGTGGATGTGCGTGATGCCCTTAGGTTAGTTAGGTTTAAGTAGTTATAAGTTCTAGGGGACTGATGACCTCAGGTGTCAAGTCCCATAGTGCTCAGAGCCATTTCAACCATTTTCCGCATGAGAGGGTATTATTTGTTAGATGCTTACGATCCAGGTTACAAACGCTGCCCAGTGTGATGACCAACTGCATCCAAGACCGCTAGGAACCTCACTGGAGACGCCACATCACAATTTTTCGCAGCGCGTTTCGAACGGGGGACTTTCGAATATTCAGCCGTCGTGGCACAGCTTGTCTACAGATCCAACATTGCGTCCTGAATTCTCAGCCATGGAAATAACTTCTTTAGCAATTTGTGGTGCAACTGACCGTAGGCCTCTTCCAGAAGTATTCTCCAAATCGCCATTTAATTCGAGCTTCCGATCATGTTCTTCAACCCATCCGTATTCCTTTAATGCGTCGATACTCGCGAAGGACAGCAGCACTGTTGCTGTCGTTTTAGCAAAACAGCTTTACGAGTAAATCCCTGCTCCCCTTGTCCAGACCAATGGTGGCTGTCTGCAACCGTAATACACTTTGACACTTGTGTGACTTAAGTCTGAGTACCATTAACGGCGCTTAATGCCCGTCTTGACACCGATGCTATTAACAACGCAAACCCTGCAGCGCACGGTGTGAATATCATTCCTGTAATGTAGGTTATCCATACGTTTTCCGTCTACACTGGCTCAAGTAGCGAAGACCACTCTGTATATGATAGCAGGGCCACAAACTTTCCAATAAACAATCTCAAAGAGTGGTTACGAGCCGTGAAATATTGTCCTGTTATTACAATGGATTTGGAAAGTGAACTTGTTAATTGAATTCTCAACTAATCGAACGAAAAGGTACATGAATTATCTACGCGATGTGATCAAAAGCTGAAAATGGCTTAAAAGTTCGTGGCACCCTCCATCGGTAATGATGAAATTCAATATGGTGTTGGCCCACCCTTAGCCTTGATGACAGCTACCACTCTCGCAGGCATACGTTCAATCAGGTGCTGGAAGGTTTTTTGGGGAATGGCAACCCCTTCTTCATGGATTGCTGCGCTGAGGACAGGTATCGACGTCCTTCGGTGAGGCCTAGCACGATGTCGGCGTTCCAAAACATCCCAAAGGTGTTCTATGGGATTCAGGTCAGGACTCTGTGCAGGCCAGTCCTTTACAGGGACGCTATTGTCGTGTAACCACTCCACCACAGGCTGTGCATTATAAACAAGTGCTCGATAGTGCTGAAAGGTGCAATCGCCATTCCCGATTTGCTCTTCAGCAGTGGGAAGCATGAAAGTGCTTAAAACATCAATGTAGGCCTATACTGTGATAGTGCCACACAAAACAACAAGGGGTGCCAGCCCCCTCCATGAAAAAGACGACGATATCATAATACCACCGCCTCCGAATATTACTGTTGGCACTACACACTCTGGCAGTTGACGTTCACGGGCATTCGCCATACCCACACTATGCCATCGGATCGCCACATTGTGCACCGTGATTCGTCACTCCACACAACCTTTTTCCACTGTTCAATCGTCCAATGTTTACGCTCCTTACACCAAGCGAGGCGTCGTTCGGTATTAACCGGCGTGATGTGTGGCTTTTGAGAAGCCGCTCGACCATGAAATCCAAGTATTCTCACCTCCAACCTAACTGTCACGGTACTTGCAGTGAATCCTAATGCAGTTTGGAATTCCTGTGTGATGGTCTGGATAAATGTCTGCCTATTACTCATTACGACCCTCTTCAACTGTCGGCGGTCTCTGTCAGTCGACTGACGAAGTCGGCCTTTACCCTTTTGTGCTGTACGTGTCCCTTCACGTTTCCACTTCGCTTTCACATCGTAAACAGTGGACCTAGGGATGTTTAAGAGTGTGGAAATCTCGCGTACAGACGTATGATGCAAGTGACACCCAATCACCTGACCACGTTCGAAGTCTGTGAGTTCCGCGGAGCGCCCCATTCTGCTCTCTCACGATGTCTGATGACTATTGAGGTCGCTGATATGAAGTACCTGGCATTGGATGGCAGCACTCTGCATCTAATATGAAAAACGTATGTTTTTCAAGGTGTCCGGATACTTTTGATCACATAGTGTACATCATACCAACATCCCAGGTAGCGATTTCAACAATGCCATTAAAAAGAAAGTTTGAGTACATCGCTAGCTACGTATGCAGAAGAATGGGGCTTATCGAAGGACGATTGAATCGAATGAGAGCTATATTTATTCTTCAATGATATATGTGTGTTCTTTAAACTTATAGAAACCACATTTGCTCGAAACATTCACTATCAAGACGCATATTTATTGGTTAACCATCCCGAGTCATCAATCGGCTTCGTTAAGCAGCTTCAGGTTTAGTACCTTAAAGACGTAACGATATGTAGAAAGGAGGAGGTAACTGCTCTGGAACTTCTCTTCGTGACTAACAAGTTCCTTTGTGACTGAGTCAACAAGCGTGCAGTGGTAATGAACTCGAATTAATGCCTCGAACACACAACTGCATTGACGACTTGTCTTCGCCGGTGTTATCTATGCTGTCGTCAGGTCCCAGAGGCAACCACTTACGCCATTGGAACTGTGCAATGACCAATACTTTTTACGCTTAATACCTCGATAATATGGTGTTATTACAGATTCGTAGGCGTCCGTTGTCGCCCAATTAATGCGAGAATTGTTATATCTTATATAGGCGGGGTTTTTGATATGTGTTATTAACAGTTTTTCTGAGAATATTATTTGTGCCATCAGATTTAAAGGTTAATTACAGAATGTACGTGTAGTCACCTCGGCTGCATAAAATTGTTGTCAAATTGAACATGGTTTCGACAGCTCTAAGGCGATCTTCATCAGAATAAAAATTGCGTAGGATTACCTAGACAATATAATGACATGGTTCAAGATTACAATATAATTAATAGGATTACTTCCATATACTGACCAAACAGTGCACTTACATGTAATCACACCAACATCCGAGCTAAAATGCTCTTGTCAAATTGAAATAATCACAAGAATAAAAAATTAAACTGTAAAAATATAACATGTTTGCCGATTGGAACAAAACGTTCCATCGAAATACAATGGCAGGCACGAGGTCGCTTAGAACCAAACAACTGCATCAAACCGCCGCTACCGTCAAACTAGACGCCTAACAGGCCAAGGCACCCACGAGTTGGGCGCGAAAACAGGATTCCCTCCATCTAGCAAGAAGTGATCGAATTACAGACAAGAGCAATTCAGGCACTGTATAGACAATTTAACATTAGAGGCAACAAGAGGAATCAGTACATGAAAATTACAAACATACCGTAACGGTCTTATTTTATAAATGAAATATAGTTCGAATGTACATAAAAATGTAAAACTGTAAAGGAAAACGATGTTTAAGAGTCTACGTTGAGGAGAGCATCGCCATTCAGACCATTTTTAATTAGCGGCTCTAAACCTTGAAAAAAGTTTTTATTGCGTAATTGCAACTGTTCGTTCAGAATGAGACCGTCTTTCAGAGACGCTCTTTTCATTCAGCTATTCATAGAGCCACCTTCACATCGCTTTCTTCTGAAAATCTCAATTCTGAAATCAGTCTGCCTATAATCCTCCTATAGTAGATAGTATTTTTAGTGGGAAAACCAATAAGAGAATCACCACCCTAGGCCTGTCTGATGACGAACCTAATTAAAGGAGAAATTTTCTCTATACCATTTTTGGGTCCAATTGCTTATAGGATACGGCGTTTATTTCAAAATACACTCCTGGAAATTGAAATAAGAACACCGTGAATTCATTGTCCCAGGAAGGGGAAACTTTATTGACACATTCCTGGGGTCAGATACATCACATGATCACACTGACAGAACCACAGGCACATAGACACAGGCAACAGAGCATGCACAATGTCGGCACTAGTACAGTGTATATCCACCTTTCGCAGCAATGCAGGCTGCTATTCTCCCATGGAGACGATCGTAGAGATGCTGGATGTAGTCCTGTGGAACGGCTTGCCATGCCATTTCCACCTGGCGCCTCAGTTGGACCAGCGTTCGTGCTGGGCGTGCAGACCGCGTGAGACGACGCTTCATCCAGTCCCAAACATGCTCAATGGGGGACAGGTCCGGAGATCTTGCTGGCCAGGGTAGTTGACTTACACCTTCTAGAGCACGTTGGGTGGCACGGGATACATGCGGACGTGCATTGTCCTGTTGGAACAGCAAGTTCCCTTGCCGGTCTAGGAATGGTAGAACGATGGGTTCGATGACGGTTTGGATGTACCGTGCACTATTCAGTGTCCCCTCGACGATCACCAGTGGTGTACGGCCAGTGTAGGAGATCACTCCCCACACCATGATGCCGGGTGTTGGCCCTGTGTGCCTCGGTCGTATGCAGTCCTGATTGTGGCGCTCACCTGCACGGCGCCAAACACGCATACGACCATCATTGGCACCAAGGCAGAAGCGACTCTCATCGCTGAAGACGACATGTCTCCATTCGTCCCTTCATTCACGCCTGTCGCGACACCACTGGAGGCGGGCTGCACGATGTTGGGGCGTGAGCGGAAGACGGCCTAACGGTGTGCGGGACCGTAGCCCAGCTTCATGGAGACGGTTGCGAATGGTCCTCGCCGATACCCCAGGAGCAACAGTGTCCCTAATTTGCTGGGAAGTGGCGGTGCGGTCCCCTACGGCACTGCGTAGGATCCTACGGTCTTGGCGTGCATCCGTGCGTCGCTGCGGTCCGGTCCCAGGTCGACGGGCACGTGCACCTTCCGCCGACCACTGGCGACAACATCGATGTACTGTGGAGACCTCACGCCCCACGTGTTGAGCAATTCGGCGGTACGTCCACCCGGCCTCCCGCATGCCCACTATACGCCCTCGCTCAAAGTCCGTCAACTGCACATACGGTTCACGTCCACGCTGTCGCGGCATGCTACCAGTGTTAAAGACTGCGATGGAGCTCCGTATGCCACGGCAAACTGGCTGACACTGACGGCGGCGGTGCACAAATGCTGTGCAGCTAGCGCCATTCGACGGCCAACACCGCGGTTCCTGGTGTGTCCGCTGTGCCGTGCGTGTGATCATTGCTTGTACAGCCCTCTCGCAGTGTCCGGAGCAAGTATGGTGGGTCTGACACACCGGTGTCAATGTGTTCTTTTTTCCATTTCCAGGAGTGTAAATATAACTGTATAGTAGCCTTCTCCACTAATTCTTTAAAAAGTAACGTCATACATAACTTAAAACCTACGCTTTCCCCTTTGTAAAATTCTGGTGTCTGTAAAATTATTTGCGGCAGTTGTCCTGCCTATTACATAGGCCAAACAGGCCGAGCTATTTCGACCAGATTTAAGGAACACTTTCTCGGCAGTAAAGGCACCAATGTTCACAATTCAAGTTTCGATGACCATTTATTAATCACAGGACATAATCCTAAAGACGTAAAAGACGTCCAGATCTTGCATTCGGAGGAAAAAGGCTTTAGGGTGAACATCTTAGAAGAGCTAGAAATTTTTAAATACCTATCTCTGAAGGACGGTCTCATTTTGAACGAACAGTTGCAATTACGCAATAAAAACTTTTTTCAAGGTATAGGGCCGCTAATTAAAAACGGTCTAAATAGCGATGCTCTCCTCAATGTAGACTCTTAAACATCTTTTTCATTTCGAGTTTTACATTTTTTATGTACATTTGAACTACGTTTCATTTATAAAATAAGACCGTTACGGTATGTTTGTAATTTTCATGCTCTGATTTCTGTTGTTGCCTGTAATGTTAAATTGTCTTTACAGTGCCTCATTTGCTCTTGTCTGTAATTCAATCACTTCTTGCTAGATGGCGCGAATCTGTTTTCGTGCCCAACTCGCGGCAGCCTTGGACTGTTAGGCGTCTTGTCTGACGGTAGCGGCGGTTTCATGCAGTTGTTTGGCTCTAAGCGACCTCGTACTGCCATTGTATTTCGATGGAACATTTTATTCCAATTGACAAACATGTTATATTTTCACAGTTTAATTTCTTATTCTTGTAATTATTTCAAGCTGACAAGAACGTTTTTGTTCATATGTTTTTCACCTATGGTGTGATTGAATGTAAGTACACTGTTTAGCCAGGATATGGAAGTTATCCTATTAATTATATGTATTTCTGAGCCATGTCATTATATTTTCGAGGTACTCCTATGCAATTTTTATGCTGATTAAGACCGCCTTAGAGCTGTCGAAACCAAGTTCAATTTGACAACAGTTTTATGCAGCCGAGGTCGCTATACGTACATTCTGTAATTAAGTTAACGCACGGTTGGACTTCAGCCTATAACAAAGTTTAAAATTTCAAGATTCAAAGGTTTTAACTTAGTTATGCCTTCCATGTTACGTCCTTGGTACACAAAACGGGTCAGAACACTTTTGCAGAAACAACGAAAAAACATGCCAAATTTAAACAGACGCAAAATATCCAAGAGTGGCGATATTTGAAGAAGCTCGAAATTCAGCGCACTTCAATACGAGATGCTTATAATAGTATCCACAACGAAAATTTGTCTCGAAACCTGGCATAAAATCTAAAGAGATTCTGTTCGTATGTGAAGTATGTTAGCGGCAAGACACAATCAATGCCTTCTCTCCGGGATAGCAATGGAAATACTATCGAAGACAGTGCTGCCAAAGGCTGTGTTACTAATCACAGCCTTCCTAAATGCCTTCACAAAAGGAGAACGAAGAACAGCAGCCAACATGAGTAACGTAGAAGTAGATATCCTCGTAGTAGTCTAGCAACTTCAATCACTTAATAAAAGAAAGGCTTCATGTCCAGACTGTATACCAATTAGGTTCCTTTCAGAGTATGCCGTTGCTATATCTCCAAACTTTTTTTTTTGTCATCAGTCTACTGACTGGTTTGATGCGGCCCGCCACGAATTCCTTTCCTGTGCTAACCTCTTCATCTCATAGTAGCACTTGCAACCTACGTCCTCAATTATTTGCTTGACGTATTCCAATCTCTGTCTTCCTCTATAGTTTTTGCTCTCTACAGCTCCCTCTAGTACCATGGAAGTCATTCCCTCATGTCTTAGCAGATGTCCTATCATCCTGTCCCTTCTCCTTATCAGTGTTTTCCACATATTCCTTTCCTCTCCGATTCTGCGTAGAACCTCCTCATTTCTTACCTTATGTCCACCTAATTTTCAACATTCGTCTATAGCACCACATCTCAAATGCTTCAATTCTCTTCTGTTCCGGTTTTCCCACAGTCCATGTTTCACTACCATACAATGCTGTACTCCAGACGTACATCCTCAGAAATTTCTTCCTCAAATTAAGGCCGGTATTTGATATTAGTAGACTTCTCTTGGCCAGAAATGCCTTTTTTGCCATAGCGAGTCTGCTTTTGATGTCCTCCTTGTTCCGTCCGTCATTGGTTATTTTACTGCCTAGGTAGCAGAATTCCTTAACTTCTTTGACTTCGTGACCATCAATCCTGATGTTAAGTTTCTCGCTGTTCTCATTTCTACTACTTCTCATTACCTTCGTCTTTCTCCGATTTACACTCAAACCATACTGTGTACTCATTAGACTGTTCATTCCGTTCAGCAGATCATTTAATTCTTCTTCACTTTCACTCAGGATAGCAATGTCATCAGCGAATCGTATCATTGATATCCTTTCACCTTGTATTTTAATTCCATTCCTGAACCTTTCTTTTATTTCCATCATTGTTTCCTCGATGTACAGATTGAAGAGTAGGGACGAAAGGCTACAGCCTTGTCTCACACCCTTCTTAATACGAGCACTTCGTTCTTGATCGTCCACTCTTATTATTCCCTCTTGGTTGTTGTACATATTGTATATGACCCGTCTCTCCCTATAGCTTACGCCTACTTTTTTCGGAATCTCGAACAGCTTGCACCATTTTATATTGTAGAACGCTTTTTCCAGGTCGACAAATCCTATGAAAGTGTCTTGATTTTTCTTTAGCCTTGCTTCCATTATTAGCCGTAACGTCAGAATTGCCTCTCTCGTCCCTTTACTTTTCCTAAAGCCAAACTGATCGTCACCTAGCGCATTCTCAATTTTCTTTTCCATTCTTCTGTATATTATTCTTGTAAGCAGCTTCGATGCATGAGCTGTTAAGCTGATTGTGCGATAAATCTCGCACTTGTCAGCTCTTGCCGTCTTCGGAATTGTGTGGATGATGCTTTTCCGAAAGTCAGATGGTATATCGCAAGACTCATATATTCTACACACCAATGTGAATAGTCGTTTTGTTGCCACTTCCCCCAATGATTTTAGAAATTCTGATGGAATGTTATCTATCCCTTCTGCCTTATTTGACCGTAAGTCCTCCAAAGCTCTTTTAAATTCTGATTCTAATACCGGATCCCCTATCTCTTCTAAATCGACTCCTGTTTCTTCTTCTATCACATCAAACAAATCTTCACCCTCATAGAGGCTTTCAATGTATTCTTTCCACCTATCTACTCTCTCCTCTGCATTTAACAGTGGAATTCCCGTTGCACTCTTAATGTTACCACCGTTGCTTTTAATGTCACCAAAGGTTGTTTTGACTTTCCTGTATGCTGAGTCTGTCCTTCCGACAATCATATGTTTTTCGATGTTTTCACATTCTTCCTGCAGCCATTTCGTCTTAGCTTCTCTGCACTGCCTATTTATTTCATTCCTCAGCGACTTGTATTTCTGTATTCCTGATTTTCCCGGAACACGTTTGTACTTCCTCCTTTCATCAATCAACTGAAGTATTTCTTCTGTTACCCATAGTTTCTTCACCGCTACCTTCTTTGTACCTATGTTTTCCTTCCCAACTTCTGTGATGGCCCTTTTTAGAGATGTCAATTCCTCTTCAACCGTACTGCCTACTGCGCTATTCCATATTGCTGTATCTATAGCGTTAGAGAACTTCAAACGTATCTCGTCATTCCTTAGTATTTCCGTATCCCACTTCTTTGCGTATTGATTCTTCCTGACTAATGTCTTGAACTTTAGCCTACTCTTCATCACTACTGTATTGTGATTTGAGTCTATATCTGGCTCTGGGTACGCCTTACAATCCAGTATCTGATTTCGGAATCTCTGTCTGACCATGATGTAATCTAATTGAAATCTTTTCCAAGCATACCTCCTCCTCTTGTGATTCTTGAACAGGGTATTCGCTATTACTAGCTGAAACTTGTTACAGAACTCAATTAGTCTTTCTCCTCTTTCATTCCTAGTCCCAAGCCCATATTCTCCTGTAACCTTTTCTTCTACTCCTTCCCCTACAACTGCATTCCAGTCGCCCATGACTATTAGATTTTCGTCCCCCTTTACATACTGCATTACCCATTCAATATCCTCATACACTTTCTCTATCTGTTCACCTTCAGCTTGCGACGTCGGCATGTATACCTGAACTATCGTTGACGGTGTTGGTCTGCTGTCGATTCTGATTAGAACAACCCGGTCACTGAACTGTTCACTGTAACACACCCTGTGCCCTACCTTCCTATTCATAACGAATCCTACACCTGTTATACCATTTTCTGCTGCTGTTGATATTACCCGATACTCATCTGACCAGAAATCCTTGTCTTCCTTCCACTTCACTTCACTGACCCCAACTATATCTAGATTGAGCCTTTGCATTTCCCTTTTCAGATTTTCTAGTTTCCCTACCACGTTCAAGCTTCTGACATTCCACGCCCCGACTCGTAGAACGTTATCCTTTCGTAGATTATTCAATCTTTTTCTCATGGTAACCTCCACCTTGGCAGTCCCCTCCCGGAGATCCGAATGGGGGACTATTCCGGAATCTTTTGCCAATGGAGAGATCATCATGACACTTCTTCAGTTACAGGCCACATGTCCTGTGGATACACGTTACGTGTCTTTAATGCAGTCGTTTCCATTGCCTTCTGCATCCTCATGTCGTTGATCATTGCTGATTCTTCCGCCTTTAGGGGCAATTTCCCACCCCTAGGACAAGAGAGTGCCCTGAACCTCTATCCGCTCCTCCGCACTCTTTGACAAGGCCGTTGGCAGAATGAGGCTGTCTTCCTATGCCGGAAGTCTTCGGCCGCCAATGCTGATTATTTATCAAAATTTAGGCAGTGGCGGGGATCGAACCCAGGACCGAAGACGTTTTAATTGTGAATCAAAGACGCTACCCCCCCTTTTTTTATTTTTTTTTATTAATTAAGGAAATGAATAAAACTGAAAATTCCCAAATGAAAGACATGAAGACATTGCGGATAGTACAAATACAAAAGAAACATGCTCTTGTAGCAATGAAATGAAATTCGTGTCGGGGGCGACACCTGCTCACGACCCGACGTTCGATAGAGCAAGAGAGCCATCTATCGACTCGTTCTCCAGACGTTGGTGTAAGACTGGGTCGTCTTCTCGAAATTAACTAAGGGTCCGTAAGTGTGATCGATGTCTATCTCGGCTTCTTCGTCTATCTCATCTCTCACCCGTCACACCCCATCTGGCCGGCGGGTCGGTAAATGTAAGTCGCAAGTAATTAGCGAGGTCTTGTCTATATTTCTTATGCTGTTGCAGATTCGTGTGTCCATCCAGGAGAAAATGCCAAAAATCAATTTTGTCCTTTTCCGATTCGTTATACACGTAGCCCACCACCATTCCCCGCACCCATGTCACTGCATTGGTTTTTTGGACCGGGAAATAATATTCTTGGGGGAAAAAAAGTGTGTCTGATGAAATTGTGTGAGGGGCGGAGCGTAACAGGAACGCCAATATCTGTTGTGCCAAGTGCCACACTGGAGCCGTCCCACTACATGTTAAACGATGTTCATCAGTGTCCACTGTTGCGCAGCCTAAACATAGTGGAGTGTCTGCCAAATGAATCGCGTGCCGCCGTTGATTTGTTGCGAACTTCCTATTTATCACCACATACCATGTTGAGCGTACCGGCGTTGGGAGGTAAACGTTCCGTATAACGCGCCATATCTGTCGCCAGTTCTTGTCTGGGTGCTTCTTTTCCAGGGTATTTCTGGGGCACCGGCGCAGTAAGAGTTGGTATACGTCTCGCGTCGTCGGTAGTCGTGTTGTTGGGAAGGAATCTCTGACATAGCTAAGCTCCAAAAAAAAAGACTTGAAATGTGACAGCTTCGGTGAAATATGGCCCACATCGACTGGGGGTAGCATTGAAGTGGGCGCTAGTACATCGGCCAACGCACCCGAGATATTGCGAAATTGACCTCGCCACTGTCGGAAAATCGTACTGACGAATAACGCCCGTGCCTTTTCATATACGTTCACTAGACCAAGTCCACCCTCTCCAGGTGGTAGCGTAAGCGTTGTGTATCGGATCTTAAACAGGTGTCCCACACTCACGTAGGTTCCGAAAGTTGCTTGTATCCGTGATGCCATTGTGCGCGTTAAAGGCAGGACATGCGCTACGTGAGTGAGTCTCGGTGCTAGGTATACGTTAACATAGGTCACCCTCTGAATCATATCCAACGCTCTTAATTTCTGTAACAGCACCATTGTCCGCATCAGCTTCAATATGCGTCGGTAGTTATCCGCTGCTGTTCGCTGCACATCCGTGTGGAACGTAATACCTAGGCATTTTATGGTCTTAACCAAGATGAACGGGCCTTCCTCCCCCGGTTGTAATCCTCGACCGACATTCATGCAGCGTGTTTTTTGTAGATTAAGCACGCTTCCTGCCGCCATCCCATATCGCTGTATCCATGCCAACGCCGTACGTACTTCTTCGCCTGTCCGTGCCACCAGCATCATATCGTCAGCATAAGCGCGGCAATGAAAGGTCAGTTGTGGCAACGGCACTCCCTCCAACCGTCTTCGGAGACCATATAGACAGGGTTCCAAAGCCATTGCATACAAAAATATCGAAAGGGGGCAACCTTGACGAACTGACCTTGAAATAACAATGTAGTCAGTGCCCCGCCCATTCACCGAGACCTTTGATCGTACGCCGTGTAGCAGTCGCATGATCACTAGGATGAAGGCCTGTGGGATTCCCAATCTGCCCATCACCGCATGCAAAAAGGTATGATCCACTCTGTCGAATGCATGATCGAAGTCAATAGCGACGAGTGCCCCACGCACTCGGCATGCCGCTGCTAATGCGATGATATCTCGGTAGTCACTGAGCGCCGTATGTACGTTGCTCTTACCGCCGAGGCAAGTTTGATCTATGAGGAGTCTATCAGAAAGTGAAGACCGCAGGCGAGCCCCAAGGATGCGTGCGAAAATCTTATAGTCGCAGTTCAGGAGAGTGAGTGGTCTATAATCTCCTGGATTTCTGCCACCGCGTGGTTTGGGTATTGGGATGATGATACCCTCCGTGAATTCGGCAGGTATCTCAGTCTGCGGTAACAGGAGTTCGTTGTACATCTGAATCCAGGTCCGTCCCATGAGGTATGCAAAGGCGCGGTAAAATTCAATTGGGAAGCCGTCCTGTCCTGGGGACTTGTTCGGAGCCCCCCTGGCAATTGCGTCTGTCAGCTCGTCCTCTGTTATCGCTGTGATGAAAGTCTCTGCATCCAGTGGTGGTCCTCTATCTGGCATTTCCGAGATGACATCATGTAGTGTCTCGTGGTTCACATGTACAGGTCCATATAACTGGCGGAAATAGTCGGTAAACACATGCGCAATATCACGCTGGTGCACAACTTGCTGGCCAGTTTCAGAGATTAGTTCCCTGATCAATGTCCTGCGTCGTCGTTGGTGTTCACGTACCACGTGGTGCATGGAGGGGGTTTCGGCAGCAACTGTGTCCACCAATCTCGCCCGGACCCTTATACCTTCCATTCTTAGTCTCGTCAGCTGTAATAACTTGGCTTTTATCCTGCGCATGGCCGTGTGCCTTTCCGGCGATGGTTGTTGGGTCATCAGCTCCCTCAGGGCTGTAAAATAAAAAAATCAGCCGTTGTGCGGTTCCACTGCGATTTGTCCTGCCCGTATCGTATCAACGTTCTCCGTAACGTTGGTTTTGCGCATTTAATCCACCACTGGAGAACCGAGGTGTATGCTCGTTGGCGGCGAACGCAGGTCTCCCAGGCCGCCTCTATCGACCGGTGACATTCAGTGTCACGTAAAAGTGCACAATTCATTTTCCAGGGACCTTTACTCCGCCATATCTTCTGACGCGTTAGTGAAATCGTACAGACGTACGCCATATGATCCGTAAAAGCCGCTGGCCAGATTTCGGCATCCAGTATCGTCGTCCGTAGAGCTCGTGTCACGTACACTCTATCAAGTCTACTCGCCGAGTGTCCCGTGACAAACGTATAACCCGGTCTGTCACCATGCTGCAGTTCCCAGGTATCCAGAAGCGCCATTTCGGTTATCAACCCACGCAGTTCCATGCATGGCACATAATGAGGTACTTGGTCCTTTTTGTCGACGACACAATTAAAGTCGCCGCCCACTATATAGTTATCAAAGCGTCCAGCGAACAAAGGTGCTATCTCTTCGGTGTAAAAAGTCGCCCTTTCTCTTCGTTTTGTGGAGCCAGATGGTGCGTATAAATTGATGAAACGAACGCCGTCGACAGTGATCGCTATGCCGCGTGCCGAAGGGAGAGACCTGACGTCCTCCACTCCTATTCCTTCCCTGGTGAGAATCGCCACACCGCATCCACTTTCATCGTGCACTGAATAATGTGCCTCGTAACCGTAGAACTCCGGCGGCGATGTGAAACGCACTTCTTGTAGGAGTACAATATCCACGTCCGCAGCGCGTAGCATATCTTTCAGCATTTGAAGTTTAAGCGGTGTCCGTATGCCATTAATGTTTATCGTGGCAATGCGGTACGCCTGGCTTGTGTTCATCAGTTGTAGGGCGCTGTCGTTAAGCGTCCATCTGCACCCCCGGCGCTCCTCAACACACTAAGTTGGTCAACATTTCCCGACCCCTCCCGGCCTCTGGCCAGGACTGTCCTCAATCGTCGCGTTCGTATTTTCATCCTGTTCCTGTTGGTCCATTGCTTGCGCCCAGTCCCCCAGCATATTTCCGGAACTGGTCGAAGGATGGGAGGTAACGTTGTCATCGCTCTGCTGTTGGACAGTTGTCATCTCCACTTCCGCCTTCCGGTCACCAGAAGGAGAGTTCAAGTTATCGTCGCTGTGTAGTTCCTGCACCGTCATCTCGGTATCTGTTGAATCCACTGGTCTCAGGTCGATACTGTCGTTGTCGTCCACTGTCCCATCGGGACTATGGCTATCGTCAGCAGAACTCAGTCGACGCTTCTTTCTTCGGCGAACGCTGTTTCCGTTGCCTTGCTTCCGCATCGGCTGTTGGGGTTGCGTATCCTCCGTCTGGGGCCTGGCCTATCACGCTCTCGGTGGATGCACTGGCAGCCAACACGGATGAGCCTGGAGCGGCCGTCAGCTGCACCTCTTCTGTGGTGTCCTGTGTCTGCTGTGGTGGAACCGGTGGTCGGAGTTCCAGCCCATTGGTGTCCATGTTCTCTATAGGGGGCAGCTGCTGGTGCCCATCGGAAGTCTCCCTCACGTCGCCTCTCAGGGCTTCCACAAAGGTCAACGGTAAGACAGTCGTCGGTTGTGGCGCCTGAACGTCATCCCGTGGAGTTTGCACTAAACGTCGCTGGAGGCATTCCGAGCGGACGTGACCTTCTATCCCGCACCCCGAGCAAGTGCGAGGTTGCCCATCATAAATTATAATCGCTCGACAACCTCCTATGTACAAATAAGAGGGGACGTGCTTGCGCAGTTCTATCCGTATTTGTCTCACCCCATTTAAAACGGGGTACGTGGTAAAACTCGTCCATTTTTCGGCCACATGGGATAGAACTGTACCGTATGGTCGAAAGGCGTCGGTAACAAGTTCAGACGGGACCTCAAACGGAAGTTCGAAGACTCGTATAGTGCGGATCCCCATTCCCGCGTGATCGACTGTAACCGCACCAACATTCCCGTCGGCATGACAGAAACGATACCCGTTCGGTGATCGTTGTAGAAGTCTTTCGCTAGCAGCCTCGTCAACAAGCTTGACATAGACGACGCTTGAAACGAGCGATAAATTGATTCCCACGATTTCCTGTGGATCGATTTTTACCTCTTCTCTGAAGAAACGTTCAATATCGTGTGCCTTTGGTCGTGTATAGTCGTTCGCAAAACTGAACTTCAAAGTCGTTTTTCTGTACGAGTGTGCCATCTCGTTCTAGACTCACAACACCGCACACGCGAAGCTGCTCCGGCGTAAACAAACAGGCGCGCGCACCACAGCGCGGCCGGCAGGCAACACGGTCCGCACTGTGTCACTGCCGAAGGCAGACTGCCCCCTAGACCACGGGTATACCTTTTAAACAAACTTAACAATCGTATACAACCTTTCGCTCTACGAAAAACCCGTACCCAAGTTCACTAAAGTTGCACAAGTCACACCAATATTCAAGAAAGGTAGTAAGAGTAATCCACTGAATTACAGGCCCATATCGTTAACGTCGATATGCAGCAAGATTTGGAACATATATTGTGTTCGAACATTATGAATTATCTCGAAGAAAACGGTCTATTGATACAAGTTAACACGGATTTAGAAAACATCGTCTTGTGAAACACAACTAGCTCTTTACTCGCATGAAGTGTTGAGTGATATTGATTGACAAGGGATTTCAAATTGATTTCGTATTCCTTGATTTCCGGAAGGCTTTTGATATTGTACTACACACGCGGCTCGTAGTGAATTTGCGTGCTTATGGAATATCGCCTCAGTTATGTGACTGTATTCGTGATTTCCTGTCAAATGGCTCTGAGCACTATGGGACTTAACATCTGTGGTCATCAGTCCCCTAGAACTTAGAACTACTTAAACCTAACTAACCTAAGGACAGCACACACATCCATGCCCGAGGCAGGATTCGAACCTGCGACCGTAGCGGTCACGCGGTTCCAGACTGAAGCGCCTAGAACCGCACGGCCACACCGGCCGGCGATTTCCTGTCAGAGAGGTCACAGTTCGTACTAAATGAAGGAAAGTCTTCGAGTAACATAGAAATGAATTCTGGAGTTCTCCAAGGTGGTGGTGTAGATCCTTTGCTGTTTCTTATCTACATGAACGATTTGGGAGACAATCTGAGCAGCCGTCTGAGGTTGTTTGCAGAAGACGCTGTCGTTCATCCACTAGTAAAGTCATCCGAAGATCAAAACAAATTGCAAAAAGATTTCTAAAACTTATCTGTATGGTACGAAAATTGGCAACTGACCATAAATAACGAAAAGTCTGAGGTCATCCACATGAGTGGTAAAATGAATCCGTTAAACTTCGGTTACACGATAAATCAGTCAAATTTAAAGGCCGTAAATTCAACTAAACACCTAGGAATTTCAATTACGAACAACTTAAATTGGAAGGAACACACAGAAAATGTTGGGGGGGAAGGCTAACCAAAGACTGTGTTTTATTGGCAGGACACTTAGAAAATGTAACAGACCTACTAAGGAGACTGCCTACACTGCTCTTGTCCGTCCTCTTTTTAGAGTACTGCTGCACGGTGTGGGATTTTTACCAGATTGGATTGACGGAGTACTTCGAAAAAGTTCAAAGGAGGACAGCACGTTTTGCATTATAGCGAAATAGGGGAGAGAGTGTCACTGAAATGATACAGGGTTAGGGATGGACATCATTAAAACAAAGGCGTTTTTCGTTGCTCAGCAATCTTCTCACGAAATTCCAATCACAAACTTTCTCCTCCGAATGTGAAAAATATTTTCTTGACGCCGACCTACATGGGGAGGAACGATCACCATGATAAAATAAGGAAAATCAGAGCTCGTACGGAAAGGTGTTCGTTCTTTCCGCGCGCTATACGAGATTGGAATAATAGAGAATTGTGAAGGTGGTTCGATGAAGTACCTGCCAGACACTTTGTAGAGAATCCATGTAGATGTAGATGTAAATGTAGACGTTATACTGTCTAATGAAAGGTAATTTGTTGTAGTTAGCGCTTGAACCCCCCCCCCCCTCCCCCCCCCCACCCCCCTCTTTCCTCCCAAACCCAATTACATAGAAACGCTGCGCTACAGTTTCCAGGAAGTACTGAGCAGAAAGGATAAGAGGCGATAAAACTAGTAGTTAGTCGTCAACAGCAGATGCTATAAGAAACGTCTGAATATTCGTACAAACCGTCACTAAAATTTGAGGTGCTAACACACTTTGTTCATCGTTTTCATCTCAAAAAATATCTTGGAAAAATATGGAGAAAACTATGAATCAAATAAATTTCTCTTATACAAAGAGGCGAGACAAAATTTTTACTAACACAAAGTGCACGTGACTGTCGTGGGCAGAGAATAAAAATTGTCAACATAATTTCGCTATAGTCTGAACTTCCGTTAGATGTCCTGCTCTAAGCAGCTAGAAAATTTCGCCCATATTACGTGGGAATTATTCACTTAGTGACACGTAGATAAGGCATAAATTTATCAGCTAGTCACTCAGAATCTCTAGACTGCAGCATAATTCACATTGTTCCTGTTCTGGTAAGGTAAAAATTTTAAAAATTAAATCCGGTATATTTGGTTTTCATCTGTAGAAAACAAAATTGTACTTCGAAATAGACAGTTGCAGTATCCTAAATAACGCTTTTCGTGAAACGAACGAGATTAAAACGGCAGTGACAAGTTAACCAGGCGGTGTGGTCAAGAGTGAGCGTAACAGATACTCTCATTACCTGCAAGCAAACCTATTACGCAAAAATTTTAGCTCGTTAATGAAAATGTCATTAACCGCTTGTGATTTTTATCATGTAACTCTTGTGGTAGCTCTCCTGACTTTATCTCATTAGTGTATCATTATTATTTGTAAAGATATTAAAACAGACAGTTGTAATAAGTAACAGTATCTATTGGTATTATCGGTACACATTCATTTATATAAATATAAAAGGACCTAATGTATGGTTTGTGTGGTGGGTGATATGAACTGTATTTGCTTGTATGTTAGTGTGTTAATGTTAGACAAGACAACGTGAGTGCAGACATTTCATATCGACTTGCAGGCGTTAAGAGGTCAATAAGTAAAATACAAAAATTAAACCATTATCTTTCATTTTACTCGTCCATTCTGTTTATTGGCTCGACATCTGAAATACAGTTACAGTTTTACACAAATATTACTCTGAAAGATATAGAAAAAGGTGTTAGATTGAGTTTCATACTCTCTAAAGAAAATGTTCGTGCCTGATTCGTGATAGTGAAGTGGAACAGTAAATTTTCATTCAGAGTGATATATTTCTCCTTCACGTATCAGTTTTGTACAAATTGTTGCCGATGTGTCCAAGGGAAGAGAGTTTTCTGGAAGGCGAAGAGATCATGATTACGAGTTGTGAGCAAACTATGCCATAATTCTTGGATATGTAAAGAATTTCACTGCTTGTATGGCAGATGGATTTTATAGTGCTACACTAGTTTTGTCCGTGCACTGTTTTAGAAATTACACTAGAGGGCCCGGTGGTGTGATGTGTGTCACCGATTGTAGGGCCGTCGTTAGAGGCAGCACAGCAGGAACATTTGTAGTACTCGTGGTGCGGCCGCCTGCGTCCTGTCGGGATGCGTCGCAGGCCCGCTGGCGCCGCCAGGCTGCTGCCGGCTGGTCCTGCAGGGGCGCCGCTAGAGGGCGGCGGGCCGCCATCACAGGTAGTGCGGGCGGCTGCAGAGGCAGCAGAGGGAGCCCACCTTGCTGTAGAGGCCTGCAGAGCCCGGCGGCGCCTTCAGCGTCCACTGGTCAGCGGCGCGGCTGGTGCCCGCGCTGCCACGGCCGTCCGCCGCCTGCTGCAGCGCCGAGCTGCGCTCTGCAACAGCCACCACCACCATCACTACCACCACACATCACAAGCCGCGCCCAAAACCTAAGACACGTATCCACCACAACAACAAATTTCATCGTCCGTCTAGACTTGTTCCACAGAGGTGAAAAGGGAAGAAATTAAAATTTCGCTTAACTTCGTGCTAGCACAACTACAGGCCACACCAGGCAGAGGTGGTGTCATGGCTACACAGCAGAAAGAAACAGTCAGTCCTGTCCGTTGGTCTCCGGTAACAACACACTTTGCTACATCGGCACCAATCGCCAGGTACAAGTTACATACTGAGCAGAACGTCCACTGAGAGAAGGACAGAGATATGTTCGTTCACTCCCGTTACGTCGTGGAACAAACTATATCTTGGACACAATAATACCTATTAGAGAGTTGACACTGTAGTTAATATCCCGTAATAAATTGTTAAGCAAAGACAGCGTAACGATGACCACTGATCACTGGTAAAGAAGCAGACCACATTCGATCATAACGAATAGATTCTCACGTCGTTACCTCCTGTCTTCATCAATACCGCAGTTCTCTAGCTCCTGTTTCAGTAGGTCATTGGGATCGACTCCATTCCCACCAAAGTGCTCGACTCAGTGATTATTATCATTTAGTGACATCCATGTATTCCATGTCCGCCTCTGGATCACAGCGTCCCGGGTTCGATTTCCGTCCGGGTTGAGGATTTTCTCTGCCCGGGGACTGGATGTTTGTGTTGTCCTCATAATTTGATCATCATCAGCAGTGGCTAGATTGGACTGTGTAAAAAAAAAATGGACTGAGTAAAAACTGGGACTTTGTACAGGCGCTGGAGACCGCGCAGTTGAGCGCCCTTCAAACCAAACATCATCATCATCCATGTATTAGATGTTCCAGCTGTTTTGATGAACATG
This sequence comes from Schistocerca americana, assembly GCF_021461395.2. Taxonomy (NCBI): domain Eukaryota; kingdom Metazoa; phylum Arthropoda; class Insecta; order Orthoptera; family Acrididae; genus Schistocerca; species Schistocerca americana. The sequence goes on from NC_060123.1 coordinate 359,331,693, forward strand.
CTGCTTGCCATACCCGACATGACAACATCCAAGTGACCATAACCTGCCGCACATGGACTTGCACTGGGCGCTACCCCACTGTTGATGGGGAGGCTGAGGTTCTTTCACCACCAGTACACCCCGTGGTAGTTGTCACACCGACATCATTATCACTGCTGGGTCGGAGGACGATCATCGCTAGAGGTACTTGTTGGTAGCAAGGGCTTCCCTATCTGGTGGGGCAAGCCTCAGCCGACTACAAAACTTCTCAGAGTGCTGTACATCCTGAGGGGCCCACACGTGTCTTTGCCATCTTTCGGAGCGGTATCGAGGACGCTCTAACACATTGTGGGGGCATAACCTCAACCATGGCTTCGCCTGTAGGCTGCAGACATCAGTTCGCAAGACTTCAGCTGAAACGGTGGAGCAGCAGCCTTGCTAGCTAGGCGAGCAGACAGCAGGAGTCAGCATGTTCTGAACATGTTGCAGGCACGTAGCTTCAGCCGAGGCTCACGGAAAGACACAGAACTGTAAATGTGACTGAATAAATATTAACTTGTCAATGATGTTTCATTAACTCCGAAACACGCTCTTCGGTTTCCACAACACCAACCTGAAAATGTAGAGTTGTCGGAACCCCTACAGTTTTGGTTCCTTCGAACCATCTCCAGACCATATAAATGAGAACATATTCCGCATGGACTTTTTATAGAGGTCGAAAAGGGTCTGCTTCTCCCAGCTTTTCATGACAACATGAAGATGACTCTACTCTGTAGACTCAAAAGAGGCCTGCTTACAATGATGAGCCAAAACGTTAGGACCACTGCCCACTGCGACGTTGGATGCCCCTGGTTGCGTTGTGGGCATGTGACGCAATAACAAAAGTATGTAAGCGGAACAGACACAGACGGGGGTCACCTTAACGAAGACAGGGGCAGCAAATGGGGAAATCCATTGAGATAAGCAAAGAGCACATTATTATTACAAAGAGTCCGAACGAGAATCTCGAAAACGGCAAAGCTGGTCGTATGTTCACGTGCTACTGTCGTGGGCACCTGCAGAAAGAGGTAGAAGGACTGTGAAACTACCAGTAGGCGCTAAATGGTTGAACGTCCCCGATTCTTCACAGACCGTGGGGTTCGGAGGCTTCTGTAAAGTAGGGTAGACGGTGATCATCTCTGCAGAAGGAGCACAATGCTCGTGCACGGACAAGTCTTTTGGAACACACCGTCCATTATACATTGTTGAACATAGAGATCCGCAGCATACCACTCGTGTTCACATGTTGACCCAATTACGGTTGCAGTGGGCACGGGGCATCGGGATTTGACCTTCGATCAATGGAAACGAGTTGGCTCTTCAGGCGAATCACATTTCTGCTACACTAGGTCGATAGTTGTGTCCACATACGCCGTCATCGAGGTGGACGGTGGCTCAAAACGTGCAGCACGCCACTGACGCACGCTGGTGGGAGCAGTATTATGCTAAGGGAGACATTCTCCTGCGCTTGCTTGGGATTTGTGGTAGTAATCGAAGACATGCTGACAGCTGTGAACCAACTAAATCTCTTCACGCCTGATTGTTTCCCCACGGCGATGTCATCTTTCAGAAGTATAATTGCCCTTGTCTCTGAACCAGAACCGTGCTACAGTGGTTTGAGGAGCATCATAGTGAACTCACGATAATATCTCGGTGACCAAATGCGCCTGATATAAATCCTATGGAACCCATCTGGGTCGCTATCGTGCGCCATCACTGCGTCTGCAAATCAGCGACCCGTTATTTATGCGAATTTCATGACATGTGAATAAATGTCTAACGACACATACCTCCAGAAACCTACAAACAGTCGCTCGGATCCCCGATACACAGAATGAGAGATGTATTTCGCTCCAAAGTCGGACGAACAAACTATTAAGCATCTGGTCATTATGTTTTCGCTCGTCGGTATATAGAGGCTGTTTCAATATCCTTGCATAAAAAGTCTAGCAGTGACAGATCTTGTCTTCGGGAAAATTTTGTTAGAGAGTAAATGTTCACTGGCGCTTTCTGACGATGATAGGTGTCCGCAGAAGCAACCGGGCGTAGTTACTCTGCAGCATGAATAGGCCTTGTTCTGTTGCCTATAATCCAGTCACCGGCTTTCGGTGAAACTATGTACACCCAGCAAAATTAAAGTTCCTGATTCGTTTCTTAACATCTTTCTCAGCTTAGAGACGTTCCTTCTTGAGGTTCTTTTTTGTGGAAAATCACCGTAACAGTTTACTAAAGTAGGTAGTAAGCACAACACCTAGTTAGTTGACGCTGCTAGTTCGGTGAAATCTCTTCGTCTCAGGGCCGAATAATACTAACAGACGTTTTGCGTAGCCAGCAAGGGTCTGCGAACATTTTATCTCTATCAAAAGTTATTACCAATGTAGTGATCTATTACAAAAAATGGTTCAAATGGCTCTGAGTGCTATGGGACTTAACATCTTAGGTCATCAGTCCCCTAGAACTTAGAACTACTTAAACCTAACTAACCTAAAGACATCACACACATCCATGCCCGAGGCAGGATTCGAACCTGCGAGCGTAGCAGTAGCGCGGTTCCGGCCTGAAGCGTCTAGAACCGCTTGGCCACCGCGGCCGGATCTATTACACTACTCCATGTTTGATGCAAAGTCAGTGCATTAAAAAAGTTTTCCATATTTTGAGAGCAGGTAGTATGGATCAAAACAAGGAAAATGTCCATTAAACACAGAATCTAAAATGCTTATCTTAATAGCTATGAGCATTTGTCCGTTAACGCTAATGAAAAACGCATCTCCAGCTCTTCTGCTGCAAGCTCTTTGCTATTACGAAAGTCCTAGAGCACGCAGTACACATATGTTAGTGTTGTTACTCTAAACCATTTCGTAATACCAAAGTACTTGCACTAGAAGAGATGTGTTACACAGCAGCTCTTAAAGTATACATTTTAGAGCCCATTCTTGAGGGACATGTTTTCTTGTTTTGGTCCATTACTATCTCTCAAAATAAGAAGCATTTTCTTTTTCTCTGGTGTTTCGAAAGAAATTTGAAGTTTGGTTTTTCCTGTGTATCGTAGAGTGAGCCCAAACAAGTACTACTCATCAGCTCTTTACTTTGGTGCCAGTATCGACATAATGCCTTTTATAGCGGAATTTTACGTGCCTATTCGACAGAATGGTCACGCATTAATCTAGTTCGAATTTCGTTTTATCGACATGTATTAACGGGGACAGTAAAACACGGTAATCGCAAATATCTGCAGAAACAGAGAAAATGCGCCTGACTAGTCTACGACTCTTTGGAGGGACACCAGATATAGCTTCGTGCCCACAGCTTCCTCCCCGTATATAGACAAAGAAAAAAAAGTGTATGAATTCCTAATGGACCAAACTGCTAAGGTCATCGGTCCATAGACTTAAATACTACTTAAACTAACTTATGCTAAAAACAAGAAGAACAAGACCCACACTCCTGCCAGGGGGAGGAGTCGAACCTCCGTCGGGAGAGGCCGCGCAATCTGTGACAAGGCGCCTTAAACCACGCGGTCACTCAGCGCGGCGTATGTAGACACTGATGGAAAAAAATCGAAACACCAAGAAGGAGTTGTGTGACATAGACGAAAGAAGGCGTGTTTCTACGCCTGAAACTTGATGTCTGTTCAAATTTTGTACCAGTCACGTAAGGAGGAGGACGAGAAGAAGATTAGTGATTAACGTTCCATCGACAAGGAGGTCATTAGAGGCGGAGCACAAGCTCGGATTAGGGAAGGATAGGGAAGGAAATCAGCCGTGACCTTTCGCAGGAACCATCCCGGAATTTGCCTGAAGCGATTTAGGGAAATCACGGAAAACCTAAATCAGGATGGCTAGACGCGGATTTGAACCGTTGTCCTCCCGAAGGCGAGGCCAGTGTGCTCACCACTGCGCCACTTCGATCGGTAGTCACATAAGAGTGGCGTTATTAGTGCCACTCTCAGAATGCAAATCAGGTTTGCTTTAAATACAAGCTGTAATGGTCGTGGGCGTTAGTTACCTTTGAGACTGGACATAGGGAATCAATGTTAATCAAGCATGCCTCTAAGGCGACAAATACGCCATTGTCAGCACCTCACTGAGTTTGAAAGAGGCCTTCTAATAGGGCTACGAGAAGCCGGGTATTCCTTCTCTAATGCTGCAGAAAGCCTTGGCCGGATGTAGCCACTGTAAGTGATTTCTGGCAGCGGTGGTCACGCGAATGTACGGGCGCAAGATGACTGGGCTCTGGACGGACGCGTGTCACTACCGAGGGACGACCATCGTGTTCGGCGTGGGGCTCTGGAGCACGGTACTGCGCCTGCAGCAGCAAACTGAGCAGCAGTTGGCACCATAGTGACACAACGAACTGTTACAAATCGGTTACTTCAAGGACAACTCCGAGCCAGATGCCCTGTAGCGTTCATTCCACATGCCCCAAATCACTGCCATTTGCTACTTCAGTGGTGTTAAGCGAGGGCTCATTGGATGGCTGGGTGGAGATCTGTTGTGTTTTCTGAATGGTAAATCTTTCTCAAAAATTTATAGCTAAATATCTCCACCCGACCACACCACCGAATCAATTGGCCAAGAAGGTGAAAACTTTCAGTGGACTGAAACTGGTGCCTTGGAAATGTCCTTGGCTATCACAACTGTCTTAGCTGTTCCTGATCTCAACTGCAAATTTATTTTGCATATCGATGCTTCTAATTTGGGTTCAGATGGCTCTGAGCACTATGGGACTTAACATTTATGGTCATCAGTCCCCTAGAACTTAGAACTACTTAAACCTAACTAACCTAAGGACATCTCACAACACCCAGTCATCTTCTAATTTGGGGATAGTGGCCATGTTACACCAAGAACGCGAGAGTGAGTGTATGCCGGTTGGCTGCGCTTCGAGGTCCCTGTCTCCCGCGAAAGTACCTGGTGTATGAGGTGGAGTCCTTGGCTGTCCTGTTCGGACTCGAGAGATTTGAGGAAAAAAACTGTTACGTTATCTCCAACATCTGAAGCCACAAGACCATCCAGTTTACGGTGGAAATAGAGAAGGATGGTTGCTTTCCTATTTGGTCGTCTTGGTTAGTACGAAAGGGGATGGGTCATTATGGCACTCTGCTACCGGAAGTCCACACATACGAACCTCTTTCTGCAACCGTCGAGCTGCCATCACCCTTCACAAAATATCGGCGTCCTTAGAACATTGGTGCACCGCGCATATGTTGTTTCTGATGGAGACAACCTTGCAAAGGAGCTAGAACATCTACAGTAGCTGTTCAAAGATAGTGGTTACTCTCCACTTCAGATTAGTGCAGCGCTAAGAAAGAAGAAACCTGACCACCCACAACATCACGAAGATAAAGAGCTGTTCAGGTCCAGGGCGTTCCTTCCATACATCAGCAACATTTCGTCTAAAATAAGCAGGTCCTATGGAAACATCAAGTAATCTTCCGGCTATCGGTGAAGATTAGTCCTTTCCTCGGTCCGGTAAAGAACGATCTGGGATTGAGGAAGGCCAGAATCCTTCAAATTCCTTGCCATTGTGGCAAAGCTTACATAGGTTATGCGATACGCACAGTATATGAACGGTACCTTGAACATGAGGTCACACTCGTCTTTCGCAGCCCTGTAAGTCGGCCGTAACCAAGCATTGTGTTGCCAAAGGCCACTCTATGGATTATTCTGCCACAAAAATCTTGGCCCCGGTGAGATCCTTTTCGGACTCAGTAATTAAATCTTATGTGGAAATACGTCTAGGACAAGATCTTACACATCGTGACGGCAGCTTTCGACTGGACAAGTCTCGAAGCCCTGTGATCTCTTTAATTTCTTCTAAGAGAAAATATTTAATTCATAGTGACACGTCTGGCGACAACTGACGTATGTTTTTATCTCTGGGAATGAGCGTTCCGACAGTGGGGGGGGGGGGGGGGGACGAGTAGTTTCACCTTTACACATGCTGCTGCGTGCCACAAATGTACCAGTATTTTCGGAGGGCGCGGATTTCGATAGAGAACGCTGCTGTGACGGCCGCCAATGCTCATGCGTCTCCGTGCCAGTTTTTGCTATGAAGGCGACATTGTGAACTAGTAGCCTCTGGTGGCGGACACTCACCTGAAGATGCCTGAACGGTTGCCAGCCGAAATATTGCGGCAAGAAGTCAACGTGATCCGGCTGCAATACAGAAACCTCGCAGAATATTCAGTACGCCTGGAAAACTTCAAGAACTGGACTATTAGTTTTGTCAACAAATATTGCTGCAATTTATTTTATTTGTTCCAGACGCGTTTCGCCTTAATTTTAAGGCATCTTCAGTGGCATCTAGAGTAATACAGTTTTCTTTTGATATGCGATATTTGTAGATTGTAAAATAGTTCACGTCTTGTTTTTTTACGCAGTTAAGTCATTACTTACAGTTACTTCAGTTTTCTGCTGGCATTTGCGTTTCGGCTCATTTGTTCACATGCTGGCCGCCTCTCTATAACTTAAGAAACTTCGAATATTTTCATGTTACGAACTCTTTTCTTCACAATTTTCATGTTCTTTGCACTAATTGTTGTGGAACACTATTAGTCTTCTGTCACTGGTTCGAGATATTTTATCGAAAAGTATGATTTTAAGTCGTAACTACTATGTGTTCACACTGTACATACCATTTTCACAAAAATAGTAGCAAACGAAAACAATATATTATATTGATTCAAGCATATGATAACATCCTCTGCTAAATAGATGAGCCACAAACAGAATTTAAAATATTACGTACTGACATCAACAAATTACATAAAATAAAGTTCACAATCGGAAGAGAACAGAATAGCGAGATTAACTATCAAGAAACGAAGCAGTAAGCGTATGTCTGAAATTTACAATGAACCTATAGTAACTGGCATTATTATTCCCCAATATTTGAACCACCTACACTCACAAAAGCAAGCAGCACTTCGACACATGCCCTACAGACTCAACCCAATGGCACTCAACAATGAAAATGATCAAAAAGAGCTTGACGTAATAATTCTAATAACAAAAAATAATGGGTACAATATTAACATAGTAACAAAACTAAGCAATAGAATTAAAAGAAAAGAAAAACGAAACACAGAACCACAGAGAACAACACAAAAGAATCAAATACGATCGCAAATGCTCAGTACCATAGTAACTGCACAGAATGATCAGGAAATATAAAAGAAGACACAAGATGATACACAATCACATACAAACACAAACTCGCTGATAAATTCACCTACTTTGCAAAAGACAGGGCATGAACATAGCGTACACAACAGGCAATTCTATCCAAAAATGCACTCCAAAACTGGCAAAAGACAAAGACATATACCAGGAGCAGGCATATTTCAGTTACAGTGTAACACTTGTGATGGCAGATACATAAGACAAACATGCAGAACATTTGATGTCAGATATAAAGAACGCACGAGAGCCTGGAAGAACGGGAAAAACCACTCCACATTTGCAGAACACGTAAGAAAACACAATCACAAACAAACCTCTACAGAAGAAGAAACAAAAATAATTAGAATCAACAATAAAAAGCACCTTCTAACCCTGCAAGAAAATTACCGCATACAAAAAAACAAAGACAGAAAAGAACACCTTGTTGAAAGATCAAATACACACAACAAAAAACGCACTGTTTGCATTAATAGACAAAATAATAGATTAACGCTCCAATATAGGATTAGCATAATAATAGTAGCACCCAACCCCTTTCTACTCACTCGTCCATGAACCCTTCACAAAAATTTAAACCAAGAGTGAAATCAGCTGAGCACGTAGCTTTCAATCACAGTCTGATGGCTACTACATTCATATTCAACGTCCTACAACTCGTCCTGAATAACCATCGACAAACTCACACACACAAAAAAGCCCTCTCTGTTACACACACACACACACACACACACACACACACACAGAGAGAGAGAGAGAGAGAGAGAGAGAGAGAGAGAGAGAGAGAGAGAGATAAGGAGAACAAACGACCTGACATTGGTTTTCAGCATATTCTTCGTTAGGTTGCCAACATGTACGTAAAAAAAACCAACAGGAATACACATGAAATGAACACACAGTAATTGAAGAATTTAAATCACAGTTTTCGGTAAAATATCTAGAACTAGTGACCGAAGACTAATAGTACTCCACAGAATTAGTTTAAAGAAATGCAAATAGCGAAGACGATGATGAAGTCTCATACTCTTCCACAGAGGGTAGGGGAACGATGCGGGAGACCCACACCGACGTACTAGGCAAGGTCCTAGTGGAGGTGGTTTGCCATTGCCTTCCTCCGACCGTAATGCGGATGAATGATGATGATGAAGACGACACAACACCCACTCCTCTGGATGCAGGCGAAAATTGCTGACTCCGGCGGGAATCGAACCCGGGACACCGTGCTCGGGAAGCGAGAACGCTACCACGAGACCACAAGATAGAAGATGGTGATGTAAAACTGTGCTTTTGTTTCTTCAGTGAAGTTATAGTGCAACTTTTAGCACGTGAACAGATGAGAGGAAACGCATATGCCGACCAAACACTCAAGGAACTTTAAGTAATCACTGATTTACGTAAGAAACAAGACATGAACTGTTTCGCAATTAACAAATATCGCATATCAAAACAAAACTGTATCATTCTCGATTCCACTGAAGATTATCACTCAGCACCTGGCCAAAATATTTTCAGTGCTTGGAGGACGTAAGGTTTTAGGAAGTGATAATGCACTTTTCATCTCAGGAATCAGGTATTGTTTTAATAGTGCTAGTTCCCACATTATGACCGTTCCCTATTACCTGCTACCATCATGCGAGGAACGAGTTAATCGTAACCTCATGTCAACCCTGATTATTTTTCATTTCTAGTTTCAGGTCTGGCGGGCTCAGTCCATCGGCTGACTTAATTTCTCTTTTAACACAGCTGTGCACAAAATCCAAAAGTCTACACTTGCCAGGCTGATATTTTCATTTCAGGTTAACTCGTTGATATGAAATATGTGGTCAATAAACGACTTCCATATTGAGGGTTTTAATTCGAAGGAAATCAAGAAAACTACTAGGAAAAATATTCACCTTGCATACCGGAGGAAGGCTGCCTGATGTAACAGGGGTAGTCGCCCTGCCTCGCTAAAGTTGGTTGAAGTAGCTTTTCTAAAAAAATAAAATTTTTTTTTTTTATTTAATTGCTTGTTTCGCTGTGAAAGATGTGGTGCAGTTAGCGTTGAGCCAATCGTGCAGCTTCAAATAACTTTCAGTATGCTGCACAACTACAGGTGGCACCTTATACTAGGTCTCTTTGAGGTTGTTCTTGTGGCCGTTCCTGACAAGCAGTGGAGTCGTTGGCGGCTGCCGGTTCTTCAGTTTCAAGGGCGCTGGACGACGTCTTCGTAGAAAACTCTGTCGAAGCCAACAACGTCCTGGATTTCGCCGCGTCTTCTTAGGTGGCTTCTTAAAACCATCATCTTCAGGCACTGTTGACTGCTGATGGTCACTAGAAGTGCAAAAGTCGGCGATCGGCCGAGTCCGGTGCGATTGAGGCGGCTATCTCGGGCGCGCGCATTGTAAGCAAGTCCTCATATTGCTACATCGCGCACTCGAATCCTGACTATAAACCGTTTTCTGCCACAAGGTGAAATCGGGGAATAGCATGTTCCACAACCGATCTGAGTGTCTCGGGGATCACGTTCAAAATGCACTGCGCAATTCATGCCTTCGTTTCAGCTACTTTCGTAATTGGAGCACTGAATACACTTCTTCCAGATATCTCCACAGCCAGAAGTCACACGGATTAACATTAGGTGACCTTGATGGGTTGTAGGGAAATGAAAACTAATAATTCCAGCATTTCCGAAATGCCTCTGCAGGAGCCGCTTCGCTGGCTATGCAGTGTGCGGAGGAGCACCTTCTTGCATATAAGTCCACGCTGTTCAAGGGCCGGAATGTCTTTGGTGCGCAAAACACTCTCATAGCGTTTACCAGTGGCGGTGTAGGTAGCAGAACCCACAGGCTCATCTCCTCGAAAAAAAATATGGCCCTATGATAAACCATGCTGTCAACTCCACAGCGCGCCATTACTTTTGCAGAAAGAAGTGGTACCGGTTCATGTGCGTGCCGATTTTCCGTTGCTCATACCCTGAAATTATGAGTATTGATATGTCCTTGGAAATGAAAATGGACTTGATATGTCCACGGAACGTTCCTTGCCCATTCATTGTCCACTTCCATGGGAGCAAGAAACTCCAGAGCGAACGTTTGTCTTGCTGACACATCGGCAGGAAGCAACTCCTGACCCATGGGTGATTTTGTATGGATAGCAACGCAGAATGTTTCATAGGATTTTATGCACCGTCCTTGCAAGCATGTTCGACGTTGCGACAATTCCCCGCACTGCATGCTTGCAGACCACCGCTCTACACCTTCTGCAATGCTATGGCGACATCTTTCCTCCCTCTGCCACATTGCACTTCATACGAACCTGTCTTATTCAATTTTGTAATCACTTTCTCTAGACCCTTAGCAGACTTCACATCAACGCCTTTTTTCATATCCTTAGGTGTCCGGAACGTCTGCATGGCTATTGGTTCAAATGGTTCAAACGGCTCTAAGCACTATGGGACTTAACATCTGAGGTCATCAGTCCCCTAGACTTAGAACTACTTAAATCTAACTAACCTAAGGACATCACACATATCCATGCCCGAGGCAGGATTCGAGCCTGCGACCGTAGCAGCAGCGCGGTTCCGGACTGAAGCGCCTAGAACCGCGCGGCCACGACGGCCGGCTGCATGGCTATTGGCACACAATTACTGTTATTGTAAAAGCAGCGTGCGATCCTTCAAGGAGACAGTGACGTTGGCCGTCTCGGATGCAAACTGGAGGAACAGCCGTGTCCCTCGCGTCTGTTTGTATGCACATTACGATACTTACAGCACTATCTATTGGTCAGATTATCCTTATTTTTTTTAATTCTATGACGTTTCCCCCTGCGTCAATAACAGAAAACTGAAGCACAGATCATTTTTCTACATACCCTCCCTGAACTTCAACTTCGGCCAACGTTTCAAACGTATTTTGATTCCGCCGCAAAAAAGATTTTTGGTTGCACTTTTAATCATTCTTTCACGGCATCAATGACTTCTGCAGAGGTTGCAAATTTTTTTCCGCTGAACGCTCCCTTCAATGGTCCAAAAAAAGGGAAATCGCTTGGAGCCAGGTCTGGACTGTATGGCGGAGGTTAAAGCCGTTCGAATCCCAACTCTTTCAATGTTTCGGCCGTTCGTTTGGCAGAATGTGGCCGAGCGTTATCTTGCTGCAGGATGACACCTCTTCGCAGTTTTCCGCGACGTTTCTATCTATCTACATCTATATATGTACTCCACTAGCTAGGGAAAAACGACTGTCTGAACGCCTCAGTACGAGCTCTAATTTCCCTTCTTTAAATGGTGATCATTGCGAGATTTGAAAGTTGGTGGTAATAATATATGCTCTACATCCTTGTCAAAGAACGGATTTCGGAATTTAGTGAGCAACCCCTTCCGTTTAGCGCGTCGTCTGTCTGCAAGTGTGTCCTACTCCAAACTTTCTATGAGATTTGTAACGCTCTCGCGATGGCTAAATGTATCAGTCACGAATGTTGCCGCTCTTCTTTGGACCTTCTCAATCTCTTGAATCAGACCCAACTGCTAAGGATTACATACAGACGAACCATACTCTAAGACTGGACGAACTAACGTTTTGTAAGCAATTTCCTTTGTAGAAGGACTGCTTCGCTTCAAGATTCTACCAATAAACCGCAATCAAGATTTCGCCTTGCCCGTTACTCGAGTAATCTGATCATTCCATTTGAGATCATTTCGAATAGTCACACCCAGGTACTTGACGGATGTTACCGCGTCCAAAGACCGGGCATTTACTTTGTACTCGTACATTAATGGGGATTTTCGCCTTGCTATACGCAATAGGTTACACTTACTAATATTGAGAGATAACTTCCAATCATTACACCACGCATTTATTTTCTGCAGATCCTCGTTGATTTGTTCACAACTTTCATGTGATACTACTTTCCTTTAGGCTATAGCATCATCGTCAAACAGTCTAATGCCGCTGTCAGTACCATCAACCAGATCGTTTATGTAAATCGTAAAAAGCAGTGGACCTATTACGCTCCCTGGGGCACACCTGAAGTTACGCTTGTTTCTGTTGAAGTCACCCCATTCAGGACGACATAGTGCTCTCTGTCTGTTAGAAAACATACTCTCCAACTGCATATGTCATCGGATAGACCGTAAGCGCGCACTTTTTGGAGCAAGCGACAGTGTGGAACTGAGTCGAACGCCTTTAGAAAGTCGAGAAATATGGCATCAACCTTGGAGCCAGTATCTAGAGCCTGTTGTATATCATGCACAAAGAGGGCCAACTGTGTCTCGCATGGCCACTGTTTCCTAAAACCGTGCTAGTTTCTGCAGATGAACTTCTCAGAGTCTAGAAAGGTCATTACGTCTGAACACAAAATATGTTCCATGATTCTACAACAAATCGATGTCAGTGAAATTGGCCGGTAATTGTGTGCATCCGATTTTCTACCCTTTTTATAGATTGCTATGACCTGGGCCTTCTTCCAGTCCAGTGGAACTTTCCGCTGTTCCAATGATCTCTGATAGACGATGGATAAGAATGGTGCTATATTTGTAGCATAATCAACATATAATCTTACTGGGCTACCGTCTGGGCCAGATGCCTTCCTGGCGTCTAAGGATCTTAAGGGGCTCCGGAAAGGCTCAAAATCATGAAAAGTTCAATTTTTACTTTTTTGCGTTTTCTGAATCTGCAGACTATTACCTTTTAATATATATATAATTTATTCAATTCCGAAGATTACAGCTATTTTTAAATTTTTTTTGAAATGTGTTCTACATGGGCGTGACCCACTGTGGCGCTGTTAAACTGCTGTCAAATAGTGTTATTATTAACGTCCGTGTTCATCAGGTACATTTTAGTCTGCCTCATGCAATAATGAAGGTGATAAAACCTATTTTCAGAGACTTAGCAGCACCTGAACTGTTGAAAAAGTGTATTCACGGAAAAACTCAAAACCCCAATGAAAGTGTAAATAGTGTTATATGGTCGAGAATCCCCAAGACTGTATTTGTTGGAATAGAAACACTTCACTTTGGTGTGTATGATGCTGTTGCGACTTTCAATGATGGCAACATTGTAAGGTGCAAGGTATTTAGAAATATGGGAATGAAGATAGGTTCTAACATGTTACGAGCGATGCTTGCTTTAGACAAGGAACGCCTTCGGGCTGCAGACAGGGCTGTAAAGAGTCTAGAAATACAAGCAAGAGTAAACAGGAGGAGGAACAAGAGGAAGCTGGAGGAGGAGTTTGCAGAGGATGAAGATAATCCATCCTATGGACCTGGAATGCACTAAAAAGTTAATCCAATCTTTGTCGCTCGATTCCCAAAACTTTTATTTTCTCATACTAATTACATGTTTTCTAAGGATCTTGCAAACATATTTGTTTCAAACTTTCAGTAAATGTTACACAGTACCTTCTGCATAATTTAACACAGCCTTTTTCCAAAAAACTGCATAGTTTTGAACATATAAATAAAAAATTGCAAAAAAATGTTGTGAATTTTCATTACAATTTAAAAAAATCATCTTTAATAACTGAACTAAAATTTTGTAAAATCCCTGTGTTAAGTTGTAGTCCATATTCCAATAAATAATCTGTAAAAAGTTCAACTTCCTACCTCAAATACTTTGTGAGGAAAGATGTAATTTATAAGCGTTATTTTAACATTGCAAGTATAGGGCGTTCCGGAGCCCCTTAACTGTTTTACAATCCCAGATACACTAAACACTATGTCAGCCATCCTTGCGTTTGGATCTGATTGCAAATTTCAATTTAGTTCGCAACTCTCCACAATAGTTCTCACTGTTCACAGTTTCGTCTCTTGGGGTGAGATGAACGGCTCCTACACCATCAACGATCCATAATAGTGTTAAAAGAACCTTAACAGCTGAAGGCTGAGTAAATTTCTTGACTTCTGATGATCATGGGTGTTTTCAAACGATGCTTTCAGCCTTACTTTCCGGTTCGTGAAGATGCAGCCACGTTTCGTCTACAGTAACGATTTGCTGTAAAAATCCATCTCCTTCGCGATGATAATGGGTCAAATGTATACGAAAGATGTCCATCCTTTGCGCCTAATGGTACGCTGACGTTTCTTTGGTGCTCAACTTGCACACACTTTTCTCACAAGAACTGAGAAGCGGGCGCGTTTGTCAGTCCCTGTGGCAGTCCCTATGACTTATGACACTTCTATTTTCGCCGGACTGCAAAAACGGCAGCGAGAAGCTGACAGGTTCGCAACTGGGGGAGTTGACTGTGGTGCTCCACAGACACGACACACTCTCGACTTTGAAGAGGACGTCTTTCGTCCGACTGGCCATGGACCTCTGTAGAGCACACACATCAGAGCTCATTGTCTCTACAGTGTGCGTACCGTGAAGTGGGAGATTTGAAAATGATCCGATCCTCAAACATATTTTACATTCTCAGTAGAGGACCTCAGGGACTACAAAGAACTCATATCACAAGTTATCAGAAAACAAACTTTATATTTTGTGTTCCTCAGTGATTCATGTAAATGTTAACAAAAACCACCACTGCTATATTTAAGGTAGGTTTATCGTGCCAAAACTGGTTTCGTTCTAATAAACGTCACCAAGTGACGCTAAATATACTTTCTACAAACCCTCAAAGAATTGTGCAAATATCATAACTTAAGAAGTCTAATCGTCCCACATGACGTTAAAGGCAAGTCCTGGAACATGACGAGCACACACGAGCTGTGCTAGTGCCAGGGCGGTCTTTGGAGTGTTTCTGTGCTTCTCACAGGAATGAGCCTTCAGCATTATGTAGGTTTGCACATCAAATGCAACTGTGGAGGTTTTTATTAACATTAATCAGCAAGCATTACAAATCAGGATCGCTGAAGCATTTCAAGTCAGTGGCTGTAGAAAGTTTCATCACTAAGGTAACAGTTACTATATGAGGTCAAAGGTGGTTCTGTGCGATTCGTTATCGAACGATCGTTTCGGAATCAGTTGCATTGCTTCGCATCGGTGTTTAGAGATAAGGAACAGTGCTGCACGCAAACGGCTTTTCTACTCTAAAGCCCAAAGTAAAACAGGCTCCAACTGGAGAAATAACGAAAACAGTGGACCATGTTAACGTGTCAGAAGAATTGAAAGGTAACTCCGGTGGGACTATATAAATTGATTGGGAATGTAAGCAAGATTTAGTGTACTAACAACATGTATTTTTTCAAACCAGTCATAAATTATTCTAAACAAGTAATAGATTGAATACCCTAAACAACTAACAGGTTATTTACTACTCAACTGGGTGGATCCTGGACGGCAAGGCAGTTTAACTAGGTGGTCAGTGAGTCAAGTACTCTGACTCTAAAAGTGTGGATAGCGAAAGCTGTTTTGATCTGACGCTGAGCAGACTTTGATTGATCAAATTTACTGACGTTTCTCTACATAGGTGCAGCTGAGAGGAAGTGGCGATTGACATCCGTACGCCCTCACAATGCCGGGGTGACAGTACCTTACCCTGTGTATTTCGTGCGGCGATGTGACTTACAGCTTGCGAGGTGTGTGCGGCGGAGGTGAGACATGGAGGCGGCACCTGTTAATCGACAGCGGCCGCCAAAGGAATGTAAAAATCTAACGGTCTAGCGATCAGGCACACGGATCGCAATTTGCTCTCTACCCATTCGTTGGTCGTACCAAGGCCTGATTTGGCTCACGTGTACGCGCAGACCGCACAAGGATACCAAACGTCTATACTGGTAAACCAAAAAACGAACAAGTGTGTCCTCGGTAAACGAGTACTCCGAGAAGTTTGAAGTCACAATGTCAGTAGAGTAAGAACTTCACCACAGGCTCCCCAGTCTAAAATATTTGCAAGTGAAGTCAGTCTCAGGACAGGTCCCAGGTACCAATGACACATGCAAGAGCTTCGACGAGCAGTGCTTACCAGACCAATGTCCCTCACGTGAGTGCTTCGCACCTCTCAAGAAAAGAGATTCCGTTTTCCTGCAAAGTGCACAAATGACACCACCTTCACGCTGTCTTGAGCCAATCACAGGGCTCTAGAGGTGCTAAATCTCCCCTCCACACGACAGCAGAAACTCATGTCGAACCAGGGCAAGAGTTAAGAACCCTGCGTCTCTGAAAAAAAGAAGAAACCGCCAGTTACTAGCTTTTTTAAGTTTTCACATAGGGGGAAGAGACGATTTTCTCTGAAGTCGTGTCACTTCCCACGGCAACAAGTGAACAGATACAATCTCAAAGACCTTTATCTAAACTGCCTATGCCTCGGAGCTTATTAGTCCTAGCTTTTGAGGTGTAATAAAGATTCTATCTCTAACCGTTTCTCAGACGCCGGAGTTTCTTATACAACTGAGGTGGCTGAGTGAAGTGGGTCACTGGTCTATTTGCACTATCGGCGAACACGAAAACATGTGAATTTTTATTACTCGTGGCTCTGCACACAATGCCTGTTTTACCAGGCTTCTACTGGCGCCATGGCAGATAGTGCGGCATTGTTTTGCTGGAGTCCTGTCTCGTCAAGGGGGCTGCCCTGTACGGCTGTGGGTCTGTCCGGTAAAATTTACTAAGGAATGGGCTCGCCACCAATTGCTTTCAACTCCCAACAAGCTGTTTCTTTGATCTAAGAATGATAAAAATACCTCACGCTTTTAGAGCCCTACCAGGATCCATCAACGTCTGCTCAGGCTGTTAACTTTCTAGAGGCTCGCTCAAGCTGCGTCAGGTTCTAATAAAATTTTTAATAATTTTTCGTATGCGACATATACACTCCTGGAAATGGAAAAAAGAACACATTGACACCGGTGTGTCAGACCCACCATACTTGCTCCGGACACTGCGAGAGGGCTGTACAAGCAATGATCACACGCACGGCACAGCGGACACACCAGGAACCGCGGTGTTGGCCGTCGAATGGCGCTAGCTGCGCAGCATTTGTGCACCGCCGCCGTCAGTGTCAGCCAGTTTGCCGTGGCATACGGAGCTCCATCGCAGTCTTTAACACTGGTAGCATGCCGCGACACCGTGGACGTGAACCGTATGTGCAGTTGACGGACTTTGAGCGAGGGCGTATAGTGGGCATGCGGGAGGCCGGGTGGACGTACCGCCGAATTGCTCAACACGTGGGGCGTGAGGTCTCCACAGTACATCGATGTTGTCGCCAGTGGTCGGCGGAAGGTGCACGTGCCCGTCGACCTGGGACCGGACCGCAGCGACGCACGGATGCACGCCAAGACCGTAGGATCCTACGCAGTGTCGTAGGGGACCGTACCGCCACTTCCCAGCAAATTAGGGACACTGTTGCTCCTGGGGTATCGGCGAGGACCATTCGCAACCGCCTCCATGAGGCTGGGCTACGGTCCCGCACACCGTTAGGCCGTCTTCCGCTCACGCCCCAACATCGTGCAGCCCGCCTCCAGTGGTGTCGCGACAGGCGTGAATGGAGGGACGAATGGAGACGTGTCGTCTTCAGCGATGAGAGTCGCTTCTGCCTTGGTGCCAATGATGGTCGTATGCGTGTTTGGCGCCGTGCAGGTGAGCGCCACAATCAGGACTGCATACGACCGAGGCACACAGGGCCAACACCCGACATCATGGTGTGGGGACCGATCTCCTACACTGGCCGTACACCACTGGTGATCGTCGAGGGGACACTGAATAGTGCACGGTACATCCAAACCGTCGTCGAACCCATCGTTCTACCATTCCTAGACCGGCAAGGGAACTTGCTGTTCCAACAGGACAGTGCACGTCCGCATGTATCCCGTGCCACCCAACGTGCTCTAGAAGGTGTAAGTCAACTACCCTGGCCAGCAAGATCTCCGGATCTGTCCCCCATTGAGCATATTTGGGACTGGATGAAGCGTCGTCTCAAGCGGTCTGCACGTCCAGCACGAACGCTGGTCCAACTGAGGCGCCAGGTGGAAATGGCATGGCAAGCCGTTCCACAGGACTACATCCAGCATCTCTACGGTCGTCTCCATGGGAGAATAGCAGCCTGCATTGCTGCGAAAGGTGGATATACACTGTACTAGTGCCGACATTGTGCATGCTCTGTTGCCTGTGTCTATGTGCCTGTGGTTCTGTCAGTGTGATCATGTGATGTATCTGACCCCAGGAATGTGTCAATAAAGTTTCCCCTTCCTGGGACAATGAATTCACGGTCTTCTTATTTCAATTTCCAGCAGTGTAGATGAGAGAGTAACTTGTCCTCTCTCAGAATCGCATTTTTGCCGTCACATAACATACGCAGCACAATCTTCATGGCAGATCTGAAGTCTCCTTCCACGAAAACAACGTGCAAAAAGTGGTGTATTTGGAGGACCGTTTACCATATGATGAGGATGTTTCAAATACGCAAGAATTGGATTTTATATTGAGATGAAAGGTGCCTGAACCAAACAGCTATACCGACCCCAGATGTTACCATTTGTTGTTGTCTTAATGAGGACTGCAACATTACTAGATCTATATTCCCAAGATGATGGTTAATGGTCCTAACTGTATAAGACTGTGGCTCCTTCACTTGGAGAATCACTCTTTTGCGTTGGTCGAAAAAGTATCCAAATTTGCAATAGACCCCATGCCATCCAGAGTATCAGCTGATACCGTAATAGGTCATAGGCAGGCAGCTGGTATATTTTGTGATCTGTCAAAGGCATTTGACTGTGTAAATCACAATATCCTTTTAAATAAATTAGAATATTATAGTGTAACAGGAGATGCTGCAAAATGGTTCAAATCTTATATCTCTGGCAGATAACAGAAATCAGACATCATCCAACTGGGAACTAATTACATGTGGGGTCCCAGAAGGTTCCATTTTGGGTCCTTACTTTTTCTTGTATATATCAATGACCTTTCATCAGTAACATTACCAGATGCCAAGTTCGTTTTGTTTGCCGATGATACAAACATTGCAATAAATAGCAAATCAAGTGCAGTCTTAGAAAGATCAGCTAATAAAATATTTGTGGACATTAATCACTGGTTCCTAGCCAATTATTTGTCACTAAACTTTGAAAAAACACACTACATGCAGTTCAGAACTTGTAAGGGGTGTCCCACGAGTATATGCCTAACATATGATGACAAGCAGATAGAAGAAGTGGACAGTGTTAAATTCTAGGGATTACAGCTTGATAATAAATTCAGCTGGTAGGAGCACACCACAGAACTGCTGAAGCATCTTAACAAATCTCTATTTGCAATGCGAATTGTAACAGACATAGGGGATATAAAAATGAAAAAGTTGGCATACTATGCTTACTTTCATTCCATAATGTCATATGGGATTATTTTTTGGGGTAATTCATCAAGCCAAGCTAACGTTTTCCGGGAACAAAAACGTGCAGTGAGAGTTATATGTGGTGTGAACTCAAGAACATCCTGCAGAAGCCTGTTTAGGGAACTAGGGATACTAACTACTGCTTCCCAATATATTTATTCCTCAATGAAATTTGTCATTAAAAATATACCACTTTTTGAAACCAACAGCTCAATTCATGGAATCAATACTAGAAATAAGAATAATCTTCACAAGGATTTAAAGTCACTTAGTCTTGTACAAAAAGGTGTGCATTATTCAGGAACACACATTTTCAATAACTTGCCAGCAGCCATAAAAAGCTTAATTAATTAATTAATGGAATTCAGTTTAAGAGAAGCCTAAAGGATTTATTAGTGGCCAACTCCTTCTACTCCAGTGATGAATTTATCAATAAAACCAAATGATTTGTATACTTCTGCACAATTTCAGTGCAGTAATGTGTTCATTGTGAATAAGTATTTTAGTAGTTGTATGACACGTTTATTACCTTATAAATAAATAAAAAACTTTTTTATTTTAAATTCAGTGCATTAGTATTAGTAAAATGACTCTTTCATATAGTGTTCATTAAAAACTGACTATCATTCCACTTGGAACCTTTGGAATGGTACATTAGCTTATTTGTTTTAGTTGTAAATATTTATCATATATTGTTGTTTTTCTGACATGTTCTACATCCTGGAGGACCTCCTCACTACGGATCAAATGGAATGAAAGTAAATGTAATATAATCTAATAGCAGTAATCAAGCCCTTCTGGTTGTATCTTTTAAAGGAACGTTGACAGAGTCTTTTCCAGTGTGCTCTATGGGGATGAACAAACACACGGGAAAGAAACTACTGTTAAGGACGCTTCAGCATCAGAGGAATGTGTTAAAAACGGATTAAAGTCGTTAGTATCATTACCGGTGCCTGCTTCCAACTTAGGGAGATATTCTTGCATGTCCTGTAGTAGCTTCAGAACATCCTGCGAGTCCTTCGCTATACTGCACAGCTCTTCCTGGTTGAAGTCAGGTGTGATGGTTTTACATAGGAGGAGCTGACTTATAACATTCCCAAGATTGGACGGTCCTGGTCGGTTTTCTGAAAAGAAATAAAAATTTCTTTCAGTGAACAACACATATTATAGGACTCTCTCTCTTTTTGACACACACACACACACACACACACACACACACACACACACACACACACACGTGGACTGCTAGGCACAGTAGCTTCCGATTCCATGACATTTACTGTTAAATATGTAAGTTTCTAGAAACAGCAATAATCTGTAGAGTCATGGACTGACGAGTTATGTCTTTGTTTCAGAAAGTACGAGTAAGAGTGTTAAGAAGCTACCGTGCTATGGCTACATCTCGGCTGAACGTATTTTGATCAGTTTTAATTAGTGAAAGGTACCTTTTGTTTGACGGAAAGCAATGTTTCTGAGCAGTATTTATTACGTACAAGATGTCTGGAAAGATCAACAGAATTCAGTGTGAGGTTAGCTGAGTTTGTTTACTAGTACTCCTCCGCGTGCTTGTGTTTGGTCGTGTGCGTGCGTACGTGCAGTGGAATAGGTCCGAAAGGTTGCCTACTTATCATTACTTGGACGCTCGTTACAACTTTATTGGACTTCGCGTGATCTTCACGGTTCAGTATATATTCCTCCAGCTTTCCTATCGCTGAAATCCAGAAATATTGAGTCTTCACTGTTTGGATAGCAGAAAGGTATCACAATGGTGTCATATATGCCAAAGAAATTAAATGTGTTGTTTTGCTTAGCACCGTGCACAGTGAAGGCACAATTGATGAAGGAACCGATGAGCCACACATCCTCATGGACGACAACATCACAAAGCGAGCGTTGACACAGATTACTAGACGTGCAGTAACTACTCTGTGGCTCGTGTAAATAGATGAACAATGGCAATACGGTTTGCTTTGCTCAATATCTCTGGGATTAGTGCCCAAATATTTTTTCAGTCCAACGCGGAAAATCTAATAAAACCAAGGAGGAAATTTTTGAAACAGCTGTTTCAACAACTTATGAAAGCTCATTTAGGTACAAGACCCCACCCATATTGTTACGTTTCCAGATGACCTCAAAAATATTTTTTGGCACCTCGTAAATTGGAAGATCCTCGACAACTTGAAGAGCCGCCAAACAAAAAGAAGAGTGGCTGCATTATGTGTGGCGGAATAAGAATATTGTCACGACAGTTCATTATCAGTGTAAGATGTCTGTGTTGCATTGTCTGTGAGAAGTGGCCATGTAACACTGTGGATGACCTGGAGAAACAGGATGAGTAATATACATAAGAACAATAACAACACATTTAATAAACAGCCGGAATATGATACAATAAGTGCTGTATAAGTAATATGCACTGCGAAATAAATGTAGTTCGAACAGAAGTGAGATTACTGTGTGTCCTAGAATTTTTTTGTTAAAAGACTAGCATACTTTTATTAGATTTTGCAACTACCTGCTCGTATTGAAAAGAAATAAATTTCAAACATCAAAATATATGTTTATGTATGCAAAAGGTAAAATAAAGTTAATATTATGTAATACTAAACTTAATAAATCAGTATTTCTCGACCTCTAAAGAACACAATGGCTGGTTGACAGAGTCAGCCACGCGAACACTGATTTTACAAAAACTGACGCGATCCGTCGAGTATTAAAAGTTAATTCAGCAGTTACTGAAGTCAAGTGTTGCTAAATTATTTACCAGGAATATGTTCTCCTGCATACAACCTTTACATAGATACATTAAATGTATTTGCAATTGCGAATATGGACAACCATCATGTGTGCAGTGCAATGATGACAGTGAAAATTTGTGCCCGACCGGGCCCTAACCCGGATTTCCCGCTTGTCGCGAGCTGTCACCCTAAAATATGGCTATCAGTGCACGACTCGCGTCCAGGTCCAAACTTTCATACGTCGTCAACCATGTGTCGACAATTTGTATTCGTACTTAATGTGTATTTCCGTACAGGCGCGGCATATTACCTGGAAGTCGCTTGCCCGGTATCGGCGGATAAATTAAATACGATATTGCAGTGCCTATGTTATCCTGAATACGATGCAAAGATCCTTTGGACATGCATGTATGTACAAAGGAACTTTGCATCGTATTCGGAATAACACAGGTATTGCTGTTTCGTATTTACTAAAATGTGTCATGTTGCTGAGGCGCCGCCTTGTATTGCTGTGAAATATAGTGATATTCTTCCCTTGTCACTTTACTGAATCGAGACTCAACTATAGAAAAGGGCGGCGATTATTAACATTAACAAATTCTAGTATCTCTCTGCGTGCTAATTAGAGTTCACGAACTGAATAAGGCGAGATTACATATGATTCTGCATCGCTGGACGCTGATATTAAATATATGGTAGCACTGTCACTGAGATGTCATCATAATTCGCCCGATAGGAATTTAAAGCCTGTATTAACGATCTTTTAACTGTTTGTTGCATACGGCAGTTAGGTGCACGTAATCGGAGTGACCACACAATTGCACAATTAGGGTTTGTAAGCAGAAGACTTACACACAACAACATCAACAACAACAACAACAACAACCTGTCGCTTTTACTAAACCATTCACGTCTACGAACTATTTTGAAGAATGGAGGTCCTTTTTCCCTCTCTGTTGAATTGTACTTATGAAAGTGTGTTCTTTGTGTTTACTTCATCGCTGGCCGCTGTGGCCGAGAGGTTCTAGGCGCTTCAATCTGGAACCGCGCGACCGCTACGGTCGCAGGTTCGAATCCTGCCTCGGGCATGGATGTGTGTGATGTCCTTAGGTTTAAGTAGTTTTAAGTTCTAGGGGACTGATGACCTCAGATGTTAAGACCCATAGTGCTCAGAGCCATTTGAATTTTGTTTACTTCATCGATTTTTTGGAATCAGACAGCCTTGTAAGCTTGTTATTGGGGCAATATATTTCCATTCTGCATATGATTAAAAATGTCGGGGCATATTTCTATCACCTATGAGAGTAGCCAATGCTTCTCTTATCAGCTTAAGATCTTATGGCACAGAACAAACTGGGACAATCACGTAGAAAATATTGTGAGGAAGACGAACGATAGACTGCATTTTATTGCCACAACACTTCGAAGATACAAAAGATATGCTAAGAGACTGCCTACATTACGCTTGTCTGACCCTTTCAGGAGTACTGCTGCGCGATAAAGGATCCTTACCAAGTAGGATTAACGGAGGATATCGAAAAAGTTCGAAGAAGGGCAGTTCGTTTTTTTACTGTCGCGAAATAGGGGAGAGGCTGTAACGGATGTGATACGCGAGTTGGGGTGGCAGTCATTGAAACAAAGGCGTTTTTCGTAGCAGCGAGACCTTTTCACGAAATTTCAATCACCAACTTACTCCTTCGAAGGCAAAAATATTTTTTACGTCCTCCTACATAGGCAGAAATGATCATCGTAATAAAATGAGAGAAATCAAAGCTCGCACATAAAATTTTAAGTGTTTGTTTTTCCCGCACCCTGTCCCGGAGTGGAATGATGGACAAATAGTCTGTATCTGGTTCGATGAACCCTCTGCCAGACACTTAAGTGTGAACTGCAGAGAGGTCGCGTAGATGTAGATTTACATATTTCTGTGTTACATAGAAAATGTTTTGTTGCTGTCGGTAGGCAACATCAAATAATTGTGCGCAAAATCATGTCAGCATGATCCATGACCAAGATTCTACAGATATTTGTAAACGATGGTCTATTATTCCGAGGGCATATAAAATACCATTATGTGAACTAATCACATTATTTCTGAAAGAATGAAAAATGCTTAGAAGTGCATGTCGTCGACGACGAGGTCGCTGCAGATGGAACACAAATTCGGACTGAGGAAGGATAGGGAAGGACATTGGCCGTATCCTGCTAATAGGACACGTCTCAGAATTTGTCGTAGCTGATTTCAGCAGACGATGGAAAACATAAATCTGGATGGCCGGAAGGGGATTTAAACCGTCGTTCTCCAGAGTTGAAGATCAACGTATTACCACTGTGCCACCTCGCTTGCCGAAAGAACGAATTAGTGGACATTCACAGCATGTGACACATTTGTAAGGCTCCGGAATCGTAGACGTGAAGACCATTGATCGAATCATTGTCTAGCTATACGTATATCGGTTTGCTATGGCACCATTCCACTCAGAAGCAAAAAGATTATATACAGTTTGGTTGTATGTGAGCAGTTGTTCACCAGCACATTTTGAACGTGTGCCCTTCAGTTGCTGCTTTATAATTATAATATTTGGCTGTTTAAAAAGAAAAGGAAGAGTGCATGTCAGCTGAAAGAAAGATCTTCCAAACATCCCGAATTTATCGGATACTTAGGAAGATATTGTAAAATGTCTTTCCTTTGACATCTCTCTGCGGTTTTAGTTATGTATTTGCTCCTAAAAGATGTATAGACGTGAGAATCAGTACGATTCATAACGGCTAATCAGTTTCGTGGATGAAAAATAAAGTGGTCAGCGAACGACAAAGACGACAGGGACCATTGTTGTAGATTCGGCATTTTGTAATGTTTATTGTTCTTAGCATGACTGTGGACTCTGTTTCCGTGTTCACTCTGAATCATTTAATGTTCCGTACGGTAGGTGAAAAAGGAACTGAAATGGGATGACTCTGCTGTCTGTCTGACTCTCACTCCGAATGTTCAAGACCCTTTTCCTCAGGAACGGGTAGACATAGCTAGTTGAAATTTATATCATGTATTAAGGTCTGCGGTCCGTTGGTGATGTAGAAAGTTGAAACTTCTGAGACAATGGAACCAAAGCTAGGCCATTTATGCCATATTCTGATACTTGCAAACTCACTCATTAGAGACCATAGGGTTCTTCCCAAAGAAAAAATCAGAAAATTGTTATTTTCTAATTATATCATACGAAAAAATATTTCTATTATTGTCATTTGTTGTACGCATTCAGACTTGAAACATTCTAGAAAGTCCTGGACTCCCTGGCCCTATGTATTGCCAGTATCAATGTCGATAACATCGAGATCATCAAATGGATGAACTGTCTGTACACACAACAAAATTTTTGCTGAACCCTCAATGCGCAAGTCCTACTCACACAGATCGATTCGTTTTAAATGACTATTATTCTTATTGCAGCGAGCAGTGTCAGTTAGCAGTACTCCTGACTGGCTCGTGTGCCCACCGATCGCTCATTATCGAACATCCAGATGTGGATCACTCCGACAAAATAACGGCCGACCGGTCTCCCCAGAACAAAGTAATGTATTTGAAAGTCAGAGCTCTCAGGCGACAGATACAAATCGACGTATTTTTTGGAATTGTTAATCAGCAGGTGGCTTACAAGTGGTATTGAGAGTAAAATACTTTGCTCCGGCCTCCATAAATTAGCCTTCTGTAGCTTCTACAAACATGACCACAGGTTCTAACCAATAACCAGCGTGGGAAAAGGCCACTAGAAGTGGTGAGCGGACGCCAGGGAGGGAAAGGAGATGTATGGAAGGTATGTATAGCAAGAATTTTTGTAATAGCTTCCACTATACTTGGAGAGGTTCCCATAAGGTTATAAATGAACGCGAACTCTGTTTTCCACAGGACGTCACAGTTCGAGGAAAGTCTTATACGAAAAGACTCTGCATTTGGAGAATTCTACCAAGTGTTGTGACGTGAAATACCGTCCATTACATTTCTTGATTAATATTGGCACGTTTTAGAAAGGGGAAAACAGTTAAAACTCACAAAAAGTTTCAGGGATCCATTGTTACGTAGTTGAAGGTTGACTGTAGTACCTACATTTGCAAGAACGTAATACTCGTACACCACTGACTATGCATCGTTCAACAGGCACTTGTGCAGTAAGTTCGTGTGAAAAGTTGCATAGTTTTCTCACTTCAGCAGAGTTTTGGAATTTTTTGAAACCAGGTATGAAAATTTGCTGCCGTTGCCTTTTCGACATATCGTGGCATATAAAAGGTGATACGCCGCATCAAATGAGTACCTTAAAAGTTGCAAAGGTATCTCTGGGTTGTTAATGTAGTGGCCTGGTATTTTAATAGTTGCAAAATATAACTTGATTCTGTGTTAGAGGTCCAATAATTTTTAGATCAATGTTGACAGATTTTGAAAATTTAATAAAATTACATCCCCTCTACGTTAGTGATGACTACATTACAAATTTGTATCATGTTAATATAAAGCATGAACAATCCACAATTAATAAATAGGTCAGTTTCGTGGTACTTACAGACAAATTCTAGAAGGGGATTGTACTACAACCCACTATGAACATGTTTTCAGTTGGTGACACGCAATAAACGCGGAGAAAATTTCTCGTGTTCCCAACTATCGGAGTTCGAAGTTTTTCAAGGGGAATGTCTCTTCTCATCTTCTGGCAAACAGCAGATGCGTCCGTGTCGCTCTCCTTTAACGCGCATCGGTGGTGAAAGACTCTTCCCTAATACCAGAGCCGGCCGTCCTAAAACAGTCCGACCTGCTGCCCCGCCTTCCTCGCGTGGCGGACACCGCTGGCGCAGCGTAACGTCGTTACCGCGTGATGGCTTCCAGGGCGCGCTGCCAGCCTAGGCTCACAGCAAATTCTTCACCCCGTGTCCTTAGGGATGATACCACACCGCCCCAAAAATCACTGGAAGGACAGACAACATACTCACTCTATGTGGATCTTCCAACTCTCTCGCCATGGTACAGCAACCTTAGTGATATTCTTCAGTAAGAAAAACAGTCTAGGCTGCTATGACAAATGGCTCTGAGCACTATGGGACTTAACATCTAAGGTCATCAGTCCCCTAGAACTTAGAACTACGTAAACCTAACTAACCTAAGGACATCACACACATCCATGCCCGAGTCAGGATTCGAACCTGCGATCGTAGCAGCAGCGCGGTTCCGGACTGAAGTGCCTAGAAACACTCGACCAGAGCGGTCGGCGGTTGCTACGACAGTTGAGGCTTTATTGATGAATTGCACCTTGTTGAAGCATCTTCAGAATTTCTACATCGGAGAAGTACATAGAAATAGATTAGCGGTACTGTCTTACTCAGCACGAGAAAGCGGTAATCTTTTTAAAAATACTATATAAAACCAGAGTGAAGGGGGCTTATCGTTTAGGGAATGCGGGTAACGCGTTAATCATAAATAGGCAGAATCTAGAACGCATAAGAAAAACATTTCAGAAGACGTTGCCCTAGCAACGCAAAGCCAAACTCGTACTGGAACCGAGAGGGGATTGAACCGTGGCGGTCGGTTTGCTGGCCTGACTACCTCTGGCACTAGTATCGATAGTTACCTCCTTTGTGACTTATCTTTGGTTTTCCTGGTCTAGGTGTGGAGGCTCGGCACTGCGGGTGAGTTGTGAGCCGCACGTCACGGAAGGAGGAGGGTTGGAGCAGCAATGCCTGGCGGGGAGGTTTGGTTGGGCAGTTTGGGATGGACAACACATGTACCCAACGGGATCGCCGAGCGACTTGTCGAATGCTGGGCAGCCGCTAAAGAAGGTGACGATGGTCGTGCTCTGGAGCTCTGGCGACGGGGGCCTCCTTCTGTTATTTGAGGAGGAGTTAAAATGATAATACACAGTGGGGAGACTGCACCGTAACGTACTGCCTATGTACACTCTGGCCCTGTCCTTTTATTGTTTAAAGGAAAATTGGCGCATTATTACTGTGTCGTGTTCAGTGAATAATATGTATTTGTTTGATACGCAGTGTGTCTTGGCTTGAGCGTGGCCAATGGTTATTAGTGAGCCTTCTTTGAAGCCACATAATTCTGTTAATTGATAAACCGCTTGTGTGCACCCGCTTGGGGTACGATGTTATGAATTGAAGTGGTAACACCGGTGAGTGGCACTGTACCCGGTGGCAATGTCATGGTACTGTACCAGGTACTGGGAATGAATCTGAAATCTAATTGTGATTTAGTAAATTGCATTTATTCTGACCTACGTTGATGTGTTTTAGTCATAATTGAATTACATATGGCTGCTACTGAAAGAAATTTTCTGCTTTGCTTGAGGGTTTAACTGCAACTGCTCTTTTGGTACTTGCAGCTTGTCAGTTACATGTACTCGCTTATCTCATATATATATATATATATATATATATATATATATATATATATATATATATATATATACTCCTGGAAATTGAAATAAGAACACCGTGAATTCATTGTCCCAGGAAGGGGAAACTTTATTGACACATTCCTGGGGTCAGATACATCACATGATCACACTGACAGAACCACAGGCACATAGACACAGGCAACAGAGCATGCACAATGTCGGCACTAGTACAGTGTACATCCACCTTTCGCAGCAATGCAGGCTGCTATTCTCCCATGGAGACGATCGTAGAGATGCTGGATGTAGTCCTGTGGAACGGCTTGCCATGCCATTTCCACCTGGCGCCTCAGTTGGACCAGCGTTCGTGCTGGACGTGCAGACCGCGTGAGACGACGCTTCATCCAGTCCCAAACATGCTCAATGGGGGACAGATCCGGAGATCTTGCTGGCCAGGGTAGTTGACTTACACCTTCTAGAGCACGTTGAGTGGCACGGGATACATGCGGACGTGCATTGTCCTGTTGGAACAGCAAGTTCCCTTGCCGGTCTAGGAATGGTAGAACGATGGGTTCGATGACGGTTTGGATGTACCGTGCACTATTCAGTGTCCCCTCGACGATCACCAGTGGTGTACGGCCAGTGTAGGAGATCGCTCCCCACACCATGATGCCGGGTGTTGGCCCTGTGTGCCTCGGTCGTATGCAGTCCTGATTGTGGCGCTCACCTGCACGGCGCCAAACACGCATACGACCATCATCGGCACCAAGGCAGAAGCGACCTCATCGCTGAAGACGACACGTCTCCATTCGTCCCTCCATTCACGCCTGTCGCGACACCACTGGAGGCGGGCTGCACGATGTTGGGGCGTGAGCGGAAGACGGCCTAACGGTGTGCGGGACCGTAGCCCAGCTTCATGGAGACGGTTGCGAATGGTCCTCGCCGATACCCCAGGAGCAACAGTGTCCCTAATTTGCTGGGAAGTGGCGGTGCGGTCCCCTACGGCACTGCGTAGGATCCTACGGTCTTGGCGTGCATCCGTGCGTCGCTGCGGTCCAGTCCCAGGTCGACGGGCACGTGCACCTTCCGCCGACCACTGGCGACAACATCGATGTACTGTGGAGACCTCACGCCCCACGTGTTGAGCAATTCGGCGGTACGTCCACCCGGCCTCCCGCATGCCCTCGCTCAAAGTCCGTCAACTGCACATACGGTTCACGTCCACGCTGTCGCGGCATGCTACCAGTGTTAAAGACTGCGATGGAGCTCCGTATGCCACGGCAAACTGGCTGACACTGACGGCGGCGGTGCACAAATGCTGCGCAGCTAGCGCCATTCGACGGCCAACACCGCGGTTCCTGGTGTGTCCGCTGTGCCGTGCGTGTGATCATTGCTTGTACAGCCCTCTCGCAGTGTCCGGAGCAAGTATGGTGGGTCTGACACACCGGTGTCAATGTGTTCTTTTTTCCATTTCCAGGAGTGTATATAATTTAAGTTTGGCTTTAATTATTTGTTTTATCTAAGGTTAGGAGCTGTATTTACCTTGCTAAAGCGAATCTCATCATTTGTGAGTGTATATTCTGTTATTGTTTGAGACTGTTGCCTTGCGTGTGGTTTATGTTGACACTTGACTGCAAAACACGCGAGTCTACCTTGGCGCTTGCAGCCGTGACTTCCGGGCCGCTACGTTGGCGGCATCCTGCCCAACGCCGGGGATATCATTGCCGCGGGAGCGCTTTGCCGCGTCATCTGTCATACCTAGCAAAAGTTGGGTAGTTGTCTTGTTCCTTGCAGCTATATCTGGGTGTAGCGACTGCCGCCAGGGTTGTAGGCTGTGGAGTTCGGCGGGATTAACCCATGAATTTTGTAAATTATGATTCGAATTTCATTCTTACTATTATAAACACAGATGCTTTGTGTTCGGTGAATACTGTTTTCTTTTTCTTAGACTGATGAATTTCAGTAGTTTGTCACCTTATATGTCACTATAATTCTGATGGTTTCCATGATTGTTATTAGTCTGGAATTTAATTAATCAGTATGTTTTTCTTAAATAATGTTGATTTGGTGGAAACGACGCACTATCTGATGGGTCTCCCTTCCACGTGTTGATGTGATCCATTCCTATCCTGAACCTATTATCTGGTTTACAGAGATAACGAGTCTTACATTCAGCGAAGTCATGCAGCTATGCTCACATAGCCCCAAACATCTCATCTTGAAACATTAATATTGGAATACAAATTGTATTGGCCGTGAATACACGACTTCGTTTACACACGTTACGTAAGACTGGCAGGCAGGAAGCTGCCGACACAGCGGATAGAAATTCTGCTAGGCGAAGTTTACATGTTTAGCAGTACAATAAATAGTAATAAAGTAAAAGATATAGTAGTAAACAAAGTAAATGTAAATGAGAAATAGGTCTAAAATAGGTGATATAAGTGCAATAGTTATAAAAACAATTAAAGTAGCGTAGGGTGTATAATAATTACGACTTATCTATGGTTGTCGAAAGAAGAAAAATACGTAAAGGCTTATTGTAAGTTAAGGGGCTCCGGAAAGGCTCAAAATCATGAAAAGTTCAATTTTTACTTTTTTGCGTTTTCTGAATCTGCACACTATTACCTTTTAATAGATATATAATTTATTCAATTCCGAAGACTACAACTATTTTTAAATTTTTTTTGAAATGTGTTCTACATGGGCATGACCCACTGTGGCGCTGTTGAACTGCTGTCAAATGGTGTTATTATTAACGTCCGTGTTCATCAGGTACATTTTAGTGATGTGAGATAAAGTATGTGTTGTGGCTAACCTGTGGTGGTTCAATATATATCGCTGGTGTGATTGTCGATTGTTTCATGTTTATTTACTCTGTCGTTATCTCGAAAATATTCGTAATTAATTCTGTTTCTTGAGTCTCTGTTTTGTTGAAGTATAATAATGAGTAAAAGTAAAGTTATTAGAAATCCTCTGAAGGCTTTTAAGAAAAGGAGAAATGTTGGAAAGCCAAAGGTATGTGTTATTACTGTAAACAATAAAGACGATAACCAAGTGAGTGAACCTAACCTCTCGAGTACACCTGCCCATAGCAGTCAAAGTGGGAAAGAAAATACTTCACAGAAGAAGCTTGGTTCAATGAGTGAAAACTATGAATGTTTTATGGGCGAATCGGATGTGAATGAAATATTTGATATGTCGGTTCTCAAAGGAATTTTTTCAAACTGTGTAAGATGTATTCATTGTAGTGAAGTTGGTCTGGAACTTTCCATAATAAAGCACGCAGGACTTGCTAGTGAAATAGAACTGAAATGTGATAAGTGTTCATACATGACCACCTTTTGGAACAGTGTTGCAGTAACTGCAACTGAAGAAAATGGTAGGAAAATCTACGAACACAACAACGAGCGATGCTTGCTTTAGACAAGGAACGCCTTCGGGCTGCAGACAGGGCTGTAAAGAGTCTAGAAATACAAGCAAGAGTAAACAGGAAGAGGAACAAGAGGAAGCTGGAGGAGGAGTTTGCAGAGGATGAAGATAATCCATCCTATGGACCTGGAATGCACTAAAAAGTTAATCCAATCTTTGTCGCTCGATTCCCAAAACTTTTATTTTCTCATACTAATTACATGTTTTCTAAGGATCTTCCAAACATATTTGTTTCAAACTTTCAGTAAATGTTGCACAGTCTTGTGACAGCCAGAGCGAGAGCACCAGCAGCAGCGAGTACTGTTTGTATAAAGCGTTTATTTTGCATTTTGTTTACGACCTTCCACTAAGGAAGGGATTCTATTTGTGTTTATCTGCTCTGCATAGTAACTAACAGTTCTTGATAAAACTTTACGTAGTTTTCGTGTTAGATTTCTTAGTGTTTTCTTGATCGTTTAGAACAGAAAGCGCCCTAAAACCGTCTTTTGTTTGTTTCGCGGCCGTTAGCCACTAGTCACTTGAATCAGCAGTTGTCTTGTGACAGCCAGAGCGAGAGCACCAGCAGCAGCGAGTACTGTTTGTATAAAGCGTTTTTGTACTTATTTGCTGCGCTTAGCTTTTAAATAGTTTTTCTGGGAAAACCTAGCGTAGTTTTCGCGTCTCGTATTTCAGTGAGTGTTTCTTGATTATCAGAGTAGCTCATCAGAAGATTATCTTGGGAATTTGTCACCGTATAGAGTAGGGTAAACATAGTCATGTGTAGGGACTGTGGTTGTTGTGAGCGGACGCAAGGAGAATTGGCCACTCTTCGGGGGCAGGTGGAGGCTTTGTCTGTTAGGCTCATCGAGCTCGAGGCGCAGGCGTCGGCTCGTAGTGGCGTTGGGGCAACTGTGGTGAGACCTATGCCTACTTCGGTGGCCTTGGAATCACATGGAACCCCTGATGTCGCTGCGTCTTCCGGCAGTGAGCATCTTACCGGTCAGCCATCACTCCAGGGTGAATGGCGGACAGTGGTGGGCTCGCGCGTGCCTGCCCGAAAGGCAAAGGTGGGATCTGGCCGCGTGGCAGCTGCCTTACCCCTTTCCAACAGGTACGGGGTGCTTCCTAGTGGTGATGACATCGTTTCCGAGCCACCACAGGATGCCTCGCCTGTTGGGCCAGTGGCCGATTCTCCGGCAAGGTCCCGACAGTCACAGAGGGCGGGCCTATTAGTTATAGGGAGCTCCAACGTTAGGCGGCTTATGGAGCCCCTCAGGAAAATAGCGGGTAGGTCGGGGAAGAATGCCAGTGTACACTCGGTGTGCTTGCCGGGGGGTCTCGTCCGTAATGTGGAGGAGGCCCTTCCGGCAGCTATTGAACGCACTGGGTGTGACCGGCTGCAGATAGTAGCACATGTCGGAACGAATGACGCCTGCCGCTTGGGTTCTGAGGCCATCCTTGGTTCCTTCCGGCGGCTGGCTGATTTGGTGAAGACAACCAGCATCGCACGCGGAGTGCAAGCTGAGCTTAATATCTGCAGCATAGTGCCCAGAGTCGATCGCGGTCCTCTGGTTTGGAGCCGTGTGGAGGGTCTAAACCAGAGGCTCAGACGACTCTGCGACTATAATGGTTGCAAATTCATCGACCTCCGTTATTGGGTGGAGAACTGTAGGGCCCCCCTAGACAGGTCAGGCGTGCACTACACACCGGAAGCAGCTACTAGGGTAGCAGCGTACGTGTGGCGTGCACACGGGGGTTTTTTAGGTTAGAGGGACCCCCACTTGGGCGAAACGATAAAATACCTGACGGCTTACCAGAGAGGACATTATCATCGTTGATAAAGAACGTCCGTCCTCAGAGACCAAAAACAGGAAAAGTTAACGTAATATTGGTAAACTGCAGGAGTATCCAGGGCAAGGTTCCTGAATTAGTATCTCTTATTGAAGGAAATAGTGCGCATATAGTATTAGGAACGGAAAGTTGGTTAAAACCGGAAGTGAACAGTAACGAAATCCTAGACACAGAATGGAATGTATACCGCAAGGATAGGATAAACGCCAATGGTGGAGGAGTATTTATAGCAGTAAAGAATTCAATAATATCCAGTGAAGTTATTAGCGAATGTGAAATAATCTGGGTTAAGTTAAGTATCAAAGGTGGGTCAGATATGATAGTCGGATGCTTCTATAGACCACCTGCATCAGCAACCGTAGTAGTTGAGCGCCTCAGAGAGAACCTGCAGAACGTCGTGAAGAAGTTTCGTGATCATACTATTGTAATAGGGGGAGACTTCAATCTACCAGGTATAGAATGGGATAGTCACACAATCAGAACTGGAGCCAGGGACAGAGACTCTTGTGACATTATCCTGACTGCCTTGTCCGAGAATTACTTCGAGCAGATAGTTAGAGAACCAACTCGTGAAGCTAACGTTTTAGACCTCATAGCAACAAATAGACCGGAACTTTTCGACTCCGTGAATGTAGAAGAGGGTATCAGTGATCATAAGTCAGTGGTTACATCCATGACTACAAGTGTAATAAGAAATGCCAAGAAAGGAAGGAAAATATATTTGCTTAACAAGAGTGATAGGGCACAAATCGCAGAATATCTGAGTGACCACCATCAAACGTTCATTTCTGAAGAAGAGGATGTGGAACAAAAATGGAAAAAATTCAGAAACATCGTCCAGTACGCCTTAGATAAGTTCGTACCGACTAAGGTCCAAAGCGAGGGGAAAGATCCACCGTGGTATAACAATCATGTACGAAAGGTACTACGGAAACAAAGAAAGCTTCATCATAGGTTTAAGAGTAGTCGAATCATAGCTGATAAGGAAAAGCTGAACGAAGCGAAAAAGAGCGTAAAGAGAGCAATGAGAGAAGCATTCAACGAATTCGAACATAAAACATTGGCAAACAATCTAAACAAGAACCCTAAAAAGTTTTGGTCATATGTAAAATCGGTAAGCGGATCTAAATCCCCTATTCAGTCACTCGTTGACCACGATGGCACCGAAACAGAGGACGACCGAAGAAAGGCAGAAATACTGAATTTAGTGTTCCGAAACTGTTTCACTGCGGAAAATCGTAACACGGTCCCTGACTTCAGCCGTCGCATGGACGCCAAAACGGAAAATATTGAAATAAACGATATCGGAATTGAAAAACAACTGCTATCACTTAGTAGCGGAAAAGCATCCGGACCAGACGAGATACCCTTAAGATTCTACAGTGATTATGCTAAAGAACTTGCCCCCTTTCTATCAGCAATTTATCGTAGATCGCTGGAAGAACGTAAAGTACCTAGCGACTGGAAGAAAGCGCAGGTCGTTCCCATTTTCAAGAAGGGTCATAAATCAGATGCGAATAATTATAGGCCTATTTCGCTTACGTCAATCTGTTGTAGAATAATGGAACATGTTTTGTGTTCTCGTATTATGACGTTCTTAGATAATACAAATCTCCTTCATCATAACCAACATGGATTCCGCAAACAGAGATCATGTGAAACTCAGCTCGCCCTATTTGCCCAAGAAATTCACAGTGCCGTAGACACTGGCGAGCAGATTGATGCCGTATTCCTGGACTTCAGGAAGGCATTTGATACGGTTCCGCACTTACGTTTAGTGAAAAAAATACGAGCTTACGGAATATCGGACCAGGTTTGTGATTGGATTCAGGATTTCCTAGAAGAAAGAACACAACATGTCATTCTTAACGGTTCAAAATCTGCAGATGTAGAGGTAATTTCGGGAGTACCGCAGGGAAGCGTGATAGGACCTTTATTGTTTACAATATACATAAATGACTTAGTTGACAACATCGGTAGCTTCGTGAGGCTATTTGCAGATGACACGGTTGTCTACAAGAAAGTAGCAACATCAGAAGACTCGTACGTACTCCAGGAGGACCTGCAGAGGATTAATGCATGGTGCGACAGCTGGCAGCTTTCCCTAAACGTAGATAAATGTAATATAATGCGCATACATAGGGGCAGAAATCCATTCCAGTACGATTATGCCATAGGTGGTAAATCATTGGAAGCGGTAACGACCGTAAAATACTTAGGAGTTGCTATCCGGAGCGATCTGAAGTGGAATGATCACATAAAACAAATAGTGGGAAAAGCAGGCGCCAGGTTGAGATTCATAGGAAGAATTCTAAGAAAATGTGACTCATCGACGAAAGAAGTAGCTTACAAAACGCTTGTTCGTCCGATTCTTGAGTATTGCTCATCAGTATGGGACCCTTACCAGGTTGGATTAATAGAAGAGATAGACATGATCCAGCGAAAAGCAGCGCGATTCGTCATGGGGACATTTAGTCAGCGCGAGAGCGTTACGGAGATGCTGAACAAGCTCCAGTGGCGGACACTTCAAGAAAGGCGTTACGCAATACGGAGAGGTTTATTATCGAAATTACGAGAGAGCACATTCCGGGAAGAGATGAGCAACATATTACTACCGCCCACATATATCTCGCGTAATGATCACAACGAAAAAATCCGAGAAATTAGAGCAAATACGGAGACTTACAAGCAGTCGTTCTTCCCACGCACAATTCGTGAATGGAACAGGGAAGGGGGGATCAGATAGTGGTACAATAAGTACCCTCCGCCACACACCGTAAGGTGGCTCGCGGAGTATAGATGTAGATGTAGATGTAGATGTACCTTCTGCATAATTTAACACAGCCTTTTTCCAAAAAAACTGTATATTTTTGAATATATAAAAAAAATTGCAATAAAATGTTGTGAATTTTCATTACAATTGAAAAAAAATCATCTTTAATAACTGAACTAAAATTTTTTAAAATCCCTGTGTTAAGTTGTAGCCCATATTCCAATAAATAATCTGTAAAAAGTTCAACTTCCTACCTCAAATACTTTGTGAGGAAAGATGTAATTTATAAGCGTTATTTTAACATTGCAAGTATAGGGCGTTCCGGAGCCCCTTAAGTGAACATTTTAGAGACTTCGACACATTAAGCCACAATATTCAGAAGCGGCAGCAGTCGAACAAGGAAGTCGGCACGTGCGTCGACATTGGTCACGTTTCTGTCCAACGGGGGTTGGCCGATGACCAGCAGAGTTTGCTCACCAGCAGTCAGCACTTCCATAGATCAAAGACCGAGCAGACGGGCAGTGCTTCCAAGGGGAACAATGACCAGCGCAGTTCGCACATCAGCGGTCAATATTCCAGAAACTGTCAGCATACTGAACTCACGTGCGCGACGTATCTGCGATGCGGAGGAGGACGAAAGGACAATGCTTGACCACGCCAGTATAGACGTAAAAGAATGGAAAGCCGGTATATGTGTCGTCATTGGTCACCTTTCTGCCCAACGTGAGAAGCATAGATCAACGACCAAAGAATCAATCTCCGCCCTATGAACTTCGCGACATTGTCAAAAAAACACTTAATACGTACCTCGGCCAAACAGGTGTGAGGCGATCCTTGGAGAAGGTTTTTTGAGGGGAGAAAGAAGTCACGAAGAAACATTGCCTGCACGGACGGACCGATGGTTAGTCAGCGGACGTCATACTTCGCCACAGCGACGTAGCCACTACACTGCTCGACAGAAGACGATGTCGGTGCCACGCCAATAGGTCAGCGCAGAAGATGCCATCCCAGATGTTACCAGAAAGAAGTTAGTGTGGTCCTTACCCAGGTGGCTGGGGCTGGTGAGTACGAAGGGACTGCGGCCTCACCAAATGGATCACCTGTGAAGCTAGAGGTTCGTGAGCTCCGCCAGAAGACGCCGAACCTGAGGGCTCTGGTTCGATTCCGGGACAGAGCACACCGCGCCACACAGTAACCGCTTGTTAATAACCCATGGGGCGAATTCACAAGGAGAAGACTGTGCCGCCGCTGCAGTGAGTCACAGGTACGGTACTGAATGGAAGAATAGCCGCCGGCGTGCAATTGTAACACGAGCCGTCACCGCATCAGCTGTCACCGGAATCTGCACGCTACGACTCCGCCGCCGCGAGGGATTGAACGAGTTAAAACACATAGTATCCGTCTGTTTGTTTAAAGGGTCTTATGTCTCAATAAATGACTGTTAGTGGAACCACCAATGTCTCTCTCACACCTCACCTTCTGAGCCAACGAAAGAAGCCGTTCCATCACGTGTCGTTTCTCTGACGAAGTAATGACCTTTGTTCCCCTCTGTCACTGACGCTCAATATCTAGTGTCACTAAATGACGACCCTCAACAAAAGGAGTAAAATGTTAACAAATGACGCAATCTGTTGGCATCCAGACTAAAGACGAAACGTGCTTGAGACATACATGAACCTTAGAGCGCCTACAGAGAACACATATAAATTATAGAAAAAAGTTCGTAACTCAAATGTAAAATATAAGAGATAAAAGTAAGTTAAAGCCTTAATGGGGAAAGTTATGTCAGCGCTCAGTTACAGCTTTTTAAAAGTTGTCATCGTTGAATTACAAAACATCTAATTCTTGGTAATCTCCAATTCCTCAAGCAAAGTCCTTTTTTGTGCACGATACAATATTTGGAGCGATTCTAATACAGGTTCTGTGAGTACGCTAGCCTTTAGAACCCCGGTGAACGAGGAATTATTTTTAATTGAAACTTTTTTAGCAATCATAAGCTCTTGAAATCTCGTTCTGAACCTACGGCCACTCTGCCCATGAAGGACATTGATGGAATGTTAATTTAAAAACGCCAGAATGAAAGAATTTATATTTACATGGATGCTCATTATGTATAAAGTGATTCTAGATCGTGTCACGAGTAGTGTAAGCTACTTTAACACTCTAGGTCCTAAGCAGCCTAGCGAGCAGAAAGGAAATGCTACCTAAGAACGGTAGGACAAGAAATTTTGCTCTTGGAATTACTAAAATTATCTTCTATTAAACTACTACTTTTGTCTTCTTTTTGTTTGCACAACAAATTAATAATGTTCGGATAATACCCATTATTACTTGCAGCGGACTGTAAGTTGACTAGTTCACGGTCAACAGTGCCACGCTTAAAGGATATTTTACTCTTCTTTAACCGTTTTTACATCTATCTGTTTTGCTTCTGCACCTATTTTAAATCCATTTTCATTGCCTAAGCACTACATGTTT
This sequence comes from Schistocerca americana, assembly GCF_021461395.2. Lineage (NCBI taxonomy): Eukaryota > Metazoa > Arthropoda > Insecta > Orthoptera > Acrididae > Schistocerca > Schistocerca americana. The sequence continues at coordinate 359,370,769 of NC_060123.1, forward strand.
TACTTTATTCTTGGTTTGTACTTCCAGACTTGCAAACACCGCCTAGCGGAACTTCCGTCCGCTGCGTCGACAGTTTCCCACCTGCCAGTCTTACGTAGCGTCTCCACATGCGGTCATGTATTCTTGGCCACTAAAATTTGTGTTGCAATATGTATGTTTCAAGTTTATAACTGTGGTGCTATCTTAGAATTGCTGCATGGCTTCGCCAAAGGTAAGAACCGTCGTCTCTTCACCGTTCCACTAACGATTTGACTTTTCGTTGGCAGTCCGGGGCAACGTTTTTTAAATATTTTGCTTTTACGGTCTAGGTGCATACTGAAATTTGGCGGTTTCTGACTAACGTGTTACCCACAATTCTGAAACGTAAGTCCCCCCTTGCTATGGTTTTTACTGGAAAGGATGGAAATACATATTTAATTCCTTCAGTGGTCTACGCTTTATTGGTTTTTGCGGGCTTGTGGTACTTCATAATTTAACCTGTGAGTTTAGAAGAGACTGTAATCTTGGTGTTTAACTCCCTGAAATATTACCCCTTTATATGAAATTTGACTCATATGTGAATAAATGGAATCTAACTTTGTTTCTAAATTTCTCAATGGTGAGAACTTTCTCATAGAGCAACGGAGTAATTAAATGGGAGCTTAATAGGAGCTAAACCAAGACAAATCTGAAACCATACCCTTACAACACATCTCGTACAGCTAATCACTATGTTTATACATGAATTACACATTATAGGTGCAGTTCGCGCGATGGATATGTGTTTGCACTCTGTGTCCTACAACATACAGTAAATGGAAAATATCTGAACAAGTGTGATAGCAGAGTTTTATCTAGAAGTCTCCGACTTCGCAAGCATGTCTCTTGAAGTGGTGCAGCAATACGAGTTTGCTTGCAAAAATGGTTCAAATGGCTCTGAGCACTATGGGACTCAACTGCTGAGGTCATTAGTCCCCTAGAACTCAGAACTAGTTAAACCTAACTAACCTAAGGACATCACACACATCCATGCCCGAGGCAGGATTCGAACCTGCGACCGTAGCGGTCTCGCGGTTCCAGACTGCAGCGCCTAGAACCGCAAGGCCACTTCGGCCGGCGTTTGCTTGCATAACTGAAAAAATGTCCGCCCCCGGTAGCTGAGTGGTGCCAGCTCTGTAGTTAAGCGTGTTCAGTCAGAGGGTTAGCTACCCTCTGTAACAAAAAACTGAGTGAACAGATCAACGAACCTAAATGGGTGTCATTACATGTCCACCCTGAACAAATTCAACGAACAATGTAGAACAAAATGAGATAAAAAAAAGTGGTCAGCGTGACAGAATGTCAATCCTAAGGGCCCGGGTTCGATTCCCGGCTGGGTCGGGGATTGTCTCCGCTGAGGGACTGGGTGTTGTGTTGTCCTAATCATCATCATTTCATCCCCATCGACGTGCCAGTCGCCGAAGTGGCGTCAAATCGAAATACTTGCACCCGGCGAATGTTCTACCCGACGGGAGGCCCTAGTCACACGACATTTGCATTTACTGAAAAAATTTAAAATAACTTCATCACTGCTGAAGGAAGTTTATTTCCTCTTGGCTTTAAATGAGTGAACGTAAAATTTTCGAGAACATAGTTACTAAGTCAACACAAGGAGAAATATGGAACACGTGATAAGTCAATTTGCGTAAAGATCAGAGGAACGAAAAATCGTAAGATTACCACACTATATGTAATCTTAAAACATTTGTTCAGAAAGAGTACAAAATCCATTGTTTAACATTCAAACCACACTGAACGAACCATAAATACCATCTACGTACCACAGAGACAGTAAATCTTCAAATATTGGTGTTCACGCTCGAAGAGTAAAAGAGCAACGAGGTAGCCATCTTGAAAGCACGGATGACTGAATAAAACTTGGACATTGATTCTCACGTGTCTTAACAAAGTTTGAATTACTTGTAGAACAAAGCTCCGATACTTAAAGCTAGAAACAGAATTACAGAAGGTCGACAGACTTTTATTCGTAAAATTCACATCTTTTACTCTATGCTCCACACAATCCATAATGGATTCGTCATGAAATAAAACAAGTGCTTCATTTCTTGCATTTTTGTTGCTATACTCCTTACAAGAAGGATCCCACAAACATCTACAGCCTTTACATTTATTCAGAAACTATGTAGCGCAGCATTGAATCCAACGTGCAGTGACGAAAGACGAACTTTTGCCGGGCGGTTGGTATAACAGCTCTGCACACGGCGCAACTTGCAGGATGAATTTGGGGGTGGAGGTTAACAGTCGTGTGATCCTATCTGCCCGACGTACCGACATGGAATGTTCGTCGGTTGGTCGGTCAAAACGCCTACACACGTCCAACTTTTTGGTCGGTCGGTTGGTGCGTGTGTACGACCATTAAGGTTCCACAACCTAAAAAAATATGTAAAGTGTAGCCCTAAAATGCGGTGAAAGCAAGTAGACGGCAACCATAGCGCCATAATCCAGAACGAAGTTGCTTCATGGGGTCGATTTCATTATCGCAGGACAACACGTTAATACTGAGCAGAGCAGCACGTCCTCACAGCAGCAAGCAGAAGAGGAGGTTCCAGACGAGAGGGGTCCTTTGCCTGCTTACTACGCGGACCTCGAGGACTGATTTTATCGGCGAAGCTTATTGGCTGTGTCACGACGAAATTCATACGCTTTGCCAAGACATCCCTTTCAGTTTCCGCTCAGCGATGTACTGTTTCTGCAGCGGTGCAGACAGTTAGATGACTACAGGTTCTACCGACACTCACATGAATACATGGCATGAAATATGTCTTACAGCAGACGCCATCCGCGAGCGTGTGTGTGCAAATCCGATGGAAGTAAACGGGCTTTCCACTCTGAAACCCTTCCGCACTCCTTTTCTTTATTAGAAGTATAATTAACCAAGTGACAGATGAACCTACGGCGAATGTGTTGCTTGTTGTAATAGATTAATTATCAGAAAAGTAAACCAGTACCACTATTTTAGCGCCGCGCGGGATTAGCCGAGCGGTCTGGGGCGCTGCAGTTATGGCCTGTGCGGCTGATCCCGGCGGAGTTTCGAGTCCTTCCTTGGGCATGGGTGTGTGTGTTTCTTCTTAGGATAATTTAGGTTAAGTAGTGTGTAAGCTTAGGGACTGATGACCTTAGCAGTTAAGTCCCATAAGATTTCACACACATCTCACACTATTTTAACAATGAATATTATGCAGGTAATTACTGATAATTTCCTTTGGTAACGACAGCATTGACTAAGCTGATACATTAATTAGGAGATAAACAGCTGCATTCAGAATGCATCCTCCTTAGACGGTGGCTCGAACACTTCTTAAGTAATAGAAGCCAATACGTTGAACAGCGAGTGATCATCAGAGACAAGGGTATCGTCAGAAGAGCCGCAGGGAATTATAATGGCACCACTCCTGTTCTTTATACTCATAAATGATGTGACGGACTGGGTGAACAGCAATCTGAGAACGTATACTGCTGACGCTGTAGAATACGAGAATGTATCGTCGTAAAACGATCTAGAAGAATTCGAGTTACAGCAGATAAGTAGCAAAAACAATCCTGTGATATTCGAATATTGTTTCAGTGGTGCGCTGTTTGACACAGTCTCGTCGATTAAATCTCTAGACCTAACGTTCCAAAGCTAAATGAAATGGAAGGAGCACTTAAGAATGGGATATAGGGAGGCTAAGAGTCGACTTCGGTATATTGAGAAAGTTTTACAGAAGTGCATTTCGTCTACAAACGAGACTGCGCATAGGAAACCTGTGAGAAACATTCTTGAGTACTACACGAGTGTTTGAGATCCTCACCAGGCCGCATTAAAGGAATACGTCGAAGCAACGTAGGCGCGTGCTGCTAAATTTGTTACCTGACGCTCGATCAACAGGCAACTGGTAGAGGGATGCTTCGTCAACTCCATAGAAGGAAGAGAACGTTCTTTTCGTGGAACACTCTTAGAAAGTTTAGAGAGTCGGTGTTCGGAGCTGAATCATAACGGTTATGCTGCCACCAATACAAGAGATAAGAGAAATCAGAGTTCCTTCGGAGGCCTATAGATAGTAGTTTTTCCCTGGCTTCATTTGCGAGTGGAATAGGAAATTAAATAACTAGTAGTGATACGTGGTACCTTCTGCCATACACCACACGGTAGCTTGCGGAGTGCGTATGTAAATGTAGATCATTCACTCTGCAGGAATGTGTGTGCTGTTTTGAAACTTCCCGGTTGATTAAAACTGTTTGCTCGAACAGGACAGGAATCTAGAACCTTGCCTTTCCCACGCGGGGTAGCCGTGATGTCTGAGGTTCGAGTCCTCCCTCGGGCATGGGTGTGTATGTCGTCCTTAGGGTAAGTTAGTTTAAGTTAGATTAAGTAGCGTGTAAGCTTAGGTACCGATGACCTCAGCAGTTTGGTCCCACAAGACCTTACCATAAATTTCCAAAAAATTTCTTTGCCTTTCGTGGACGATGCCCTTATCGACTAAGCTACCAGGCACGCCTCATCACCTGTCCTCATAGCTCTACTTACACATGTACCTCTTTCATGCTGTTCAAATGCCACAGAAGTTCTGTATCCTACGTGGAGAGGATAACAGTGCTGGTGCGGCCCACGGTTCCAATATGCCGGGACGTGTTTCAGCGATCCTCAATAAACTGTAGTCTAACAAAGAGTTACACAATTAACATTCATACATCAAATCATAATCATGGTTTAACAGGACAAGTAAATGATGGAAAGAAGCGTATATGGCTAATTATGTAGTCTGCGATGGATCTTTTGAATGTAGTTGGAAACAGAAGCACATTTACCAAAGGGCAGGTTTACGCAGAGCACTTTTCTCGCAAACTATTCATGCTAAGGAGTTACTGACAATGGAAGACAAATGACAGCGCTCATAAACTTCACTGGACCAGTTGAGTAGCCGGCCGGGGTGGCCGAGCGGTTCTAGGCGCTACAGTCTGGAACCGCGCGACCGTTACGGCCGCAGGTTCGAATCCTGCCTCGGGCATGGATGTGTGTGATGTCCTAATGGCTAGTTAGGTTCAAGTAGTTCTAAGTTCTAGGGAACTGATGACCTCAGAAGTTACGTGCTGTAGTGCTTAGAGCCATTTCAACTATTTTGAACCAGTTGTTAAATGTCATAATGCGAAGAATATGTACGTATTTTGTACCACAAGAGTGAATTTTTTACTCATTTATCGCATTTCGCAGGAAACATACTTTTTAGTACTGATAATAGGTAAATATCTTTATTTCACGTCTATGATCACATACTTGTTATGTTCTCATACTACCAGTTTCGGTTAGCAATGATCACCTTCAGATCGGTTTTAATAACATGTGCTAATATAATGGACATGTTTTTAAGTCACATGTCATTCGCTACAGTTTTTACCTCCTATTGCTCCCTCTAGTACCACGGAAGTTACTACCTGAACGGAGAGTGCAACAGACTCTGCTTCCTCAGAATTTTCCGAACCTGGTTGTTAAACCATGGTGGGTCTTTTCCCTCCTTAATCCACTTACTAGGCACATAATGCTCCAGACCACGATTGACAATTTGCTCAGACTTTGCCCATAATTCTTCTACGTCCATCTTACTGGAGCTAAGTGATGTCAGTTTCACTGTCTAAGTGACATGCTGACAATTGCTCATCTGCTCTCTCTAGCAGAAACACTCTCCTAGTTTTCTTAACTGATTTATTTTCGTAACCATAGTTGCTATAATGGCGTCATGATAGCTAATCTCCGCTTCTATACTGACATTGTCGATAAGGTCCGGTCTATATGTAGCTACAAGTTCTAAGATATTTTCATTGCATGTAGGCTGCCGAACTAGCTTCTGAATACAGTTTTCAGAAAATGTGTCCAAAAGTATTTCACACTACTGTCTGCCTGTAGCCCCTGCAATGAATCCATAGATATCCCAGTCTATACTCGCTGGCTTAAAGTCCCTTCCAGCTAGTAATGCATGTACTGGGTATTTACGCACTACTCAGCACACAATTTTTTGAATGACTATAGAACTTTCACAGCGGAATCGGGTGGCCGGTAGAAACAATCCAACAATTAACTCGGTTTCGCGTAGACCTATTATAAGTGACCTCAACAAAGACAATTTTTTTTTCTACTGCAACTTTCTTAAGAATACTTCGACAATTTACTGATACAATTTTGTTTTGACAGTCACAGTGTCTTTATGAAACTTCCTGGCAGATTAAAACTGTGTACCGGACCGAGACTCGAACTCGGGACCTTTGCCTTTCGCGGGCAAGTGCTCTACCAACTGAGCTACCCAAGCACGACTCACGCCCCATCCTCATACCTTTACTTCTGCCAGTACCGCGTCTCCTACCTTCCAAACTTTACAGAAACTCTCCTGGTGGAGCACTTGCCCGCGAAAGGCAAAAGTCCCGAGCTCGAGCCTCGGTCCGGCACACAGTTTTAATCTGCCAGGAAGTTTCATATCAGTGCACACTCCGCTGCAGAGTGAAAATCTCATTCTGGAAACATCCCCTAGGCTGTGGCTAAGCCATGTCTCCGCAATATCCTTTCTTTCAGGAGTGCTAGTCCTGCATGGTTCGCAGGAGAGCTTCTGTAAAGTTTGGAACGTAGGAGACGAGGTACTGGCGGAAGTAAAGCTGGGAGGACGGGGCGTGAGTCGCGCTTGGGTAGCTCAGTTGGTAGAGCACTTGCCCGAGAAAGGCAAATGTCCCGAGTTCGAGTCTCGGTCCGGCACACAGTTTTAATCTCCCAGGGAGTTTCATATCAACATACACATCGTTGCAGAGTGAAAATCTCATTCTGAAAGTGTCTTTACTCTGAACGTGGTCTGATTTTCCTGGCAAGGATTCATTAGAGTACCTCAAACCACCGCCTAGCGGTGCATTCCAGAAGTACTCTGTTACCCATAGTAACTGCTTCCTTTGAGTAGTGCGCCAGAGGGTCGATGGAATCTTTGGTTGCGACTCTCCGCTCGGCTCCAAATCAAACGATCCCTATAAACTCTGGGAGTAATGCAGCAAATTTCGAGCCCTTGTTGCACCCCCTTGTGTGAAGCCAAAAGCCTTCTCCATTTCGCTAGCCAACTAAGGATATTTTGCAAAAACAGACATAATGTCTTATGGGATAACAGCAATCAGTGATTTTATAATGTTACTTAAAATCCGTCTTGATTGCAAATTTTTTTTAATTATTCATATGACCGGTTTCGGTTCATTCTGAACCATCTTCAGATCTGATATTACAGTTACAGAAGTAACCAGTCCAAATCCAGCAACTTTCACATGCTACGTCACAAGGGTTCTGAGGCTATCCTTAGTTGTTAGTTAAAATCCGTCTTGATTGCAATTTTTTTTTTTTTTAATTCATATGTGACGTAGCATGTGAAAGTTGCTGGATTTGGACTAGTTACTTCTGTAACTGTAATATCAGATCTGAAGATGGTTCAGAATGAACCGAAACCGGTCATATGAATTAAAAAAAAAAAAAATGCAATCAAGACGGATTTTAACTAACAACTAAGGATAGCCTCAGAACCCTTGTGACGGGCGTCGTTGGTGTCGATGTGAGACACAACGTAGAGACGACTGCACCCTGCACGTTCGATAGCCGTAAACAACGTCGCCTCCATATCTCGGCTGAGCCCCCCCCCCCCCCCCCCGCAGACATATCGAATGCGCACAATGGTTTTCTTTCCAGCCCTGAATGCTATCTGCCTATGGGGCTCCCCTCGCTCCCGTTTCCCTTCTCGGACCCCTGCTGAAGGATCGGCCACCCAGGGTGAATAGCCGAGGCCAGACATTGGCCTTCCACCTCAAACGATGCGAACGCTTTACCACCCGCCACTCACTGCGCTGTGAGGACAGACTGACATTGTCGGGTATACTTGCATGTGCCTCGGTAGCGGAGACCTTGGGCAAAACGAGCGACACCTGAAGTGTCCCGTGTGATACGAAAGGATCTCCGCCACCGCTACACCCCTAGGCAGCAGCTTGAAGATGACTGACAGTAGCCATAAACGCATTCCGCTGTTCTCGAACTGATGCTAGTTCTTCCTGCGTCTGCACACAGTATGCACACATCCTAACCATCTTAGCAAGACCAGCTGAAGAAGTAAACTATAAAAGCAGACAGAATCCCAAGATATGCAACTTGCTACCCTCTTGATGTGTCACCAACTGATCCTGATGCCTCAATGAGCTATGCAGTGGGCTGTTCAGTAGAAATGAAAACTGCGCTACAGATCGCCAGAATTTACACTTGCAAAATGCGAGCTTACATCTCTTACACGGAAACACGCACGAAGATTCAGAAATATACTACATACTACGAGGAAAAGACAGGAAAAGCTGAACAGTTAACTTGCCACTCTGCAAATGTGTGTAAGCCGAGAGGTGGAGGCTGACTTAGCAAAGGATCTGTCAGAGTACACGAGAAAATTCTGGTCCTATGTAAAATCGATAATGAGGTCTAAAGCTCTCATCAAGTCACTTGTTGACCACTCTGCTGCGGCAGTTGAAGATAGCAAAACGAAAGCCGGAGTTTCAAATTTCATGTTCAAGAAATCGTTCATGCTGGAGAATCATAGAAACATACCGTCGTGTGACCATCAAACCGACTTCCGGTATGGACGACGTAGTAATAAGCATCCCTGGCGTAGAACAACAAGTGAAGGAGCTGAAAACGTTTAAGTCGCCCGGACTGGACCGAATACCAATTCGGTTTTTGAAAGAGTGCTTACGGCTCCTTACCTAGCTTGCAATTATTGCGAATCTTTCGCCCAGCGCAAAGTCCCAAGCGACTGGAACAAAGGACAGGTGACTCCTGAGTGTAAGAAGGGCAAAAGAACGGACCAGAAAAATTACCTATCAATATCACTAACATCGGTTTGCTGCATAATCCTTGAAAATATTCTCAGTTCGAATATAATGATTTTCTTGAGACCGAGAAGCTTATGTCTTTGAATGAGCAGGGTTTAAAAAGTACCGCTAGTGCGAAACTCAGCTTGCCCTTTTCTCACATGATGTACTGCGAACTATGGATGAAGGACAATCGACAGATTCCATATTTCTAGATTTCCGGAGAGCGTTTGACACGAAGCCCCATTGCAGGCTACGGAATAGGTTCACAGGTATGTGAGTCGCTCGAAGACTTCTTAAGCTATAGAACGCTGTATATTGTCCTCGACGGCGAGGTCTCATCAGAGACAAGGGTATCGTCAGAAATGCCCCAGGGAACTGTGTTAGGGCTGCTGCTATCCTCTATGTAGACAAATGATTTGGCAGGCAGGATGGGCAGCAATCTGCAGTTGTTCAGTGACTGTAGGAGGATAGAAGATGACTTACACAAAATTTTTAGTTTCTGCGATGATAGGCAGCTAGCTCAAATGCAGAAAAAAGGAAGTTAATGCGGATGAGTAGGAAAAACAAACCCGCAATATTCGGATACAGAATTAATAGTGTCCTGCTTGGCACACTCACGTAGTATAAACATCTGAGAGTAGCGCTGAAGAGCGATGCGAAATGGAACAAGCATATGAGGATTGTGCTAGCTAAGGCGAGTGGTCGACTTCGGTTTATGGGGAGAATTGTAGGAAAGTTTGGTTCATCTATAAAGGAGACCGCCTATAGGACGCAAATGAGCCTATTCTTGAACACTGCTTGAATGTTTGGGATCCTTACCAAGTCGCATTTAAGGAAGACATCGAAGCAATTGAGAGGCAGCCTGCTAGATTTGTTACCGGTAGGTTCGAACAACACACAGGTTCTACGGAGACACTCCAGGAACTCAAAAGGGAATCCATGGAGGACAGCCGGCCGAAGTGGCCGTGCGGTTAAAGGCGCTGCAGTCTGGAACCGCAAGACCGCTACGGTCGCAGGTTCGAATCCTGCCTCGGGCATGGATGTTTGTGATGTCTTTAGGTTAGTTAGGTTTAACTAGTTCTAAGTTCTAGGGGACTAATGACCTCAGCAGTTGAGTCCCATAGTGCTCAGAGCCATTTGAACCATTTGCCATGGAGGACAGGTAACATTCTTTGCGAGGAATAATACTGAGAAAATTTAAAGAACCAACATTTGAATCTGATTGCAGAATGAATATGCTGCTTCCAACATACACTGTGCGCAAGGACCACGAAGATAAGGTACAAGAAATTAGGGCTCATACGGAGGCACATAGACAGTCACATGTAGATAGTCGTCTTTCTCTCGTCGAACAGGACGACATCCACAGTCTAGGGCTAAGCCATGTCTCCGCAATATCCTTTCTTTCAGGAGTGCTAGTTAGTAGGTTTAATAATGAATAAAAAATACGAGTGCGGGTAAGCTACTACAAACAGCATAGTGAACGCATTATTGTGGCCAAGATAGACACGAAGCCCACGCCTATTACAGTAGTACAAGTTTATATGCCAACTAGCTCTGCAGGTGACTAAGAAATTGAAGAAATGTATGATGAGATAAAAGAAATTATTCAGGTACTGAAGGGAGACGAAAATTTAATAGTCATGGGCGACGGGAAATCGATAGTAGGAAAAGGAAGAGAAGCAAACGTAGTAGGTGAATATGGATTGGGGGTAAGAAATGAAAGAGGAAGCCGCCTGGTAGAATTCTGCACAGAGCATAACTTAATCATAACTAACACTTGGTTCAAGAATCATAAAAGAAGGTTGTATACATGGAAGAAGCCTGGAGATACAGAAAGGTTTCAGATAGATTATATAATGATAACACGGAGAATTAGGAACCAGGTTTCAAATTGTAAGACATTTCCAGGGGCAGATGTGGACTCTCAGCACAATCTATTGGTTATGAACTGTAGATTAAAACTAAAGAAACTGCAAAAGGGTGGGAATTTAAGGAGATGGGACCTGGACGAGCTGAAAAAAAAGAGGTTGTACAGAGTTTCAGGGAGAGCATAAGGGAACAATTGACAGGAATGGGGGAAAGAAATACAGTAGAAGAAGAATGGGTAGCTTTGAGGGATGAAGTACTGAAGGCAGCACAGGATCAAGTAGGTAAAAAGACGAGGGCTAGTAGAAATCCTTGGGTAACAGAAGAAATATTGAATTTAATTGATGAAAGGAGAAAATATAAAAATGCAGTACATGAAGCAGGCAAAAAGGAATACAAACGTCTCAAAAATGAGATCGATAGGAAGTGAAAAAATGACTAAGCAGGCATGGCTAGAGGACAAACGTAAGGATGTAGAGCCTTATCTCACTAGGGGTAAGATAGATACTGCCTACAGGAAAATTAAAAAGACCTTCGGAGAAAAGAGAACCACTTGTATGAATATCAAGAGCTCAGATGGAAACCCAGTTCTAAGCAAAGAAGGGAAAACCGAAAGGTGGAAGGAGTATATAGAGGGTCTATACAAGGGCGATGTACTTCAGGACAATATTATGGAAATGGAAGAGGATGTAGATAAAGATGAAATGGGAGCTATGATACTGCGTGAAGAGTTTGAAAGAGCGCTGAAAGACCTAAGTCGAAACAAAGCCCCGGGAATAGACAACATTCCATTAGAACTACTGACAGCCTTGGGAGAGCCAGTCCTGACAAAACTCTACCATCCGGTGGGGAAGATGTATGAGACAGGTGAAATACCCTCAGACTTCAAGAAGAATATAATCCCAAAGAAAGTAGGTGTTGGCAGATGTGAAAATTACAGAACTATCAGTTTAATAAGTCACGGTTGCAAAATACTAACGCGAATTCTTTACAGACGAATGGAAAAACTGGTAGAAGCCGACCTCGGGGAAGATCAGTTTGGATTCCGTAGAAATACTGGAACACTTGAGGCAATACTGACCCTACGACTTATCTTAGAAGCTAGACTAAGAAAAGGCAAACCTACGTTTCTAGCATTTGTAGACTTAGAGAAAGTTTTTGACGATGTTGACTGGAATACTGTCTTTCAAATTCTGAAGGGGGCAGAGGTAAAATACAGAGAGCGAAAGGCTATTTACAATTTGTACAGGGAAGCAGTGGTTGGGAAGGGAGTGAGACAGGGTTGTAGCCTATCCCCGATGTTATTCAATCTGTATATTGAGCAAGCAGTAAAGGAAACAAAAGAAAAATTCGGAGTAGTTATTAAAATCCACGGAGAAGAAATAAAAAGTTTAAGGCTCGCCGATGACATTGTAATTCTGTCAGAGACAGCAAAGGACTTGGAAGAGCAGTTGAACGCAATGGACAGTGTCTTGAAACGAGGATATAAGATGAACATGAACAAAATCAGAACGAGGGTAATGGAGTGTAGTCTAGTTAACTCGGATGATGCTGAGGGAATTAGATTAGGAAATGAGACACTTAAAGTAGTAAAGGAGTTTTGCTATTTGGGGAGTAGAATAACTGATGATGGTCGAAGTAGAGAGAATATAAAATGTAGACTGGCAATGGCAAGGAAAGCGTTTCTGAAGAAGAGAAATTTGTTAACGTCGAGTATAGATTTAAGTGTCAGGAAGTCGTTTCTGAAAATATTTGTATGGAGTGTAGCCATGCACATAACTAATGAAGAGGAATTGAATAGAATTGGGGAGAAGAGAAGTTTGTGGCACAACTTGGCTAGAAGAAGGTATCGGTAGGTAGGACATGTTCTGAGGCATCAAAGGATCACCAATTTAGTATTGGAGGGCAGCGTGGAGGGTAAAACTCGTAGAGGGAGACCAAGGGATAAATAACTAAGCAGATTCAGAAGGATGTAGGCTGCAGTACGTACTGGGAGATGAACAGCTTGCACAGAATAGAGTAGCATGGAGAGATGCATCAAACCAGTCTCAGGACTGAAGACCACAACAACAACAGTTCTGCAAGGTTCGCAGGAGAGCTTATGTAAAGTTTGGAAGGTAGGAGACGAGGTACTGGCAGAAGTAAGGCTGTGAGGACGGTGGGTGAGTCGTGCTTTGGTAGCTCAACTGGTAGAGCACTTGCCCGCGAAATTCAAAGGTCCTGAGTTCGAGTCTCGGTCCGGCACACAGTTTTAATCTGCCAGGAAGTTTGAGGAAAGGAAATGACTAGGTACGGGGTACATTGCACCACGCGCCGTGCGGGGATTGCGGAATATAGAAGTAGATGTACATTTAGAATGTACTAAACATGACCTACTATCCAGTTCCTTCTTCTTGTCAATGTTTTCTATACGCATCTGTCCTTGCAAATTCTGCGGAGAACCTTCTCAATTCTTATTTTATTAGAGTACCTATATTTCGAAAACTTTCTATAGAGCAACATTTCAGCCACTTCTATTCTTCGCTTTTCCTATAGTTCTCGATTCACTTCCATCCAACACTGTTCGCCCTCAAATTAAGTCTGATGTTTGATGTTACACTGAAGCGCCAAAGAAACTGGTATAGGTTTGCGTAATCAAATGTAGAGATATGTAAACAGATAGAATACTGAGCTGCTTAATACAAAAAGTGTCTGGCGCATTTCTTAGATCGGTTTCTGCAGCTGCAATGGCAGGTTATCAAGATTTAAGTGCGTTTGAACGTGGTGTTGTATAGTCCGCGCACGAGCGATGGGACACAGCATCTTCGAGATAGCCATGAAGTGAGGATTTTCCCGTACGACAACATATTGAGTGTACTGTGAATATCAGGAATCCGGTAAACCATCAAATCTCCGACATCGCTGCGGCCGGAAAAAGGTCCTGCAAGAACGACACCAATGACGACTGAACAGAATCGTTCAACGTGACAGAAGTGCAACTCTTCCGCAAATTGCTGCAGATTTCATTGCTGGGTTATCAACAAGTGTCAATGTGCGAACGATTCAACGAAACATCATCGAGATGGGCATTTGGAGCCGAAGGCCCACTCGTGTACTCTTGATGGCTGCATGACACAAAGCTTTACGCCTCGCCTGGGCTCGTCAATATCAACATTGGACTGTTGACTGGAAACATATTGCCTGGTCGGACGAGTCTCGTTTCAAATTGTATCAAGCGGGTAAGAAGACAACATCATGAGTCCCTACATGTCAGCACCCCTGCTGACATGCCCAGTCCATCGATTCATGATATCTTCAAGGTGGTGGATTCTCTGTAATGGTGTGGGGTATGTGCAGTTCGAGTGATATGGGACCCGTGATACGTCTAGATACGACTCTGACAGGTGACACGAACGTAAGCATCCTGTTTGATCACCTGCATCCATTCATGTCCATTGTGCATTCTGACGGACTTGGGTAATTCCAGCAGCACAATGCAACATCGCTCACGCCCAGAATTGGTAGATAGTGGCTCCGGGAACATTCTGAGTTTAAAGCACTTCCGTTGGTCATCAAACTCCCCAGGCATGAACATTATTGAGCATACCTGGGATGCCTTGCAATTTGCTGTTTCGTACCTTCATGGATTTATGGGCAGCCATGAAGTATTCATGGTGTTAATTCGCTCCAGAACTACTTCAGACATTAGTCGAGTCCCTGCCACGTCGTGTTGCGGCATTTCGGCTTGCTTGCGGGGGCCCTACTCGATATTAGGCAGGTTTACCAGTTTCTTTGGCTCTTCGGCGTAGTAGACTTCTTTTGTGGAGATATGCCATCTTTGGCTGTGGCAGTCTAGGTTTTATGTCTTCCTTTCGTCGTGCATCATGTGTTATTTTACTTCCATGGCAGCACAATTCCTTCACTTCCACAGTTTTGGTCGTATGTTTATCGGAAATCTCATTTCTGCTACTCAAGATCATTTTTGTCTTTCTTTGTTTTACACTCAGTCCATATTCCGTGCTCAGTAGCTTGTTTATTCCATTCAGTATGTCCTGTAATTGCCCTTATCTTTCATTGAGGACGGCAACGTCATCCACGAATCGTCCGATTGATGTCAATTCACCCAAAATTTTAATCCTTCTCTCTAACCTTTCTTTTATTTCTGTCATTGCTTCTTCTGTGAACAGACTGACCAGTAGGGAAGAGAGACTGTATCTCCGTCTAGCACAGTTTTTAATTCAAGTAGTGTGTTCTTCGTCTTGCAATGTAATTTTTCCCTCATGTTTCTTACACATATTGTATATTAAACGTCTTTCCCTATAGATTGCAACTATTTTCTGAGAATATCGAACTTTTTACGTATTTTACGTTGTCTAACACTTCTTCTACGTCCTTAAACTTTGCAGCCATTAGCAAGGGTAGCGTAAAAACTGTCCCTCAACTGCCTTTACCTTTCTAGATCCAAACTGGTCGTCCTCTAACAGCTCATTAATTTTCTTATATTTTATTCTGTACGTTTTTCTTATCAGCAACTTGGATGCATGAACTGTTAAGCTGATTGTGCAACAGTTGTTACTCGTACCTGGCGTTCCTATCATAGGATTTGTGTGGATGATAAAATTTTTTAGAACTTCTGATGGTATGTCCCCAGATTTACAGATTGTGCATACCGAACAGTCGTTTCATTGCACTTTATCCAATAATTCTTCCTCCAATAATTTTAGAATTTTCGGAGAAATTTTATCTGTGCTGGCCACCTGTTTGAGCGCAAGTCTTCCAAAGCTCTGTTAATGTTCAAAAATGGTTCAAATGGCTCTGAGAACTATGGGACTTAGCGGTTCTAGGCGCTTCAGTCTGGAACCGCGTGACCGCTATGGTCGCAGGTTCGAATCCTGACTCGGGCATGGATGTGTGTGCTGTCCTTAGGTTAATTATGTTTAAGTAGGTTCTAGGTTCTATGGGACTGATGACCACAGATGTTAAGTCCCATAGTGCTCAGAGCCATTTGAACCATTTGAGCCAAGTATGGGACTTAACATCCGAGGTCATCAGTCCCCTAGAACTTAGAACTACTTAAACCTAACCAAACTATGGACATCACACACATCCATGCTCGAGGAAGGACTCGAACATGCGACCGTAGCGGTAGCGCGGTTCCAGACTGAAGCGCCTAGAATCACTCGGCCACACCGGCCGGCGTCTGTTAATGTCAGACTTTAATATTAGATCTCCTGTGTCTTCCATATAAACTCCCTTTTCTTACTTCAGTCATATCATCAGACAGACCTTCCTTAGGGACCTTCATTTTACTTTTCCACCTGTATCTACGAGCCAGCGCCTACGACGCGACATCCGTCTTGGTGCAGCACAGCTTGGGGCAGCAGTATTTCATTGAAGGTGCAAGTGAATACCTCGCCTGTTTCTTTTCTCACTACGCATGACAGTGATGACTAGTTGACAACAATACATTCTGCATCAGAGATCTATACAGTTCTAGAATAACGACAAGAGCTGTATACTTCTGACCCTCCTGAGCTTCAAATCAAGTGCTGCTCAGTTTTTCTGACAACCAGCGGGTTTGTAATCATTTTAAACTTAAGGTGAGTAGGTTTTCAATTACTCGCCATTTTTAAACTTAGGACAAGGACATTTGGGGAACTTTCCCTCCATTTTAAACTCACCTGGGTAGTGAGTTGCTGGGTTTGGAACTTACAGAGCTGGTGGCAGGTAAAATTTTTAAACTGTGATGTCAAGTGGTGAAGGGGCATCGTATAAAATTCAACATCAGAGAGAAATTGTTTAAACATTGCACCATTGGGGACATGACAAGTTAGATTCAATTGTAGGGCGACAGTTGTTTAAACTGTGGAGCCAGAGGGGAACTGTTTAAACTTAGCAACAGTGGACTTAAATTTTATCTGTAAATGACCTGTTTGTATAAATAGCCATACACATCATAGCTTGATGAAAACATTTTAAGTAGGTAAGCATTCAAGTCCTGACAGATAACTTCTTTCCAGGTGAAAAACATGTTTACGTATTCACAGACTAGACTGGAAGGAGAAAACGTCAGGGCAATTGGCCTATGTCAGAGGGGGCAGGAGGGAGGGGGAGAGGCCGATGATATTGATGATGATGATGTTTGGTTTGTGGGGCGCTCAACTGCGTGGTCATCAGCGCTCGTACGAAGTCCCAATTTATACACAGCCCAAATTTTACACAATCCATTCGAGCCATTGTCACAAATGATGATGATGATGATGATGATGGTGATGAAATGATGATGACAACACAAACACCCAGTCCCGGGGCACAGAAATTCCCCAATCCGTCCAGGAATCGAACCTGGGACCCCGTGATCCAGATGCATCAACTCTAGCTACTAGACCACGAGCTGTGGACAGGGGGAGAGGAAGAGAGGGAGGAAATATGGAAACAGCATATAATGTCATACATGATGATGTCATTGGTAATGTGGCAACAATGTACTCTGTTCCAGAACTGTCAGTGTCTATGTACTATGTTTTGTGTTTAAGCCACTTTTTACTTGTGACAGCGAATCCTAGATCTCAGTAAATTTTTTTGTGCACCGGATCTTTGAAGACAGTCATCATCACTTCCATGTAATTAGTTTTGTGTAGAAACACGACTGATGGCCCCCTGTCAGCAAGAAGTATGATTACCTTTGTGTCCTGACGATGTTTCCTCTGGGACACCCACGAAACTGGTCCTATCGATTTGTTGGTTTAATTTTGAGCTGGTCTTAAAGAAGTGTCAACAAATGCAAATTAAAGGAAAAGATTGTGGTCGTAACCGTATCTCACCATAAAATGGTAAGAGAGATTTCTCACTAAAATGATATAACTTATATTTTGCGAATGACGCGGTTGGATATTGGATATACAATCAGATTCGTTAAGAGAAGTCGCCACAAAATCGCGGTCTATACACGCTTTTATGCAGTGCAGTCAAGGTTTGTGATGAAGCGATACGACATGGAAAGCTTGATATCAATTGTGAAGCCATGGATTATAGTACGAGGGTCTTTTCTTCTAACCTTCGATAGCACAGCAAGAACGCCCGACAAGCGGCAGGCGGGTGGTTTGCGCAGCAGGTGACCGTTCATCTCCAGAACCATTCACACTCACTGCTAATTTCAAGACCTCAGTCCGTGCTCAGTTGCTGTCACATACACTTGGCCGCCTCAGTTGATTATCACGACAAGTGCCAATGTCGAAGTGTTATTCGTTTCCTGCAAGCAGAAGGGAATAGCGCGGCAGAAATTGTTCGAAGAATGAGCCGAGCGTATGGAGAAACATTCAAAACAAAAGTCATGGTGAACTTGTCTGATGGTGAAAATACCTGTCCTCACAGTGCTAGCGAAACCCATTGATTCCTTTAGAAATTTCAATGAAACACTTTCGATCACCTGTGACTTCAGTTTTCCCTTGAACTGAAGAAATGGCTAGGAGGGAAACAGTTCTAAAGCAATGAGGAGCTTCGAAACAAGATCAGGACTCATTTCAAATCACTGACGGCAACATTTAATGAAGAGAGTATTGGTAATCATTTCCATAGATAAGACAAATGTCTCACTAATTACATGGATTACGTCGAAAAGTAACCACACGTTTTTGTTACTTTTAGTAATAAAATAACTCTGTGTCCATGCTTGTCTTTTACTTATGGCCTATCAGAGTTTATAAAAAGAGACTTGTCTTAAGAATCGTTAAAGAAGATTCTATATGTGAAAGAGACCGGGAGACATCGTAAGGTTCAGAATGATAATATAATCATAAGTGAGAGGTGTCAGAACCAGATTTTAAACTGTAAGACATTTCCAGGGGCAGACGTGGACTCTGACGACAGTTAATTGGTTATGAACTGTAAATTAAGACTGAAGAAATTGAGAACGTAGTAAAACAGGAGATGACATATCAGAGAGATTATTAGGAAGCGATTGACTGAAAAAGGCGAAAAGCATACAGCAGAAGACGAAAAGGTAGCTTTGAGAGATGAAATAGTGAAGGCAATGGAGGATCAAATAGGAGCAGAAAGATAAGACGTGGCAGAGATACTTGGATACCACAGGAGATACTGAATTTAATTGAGCAAACGAGAGAATATAAACATCCAGAAAATGAAGCAGGCGAAGAGGAATACAAACGTTTAAAAAATGAGATTGATGGGAAGTGGGTGCAGGGAATAGCAATTGAATCTCAATGTAGAAAAGTGTGATGTGCTGCGAATACATAGAAAGAAAGATCCCTGATCATTTAGCTACAATATAGCAGGTCAGCAACTGGAAGCAGCTAATTCCATAAATTATCTGGGAGTAGACATTAGGAGTGATTTAAAATGGAATGATCATATAAAGTTGATCGTCGGTAAAGCACATGCCAGACTGAGTTTCATTGGAAGAATCCTAAGGAAATGCAATCCGAAAACAAAGGAAGTATGTTACAGTACACTTGTTCGCCCACTGCTTGAATATTGCTCACCAGTGTGGGATCCGTACCAGATAGGGTTGATAGAACAGATAGAGAAGATCCAACGGAGAGCAGCGCGCTTCGTTACGGGATCGTTCAGTAATCGCGAGAGCGTTACGGAGATGATAGATAAGCTCCAGTGGAGGACTCTGCAGTAGAGACGCTCAGTAGCTCGGTACGGGCTTTTGTTGAAGTTTCGAGAACATTCCTTCACCGAGGAGTCAAGCAGTATATTGTTCCCTCCTACGTATATCTCGCGAAGAGACCATGAGGATAAAGTCAGAGAGATTAGAGCCCACACACAGGATTACCGACAAACTTTCTTTCCACGAACAATACGAGACTGGAATGGAAGGGTGAACCGATAGAGGTACTCAAAGTACCCTCCGTCACACACCGTCAGGTGGCTTGCGGAGTATGGATGTAGATGTAGAAGTGTAAAATGGCTAAGCGGGAATGTCTGGCGGACAAATGTATTTATATAGACGCATATAAAAGTAGGGGAAAGATAAATACCGCCTTTATGGAGTTCAAAGATGGCGAAAAGAAAAGCAGCTGTATGAATATCAAGAGCTCAGAAGGAAAACCAGTAGTAAGCGAAGAAGGGAAAGTTGAAAAGGGGAACAAAATGTAGTTGGGCTATGCAAGGGAAATGAAATTTAAGGCATTATTATAGAAAGTTAAAGGGATCTAGGTAAGATGAGACAGGAGCTATGACACTGCGAGAAGAATTTGACTGGCCACAGGAGAACCCAATTCGAAACAAGGCCCCTGGAACAGACGACATTCCAACTACTAATAGCCTTGGATGAGTCAGCCATGACGAAACTATTCTACCTATTGTGAAAGATGAATAAAGCAGGCAAAATAGCCTGAGACTTCAAGAAGAATGTAATACCTTAAATTCCAAAGAAAGTAGATGCTGACAGGTGTGCATATTACCGAAATGCCAGTTCAGAGAAATAAGTCACAGCTGCAAGGTATTAACAAGAATTGTTCACAGAAGAATGGGTAAAATGGTAGAAGCCGACATTGCGGAAGTTGAGTTTCAATTCCGGAGAAACATGCTTGGCAATATTGACACTACGACTCATCTTAGAAGATATGTCACGGAAAGGAAAACCTACGTTAATACCTTTCTTAGATTTGGGGAGAGTTTTTGACGATTTAGATGGGAATACACGGAAATTCTAAACATATCAAAGCTAAATTGGAAGGAGTGAAAGGTTATAAAGGTTATACAAAGTGCAGGTGGGATTTAAAAGATTCGAGGGGCTTGAAAGGGGAGCAGTGGGTGAGAAGGGAGTGAGACATATTTGTAGCTTATCCCCGATATTATTCAACGTGAACGTTGGGCAAGTAGTAAAGGAAAAATTTGGAAAAGGAGAGGAGATGGAGAAGAAATAAGGTCTTTAGGGTTTTACGATAGCATTTTAAGTTTGTCACAGACAGCAAAGGAATTGGATGAACATTTGAAGGGAATGGACGGTGTCTAGAAATGAGAATGTAAGATGAACATAAACAAAAGCAAAACAAGGATAATAGAATGCAGACGAATTAAAACAGGTGATGCTGATGGATTTAAATCAGGAAACGGACTCTATTTTGCTATTTTGGCCGAAGTATAGTGGACATAAAATGTAGATTGGCAGTGCCAAGAAAAGCGTTCCTGAAGAAGAGAAATCTATTAGCATCGAATACTTATTTAACTTGTAGTTATCCGGCACTGTACGTGACGTGATAGTGATCTGTTATTTCAGTGAATATGGTTTTTTTTTGTAAAATATTTACAAGTCAAGATTACCTACAGGAAAACAGATAATTGGTTTCGAGCGTTTCCACTCATCTTCAGACCACAATACAAAAAGCCATGTACACAACGAAGGTAGTCGTCCATGCCTTCTTTTATAGACCTATTCAGGAGTTTCTCTTATGAAATTTAGAGACACCGAGGGAAACATAAATGTGAATATCGGGATGGGAACTACATTCCTTTTGTAAGCAGCGGGAATCGGTGTATGCTTGATATGAGAAGAATAGAAAAATTTGTCCCCGTTTACTGAACTATACAGAAATCTAGTTCATTCGCACATGCTCATTTGCCCTTCTGTAGTACAGCACTACGCATATGGCACTAAAAAAAAGGTCGATCGTATTTTTCCGTAGTCGTCAGTTCATTCACTCTGTGAACTCACCATACAGACTGGACATATCCATGGGCACCACCTGCACGAGCCGTCGGCACTTGTCGAGCTCTCTCAACAGCAGCTGCGAGATGAAGAACAGCAGGACCAGGTGCGGGTTGTCTGCCGGGATGCCCTCCGCCACAGCGCTGAAACGGAAAACCCATGACATTCAGTCTACGAATTTAGAAATAACAAAAAATAACTACACTGGCTCTGAAACTTCCTGGCAGATTAAAACTGTGTGCCGGACCGAGACTCGAACTCGGGATCTTTGCCTTTGACGGGCAAGTGCTCTACCAACTGAGCTACCCAAGCACGACTCACGCCCCGCCCTCACAGCTTTAATTCCGCCAGTACCTCGTCTCCTACCTTCCAAAGTTAATAGAAGCTCTTCTGCGAACCTTGCAGAACTAGCACTCATGGAAGAAAGGATATTGCGGAGACATGGCTTGTTCTGGATTCTACACTGGCTCTGTTGATGAAACTTACAACAGGAAGATTTAGTCACGAAAAAAAGTTGTCGGGTTGCTATCCAACTCAACAAACAGTTACGTACTAGGCAGATAGTCTCATCTACGGAGCCTCGTTCAGAGTGGCACTGTCTCACATCAACGAGGGTTGTCCAATTCAGTTTAGGGCTAGTTTGAATGGATTGCAAAAGGATGGATCAGCACATTTCTCTCGAGCTATGCCTCACAGAGAAGACGGGTTTAGGACCAGTGGATGTATGAATGGACAGACACCCCAAGGTGTCGAACGTATTTGGAGACAGTCTGAAAGCCGGCCCGTGTGACCGAGCGGTTCTAGGCGCTTCAGTGTGGAACCGCTACCGCTACGGCCGCCGGTTCGAATCCTGCCTCGGGCATGGATGTGTGTGATGTCCTTAGGTTAGTTAGGTTTAAGTAGTTCTAAGTTCTAGGGGACTGATGACCTCAGAAGTTAAGTCCCGTAGTACTCAGAGCCATTTGAACCATTTTTTTGACAGTCTGAAACGGATGAAATTAGCCGAGCGGTCTAAGGCGCTGCAGTCATGGACTGTGCGGCTGATCCCGGCGGAGGTTCGAGTCCTCCCTCGGGCATGGGTGTGTATGTGTTTGTCCTTAGGATAATTTAGGTCAAGTAGGGTGTAAGCTTAGGGACTGATGACCTTAGCAGTTAAGTCCCATAAGATTTCACACACATTTGAACATTTTTTTGATGAAATTATTTGACATAAATTTGAAAACCGGTACAAAATCTTAGTACTTACGCCATTTACAGACGCTTGCAGGAAAGTCATTTTTTTTTATGATAGGCATTAAAAGACCTACCCACAGATTCTTTCTTTCACAGAGAAGTCGCAGAAGGTTACGCTAGACTGGCACTGACTAAAACCAAACAGTCTGCAACGATTCCTACAGGTTGTGTTCGGCCACTGATGTTAGACGAGCAGTTCTTCGAATACCCTGCGGTTTGCATCTCTATCCAGAAATCGCTGTGGCGTGACGCACCACCCCCACTACTAGTGTGTTGATCAATATCTTAATAATTTAAGTGCGTGCTTTCACACCAAGCAATGCGCTAGAGCTATGTACAGAACCTTCTGCGGCCACATGTCCTACCTGTTATGAAAGAGAAATATTGCAGTAACACAACAAGGGGCCGCACACAGTACCGATTCCACTAAGTAAATCTGCAAAAATATATTACTGTCAAGACCCATCAGAGAGGTCGAATGCCTATGATTATTAAATTTCTGGTGTTCTAAAGAACGCTTAACTGTAGAGCACGTGTAGAACCGCAACATATAGTTTACCGAATACACCATCAAGACTTTCAAATGCAGGGATTATGAGCCTTGTAGTTTGAATTTACCACCTGTCTCAACTGTATAAAAACAGCCATAACTCTCATAGATGTGATTCCTATAACATACGCAGTCACATTTCAACATGGAGCGATATGAAGGTACGCACGTCTATCTTAAGAAATTCTTTATCCAAGTCATGTCTTTCACAGACTGAGAGCTGATAATGGACTGGCTTCTCACCATCTATCACTGTGTCGGATGAACTATGGGATCTTTGTGCATATGCTGGTGTGCCTGCAGCAAAGACCCTGCTTGTGAAAAATGTGAGTGCTTGACATGACAATAGTCCCGTCACGTACATATCACCTCAACAGTCCACATCTGTTTCGAAAAAGTGCTGATTGTGGATAAGGTCACTGTCCGGTAGTTTTAGAAGGGAAGGCCATTTTATTTTATATGTAAACGAATGTGGAATGTCAGGAGTAAATGTCGTCTAAAGTGAATGTAGGTCACTTCCTGTCCAGGCCACCTGCCATGCCAACTCACAACGCCTGGTTGGTGAAAGACCACCGAGCCACAGCTACCGCTTTCAATAGCGCCCCCCCCCCCCCCCCCGCCCCGGCACCTCGGTTATAAAATACAATAATAAAGCTGAACAAAACACTGACCGAAAACGTTCTGAGTGACTCAAACCCGTGAAGACCTGTTCAATTTAAGTGACACTCTTCAAATGCATTTTTGATAACTTTGTTGTAAGTTACCTCTTTAATCTCCTTACGAAGTTTGTTTTTCAGTATTGCTTCTTTGTAGAAAATATTGGCTTGAATTTATCGTCTGTATTTCTTGGTAACGTAATTAAGGTGTGACTCACGCTACATCGTCATTGACAGAACTACTAGTGCAACAGTTAATAATATTTTTACCCTGCAAAATATATGTGTACGATGTATGGTCTTGCAGAGATATGAATTAATAAAATCATGTCGAGGTTTCAGCCAAGAGAAGTGATTAAACTTTCAACCCATCATCTGCCGATAATTATCAACTGGTCGCTGCCATGTGATCAACGGTAGCAGCCTAATACATGGAACCGGCTATGACGTCCTTGGCCATAATGAGAACCCTTTTGTCCCATTCATAGCTACTTGTGATAGGACTGAAAATATTAGAGTTCCGGCGCTATCAAACTGCTATTGTGGGTAGTGAAATAGAAAAATGAGGCTGCAACGTTCATCGTCAAATAAGGCAGTCGACCACACCATCTTCGCACTCGCAAGGCATGGTCTAAAACTAAGATATTTCATGTGATTTTAATCCCAATCTTTTCATTTTTCACACTCTCCCAGAATCTGTCCAATGATGATCTACAGGGTGTTCATAAATTCCCGTTACAAACTCCTAGAACATGTAGATGGAGTAATTACATAATATTTTCAATAGGAACCCATGTATATACATATCGTTTCCGTTCTACGGCGGTTTCAATTAAGATGTGTAGTGTCTGCTTCCACTCAAGCTAGCTGGTCCTGCATATCTGATCTGCCTAAAAAACGTACTGTACACGTTCTTGAAAGCTGTGCCACTGAAAGGCGTCAGAGAATGTAGTTTCACATGTGGCTGCACCACCTCACTTTTCATGTGCGGTTCGGAGACATCTCAACATACGATATGCTGGAAGATAGATAGGCCGAAGTGATTCAACCTCAGAGCCGCCGTGATCACCGATTGAACTCCTATGGACTACTTCTTGTGGGGTCGTATGCAAAGTTTAATTTACGAGACTCCTATAGCGATAGAGGAAGATCTAATGACTCGAGTTATGGCCACTGCACTAGAAACTGAAGAGACGCCAGATGGTATGGAGAGTGTGTACCAGAACGTGCTTCGTAGGTACAATGTCTGTAACAACGTTGGTGCCCGCCACATCGAGCCACTGTTGTAATGAATCAGCACTGTTCTGCTCGTGCATCATGTTGGGTTCTCTTTTGTTCTGGAATAATGTAAACACATAACGTTTAAGTGTTACTACAAACAAATATGCTTAAATGGTAAATGGATCTTGCGCTGTGTTCCCTTCCGAATTGTTACCTAATAATTGTATTGCGTGACGGCTAACTCAGTTGCTCAAGCATAAGTGGATAAGTCAAACATCTGCATCGAAACCGTCGTAGAACAGAAATGGTACGTTTCCGGACATGGATTTCTATTCAAAATATTATGTGCTCACTCCACTATTCAACTCTAGAAGTTTATAACGGGAAATTTCGTAGAATAATTCAGGTTGACTTGATTGCAATGATAGAAGTCAAAAATCAGGCAACGAGTGTCTTTCTTGCTCACACAGGGTTACAATTATTAAACTACATGAAAAAAATGTAAATCAGTTACACTTTATTCAACATGCAAACGTCACTACAGCTATTCAGATTTAGGTTATGATCTGTTCAATACGTCTGCTATCATTAGCGATGATGTGGTGTAGACGAATAGCGAAATTCTGCATGTCGGAAAACGATTCTGTCGATGACCTCCTGACCGGCTATTTTCAGCTCAGCAGTGGTTTTGGGTATATTGCTGTACACCTTGTCTTTAATATAGCCCCACAAAAAAGGGGTCGCATGTTTTCATATCCGGGGAATGTGACCAATCGAGGCCGGCTTGGGTGGCCGAGCGGTTCTAGGCGCTACAGTCTGGAACCGCGCGACCGTTACGGTCCCAGGTTCGAATCCTGCCTCAGGCATGGATGTGTGTGATGTCCTTAGGTTAGTTAGGTTTAAGTAGTTCTAAGTTCTAGGGGACTAATGACCTCAGCGGTTAAGTCCCATAGTACTCAGAGCCATTTGAACCAATCGAGGCCCACGCCAGTAGCCTCTGGGTACCCCAGAGCCAGAATGCGGCCCCCAAAGTGCTCCTCCAGGACATCAAACATTCTCCTGTTTCGATAGGATCGAGCTCCGTCTTACATGAACACCCCTTATCGAAATCAGGGATATTTTGGATAATGGGGATGAAATCATCTTCCAAATCTTCAAATACGAAATACAGTTCGATTGTCACCATGCCATCAAGGAATATCACACCCATTATTCCGTGATTGGACATTGCACAGCACAGTCACCCGTTGATGGTGAAGAGACTTCTCCATCGCTAAGTACGGATTCTCAGTCGCCTAAACGCGCCAGTTTTGCTTATTGACAAATCCCTCCAAATGAAACTGGGCTTCGTTGCTTAACCTAACCATACAGCACATACTAACTCCCATCATGCCCCGCGGTCAACCGTAGTGTCTGAACATGTTAACGTTAGCAGTTCAGAATTCACGACGATTTTATTTCATGTAGTTCAATAATTGTCACCCTGTATGATGATTTTCTGAATTTATTCGTTTTCACATTTCCATGAGAGATTGCTACATGTAGATCAGGTGTTTCGAGTTGTATATGAAACAGTCGCACACTTTTTGTTTAACAAAGAACTTGAAACGCCATGTTTACATGCATCAATCGATCCTGGATATCTAAGCCGGCCGGAGTGGCCGTGCGGTTCTAGGAGCTACAGTCTGGAACCGAGCGACCGCTACGGTCGCAGGTTCGAGTCCTGCCTCGGGCATGGATGTGTGTGATGTCCTTAGGTTAGTTAGGTTTAATTAGTTCTAAGTTCTAGGCGACTGATGACCTCAGAAGTTAAGTCATATAGTGCTCAGAGCCATTTGAACCATTTTTGGATATCTAATTATGGATAAATTTCTAAACGCATCATATTAACACTGAAGTCATTCATTGCCTGATATCTGTCTTCTTCCATTTAGTTCCAGTCAGCCTGAATGCAAAATTTCTGATTATTATAATAATGTTTGCCTGCCTCCTGCATAATTTGGTCTCATATATGTGATGTTATAAAATCGTTAGAATATGCTCTGATCCATGTCATGGCAGGGTTTGCCGAATCCAGTTACGTGTCCGTTCTCGATAGTTTCCCAATTTCTTGGGACGGTGTAGGCCCAAAAACCTGCCGTGATTCATAGGCATTGATGGTCTATAGTGCGCACAGCCTGCTGTTACCATCACCACACTCGTTGGTCTTATACACTGGGCGTTCGAGTTCTATATTATTTTACAAGGCCATCGTGAGTTTCCGTATTTTTGCTGGGGACAGCCCTTCAGGTGTAACACGTTTCACCAGTCAGCAACAAACATAAACTTCATATTTTGTTCTCTGTATCTAAGGCCCTACAAAACAGATTGGAGAAACAACTTGATCAAGAAATTGGTGAATACCAAGCAGGCTTTAGGAAGGGAAGATCTTGTGTGGAGCAAATTTTAAACTTGAACTTAATTATTAAATATAGACGATTAAGAGGAAAAGACATCTTTATCACGTTTGTTGACTTCAAGAAGGCGTACGACTCTGTTGACAGAACAACCTTGGTTAACACCCTTAGTGAGTTTGGAGCAGACAAGAAAACAGTCGCAATCGTCAAAGAAACACTTACGGATACCTATGCAAAAGTAAAGTTCCGTGGTGAGGTATCCAGACCATTCAAAATCAGAACAGGATTAAGGCAAGGAGATGGGTTGTCACCTACCCTATTCAACTGTGTGTTAGAAAAAGTTATTAGAGAGTGGAAGAAGAAAACGACTGAAGAAGGAATACAAAAAATCAGATTAGGAAGAATAAAGGATGGATTAGAAGTAGATTGCCTCGCTTTTGCTGATGACTTAGCGATTCTGGCAGGAAGTTTGGAAGAAGCAGTCAAACAGATCAATATTCTGAATGAAACAGCAGAAAAAGCAGGACTGAAAATCTCCTTTGAAAAGACAGAGTACCTAACCAATGTAAAAGAGGCACCGAACAATATGATTACAAAGTATGGCCAGATAAAGAAGGTTTCTAATTTCAAATATTTAGGGGAAATCATCCAGCCCAATGCTTCAGATAAAGAAGGAAATAAAACAAGAACAAGAAAAATGGAAATGACATTCCAGCTAACAAAGAATGTGTACAACAAGAAGTCAGTATCAATTAACGCAAAAATAAGGCACTACAACACTGTGATTAAGCCAGAGTGTCTGTATGCATCTGAATGTTTAGCAATGAACACTAACAAGGAAATGGAAGCTATAGCAAAAAAGGAGCGAAAAATCATTAGTTCTTGGGCCGAGGTTTGAGAATGGGACTTGGAAGCTTAGAAGTAATAGAGAAGTGTATGACAAAATTGAGAAAGTGGGAGATACTATGAGGAAGAGAAGAGTAAGCTTTTACGCCCATTTGAAAAGAATGAATGATGAAAGGCTGACAAAGAAAATAATCATATTTTTTGACAAGAACCCCAGAACCCAAATTACCTGGTCCAAAGAAGTCAAAGCAGACTTAGAGGAGATGGGTATAGGAGAAGATGATATAACCAACAGAGACTTAATGAGAGACAAAATTCAACATTTTGAAGGATTTGAAGTGAAGAAGAGAAGAACTGGAGGAACAGTGTGGACAGAAGACCGAAGGGAGCAGCACAGAGAGATGATGAAGACATATTGGCAGAAGAGAAAAGAGGAGGAGCGCAATAGGAGAAATGTACATTGAAAAATAGTTGTTTAACGCGGTCCCTAGACGGCCAAAATCGGAATAAAAAAAAAATGTATTGAAGGTACTCACTAAACCAGTGTATCTGATGGGCTCTGAGCACTATGGGACTTAACATCGGTGGTCATCAGTCCCCTAGAACTTAGAACTCCTTAAACCTAACTAACCTAAGGACATCACACACATCCACGCCCGAGGCAGGATTCGAACCTGCGACCGTAGCAGTCGCGCGGTTCCGGAGTGAGCGCCTAGAACCGCTCGGCCACCGTGGCAGGCCCCGTGTATTCGATCATTCTGTTTCATCTCTAACCTTTATCCCTCACTAATGCTTTTGTGTTTGCTGTCTAATTTACGAAATCATGCTCTACACTCATTTTGACAGTATTTATTTCTTTAAGCTGTTATTATTTCTGTTTCTTTATGTTCAATGAAAGGTTATTACCCACTGACCAGTTTTATTGGCGTCTTCATTTGCTTTCCCTGCTCAGTATTCTGAAGTTGTGTCTGCGACCTCACTGTTGCTACTACCAGAAAAGGAAATATTTTTATGCCTGTGAAACACTGCATAGAATGTCAGTGACGAGTACTTAGAACAACGTTGGTCCTCAGATGCTACCCTGAGTATTTCCTTTACCTGACAAATATCCAAATTTCACTTCTTTTGAATGCTTATCTATGTCCTTTGCACTCTGTTTGCAAGGTATCGGCAGAAACAGTTATAGAGCGCTCGTCTTATGCTTACTGGTTCTAGTTTCTTTTTTGAATATTAGGATCAGGGTGGTCAAAGTTCTTCAATAGATCCCAAATATGCTTGTGACAAAGCACTCTTTAATTTAGTTCACCAAATACATTTCAGAACTCCATTATGCCTGATTCTACACTTCTGGTATTTCGAATACCAAGCTATAATTATCTCAGATAATTAATTTGTTTGAAAGTACACCTTTTACAGATGCACCACTTAGACGATTATTGAAGCTTATTAATCACCTTAGTTGTACAGTTGACCGAGGCTGACATGTTCAGCGTAAAACATATTACTGTTGCCATATATGATGCTTCTGTTTGTGCTTACTTCTGCGATTTAATAATATTATTTTTAACATTGAAAATTCGAACACAAATTCAGTTAATTTATTTAAATTACAAAAGTTTCTTTACCATCTCCGCTGTATTGTTACGAATACAGAATGAATACCATTTTGTAGTAAATGTCTATTTGTCTGTGTACAATACGTGACACTGCAAACTGGTTATGAAAAGTAAGATAGGAACAGCGCGAGTCTAAAATTTTTTTCTTTTTCTTATGTAAATCCAGAATGTATTTAAATGTTTTAGCGATGATTCTGACCGAGAAGAAGCGTAGGCTACTACGAGATCAACGAAAAAGTAGCACTTTACAGAGATAATTGACCTTAGCTACACGACAAAGTCCGATTACTGGTTCAATACAGTCTCTACGCACTGAAGACGATAAATTCGCAGAGATTAAACATCAGCTCTTAAGCCGAATTCCGGAACAAATTCTTTGATCGAGAAGGAGTGGTCGGATTACTATCCAACTCGATAGTCAGTTACTTACTAGGCACACGACCTCAACGAGAGTTCCCAAATTAACTGAGAGCTAGTCTGAATTGACTGCAAAGGGATGTACCAGCACATTTACCTTGAACTATGCCGCTAGGAGAAGACTTAGTTGGAACCAATGGATGTGTTTATGCACAGACACCAGAAGACTTCGAACGTGTTCAACGACAAGCTGAAACGTATGAAAGTACTTCTTACAGATTGAAGATTTCCGCGCCATTCTTCTCCTCATCCTTTTGGAGCTTATGCGCTGCCTCTAATGACCTCGTCTTCAACATGACGGCAAACTTTAAAATTCCCTTTTTATTCCTCAGAAGCTGAATTTTTCCATCAAACTGTACGTCATAGGTTTAGAGCAGATGGTCAGTATGGCAGGCGTCCGGCAGTGTGTATCCTGCTAATGGCAGTGTAGATAAATATTCATTTACTTTGGAGTCCGTAATTACATCGCGATTGAATGGATAAATGTACGGCCGGCCGGGGTGGCCGTACGGTTCCAGGCGCCACAGTCTGGAACCGCCTGACCGCTACGGTGGCAGATTCGAATCCTGCCTCGGGCATGGATGTGTGTGCTGGCCTTAGGTTAGTTAGGTTTAAGTAGTTCTAAGTTCTAGGAGACTGATGACCTCAGAAGTTAGGTCCCATAGTGCTCAGAGCCATTTTTTGATCAATGTACTCTTACATATAACCCAAGGTAAAATTACAGAAAAAATCGAGTCGCACATTCATCTGGAGGCACAGTAGTTGTCAGCGTAATAAGGGGAGTAAAGCAGAAAAAGACCGACCACATTTGTGATGGTGCTGCCCTGGTAAACTGATGCATTTTATTAATGCTCAGAGATGAAGAACTGTAACAACATACACAGGTCGTCGGAGGTGCAGTTGGTCCACCACTTCACGTACGATAATGCCAGTCGGTATCCTGCTGGTAGATGAAACCTTGTAGATAAACATACCCACGATATCAACTGAACAACGAACCTAAAGTCTATGGGGTGCGGCTGCACGTAATGAGAAGACGAAAGTTAGTTCGTCAGCTTCCACCGAGGACATTCCCCGACCTCTGTACAGCTCTGTCTTAGTAATGGCAACGGGTTCTAATATGGCTGCCTGTTTTATCCATAAGGGATTATCAAAAAGTAAGTTACACTTTATTGTAGCTGGTCAATTAACTTTTATTGAATGATGCACTACACTTCAAATTGACACAGATACACCAAACTACTTTTCTACAGTCGACGGGTCTCTGTAAAGAACGATTGGAGCGTTATACCACTTGGACAGTTCCACAAGGACAGAAATCAGTTCCTTGGTCAAATAGCAGTTCGAAAAGATTTGTGTGAAAATCGTCATCGTTGGATAATCTCTTTCCCCCATATGTTCTTTCAGCTTGCCGAAAGGATGATAATCGCATGTTACAAGACCTGCACTTCTCAGTCAGTGACAGCCGCTTCTATGCGGCCTTGGTCGAACGGTTGGCACCATTTCACCACCGCTCGACGTGACATTTTATTCGGTCGATATACTGCCAGAATTTACCTGTGACACTGTTTGTAATTTACGCGTTCGGCATTCAATAATCGTTCTATGCCTCAAATTTCAACTTTGGAGTGGGTTTCCAGTTGCCATTTCTAACGCAAACTGTGAAGCAAAAACTCCATACGCAGGTCTCTTCTGACAATATGCCACTCTTGCTGCACAGTGGTCTTAAAAAGGAACAACGAGTGTAATCTTAATTCCGAGGTCCTTACGTGTATCGATTAAATGAAATGGTTGGTATGCTCCATCGTCAGTTCAGATTTCGTATATGTTGTTAAATAAAAGTTTTTTACTTATAATTATGTTATTTCACCTAGAGGCAGGTGGTAAAGTATTGTGGAAAGATACCGGTGTATATCATCTGTTCTTCCATTCACTTATTTCGTCGATAATGGAATGTGTGTCCGAAGTCGAACATGTATGTCGTATGAATAGTCAACATCAATAAAGTGCGGTCTGAGCTAATCTGTAATCTTTCACATAATAAACAATTGTTTGAGTTCATGATTATGATTAGCTCTTAAACATAAGAGTAAATTTAGGTAAAGAGGTATACGAGGTATTTTAGTAATATATTCTTCTTCAGTAACAGGAAATCAGCATCAAAAATGTTTGTGTTTACAAGTGCACTCTAGTAGCCGTTTGGAACTGCCGCCGTAGACGTGTAGTACTGGTGCTGAGGTATTGGTTTCGCGCAACTGTTGTTTTCCTTCTGCGTGACGATCCTCAACTGATCCTGTCGCTAGAAACTTGTTCCATATAATAGGTCCAACTCAACAGGAACACATCGTACAAGAACAATTTTTGAAGGTATGTAAACGTACAGTTACATTTGCGTTTCACGTAATACTAAACTAGAACTGTGATCTCAAATATTGCGTCATAATTCATGAAATGAGATATATTTCACGTATGTTACATACGAGAAGATTAGGGCAAAGGCTGTCGAAACCGGTTGTATGTAAATAAAGAAATATTTATTTGATCTTTTTATCTAAACACATCATCTTGACTCAAAGCGACATACGCTGACACGTTCATTTGTCTCGTTCTCTGCTCAATTAGAGTGACTCTACGGAACTTCTGATCGTACGTTCTTGTTGTCCGAAGTATCCTGAAGGAACATAAGTCTCGTAATGACACACAGCAGGAATACTGCAGTGTCTACAGGTGACATAGTTGCCGTAGACTGTAAATACTGCCCTCTTACGGTAGGAATATGAATTGTTACCGCTACGATTATATTACAGACAAACCGATGTGTATATATCATATTTCTCGAGCACAACGTTCAGTATAAAAATTTCGGCAATGTGCAACATTTATTTTCACCACTATATAAACAAGTAAAATTATTTTTGTTAAAGAAGCTTAATGGTAATCCAGATGTCAAACGCGGTTGTTGATATACGTAAGTGACTAAGATCTGCCATTGTTACATTCGCAAGGTGTTCGCAGTACAGGACGTTCCGTAAGGGCCTCGTATTCCCCGCTAGACAGGTGGGCAGCCTCCGCCGGTTGCGAGGGTGTGGCAGCTCGGTGGGGCGCCGTAACAGGCCCCGCCGTGTCAACACCAGTGCCGCTAATGCCGACCACAACACTAGCCGCCCATTAATGAGGCGACCGGCGCCATATTAATGCACACACGGCACGGCACGGCACAGCAGGCACCGCACGGCCGGACCAGCCTCTCCTCTGTGCTTCTGTGTGTGTGCCGACTGGAGTACTCTCCCCAGAGCAGCAGCCGGCGCCACTACATATCCCCCCCCCCCCCCCCCCATACCATAACAGTGGCGCCTGAGAGGTCAGAGCTTATCTGGCGATACCACTGTATGCAAGGGCACTGCTGTCGGCTGTAGTCCACGATTTTCAGCAAAAAAGGTAAAGAATGTAATATAATAATTACACAGCGTCTGAAATGGGCAATATAAGCTAAGAACACCGGAAAATTTGTCTAGAGCCACGAAAGCGGTAGTCCACTTCAAAGTTTCTTCAGGTATGCCGAATCCTGCTGAAACCAGCCAGTTATAAGTGGATCCCAAACAGCTACCGAATGAAGCGAATGTTTATTTTTCACCCGGTGTTGCACGAACTTCGTGTAAGGATCGCCCACTGCCGAGCTGGAAACGCCTACTGTTTTGTAGGATCCAGACCGAGGACCTGTGTGGCGTCAATAGACGCAAGAAGAATATTCAAGATTATTCCATTTATTACTCAGATTACAAGTCGTTGCCGTGACTTTTGCGATGGCTGGTAACTACATAATCCGGAGAGGAATCCACTGATTCCAGCAGAGGACTCACGGCTGTCGAGGACGCTCCATCAACTCGAAGTTAAAGTCGGTGACATCCTGGTGTGACGGTTTGCGTCCCTCTGGCGAGACAGACGCGCCCTGTCGGGAGCCCTATTTTGAGATTGTGGCGACAGGGACGAACGTCTATGATTCACGCATCGCTTCAGGGAGTACTCAGTCCCTCCCAGATAACTTCCCGCGTTGGACCATTATGTTGTATGTCATGGTGAATGCTGAAGCTGGTCCACCAGCAGGATAGGCTGTCAGACGTGCGACGCAGGAGTTTTAGGGCAGCCATGTTGGTAGACCACTGAGTACCCTTCAGTGTTGGCTGCAGCGCTGATGTCGGTACTGGACGCTGGACTCCATCAGCTAATGACTTTGTATCGCTGATCTCGTGAGGTAGAAAGTGTAAGACCAACACTAGAACAGTCTCACACACAAAATGTTACCACATCATAATCAGAAAATCGAGTGTGAACGACAAAAACGCAATCGACACTGTTGATCGAGTGCTCTAAGTTGGTGGGGATGGAGTAATTACGTCTCCGAAGAGAGGCTCCACTCTACGCCATTCGTAACGACCAAAACGGTTCTGCTCTTCTCCTGTTGTCAGCATCATTTGCTTAACGCATTTGTTACAGTATCTTTACTGCTTAGTCAAACTCTTGTTAGGTGATGTTACGTCTTACCTAGTGTCTCTTATAAAACGCTACGAGATTAACGAAGGCAGTTCGGTCTGTGCTCCTCTAACGGCTCACTCACTAGGCTCACTCGCAGTATCACTTAAGAAAGGAGCCGTTTCTGCATTCCTGACAGAGTAACGGTATAGAAGTGCTTACGCTTCCCGCCTCGCGGCTGTTGTACCTACGCGTGATTGAGTAACGCCGGCTGTTCGAGCTTACAAGATATTACTCCCGCGTTTCGTTACTATCTTGTTGCGTAATAATCAAGATATTTTCTCTGAGATTAAGATTTCCTGCTTCGGTGGGCCTATCAAGGTGCTGTAGGACGCCTGAGCGTTCGTCTGTCCTGTAATGTACAAGTGCAACCCTGTCAAAACGGCTTTCGTCACCTTCGAAGACCAAGAAAGGTGGCGAAGTGGTCAAAACGGCTTTTGTCATCTTCGAAGACCAAGCAAGGTGGGAGGCTGATGGTTCAAACCAGCGTCCGGCTAACCAGATTTAGGTTTTCGTGATTTCCCTAAATCGTTCCAGGCAAATGCCGGGATGGTTGCTCTGAAACGACGCAGCAGATTTCCTTCGTCGGCCTTGACGCAATTCGAGCTTGTGATCCGTCTGTCATGACCTCGACGCCTACGGGCCGTTAAACCTAAACATCCTTTCTTTCTTTCTTCATCTTCGAAGACGGGAGAGTCAGCAGCATACTCGCCATGAAGATGTGGAAGAAAGTGCAACATTTGCTCACCGAGACTTCTGAAATATTTTTGAATGTTGCGCACCATAAGGTTCCCTTTCTGTGCAGGGACCGTGGAATATGCAATTATACAGAATGTAGCAACCAGTCACGGAAATATAATTTATCTATCTTGTTGCAAATCGATTTCGACTCATATCAGTCATCATCGGTGCATTTGCGTAACCGATACATGCCATAAGGAGAAGTACTGTCCTTGGCAGATTTTAATCATGATAAAAATGGTTCAAGTGGCTCTGAGAACTACGAGACTTAACATCTGAGGTCATCAGTCCCCTAGAACTTAGAACTACTTAAACCTAACTAACCTAAGGACATCACACACATCCATTCCCGAGGCAGGATTCGAACCTGCGACCCTAGCAGTCGCGCGATTCCGGACTGAAGCGCCTAGAACCGCTCGTCCACCGCGGCCGGCTCTATCATGACAGAAATCTGCCAAGTACAGTGCTTCTACTTATGGTATGTCTCGGTTAGAAAAATGCACCGATGATTGATATCAGCGAAATCGATTTGCAACAAGATAAATAAATTATGTTTCCGCGTCTGGTTGCTACATTCTTTATAATTCGGAAATAAACATTGTGGTTCACATTCACGGTAATCTGAATGGGTGAGCCTAGATCATGGTATCAATACAGTAAAAAATCACGGAACCACCTTCGGCCTGAACTATGTCCTTTAGATGTTGCATTATTCTAAAATAGGCCAAATCACGACTCATCGAACCACACTAAAAGCCTTTACCCTACTGTTCAGTTTCTGTGTTTTATTGCTGCAGTGAAGATCTTTAAGTGCGGTTATGAATGTGAGAGCTTTGCTAGGTACCCGACAGCAGATATCCATTCCACGCAATTCTCCACGCAACGTTTACTGGAAAATTGGCTGAGATGGACTTGCATACTCTAACAAGAAATTCCCATCAGCTTTGAAACTGAATGACAATGACATGGCGTGACACACGACTCTGGTCCTGTCGGCCAGAATCTTTTTGTGGCAACCGTTCTTAAACTAAGCTACGTGGCTGCGAATCATACACACTGAAGAGCCAAGGAAACTGATAAACCTGCCTAATATCGTGTAGAGCCCCCGCCAGCACGCACAACTGCCGCAACACGACGTGGCATGGACTCGACTAATGACTAAAATAGTGCTGGAGAGAGATGACCCCATGAATCCTGCAGGGCTGACCATAAATCGGTAAGAGTACGAGGTGGTGCTCTGAACAGCACGTAGCAAGGAACCCCATAAATGCTCAATAATGTTCATGTCTGATGAGTTTGGTGGCCAGTGGAAGTGTTTAAACTCAGAAGAGTGTTCCTGGAGCCACTCTGTAGCAATCCTGGACGTTTGGGGTGTCACAAGTCCATCGGAATGCACAACGAACATGAATGGATGCAGGTGATCAGACAGGATGCTTACATAGGTCAGAGTTCTATCTAGACGTGTCAGGGGCCCCATATCACTGGATCTGCACACACCCTACACTATTACATAGCCTTCACCAGCTTGAATAGTCCCCTGCTGACATGTAGGGTCCATGGATTCGTGAGGTTTTCCCCATACACGTACACGTCCATCCACTCGATACAATTTGAAACGAGACTCGTCCGACCGGGCAACATGTTTACAGTCATCAACAGTTCAATGTCGGTGTTGACGGGTCCAGGTGAGGTGTAAAGCTTTGTGTCGTGCAGTGATCAAGGGTACACGAGGGGGCCTTCGGCTCCGAAAGTCCATGTGGATAATGTTCTGTTGAATGGTTTGCATGCTGACACTTGTTGGTGGCCCAGCACTGAAATCTGCAGAAATTTGCGGAAGGGTTGCACTTCCGTCACGTTGAACGATTCTCTTCAGTTGTCGGTCGTATCGTTCTTTCAGGATCTTTTTCCGGCCGCAGTGATGTCGGAGATTTGATGTTTTACCGGATTCCTGAGATGCACGGTACACTCGTGAAATGGTCATACGGGAAAATCCCCACTGCATCGGTACCTCGAGGATACTGTGTCCAATCATTAGTGCGCCAACTATAACACCATGTTCAAACTCAATGGAATCTTGATAACCTACAGCAGCACTAACCGACCTAACTGCGCCAGACACTTGTTGGCCGCGCGGGATTAGCGGGATTGGGGCTGCAGTCTTGGACTGTGCGGCTGGTCCCGACGGAGGTTCGAGTCCTCCCTCGAGCATGAGTGTGTGTGTTCGTCCTTAGGATAATTTAGGTTATGTAGTGCGTAAGCTTAGGGACTGATGACCTTAGCAGTTAAGTCCCATAAGATTTTAAAAAAAAGGAAAAAAAAAACCTTGTTGTCTTCTGTAGCCGTTGCCGACCGCAGCACCGTATTCTGCCTGTTTACGTATGACCGTATTTGAATACGCATTCCTATATCAGCTTATTAGGCGCTTCATTGTAAACTGATGGAGGTCTGCACTGATTAGAAAAAATGACGGTATGGTCTTTGGAATGTCTCAAACACGATAGCTCCTTTGTGTCATAGTTACGTCCCCACATTGATCCATTGTACTCAGCTGATTCCATACAACCTTCTCGCATGTACTGACATATGACTACCTGTTGCCAATATTATACCAATGACAATAGTCCAGAGCGATCAGTGTGCTCTTTTAGGAGGAGTGACTAATACACGGTCCAGTCACATAATTGTGACCACCAACTATGTTCGACGTCAGCGTGTAATAACGACTCACAGGTGGTTGGTAGCAGTGGAGGGTATAAAAAGCGTGTCCACGGCGAACGCGGGAAGAAGTACAGTTGTTTTTTAATGCGAAACCGGAGCGACTCATTTAAAGTTCAAAACCACACGATCATTAGCTTGCGGGTCAAGGGTTGAGGTATTTCCGAAACGGCTAAGTTTTTAAACTGCTCCAGTGCCCCCGTGGTTAAAGTATACCGAGCATAGCAAAATGGCTCTACCAAAATCGCCGCCAAGGCAACTGTGGTGCACCACGGACTACGGCCGCGGAGACGTTTACGAGCGAATAGACGTGCGTTTGTTAAGGAGCTAACGACCCAGACGAACCAAGGGCCTATCAATAGTGTCTCCTCAAAGACCATTCAGTGAATGCTGCTGCATACACCCATGCAACTTCTGCTTTTCGGCGACGAGGGCTGGAATTTTCATGCCAATACCGAAGGAAAATGGACGTCCACTCAGCGGCGACAGATGACCTTCTGAGATGAATCACGTTCCATGCTCCATCTTCGTGAAATGGCTAAACGCTAACCACTTGCAATAATCGTAGGAAGTTTCCAGGATGGAGAAGGGGACGTTATGGTTTGGGGAATATTTTCTTGGCATTCTCTGTGTGTTTTCGACATTCTGGAAGGCATCTATCCTTCGGGACTGTGTCCACCACTACATACAGGTTGTTTTTCCTCTGCATCGGTTTGAAAAGTCTGAAAGCAAAGCACATGCAATAATCGCAGGAAGTTTCCAGGCCTGAGGAGGGAGTGTTATGGTTTGGGGAATATTTTCGTAATATTCCCTCGGTGATGTACACATTCTGTAAGGCGCTATGGATGAACGCAAGTATAAATCTATCCTTGGGTACTATCTCCATGTGTACATACAATTTGATTATCTTTAGCACAACGACATCTACCAGCAGAAAAATACAACGTGTCACACAGTTCGCAATGCACGTGGGTGGTTCGTGCCCTGCTCACCAAACTCGCCGGATTTAAACCCAGCCGCGAATCTCTGGGACCACCTTGATCATGGTGCTCGCATCATGGATCTTCAGCTTAGAAACCTAACGCAGCTGGCCTCGGCATTGGAGTCGGCATAGCTCCGCATCCATGTCGGCACTTTCCAGCACCTCACTGACTCACCTGCACGTCTCGCAAAGGGAGCCACATTAATGTGACTGGGCAGCGTATTTTTCCCGGTGAGCTTATCTCTGAAAGTTAGTATAGAATAATATTCAATTTGTGGATTGTATTACGGTTATGAACATTTCTTCCTTTTGCGAGAACTCAGAGAAGTTACTGTTGGATCGACAGGTAGCATTTTGGGATGTCTTTAGGAAGAGATCGGCTACACTTAGCTTCTTCTGTAATGACTTATTTACTAATGTTGATCTCCATCTCACGAGCGGTTCTCACACTCGACACTGTTCCTGCGAAACATTGAGATGCTTTCAGTTAAAATTGGTAAGATATCAAGCTGATTCTGTCCTGAGACAGTTCAGGGGAAATCTCTTGTTCCACTTCAGCTAATCCAAGCATCTTTCAGTAATGATCTTGATATTTGCAAAAAACTGCTATCCGTTAAGGTCTGTGAGTCCTCTTACACTTTGCGAGCGGTCTACATCTGCTCCACGTTTATTATGAATGTTGTGGTGATACTATTTACTACGGAAGAATGAAGCAGCGACGAAACACGAATGGCTTTGATTGGGAGCCGACAGTCAGAGACTCAGCCCAACAGTTCTGACATCCAGTGAAACTA
Source organism: Schistocerca americana (assembly GCF_021461395.2). Lineage (NCBI taxonomy): Eukaryota > Metazoa > Arthropoda > Insecta > Orthoptera > Acrididae > Schistocerca > Schistocerca americana. Next base: position 359,410,875 of record NC_060123.1, read on the forward strand.
TCATTGATAAAAAACTTTATTAACGCTTGGATTTCTCTTCTGTAGATTATTTCGTGCTGAAGATAGGCGACCAATCGTGTCTCACATGTTTCGGAGTGTACCGCATAACTATACTAAGTACGTGTCCCCTTAGGGGTCTCCGCGAGGGCGCGTTCCTTGCCATTTTATGCTGGAAATAGCGTTAACTAAACTTGCCTGTGCGGCACTTGGTGCTACTGGAGTTGGCTGCAGTTGTTCCTCCTCTGACGTAGTGATCACCCTGCTAGTAGTTCCTTGCTCACCTTGCCTAAAAGACTGCTGGGCTATCAACTCATATGAGTTGATGTCTCCTGTGCTTACAGCAGAGATAGAGCATCAATGTGTCCAGCAGAGGATCCAACTTCTATGGCGGCAGCTATTCACAGCAACTCTTGCTCCGACTTCGCGAATTTCCAGGGGTAAATGTGCACTTTCTGAGACCTTCAGGTAGAGCGTCTGCATTTTTGGTATTTGCCCATCAGTATCAGATAGGTTTCTGGTTTCGCCCCTCGGCTTCTCATACATTAACGCTGGCGATTGTTGCCATAAGCCGCGGCAGTAGAACTGTTACTCCATGAAAAGTTTTCAGTGCGTTTTTGCGTTATTCTTTAAGAACGCATCCCAAGTAATCCCTCGTGGTGGCGCCCATGTTTTGAGGGGCTTACCTGCGGACTGCGGGAAGCAGCAGCTGACTCGTGTGGCGGCACGTCTCCACGCAGGTCCTTCGCTGCTTGCGGATGCGCTCTCTCAGGTCTGGGCAGTCCTTGGGCTGTCCGACGTGGATCAGCAGGTCGCGGAACAGAGCCACCTGGGCATTGAACTCCACAACCATCTGCAACAGGAAACACAGGGAGCTCCTCTAGTTGGCTGGAAACGTCTGCTGTCGACGAATTCCACAGAAAAAGTTTTCATGCCTCGGGCATGGATGTCTGTGATGTCCTTAGGTTAGTTAGGTTTAAGTAGTTCTAAGTTCTAGGGGACTGATAATCTCAGATGTTAAGTCTCATAGTGCTCAGAGCCATTTGAACCATTTTGTCTTCAGGGAAAATAACTCTCCTGCTAAAGACGTTTCATACTGGTGATGTCACGCTACCATCAAGTTACAGATATAGAAAATTTTTTTGGGGGAAAAATGTTGTCACATGTAGCTCTAGCTTTTGATATTTTGAGGCAATGATTGGGCGCAAAGCGCACACTTCTATATAGTGTGGACTACCGATATAAGACATTTCGATGGTAATTGTCGCATTGCAAGGGACAAAGTGTTAGTTGAGGGGCATCAGGATCGTGACAGCATCACAGTTTTACGTTCCCTTTCGGTGATAACGTGACGAGAGATGTGGTGCAGTGAACACTGGACTCTGCGTTGGACAGTAGTCTAAAACATGACCAGCCGTCTGCATTTATTGTGCAAATTGGAGGGGGAAGAAAGGAAAGGGAAAGGAAGCAACTAATGACATCAGCTGCATCGGAACTTCATGCCGAATCAACGGTTGTGAATGATAATATGGGCCAGACAGGCACTCGAACCCGGGACCTGTTGCTTACTTGGCAGTTGCATTAACCACTGTGCCACCGGGCCACAACATCTATCGCACATGCGTGGACTACCTCGGCACGCTGCCCAGATGACACACGCTCCCACATAGCTCCACCTATCCGCTGTCTCCGTCCACGTCCTCCACGCTCGCTAATTTTAGATTCCCGCTGGAAGTCGAAGACAACTGTGCATCTGCACTGAAGGTTGTGGATTCATTGCCCATTGAGACGAGTCATTTATCTGAATGTGTGGTGTCTGTTCTTTAGGACATGTAATCATAAAGTCCCGATGTAGCTAGTACCAAATAGTTTCTTCCCTTTTGTTTCCTCTGTGCCCCCTATATCTTCAATTTACATACTACACATTCATGCTATAGTAACTCTGACTATTACGTTTTCACGACTACACCGCACCATACTGCTGAACTGATTTCGATGAAATTTGAAATGGAGACAGCTGGAACCCTGAGGAAGAACATAGACTACTTTAGAGAGTACATCAGTGAACAAAAATCTTGTTGAAAACTATAAAATGTGCCACATACTGTACACGTACAGCGTGTAGCTACTCGAGTAGCACGATGCACACACACACACGTTCCTGTCAACGACCCTCCACACGCACGCTCGCCAGCGACGCTGCTGGTGTCGCCGCGTCGTGCGTGCAGGCTGTTGGGGGAAGGCGCATAGCACGAGCTATGCTTAGCCGAACAGCCAGAAGGCAGAGAGCAGCGGACCTTATTGCACGTGCAATAGCTTAGTTACTCAGCATCATAACAAACCTATACATACGCATGCGCTGCGACAGGTTAGGTAGTACATTATGGAAACAAAAATGTCTTCAATTTTGAATACTGCAGTCATTTTGGTCTGTGGTCAACTTGCGCAGGTACTGCGGTAAGATGACAGGTTTGAATGAAATCTTAGAATTGGCAAAATAGCCGCACTGAAATAAAAATTTATACAACTTCGTACATTGCAGTAAAAGGCCAGTTTTAATACGTCTAAAGAAAAACAAACCAACTCCGTATATGAATTTATTATTAACCAATTTGTCCAATTGTGACCTACAGTTCCTCAAAACAGTGTCTTCATTAACGCGTACTGTTGCTATGTGAGAGACACTGGAACCTCAAAACTGGTCTATCCTAAGGATAGTCAAATCACTGTACAACCCCAGAAATAAAGATATCTTTGATTTTTATAATTTTATCCTTAGAAAATGGCATATACTTTAGGAATTCCACTGTTACATTTTAAAACGAATAAATGATGAGAGAAATTTACCCTAAAATTACAATCCTGTAGCAATACTACCAACAAAATCGAAAATTATTGAAGCTATAGTGAAAGGCCAGTTAAACAATTTTTTTGAGTGTAACGTCCTGGTCAACAACGCACAGTATGAATTCCGAAACGGACTGTCAACAATTAAGGCATTTGAAGAAATTTTATTATCAGTACTCCACGGCTTTTAAAGCAGAGAGGACACTTACGGTACTCAATGAGATCTAACCAAGATCTTTGGCAATGTTCCACATAATATTTTAAATAAGAAACTTGAAAGCAGTGAATTACTAAATTAGGACCAGCACTACTAATGGTATCTGACAAACAGAAAGCAAACCGTAGTTGTTAATTCAAACAAAATTTATCTGGATTCCCCCCCAAAGCTGTGTGTTGGCACATTTCTTATTTATTGAGTGTGTGAATAATCTGTAAATTTATACACTCCTGGAAATGGAAAAAAGAACACATTGACACCGGTGTGTCAGACCCACCATACTTGCTCCGGACACTGCGAGAGGGCTGTACAAGCAATGATCACACGCACGGCACAGCGGACACACCAGGAACCGCGGTGTTGGTCGTCGAATGGCGCTAGCTGCGCAGCATTTGTGCACCGCCGCCGTCAGTGTCAGCCAGTTTGCCGTGGCATACGGAGCTCCATCGCAGTCTTTAACACTGGTAGCATGCCGCAACAGCGTGGACGTGAACCGTATGTGCAGTTGACGGACTTTGAGCGAGGGCGTATAGTGGGCATGCGGGAGGCCGGATGGACGTACCGCCGAATTGCTCAACACGTGGGGCGTGAGGTCTCCACAGTACATCGATGTTGTCGCCAGTGGTCGGCGGAAGGTGCACGTGCCCGTCGACCTGGGACCGGACCGCAGCGACGCACGGATGCACGCCAAGACCGTAGGATCCTACGCAGTGCCGTAGGGGACTGCACCGCCACTTCCCATCAAATTAGGGACACTGTTGCTCCTGGGGTATCGGCGAGGACCATTCGCAACCGTCTCCATGAAGCTGGGCTACGGTCCCGCACACCGTTAGGCCGTCTTCCGCTCACGCCCCAACATCGTGCAGCCCGCCTCCAGTGGTGTCGCGACAGGCGTGAATGGAGGGACGAATGGAGACGTGTCGTCTTCAGCGATGAGAGTCGCTTCTGCCTTGGTGCCAATGATGGTCGTATGCGTGTTTGGCGCCGTGCAGGTGAGCGCCACAATCAGGACTGCATACGACCGAGGCACACAGGGCCAACACCCGGCATCATGGTGTGGGGAGCGATCTCCTACACTGGCCGTACACCACTGGTGATCGTCGAGGGGACACTGAATAGTGCACGGTATATCCAAACCGTCATCGAACCCATCGTTCTACCATTCCTAGACCGGCAAGGGAACTTGTTGTTCCAACAGGACAATGCACGTCCGCATGTATCCTGTGCCACCCAACGTGCTCTAGAAGGTGTAAGTCAACTACCCTGGCCAGCAAGATCTCCGGATCTGTCCCCCATTGAGCATGTTTGGGACTGGATGAAGCGTCGTCTCACGCGGTCTGCACGTCCAGCACGAACGCTGGTCCAACTGAGGCGCCAGGTGGAAATGGTATGGCATGCCGTTCCACAGGACTACATCCAGCATCTCTACGATCGTCTCCATGGGAGAATAGGAGCCTGCATTGCTGCGAAAGGTGGATATACACTGTACTAGTGCCGACATTGTGCATGCTCTGTTGCCTGTGTCTATGTGCCTGTGGTTCTGTCAGTGTGATCATGTGATGTATCTGACCCCAGGAATGTGTCAATAAAGTTTCCCCTTCCTGGGACAATGAATTCACGGTGTTCTTATTTCAATTTCCAGGAGTGTATAAATGCGTGATTTAGGATGATGACAATTTTCATTGCATCACATAATTATGTGAATGATATCAGACAGTTGAACAACATCATCATGGAAAAGGCAGCTAAATGATATCAGGAAAAAAGGCTGAAAATAAGTAACAATAAAACTGAACAAACTGTACTTTTTTAGCAGTATTCATGATGGAGAAAATGAACGAAAGTGCTCTGCAATTTTGTTAGGCATTTACCTAGATAGTAAATTTTGCTGCAGTATCCACAAATATTCAGAAATCCCAATATCCATATCCTTGATTCAGTGTGGAAGGGACTGGGCGGTTTTTTAAGTTGGTGGGTCTCAGGGAGCCACAGAAGTGGCGTCCGCTTAAAAGTGGGCAGGTAATACACAGTAAGATAGTTGTAGAAACGATTGGTATTGTAGTTGTAAATTGTCGTAGCTGTGTTGGGAAAGAACCAGAGCTCCAAGCTCTAATAGAAAGCACTGAAGCTCAAATAGTTGTAGGTACAGAGAACTGGCTAAAGCCGGAAATAAGTTCACGAAATTTTTTCAAACGATCTAACAGTATTCAGGAAGGATAGATTAAATACAGTTGGTGGTGGAGTATTTAAGGCTGTCAGAGGTAGTTTGCCTTGTAGCGAAATTGAAGTAGATAGTTCGTGTGAAATAGTATGGGTAGATGTTATACCCGATAATCGGACTAAACTATTAATTGGATCGATTTACCGACCCTCCGACTCAGAAGAAATAGTTGCTGAACAGTTCAAAGAAAACTTGAGTCTCATCTCAAATAAGTACCCCGCTCATACAATTATAGTCGTTGGTGACTTCAATCTACCCTCGATATGCTGGAAAAATTATGCGTTTAAAGCCGGTGGCAGACATAAAACGTCATCCGAAATTGTACTGAATGCTTTCTCAGAAAATTATTTTGAACAATTAGTTCATGAGCCCACTTGAAGCGTAAATGGTTGCGAAAGTATACTTGACCCTTTAGCAACAAATAATCCTGGACAAATAGTGAGTATTGTGAAGAATACGGGGATTAGCGACCACAAGGCAGCTGCTGCCAGGCTGAATACCGTAACACCTACGACCATCAAAAAGAAACGTAAAGTATATCTATTTAAGAAGCTGATAAAAATGCTCTTAACGCCTTTTTAAGAGACTGTTTTCGCTCCTTCCGACCTGATCATGTAAGTGCAGGAAAGTTGTGGAATGTTTTCAAAGAGATAGTATCAACAGCAATTGAGAGATATATACCACATAAACTAATAAGTGATGGTACAGATCCCCCATGGTACACAAAACGGGTCAGATCGTTGTTGCAGACGCAACGAAAAAGGCATGCCAAATTTAAAAGAACGCAAAATCCCCAAGATTGGCCAAGTTTTACAGAAGTTCGAAATATAGCGCGTACTTCAATGCGAGATGCTTTCAATAATTTCCACAACGAAATTCTGTCTCGAAATCTGGCAGAAAACCCAAAGAGATTCTGGTCATACATAAAGAACACCAGTGGCAAGACGCAATCAATACCTTCACGGAGCGATAGCAACGGTGAAGTCACTGGTGACAGTGCCGCTAAAGCAGAGTTATTAAACTCGGTTTTCCGAAACTCCTTCACCAAAGAAGACCAAGTAAATATTACTGAATTCCATTCAAGAACAACTGCCAAGATGAGAAACTTAGAAGCAGATATACTCGGTGTAACAAAGCAGCTTAAATCACTTAATAAAGGCAAGGCCTCCGGTCCAGATTGTATACCAGTCAGATTCCTTTCAGAATATGCTGATAAAACAGCTCCATATTTAGCAATTATACACAACCACTCGCTCACAGAAAGATCCGTACCTAAAGACTAGAAAATTGCTCAAGGCACACCAATACCGCCGCGCGGGATTAGCCGAGCGGCCTAAGGCACTGCAGTAATGGGCTATGCTGCTGGTCCCGGCGGAGGTTCGAGTCCTCTCTCGGGCATGGGTGTGTGTATTTGTCCTTCTGACAATTTAGGTTCAATAGTGTGTAAGCTTAGGGACTGACGACCTTAGCAGTTAAGTCCCATAGGATTTCACTCACATTTGAACATTTTGAATACACCAATACCCAAAAAGGGAAGTTGGAGTAATCCGCTGAATTACGGGCCTATATCACTAACGTCGATTTGCAGTAGGGTTTTAGAACACATACTGTATTCGAGCATTATGAAGTACCTCGAAGAAAACGATTTATTGACACATAGCACAGATTCATAAAATATTGTTCTTGTGAAACACAACTAGCTCTTTATACTCATGAAGTAATGAGTGCTATCGACAGGGGATGTCAAATTGATTCCATATTTTTAGACGATCTGAGTAGCCGTCTTAGATTGTTTGCAGATGATGCTGTCGTTTACCGTCTTGTAAAGTAATCAGGTGATCAAAACGAATTGCAAAATGATTTATATAAGATATCTCTATGGTGCGAAAAGTGGCAATTGACCCTGAATAAAGAAAAGTGTGAAGTTATTCACATGAGTACTAAAAGGAATCAGCTAAATTTCGATTACGCGGTAAGTCACACAAATCTGAAGGCTGTAAATTCAGCTAAACACTTAGGGATTACAATTACAAATAACCTAAATTGGAACGATCACATAGATAATATTGTGGGTAGAGCAAACCATAGATTGCGATTCATTTGCAGAACACTTAGAAGGTGCAATAGGTCTACTAAAGAGACTGTTCACACCTCGCTTCTCCGCCCTGTTCTGAATCATTGCTGTGTGGGATCCGCATCAGGTGGGACTGACGGATGATATCGAAAAAGTACAAAGAAGGGCAGCTCGTTTTGTATTATCACGAAATGGGGGAGATAGTGTCACAGACATGATACGTGAGTTGGAGTGGCAGTGATTAAAACAAAGGCGTTTTTCGTTGCGACGTGATCTTCTCATGAAATTTCAATCACCAGTTTTCTGCTCAGATTGCGACAACATTCTGTTGGCCCCCCACCTACATAGGGAGAAATGATCATCACGATAAAATAAGAGAAATCAGGGCTCACACAGAAAAATTTAAGTGCTCATTTTTCCCGCCTTCCGTTCGAGAGTGGAACGGTAGAGAGACAGCTTGAAGGTGGTTCATTGAACGCTATGCCAGGTTCTTTACTGTGAAAAGGAGAGTAATCACGTAGATGTAGATGTAGATATTACCCTGTTGCCACAGTGTAAGGACTAAACCGTCTGAATTACACTTTAAGACTTCGGCGCACGATACTTTTACAAAAAGAAAAAAAAAATCGTTAATAAAAGACATTTATCGAAACAAGGTTGTTTAAAGGCAATTGCAGTTAAAAGACGTATTGTGCAGGCTCGACATGGCGTGTAGTGGAGATAAATCCTCGACAAATGAGTGATGTGGAGGCTGCACACACCACTTAAAAACTGATGGATTGCTCTACCACTATAATGCGACGATAGACTCCAATAAAATGTTAATAAAAGAGAATTTCCAAAACAGGTCTATCCACGTTTATGATTTCAGTAGGAATGTGTAGGTACTGCACAATATCAATGTTTACAGCGTATTCACTACATTATCTGACATTAATATTTTTGTCTGAATCTTGAAATCTTTACTGCAGACTAAGGAACTAAACGTTGTAATTATTTCCGAATATATTTACTTGGAATTAACAAGTCGCGTTTCTTTTCCTAGGTATCGAAGGACTTACGGCGGTAGTAGCATGTTGTTGTTAGAAGACGGCACATTTGACTTCTGTAACCATCACCCATATCTGCGCACTCCTTCCATTCCTCTTAAATGCAGAATGACGATCCGTAGCCAAAGTGTTGATCGTTTGCCAGGGCTTGTTAGTGTGAACCGTTGCTTTGATGGACCTGTTCCCGGAGCGTTGCGTTCAGCCTGTGCGACTGGTACATAGAGTGTCAATTTTTGATCATCGGGACTAACACAGCTATAGCGAGAAAACTACAAGTGTTTACACTCCGCTAGATCACTCACTTGTTTTACCTGCTATGATTTATTTTATTTTATTTTATTTTATTTTTTTTTTTTTTTTGCGAAAAGTTGCTTGAGCAGTTTGCAAACAAACTTTACAATTTTAGAGAAACACTCAAGATGACGTCTTTTAGGTCAAACTTGTAACTTTCACCTATTTTTTGTATCTATGACTATCGATGACTTCTGGTGATTACTAGTCTTGAGATGGTAAGGGATGATGATAGAACACTGAATAAAATTTCGTCCTTATGAGCACAGAAGAAAGCCTTTGCTATGTGTGAAGAATAGTGTGAGTGCGTGATGGCTATTGGGGGCGACTGCGTGTAACTTTCCTGCATTTTTCAGGCAGAAATCACAACACACGCACCTGGAGGGCGCGCACTTGTATCTGAAGGCTATGTTCCGTCATTCAGAATGATCGAACCCCTGGAATTGGAGCTTTAGTATTTACAGATCGCACCTACAGGATGCTTGAAGTGAAATGATTGCTGAAGCAGTGGTGAGTAGATCAATCCAGGGCAATAGTGGGGCAAGAATGGTAAACAAGGGTCATCGTAGAACGACAGCACCATAAAACGATCGTAGGCTTGTTCGACTGGCTCTAACGAACAGGCGGATGACGACAACTGAAATCCGAGTGTCACCGCGAAACGCGGAGAAAACATCACTGAAAGATGGGCTGAGATCCCGTATTGTCACTCGCCGTTTACCGCTGAGACTATTAACACAGACAACAGAGACTTCCACGGTATGAGTCAACTGGGAGACTGAATGGCATTCTGTGCTGTTCAGCGATGAGTGTGACTTCCGTTTGTGGAGATCAGATAGACGATAACGTTTTTGTAGGCTATCTGGGAAAGGTCAAAGGAACCAGCAATTTTCGAAACCCATTCCTCTTCAACTCTTTGAGTCATCTGAGGAGCTATAAGATGTAGCTACAAGACTGTCTTGACAACTATGGAAGAGGGGTTTGTGATGCAGTGACTTCGTCAAGCACATAATGCATGTGGCGAGGTCATATCGTCTGTCCAGACAGTCCACACCACAAAGGGACAGAGAATAATAAAATTAATTCTTTAATTCTGGTCACAGATTCCATCTCCCACTAAGATTCCGAGTTAATCGATATTAAATAAAGACCGGCCGTTCAATTAATTAATAAGTCGTCAATCTGAACTGCTAAACTAGTTTTCTCAGGACCGCAGACACTATCAAGGCACAACCTACGTAGAGGATCATTTGCTGGAGGGCGCAGGATAATTTTGGCATTCCCTGTTTAAGTCACGTAGAAAACACTGAAGGTGGAGAAATCTAGCTTGGTTCCTTGGCGTAATTTCGAATCATCACTGAAGCCACGCGGTGGGGGAGACATACAATGTCTCCTTCATTCTGGCAATCTGCGCCAGTTCGGGCCACCCAACTCTAAAGCAAGAACTTGGCCGCTCCAGTCGGTCAGAACGGCAGGAACCGTTACACGTCCAGTTTCTGCTAGGTTGGCTACGAAGACCTTTTCGTATACAGCCGAAGTGCACTGCAGTTCGTCGGCAGAATCTTTGAATAGTCCGGAAAGCAGTTTTCCATCCCATTCGATTTGCAGCCACTAATGGCGTCGACATCGCGAGCTTCATCTTGCAGTAGTTACCGTCTTTTTGAGGCAGGCGTTGTCTTCCTATATGTTGTGAGCAGCCTTGTATTAACATCCGTAAGTTGCTAGTGAGGTTTCCAATTAAGAATCACACTGCAACAACGGTGGCTGCGGCTTATACTCGTATTTGTACCGCGAGATAGCGGCACTGTAAATCGATATATAGTGTGGTCATCTTTATTGTCCAACCCCTATTACTGTGACCACATTCTTGACCCATGACTAGCTTCTTTGTTATGGCGATTCACCTTCATACATATTGGGCTTTCTTTAGGGATTGGTCGTTATTCTGAAGACATTTTTGTTTGTGGGAACTTTTTTGCATTTTCACTTGTCCTACAGCAAGTACATTGCTCGTCTAGCGGCTGCTTTATTGTAAGTGATACGTTAGGAGACTTGTGACAGTACTACCTCACGTTTCTGTGTCATTTCTGAATAGATGTACTGTCAGTCCTTGCTGACTCTCATCGGTCTATAGCTTACCTGCTGTCCCTTTAATCAGCTCTTTACTAGGCGACGAAACAGCTGCTGTAAGAAATGAAGTCGGACGCCAGAAGATCAGCAGGTCAGTGATCTACTAGGTAGCAATGATAGTTGGTACAATTAATTCAGCCTCTCGAGAGATCACAGTGACCCCAGCAATAGGTACAGCTATTCTCCCAACCAACACACACGCTAAATGCGGAATGGTAAACGCTGATGCCATATCCTTCATGAGCAGGGTAGAAAATGGCATATTCCAGCAGGACATTACAAATCCCCTAATTGCAGTGTACTACACAAAGGCCTTTATAAACTCACGGGTTTTGATTGGCCTTCGTGGTTCCCTGATTTATCTTCCACAGAGCATGTCTGGGAGGTCTGCCTCCAGCCAATACTCATTGAATGACATAGCATGTGTTTCATTCACGGCAGAACGTGTCTAGATGTTAAGGGAAAGCTATTTGCTTCCGTGCCACAAGGAAAGAAAAGAAGAATGTGTTCATGTCTGTGGGGGTCACTCCTTATACTGATGTTGCGGCTGAACATCAGTTACGAATGAAATGAAAGATTAATTCTTTAAAATCTTTGATGTGATGTAAATTTCAACAAAATTTGGTAAAAATGGACTGGTGCTATATGGTGTAACTCTTACAACTTCCGTCAATGTAGAAAGAACACGTGAGGATCTAGCAGTGAGGCCATTCGATATCAGCGACAGGACACGTTTCACGCCTCCCGCTTTCAGACACACACACACACACACACACACACACACACACACACACACACACACACACAGATTACATCGACTCGTCCGTTTTCATTTGCTGAGCGGTATCGAAGCAGCTGGTGTAAAGTTATCCGGCAGCGACACGTCTACGTAACACGGCGCAAAGCTCTAGGGGAGTGTGGGTAGCTAGTGACGCAAGGGAGTGCGGAAAACATCAAAGACAGCTCAGCGGCACAGGGACACGACGGATGGGCTAGCGCCACGTCTGCCAGAAGATTACGCCTCACGAAGGGTGGGGAAACAGTGGGCACTGAGGATGCGGAAGTGCTGCTGTTGTATGTGCATCTGTTCCTTAGGGAACTGTATTACCTTTTAAGAGGATTTAGTTCGAGGTAAACAGTGTACTGGACTCATATTCAATGAATTTTATTAACGTCAGAGTAACTAGACGCAGAAATTCGTCGAATGATAGGTTTCATTTTTTTTCTATTTGTGGTACAAGTTTTAAATATATACTGATGAACCAAAAAATTATGACCAATTGCTTAACAGCGTGTTGGTTCTCCATTCGAACGCAATACAGCAGCGTTTTTGTATGGTTCACATCTACATCATACTCCACAAGCTACCTAATCGTGTGTGGCGGAGAGTACTTTGGGTACCACTATCTGATCCCTCCAACCCAGTTCCAGTCGCAAGCAGTGCGTGGGAAGAATGATTGTCTGTAAATCTCTGTATTGGCTCTAATTTCTCCAATTTTCTCCTCGTGGTCAATATGCGAAAGGTATGTCCCGAAATTTCAATAGTAACTCTCTACGTGATGCACAACGCCTCTCCTGTAGCGTCTGCCGGTGGAGTTTGTTTAGCAACTCCGTGACGCTCTCTCACCAGCTAAACGATCCCGTGACGAAACGCGCGGCTCTTCGTTGGATCTTCTCTATCAGTCCTACCTGCTAGGGATCCCAAATAAATGGACAATACCCAAGAATCGGGCAAACAAGCTCCTTCTAAGCCACTTCTTTCGTGGATGAGTTAGATTTCCTTAAGATTCATCCGATGAATCTGAGTCTGGTGTCTGCTTTTCCCACTATCTGTTTTATATGCCCATTCCACTTAAGGTCGCCCTAGATAATTACGCCTAGATATTTTAAAGCAATCGCTGTCTCCAGCTCTTTGTCATCAATAGTGTAGCAGTACAGTAATGGATTTGTTTTCCTATGTATGCGCAACACGTTACATTTATTTACATTCGGGGTCAACTGCCAGAGCCTTCACCAATCATCAGTTCTCTGCAGGTTGTTCTGCAAATTCTTACTATCTTCTGACGTTGCTACTTTGGTATACACATCATCTATGAATAGCCTTAAAGAGCATCCGACAATTTCTACTAGATCACTTATACGCCATGTGATCAAAAGTATCCGGACACGTGGCTGAAAACGGCGTCCACCATCGGTAACGATTGAAATCAGTATGGTGTTGGCCCACAGCTTCCACTCTCGCAGACATACGTTCAATCAGATGCTGGAAGGTTTCTTGGCGAGTAGCAGCCCATTCTTCACGGAGTGCTGCACTGAGGAGAGGAATCGATGTCTATCGGTGAGGCCTAGCACGATGTTGGCGTTCCATAACACCCCAAAAGTGTTTTAGAGGATTCAGTCAGGAATCCCTGCCGCCGTTGGATAAGCAGCTGCAGCATCAAGTCGTATACTCCTAGCTCACTCATTTGCTACATAGTTTAATTCTTAATTTCTTTGCGTGTTTTTGGTACTTGCATTGTCTAATTCATAAATTTCTGGCGTATTATAGTATTTGAGAGTTGTAGCATCGCGTTTTAGTACCTGAATAGTGTAAATTCGCGTAGTCGTTTGTCTTCTGTTTTTGTTTTGAACGGCCAGTGTCGGTTGGTCACAGTCAGTGTGCTCCCTGCCGCCGTTGGATAAGCAGCTGCAGCAGCAAGTCGTATACTCCTAGCTCACTCATTTGCTACATAGTTTAATTCTTAATTTATTTGCGTGTTTTTGGTACTTGCATTGTCTAATTCATAAATTTCTGGCGTATTATAGTATTGGAGAGTTGCAGCATCGCGTTTTAGTACCTGAATAGTGTAAAATCGCGTAGTCTCATTCCGCCGCCGAGCAGTGTGTCAGCAGTGCGCAAATAGCAGCATTACTGCATTTACTAGGCAATCTTGTATTTTAATAACCGTTTAAATTTTGTGTCAATTTGTTTGCGCTCTCTGTAGATTAGTTCAGACGTTCTTTGCACAACAGTTTTTAGCATGGATAGGGACTGCAACTGCTGTGTTCGGATGCAGGCTGGGTTGGCATCCCTTCGCTCACAGCTTCAGGCAGTGTTGGCTTCGGTCACACAGCTTGAGGCTGTTGCCAATGGGCATCACTGTGGGGTTCCGGATGGGGGTTTGTCGGGGACGGCCAGCTCGTCCCACGCATTCCCCGATCGGACTACGACTGTGGTTGCCCGGGATACTGCCCGCATTAAGGCTGATCCCTCACCTGTGGTAGAGTGGGAGGTCGTCTCAAGGTGTGGCAGGGGGCGAAAGACATTCCGGAGGGCTGAACGGAAGGCCTCTCCAGTTTGTCTGACGAACCGGTTTCAGGCTCTGTCTCAGGCTGATACTGATCTTCGGCCTGACATGGCTGCTTGTCCTGTTCCAGAGGTTGCCCCTCAGTCTGCAAGATCCGGGCGGTCGCAGAGGGTAGGCTTACTGGTAGTTGGGAGCTCCAACGTCAGGCACGAAATGGGGCCCCTTAGGGATATGGCAGCAAGAGAGGGGAAGAAAACCAATGTGCACTCCGTGTGCATACCGGGGGGAGTCATTCCAGATGTGGAAAGGGTCCTTCCGGATGCCATGAAGGGTACACGGTGCACCCATCTGCAGGTGGTCGCTCATGTCGGCACCAATGATGTGTGTCGCTATGGTTCCGAGGAAATCCTCTCTGGCTTCCGGCGGCTTTCTGATTTGGTGAAGACTGCCAGTCTCGCTACCGGGATGAAAGCAGAGCTCACCATCTGCAGCATCGTCGACAGGACTGACTGCGGACCTTTGGTACAGAGCCGAGTGGAGGGTCTGAATCAGAGGCTGAGACGGTTCTGCGACCGTGTGGGCTGCAGATTCCTCGACTTGCGCCATAGGGTGGTGGGGTTTCGGGTTCCGCTGGATAGGTCAGGAGTCCTCTACACGCAACAAGCGGCTACACGGGTAGCAGGGGTTGTGTGGCGTGGGCTGGGCGGTTTTTTAGGTTAGATGGCCTTGGGCAAGTACAGAAAGGGCAACAGCCTCAACGGGTGCAGGGCAAAGTCAGGACATGCGGGGACCAAGCAGCAATCGGTATTGTAATTGTAAACTGTCGAAGCTGCGTTGGTAAAGTACCGGAACTTCAAGCGCTGATAGAAAGCACCGAACCTGAAATCGTTATAGGTGCAGAAAGCTGGTTGAAGCCAGAGATAAATTCTGCCGAAATTTTTACAAAGGTACAGACGGTGTTTAGAAAGGGTAGATTGCAAGCAACCGATGGTGGAGTGTTCGTCGCTGTTAGTAGTAGTTTATCCTGTAGTGAAGTAGAAGTGGATAGTTCCTGTGAATTATTATGGGTGGAGGTTACACTCAACAACCGAGCTAGGTTAATAATTGGCTCCTTTTACCGACCTCCCGACTCAGCAGCATTAGTGGCAGAACAACTGAGAGAAAATTTGGAATATATTTCACGTAAATTTTCTCAGCATGTTATAGTCTTAGGTGAAGATTTCAATTTACCAGATATAGACTGGGACACTCAGATGTTTAGGACGGGTGGTAGGGACAGAGCATCGAGTGACATTATACTGAGTGCACTATCCGAAAATTACCTCGAGCAATTAAACAGAGAACCGACTCGTGGAGATAACATCTTGGACCTACTGATAACAAACAGACCAGAACTTTTCGACTCTGTATGTACAGAACAGGGAATCAGTAATCATAAGGCCGTTGCAGCATCCCTGAATATGGAAGTTAGTAGGAATATAAAAAAAGGGAGGAAGGTTTATCCGTTTAGCAAGAGTAATAGAAGGCAGATTTCAGAGTACCTAACAGATCAAAACGAATATTTCTGTTCCGACACGGAAAATGTTGAGTGTTTATGGAAAAAGTTCAACGCAATCGTAAAATCCGTTTTAGACAGGTACGTGCCGAGTAAAACTGTGAGGGACGGGAAAAACCCACCGTGGTACAACAACAAAGTTAGGAAACTACTGCGAAAGCAAAGAGAGCTTCACTCTAAGTTTAAACGCAGCCAAAACCTCTCAGACAAACAGAAGCTAAACGATGTCAAAGTTAGCGTAAGGAGGGCTATGCAGGAAGCGTTCAGTGAATTCGAAAGTAAAATTCTATGTACCGACTTGACAGAAAATCCTAGGAAGTTCTGGTCTTACGTTAAATCAGTAAGTGGCTCGAAACAGCATATACAGACACTCCGGGATGATGATGGCTGAAACAGAGGATGACACGCGTAAAGCTGAAATACTAAACACCTTTTTCCAAAGCTGTTTCACAGAGGAAGACCGCACTGCAGTTCCTTCTCTAAATCCTCGCACAAACGAAGAAATGGCTGACATCGAAATAAGTGTCCAAGGAATAGAAAAGCAACTGGAATCACTCAACAGAGGAAAGTCAACTGGACCTGACGGCATACCAGTTCGATTCTACACAGAGTACGCGAAAGAACTTGCCCCCCTTCTAACAGCCGTGTTCCGCAAGTGTCTAGAGGAACGAAAGGTTCCAAATGATTGGAAAAGAGCACAGGTAGTCCCAGTCTTCAAGAAGGGTCGTCGAGCAGATGCGCAAAACTATAGACCTATATCTCTGACGTCGATCTGTTGTAGAATTTTAGAACATGTTTTTTGCTCGAGTATCATGTCGTTTTTGGAAACCCAGAATCTACTATGTAGGAATCAACATGGATTCCGGAAACAGCGATCGTGTGAGACCCAACTCGCTTTATTTGTTCATGAGAATCAGAAAATATTAGATACAGGCTCCCAGGTAGATGCAAACGGAACACAGCATGTTGTTATGAACGGAGAGACGTCTACAGACGTTAAAGTAACGTCTGGCGTGCCACAGGGGAGTGTTATGGGACCATTGCTTTTCACAATATATATAAATGACCTAGTAGATAGTGTCGGAAGTCCCATGCGGCTATTCGCGGATGATGCTGTAGTATACAGAGAAGTTGTAGCATTAGAAAATTGTAGCGAAATGCAGGAAGATCTGCAGCGGATAGGCACTTGGTGCAGGGAGTGGCAACTGACCATTGACATAGACAAATGTATTGCGAATACATAGAAAGATGGATCCTTTATTGTATGATTATATAATAGCGGGACAAACACTGGTAGCAGTTACTTCTGTAAAATATCTGGGAGTATGCGTGCGGAACGATTTGAAGTGGAATGATCATATAAAATTAATTGTTGGTAAGGCGGGTACCAGGTTGAGATTCATTGGGAGAGTCCTTAGAAAATGTAGTCCATCAACAAAGGAGGTGGCTTACAAAACACTCGTTCGACCTATACTTGAGTATTGCTCATCAGTGTGGGATCCGTACCACATCGGGTTGACGGAGGAGATAGAGAAGATCGAAAGAAGAGCGGCGCGTTTCGTCACAGGGTTATTTGGTAACCGTGATAGCGTTACGGAGATGTTTAACAAACTCAAGTGGCAGACTCTGCAAGAGAGGCGCTCTGCATCGCGGTGTAGCTTGCTCCCAGGTTTCGAGAGGGTGCGTTTCTGGATGAGGTATCGAATATATTGCTTCCCCCTACTTATACCTCCCAAGGAGATCACGAATGTAAAATTAGAGAGATTAGAGCGCACACGGAGGCTTTCAGACAGTCGTTCTTCCCGCGAACCATACGCGACTGGAACAGGAAAGGGAGGTAATGACAGTGGCACGTAAAGTGCCCTCCGCCACACAGCGTTGGGTGGCTTGCGGAGTGTAAATGTAGATGTAGATGTAGACTCTGTGCAGGCCAGTCAATAACAGGGATGTTATTGTCGTGTAACCACTCCGCCAAAACCGTGCGTTGTGAAGAGGTGCTCGATCGTGTTGAAAGTTGCAGTCGCCATCCCCGAACTGCTCTTCAACAGTGGGAAGCAAGAAGGTGCTTAAAACATCGATGTAGGACTGTGCTGTGATAGTGCCACGCAAACAACGTGGGCTGCAAGCCCCCTCTCAATCAGTACTCTGTATTCATTAGCCTGTTCATTCCTTTCAGCAGATCATGTAGTTCTTGTTCACTTTCACTCAGTATAGCAATGTCATCAGCGAATCATATCATTGATATCCTTTCACATTGAATTTTAATTCCACTCCTGAACCTTTCTTTTATTTCCATCATTGCTTCCCCGATGTACAGACTGAACAGTAGGGGTGAAGGGCTACATCCCTGTCTTGCACTCTTTCTAAGACGACACTTCGTTCTTGGTCGTCTACTCTTCTTATTCCCTCTTGGTTGTTGTACATATTGTATATGACCCGTCTCTCCCTGTAGCTTACTCCTACTTTTTTTCAGAATTTCGAACATCTTGCACCATTTTACATTATCGAACGCTTTTTTCTGATCGTCAGTTCCTATGAACGTGTCATGATTTTTCTTTAGTCTTGCTTCCATTGTTAACCGCAACGTCAGAATTGCCTCTCTCGTGCCTTTACCTTTCCTAAAGCCAAACTAATCGTCATCTAGCGCATCGTCAATTTTCTTTTCCATTCTTCTGTATATTATTCTTGTAAGCAACTTGGATGCATAAGCTGTGGTAGCTGCGCGGTCTAGGGAGCTTTGTCGCGGTCCGCGCGGCTCCCCCGGTCGGAGGTTCGAATCCTCCCTCAGGCATCGGTGTGTGTGTCGTCCTTAGGGTAAGTTAGTTTAAGTTAGGTTTAATAGTGTGTAAGATTAGGAACCAATGACCTCAGTAGTTGGGTCCCGTAGGATCTTACCAAACATGAGCTGTTAAGCTGATTGTACGATAATTCTCGCACTTGTCAACTACTGCCGTCTTCGGAATTGTGTGGATGATGCTTTTCCGAAAGTCAGATGGTGTGTTACCAGAGTCGCACATTCTACACATCAATGTGAACAGTCGATCTGATGCCACTTCCCCCAATGATTTTAGAAATTCTGATGAGATGTTATGTATCCCTTCTGCCTTATTTGGTCTTAAGCCCTCCAAAGCTCTTTTAAATTCTGATTGTAATACAGGATCCCCTATCTCTTCGAAATCGACTCCTGTTTCTTCTTCTATCACATCAGACTAATTTTCCCCCTTACAGAGGCTTTCAATGTATTCTTTCCACCTATCCGCTCTCTCCTCTGCATTTGACAGTGGAATTCCAGTTGCACACTTAATGTTTTCACCCTTGCTTTTAATGTCACCGAAGGTTGTTTTGACTTTCCTGTATGCTGAATCTGTCCTGCCGAGATTCATTTCTATTTCGGTGGCCTCAAATTTTTCCTTCAGCCATTTCGTTTTAGCTTCCCTGCACTTCCTATTTACTTCATTCCTCACCTTCGCCCCATAGTTGGGCAGAGCAGGCCAAACGAGGCGGAGGGCGGTGGGGAGCAGGGACTGTAACAGTCTCCGAAATCACGGGCAGCTACGCACCGCAGGACGCGACTCCTCGGCGGGCGGCGACCGGGCACAGCGTGGTCGACTTGTAAAGTGCGCGTGGGGCACACGATACTCATTGAAGCCTGTACTATGGTGAGTGGAGTTCACGAGACAGGATTTTTGTATATATATATTGACCGCGTGTGCCGGAATGGTGGCAAATCAGACCTACACCCACTCTGTAATAACAATGGTACGTCAAATAAGTCCGAAATGCAACTACACGTCAGGACGGACAAAAAGCAACACAGAAGATGCTACCAGTTGTTAATAATACGGTCGCCAGCCTAATTAAGCATTAACTGAGTTTCTTCCCTGTACTAGTTGGCAGCCGGCCGGAGTGGCCGAGCGGTTAAAGGCGCTACAGTCTGGAACCGCACGACCGATACGGTCGCAGGTTCGAATCCTGCCTCGGGCATGGATGTGTGTGATGTCCTTAGGTTAGTTAGGTTTAAGTAGTTCTAAGTTCTAGGAGACTTATGACCACAGCAGTTGAGTCCCATAACGCTCAGAGCCATTTGAGCCATTTGAACTAGTTGGCAGATATTCGTGCAAAGCAACAAGTAGTAACACGGCATAATATAGTAGAATTTTAGAACCAGAAAATCTACTGAACTGATAGTTTCATGTTCTGTACTGATATGGAAAAAACCATAAATACATAACACTACACTATAATATATACTACAAAACTTCGTACTGTCTATTGATCTGCTTAAAATCGGGCATAGGTTACCCTAGAAATAGCACTTTCGAGTCACACATACAATATCAATTTTGATAAAGATGAAACACTGATAAATTTTGGCTTTTATATTGACTTTAACTTTGCTGGTCAAATCAGTTTAAAACACTTCAGAATTCAAATGAATAAAAAGGGGGGGTGGACCCTGAAACTGTTATGATCACTGTAATAAAAAAAAAATTTGATTACTGAATTCATTATGCGCTCAAGATTTCCAGTATATGAGTTACTACTCTTTTTATCTTATTTCCTGCTTATTTAAATACCTTTTTATCTGTCTCGAAATAATTAAATTTCATTACTAATTCAATATTAAAGTTATCTTCCAACTTTGTCAGACCTTCGTTATTCATTTACTGGTTCATTAACAAAACAGTTCTTTAAACACCAGTCTAACATAGCTAGGTCTGCAAGTTATTATTATTAACACCAAATGTAATTTTTCATCTCGGGACACTCGGATTGCACAACATTTGGAAAGGACCCTATCTAGGTTAGTTGTGAGGATAATTAAATGATAGGAAAGTTCTGGTAAAATTTAAGTTGTTAATGCATAAGTCATTCTCTGGTCCATGCGAATACAGTACTAAAAGTTTCAACCTGTTTGTATCGAAGCGGCCGTTGGCGGGCGGCGAGATGGCGAGGCACAGAGCACACATACAACCACAGCTATGGCTCTTGATGTATCGGCACTTTAATTCTTCTTAGCGTCGCAATACTTTTCCTTTTAGTGCCTATGGAATTTTGCCATGCTGCATGGGCGTTGGAACGGCATACCCGAGGCTCAATGAAACTACATCTTCCAGGAGAGCCTCCTCGCTCCAGAACGTGTTGCTAAGACCAATGCCAAACTCCACAACTACTGCTGAGCCCGTTATGCCGTGCAGTGCCCGTGTGCATTTTCCCGCGCTCGCCTGCCATCCACCTTTTACCGCTCCCTTACAGACAGGGTATTCACCCGAGGTTTTGCATTCTACATATCCTAACACATTGCCTACGTATGGACCAGACGCACAGTTACAATTTCAAACATGTTACAACAGTTTCAACATTTGTTACCTTTCAATTCTGTTATAATATTGCTTGACATTTGACATAAACATTAATATTCACATTGAAATTTGTTTATAGGTTTCTTAACACAATGACATGAAACAAAAAAGAAATGAAATCAGAACATCAATTACACTAGTTTATCGAAAAAGCAGATGGGAAAAAAATTAACTTATATGTACAATAGTACAGCGTCGTTGTTGTTACAGACTCCCAGCTGAGCGGCCTTGATGATGGAGCAGTGGCGTTGGCATACCAGCAGTTGCTGAGCCGGCTGGACTCGCGGAACAGTGGGCGGGCATTATGCATCTGTAAACTAGCTGAATAAAGGAATGCCTCCGAATACCGCTGTATCACTCTGCACTGCCCCTTGACGCTATTGAAGTTGCTCGGGCTCCTGACGAAATACGGCGTGGTGGGCACTGGCTTCAGCTCTTCCATCTGGAGTCCCGGGTTCGACCATCGACACCCCACAACAGTGGTGTCAGAAGTGGTGCCGGTTACAACGCTGGTACTGGATTTCCACACCCACATCTGATGTCGAGCAAGTAGTATTGAGGTGTGCCTGTGTAGACGGGTAGTTGAGGTGTTTGGCTGCGTTCATGACAGGTGGTCATACACTTCTTGTTATGTCTTGTCGTTTGGGAAGTGTTCGTCCATACCAGTACAGGGAGGAAAGCAGGACTGTCATCACCTGTGCACGAGCTCGATGGGAATGGGTGAGTGACGTTCGATTTATTGTTTAAGTGTCATTCTTATGTGTTTTAAGGGGTTAAGTGTCAGTTAGGATTGACGTTTTGAAGGTGTCTTTTGTAAGGCCGGAGGAGCCTGTAGATTTCTTTGAATTCAGGGGAAATGGGGGACATGACACATAGCACCTAAGCAATGTAATTTTTGTAACCTGTCAGGTCACGGACTACCGTGTACAAAGTGGTTACCAAAGAGTTGTTTTATTTGTAACAGATTTGGACATTTTGCACGCAATTGTCCAGAATGTAGATGGGCGATGATTCGTCGCAAGAACTAAGTTTTAGGAGTAGCAGAGTGGAATTAATACTAACAGTAGCGCTATAATCAAGAATGGTGGAAACAGGGTAAGCAGTGGAGGCTGTGGCAGTGACTACAGTGGAAGCTGTAGCCGCTCTAACTGAGCAACTTCGGATATTGTCGGAAAGGATCAGGGACAAAGAAAAATATGAAGAATTAGCAGAGAGATTTGAGGCATTGCAAGTAGGGGAAGGGACGTTGGGTGAAAGTAAATTGCGGGTCGGGGAGTGTCATAGGCTGTTTGACCCGGCAGTCGCGGAATTGATTAACCCCTTTTCGGGTAAAACAACGGAGGATGTGTCGGTATTCCTTAATGACATTGTCACAATGGCTGATGCCAAGGGTGGTCGGATGTTGTAATGTTGAGAGTGGTGAAGTTACGTCTGATAGGGGATGCCAAGTCGTACGTACTGTACCATGAAACGTTTTATAATGTGGTGACGTTTGCACCCCAGCTTGACGCTGGGTTACGCCAGAGGTACCAAAAACATAACAGTACCAGGTTTTTTCGGGAAAAATTAAGTGCGTTAGTTATGAGAAGAAATTAGACTGTGGAGGTTTTCTCAGACAGGATTTGAAAGCTGAATGCACAAACGTTCGAACTGTCAGCCAATGAGGAGACGAATAGAGTGCTGTTACAGGAGGCCGAGAACAGGGCGTTAGATGTATTTTTGCAAGGAGTACCGCCGGAGATGTCACATCGGGTGAGAATGGAGAATCCCAGTGATCTTGCGGCGGCTCTAAGGATGCCACATACTTAGACGAGGTAGATTATGTGACGAAGCAAAGGGTGGAGCATAAAGTTCTGGCAGCGGAAATTAAGTGTTTTGGTTGTGGTCAGGTAGGGCATATTAGGAGACAGTGTCAACGTCAGTTGCGGTGTTACTCATGTGGGAAAATGAGTCATCGGGCAGTGAAGAGTAAAAGTAGGGGGGAACCTCGGAGACAGCAGCCGTTAAACGAGAACGGGACTGCTTCAACCGTCGGAGGGCGGTCCCAGTGAAATTAGGTAATGCGCTTGTAGGTGCAAAGACGGAATGATGCTTGTTAGGCTTGGTGAACGGAACAGAGCTTTCTGGTTCACACAGAGAACACGTGTCTGTTATTAGTCTAGACCTGGTTAGCAGGAGAAGGCTTGAGCCACCACGTTGTAGGTTACTTGGGTTGGGGGATAATAAAGTGGAGTCATTGGGTACGATGGTACTTCAATTCGTAATAGCAGGAACTAAGTTTAGTGAGAAGGTAGAGGTGTTACCAGGTGTGGGTGAGGGGTATTCGGTGTTATCGGACTGGAGTTCCTTGACAAACATAGTGCGAAGATAGATCTTTGGCAACAAATAGTGGAACTCAGTGGAACAATGTTTCGCATGGGGGAAACGATTGCAAATGGACGAATGTCGCACGGCGCACTTAACGCGAAGCTGACGCCAGCTAAACTGCGAACGGATTAATTAAGGGTCGATCAGCAGGATAACATACCGGCAGGTACAGGGAAGGTAGTGTGGGTTTCGATAAACGCGGACTTACCAAAGGGGACGTTGTACATGGTGGAGACACTCTGGAGTAATGAGTAGTTGGATAATGCACACTGTTTTGTGCGGAGGAGTTTAGCTCACGCAAATTATGTGTAAGGAGATTGTAGGGTTCCTGTCAGTATAGATAACTTCGGCAGAGCGAATTTTAGCTTGTCAAAAGGGTTGTTATTGGCCACATTGGGGTTTTTGATGAAGATGACCTCGACAGGGAAGATTTAGAGGTGAACCATAAGCAAAACGTCGACGCAGCGCAATTGAAGGGAAAATTACAGCATTTGCAGGAAGACGACAGGGTCGCGTTGGAGGAATTGTTATTGACATTTAGCGATTTATTCAAAACAGTGGCCGGCCGCGGTGGTCTAGCGGTTCTAGGCGCTCAGTCCGGAACCGCGTGACTACTACGGTCGCAGGTTTGAATCCTGCCTCGGGCATGAATGTGTGTGATGTCCTTAGGTTTGTTAGGTTTAAGTAGTTCTTAATTCTAGGGGACTGATGACCACAGATGTTAAGTCCCATAGTTCTCAGAGCCATTTGAACCATTCAAAACAGTGGGTAGGTTACCGACAGCACCGATGACGAAGCATCACATACCAACGGAGGATAATACACCAGTGTTTAGGAAACCATATAGGGTAGCACGTCATATGCAACCGCTACTAGAGTTTATAGAACAACTACGGGATGGAATCATAGAGCATTGCGATAGTCCGTATTCAAGCAATGTAGTTCTCGTGCCTAAGAAGTCGGTGAATGGTACGAGGAAATATAGGTTTTGTTGTGATTATAGATTTATGAATGCGAAAACCATTTCGGGCGCATATCCGATTCCGAATATCACGACATATTGGATAAGCTGAGACAATGTAAGTATTTTACGACGATTGATTTACGGAGTGGATACCACTAGTTGGAAGTAGCGCCAGAGGATAGGGCAAAGACAGCTTTTACTGTTCCTGGTGGACACTATCAGTATATACGTATGCCGTTCGGGTTGAAGAATGCACCGGCCACTTTTCAGCGATTATTAGATGGGATTTTATGGGGATTGAAACCAAAGACATGTATGGTTTACCTAGATGACATTATAGTATTTTCTAAGGAAATACGAGAACATGTCTCGCGTTTAAGAGAAGTCCTTAGAAGATTGCGGTCGGCACGGTTGACATTAAATTTAGAAAAATGTAACTTTGCGCAGACGCAGGTCAGATATTTAGGTCATGTAATCAGTGAACAAGGATTTCAAACAGATCCTCGGTTATCAGAGGCAGTTCAAAATTTTCCGATACCACGTACAATGAAGCAATTACAATCGTATATTGGGTTATGTTCATATTATCGCAAATTTGTAAAGGATTTTGCTAAAATAGCCGAGTCGTTAACAAAGCTCTTAAAGAAAGGGGTTAAATTTCAATGGATGGAGGAATGCCATCAAGCTTTCGATGAATTAAGAATGAGATTAGTTTCTGGTCCGGTGTTGGTGTTTCCGAATTTTGAAGTCGACTTCATATTATAATGTGACGCTTCAAATGGCGCAGAAGGATGTGTTTTGGGGCAAATGGTAAAGGGACAGGAGCATCTGGTGGCGTATGCTTCCAGACGGTTAAATAGGGCAGAGTGGAATTATTTCACAACGGAAAAGGAGATGTTGGCTGTAATATATGGAGTAACGTATTTTCATTGTTACATTTATGGTAGGAAGTTTAAGGTTGTAACAGATCATGCAGCGTTGAGATGGTTACTGGGACTCAAGGATCCTTCTAGTCAGTTGACATGGTGGGCTCTAAAATTAAGTGAGTTTGAAGTAATTCATAAGCCAGGGAAGAAACACGGGAATGCAGATGCATTAAGTCGCAAGTAATGGGTAAGAGTGTCACGGAATGGCAAAGGGTACAAGCGGATGATGAGGAGTGCCAGGGTTTTAGAACCACATTTCAATGTAGAGGGAAATTTGTTGTGTAGAGTTACCAAGTGTGGATCACAGGCAGTGGTACCAAAGGGTTTGAGACAGAATGTCTTAAAGCAGGCCCATGATCATGTGCTTTCAGGGCATGGGGGTCGTCGAGCAACGTAAGGACGAGTAGCAGAACAATTTTGGTGGCGCACTCGGAGAAGGGATGTGGAACAATACGTGTACCGTGTGCGCGGTTAACGGATGTGACATGCACAAGAATTCTATTGCAACGGTTACCAGAGGCTTCGAAGCCTTTCAGGTTTATCGGGCTAGATATCTGAGGGCCATATAACAAAACACCGGCAGGGAATCGTTCCGTTTTAGCTATAATTGATCACTTTTCGCGGTTTTTAGCCATGGTCGCAATACCAGACCAACAGGCAAGTATGGTAGTCCAAGCTTTAGTCAGAAACTGGTTATTGAAGTTTGGGGTGCCTGATACCATAATTCCGGATCAGGGAACGAACTTCATGTCCGAATTAATGACACTGTTGTGTCGGTTATTGATAATTAGAAAATTACGGACCAGTCCATTTCATCTGCAGGTGAATGGGAGAACGGAGCGACTACATAAGACAATTTCAAAAACGCTAAGTTATGCTGTAAATGGAAACCATGGTAACTGAGATGTTTATCTTCCGTACATGGTATCGAGTTATAACACCAAAATACACTTGGTGCTAGGAAAGTCACCGTTTGAGATGGTCTATGGAAGAAAGATGCCATCACCGTTTGACGTTCTATGTCCGAAATCTGGAGCTACATGGGACACTGTGAGGAAATCTGCACGGAGAATACGGGAAGTCTGGAAGAGGGTACAGAATGCCAATATGAAAGTGTTGGAAAGGCAGGAAGAAAAGAAGAAGCGGTTGGGACCTTTACCATAATACAGAGTAGGTCATAGGGTTCTGATCACGAATCCATATACACCTAAGGGAAAGACGACAAAATTCTTGACGAAGTACCACGGATCATACCATGTCGTGGAGATGACTTCGAGTGTAAATGTTAAAGTGCAGCTGACAACAAAAACATCCGTTACCCACGTAAGTAGAGTAAAGCCTTTTAAAGGAACTTTCCTGCAGCTGACTTGCATGTGCATTGACTTCAAGCGCGAAGCTGGAAGGGTCGCTGGGATGGGTAACTTGTTGACTAACCTGATGCAAATGTTGTTGGTGATAGTGCGATTGCTGAAGTTGCTGCTGTTGTAGCTACAACAGTTGAAACTGCTGCTGTTTAGCCACTTGTTGCTGCTGGATCTGTCCATGGTTGTCGGACATCGATTGTAGCGGAACATTTTCCGATGCCTGTTGATGGCTGATTTCTAGTGCCGACTGTATGGCCTGATCCGTATCAGGGGGATCTGCCATTTTGCGGTGAACTTTATGGCGCTACCGCCGCGAACGTATGTCGAAGAAAACACACACAATCCGGCGTACGCCACACCGCCAAGGAGTGTGGCTCCATCAAATGATCTGTGCATGTCAGGAGCGACACCATCCTTCAGACACACAGAGCTGCTACTGGAACGGTCGCAATAGCACCGCGGCGAGCGCGCGAGATCGGGTGGACTCTGCCCTGTCCTCGTTTGAACACAGCCTGTCCGCTTCGAGCATCAGTACTCGGGCAAGCTATGACCGTGTGCGGTGGGCTGAAGCGAGTATGTGGAACAAAACTCTAACCACGAAATTACAGGGAACGTATACAGAATGGCCAGAAACAGTCTGAAAAGTTTGTCAGAGAATTGCAGGGTAGATTGTGCTGAGAAGTAATTATTAAGAAAAAGTTATGCACGTTTCACCCTTTCTGAGTTAATTAGCATCGAAGTTAGCCAATAAAGGCATTGCGCGCGTAGTTTAAAGTGGTGTGCCAGATACAATTAGTGTCAGTTGTTCTCGCAGCGTAGACGATAGGGCAGGAGACTGCTCAGACTTTGGTTGAGGTTCGATCCTTACTACCATCGATGATCAATTTTTGTATCACTCTCTTGTTCGGTTACAGGAAACCAAACGAAGAACGCAGCGTTACTTGAGCTGCGCGCTCAATGGCCTGATTGGCTAATTTAACTAGGAAACGACTCGACGTACCGAGTTCGAGTCTCGCTCAGGCGCAGGAAGTTTCATATCAGCGCACAGTCTACTGCAGAATGAAAATTTCATTATGAGGAGCAATCACGTTTCCAAAATCCGCACGATACACGGTTTAAACGTGTTGCATACTAGTAACGCAGTGGAAAGCATACAAAGATAAATGTAATAATTCACATCAACAAGATGATGTTGTACCCGTGGTCTAGGGGTAGCGTCTTTGATTCATAATCAAAACGTCTTCGGTCTAAATTTTGATAAATAATCAGCATTGGCGGCCGAAGACTTCCGGCATAAGAAGTCAGCCTCATTCTGCCAACGGCCTTGTCAAAGAGGGCGGAGGGCGGAGGGCGGATAGAGGTTCAGGACACTCTCTTGTCCTAGGGGTGGGAAATTGCCCCTAAAGGCGGAAGAATCAGCAATGATCAACGACATGAGGATGCAGAAGGCAATGGAAACCACTGCATTAAAAACAAGTAACGTGTATCCACAGGACATATGGCCTGTAATTGAAGAAGTGTCATGATGATCTCTCCATTGGCAAAAGATTCCGGAATAGTCCCCCATTCGGATCTCCGAGAGGGGACTGCCAAGGGGGAGGTTACCATGAGAAAAAGATTGAATAATCAACGAAAGGATAACGTTCTACGAGACGGGGCGTGGAATGTGAGAAGCTTGAACGTGGTAGGGAAACTAGAAAATCTGAAAATGGAAATGCAAAGGCTCAATCTAGATATAGTAGGGGTCAGCGAAGTGAAGTGGAAGGAAGACAAGGATTTCTGGTCAGATGAGTATCGGGTAATATCAACAGCAGCAGAAAATGGTGTAACAGGTGTAGGATTCGTTATGAATAGGAAGGTAGGGCAGAGGGTGTGTTACTGTGAACAGTTCAGTGACCGGGTTGTTCTAATCAGAATCGACAGCAGACCAACACCGACAACCATAGTTCAGGTATACATGCCGACGTCGCAAGCTGAAGATGAACAGATGGAGAAAGTGTATGAGGAGATTGAAAGGGTAATGCAGTATGTAAAGGGGGACGAAAATCTAATAGTCATGGGCGACTGGAATGCAGTTGTAGGGGAAGGAGTAGAAGAAAAGTTTACAGGAGAATATGGGCTTGGGACAAGGAATGAAAGAGGAGAAAGACTAATTGAGTTCTGTAACAAGTTTCAGCTAGTAATAGCGAATACCCTGTTCAAGAATCACAAGAGGAGGAGGTATACTTGGAAAAGGCCGGGAGATACGGGAAGATTTCAATTAGATTACATCATGGTCAGACAGAGATTCCGAAATCAGATACTGGATTGTAAGGCGTACCCAGGAGCAGATATAGACTCAGATCACAATATAGTAGTGATGAAGAGTAGGCTGAAGTTCAAGACATTAGTCAGGAAGAATCAATACGCAGAGAAGTGGGATACGGAAGTACTAAGGAATGACGAGATACGTTTGAAGTTCTCTAACGCTGTAGATACAGCAATAAGGAATAGCGCAGTAGGCAGTACAGTTGAAGAGGAATGGACATATCTAAAAAGGGCCATCACAGAAGTTGGGAAGGAAAACATAGGTACAAAGAAGGTATCTGCGAAGAAAACATGGGTAACAGAAGAAATACTTCAGCTCATTGATGAAAGGAGGGAGTACAAACACGTTTCGGGAAAATCAGGAATACAGAAATACCATTCGCAGAGAAATGAAATAAATAGGAAATGCAGGGAAGCTAAGACGAAATGGCTGCAGGAAAAATGTGAAGACATCGAAAAAGATATGATTGTCGGAAGGACAGACTCAGCATACAGGAAAGTCAAAACAACCTTTGGAGACATTAAAAGCAACGGTGGTAACATTAAGAGTGCAACGGGAATTCCACTGTTAAATGTAGAGGAGAGAGCGGATAGGTGGAAAGAACATATTGAAAGTCTCTATGAGGGCGAAGATTTGTCTGAAGTGATAGAAGAAGAAACAGGAGTCGAGTTAGAAGAGATAGGGGATCCAGTATTAGCATCGGAATTTAAAAGTGCTTTGGAGGACTTACGGTCAAATAAGGCAGAAGGGATAGATAACATTCCATCAGAATTTCTAAAATCATTGGGGGAAGTGGCAACAAAACAATTCACGTTGGTGTGTAGAATATATGAGTCTGGCGACATACCATCTGACTTTCGGAAAAGCATCATCCACACAATTTCGAAGACGGCAAGAGCTGACAAGTGCGAGAATTATCGCACAATCAGCTTAACAGCTCATGCATCGAAGCTGCTTACAAGAATAATATACAGAAGAATGGAAAAGAAAATTGAGAATGCGGTAGGTAACGATCAGTTTGGCTTTAGGAAAAGTAAAGGGACGAGAGAGGCAATTCTGACGTTACGGCTAATAATGGAAGCAAGGCTAAAGAAAAATAAAGGCACCTTCATAGGATTTGTCGACCTGGAAAAAGCATTCGACAGTATAAAATGGTGCAAGCTGTTCGAGATTCTGAAAAAAGTAGGGGTAAGCTATAGGGAGAGACGGGGCATATACAATATGTTCAACAACCAAGAGGGAATAATAAGAGTGGACGATCAAGAACGAAGTGCTCGTATTAAGTAGGGTGTAAGACAAGGCAGTAGCCTTTCGGCCCTACTCTTCAATCTGTACATCGGGGAAGCAATGATGGAAATAAAAGAAAGGTTCAGGAGTGGAATTAAAATACAAGGTGAAAGGATATCAATGATACGATTCGCTGATGACATTGCTACCCTGAGTGAAAGTGAAGGAGAATTAAATGATCTGCTGGACGGAATGAACAGTCTAATGAGTACACAGTATGGTTTGAGAGTAAATCGGAGAAAGACGAAGGTAATGAGAAGTAGTAGAAATGAGAACAGCGAGAAACTTAACATCAGGATTGATGGTCACGAAGTCAAAGAAGTTAAGGAATTCTGCTACCTAGGCAGTAAAATAACCAATGACGGACGGAGCAAGGAGGACATCAAAAGCAGACTCGCTATGGCAAAAAAGGCATTTCTGGCCAAGAGAAGTCTACTAATATCAAATACCGGCCTTAATTTGAGGAAGAAATTTCTGAGGATGTACGTCTGGAGTACAGCATTGTATGGTAGTGAAACATGGACTGTGGGAATACCGGAACAGAAGAGAATCGAAGCATTTGAGATGTGGTGCTATAGACGAATGTTGAAAATTAGGTGGACAGATAAGGTCAGGAATGAGGAGGTTCTGCGCAGAATCGGTGAGGAAAGGAATATGTGGAAAACACTGATAAGGAGAAGGGACAGGATGATAGGACATCTGCTAAGACATGAGGGAATGACTTCCATGGTACTAGAGGGAGTTGTAGAGGGCAAAAACTGCAGAGGAAGACAGAGATTGGAATACGTCAAGCAAATAATTGAGGACGTAGGTTGCAAGTGCTACTCTGAGATGAAGAGGTTAGGACAGGAAAGGAATTCGTGGCGGTCCGCATCAAACCAGGCTGTAGGCTGACGACCTAAAAAAAAAAAGATGTGTGCATAAATTCATATTCGGCAGCTGCTACTTGTAACAGAAGTGAAATGTTGGATAGTATGTAAACTTGCGTCGGATAAGGACACGAATCTGTGCATGTGAATTACAATGCGACCTATCTAAACCTAGCTACATGGCGGTAAGTACCTATTGGAGCAAGCTGCTGAGGTCATCGATCCCTAGGCTGACCCACTAGTTAATCTAACTTAGACGAACTATCGGGAAGGACAACACACACACAAACACACATGCCCGAGGGAGGACTCGAACCTCCGATGGGGGAGCCGCGTGAATCGTGACAAGACGCCTGACACAGATCGGCTACCGCGCGCGTCTGAACATCGTTCGTGACTTGTTTTAACATTACCTTGGGTTGCTTGTGACAGGCCACGGATTTGCTAAACTTACGATTCGGCACACTGTTTCAGTCTAATAAGAAATTTGGTTACTTCATACAGTACAAGTCAGATTGAAAAGGTTACTGTGTTAACTGGTTTACTGCTCACAGCATTGTTCACCTTGTTAGTCTTTATACAGGACGAATTCCACTGTACTGAGAAGTAGTAGAAATGAGAACAGCGGGAAACTTAACATCAGGATTGATGGTCACGAAGCTGCAGCCATGAGTTATCTAAGGGAACGATGTCGTCTCTGTCACCTGTCTGTGAATTGTGTGATCATATTTTACCTATTTTATGTGTTGTATTTTCTGAAGCGGAAAGTGGGAAACAGACCAGAATTTGCCTAAACGCGCAACGGAAACGACCTAAAAGCCACCGTTGCTCGATCTGAGCCTGGTTCGCTATACAGGCAAGTCAGATCGCATCACTGTAAGCACGTGAGTATTTTAATGGCACTTGCGAGTGTCGTGCCCGCAGATAAACTGGCCAGCTCTAAAACAGCAAATAAGCTCGTCCTGTGTCTAGTGTTGTGCGGTGAACGTGGTGCAGACGTGAGCACAATGGCGCTCTCTGCTGGGAAGTGCAGTGCCGTTGCGTGAGCGTCATTTCGCGTGCGTTTCGGCCGTCAGACGTCGCTTCGTGTTCGGTGGAGCAGTTCACATCACGACACGTGGCGGACCATTAAATATTCCGAATAGCACTGCCTCATTAGCGTCGGAAACTGCACCACATAAGCTCATTCCTCCGTTCGTGCGATTTCCGAGAGTGATCCGCCGGACATAATTCGCACAAAACGTGTGTTCGTGCAGTTACTAACGCCTGAGAACTTTTCGAAGTAAACGTCAGTGTTCAGGTCTTTTCTACATGACTTCCCAATTTTACGTTCAACTTTGAAATAGTTTGCATGAAAGAAGGGGCTTTACAGTGATTTATTTTGTGGAGGTTGGTATAGCTGTACACCGTGGACTTTTCTCGTATTAGTTACGTTCATTCTTTTAGTTTCTATACTGATTTTGATACAGGCAAAAGAGTATAGCCTTAGGCTGAAGAAATAGACTGTTTATTAGAATGTTTCAGTATATCGATTGCTGTTCCGTTCAAATATTCCGGGTATTTATACAGTTGCGTTCGAGACTGTCTTTAGCCACTGTTACTACCTTCGTACTGCGCAAAGCAGTTCTAGTAACTACTGTTACTGTAACGGCGGAATTCTGTTTATAATGCGATGATTAGCTGTGATCAGTATCCATGATGTTCTGGTTTTCAGAGAATTATTCCATCTGCTTTCCTTCGAATCAAAATGCTATGGTACTTCGTCACTGATGAGAATATTATGTACACAAAATTATCAATCCGAAAACTTTCTGATCCGAAGTTGTCGCTGCAGCTTGGGAGTAAATATTTCTTCACGTTAAAATTCAAAGAGACACCCTGAGACCAGCACACCATCTCTATAAATGTTCACTTTCACTAAAACAAACCCAGGCGAAAGCCTCACCACGAACCTGCAGCTTCATGGACTCAACGTATCGGCTACAGTTGTTTATAATTTATACAGGGTGTTACAAAAAGATACGGCCAAACTTTCAGGAAACATTCCTCACACACAAGTAAAGAAAAGATGTTATGTGGACAGGTGTCCGGAAACGCTTAATTTCCATGTTAGAGCTCATTTTAGTTTGGTCAGTATGTTCTTCCACCTACGCTCAATGGAGCACGTTGTCATGATTTCATACGGGATACTCTACCTGTGCTGCTAGAACATATGCCTTTACAAGTACGACACAGCATGTGGTTCATGCACGATGGAGCTCCTGCACATTTCAGTCGAAGTGTTCGTACGCTTCTCAACAACAGATCCGGTGACCGGTGGATTGGTAGAGGCGGACCAATTCCATGGCCTCCACGCTCTCCTGACCTCAACCCTCTTGACTTTCATTTATGGGGGCATTTGAAAGCTCTTGTCTACGCAACCCCGGTACCAAATGTAGAGACTCTTCGTGCTCGTATTGTGGACGGCTGTGATACAATACGCCATTCTCCAGGGCTGCATCACCGCATCAGGGATTCCATGCGACGGAGGGTGGATGCATGTATCCTCGCTAACGGAGGACATTTTGAACATTCCTGTAACAAAGTGTTTGAAGTCACGCTGGTACGTTCTGTTGCTGCGTGTTTCCATTCTATGATTAATGTGATTTGAAGAGAAGTAATAAAATTAGCTCTAACATGGAAAGTAAGCGTTTCCGGACACATGTCCACATAACATATTTTCTTTCTTTGTGTGTGATGAATGTTTCCTGAAAGCTTGGCCGTACCTTTTTGTAACACGCTGTGTAAAGACAACGAAGCATGAATGAAATTTTCCCCTGCAGTGGAGTGTCCGCTGATATAAAACAACCTAGCAGTTTAAAACTGTGTGGCGGGTCGAGGCTCAAAGATGAGACCTTTGCCTTTTGCGGGCAAGTGCTCTTTCGTAACATCCCCCAAGCTGTGGCTAAGCCATGTCTCCGCAAACATCCTTTCTTAAAGCAGTGATAGTCCTTCGAGTTTCACAGAAAAACTTTGAAATATGGGGTGGAGGAGATGATGTATTGGCGGAAGTACAGCTGGGAGGATGGGTCGTGCTTGGATGGCTCAGGCGATACAGCAATTTGCCCGCGAAAGGCAAAGGTGCCGAATTTCAGTCTCACTCCGGCCCATAGTTTTAACGTGCCCGGAAGTTACACAGCGTAGCTTGTTTTGTTTATTTACATGACTGTACCGTTTCTACATATGTTGATTCGGTGTGATTAGGAAATTGTGTGCACTCATACTGTAGATGTGATTACTGATCGAAGTTAATAACATAGTAAAACACTTTTATTCATAACTGGATGAAAAACATACAAACGTCTACCTGTTACATCACTCAGTCTGTGTAGTAGTCTGGTAAACATAGTGTCTATCGTAAATGAGTAAATTTGTCACATTCACAGAAAAAAACTTATGCAAAAAATTGGCAGTCACCTAAATCTCCATTGTCACATTTGTTCACCCCTACTGCAAAACGCAGTGAATAAAATACTAAAACTATTCATTGATCTACCATACTTTAAACTGTTAAGCACAAACGAGAAAAAAAAAATGAAATCATAGGAGCCTAACGCTTCTTTTAAAATGCCATCGCCAAAATAGAGCAAAGCCATTACGAGTCTTTTACCTACAAGTAAATGCAAGTTGAAAACCAAAAGATTTGTTGTATAACTTGTGCTATAATATACGTCTACAAGCGTATATAATTCTACTAGTTAACTGAAAGCATAAACATTCAAATAATTATCTGCTCCAAAGGATATCGATTAGTACAAAATTTCTTATTCTTGTACTACACTCGACATGTGGAAGAGCGAATTCTTTAACTCAGTCCATAGAATTGTACCCTTTTCCATTCTTTCTCAAATTCGCCCCACTTGGACACTTGGCTGTTCATGTCGAAGTGCATCAATCGATGTCCATCTACCACTTATCATGCATCATATAACTGACATTCCATTTCTCTTCTTTTTTTTCTCAATCACCAGGTGAGTCACAGTGTCCTAAAACAGTCCTTCTCACTTGTAACATTTTTAGCATTATAATTACATAGTGTTTTGATGCACAAAGCAGGAAATGTTTTATTCTTAACCTACATCTATATACCATTATTTTTTAATATTTCCTTAACGCAATATTGGATTTTGTAGATGATTAGTAATGAGATTACTGACTGTGCAGTAAAGTAAAACCCCTTGGAAACATTCCAAATAATATTTTATTCCATAGTTAATGATCACCATAATCAAAAGTGATAAAATAAGTAAAGTGATAAAATAAGCAAATGATTCAGAGGGAAGTGCGTCAAGAAGTAATTTAAAAATGAGCAGTGCTGTTGATAACGTATTTGTGTATCCTCTCGTTGCGTGTCGTACCGTACTGTATCAATCATCCGCGCCGTGTTCGCTCTCCCAGAATCAACTAATGTAATAAAAAAAATAGTTGCCATAAAAGAGTGCAAAAAAGTGCTAGTGTCTTTTAGCGAGCGTGGGGACGTGCGTTCGATCATCGCGTTTTCGCTTTACTTTTCGCTTTACCAGGAATCAACCGCGCCTCGACGGTTACGCGTACGGTCGTACAACTGAGAACTGTGAACTGCAAATTTCAATTTTGAACAGTGTTAAAACTTATTACTGGTGTCAAGGGGGGCTGGTACCAAATATCTGTGTATGTGTGACGAGCGTAAGAACTTTCGAGCGATCATTCGGCTGTCGCATCATCAACAATCACCCGCGTCGTGTCGGTTACGCGTACGCTCATCTGAGTGATATTGTGGACTGGTAATCATCCATTAATTGGGATAAACACTTATGAATTAGAATGTAAACAGTGCAACCTGCGGCTTTCTTTTATCGTCTCAGAATATAGTTGTTCATACCAGACGTAGAACAGTGTTGTGTTTTGACGTTGAGTGGCTCCCCTATCTCGCTTGCGTATTTCGATAGATAATTTCAGGCAAGCCAACAGCAGTGTGGAGCAGAACAGTACGACCGCCGCGGGATTATCAGGTACGTGGTGTGGACAGGGCTCACGGTCAAGCAACGGCCCAGGAGTGAAAACAGTTTAAGGGTCCCCCACTCCCATTAGTACTCCTGGGCATGTTACTAAAGCTTTTAATATATTCACTAAATTGGATACGTATTTGTCCCATATGCTGTGGTTACGATGACAATAGCTTCTAAAGGACCTGAGTTGCTCACGTATATTGTGAAACCAACCTTCCCAAGGTCCTTTTGCGGTCATCGTAGCGTTTACATAAATTCGCAGCAACAAATTCACGTGAGTCATTTTCCTGTTGTGGTTTTGAGTAGAATTCTTTTAACAATTTATCCTTGAATGCATCACACGTATTGCCATTCGTGGTCAATTTAATCCCCACCTTTTTGCAGATCCTGCCAACGCATCAATTACAACATATGATCGTTTCACTATAGGTAAAACACGTTCCCAAACCTTTTTGAAATTCAGTGTATGTGTCGAATCCTCTTTTAACAAATTTATGTGTAGTGCATATTACACGCCCTTTAATTAGGCCGTTCAAGTAATCTTCCTTCCATAGTAGCCAGTTTTTTACTGAGTTCAGACATGGTAGTTGTTAACATTTCTCATAATTCACCTTTCCATCTGCATGAACATGTGTGTTTGCTGACTTCATCTTTTACTCCTGCAGTGTTCGTACTTAAATTTGAGATCTCTACTCCGTTAACTTAGTTAGTTACACTTTCTACTGCCAACAACAGGGCTGGCCATTGCGCTCCAAACTTCAGACGTGCAGGGTGTACGGACGGCGTGCGGGCCAAGGCACCACCTGTCTCGGCTTTGATCCGTCTTTCTTGTAAGTACCTGGAAAAGCGCGACATTTCATTGATTGTTATTTAAATTGAAGATGGACGGGCGGAGGGGGGGGGAGGGAGTAAAAGGAAGGAACTAATGATATCAGTTGCGTCGGTAAGTTGTGCGGAATCACCAGCGAAAAGTGAAAATGTGGGCCGAACCGGGTTTCGAAGCCAGGATCTCCCCCTGATTAGGAAGTTGCTTTAACCACTGCGCCACCCAGACACTATGCTTATCGTAAAAGCGAGGACTATCTCGGCAGGGGCCGTCCAGGGTGGCCGAGCGGTTCTAGGCGCGACAGTCAGGAACCGCGCGACCGCTACGGTCGCAGGTTCGAATCCTGCCTCGTGCATGGATGTGTGTGATGCCCTTAGGTTCGTTAGGTTTAAGTAGTTCTAAGTCTAGGGGACTGATGACCTCAGAAGTTAAGTCCCACGGTGCTCAGAGCCATTTGAAACATTTATCTCGGCAGGCAGCCCGGCCGACTCTCACTTCCATCTAATCCCGGTATAGCACACATTTTTCCTCATCGCTGCTGATTACGCATGAGGTACCGATGCAGCCTGATATAATTAGTTCCTTCCCTTTCCTTTCGTTTCTTACCCAACCACCTTCAATTTACATAATATGTATGACAGATGCGAATTTCGCGTGATATCTGTTGTTTTGGACATGTCTGAATGAACAGTCACTTCGCTTCCATGTAATTTTATCGAATATTCATCATTTGCTTTAGGCCTCTGCCCATTTCAACGCGGGGTTGGTCTTGTTACTACGGATATCGTAATATTAGTATCGGTGAACGGCTAGATGTCCTTCCTGTCGCCACCCTGTACCCCGGGATGAAATTAGTATGCCCCAGCTATCTGTGCCTAGTGTAAGCCATGGAATAGTGCGAACGTCTGCGAGTCGTGTAACTGAGGCGGGAAATGGGGACCAGTCCAATATTCACCTAGTGGATGTGGAAAACCGCCTAAAAATCACATCCAGGCTGGCCGGCACAGCGGCCCATGTCGTTAATCCGCCGGGCGGATTCGATCCCGGGCCAGCGCGCCTACCCGAACCCAGGAAGCAGCGCATTAGCGCCCTCAGCTAACCTGGCCGATTATAATTTCATCGAGTATTGCGATGTGTCATTTTACGGTCGGCACAGCGCTATTCAGTTCGGCGGAATCGTCGTTTCTGCGCTGTTTACGCTGGGCCATTTGTTCGTGGTATGAAGAACCTTCACAGCCACGTGGAGTGGCAGCGCGGTTAGAGGCGCCATGTCACGGACTGTGCGGCCCTTCCTGCCGGAGGTTAGAGTTCTCCGTAGGGCTTGTGTGTGTGTGTGTTTTGTTCTTAGCACAAGTTAGTTTACGTTAACTTTACCAGTGTATAAGTCTAGGGACCGATGATCTCAGCAGTTTGGTCCTTGGGAATTCACACACATTTTGAACCTTCACAGTGTCAGTACCTGCTGCACAAAAAGTGGAAGTAAAGCGCTCTATCGTCACAAGCCGTTAAAAATTCATGGGAATGACATAAGATTTGGATCAGAATTCTTAATATATATTCTGCAATAGCATAAGCGACATGTACTGCTAATTCGAATGGAAAGACATTACAATATAATGCAAAAAGTGCTTAAGGTTTTAGTTGACAGTGGAAGAACACAAAATTACAACTATCGACAGACCGGAATCTTTATTCTGTATATCAAGAATCACTTTGTGGTACATTTCCAGGCATGGAGCCCTTGAAGAAATGGGTTTGAATAGTAAAATTTATCAAGTCACACACATTATTTCACTGTCCGTTGGAACAGTTTTTTATGGAACTGAACGAATAGTATGGACAATTCACATAATACAGCAAAGTATGTTGGGTAAGTCAAGAGTTATGCGTGCAACGACATTTTTGAAAGTACGAAGGAAGAATTAGGGAAGGAACGATAGTGAAAACGCCCTGAATGGGTGGGTTGCAGACATTGCATTTTAAGAGAACTTGACTGCACACTGACCCCAGTAAGAAGATTCAAGGCGAGAAACAACTTCTTTCTGATTTGACGGGACGCATTAAAAAAAATCGCATTGTAGATGAGCGCATTATGATGAACACAGTCCAATTCCCTAAGCTCATTGGCGTTAAAGAAAACGCGATGCTTGAAGAATTCATTGTGGGATTGAAAGAATTAAAAGGATAGTTTGCTAAAGGTTTTGAGGACATTGCCAATCTTACACCTCTTTCTTCGGGACTCTTTGCCGCTCATGTTAAAAGCGCCCCTGTGAAAGTGGAGATGTAACTGATTGGTCTGTAAGGCCATTCCCATTTTAAAGACAAATCCGTTTAACATTAAAACTGCCCAGATCGTCTACATTGCTTTCCTCTGATAGCATTTCCACGTGTCCGTAATAAGGTTGAAAAAGTGCTACAATATTTCGGCCGCGCGGTTTGAGGAGTTATGTGACGGGCTGCGCTGCCCATCCCGCTGGAGGTTCGAGTCATCCCTCTGGCATGGGTGTGTGTGTGTTGTTCTTAGCATAAGTTAGTTTAAGTAGTGTGTAAGTCTAGGGACCGATCACCTAAGCAGTTTGGTTCATTAGAATTTCACACACATTTGAACATTTGCGCTACAATATTTCGACTAACGTATGTGTGTGATAAATGTCATTATCACGTGGCAACCTGAGTGCGAAAACCTATGACGCTAGTTGCGCCTGTCCGTATACCGGCAGTGTGTACCACATAAAATAATTTTAATTCTTAAGCGCATCAAAAATAACTAAATAATACAGAAAATCTGTTTCCTGTCTGAGGTATGGTTGATGAGGAATACGAAATGTAAAACCAAGTTGTATGCAGTGGAACTGCACTACCATTTAAATGGGGCGTGTTCCCTCTCCTTGTGGCGTGTGTGTGTGTGTGGGGGGGGGGGGGGGGGGATGGGGGGGGGGTGGCGAATTTGCCTGCCAGGCTGAGCGCTTTGGTTCTCATGCCAGGGCACGGATCGTAAGCCGAATTCTTGGCTTCTTGGCCACACCTGGCCAAAACCTGTCCCTGTACTTAAGTAATCCAGGGACAGAAATTCCAATTATAGGATTTTTACTCTCATTTTTTCTACTTCTGAATCGAACTGACTATCTCTTCCATGTTTGCCTGGCATATTGAGACTTCTAGTTTTAAAATACTTATTTCAGTATTTCTTGTTGCAATGGTATTATTTATAGTATCAACATCATTATCTAAGGTATTTAGCTTGCCATTCAATCCTGAAGTTTGCAGTTTAATTAGCGTTTTTATTATAGGTGCCTGTGCATCCATCTATGATCTCTAACACAAAGAAATGTAAGACTTCAGCTGCCAGAGGGCGTTGATTTATATCAAGGGGCAAGCTGAAAATCTGTGCCGGAACGGGGCTCGAACCTGGGTCTCCTGCTTAATGGGCAGAGTGCTGACCACTACGCCATCTGGACACAGTGGCCACCACAACTGCACGGACCGCCCTATCACGCCTCCTTTCAGACCAAATTCTCAACTTGTACCATCCACTACTGATGTAGTGTCCCTGATCTTTAGCCTAATTACTCGCGGAATCTCGCCGATTCCCATAACAGTTCAAGCTTAGTGTGCATCGACACTGAAGGAATCAATGGCTGTCCCCGTCTTAATTATATATGTGGAAAGAAGAGACACCACATACACGCGATCTTATTCTCGGTGCCTTTACATTCATTTTGCTGGAGAAATTTATTAATCAAAGGTTTGGGTTCTGATCCAGATCGGAATTTAGATTGCATTTCATCAAACTCCGGTTTTGCCTTTATTGTGTGTGTGCCATACTCAGCACCTTCTACGTACGGTCCATTCCGATGTCACTGTAGTTTGCTTCATAATCTTGAGCAGAGACTTTTCCAGTTCTAACAAAAGTCTTTGCTCCCTCCAGTGAGTTCTCAACAACGGTTTCAGTTTCGCAGTGGCGTCTGCTATTCAGTTCGTGTGTGATTAAACGGTTATTTCTTTGTCGTACAATTCTGTCCTCGCAATGTTTGTACACTTCGGGCTGCGAGGCACACCAGTTTCTGATATGATTTATCACGTGACGCTTTATGTAATTCCATCACGCTCTGATTGGTCGAACCGCTTCACCATGTGGTGGTGTACCTAAGGAATTCGGAAGCAAGGGAAATGATATACAATTCGCTGATGAGAAAGGCAGTGACACCTCACTCAACTACCAAATTTTTGATATGGAATTATTAACGAATAAGATGCATAAAGTTGGTACTGGTCTTCAACAGAAACAACCACTTGCACTAGCTAAATGATTTAGTTGCTTGAAACGAAGTAAGGTAATTTTTAAATAATATGGTCGCCTGTTCAAATGGATAAAACATCACTGCAAAGTCAACTGATTACAGCAGTGGCTCACGTAATCTACGATTGTGAATATCACTGGATTAAATAATTTTGTACCGTGCCTGCTGATGCATATATTAACTGTGATCACTGAATTTATCATATCTGAACCACACAATAACTTCATCAGAACATTCTTAATATGAAAAAAAACTTACTGTAATTTCTGTGACATTGAAAGGACCTTGATCATGGCGTTTCATTGTTGTCACAGCAGTCTAACACTAATTTTCAGAAATTTATTTTTTAGATAAATTAATCCAGTCAGAACAAAAATACTTTCAAACTACTGAAACGCATTATCAAATATCACCTGTTGAAACGAAGGAAAAATACTGCACACCAGGCGATCATCCCAGTAAGAATACAGAAGTATGAGTAAATTTCTTTCAACATTCGTTTAGTCCCAGCATTCGAAATACAGTTACTTTTTTCAAATGAAGGGATACTAGGCTTTATGGTTGTTACTGAACAGAAAGGAACTGAATCTGACATAATTTTATTAAATTCTGTTATACATTTATGATACTTGGTAATGCCAATAGGATTCTTGGTAATAGGAACCTATGGCAAGTAATAACGGCAAAGGTAAAAAAAAAAATAGTCTGACACACACACACACACACACACACACACACAATCTACACTGATACACAGCACAGTATCAGAGGAGAATTAGTATTTTCAGAATCTACAGTTTAAATTACTGATCACTCTGAGCGTCAATCGTAGAGACTTGATACCGCCGTTGTCGAACACTGTATTCGCGTAGAGATATTGGTTGATGGTCACAGTGGCAGAACTGCTCCACATCAGAAGGTTATGCGAACTTAGTAATGTTGCGCGATGGCATAAACTGTTTCCATCAAAGCCATTCTTAGAAAGACGCACCAGTTTTAATCTTCACTATTTTCTTTGCTCTATTATATTCCACACACAATATCCTACTTCTACTTCTTTCTTGTATTTTCCCGTTTTCTTTTACTGGATTCGCGTTGTACAAGTATACGGTTTTGGCAATGTTTGTAACATTGGGTGCTTCCTGACGCCAACACCCACCCCGGGACGCAGTCTGTGTACATCACATGCCTACGTCTGGAATGCAGGGTGGTTACAATTACATTTTTGCTACGTGAGTCAGTGTATACGGAAAACTGTTTGCCGTATGAGTGCTCAACTTTATAGGGATGATGTTCTGACTGTGCGCTCCAGGACTTTCATTCTTGATAGTGTTCGTGTCATGACTCGGCTTTAGGCGCCGGTACTGTTACGGCGACGTAGGATTGAAACACAAAGATCAGTGCGAATTTCAGTCGCAGACAGTCAGCATGGGTCTGGGCAAGCCTGTTTTATTAAAACAGCAGTTCTGCTGCTCCTCGCGAGTATGGACGCTTTAAAGGAATGCGGAAAGGTCCTCTTTCTGCACAGGAGTTGAACATGAGTCGGAAACTTGAATTTGGTGGCGATTTGGGAACTGCTCCTGGGAGAGGCTGGCGGCCAACTGCATCACAAATTGTTGAGGAAGTTACTGCTGTCATGGCTGAGAATTCTAGACACTGAGATCAAGCAGCGGACGAGTTGTGTCAAGTTAAATGTTTCATGGTCAACCGTTCGAATAGAGCTGCGAACAGTTGTGAAATGGTGTCTCCGATGCGATTCCAGGCTGTCATGGATACATATGGTCGTCACATTGAGCAACGTTTGTAAGGTGCAACGTAAAAATGGTACCGAATTAACAAATGTTACCCTGCCATGTCGAAATTAATTTTTTTAATTATCTTCTTCATTATTTTCCTTTCGCATGTCTTTAGAAATATTGCCACATAGTTTCATTGTCCTACGATCACTTGGCTTTCATGGAGGACTTGTGAAGCAGTAAATGTTTAATTATAAGCTCTCTGTATACCTCTCGTTCAAGTGTGAGGATGTTTTCTAACTGTTTGCGTAGCGTGTATATGTGGCGGGACATGGGAAACAGCCTGGTCTTACCTAGCTGGATGTGAGAAGCAGCTTGAAAACCACATCCAAGTTGCCTGACTCACCATCTCACTTCGTTAATCCGCGTGCCAGATTCGATCAGTGGCAGTCTGCCCCCCCCCCCCCCCCCCCCCCCCCCCCCCGAATCCCGGAAGCGACGCATTAACGCGGGAGCTCATGAACATTACGAGCCTGGATTTTTAAGTGAAATACGTTTCATGAAAAATTGACAGGTAAAGAAAAATCTATATTACTTAATATTCGAAAAATGAAAACGTTCATAAATGATACTGTACTTAGGCGTTACGCAAGCATACAGTCGAACGATGAGAAGAAGTCATAAAACCCATTTATCACACGCATTAGCAGTTGTCGCCTAGGACTTACTGACAAATCGGCCGTGGCGGAACATGTTTTACGAAATGAAAAACTAAGAAATAAAATTCATTAAGGCAAGCGTTCCCATGTACGGAGTTGTACTACTGGACAAAAATCTTAAGTACGTTCATTTCTGTTGTGGAAGGCGTGTGGACACAAACCCAGAGAAACACACATAATTTATTCATTTATTCAACAATAAATTACCAACAAATAACACTCTAAGAAGTTAACAGCATTTTCAAATGAGAGTGACGTTGACACAGAAATAACGGCATAGCCTAAAACGTCTCTGGTGCTGCTCGTGCTTAAGCTGCACGGCACCTTCAAAGGCGCCGTCCTAATAGGAATGTTTTTGTCGCCTAGAGCACCGCCTTCGTGAAACCGGCAGTCATCCTCCATATGTAATGGACAGAGGTCGTCCAAGGACTAAACGTACTCCGCGAACAGAGGACACGATTTTTGAAACCGTTCACCAGTCACCTCGGCAAATTTCTCGTAATATTGCAAGCCTGTTCCAGGTATCTCAAAGATTTTGAAAGAAATTATATGCAACAAAGTGAAAAAGTCTGATTATGCTGCCAACAGTGGCAGATCGTGCAAGGGTGCAT
Source organism: Schistocerca americana (assembly GCF_021461395.2). NCBI lineage: Eukaryota > Metazoa > Arthropoda > Insecta > Orthoptera > Acrididae > Schistocerca > Schistocerca americana. Next base: position 359,455,211 of record NC_060123.1, read on the forward strand.
GCATTGTTATTGATGGGAAATTTATCGCTGTTTCTTAGTGTTTACTCCGAGCGTCATTATACAATCGTTACAGGAAAGATAGAAAGGTAAAAGAAAGGTAACATTACAACGTCTAGTCGAAAGCGATGTCATTAAGAGACGAAGCTCGAATTGGGAAAGGACGAGCAAGGAAATCATTGATTCTCTTTCAAAGGAATCATCCTGGCATTCGTCGTAGTAGTATTACGAAAAATTTAAATCTGGAAGTCATGTGGGAATTCCACCGTCTTACCATAACGGACACTGGCTCGACCTTATAAAAGATTAATTCAGTGGTACACTACAACTATTATAAATAGACCTAAGGTATTTTAAAAACTATGTTACACATGCAAAGAGGTGGTGTCGGTTTCTAGATGGTTCTGAGTAAAAATTAAGTGCGTAAGGAACTTAAAACATCTGGTTCTGAAGGGCAGAGGAGCAGGTTAGCTCGTCCTAATACGCTGGGACATGTCCCACTGTCCTGTCGCTCCTAGTAAGGATTTCAATAAACGAATTTTCGTAACATCCTTATTTTTAAAGCATTGCACATCATATACCATTCTGCTATTCTTGTCTGCTTACTGCAATGATTTTCAGAAAAAAATGTTTCTATCCATAGTGTATAAACCTCGATAATGTTGCGTCCTTTTGTAGCCTGTAATGCAGAGAGTGGGTCAATGGGTGAAAAATTCCCATCTGCATCTGTGACTAATTCCGTATTTGGGTCAACAGAAACAGTGTCTGACGAGTATGAAAAGAAATGGATTCTTTCACGAAGTCATTCTCAGCAGCTTCCTTGCTCCTTCTGTTGTTTTCAGAATGAAGGGTCTCTGCATGAGCCTGTTCACGATTTTTCCATACCACAAAGCTTAATTTCTTTGCTTCTGGCGCCTCAGTTGTTGGTGCAAATGGTCTGTTGCCCTAGATGTAAAGAAGAAAATGCAAAAGACTGATCAGCTGAGTGTGTTTGTGTTGGCCGCAGTATACTATCCATATTTCGTTTTAACATTTCATTAGGTTATTGGTACTTGTCGGAGCCCCACATGCTTGTTTGATACATTTTAAGTGCCATATTTCTACGTAAAAATTACCAAATATGCAGCAACCAGTCGCAAAATCATGTTTTATTTATTCACTTTTGCAAATCGATTTCAACTGATTAACAGCCATCATCGGTGCTTTCAACCAATATGTGCCCTGAGAGTAGTAATACTGTCTTAAGCTGAGGTCGACTTGTGGCTGAAAGTACCGATGATGGCTGTTAGTCTGTTGAAATCAATTTGCAAAAGTGAATAACTGAAACATGACTTTGCGACTGGTTGCTGCATATTTGGTAATTTTATTGTTTACGGTCGCTGCACGATTTGGGAACCACATGGGGCCCACCATTCATATTTCAATGTATCTTTTCTATCCTCTTCATACGAGACTGTGCAACGATTTCATTGTGTAGATCCGTGGGCGAGCAGTAGTCTGCCACTGTGTCAGATCAGCCAACTGTAAGAAACACGTACCAGGTAGCAGAGAGGTTTCTGTTTGTCTTGGACGAACCATTTGTATAGGTTGGCACCACATAGGGGTTCCTCTGGCCACTTCTGTAGGTACGGGGAGCTGTTTTTGTTGGAGAGCGAATGCTGACGGAGTGTTCCGTGAGACTGAGACGGTTGAGACCTACTGGCGGTAAGTGTGCCTTTTCCATGAGAAGTCAATGTGGTGTTTTATGTAAGTATTTCGTAGTCAAAGTAAATGATTCCTTTCATCGTTCATAGTTTAGTATCGTGAGTGACAAATCTTACTTGCTAATTCGCGAGCGTTAAAATCCAGGGACGGTGTATGCTATTGCTCAGTTGAACAGTTAATCAAACACGTGGAGCCGTGTTGAGTTTACTGTGATTCAGTTCATTTTGTTTAGCATCCCTTTCCTCAGAGCATACATATTGCGTATTATTTCCGTGATTTTATGACTGAATTTTGTGCAATTCGTCTCACTTGATAACTTTCTTTGTGCACACTTTTGTTTGTGAGAACCACGTGGTCGTGATCTAATGAGAAAGTTTACGGCGCCAAGGCCACAGTGATTTTCTGCTGCAGAATATTTGAATTAATTATGATTCATAAATATGCTACATTTTCATAGCAATTCACATCAAATAGAAATTTTATTTATTTATCCCGCATGTTGAAACCAAGGGTACAGGCCCGCCTGCTACCCACGCGTGCTGTGGTAAAGGTTTACAGTTCTTTTCCTTCCTGTTAGACTCTCCAGTGCGTATGAATGGAAGTGTTCATGATTAAACCACCCTTTGATCATTCCTCTTCCATAGATCATAAACCTTGCAAGGGACTCCGAAGTTCTACGGAAAATTAATATACGACGTAATACATTGCAGGCAACAGCAACCATCATATTACTCGCTATAAAGGTTCCCGTGTGCAATTAAATTTACCGATCTAATAAATGTTCTTTTGCTAGAATTTTTTTGTACGCCCTCACTGCTAAAATTCCACTCCATGCTTTATCGAGCTCTGATGTACGGCACATCCCACTGCATTCCGTTTGCACGACAGTTGTATTGAGGCCACAATTTACCCCTCTCCCCCGTATTCAGGTTAATTGTGAAGATATCCCTTAATTGTAAGGATATCTTTCAACAAGTCAAGCTAACAATCGTTCAAAAACTTTCGTTTAATATCTTTGCAGTTCATTTGGCATGGTCGTGTGGTATGCTCTGAAATTTGACAAACTGCTTACACAGCCACTGATATAGTAATCTATAATATCACAAAGAATGTATACGTCGGAGGAGCTTTGTATTTCGAAATGCAAGTAACAGTACTACAGGAAATAACCAGTTATGGATGTAAGATAATTGCTCAGACCTAACTAAGACTTCCCTACCAATGGATTATTTTTCACTGTCGATGTTTCCTTTTCAGGAAACACACACACACACACACACACACACACACACACACACACCGGAGATATTAGTCGCGGATATTGAGGCAGATTTCACGTAGCAACAACTGGAGATTAGTACTATGCCGCCTTCTGAGAATCTAAGCGTTTTCCTATAGCTTTCGACGTATTATTACTTCATTATCTACTAACGAGTTCCTTTGTCAAGTGAGACCATTCAAGGAGATACGGCTGACATGGACGCGTACAAAGAACTGCGTTAAGACATCAAACAACAACACTAATGACAATTGGTGCTGTGGTAAACTGAGGCAGCCTTCCGTAACAATTTCATGTTGCGTAGTTTTTCATTGAGAGAGAGAGAGAGAGAGAGAGAGAGAGAGAGAGAGAGAGAGGGGGATGCACGTAAAAGCATATATCGTCACACTGATTTAATAGAGAATGATTATCTACATCTAAATCTATAAACATACTCCGTAAACCACTATACCTTGCATGGCGCACGGTATCATGTACCATTGCTGATCATTCCCTTTCCTGTTCCAATCGCAAGTGGAAGGAAGGGAAAAACGAGTTTATGTATGCTTCCGTACAAGCTCCGATTTCTCTTGTCTTGTTTTCGCGGTCCATACGCGAGGTGTAAATTGGAGGCAAAGAAATCATCGTGCAGTCCGTTGCAAATGGCGGTTGTCTAACATTTCTCAATGATATTTCGCGGAAAGGACTTCGCTTCCCTCTAAGAATTCCCATCTCTATAATACGCGTGTGTTGATCGAACCTACTGATACCATATATAGCAGCATGTCTCTGAATGGCCCACACACCTCCTTTAATGGAAGGCATGGTCCTGCTGGAAATCGCAAAAACGCGAGCAGTGTTCAAGAATGGGTCGCACTAGTATTCTACAGGCGACTTCCCTCATGTTTTTCTAGAATTGTCCCAAACCAGTCTACGATTTGCCTTCCCTAAAAAATCGGTCACACCTGCTAATATAGCTTTCTAACATTAGATCTACTAGATATTTGCTCCACGTTACTGTAAAGCAGCACACCACCGATGCACTATTCTTCCTACTCATCTGTATAAACATACGTTTTTCTACATTTAGAGCAAGCTCTCATTCACCAAATTAAAATTTTATCTAAGTCATGCTGTATCCTTCCACAGTCGCTTAGTGACAATACTTAGATGTATACTACAGCTGACATGACTGAGAACCTGTCTTGTATGTTCGGACTTGCAGTGTGGCACTTCGTCAAACGGCTGTATGGAAGAATGGCTATAAAATGTACGTTTTATATCATGTTGCGAGCTCCGTGGCGACCACGGTGCCCTGCTATTGTATGTGATGGCTGCTATTTACTGTGAGGTCCTGCCCACTCGTCTCTTATAAGGTGCCTAAAGGATGCTGCTTTCTGGGGTTGTTACACCACAATTCAGGCAGTTTAAATTAATGGTTTTTATTACCATAAAATAGATTGACAATACTCAATTTTGATTTACAAGAACGTGTCGCAAGCAATGGGCGATATGCAAACAGCCAGTGTCCTTCGCTATATACAATGTCCACGCCTGTCATGGATATGGATCAAACGTCTCTGCTATCGTAGTGCTCTCCTAGGGTTCGTCTTCTGCTGTCCCCGGGGCTGTGAGGAGCGGCTCTTACATTCTCTACGTATAGAGGCCGCTATCGTGGTACGGTCCTAGTCAGCAGGCTAGTTCTATCCACCACGGCAAGGTCGTATCACATGGGATGGGAAAAATTTACTTTTAATTGTCTTGCGATCAAAAACCGCATAAAAAGCAAATTGAAATCGATGTTTAGATGTTCAGGGGCCAAAAACCGCATAACAAACAAAATGTCATTGGATTTTAATTGTAGTGGACTGGCGCAAGACTTGCCTATAGCTTTCTGTCACAAGTCGGAATCCAGCAATAGCATGTTTCATAACAGGTCGGAGTGTCTCTGGGGTCACGTTCAGAATACGTTGCGCAATGTGCCTTCACTCAAGCTACGTTCATAACTGGAGCACTGTACGTAACATCTTTTAGATAATCTCAGAGCCAGACGACGCATGGATTAAGTTCAGGTTATCTAGATGGCCGGGATGTAAGAAAATGACGGTTGATAATTCTGGCATTCCCGAAACGCCGCTGCAGCAGCCGCTTCCATGACTGTGCAGTTTGCGGAGGAGCGCCATCTTGCATGAAAATGATCCTACCCGAACATCCACTCTATTGAAGGAAATTGGTGCGTTAAAGACTCTCACAGTGTTTACCAGTGACGGTACAAGTAATACGACGCGCAGGACTAATTTCCTCGAAAAATACCTCCCTACATCGAAACAATATGGCTCTAGGATTCCGCCAAGTAGCACCACACAGTCATCTTTGCAGAATAAGTGGTTGATGTGTCTCTGGATTTTCCGTTGCTCATATTCTGAAATCTGATTATGACATGTCCTAGTAGACAGAAATGGGCTTCGCCTCTCCACATAATGTTCCTTGGACATTTATTATTCTCTTCCTGGCGAACAAGAAACTCCAGAGCGAGCGTTTGTCTTCCTGGCCGGTCAGCAGGAAACAACTCTTGAACAAGGGTGATTTTGTATAGATATTAATGTTGTATGTTATGCACTGTGCTCGCTGGCAGGTCCACCTTTCGGACCCCCGTGCGCTGTAATTTGCACATCACCGCTCCACCCCTCCTGCCAATGCTGTGGCCACATCTTCGACAGACGTCGGGTCAACTACTTTTCTCCCTCTGCCACATTTCACTTCAAAACAACCTGCCTTTTCGAATTTTGTAATCATTGTCTCCAGACCCTTTGCAGACATCGGACCAATGCCTGTTCTCATATCCTTGAGTGTTTGGAATTTCTTCAGGGCTACTGGCGCACAATCACCGTTCTTGTAATAAATATTTAGAAGCAGCGCGCCATCTTTCGTGGAGACACTTGTGCTGAGCGTCTGCGACGCCAATTGAGGTACAGCCGTGTGCCGCGTGTCTTGTGGTGTGCATATTTCGACGCCTACAGCGCCACATATTCGTCACATTTCCGTTATTTTTTTGTTCCACGACCTTTCCCCTGCGTCAATAATATGATCCTCAAATTTGACGTCATTCTGAGCAGTTGTTCTCATTCTACAGAGTTTTGAAAGTAGACCTTTCATTAAAGAGGCCCTGTATTTTCGAAAGGATCCTCCCCACTGATTTCCGACAGAATGATCCTACGTTTTGAATGTCACCCTGTGTAATCGCCTTCAAGATTCTTGGACGTCGTCATTGACTCTCGCTTTTCATGGGTCTCTCTTATAAACCATGTAAAAGTAACTGAGAAATTATTAAATCTTATCCGGGTACTCTCCAGAGTTTCATTGACATTGTGCAAAGCCTTAAATCGATGAATACTATGATAATGTGGCGTTCCATAATGGGCGAAAGGAAAACCGGAGGAAATTGGACAGTTTTCACTTTAGAGACTCTGCGCGTCCATCAACCTCTTAACTGAAGCCATTGAAGTGCTTTTAGGTCCGTTACACACTGTGACACTGGTGACGGTCAACAGTGACGGTCACCAGTAATTGTGATGAACACTCCTGGATCACCGGTGTCCGACACCGCAGTCATTGCCAACTGATTAGTTAGGGAAATGGACCCGAGCGACGAGGAACTTTTGTTAGTACATCTAAACAAGAGGAGGAGGAGAATGAAGACAAAACTTGCATTATACTTACATCCACTGCTATGTGGTCGGCTGGAGAAAATATTATTTTATACTCTTTATGTTGATCTGAGAGATGATAAGATTTTTTTAGTATTTTCGAATGTCGAAAACTACATTTGAACTGCTAGGAGAAGTGAAAGAAGAAATCACAGGAACAGACAATAATATTTTAGCTGTATTTTTCGGACCATAAGGCGGAGCGCCTTAAAACGACGATAAGACACACACTTAATTTTGTTATGAAAATTTTGAAATATAAGTTGTTTTTTTTTTAGATTTCGTCTTCATTCGCCCTGTAGGGGTGAGTTCATGGTTTCCTTGCTCATCCATTTTGTACCTTCTTTTCGCTTTAAGACTGACTGCGTAAAGATACACTTAACACTGGTAAAAGCTGAAGAGAAGGAGTGAGGGATGCAAATGTGCTTGAAGGTTGCTATCCTCTTGGCCTTTACAGGCGTAGCAACTAAATTTCGCTACTCTTTTATGATTCGAAAAATAAGGTATTAAATTTGAAAAACATCATGCAACTTACCAATTTTGTTTTTTTCGTCCATGCTCTTCTCATTGAAATCAGGCACAAACTCCGTTATTTCTTGCCAAGCATTCGTTTTCACCACTTTGTTGCTACAGTCATCGCTTTTGACTTCCCAAATAGCAGGACGACTTTCTACGTCACTTATAAAGTCTTCCGTGTTAATCAAATCTAAACTCGTGGCTACAATGGTTACAGTATAATGGGCAATGAATTTTTCGCGTCACTGTCTCAAAAATGACTGCCGGTCTGTTGGCAAATCTGCAGTGTTGTGCCTGTGAATTGTGTCCCAGTGCGAACACTCCAATTCAAACTAATGCATGGCTGGCGGTGACTGCTGTGAACACAGTGACCGAGTCCTTCATATGCGGTGAAGGTGAGTCACTGATGGGTCACAGCAGCTCGGTGAGTCGGTGTAGGGTCCCGGCGTGAATGCTCCAGTTCAAACAAATGTATCTCTGTCGGTGACCGTCGCTGGTGACAGTCACCAGTGTTCCACCGTCAAACAGGCCTTACTTGTCAGAAGGCAGTTGCTGGCGGACATATTTGTACTCAACAGTATGTCCTTTTTAAATTGTCATTTGGATTCCATGCTGAAGGCCCTCGACTTTGTTTACCGGAATGCTCTCCATAGCACCTCCGCTGTGCTAGCCGCAGAACATGGGGCCACCTGTCAACAAAAATCCTCAGCACATTGTCGCTCTCTACCAATACGCACAAGAACTCAGTCCTGTACCATGAAGTTCGTATGCATTTAGACGGCACGTCAATAACGAAAAATCCGCTTATCTATCGTGATATAATATGTTTTGCATACCGTAAATGGACTTATTTTTGTAGCTTCAAATTGGGAGAGGGAGAGGGAGAGGGAGAGAGAAAATGTGGGCTGCGCTTTCCTCCACCCATAAATAGAAGTCTCAAATGTTTCGACTGCCGAAGGAAACATCGATTTTTTTCTGCGGAAGCTGTAGCCATACTAGAATCTTAAAAATATTTTAGCTACCTTTGTGTTTCCGATGTCCTCTTTTTATCTGGTACTACGTCGCTTTTAGAATCTCTAAGGCTTGAGAAGTGGATTTCTATAACCAGTAACCTCATCTTGGCAAATCATTTGGCGATGCATCCAATTTGAAATGTAAAGGCAGACGATAAAGTTCTTGTGGATTAAATCTCATTGCGGCGTAATTCATAATTAAGAAGTCGATATTTTTGCTAAAGAAGCCAGAAAATCCGGAACTTTCATCAACCTGAAACTTCCGCTGTCTGAGCTGTACCGTCTGACCACACAGAATACCTTTCAACAATTGATAGAGGACTGGAACGTATCTCTCAATCAGGGGAAGATATTACGCCTGCGTTCAGCCGGTTATCCCCGCCTTTAGACCCTGGTTTTGCGATTTCGCTTACCCCAATGGCTAATATCTACTGTCTGCCGTGTGTAATTCAACTACGGGAGCTTTGCGATACATCTCCAGTGCACTAGAGTTACCCCAACCCCTGTCTGTGACTGTAATAACACTGCAAAGGATGACATCAGTCACATCCTCTTTGTATGTGCGACATGACAGAGGCACAGATAATCTTTTTTACACCGGTACCGTTGTCTGAAAGCAGAGTTTCCTACGAGTGCCACCATTCTACTTTCTTTGAATAATGTTGGCTGCACCAAAGAGCTTTTATCATATTTACAAGCTGGCACGATATCTGTATACCAACAACTCATAACTGGGAACCAAGTTAATTGTCATGTTACTATGTTTTCTGTATGTATAGTTATATCAGTTTAGGCTCTGAACAATCGTATTTCAAGTGCTCCTGTTTATCTGTTAACGCTTGGAGCCGTGTAAAATTGATAAACAGCCAACACCTTTGTTAAATGTATACACGTATTTTTATTTATATTTGTATCACTAAAACTATGCTAACGGGTAATGGTGTTGTACTTGTGTCACTGTTATGTTGCCAATTTATAGATTGTTCTACATGTGTCTTACTTATCTTTTAGCTGGATAAATGTCTGATAGCTGCCGGAGGCCAAATAAATAAATGCTAGCTAACGAGATATCTTTGACCAACACGATAGCAATAACGTGCGCGAGATACAAAGAACTCTTTACGAGAAATGGAAAGTTCTGTCTGTGCTCGCGATGCTAAATAGATACGCGACATGGTATGCAATTATGAAAACAGGTACGGATAATAAAATTCATTATAAAAACCTCTGATAATACGCTGCTATTGAATCAGTCTCTCATCGTAGAAACCTTTCACACTCATGGGCGCTTGAGCAGTAACACCTAGCGATACCGCCCAATCCGGTTTTAGTAATATACGCTGAATTTTGGAGGGTATATGTGGTCCAGAAGCCGACGCTACTTGGTTTTTGGAGTCGTTACCTGGCACGTCACTTGGCGTGAAGAAGTTCAGTCTCCCAAATTGGAATAGACAGTGTATAAGAAAATAAGACAAGATACAGTCTCACCTTCAAGTAGATTATTGCAGTTAGTATAAGTAGTGCTGTCGGAATACAACTACAACTGTATATACATTCCTTCATGTGAATCTGTATGCTGTCTGCCTCAGATAAAATCGCTACGTACGCATACTACCACGTATGACATGGCTGTGACATTTAGTGAGTTTTCGACAACTGTGTAATTAATGACGGACCATTTTGTCTACTTATGAGCAATACCTTACAGTTGCTTATATCGAAGCTTAACTCTCAGTCCTCGTAAAATGCGTCGACAATTGTAACATATTGAAATGCAAATTAATAGAGACGAGAACAGTGTAAGTCTACGAGTAATTTAATGCTGACATATCACTTACAATGTAATCAGCTATTATCAAACACCATGGCTCAGATCCAACTGGGACCTTCTGAAGAAACTGTAGTGTCGCGATTGCAGTTCGTTTTCCCGTGAAGCGGCGCCGGTGTGCTTGGCCCACATTGATTGTCCGCGTTGCACGCAACACGGAATTGTGTTACGCGTCACGGACTGGGCTGTGTTTTAGCGAGTGCGGCACCGGCCGTTTCGCCGGCACTTGTCGATAATTTATGTAATAACCCTGCTATCAATAACTGAGGGCCGTATCTGTAACGAAGGGCCTGCAGTCGAATGCCTCCTCCACACATAGGAAATAATTTTTATTTTCCAGAATTTTTCACTCCAAGCTCCAGCAAATCTTCGTGAGGCATTTAATCTGTGAGATAGTCTCAGTCAAGGTCGTTGTCTTTCGGATGAGATGCTGTCGCTAAGCGAGCAATTCGACTTGCATTAGGGCGACTAGAAGGCAAGATATCCTTCTTCTTCTACTACTTTCTTCGTTCTTACTGTTCAGACCTCTTGTTCAGTAACTCTGCAATCTGCTGTTGGCTTCAGTTTGATCTGTCCTTCTCTTTCTTGGTCTGTTTGCTGTAGTGTGGTCTTCAGACCGGAGACTAGACTGATGCAGCTCTCCAATGTATTAATTAGAAATGTGCATTAATTAGAAATGTGATATGTTCTGAAACCAGTATGAATTATTTTATATTATAATGCATTTATTCTATGTTAATGCCGTTAGAAGAAGTTAGGAAAAGAAATAGCGTTAACAGGGAGAGTAAAGACTTGTGTAAGTGCACTGTCTCTGGACGCGAGTGTGACGTCAGAGCAGCGCGCCTGACTTACCTGGAAGCGGTACGTAAGACTAAACGCACGCAAGTGCCGTGCGCTGTCGGGCGTACGTGAAGCGCAGGTGTTACTAAAAAATGGTTCAAATGGCTCTGAGCACTATGGGACTTAACTTCTGAAGTCATCAGTCCCCTAGAACTTAGAACTACTTAAACCTAACCAACCTAAGGACATCACAAACATCCATGCCCGAGGCAGGATTCGAACCTGCGACCGTAGCGGTCGCGCGGTTCCAGACTGTAGCGCCTAGAACCGCTCGGCCACCTCGGCCGGCAGGTGTTACTACCTAGGCTCAAGAGGATGACGGGTGTGGGCAGATGTAGGAGGCTCCAATAACGTAGAGATCCTGCCTCGTAATTGATCACTGCGAATCAAGGTGTGCCGGCAATATTACGTGGAGCAATGGGAACACTTCAGATGACACGAAAACGAGAGCTTAACACCTGCGACGAACTGTATGGTTGCTACAATTTCGTTCATGTTAGAAGCTTTGTGGGGCATTGCCCAGTGGCATTCTCAGTGAAATTTTGTTCCAGTAATATATGTTGTACGTAGAAACTGTAGGTACCTGAACTTGTCATTTTCCTCAGTTACTGTCGTCTACTTAGTAGCCTGTTCCTTTCCAGTTATTGAATACCATCTAAGTATCATTGTTTAAGTAGCTAAAAGAAAAGTATTGCCAGTGTTGTTCGTTTCTTAGAAAGATAACTGAAAGTAATTAATAATGAAGTCTCAATAATTTAACGGTCTTGTTCAGTAATATTTAGAGGCTATGTCTTTTTTGCTAATTGAATGAAAACAAAGAAAAGTAACGTAACTTAAAATTACAGTAACTCCGGCAATTTCAAATACAAGAAAAGGATAAACAGAGTTCACATATTTCTATATCGTATTTCGACGATGTCTGCCTGTCGAAAGTCAACAGTTGCTTATTTGATATAGTAAATATTCATAGTAATTACATTCTGATGAAAGTACATAGCTTGCCATGTGCAGGAAATTAGTGCACGTATGTAAGCTTTAATCTGAGGATAGGTAGATTATTGTCGTAACAAAAGAGCAGTCTCTAGTAAATCACTAACTTTTCAACGACAAGTTTGATATCTGTTACAGATTAACATATCTGACTCATAACCATTCCCTTCTTTGTTCATTATTATTTCTTAACGTGTTGCGTTTTCAGAAAGATTTGTCAACTTTGTGTTGCCACATGTGCAGCCAAACAGTTATGTGTTCATTGCGTCCGTATTATTGATCAGATACTGGACTCATAGTACTCAATTTTGCTGGCGACCGTGTTAATTACTTTTTCTATTATTACAATTAGTTTTGTTGTGGACTGTTTGAATCATGTAGTACCCATTTTCATTTCACAGTTTATGGTAGTGATGGCGCTGTTTTAAGTATTAAATAAAATTCCAATAAGTACTGGACTCGATTAGAATAGTTGTACACTTCTTTCCATTACCTGGTAAAAATTTCCTCACAGACGGAAGCCTTATCCAAAATCAGATTCATGAAGCATATGCGATCACGGTCATATTACCACATTAACAGATTAGTAAGGGGGAACGTTACAAACTGATTATTCATTTGCAATGCCTGAGGATGTGTCCTACAATCGAACCCTTCTTTTAGTAACGTTATGTCACAATTATTTTTTCCTCAGCCCGAATCAGTACTTTCTCATTAGTTACTTGAGTTACACATCTGAACTTCAAAGTTATTCTGTAGCATCACGTTCCAAAAGCTTCTGTTCTCTTCTTGTCTGAACTGATTATCTTCGTTATTTACAGCCTTTTACTTCGAAATATTTTTTATCTATCTTATCTATCTATATCTATCTATATTTTTTATCTATCCCACACGTATTAGTGTTGTGTTTAATTTGTAAATGGCTTTTTGGAGGGTGTTCCTAACATCAATTATAAGAAGTTGGTCGTCAACGAAAATTGTCATCAGACAAATTTTTTGGATAAAGTTACGGCTATAAAACTCTATTTGGTTTAGCCATTGTCACAACAGATAATCGGCGTGGATATTAAAAGGTATCAGAGACAAATTACGTACTTGTCGGGACCATGCATCTGTTTTTACTTTAACATTCTTTCCAACAACAGTAATTTTGGAGTCTTGGTATATTTGTTGGACTACTCGGAGTCACGAAAGTGTTTCTCTATTAAATTCTACGTAATTTCCAGTTATTTGTCGGATGAAAAATGTGTTGTCTGGAGGGAAGCTAATCTTCCTGAACCCAGTTAGCCCTTCCAACAAGATATTTGCTAAAATTCCAGCGAGGCGTTGCGTTATTTTTATAGAAAATATTTTATATACACCGATGAGCAAAGAGATGCCCCTATAACTTCCACAGTGTTTCCTAAATCATTTCCTAAATATAGGAATTTTCTGTTGCTAATTTCCAGCTTCACCAGCAGTTTTCGATGAAGACAAGGAACTTAGATTTCATAAGAGATGCATACTCCAGCAATTTGATTATATTGTCGCTTCCTGATGAATTTCCTATTTTTCATTTTTCACAGTACATCAATTCTTTCGTTCCCATCCTATATACACTTACTTCTCCCTTCCCTTCAGGTGTTACAACCTGTTCATCTAAGTTTGTTTGCTTTATACCCTTCTATCAATGTCTTCCTATAGTAATCAGAAAACAGTTGCTTGTTTATAGCTTCGATGTTCATACTATTTTTGTATCCTTGTAGTAGTACTGCATTATTTTGTATGCAGATTCCTTCTTCCATGAGTATCGCTATATACTTCTGAAAGTAATGTGTCCCAGATCTTCCGTTTAACTGGAGAGTTGTTTCACTTCTTTTGTTAGTCTCTTGTGTTCATCTTTGCTTCCTGTTGTCTTGTTTTGTAGCCCTTTGGAGTATATAACTTTTCTCTTCTGTTACCCTCTGTGAACCATCATTCGAGTAGTTGAAAGTGTTCGTATCCTTTCTTTCACTTATGTATCCAGTAGCTTCTGAGGCGACTTTTACTAATATAGTTTTTGTTCTCCTGTTCCTGTTGAAAATATTTACTCTTCCCAGTCGCTCATTGAATAACGTTCTGTCTCTCTGGAGTGCTAACCCATAAAGTAATCTGAAGAACCTGCTTGTAATTGTGAGAGCAAGAGGGAAATGACTGGTAGATTTCAATTTTCTGTCGATCAGTGAACGACTGTGTTCGAAGTATACTGTTTTAGTATGTGTACAAAATTCAAGATGCATTTTCTTTGTGAGATTTAGAAGTTTCCAAGGAACTCGACTAGTTATGAATACAGAGAAATGTATTTCGCCAATCAGTCTGAAAATGAGACAGTTGTTGTAGACAATTCCATGCAATTTCATTTATGTCATTAGCTGCTTGGTCAGAGTCATCTGCAATGAACGTTTGCTGCTGCTCTCTTGTTCTTCAACAACAGCAGCATTTATACTAAGGACTATTCAGGTTCTTTAAGCTAATTAGGTTAACAGAAATATTTCCGAAACAGTTTAAGATATTGCTACTGTATTTACACCCTGATGAATTGTGAGAAAGGCATAAGTAACGTAGTGTGATCTCTTGTTACAGCTAACTTACAGATATATCGGCTTCAGTTTCGATATTTTAGATATAACTGCTGCCAGTAATATAGCTCTTAAAAGAAAGAAATTCAACCGTTTTTCACTTTCGGAAATCAGATAAGTAGAGTCATCTAATCGACTGCAATAGTAGGCGGAAGGTCGTATCATCTTAAACAGTAGCGTCCAGTTGACGGACACTTCAGAATGACGCATTAAAGTGGGTCTAATTATAAATTCAGAATAACTGAAGAATGATTAATTTAAATCGACACGGCGTCTGTAACGCAAAGGTCTTACGGATAATGATTCACCTGTTAATACGGTAAAAGTTTCAGTCAGAGTCTTGAAACAAAGGCAAGTGTTACATACTAAGCGAAGTTATAAAACATAAAATTTAAATTAAAGGTTGTTAAATAATCACTTGGCAGGAACAATAAAATAACGTTGGTTTAATTAGGAGGTATTGTACGATTAAGGCATTAGTAATGGCAACAGAAAGGAAATCACATAGGAAACTTGTCGTTAACATTTACACAAAATTCCATTTAAGTTGTGAAATGCTTGGTCACTGTCAACTGCAATAAGCGTTTGCAATTGCTGGTGCAAGGACTGTTGGACAGACTGATTCCTTCAATGTCGTGCATGCTACAACAGTGCGATGTGTTGAATCTTCTAGAGTCGTCGGAACGTGCAGAGCTTCATTTTTGGCTTTCCTCGGAGAAAAAGTCCAAAGACATAATGGTGGTGGTGGTGGTGGTGGTGGTGGTGGTGGTGATGATCATCATCATCATCCCTTCAACCACTCTATCATTAAATGACGTGGCCTCTCCAAATACTGGGACTGCAACTTATTCCATGAGCAACGGCCTTGGGCGATATTCAGCCAGTTGGATCCAGCGACTTTCAAGTCTTTGTCCCATCGGTCTGGCGGTCTTCCACGCGTCTTCTTGGATTCCATTTCAGCACCTCCTTTGTTCATAGATCATAATTTCTTCTGGTGGTCGGCCGATTGAAATTTCATAATGGCACTTCCCTCCAGAATGTCTTTGACATCCGTAACTCATCTGATGTTTTCTGATCATTTTTGTCTTTCCTTGTAAATCGCAACATAGACCTTTCCATGCCTCGCTGTCGAGTTTCTAAGTTTCCAACTTGCATAATCATGACGTATCGTGGTCGGGGAGGACGCGCTGACCAAGAATCATTTTTTTCATTTTTACTACAACGTTTGACCTGAAGATAGTTTAACGTCTTCCAAATGATTGCCAGCCTAGCTTGATGCATCGAAATAGATTACGTACAGGAACGTGCTGAAAAGTAATCCATCCGAATTTTTTATGTGAAAACTCTTAAAGCCTTTTAATCAAAATAAATAGTATTAACATTCTGCGTCTTTATTCTTAAATCTATATATTTATTACTCAACATACTCATCCTCGCGGCCAACACATTTCTCCTAAAGAAGGAGCAATTTTTTGATACCGTCACTTGTGAACGTCTGACTTTGTTGATCCAGTCACAGTGTCATCACTGCTTGAAACACTTCATCACTATGAAAGTGAAGTCTCGGAGATTATGGAAAGAGATGAATATCGGATGTGGCGAAGGTCTGTGTGTGGTCTGGCACTCTCATGCTGACGGAGAGGGTGCTCTCTGTGTGGACGATCTCTTCGTATTAGAAACTCGATTACAACGCACTGTTTCTCACACGCCGACGTAATTGCGCTACACACCGCCATGTTACACGCTACAACTCGGAGCTCTCTATCGACAGAGGGCTAAAAACATGGAGACATGAAGAATAAAAATGTAAATGTTAATACTGTTTGTTTTATTTAAAAAGCTTGAAGGGTTTTCACATAAGTTCGAAGGCATTACTTTTCAGCACGCCTTCGAATTATGCCCCTAATCATCTTTAAGAGCCGGCCAAGACAGATGTATACTCTGACAGACATCAAATAGATGTAAGTCTATTCCAACTGATAAGGCCATCAGATCCCAAACAGCTACGAGGAAAGTTCTGGGTGAGCGATTTTCTATTACGAGTGTGCCATTTACTCCACGATGAGGCTATGTTGTTACTAGCCCACCAAGTTGTCCATATTTCCTCCCGATTGCGTTTGCGACCTTTCTGGCTGGGATTGGCTTATCTGGCCGAGAGCGGGACTCGGAAAGTGAAAAGAGCTCGGGGAGTGTGGTGGCGGTGTTTGCTGCTAGGGGGCAGAAGTTGTTGCTGGCCGTCGGGTTGTTGTTCGGCGCAGCGAATTAGCAGTCAGTTTTTATATAGTGCTCGTACGGAAAGGTTAGCTGCCGCCAGTTGTGTGGTGTTGGATCACGAGCAGACTATGGAAGAAAATATATTGCATGGGAAATATCACTCGGGACAGGAATATCCGGCGACGTTATTGCATTTGTGCTGGGCAATGGTATTCAGGTGCGATCTGCAATGTTGTTACATTCTGTATTTTGAACGGTGCTCTAAGCTCTATGCCAAAGGACTGGACGTAAAGATACGCCACCAGGGATCCAAATAAAGGAAGGAAGATCTTATACACAGCCTTTGATATTTGACAATATGTACCGAGGCACTAGGTTTGACATCTCTGTTAAATATTGCCTGTTGAGCATTGTTTGAATACCCTTTAGCGTAAAATTGCAAGTCAGCATTAACTGCTTTACACGTGGTCCTCCTCCGGTTGAAAGTAATAACTGCCACATTTGATTTTAAGATAAAGTAGTTTTCTAGATGACACGGGTTATTTTCTAAATCTTTGTGAGGCGCAAAGAGAGAGATAATGCTTACGGTTAGGTTATTTACGTCTTTTAAAAATTTGGTGAAATTGCTGACTGGACAGAAGGCGGATTTGAGAACTGCCAAGAAGGTAGAACCTTGGTATGAGATGGACTGTCTTTATATTTGATTAAATGACCTCTCACCTTTTTTTCAAATTTAATCTCAGTGCTCGTTCTTGTAGTTATTGTTTAAAGTAACCACTTCTTACCTCAGTCTAATGGATGGGATAAGAGTCACTTGATATTGACATTTAAATTAGTTCTGGTTTTGTGCTGATTTGTAACGGTGAATCATTATTTTCTGTAAAATGATTGTTGTCTAATGGTTTGCTATCTACATGATACGCCTTCGAAACTTATTGTTATACGAAAAGGTGTGTATTAGAAGTTAACTGTATAAACGTCACTGAACTCAATCAATCGCTTCACCCTGTGCCTGTCCTATGGCCCCATAATACGCTCAACGAGACAGTAGTGAGCCGGGTGCCCACTATACTGGTACTACATGTACATATTTGAAGTGACTCTTTCTCCAGGGGACCCAATAGCATTTCGGTAAGAAATTGCGCGTATCTTTTTCACGTAAAGGGTTCTTGAATGAAGTAACGACCAATCACATGGTCTCCAATAATACAATATGAATAGTTAACATTCAGTTATCTCTGACCTTTAATATTCCTCAATCAAGGCGACTTCTCAGCAGTCTGATAATAAGTAATTCTTAGATGTAATTTTCCATGATGTGGCTTCAATGGTAAAGATAATTCTTTTTAAAAAGAGCTGTCGTATTGGCATTAGAATACAGACAGAAATCTACATATCTTCTGCTATCCTGGTGGTTGGTCTGCTAATGAAATGACACGTTACATTGATGAAAGCTGTATGCGCGAGAATAAGAATAACGCCGAACTAACCCATTCCAGGGACAATAGGAATTCCTCTGGAACTAGCATGCGGATTACGAGCAACAGCCGACGGAAATCTATTTCCTTCGCTTAATCGTTGCAGGCTTGCCCCTCTGTGTTGCTTTCCATAGCAATTTCAACGACAATTCTTCTCATATTCGCTCCATTATCAATCTTGGTTCTGGCAAGATAGATACCTTCGTACTTACAACTTTACTGTTCTCTTTGCATTCCTTCGACATTGTTTGCAGAAAGGTAGAGGTTCTAAAGTCTCTAAGGACGTTAAAGATAGCTTTTTTTTTTCAAACTAATCAGAAGTCAATACACGGAGCTATTTAACGAACTTTCGCAGTAGGAAACATTCGTTTTGATGTTCAAAATGGGAAGAAAAATTAAGTTTTGTATATTGCAGTTTCTTCAAAACTACTTATTCAATATCAGATACTAAAATGTGGTTGAATTTGTCTCTTTGAAATCTACGATATTAGTAGCAGAAATTACTAGAGTTACATTGAAAAAATGGAAGTTGATACCGATATCTCTGTAGTTAATATAGTTATGACAAAAGTTAATTCGTCTTTTAATGAGGACTTTCTTACAACTGATCTGCGTAAGGTGGATGCTTGAATTAGGCTCCTCAGCTCAATCATCCCGCATTACATGTGTTTCAAGAACGGTAAGCTTCCAAAACGCTGAACTCCTTGGTTCTATTTTGATCATCTGTATGTGTCCCACCTCAAATTATACTGCTAATAAAGGCGACACACAGGTCACGAAGAACTTAAAAATATTTGTTTACCCCTAATTGCAAATATCATTGATATCCAGAAACTAGACTTATTGTCTCATTTCACTTGTATTCTTGATGGGTGGATTCTTCCGGTTTTTCCACGAGAGTTCAACAAAATGGTACTGACAGCACCTTGATATGTGATAATCTGAACATGATCTCTCCAGTTTAATCTAAGGCAGAGGAGTGCGACTTCAGGCGGTATGACGTGTCGGAACGGAGAGTAAGCCTGTCAGTTCGTGTGACGTTGGGCGACAGCTGCGTAACGCAATATTGCCCAGGGAACCGGCGCTGAGAGTGCGGAACTGGAGGGTTCAGTCAGCTGTAGCGCTCTCGAAGACAATGTAATGGTGAACAAAAGTAAAACGGAGCAGCTTGTTTTCTGTCTGGATGGGAATATCTTTTTGTGCGAGGCCGTGAAGGTGCAAAGTGTTTGGTATGTAACAGTGAAGTACAGAGTATTAAGAAATATAATTTACAATGTCAGTATTCTGTGTGCCAAGCAAATGAATACGAGAAATACTAAGGCGAACAACGTGACACAGTAATTTCGGAACCAAAGGAACGTGTCGATGTTGAGGACTATCAAACTAACGAAGCGGTAGTCCGTCTGAGCTACAGGGTAGATCTTTATGTAGCCAAGAACGTAACGCCGTTTGCTGAAGGAGACTTTGCGAAAGAAGTGATTGTTATGGCCACCGAGGAAATGTCCACAATTTGTACAATTTGTAAAAGACTTTGAAAGAGTAACTTTGTCTGCTGACGTATTCAGGAAATGGGTGCGGATATATGAGGAACTGGCCATTGTGGGGCGTAATTTTGTGCGTTATTCCTTAGCTGTCTATAAGAGTATTATCTTATCTTCATTACGGAGGTTGATGGAAAATTGTACATCACAGAGCAAATGTTGGATTTAATTTATCTGAAGAGCATCACCACGGGGCTGAACGTTTTCAGAGGTACTGAAAGAAATGTTGAAAACGCTGGCGTGAGTTATAGTAAGCTTACTTCTCTCTATGGCAGGAGTTACGGTAGGAGTAAATGTTGGATTAATAACACGGATGAATGAACATATGAAAGGTGTTTCGTTGGCAAAAACATCATCTCACTGCAATTCACTGCATTCCTCATCAAGAGAAACTTAGCTTCAATTCTACCGAAGTTAAAAATATTGCGGATAGCGTGGTACAACTTACAAATTCCATCCAGTCAAGACATCTTCGACATAGTTAAAAAATTTTCTTGAAAAATATGGCAATCGGTATAATTTTAACCCTTATTACTGCAGTATGAGCTGGTCGATCAGGGGTAAAGTGTTAGATTGGTTCTTTAAGTTGAAAGACGAAATTAGCAGTATTCATGAGTAATTGAAATCAGCCTGTTCCATAGATGCAAGAATAAACCGGGTATATGACTTAACATTCCATGCTGATTTAACAGTCACTTAAACGATTTAAATATCTCACTGCAAAACAAGGGCCTCATCGTAACACATATGTAATGCGGACCGGGGTGAGTTGTCACATTAGAGGCTAGTTGGAACACAGCTTCTATTCCCCCCTGCGGGTTCGGGGGTTAGAATAGGCCCGTGGTATTCCTGCCTGTCGTAAGAGGCGACTAAAAGGAGTCTCAAACGTTTCGGCCTTATGTGATGGTCCCCTGTCGGGTTTGACCTCCATATCTCAAAATTTTCCGAAGAGCGAGCCGATTGGGGAAGGGCGCCTTACTTGGTGCATTGTGTCCGTGTTGTGTTGAGAACTTTCGCCATCTTATTCGTCGTTGCATTGCAGTCTTGCCCGCTCTCCATCGCTTGGGCATGGATGCGCTCCTGCGTGCACTTTCTGACAAGCACTGTGCAGGGCCATTTTCTGCACTGACGACGCCCATGGACAACATGTCACCTAACATCCAGCACGGTAGCCAGTCCGTTGTGGTGGGGCCGCCATGTACCCTCTTGGTTGTAGCCCCCTGACAACACAGGGATCGCTCTACTGATGCCTGCGCCGTTCACTCCCCACGTATGCCAAGGAGTAGATGCCCATCTCCCTGGGGCATCAGGACTCCCGGCAATGGCCATCCTGCCAGGTGGCTATTGCTGTGGCTGGGTGGCGCCCGTGGGGAGGGCCCTTGGTCGGAGTAGGTGGCATCAGGGCGGATGACCCGCAATGAAGCGTGGTACATCATCTCTTGCTGGCGGCCAGCCGCCAGCAGTCTCTAAGCGTTCTCGGGCTCAATTTAATGCTCAGAAGTACGATCCGAAAACGTTCCCCTCCCTGGCCACGCCGTGGGAAGAGCGTAAGTCTCAGGATGGAGGTAACAGTTATTCGCCCCGATTCTTAGTTTGCACGAGAGCTGATGGGGAGTCTTTTCTCTCCACAAAGCCTCAGTTCTTCGTCGAGCATTTAGAGGACAAGTTTGGGGAGGTGGAGGGCTTGTCTAAAATGCGCTCTGGGTCAGTACTGATACAAACGGCATCCTCCGCCCAGTCCCGCAGGTTACTTGCTTGTGACGAGTTGGGGGATGTTAACGTTTCTATTACACCACATAAGAGTTTAAATATGGTCCAAGGTGTTATTTTCCATAGGGGTGTTCATTTCGTCCGGCGCGTTCATCGGGGTCCAAGGGAAAATCAGGTTGCTACCGGTGCCTTCATCTTGGCCTTCGAGGGTGATACGTTACCGGAAAAGGTCAAGGTGATGGTCTACCGATGTGACGTCAAGCCCTATATCCCTCCCCCGATGCGGTGCTTCAAGTGCTGGAAGTTCGGCCATATGTCTTCCCGCTGCACTTCCAGCCTCACATGTCGCGATTGCGGACGCCCATCTCATCCCGATACTCCATGTGCCCCGCCTCCCATCTGCGTCAACTGCGGGGAGCACCATTCACCTTGCTCGCCTGACTGCAAAGTCTTTCAGAAAGAGCGCAAAATCATGGAATATAAGACCCTGGACCGGCTGATCTATACTGAGGCCAAACGGAAATATGACAGACTCCATCCTGTGAGAATGACATCTACTTATGCAGCTGCTACAACAACTGTGCTAGCTCCATCAGTTTCGAGACTTCCAGCCAGCTCGATAAGCAGTAAGACTCCTCCTGCCCCCTTGCCCGTGGGGGGCTCTACCCAACCGGTTGCTCCTGCACCACCTACCTCGGGAGCAACCTCCTCCCACCCGTCGGGGACGCCCATCTCATCCCGATACTCCATGTGCCCCGCCTCCCATCTGCGTCAACTGCGGGGAGCACCATTCACCTTGCTCGCCTGACTGCAAAGTCTTTCAGAAAGAGCGCAAAATCATGGAATATAAGACCCTGGACCGGCTGATCTATACTGAGGCCAAACGGAAATATGACAGACTCCATCCTGTGAGAATGACATCTACTTATGCAGCTGCTACAACAACTGTGCTAGCTCCATCAGTTTCGAGACTTCCAGCCAGCTCGATAAGCAGTAAGACTCCTCCTGCCCCCTTGCCCGTGGGGGGCTCTACCCAACCGGTTGCTCCTGCACCACCTACCTCGGGAGCAACCTCCTCCCACCCGTCGGGGACGTCCGTCCCCGCTTCTCCGCCGGAGAAGCGTCTACCTTCTTCGGCTACTCTCGCCCGTAAGAGTTCCCTTGGGACCCTCCCTTCCCAGGGTTCCACCAGCGGGAAGGATGACTGCCACCAGTGGCATAAGTCCTCACCAGCGGCCGGGCATAGGGCTTCACGATCCTCCTCTGTCCCGGAGACTGAATCGGTGAAGCCTTCCCAGCCGGTGAAACCCAAGGTTCAGCGAGAGAAGTCCAAGCGAAAGACCTCTAAGGCCAAGGAACTTGCGGTGGCACCAACCCCACCGCACCTTTCGCGCTCTGCGTCTGAGGATGAAGTCGAGATTCTAGCGTCCGCTGCGGACCTTGATCTCGCTGGTCCCTCAGACGCCATGGATGCCTCTCGTACGGGTACTGAATCGGTGGCAGTGAGTGAACAAGCGGCGTAAATTGCCTTCCCAGTCCTTTCACGCCTTTCTCAGCCATGGACAATACCATCCTCCAGTGGAACTGCGGCGGTTTTTTCCACCATTTAGCTGAGCTCCGCCAACTTCTCAGCCTTCGCCCTTTCTTCTGCATTGCTCTCCAGGAAACTTGGTTTCCAGCGATGCGAACCCCCGCCCTCCGTGGCTATCGGGGTTATTACAAGAACCGAGCAGCTTATGAAAGGGTGTCTGGTGGCGTCTGCATATATGTCCTTCACACTCTGCACAGCGAGTCTGTCCCTCTCCAGACGCCTTTAGAGGCTGTCGCTGTACGCGTATGGACGCTACAGGCTATTACCGTCTGCAGTCTTTACATTCCACCGGATGGTGATGTCTCGCAGCATGTCCTGGCTGCACTGGTCGCCCAATTGCCGCCGCCTTTCTTGCTATTGGGCGACTTCAACGCCCATAACCCTCTGTGGGGTGGGTCAGTGGCCACAGGTCGAGGCGCCATCGTTGAACATTTGTTGTCGCAGCTCGATCTCTCGCTGTTAAATGATGGCGCCTTCACACACTTCAGTGTGGCGCATGGCACCTACTCCGCCATTGACCTTTCCATCTGTAGCCCTAGCCTCTTACCGTCTGTCCAATGGAGTGTGCATGACGACCTGTGTGGTAGTGATCACTTTCCGCTCTTTTTGTCACTACCACAGCGTCACTCTTCTGGGCGCCCTAGCAGATGGGCTATGAATAAGGCTGACTGGGATTTGTTCTCCTCCACTGCCGCTTTTGAGCCTCTCTCTACTGATGACATTGATGCGGTGGTTCAATCTGTCACCACCGGCATCGTTACTGCCGCCGAATCTGCCATTCCCCGTTCATCTGGGTCCGCTCGGCGGAAGGCTGTGCCTTGGTGGTCGCCTGAGATCGCTGAAGCGATTAAAGATCGCCGGCGGGCGCTCCAGCGTCACAAGCGACACCCCTCCTTCGACCACCTTATCGCCTTCAAACGGCTGCGTGCGCGGGCCCGCCTCCTTATCCGCCAAGGCAAGAAGGAGTGCTGGGAGCGGTATGTGTCCACAATTGGCCTCCATGTCACTCCATCGCAGGTCTGGGCCAGGATTCGACGCGTCTACGGCTATCGGCCACCTGTCAGCGTCCCTGCGCTCTCACTGAATGGAGCAGTTTGTACTGACTCCGACGTCATTGCAAATCGCTTAGCGGAGCATTTTGCTATGAGTTCCGCTTCTGCGAATTACCCCCAGGCCTTCCGCTCCATTAAAGAGCGGATGGAACGTCGGAGCCTTTCGTTTCGCACCAACCACCCAGAATCTTACAATGCTCCATTTAGTGAGTGGGAATTTCGCAGTGCCCTCGCTGCTTGCCCTGATACCGCTCCTGGTCCAGATGGCATCCACTGTCAGATGCTGAAACACCTTTCAGTGGACTGCCAGCGGCGCCTTCTCGATCTTTACAACCGTCTTTGGCTCGAGGGGGCGTTTCCGTCGCAATGGCGGGAAGGCATTGTCATCCCCGTTTTGAAACCTGGAAAGAACCCTCTGGAGGTGGACAGCTACCGTCCCATTAGCCTCACCAACGTTCTTTGCAAGTTGCTTGAACGGATGGTGAGCCGGCGCTTGAATTGGGTACTGGAGTCTCGGGGCCTTCTGGCTCCATCTCAGGGTGGGTTCCGTAAAGGCAGCTCCGCCGCCGACAATCTGGTGAGCCTGGAGTCGGCCATCCGTACTGCCTTTTCCCGCCGTCAGCGCCTGGTCGCTGTCTTTTTCGACATGCGGAAGGCGTACGATACGACGTGGCGTCATCACATTCTTTCTACGCTTCATGGATGGGGTCTTCGGGGTCCTCTGCCGATTTTTATCCGCAATTTTCTGTCGTGTCGTACCTTCCGCGTGCAAGTCGCGGCCTCGTATAGTTCCTCCCACGTCCAGGAGAACGGTGTGCCACAGGGTTCCGTTTTAAGTGTCAGTCTGTTTTTAATAGCCATTAACGGTCTTGCTGCGGCCGTGGGAAACTCTGTCTCCGCTTCCCTGTATGCTGACGACTTCTGCCTTTATTACAGCTCTCCCGGCATTGCAGCTGTGGAACGTCAGCTACAGGGCGCTATCCGTAGGGCGCAGTCTTGGGCTGTAGCGCATGGGTTTCAGTTTTCGGCAGCCAAGACCTGCGTTATGCATTTCTGCCGGTGCCGAACAGTCCATCCTGAGCCGCGGCTTTATCTTGCCGACGAACTCCTTGCTGTGGTGGAGACCCACAGGTTTTTGGGGGTGGTTTTCGATGCCCGGTTGACTTGGCTGCCTCATATCCGGCAGCTGAAACAGACGTGTTGGCGGCATCTAAACGCTCTGAGATGCTTGAGCAACACCCACTGGGGCGCCGACCGCTCTACACTGTTGCGGCTCTACCAGGCGTTAATCCAGTCCCGTCTGGATTATGGGAGCCTGGCTTATGGCTCAGCATCCCCATCTGCGTTACGGGTGCTGGACCCGATTCTCCACAGCGGGATACGCCTTGCCGCTGGTGCTTTCCGCACCAGCCCTGTGGACAGCGTACTAGTGGAGGCAGGTGTACCTCCACTGCGGTTCCGACGCCAACGTTTGCTGGCCGCTTATGCTGCCCATGTTATAAGCTCGCCCGGGCATCCAAATTATCGTCTCCTGTTCCCGCGATCGGTCGTCCATCTGCCAGATCGTCGGCCCCGGTTTGGTTGTACAATAGCGGTCCGCGTCAAAGAGCTTCTCTCTGGGCTTCAGGTTTTCACTGTTCCACCTACTTTCCGGGCTACTTTGCATACACCCCCATGGTGTGTTCGTCGCCCTTGCCTTCGGCTGGACCTGGCACAGGGCCCGAATGACTCAGTCCCTTCAGAGGCCTTCCGCCGCCGCTTTTATTCCATCCTGGCCACGTATCAGGGCTTTGGTATTGTCTACACTGACGGTTCGATGGTTGCTGGTCGTGTCGGGTATGCGCTCACTCTAGGGGACCGTTCCGAACAACGTTCCTTGCAGGATGGCTGCAGCGTTTACACTGCTGAATTGGTCGCCATCTTTCGTGCCCTAGAGTATATCCGCTCCTACTCAGGTGAGTCCTTCGTTATCTGTAGCGATTCCCTGAGCGGTTTACGAGCTCTCGACCAGTGTTTCCCTCGTTCTCGTCTGGTGATGGCTATCCACGAGTCTCTGCATACTCTTGCCTGTTGCGGCCGCTCTGTGGTCTTTGTGTGGACCCCCGGTCATGTCGGTATCCCGGGTAACGAACATGTTGACCGCCTGGCGAAAGAGGCCCCCAGCAGGCCATCTCTGGACCTTGGCCTCCCAGAGACTGATTTGCGGGCCGTCTTCCGCCGCAAAATCTTGGCGCTATGGGACGATGAATGGCGCGCACTGCCAATGTCCAATAAACTCCGTGCTGTCAAGGAGACGACGGCTGTGTGGCGGTCATCCCTGCGAGCCACTCGCAGGGACTCAGTAGTTCTTTGCCGGCTCCGCATTGGCCACTCCCGGCTGACACACAGTTATTTACTGCGCCGGGAGGACCCTCCTCTATGTCGCTGTGGGGCAGCTTTGACAGTGGCCCACATTTTGCTGGCCTGCCCCCTTTTAGCTGTGGTCAGGCAGACATTTGCGCTGCCTGCTACGCTCCCTGCCCTTTTAACAGACGACTCCACTATGGCTGACTTAGTTTTACGTTTTATTCGGGCAGGGGGATTTTATCATCTACTCTGAGTGTTTCTGTTTTATTTTATCGTTTTGTGTCGATTCTGGCCTTTGGCCTATGATTTTACACTGATTTTTTAATGTGTTTCTAAGAGGTTGGCTTTTCCTTATTTATTTCTATGGTCGGCCAACCACCGTCACACTCTGTGTGGTTTTAGTTCGTTTTGTCTTGTCTTTGTCTCAGTATCTCTTGTTCTGTATCGTCTGTGATCTCTTCTGTTCCTTGTTTTTCTTCTCTGTGGGTGTTCTTTGTCTTTGGAAAAAGGGACCGATGACCATGGCAGTCTGGTCCCTTTAATCCCCCAAACCAACCAACCAACAGCTTCTACACTCCTGGAAATGGAAAAAAGAACACATTGACACCGGTGTGTCAGACCCACCATACTTGCTCCGGACACTGCGAGAGGGCTGTACAAGCAATGATCACACGCACGGCACAGCAGACACACCAGGAACCGCGGTGTTGGCCGTCGAATGGCGCTAGCTGCGCAGCATTTGTGCACCGCCGCCGTCAGTGTCAGCCAGTTTGCCGTGGCATACGGAGCTCCATCGCAGTCTTTAACACTGGTAGCATGCCGCGACAGCGTGGACGTGAACCGTATGTGCAGTTGACGGACTTTGAGCGAGGGCGTATAGTGGGCATGCGGGAGGCCGGGTGGACGTACCGCCGAATTGCTCAACACGTGGGGCGTGAGGTCTCCACAGTACATCGATGTTGTCGCCAGTGGACGGCGGAAGGTGCACGTGCCCGTCGACCTCGGACCGGACCGCAGCGACGCACGGATGCACGCCAAGACCGTAGGATCCTACGCAGTGCCGTAGGGGACCGCACCGCCACTTCCCAGCAAATTAGGGACACTGTTGCTCCTGGGGTATCGGCGAGGACCATTCGCAACCGTCTCCATGAAGCTGGGCTACGGTCCCGCACACCGTTAGGCCGTCTTCCGCTCACGCCCCAACATCGTGCAGCCCGCCTCCAGTGGTGTCGCGACAGGCGTGAATGGAGGGACGAATGGAGACGTGTCGTCTTCAGCGATGAGAGTCGCTTCTGCCTTGGTGCCAATGATGGTCGTTTGCGTGTTTGGCGCCGTGCAGGTGAGCGCCACAATCAGGACTGCATACGACCGAGGCACACAGGGCCTACACCCGGCATCATGGTGTGGGGAGCGATCTCCTACACTGGCCGTACACCACTGGTGATCGTCGAGGGGACACTGAATAGTGCACGGTACATCCAAACCGTCATCGAACCCATCGTTCTACCATTCCTAGACCGGCAAGGGAACTTGCTGTTCCAACAGGACAACGCACGTCCGCATGTATCCCGTGCCACCAACGTGCTCTAGAAGGTGTAAGTCAACTACCCTGGGCAGCAAGATCTCCGGATCTGTCCCCCATTGAGCATGTTTGGGACTGGATGAAGCGTCGTCTCACGCGGTCTGCACGTCCAGCACGAACGCTGGTCCAACTGAGGCGCCATGTGGAAATGGCATGGCAAGCCGTTCCACAGGACTACATCCAGCATCTCTACGATCGTCTCCATGGGAGAATAGCAGCCTGCATTGCTGCGAAAGGTGGATATACACTGTACTAGTGCCGACATTGTGCATGCTCTGTTGCCTGTGTCTATTGCCTGTGGTTCTGTCAGTGTGATCATGTGATGTATCTGACCCCAGGAATGTGTCAATAAAGTTTCCCCTTCCTGGGACAATGAATTCACGGTGTTCTTATTTCAATTTCCAGGAGTGTATTTCCTGCTATCGTGGAGCTCGAGTGCTGTCATCGTGATAGTGAGTGTACAATCCACCAAAACTTCAGGCTGCTTGGAAGCACCAAGAAGAAGAGACTCCTGTTTATAACTGCTGAGTAAATATTTTCAACATAAATTTTTTTGTTCTGGTGAGCCTGTAGATCGAATTGAGACGCTACTGATGGCCATTTTGGAAATAATGGTCAACTGTGGCTGCATGCACGAGTCATAATCTCCTGTGCTCCATGTTCGGAATTGTGTGGTATCCATTTTGTTTTTGATACTGTTCATTAAGAAATAAACAATTTCCGTAAAAATGAATGTAATCACATCATCCCAGAAGAAATTCACCTTGTACCCAAAGCAGGGTAGTGACAGCAATCCAACCGTGACCATAAAAGGTTTACTGTTATTCTAAAAGACAGTACCATCAAATACAGAATCGCTGCTGAAAGGGCCTTGTACAGTCAAAAAGGGCGACGTGACTAAGGTTGATAAGTCGAAGAAGAAAAAAATTCGAAGAAAACGTCGATCTGAATTTTCTTCTACGAATTCTGATGATGACGTGTTAGAGTCTAACAGTTAGACGTTAGCTATCCCAAAAGCAACGACAGGAAGACCTTAATTAATAACAGTTCAGAGACTGAGGAACCTCTCCTCGGCGAAGACTTTTCACCCTCACTCTCTTGTCAAGAGGATGGTGAGGGTTCTCATTCGACAGTTCCCACGAATCCTGGAGAACCTCAAAGCAGGTCACGGAAAACAAGACCTACAGCGAATCTCCCACAGCCTCTAGGTTCTACTGATCATACTGAATTCCATGTAGATGTTTTGGTGAAGTATCATCGCCGCCAGTACCCTGGGAAGCTTGTCGAAACCGATGGCAACGAAATCCACGTGTCCACCATGGCCAGGAAGACGAAAAAGTAGAAATGGCCAGACGAGGACTATATAGTTTGATACGAACAAAGTAAAATTGTGGGAATTTTGAACCCACATATCCAAACAAACGAGCGCCCAACTCCCACATTCGCCGTCGATTTAAAACATTGGCCTTATTCTATTCGAATAACTGTACATAGCTGAAATAATAAGCAGAATCTATTTTTCTTGAGCAATTCGTTGCTTCTTCGTACACTTAAGTTCATACAGTTGTCTATATGCCGAAGCAGAACGTATGTTGAGGTCATTTTTCATGAGGAATTTATTTTCTAAAGAATTTGTTCTTTGAAAAGGAGGTTACGTATAGTTTCGATAAAATTAAACGTCTTTTCTCGAAAATTGCTGTTTTCTCCCTAAGCATTCCTGTTCATGTCAGTTTATGCCAACTCACCCCTAATTGGTGTAGCTACGAGATTTTTGGAAAAGATGTTTGGTATGATCCAAACAAGCATTTAATTTGCTGGTCTCCCATAATTTTGTACTAAAAAACTTAAACTGTGCGCCGCATTCACCAAATTCTCTCCAAGTATTACACAGAAAAATAGAAAAATCTAAAACGAAAATCCATCCCAAGTAGCCCCGATCTCCCCTAAATAGAGTCGAAGCTTTCAAAATGGCATTGGATCTGTAGACGAGTCAACACCTAGCTGGACACATTGCACATTTTCCAAAAATGTTGCACTTGCGTATTCCAGGCATTAGTCTCTCGGAGGAATATGTGAACATCCTACAAAATCTTCATAAACAGTTTGAGTCCAGGTTTCAAGATGTAGAAACATTGTCTACTGTGATTCAACTCTTTGGAACACAGTATTCAGTGGTTGTCGAGAATATTCATACCACGTAACAAATGGAACAGTTTAATTTACAATGTGACTATTTGTTGAAGGAAAAAATATAGCCGCCGGGAAGAACTAGCTTGTTTGAAGATAGCTCCCAGAACCAGATTTAGGAGGTGGTACGTACTTGCTCCACGGCTGTTATGAATGTTCGCATCGACATTCTTTTCTGTTATGAAATGAGCAAAATCCAAGTCCAGATGCACCTTGTCAGATAACGTCCTAGCATGCAGTCTTCAATTGCCCACTGTATTGTCGTTGGCTGTGTAGCATTCGAGAGTATTTGGTGCATTAAGTGAGAGAGCCTGAGGTTGGTCACGCTACTAACTCGTCACGGAATATCTAGCAGGGCACAGAAGTGAAGCCGGCCGGAGTGGCCGTGCGGTTCTAGGCGCTACAGTCTGGAACCGAGAGACCGCTAGGGTCGCAGGTTCGAATCCTGCCTCGGGCATGGATGTGTGTGATGTCCTTAGATTAGCTAGGTTTAACTAGTTCTAAGTTCTAAGGGACTGATGACCTCAGAAGTTAAGTCGCATAGTGCTCAGAGCCATTTGAACCATTTGAACAGAAGTGAAGACGCATGAGATGTTGATTTTCGTATATATGAGTTTGTAAAGATTGATTTTAGAAGTGTGAAGATATTCATGTATTTTCGCTGCGTTGACGAGTTCTGAAAGGCAAATTTTCAGTATGATTGTTCTTTATCGATTGGGGTCTGTTAATTTGGTTGTCGAGACATCATTAAACAAAATTATATGCTCACATGGTTCGGACTCAGAGTTATAGATTCACTACTTTTACCATTTTATTAACGAATTACATGGCAGAGTTATATTTTTCCCTAAGACTTTAATTATTTAAAGATTGTTATAATAGACCAAAACTGAATTTCACAGTATAGTTTATAAACCACACAGTAAGTTCAGTTTCTTTCACAGATCCCTTGCTAACTTCATAATCGTGTGTCACCGCCTTGATCTTAGTGGAACACAGTTGCTCAAGCTTAAAGTACGATGTGTTTAGCAGAACTGCTTTTCCTTGCGTTGCACTTGGGAAATGTTTTCTGTAGCTGATTTGGTGCTGCGCTTACTGCTAACATTCATCAGTTTCGAGCGGAACCGAGTTTCCATTGCCGCAAGGTAAGTTACGAAAGTTTGTTAGGACCAGTGTAACATTATTGTTAGGGCAGAATAAGATTATTTACTGTCAATCAGACTCAATGGTCTGTTCAGTTATAGCTTCATTTCTTTGTTAGATGTGCTTACTCATACTGTCCAGTGTTACATGTGCGCTATGTGTCATTCAGTGTTCGGAATTTTAATTGGTCAGTTTTGGTACGTAAATTTGTAGTTCATTTCAAGCGAAGCATTCTGTGTATTCGTCTTTCGAACTCCAGTTTGTATTTTTATGTAGAGTTTTTGCACTGTTAGTTCTCTGTGTTAGAGACGTCACATATTGCAGCACTGTTCACTACACTGCACAATACAGAATTTCACAGGGTAGCTTATTTAGGATATAGTTTTAAGTTTTGTAATTATTATTAGTAGAAGTTAATTGGTATCCAGCTAAAGAGTTTCAGATGGATTTGGAGACTCTTTTCATCAGATAGCGTTTCTGTAAGCACACCAGTTGGAATGTTCAGTTGACAGAAAGTTCACATTACAAACACATATACAGAACGAAACGAACAAAACTCTTACACACTGACAAACTAGTTAAAGAAAAAAGAAATAGAAAATATTGGAAACGGTTGAACATGTGCCAAAAAATGCTAGAGTACATTATATGGAATTGCGCGTTATGAAAGCATTACCGTGAAATGTCTTTGAAATACAAAAGTGTTGCTTTTTAGTCGGTATGTGGTCGATTTGGATCCAGCTACTGGAAAGTAAAAGGATTTTGAAGAGATGTATTATTATCGACAAGGCGGTAGTGGTATTTTTTGGTATCCAAAGAGATAAATATTCTAATAGGAGTACCGATTCACTAGCACAGGAAGCCATAGGAGGTAGCAACTTGCGACAAGGGTATGGCAAAATTGTTGGTGGAGTAACGTGCTATTACTGTTATTAGGCGCTATAAAAGGAAGCAATCATGCATGCAGTTTCATCATTGGCAGGAGATTTGGTAGACACACAGTCTGCATGGATCTAGATCATCCTTTACTGAAAGTAGTGGCGGGAAGACCACATTAGAAAGCTGCTGTGAACATCAACGCCACATTAAATTAGATCTAACCGAAGACCACCAAACCAGCCGTGGTTCAGCATTGTATAAAAACTGGCCACGCTATAAATTACGACAAACACAAAAATTCTTATGCAAGCTTCCTTGTTCCAGAATTGTGTGATTATAGCTGCCATTGAAACTATGTTACAAGACCGTCTAATTAAGGAAGACAGCAGACACAGCTGAGTCAGGCGTTGACATCAGCACAGAGCCGAGAAAAAGCAAAGTGTTCCTGTACAGGCGGCGATCGCGCCTAGGCTGGAGGCCGCAGTTCGCAGCCGGACTTCGCCGCCCCCACTACCGCCACCACCTAACGAGGTTGTAGGGACAACGACAGAAGCGGGGTGATAGAAAGGTTAATGTCTAACGAATGCAGGACGCCAACCGGAGCACAGCAGCAGTCTGCAGGAACCACCTGAAGACGGCTACAAATCTGTTTGCCGAAATATAGTGGAGAACTTACGACGCTACCCCGGTGAACTCCAGAGCATTCTACATTTTAACTGTATCCAAAAATGTCACATTCCACAGCCGGATGTTAAGATATTTTTTATAATTTGATTGTTATTCGCTGGAGTGTAAGACTTACGGGCGAAAGTAACTTTTGCATGATGTGTCACTACCACGCAACATAGCTTGATGAAACTTGGATCGTATGTAAGAAGAACTGCTACAGTACAGTCCGAAAGGTAACTGAAAGAATTACGCAATGAGACAACAGAATTACACTTTTAGTCTCTGTGATTCACGACGGTCCCATGGACATTCCAAATAGCCGTACATGGTTCTTAACAGTGTGATCACCACTGACAGCAGTGCATGCTCTTCAACGTGCTGCCAAGGTGGGCACAAAGTCAGTAATGAAATCTTGTAATAGGGCGTTCCCTTCTTCTACCAATGCGGTAGACAACTGTTGAATGGTCATTGGTGTACGTGGACGTGATGAAATGCGTCTTCCAGACTTATCCCATATGTGCTGAACAGGACTTAAGTCGGGGGAACGAGCAGGTCAGTGCAGCCGCCGAATATCCTATGGTTCCAACAGCTCCTCCACCTGCGCTGTTGGATACAGTGGTGCGTTGTCATCCATGTGCCATTCAAGACGCGTGGAATGCTTTGGGAGTCGTACTGCGTACGTCCATATGCGCCAACGACCATTTAGCAGTTATCAGCTACACTGGTGGAGGAAAGGAACTATCTCCCCAAAGAACTCCTTATTAACCATTTGGCTAGCATGGGAGCACTTCGCAGAGCATGCAATGGCGTCATGTCCGTTTGTAATGGCCAGGGCACCATCACCAATCGCGGTACTGCAGTTTAATTACTGTCTTTCAATAAAAGTGTCATTTCTGTTCGTCATGTTGCGTATTTTTTAATTTATATTCTGTACTATACCGTGACTGTTATGTCTATGTGTGGTCCAAGTTTCATCGAGCGATATTATTTGGCAGTGACAAATCATGCCAATAATACTTTCGTCTTTAAGTTTTGGACACCAGTATATTACAATGTCAGTGTAAATTTATGATTACTGTAAGGTCTTCTTGTAACACGTGTCAAAATGAAAACTAACATAGCGACACCTAGATCTTAGGAGGGGAATAGTAATTCAGTCGAGATGGTTACGCGTTCAGTATCACCTGGTCCTAATTTCGACGCTTTAAGTTATCGATTCACTATTGTGAAGGTTACATACACTTCAGATATCCACTAAAGGAGAAAATGGAATGTGGTTTGTGGAGGAATAAGTATTTATTACATCAACCCGCCTGGTTAGCGGAGCGGTCTAACGCACGGCTTTCCGCAGCGGGTAGGAGCGTCTGGTCCCCGGCACGAATCCGCCCGGCGGACTTATGTCGAGGTCCGGTGAGCCGGCCAGTCTGTGGATAGTTTTTAGGCGGTTTTCCATCTGCCTCGGCGAATGCAGGCTGGTTCCCCTTATTCCGCCTCAGCTACGCTACGTCGGCGTTTGCTGCGCAAACAAGTTCTCCACGTACGCGTACACCACCATTACTCTTTCACGCAAACATAGGGGTTACACTCGTCTGGTGTGGGACGGTCCCTCGCGGGTCCACCAGGGGCCGAACCGCACAATAACTCTGGGTTCGGTGAGGAGCGGCGGAGGGGTGAAGTGGACTGCGGCAGTCGTTGTGGGGTTGTGGACCACTACGGCTGCGGCGGGGATGGAGCCTCTCCGTCGTTTCTAGGTCCCCGGTTAACATACAACTTTTATTGTGTCTCGACTACATAAAACATCCGATACTCTGTCAAATGCCACTAGTCTTGAGGCATTGTGGAAAATGCAACACACAGAAAGAACGATATTCATGTAAGGGTTGCAGCCGAATCATACAGTTACCTGGACAATATTTCAGAAGGCCGTCAAGGACTTGAAATCTTATTCCCCCGATTGTTATTGCATTAATTCTTGTTATTCCTCTCCTTTGATTTGTCTTCTTTGTGATCCATTGTTTGGTATCTTCTGGTGCTATCTGGGATCGCTGTGTCCAAGCGCTCGGATTGTCGAATTTTGCGTAGGCGGTGTTTTCCTATAGAACGAACGAGCAATCTCAAGGGAGTATTCACGGAGACGTTGACATGCTTTTCGGCAGCGTTGCCCCACACTATCACAGCATAAGCAGGTACTCAGGTACTCAAGTGCGTACTGGGCGCCGCAGTGCCTTGTACGTTATCACGCGAATGTGTGGAGAGAAAGACGAATTTGAATCTTCCGTCAGAGTTTCTCCTGACGTCAACGTCGTGCTGGCGCCTTGTTAGAGGCCTGACCAGCCAGGCGCGAAGGTAACGTGCTGCATCGCCCCAGCGAGCTGCACTGGCGACGACGGCGATATGTTACAGGTCGTCTGAAACGCGTTGGCGGAAGACCAACAGCGCGGTGCACCAGAAATCGTTACTGCAGCCCCCTCGCGTAAATAAAGGTGCAGCGCCTCACTGATAAAGCTAGCAGAAACGATGAATCGCTTTCGAGTAACTGTCAAAATATTCTGCTGGCCGAGTCATAGACGGTTGATTTTTTTGTTGGATGAAACAGGATTTCAGATTTTACTTAAAAAAAAAATAGTCATCACCTCTGTTTACATTATTGCCTGTCAGGTTTAATTTCGACTGATTCCTTTAAGACAGTTCTAATAACGAGACGGCAACCATCTACACGCAGTTATACCTCATTCTGTGTCCCTCGATTGAACAGTGCTCCATCACCGCAGATTTCTCAGTTTACACTCATAGCATTCTACACATACGTTGTGGACAGTGCGAATTGTATAACCGAAAACTTAAGTTTATTTTCTCACAATGGAAAGGGATTTTCTAAACGTCGGATTTTCTGATGCCTAAATAACATTTCACCGACCAAGAAGCGCTCTAATCTTGGCTAGCGGACGAAACATGCTTCCAATACATTCTTCGTGTCTTAAAATACGAGGGTCGTTCAACAAGTAACGCCCCACATTTCTTTCTCAGAATATATTTATTGTTAAAAGTCAGAATTTGGTGACAATATACATCAACATATCTTGTCCATGCCCTATTTTTCGACGTAGTGTGTTCCCCGTAGAGAATCTTTAAGCGGCCTTCAAGAGATGGAAGTACGAGAATGCCAGGTCTGGACTGTAGTGTTGATGAGGCAATGATGTCCAACCCAATTTGGCGATGTGTTCCCGGTTTCTCAATCTTGTGTGTGGTCGTGCATTATCGTGTTGGAGCAAAATTTCTGCTGGATTCTTGTCCGATCGAACACGTCGGAAACGGTTCTTGAGTTTATTCAGAGTGTTCACATATGCCTCTGAATTGTTGGTTAACCCTCTTGGCATGACATCCACGAGAATGACGCCTTCACAATCCAAGAAGACTGTCACCATGACTACTGCGGCAGAGCGGATTGTCTTGAATTTCTTCGTTTGTAACGAATGAGGATGATGCCATTTTGCTTCCGGCGCGGAGTGGTGTACTCGTCTTTCGTCCCCTGTAACGGAAAGACCTCTCCGTTGGTCTCCAAACGCTCCAACAATTCAGATGAAATAGTTTTGCTTGTGGTCCGCTGTGAGCATTGGTGGAAACCGTCGTGAGCACCTCTTCGATTAGGTGAGAGTCTCGATCATTGCAGACGCACTTCCAACGCTGACCGACAACTGTAAAGCCAATTTTCGAGTTGCGATGAGCCGGTCGGCACGAATAATGGCATCCGCACGATTCAGCATGTCTGGAGCAGCGGCTGCGACAGTACATCTCGAGCGTGGCTGATCTTGGAGCTCTGTTTCTGCGTTTCTTGAGGCTGTAACTTTCTTTACCCATCACCCAACTGTACTCCTATCAACTGCAGCATCGCCATACACTGCACACAAACGTTTTTGGATGTTCACCACGATTTCTTTTTCTGCACCCAAGAATTCAATAACAGCACGCTGCTTGTCACGTGAGTCGTATGTAGACGCCAATTTGACTCTGTACTACGGCTCTGCCATCTGCCAAAACGGTCAGAAAATTCACCGGCCCACAGAACAAACACCAAATGTGAAGCACCAACAAGGACGTTTGTCTATGTATATTAACGGCTTTTTTTTAGGTGGGGATTTACTTATTGAACGGCCCTCGTACACATCCACAACAACTGGTACGAAAACAGTCGATCTACATATGGCTTCTACTGATTCCGGTGAAAGTCCAGCTTCCAAAGCACGGCGGGTCAGTTGTCAGTGTACCGATTCTGCTTGAAAACGAATGATGTTCTAATGTGTTCCGGCTTCAGAGATGGCGTAAGCTCGCATATAGTCGCTGTGGTCCAGAGTACTATTTTCCTTTTGAAGGCGAGTAAGTCCAGAAACGAGAGCATACCATCCATTTCGATACTGGTATGAACACAAAATAATACAAGAAACGGCTGAAGTAGTCTTGCTCATGTGATAATACCGTAAACGTATCACTGACGGACATCTAGAAACAGGTAGGTTTTTAAAGCGCCGTTTCCAGCGCTGTGTTTTCAAGTTCTTCCACTAGTAAACTGGTGAATATCGGAGATAATGAACATTAAAATGTGCATAGCACCAATAGTGTCCTCCGGAGTGGCAGATAAATCTTTCCTGATGGGCCGTACCCTAACGGTTCCACGGACCAACTCATTGCCATTCCGGAGCACATTATTGGTGCTATTCATTTTTAATTACTCTGTTTTATGTAATGTGGCGCCTGTATATTATAAATGGAGTGTGCTCAGGTTATGGTTGTACGATTCATGTATAGTAATATGATCTCCAGACGATCCAGGGATGACAACTAGATCTGTCGAAAACGGTCATTGAGCAAATAAAAATACAGTAGTTCGTCATTCGATCTTGGCAGCAAAATTCGTATTTGTCACTAAAGATCACATCGTACTTATGTCAAGAAGTTCTATGTTGTAGCCGAAAGTATATGTATACATTGCGTATTGCAATACATATAGCAAAGAAAAATATTTGTACTGTCCTTTCTGGTTACTCATTTTTTTTTTTTTTTTTTTTTTTTTTTGTCATCAGTCTACTGACTGGTTTGATGCGGCCCGCCACGAATTCCTTTCCTGTGCCAACCTCTTCATCTCAGAGTAGCACTTGCAACCTACGTCCTCAATTATTTGCTTGACGTATTCCAATCTCTGTATTCCTCTACAGTTTTTGCCCTCTACAGCTCCCTCTAGTACTATGGAAGTCATTCCCTCATGTCTTAGCAGATGACCTATCATCCTATCATCCTGTCCCGTCTCCTTATCCGTGTTTTCCACATATTCCTTTCCTCTCCGATTCTGCGTAGAACCTCCTCATTCCTTACCTTATCAGTCCATCTAATTTCCAACATTCGTCTATAGCACCACATCTCAAATGCTTCGATTCTCTTCTGTTCCGGTTTTCCCACAGTCCATGTTTCACTACCATACAATGCTGTACTCCAGACGTACATCCTCAGAAATTTCTTCCTCAAATTAAGGCCGGTATTTGATATTAGTAGACTTCTCTTGGCCAGAAATGACATTTTGGCCATAGCGAGTCTGCTTTTGACGTCCTCCTTGCTCCGTCTGTCATTGGTTATTTTACTGCCTAGGTAGCAGAAGTCCTTAACTTCACTGACTTCGTGACCATCAATCCTGATGTTAAGTTTCTCGCTGTTCTCATTTCTACTACGTCTCATTACCTTCGTCTTTCTCCGATTTACTCTCAAACCATACTGTGTACTCATTAGACTGTTCATTCCGTTCAGCAGATCATTTAATTCTCCTTCACTTTCACTCAGGGTAGCAATGTCATCAGCGAATCGTATCATTGATATCCTTTCACCTTGTATTTTAATTCCACTCCTGAACCTTTCTTATATTTCCATCATTGCTTCCTCGATGTACAGATTGAAGAGTAGGGGCGAAAGGCTACAGCCTTATCTTACACCCTTATTAATACGAGCACTTCGTTCTTGATCGTCCACTCTTATTATTCCCTCTTGGTTGTTGTACATATTGTATATGACCCGTCTCTCCCTATAGCTTACCCCTACTTTTTTCAGAATCTCGAACAGCTAGCACCATTTTATATTGTCGAACGCTTTTTCCAGGTCGACAAATCCTATGAAGGTGTCTTTATTTTTCTTTAGCCTTGCTTCCATTATTAGCCGTAACGTCAGAATTGCCTCCCTCGTCCCTTTACTTTTCCTAAAGCCAAACTGATCGTCACCTAGCGCATTCTCTATTTTCTTTTCCATTCTTCTGTATATTATTCTTGTAAGCAGCTTCGATGCATGAGCTGTTAAGCTGATTGTGCTATAATTCTCGCACTTGTCAGCTCTTGCCGTCTTTGGAATTGTGTGGATGATGCTTTTCCGAAAGTCAGATGGTATGTCGCCAGACTCATATATTCTACACACCAACGTGAATAGTCGTTTTGTTGCCACTTCCCCCAATGATTTTAGAAATTCTGACGGAATGTTATCTATCCCTTCTGCCGTATTTGACCGTAAGTCCTGCAAAGCTCTTTTAAATTCCGATTCTAATACTGGATCCCCTATCTCTTCTAACCCGACTCCTGTTTCTTCTTCTATCACATCAGACAAATCTTCACCCTCATAGAGGCTTTCAATGTATTCTTTCCACCTATCTGCTCTCTCCTCTGCATTTAACAGTAGAATTCCCGTTGCACTCTTAATGTTACCACCGTTGCTTTTAATGTCACCAAAGGTTGTTTTGACTTTTCTGTATGCTGAGTCTGTCCTTCCGACAATCATATCTTTTTCGATGTCTTCACATTTTTCCTGCAGCCATTTCGTCTTAGCTTTCCTGCACTTCCTATTTATTTCATTCCTCAGCGACTTGGCTTTCTGTATTCCTGATTTTCCCGGAACATGTTTGTACTTCCTCCTTTCATCAATCAACTGAAGTATTTCTTCTGTTACCCATGGTTTCTTCGCAGCTACCTTCTTTGTACCTATGTTTTCCTTCCCAACTTCTTTGATGGCCCTTTTTAGAGATGTCCATTCCTCTTCAACTGTACTGCCTACTGCGCTATTCCTTATTGCTGTATCTATAGCGTTAGAGAACTTCAAACGTATCTCGTCATTCCTTAGTACTTCCGTATCCCACTTCTTTGCGTATTGATTCTTCCTGACTAATGTCTTGAACTTCAGCCTTCTCTTCATCACTACTATATTGTGATCTGAGTCTGTATCTGCTCCTGGGTACGCCTTACAATCCAGTATCTGATTTCGGAATCTCTGTCTGACCATGATGTAATCTAATTGAAATCTTCCCGTATCTTCCGGCCTTTTCCAAGCATACCTCCTCCTCTTGTGATTCTTGAACAGGGTATTCGCTATTACTAGCTGAAACTTGTTACAGAACTCAATTAGTCTTTCTCCTCTTTCATTCCTCGTCCCAAGCCCATATTCTCCTGTAACCTTTTCTTCTACTCCTTCCCCTACAACTGTATTCCAGTCGCCCATGACTATTAGATTTTCGTCCCCGTTTACACACTGCATTACCCTTCCAATATCCTCATACACTTTCTCTATCTGTTCATCTTCAGCTTGCGACGTCGGCATGTATACCTGAACTATGGTTGTCGGTGTTGGTCTGCTGTCGATTCTGATTAGAACAACCCGGTCACTGAACTGTTCACAGTAACACACCCTCTGCCCTACCTTCCTATTCATAACGAATCCTACACCTGTTATACCATTTTCTGCTGCTGTTGATATTACCCGATACTCATCTGACCAGAAATCCTTGTCTTCCTTCCACTTCACTTCACTGACCCCTACTATATCTAGACTGAGCCTTTGCATTTCCCTTTTCAGATTTTCTAGTTTCCTTACTACGTTCAAGCTTCTGACATTCCACGCCCCGACTCGTAGAACGTTATCCTTTTGTTGATTATTCAATCTTTTTCTCATGGTAACCTCCCCCTTGGCAGTCCCCTCCCGGAGATCCGAATGGGGGACTATTCCGGAATCTTTTGCCAATGGAGAGATCATCATGGCACTTCTTCAATTACATGCCACATGTCCTGTGGATACACGTTACGTGTCTTTAATGCAGTGGTTTCCATTGCCTTCTGCATCCTCATGTCGTTGATCATTGCTGATTCTTCCGCCTTTAGGGGCAATTTCCCACCCCTAGGACAAGAGAGTGCCCTGAACGAACCTCTATCCGCTCCTCCGCCCTCTTTGACAAGGTCGTTGGCAGCATAAGGCTGACTTCTTATGCCGGAAGTCTTCGGCTGCCAATGCTGATTATTTATCAAAATTTAGGCAGTGGCGGGGATCGAACCCGGGACCGAAGACGTTTTGATTATGAATCAAAGACGCTACCCCTAGACCACGGGTTCATCCCGTTACTCATATTAGTCAAATAATGCTATCGTATTTTACAGTAGATTCCGAATGAGTTTGGCATAACAGTACGAGTAAATATTGGTTGTAAATGGATATTTTTATATTAGCCTAACATTGATCAACCAAAACATGATGACCGCTGCCCACCGCGACGTTGTATGCAGTCTGGTGGCGTTGAGGGCACGTGACGCGGTAACAAAAACATGCAAGAAGAGCAGACACGGACGGCGGATTACCCAGTCGAAGATATCGGCTGCAAACGGGGAAATGCATTGCGATAAACAACTTTGACAAAAGGCGGATTATTATTATGCAGAGCCTGTGAACAAGTATGTCGAAAACTGCGAAGTGGTCGAATGTTCACGCGCTTTTGTCATGAGCATCTATGGAAAGAGGTAAAAGGACAGTGTAACTACCACTAGGCGCTAAGTGGTTGGACGTCTACGACACTTTACAGAGAGTGAGGCTCGGACGCTTGTCTGCTCTGTAAAGTAGGCTAGATGGTGATCTGTTGCATCTCTGCCAAAAGAGCACACTGCTGGTGCATTCGCGTGTTTCGGAGCACGCCGTTAATCTTACGTTGTTGACGATCGAGCTCCGCAGTGGACCATCCATACGTGTTCACATGTTTACCCAACGACATCGTCAATTACGACTGTAGTGGACTCGAGACCATCAGGATTCTACCGTCGATCAATAGAAACGTGTCGACTTCTCAGATGAATCACATTTTTGCTACACTATGTCTACGGTCGTCTTCAGAAACGCCGTCATCGAGGTGAACGGCGGTTCGAAACGTGCAGCGCGCCACGGTCGCAGGCTGGTTGGAGCAGTATTACGCTTTGGGAGAGTCTGTTACGCTTGCATGGGACCTATGACAGTAATCGAAGACACGTTGACAGCTACGAACCACTTGCATCTCTTTATGCTTGATGTCTTCCCTCATGGCGATGTCATCTTTCAGCAGTATAGTTGTCCGTGTCTCATAGCCAGAACCGAGCTACAGTGGTTTGGGAAGCATCATAATAGAGTCTCGGCGACCAGATTCGCCTGATGTAAACCCTATGGAACCCTTCTCGGTCGCTTTAAGGCGCCATCACCGCGTACGCAAATCGGCGACCCATTATTTACACGAATTACATGACCTGTGCCTAGACATCTAATGCCCCATCTACAACTACATCTGCATCTACATGGATCCTCTGCAAATAGAATTTAAGTTCGTGACAGAGGGTTCATCGAACAACCTTCACAATTCTCTATTATTCCAAACGCGTATAGCACGCGGAAAGAACGAACGCCAGTATCTTTCCGTACGAGCTCTCATTTCCTTTACTTTATCATGGTGATCATTTCTCCCTGTATAGGTCGGCGTCAACAAAATACTTTCGCATTCGAACATATGTCCACAAACCTACTAACGAAGTTTCGGGTCCCTTATACGCATAATCAGTGTTGTACTTCGTTTCAAAGACGAACAGGTTATTAAGCAAGTGTTCATAATATTTTGGCTCATCAGTGTATATGACTACTGGAAAATGTTTGTATCAAATACGGTATGGCGTGTTCATTGACGTACCTCGTAAAATAAACCTTTTCTGTTTGGTAAATGAGATATACCTGTCCACGTTGTAGTCTGATGCTTTTATCTATATTCCACATTATAATTAAATTATTTTCGTCCAGAATCCCTAAAGGAGTTGCCTATGTTACACAGAGTATGAAGACATTATGTTGACTGTTTTTGGGATGCAGTATATCAAATAATTTTTTTAGTTGGCCCTGCAACAATAGTTACAAATACATAATACAGCACAAAGGACCCTCAACCATGCACGTTTCCGCTTGCTTCGTGATGATATACTATCAACACGAAGAAGTAATATACGTTTACGATTTTTCGCAGTCACAGGGCATAGCGAATTTGTCGGAATGATTGTGAGATGCAGATAACACTCCAAATCAAGCTTTGGCTTATATGTTGTGTCAGAGTTTCTGATGTACCAGATTTAAATCATTCACCTCTTGGACAATCAACGCTTCTTCAAATACAACTAGAAGTGCACTATGAGATCCATTGCTACATATTTTCCCGCGCCATTTGTTCCGATTGTATGCCAGCAAACAAGAGGATGGATATGAAGGGCAGTGCGCACGATATAAATTCCAGTACGTCGCGCGGGCGATCTGTGCTTCTAAACTTACCGCTGCGCACGAAATGTCGCGTTCCGATGTCAGCTTCAGTGCGTAACGAGA
Source organism: Schistocerca americana (assembly GCF_021461395.2). Classification (NCBI taxonomy): domain Eukaryota; kingdom Metazoa; phylum Arthropoda; class Insecta; order Orthoptera; family Acrididae; genus Schistocerca; species Schistocerca americana. The sequence continues at coordinate 359,498,718 of NC_060123.1, forward strand.
ATTTTTTATATGCTTGGGCAGGTACATAGATTAACCTGACATTTGGAAAAAAAAAGCAAGAAAAAAGAATCGCGTGTGAATGTTGCAGCGAGTGTGGGAAGTTTGAGAATTATTTATCAGTGTAAGAGCTGATAAACGCCTCGTGCAGCTTTGCGTGGGAACAAAGACCGTGATCTATGGTCACGATATGGCAAGCTGCTGCACCACAACGCTGCTTTCCACTTCAGCGATATGGACTGTGTAGCTGCAGCCATGCTACTGCGTTTAGATCATTTTCTAGCATTTGTATTGTGTATGATTTTTGTTGCATCAAATTCACCTATTTAGCAGTTTTGTACGTATACACGATAGAACGGTCCGTTAGAATGGAGGTCGTTAGAAACACTGATTTAGCTGGCCACGAACAATCAATGTAATCAAGCATGGAGTAGCTCAAGAACATAAAATTGTGGCCACACCTAGAGAATTTTGAGAAACCATGGAAAAGTTAAGTCTGAATCAAATGGGAATTAGACTCTTTCTCACAATACGAGTTCATACGAAGGCGTTCTGAAAAGTAATGCCTCTGAATTTTTATTTTCTGTTCTCGTCACCCTCCCAGCCAACGGCTTTGGTCTAGCAGTAACACCGGTTCCCGTCAGATCACCGAAGTCGGGCTGGGCTGGCACGTGGATGGGCGACCATCCTGTCTGCCGAGCGCTGTTGGCTCGCGGGGCCCACTCAGCCCTTATGAGGCAAACTTTGGAGCTACTTGATTGAGAAGTATTGGCTCCAGTTTCGGAAACTGACATAAGGCTGGGAGAGCGGTGTGCTGACCACACGCCCCTCCAAACCGCATCCAGTGACGCCTATGGGCTGAGGCTGACACGGCAGCCCGTCGGTACCTGTGGGCCTTCATGGCCTGTTCAGGAGGAGGTGTCACCTCCCCAATTTACTTTTACAAGCTGCAACCCTCTTCCGGTAGAGGGCTCCTAAGTGCAGCGTGTAAAGTGGCGGTGTGTAACGTAAGCTATGTTGGTGCTGAGGAGACTCTCAGAAAATAGAGAGCACGAATTCGAAGATTTCCTTCACACATGGAACATTCCCTTCTTCACCATAACAATTCCATACTACACACATCTCTGCATCTTTAAGAATCCGACGCCCTGGGTTCCCTGTTAGTGACCATTCAGTCCCAATTTGGCCCACCCGAGTTTCATCTGGTTCCGAGACTTAAAAACACCTTGGAGGACCTCACTTCGATAGTGAGGAAGTGGAGCAAGCAGAAGTGACGTTATGGGTCTGTCAACAATATCAAACGTGCCACTGAAACAGTGTCAACAAACTGATCTCTCGTTGAGAGAAACGTGTTCCTTGCCATGGTGACTACCTTGAGAAAATATATACAGACATGAAGAATAAAGATGTAGAATGTTAGTAACCTTGGGTTTATTTAAAAAGTTTTCAGGTTTTTCACATAAAAAAGTCGGAGGAATTTACTTTTCAGCAAGCTTCGTAGATTTTAGTCACTAATCAACGCATTCGTTTGGTAAGTGTTCGTATGCACAAAATACAAGGGTCTTGCTTTAGATAAGGGTCGATCGAACTGCAGTTATCATATTCCTCTAATTTCAAATGCCACGGTAAAAAACAAATTGATTTTATTGTATCGCACGTCTATCGCGCAGTTTCACGTACGATACTGTGTACTGAAATTATTTGAATATAGCAGTTTATGCATTCTCATCTTCTATAATTAACGGAATATGTATGTTACTATACAGGTTATCTGTTTTAACTTGAGACAACTAAATATCGTAAAAAACGACACATTGTCCGAAAAAAATGATCTGCGTCAAAAGTTAATACTAGTACAGGAGACATTTGTCTGTGCCACAGCTGGCCACCTCCTAACCACCATGCCTAAAAAACAATACAGCTTACTCAAACCATTGCTTTACATTCGTGGTAGATGATGGTGCAATCGAGAAATATCAAAAGTGCCGGTTTTTGCAGTGAAGAACCAATGCATCTCAGTGTACATTTCTTTTACCATGCTAATGTAACGGTTGATGTTTATGTTCGAAATTTACTTTAGTGTTGCAAATTTTATCGTACAGTACTGTTGTTGTTGTTGTTGTGGTCTTCAGTCCTGAGACTGGTTTGATGCAGCTCTCCATGCTACTCTATCCTGTGCAAGCTTCATCATCTCCCAGTGCCTACTGCAGCCTACATCTTTCTGAATCTGCTTAGTGTATTCATCTCTTGGCCTCCTTCTACGATTTTTACCCTCCACGCTATCCTCCAGTACTAAATCCGTTGATGCCTCAGAACATGTCCTACCAACCGATCCCTTTTTCTAGTCAAGTTGTGCCACAACCTCCTCTTCTCCCCAATTCTATTCAGTACCTCCTCATTAGTTATGTGATCTACCCATCTAATCTTCAGCATTCTTCTGTAGCACCAAAATTCGAAAGCCTCTATTCTCTTCTTGTCCAAACTATTTATCGTCCATGTTTCACTTCCATACATGGATACACTCTATACAATTAGTTTGAGAAACGACTTCCTGACACTTAAATCTATACTCGATGTTAACAAATTTCTCTTCTTCAGAAACGCTTTCCTTGCCATTGCCAGTCTACATTTTATATCCTCTCTATTTCGACCATTATCAGTTATTGTGCTCCCCAAATAGCAAAACTCCCTTACTACTTCCAGTGTCTCATTTCCTAATCTAATTCCCTCAGCATCACCCGACTTAATTCGACTGCATTCCATTATCCTCGTTTTGCTTTTGTTGATGTTCACCTTATATCCTCCTTTCAAGTTACTGTCCATTCCGGTCAACTGCTCTTCCAAGTCCTTTACTGTCCCTGACAGAATTACAATGTCATCGGCGAACCTCAAAGTTTTTATTTCTTCTCCATGGATTTTAATACCTACTCCGAACTTTTCTTTTGTTTCCTTTATTGCTTGCTCAATATACAGATTAAATAGCATCCGAGAGAGGCTACAACCCTGTCTCACTCTCTTCCCAACCACTGCTTCCCTTTCATGTCCCTCGACTCTTATAACTGCCATCTGCTTTCTGTACAAATTGTAAATAGCCTTTCGCTCCCTGTATTTTACCCCTGCCACCTTGAGAATTTGAATGAGAGTACTCCAGTCAACATTGTCAAAAGCTTTCCCCATGTCTACAAATGCTAGAAACGTAGGTTTGCCTTTCCTTAATCTTACAGTACAGTATGGCTAGCAGTTTCAGCGGTTAGAAACTACGTGATCGAGGAACAACGACCTGAATATAATAGCTTTATGTTCCGAATGGGATGTTTGACTTCGGTGAGTCCCCTTGCTTCTCGCCAACGGGTCGCTTGGTTTTGGTGTGTCCATGGCAAATGTGCCTGTCACTGTCACTTCATGGACATTTTACCTTATTATGATGGTTGTGGTTTGTGTTCCGCCGGTAAACCGTATGGCGGCGAGTGTGAGATTTACCGCGGAAATACACACGGAAAGCAGTTACTCTGATGGCCAGATTAGATGGCAGAAATCAACCATTCAGATGGTTTGGGGACTCGCCACAATCAACCCTGTAGGGCACAGCAAACTACGTTACCATACAAGTTATTTATTTGGCAGAAATGTCAATGTCTAGCCATATTACTTGTAATGTACAATCACATTTGCAACACTCAAATAATGTCTGAACACCAATGTCAATCAACCTTTAGAGCACAAAGGTTTACATTTACATCGTAAATGCAATGTAGAGTCAAATGCACCGTTTCTTAATTGCAGAAACAGGCACATTTGATACGTGCTGATTACAGCGCCATCTACCACGAATGGGAAACAATGATTTGAGCAGCCGTACGTAGTTTGTGGTGTAGAATCAGAATATGCAATAAAAATTGGAGATTCCTATTTGAAAATACCTTGCGCAGGTGGAGGCAGTTAGGAGGTTGCCAGGCGTAGCACGGACGCATGTTCTCTTTACTTATATTAACCTTCATCCGGAAATTTTTTTTAATACGATGCATCGTTTTCGAGTTACATAGTTGCCTCAGGTTAAAACAAGCACGTAGTACACGCACACTCAACACTAAAGAACACACTTTTTTCCAGTTTCACCCAGTTTATCGTTCACAAAATAGAATACATCGATACCAGTACATTCATTAACAACTCATACCATTCAGCACTGATCGATTCTTCTAGAAAACCCATAGGAAAGGATTACATGTGAGGAATCTTTCCTACAGGACGTCAGCCGTCACAGCATGTACTACAAACGAGTAAACACTTCATTTGAGCAAAAATATAAACTGTTCCTTTTGCAATTATAAAATCGGTAGCCTGTCTGCTCCAGCCCCTCAACTGAGTTTGTAAATACCCAGTGTCGTAACTTTGTATATAAAAGTGGCAAAATGTTATTCACATCTTGGCTGCTATGAGTCGCAGTCTTTGATGTAGTAACAACATGATTTCCCTTGTTCCTATGATTTAACGGAAATATATAAGTACGGTGTAATGCCAGGGGTGTGTCACCTAGTACACTGAGGCACAAACAGAGACATCAAGAAAATAGCCATAGGAGGGCCTCAAAGCGTCATTCTGTTACACAGGTGGAAACGAGAAGTGGACATTACTCATGTTTTTGGGGTGAATTTAAAGCTATATTTCCACAATAAAGCCTTTACCCAGAAGCCTGACAAATAGGCGAATCGATGGGACTCGGAGCGTGTACACACCACAGAAACTATACGACTGTGATGATGATTGTTCATAATCCTGCAGTTAGTGCACAGAATCCGTTTATTTATTGTTAATGATAATGTCGCTACGTATTCTAAACATAAGAATTTTTAGTAATAGCTGTGACTGGTTAATTCATTATCAAGTAAAAGCCTTAAACGAAATATCACAAAAGTCATTGGATTAATGGACGGTATCACATGCGTATATATCGTCACTAGTCAGTTACTGGCAATTAACTAGCGGAATTATCATGAAACACTCAACTGTTAAACAAATGTACCCATTGTAGAGAACATTACATGATAAGTACACAGTCCAGTTATGAGTTATTGGGCTAAATAATAATGTTTATACGCCGACCTACTTTTGGATTTAGGAATCCCATCCGTTGTAACTACGAGCTGGGTAGCTGGGTAGTAGTATTCTGCTGCTAGCTGGCGGCACAGTCAGCGCACTGCATTTGCTGGCGGTGGGCGGAAACACAAAACTCTAAGATGGCAGAACGCAGGAAGCTTGAAAATTCGAGATGGTAGTGGTGGAAGTTTAAAAATGCGAGATGAGAGAACTAGCCCACTGTGCCTTGTACCAAACTCTCATTTCCCCGTCTCCTTTCACCCCTCCACCGATTATCAGTGTAGGTTAACAGTCAGTTTCATTCATCCTAATCGATGAAACCTGAAATACGTCAACCAAGATTTAATTAGTCATAATAATTTAATTAGTAATTAAATAATTGATATAATTGTAACTATTCATAATTTAAATAAGTCACAGATCAGTATTTTAGTGGGCCATAAAATGAAATCACACTGTAGCTTTACCGGAGGCATCTTGGTTATGCTCAAAAGTATCTGAATAATATGAAGTTTTGTACTGTGTATGAAAATATCCCAACGACCTTAATTATTTGTCAAAATTTATGTTTGCAGTATTTCCACATCTAAAGTACGTCAACACACACACACACACACACACACACACACACACACACACACACACACGCATACAGGCGCGCTCTCACTCGCAAAAGGTGTTGGGTTAATGTAACACGAATTGAATGGTGGATCTATTACAGAATTTGTCGGTCTACGAACATATTTTGCAAGATCTTGAAACCAACTCACACAGTGCGCAAAGAGAAGATACAAATATGTAAACCGTTGATGTGTGTCAGATCCGGAAGTACAAATAGCTGTGCAGTATATAATTCCATATAGTTCATACTATTAAACAAAACAAATTGGTTTCATCTGTACAGGACGATAAATGTCATATACGTGTACATAAGGTAAAAACATTGGCTTGCTTCCTCCTCACCTGACACCATAACAGTATCTCATAAAAATCTAAGGAGGTACCGGGAGTCTAAACCGGATGCTTCTGTGGCAAAGATGGCAGTGAAGAGCATTCAGCTATAAAGATGGTAGGTTTTTTGTGTGTAAGTAAAAATATAAAAACATGATAGCGCTGATGTTGGTGTACCAACATTGTAATGTATTATGTCGTTGTTGTTGTTGTGGTCTTCAGTCCTGAGACTGGTTTAATGCAGCTCTCCATGCTACCCTGTCCTGTGCAAGCTTCATCATCTCCCAGTAACTACTGCAACCTACATCTTTCTGAATCTGCTTGGTGTATTCATCTCTTGGTCTCCCTCTACGATTTTTACCCTCCACGCTGCTCTCCAGTACTAAATTGGTGATCCCTTGATGCCTCAGAACTTGTCCTACCAACCGATCCCTTCTTCTAGTCAAGTTGTGCCACAAACTCCTCTTCTCCCCAATTCTATTCAGTACCTCTTCATTAATTATGTGATCTACCCATCTCATCTTCAGCATTCTTCTGTAGCATCACGTTTCGAAAGCTTCTATTCTCTTCTTGTCTAAACTATTTATCGTCCATGTTTCACTTCCATACATGGCTACACTCCATACAAATACTTTGAGAAACGACTTCCTGACACTTAAATCTATATTCGATGTTAACAAATTTCTCTTCTTCAGAAACGCTTTCCTTGCCATTGCCAGTCTACATTTTATATCCTCTCTACTTCGACCATGATCAGTTATTTTGCTCCCCAAATAGAAAAACTCCTTTACTACTTTAAGTGTCTCATTTCCTAATCTAACTCACTCAGCATCACCCGACTTAATTCCACTACATTCCGCTGTCCTCGTTTTGCTTTTGTTATACAGCGAATGTAAGATATATAGTTCTCACCAGCAGCTGGCATCACCATTCTGATTTATACACCACTGCAAATTACCAGGCAACAACAGTATAGTATATTAACGATTATGGTAATGCTCTGAAACAACTAAATAAGTACTGAAACTGAATATATTTTGTAGTTTCCTTTTGCCCCCTCATTCACTTTCAATCTCCTTCATTCCCTCTCCTTGTCTATTTACTCCTCCTCTTTCTGTATCAGTCACCTCCTCCGCCCTGTCTCTGTTCATCTCCTCCTGCTCCATATCTCTCTCCATCTACCTAACAGCTGACATCATCTCTCTAATTTATATACCTCTGTAAATTGTCAAGAACCGTCGAGCAGTTGAGTTGTGGAAAGTAATTAATTTGAGGGTCTGTTGTGCCTTACTCCAAGGGTGGTATGCAGATAGAAATATGAATGCTCCCATCTATTGGTGACAAGGTACAAAGCAACAGACACATAAATCAATTTTGATATTTTTATTTCGCATTTTGAAGTTCTGGGAAAAATATATCAAGTAAATCTAATCGTCAGCAACTACATTTTTCTGTTCATTAATTACACTGCATAAGAAAATGTTAGTTTTTAACTATTTATCGAGGATATCTCTTATACACATGCTCATATTCCACAGGAATTTAGCACAATACATTTTAGCTACATGTATTTATGCATGGAAAAAAAGTCGGAGCGCGCACTTCAGCGGTAGATCATGTTTTAGAATCAAATTTCACGCATGTGTATGTGAGTGGTAAATATCATTGTGATACTGGATGCAAACATTGCACTTCTTTGCTTTGCTAATGCATTTTTGCAGACTTTTAAACATTGACTTATTATTGTGACACTTGAAAAGCATCATAGAACAATTAAGATATGGAAAACAATTAATTTGAGTGTCTGTTGTGCCTTGCACCAAGCATGGTACGCAGATCGAAGCATTGATGCTGCAATCTATTGGTGACAGCATTGCAATAAGAGAACAAGCAAATATATAATCTCCATAAGTAGTTAAAAACCTATCTTTGCTTAGGCAGTGTTACTAAAAGATTAGAAATATGTTATGGTTAAACTTCAAAATACGAAATAAAATAAATTTGTGCTTCATGCTGCTGTTCCTTATTGTCACTAACAGATGGCAGCATGTACAGCTCGATCTGTGTACCACGCTTTGTATAGGGCACAACGGCTCTCAAAGTAATTAGTTTTCACACCTAAATTGTTCTGTGTTGCTAATAAAGTTTTACAGTGATATTACAACGCTCAAAATATCGGCAAAAATACGCCAACGAAGCAAAAACGTGCCATGTTTACATCACAATGACATGTATCATTAACACATACACACACACACACACACGCACACACACACACACACACACACACACACACAAACAAACACACAAACACACACACATATCTGCCAAATTAGTATCTAAAAGATTATTCTGAACGGTGAAGTATGCTCCTCAATGCTGTGTTCGTGCCTAAACAGATGTGGTTGCAAAATAACATGCTGAACTTCTTATGGAATTTGAGAAGGAGCATAAAACATACGCGCCATAAATGGTTAAAAACTAACTTTTGCTTATCTAATGTAGTTTTCGAATAGAAATATATGATCGCTGAAGATGAGATTTGTGTCATATGTTACGCAACAAAGAAAATTCAAACTCTAATGGCTGGTTTCTACTCCTGTTGCGTTGTCGCAATACATGGAAAGCATTCATCCTTTGATCTGCGTACTACTCTAGGTGTAAGACACAAAATACGCTCAAATTACTTATTTTCCACATCTTAATTGTTCTGTGATTCTTGTCAAGAGTCACAATGTTTATTTCATGTCTAAAATGTCTGCGAAAATACGTCATCAACGCAATGAAGTCCAATAATTGTGTAATGTATCACTTATCATTAGACACATATCTGTCAAACTGTTGCCTAAAACACGACCACGTACTTTAAAGTAAGTAACTCAGTCTGTTTGTATTCTTAAATAGTTACAAATAAAGTCCTAGAGTGACAAGTTTGGCCTTAAAGATCAAAGCCGACCTGACCAGGCAGAAAGTAAATGTCGCCAGAATACTACCGTTTGCTCGCAAACAGACAAACAATTACGAATTACTGGGAGAAAGTAGTTAATAGCATTACATATGTCTACTGGTGTAGGTCACAGTGTATCCTCAAATTGCATATTGCCACATCTGATTTGTTCTATAAGTGTTACACAGATTTCTAAATACGTAGAAGTTAATATTTCAGTTTGACTCTGTTTCATAGTATGAACAGTGATTATCTTAACATTTTACAAGATTGTCAGCATATTTTGCCACAACTTTAGGGGAAAAGAAGACAATTCATCCCTGAAAAATACAATGGCATTATTAACATCTCATTTTTCTGTCCATAGTAGAGTTTAAATACATAACAAACTTTTGACGAATGCTGCAATATTTACCAATCGGAACTATGTTGCTAGTGTCGCTACTGCGATGTTTCCCATAATCAGTTAGTAAATAACACTAACATCGAATGTAAATGTGGAGTGTAGAATCGCCACATCCATACACAAACCCAGTACTGCCAAAAGACAAACAAACACCATATTCGGAAGGAAAGAAAAAAATGTTTTATCATGATATATCACTTAAACTGCATATTTTCGCAATACGCAAGTAAGCGACTCTGTCACTCTGTGCCACGCATTAAATTCCTTTTTAATACGTAAAAAAATTCTGCAAAACACTCATGAGGAAGAAAACTGCTGATCAAACTTACGGCCTAAAGTGCACTTCTTGGTTTAAATTAACAATATAAACAGTGTTATTCCCACACCAGAAATTCGTCTGGTATGAAAGTTAGTCAAACGTAACAGTGACCTCATTGTAGGGTACTAACTCCATATTGCAGTTCAAAATGTTGTCATCTTCTGCTGTTACACATTGGAAGCTTGTTGGGAAAACTGTATTACTTTCCTCCTCTCAGTAACATTATAATGCTGACTCATTTAAGGGAGCATTTCACTCTTTCATTCACTTTGTAATATATTATAATGTTGCTGTCTGGAAATTTACAGAGATGTGTAAATACACGAGAAGATGTCAACTGCTGGGGAAACTGTGTTACTTTCATTCATTGTGTTATAGAAAGGGCGATCGAAAAGTTTCGATCTGACGTCGTTGCTGCAGCGTACATGCAACGCAGCACGACACGTATGCGGGGATATCAGCACCGACATGTAGCTTGGGATTCGTGTTGCCTGCATGCCTTTTCGACGTGCATGTGGTAAATGCGAAAACATAAATTATGACGACGTTATTACCAAATGAATCCGAACAGGACCAACGTGCTGTTATTGTTTTCGTGGCTGCCGAAGGACAAACACCGTCAGACAGCCATCAGAGAATAAACAATGTTTATGAACCAGAAAGTCTGTCGAAAATCACCGTTGTGGAATGGTGCGGCAAGTTCCGTTTGCTGAATCGTAATAACGCCCGTTCCTATATCGCAAATATTGTAACGCAGAAGTTAAACCAACTTAAATTAGAGACAATCGAGCTCCCACTGTATAGTTCTGAATGCTAAACATGCAATTATCACGCATTCGGTCACTTAGAAAAGCCTTGAAAGGTCAGCGATTCCTGTCGGACAAGGATGGCAGCTGGCATTGATGGACGTCTTCACTGAGCAGGGAACAGTGTTTCAAACAGGTTTTTTCAGACTGCTGCGTCGGTGGATGATTGTCTCAGTGCTTACGATGATTTTTACTGGCTGGAATATCCATTCTGGGCTGTAGGCTTTCGAATTGAAGCTTTTTGATCACCACTTATATATTTTAATGATATTTCCTGGAAATTTGTAGAGGTGTAAAATCTGAGAGATATCAGCTATTGGGGAAAACTCATTCCTGTCATTTCGTCTGTAATATATTATAATATCGGTACGTCATCATCATCAAAATCATGTTTTCATATTTCTACATGTACCTAAAACAATTGATCGTCTCCATAGCTAAATGGTTGGTGTAACTACCTTCAGAGCAGAAGAGCGCGGTTTATATTCCCGGTACCTCCTCAGACTTTTCTGACGCAGGGAGGTCTTGAAGAGGGTTTGCACTCATCCTTATGGGATCAACGGAGGAGGACGCAAGTCAGTGTAATTATATTATCCAGAGCTATAGGACATTTATCGTCCTGTGCAAATGAAGCCAGTTTGTGTTGTTTACCAGTACAAACAACATACTTGAATTGTCTACTGCACAGGTGTTCATGCTTCTGATTCTATCACACATCAACGGTTAACGAATTAACAGAAGCTCTGTGTATTATGCAACCAGATTTCGTTTCAAGAGCATACAGACACGGGATTCCAAACTTTCTTTGACTCACCGGGGGAATATTGTATCTACGGTACTGCAGTGCCCTGGCTGCTCATAATTATTATGCTATGTTCCTTAGGACACGCAAGAATGTCCGAAGAAACATTATATCGTGCTCCTGAACAACAATGGCACTACAAAATCGTATTTACCAGCTGATATCGAGCAATCAACTTTTCAATTAAAATGTCTCCCCGGTACTGGAATATCCATAATGAATGTGCGAGTGCAGGTTGTGGACTCATGGTTGACAACATACGGAAGTTTGGATCTGGCCGTGAAGCGTGTTCGAATAGCCTAATGGTAAGACGACAGCTCACGATAAGAGGGTTCGAGTCAATGGCCCTCCAGAAATTTCCAGTGTAGTCAGCCCGTTATACAGTTGATGACAGTCCGTATTCGCAACTGCGAATACATATCGAATATTGTGTCTGACTTTTACAACGAAACGCCAAGTATCAACCTACTTATGGTAATCACTCTGGATATCCTCATGAAGTGATAAATTAAGTTACTGGCTTCTGTGTAACGTATTTTTGGATGGTTCGTTTGTCTTCATTTTGTTCTTTTTCTTGTCCCTTTGTCCGACATCGGTGCAGGTTGGTTTGGTTGCTAACTGATTTCGCGTAATTAGTTTAACGGGTGACCAGATGGCCTTCCTTTCGTCACCCCATTACCACAACTATCTGCTTGTAATATTATCATGTGAAAGTTCAAAATGTTTGTGATTCGTGTAACTGAGTACGTTGTTCGCACCTATTATTATACAAAAATACTTCCGATCACATCAGAGGCAAGCTTACGAAAATAACGATATTGCGAAGGGTTTACAATTTTTCCTAACAAATGAATTCTTACTACTTTTCGTTACATTATTAATTTCAATAGTCATTTCATAATTGAATCGAGAAATAAACATAGTAAACAGTTCAGGATTGCGTAATTAATAATAGAAATATTAAGTGTCGAAATAATTCGTAATTCCAAATGTTTCTACAGAAATAATTTTAACTGTACATTCAGAATTTTTACTTAATGATTACATCGAAACTAAAATATTTTATAAAGTAATTCCTTTTCATAAATTTTAGGTTGAAATATAACCTACTGTGTGTAAAATTATGTGAAAGTTTTCGGAAAAGCAACTGAGATAATACTGACCCAGCCAAAATTCGACAAATAATACTTGTGTCCACATCTACTGTTGAGCAAAAGTAAGGCTAGAGGAGGATGTCCCAATACAAACTGTTCACAGAAACATGCCCTCTGCCCTACCTTCCTATTCATAACGAATCCTATTCCCGTTATACCATTTTCTGCTCCTCCTGATATTACCCTATATTGATCTGATCACAAACGCTTGTCTTCTTTGCATTTCACTTCACTGACCCCTACTGCACCTAGATTGAGCCTTTCCGTTTCCCTTTTCAGATTTTCAAGCTTCCTACCACGTTCAAGCTTCTGACATTCAGAGTTCCGACTCGCAGAACATTATCATTCCGTTGATTATTCATTCTTTTTGCCATGGTCACATCCCCACTTGGCAGTCCCCTCCTGAAGATCCGAATGGGGGACTATTCCGGAACCTTTTGCTAGTGGAGAGATCACCGTGACACTTTTCCAATTACAGGCCACATGTCCTATGGATACATGTTACTTGCCTTTAATGCAGTGACTTCCATTGCCTTCTTTAACACCATGACGTTGATCATTGCTGATTCTTCCGACTTTAGGGGCAGTTTCCCACTCAAAGGATGAGAGAGTGCCCTGAACCTCTGTCCGCTGCTCCACCCTCTCTGACATGTTAGTCGGCAGAATGAGGGTGACTTGTTAAGCCGGAAGTCTTCAGCAGCGAGTGCTGTCTTTAAGGAGTGGCGGGTTTCGAACCCGGGACCGAGGATGATTTGATTAGTTAGAAGCTACTCCTAGAGCTGCCTATACAGACGTCCATAATTGCGGAAGTATTGCTGGTGCAGGGTTTTGTGCACGAACCGATCTCTCCATTATGTCTCATGTCGGGCAACCTGTCTATAATGTTCTTCGAATCAATGGTAAACAACTGTGGCCCGCTGACATGTCGCATTATCATCAGTAAGTATTCCATCGTTGTTTAGGAACATGTAATATATGAATTACTTCAAATGGTCTCCAAGTAACCGAGAAATAGCTGTTTCCTATCAATGGGTATCGGTTCATACGGACCAGGGGACCCAGCCTATTCCATGTCAGCCCATACCATTATGGAGGAACCATCAGCTTGCACACTACCTTGTTGACAATCTGGTCCATAGCTTCGAGAGGTCTTCGCCACACACGAACCGTACTATCGGCTCCTACCAACTGAAATTGAGACTCATGTGACCAGGTCACAGTTTCTCAGTCGTCCAGAGTCCAACTGACACGATCACGACCACAGGAGAGGCGCGGCAGGCGATGCCGTGCTATTAGCAAAGGCACTTGCGTCGGTAGTCTGCTACCATAGCCGATTAACGACAGATTTCGCCGCACTGTTCTCACCGATACTTTAGTTGTGTATCCCACATTGATTTCTGCAGCTATTTAATGCAGTGTTGCTTGCTTGTTTGCACTGACGACTCTACGCAAACGCCTCTTCTCTCTACCGTTAATTGAAGTTTGTCGGTCACTGCGTTGTTCGTGGTGAGAGGTAATGCCTGAAATGTTATATTCCCGGGACATTCTTGGTACTGTGGATCTCGGAATATTCAATTCCTAATGATTTCCGAAACTGAATGTACCATGCATTTAGCTCCAACTACCATTCCGCGTTCAGAGCCTGTTAATTCTCATCGTGGTGCCATAATAACATTGGAAACGTTTTCACATGCCTCACCTTAGTGCAAGTAACAGCTCCGCCACTGCATTGCAATTTTATACCATGTTACGTGAAGCTACCGCTATTTGTATTTGTGCATATCGCTATTCCATGAGTTTCGTCACCTGAGTGCATTCCCCTGTTCGAAGCGCTTAGCCTTCCCCTCAAAGTTTTCCAACATGCAACACTTTCAGTCGGTCTGTACGCGCAGGGAAGGTGCACTCCATTCAAGCACGATTTAAGTGAGCCAGTCAGTCAACAATCCCGCTCTGCAGTTGCGTGACCGTAAATCAAGCGCGGCCGAAATGTACCTAGCCAAAGCGTATAGCCTTTACAACCAGCTACAAATCATACAGATATTATGTCGAATTCGTGTTATTATAAAATGAAGTAGCTTTCAGGTGGCCTGTCTGACACTAACTACAAGGCAGAAACAAATGAAAGCGGAAGACGAAAACCGTGATTTTAAAATGAAACAGATCACACTTCGCGTTTATTCAAAACTTAAATGACCTTCCACGCTGTCTTGTTTGTCCGGAAAAATTGGCTCATAACAAGAAATCAGATGCGGAGAGACACTTTAAACTACACACTTATTGTTGAGTACTCAGTATCTTGTCGATGATGCAAATATCAGATTTGGAGAGAGACTTCACAACTACACACATGTCATTCAGTATCTTGTAGGTGACACAAGGAAGAGGGCAGTTGAGAAACTTCCGAAGAGTGCAAAAAATCAAGTTAATGGTTATAGTGATAGACAGATTGAACGTGCGTTGCGCTATCGACCAACTGTACATCGGGTGATTGATGATAATTCTAAGTCAACACCTAAGTCTACTGCCTTTTTGCCTTACGTAGGAAATACGTCCAATAAGATCGGTCGTATTTTACGGAAATACGACGTGAAATGTGTTTTCCGACCTCCATCTAAAGTTGGAGCACTTTTGAGTTCCGTTGAGGATGATCTTGGACGGCGTAAGGCGGGTGTATATCGTAGTCCTTGTAGCTGCGGCATGGCATATATTGGTCAAACTATCAGGACCGTGGAGGACAGATGTACTGAGCATAAACGGCACACACGATTACAGCAGCCAAATAGATCTGCTATTGCCGAACATTGCTTGGATACTGGTCACCCCATGTTATATAATAACACCGAGGTATTGCCATGCACGTCCAGCTATTGGGACAGTGTCATTAGGGAGGCAGTTGAGATTAAATTAGCGAGCAACCTCGTTAACAGGGATGGAGGTTTCTGTTTAAACTCTGTTTGGAATCCGGCTCTCTCCCTTGTCAAAAAACAGAGGAACAGAGTCAATGCTGCCTCACCTGCGAATTCATAGTCTCACTATCGATAGCTCTGGCACTAGTGTTCAGTGTGTGTGTGTGTGTGTGTGTGTGTTATCTTTCCTGCTTCTGTCGGAGAACCGAGGTATTAAATTTGCATGTACGCCGCCTGTCCGTTGCAGTTTGCCTTGAAAATGGCGGGGTGTTCTCCCGCCGAAATATCGGCGGTCGCTGAAAGTGTTACCTGGCTGAATTCCCGGAAGTTATTTGAAAATCTAAAAAAATTAGTTGCCAGTTTCTGCTAAAACAGAGAAAAAAAGGAGCAGTCAGAATATCTTCGAATTTTTCATTGATTTCAGATTTATTACTGGTCTTGTGATATAAAAGAAACAGAGCAAGTTTCACTTTTTGTTCGATTTATTTTATCTACTGATCCTAAAGAACATCTTTTGGAATTCCTGCCACTCATTGGTCAAACATGTAGAGAGGATGTAGCATTCTACAACAGCATACTCCACTCAATACAACTGTCTTAATTTCAACAACAGGATGGAAAGTATCGCCAGAGTAAGAAAGTGGTTTGTTTGCTATTTTCAAACAAAAAGATTGATAACGTGATACTTACTTTCCATTGCCTATTCATAAAGGCGCGCTTCGTGCACAGAAATTTCCAGTGCAAATTTGCAAAAGTTATGAAACAGGCGAGAAATACGATCAACTGCATTATAGCCAAAGCTCTTGATCATTGCCAGTTTGAAGTATTTTTAATTGAATTGGAGACTGAGTACGCAGATTTTCTGCTGCATAACGAGGTACATTGGATGGCAAGAGGAAACTCTTCGAATCGTGTAATTTCCTTATTAACACAAATTAAGGCATTTATGATTTAAATGTGTGTTCACTATCCAGAAGGAATGAACCATCAGTGGTTCCGATA
Source organism: Schistocerca americana (assembly GCF_021461395.2). Lineage (NCBI taxonomy): Eukaryota > Metazoa > Arthropoda > Insecta > Orthoptera > Acrididae > Schistocerca > Schistocerca americana. The sequence continues at coordinate 359,515,105 of NC_060123.1, forward strand.
ATTTTATTTCATGGTAAATGTTACGTGTTGTCTAAATCAGCTTATTCGTAAACAACAGAGGAATGAAAAAGAACACGAAACAATTATTTTATTCGAAAAGAGATTATCTCTTTTGGCTCAAGACTTTGAACGAAAAAAACCCTGATGTACTTTCCAAGCCCGCTGAAACATAGCTAAGAAAATGATTCTGATACGTGGTGGCGCTAAACGAAGCCTTCCAAATGGCGTCTGTAACGGAGGTGCGTCCCAAGCAGAGAGCTGTCATTGAGTTTCTTTCGGAGGAAAACCAGAGCATCACAGATATTCAGAGGCGCTTGCAAAATGACGGTGGAAGGAGATCTAGGAGTGAACAAAAGTACGGTGAGACGCAACAACGTCGCGCAAGCGAGTGCGAGGGGCCGCGTACGGGCCGGTCTCACACAGCTGTGACTCCTGCAGCGTTGGAACGAGTGAGGTGACTGACAGATCACAATTAAACATGTCGAAACACAACTGCGCGTCTCTGTTGGTAGTGGGATCTGTGCCAGATGGTTTCCTTGCCGCCTAACAGAAGGCTATAAAGATCAGTGGAGGACCATCTGTGCGGAATTGTTTGTGCTTTACGAAACTGATTGTGGTAATTTTTTATTAGCCATTGTCACTGGTGATGAAGTATGGGTTCATCAGTTCAAACCGAAACAAAACGGAAATCCGCGGAGCGGTGCTACACTACCTTTTCTTCGAAGAAAGAGTTCAAAACCGCATCCTCAGTCTATATTGTCAAGGCGAAGGTCTTTTGGGTCTATGAAGGGGTTATTCTGTTTGATGCCGTCCCTCATGATGCATCGATCAGCTCGTAAGCGTACTGCGCTTTCCTCAGGAAACTGAAGAAATAAATCGAGAACTGAAGTCAGCGTGTTCGTCATCACGGTACTGCAAACTAACATTTCTTTTTCCATGACAACGCAAGGCCTCACACAAGTTTGTGCACTCGAGACGAGCTCATGAAACTTCATTGGACCATTCTTTCTCATCCACCCTACAACCCGGATCTCGCTCCTTCCATTCCATCATTCTGACCCAGTGAAGATGCACTCGGCGGAAAGCAGTACGTGGATTACCCCCGAGGTTATTGATGTACCAAGACATTACCATGCGGGCATACAGATCCTCCTAGTAAGGTGGCGTAAAGCCGTCGCGTTGAACAGAGATTATGTTTAAAAATAGGGTTTTCTAGGCAAAAGAGTAAGGAATAGTATGAGGTATTGAAACCGGGCAGGGATGAAGCCTTTCACTCCTGTTTAATGTATACATCGAAGAACTATGACGGAAGAAACACAAAGGCTCAAGAGTGGGATTAAAACTCAAGTTGAGATGATATCAATGGTGAGGCAATGGTAACACTGCTATAGTCAGTGAATGTGAAGAAGAATTACAACACATTTTAAACAGAATTAACCGTCTAATGGGTACAGACATTTGATTGAGACTGAAACGAAGGAAAAGGGAGATAATGAGGACTAGCAGAAATGAGAACAAGGAGAAAGTTAATAGCAAAGTAGGGGGCTACGAAGCAGACAAAGTTAATGAATTCTGCTACCAAGAGAGCAAGTCAACACATGGCGGAGGAAGCAAGCTGGGCATAAAAAGCAGATTTGCACAGGCAAAGAGAGCGTTCCTGGCCCCGAGAAGTGTGCTAGTATCAAACATCTGACTTAATCTGAAGACGAAATGGGCAGAACACAGTATTGCACGTTACTGAACCATGGAATATGGGGAAACAGATAGAGAATCGAAGCTTTTGAGACATGGTGCCGTAAAAGGATGTCGAAAATTAGGTGGTCTAATAAAATAAGAAATGAGGTGTTACTTAGCAGAATCGGCGAGGAATGGAACATCTGGAAAATATTGACAAGAAATGGAACAGGAGGATAGGACATTTGTAAGACACGAGGGAATAACTTTATGGTACTAGAGGTAGCTGTAGAGGGTGAAAACTTAAAGGGAAGGGGAGACAGATACTAGATAACCCCTAAAAATAGCTAGAGAAGAGGGTGTAAGTGGTACGCAAAGATGAAGAGGTTAGGATAGGAGAGGAACACGTGGCAGGTGGCACTGAACCAGTCACAAGACTGATGACACTGCCAAACAAAATTTGTTTATTTATGTCTCTCCTACATTCGAAATTATGCATATGAAAGAAAGAATGGGATCGGTGAGATTGTGATCGTAAGACTTAATCATTTTTACGCATTGTAATGAGTTCTCCCAGGAATTTGGTGCAGTCCATCCTATGTTATGAAACCCAAAGGGACAGGGTTCAAGTGGAGAACGACATAAAATTGAGCAGAAGAGTGTTGTGGTTGCCTGTGGAGGAACTTTAGTGTTGCTGTGCAGCAGTCTCCATCTTGTCTCTCTTGCTGCTGAAACTGCGTTATCACCGATACTTTTCATTTGTAGACCTTCAAAGGTATCCAACTCCCAAAATGCTATTATTGACATTACTTATCAATGACGTCATTTCTAGAGGAAAAACTAATAATTTTGCAGTTCTGTTAAATTAATTGAAGAAGAGTAGATTCAACAAGTAATTAATATGGTTTATCTACGGTAACATTGTCTAGGGCAGATTTCTTCTGTTCATATCGAGTTAACAATGGTATGGATTTTGACTGTAGTAACGAAACACTCATCTTCTTCTGCGGTTTTCATTATCTCCAAAAGTAACTGGTGCGCATTAAAGATAGGCTTTAACTTTCATTTCGATGTTAATAACAGTCAAGGCCCAAAAGAAATTAATTGTGCCTTAAGTGGTGGCAACAATATTCACATATAACAAAAAAATTCTGCTTTTTGGCGTGCATCACTGACCAAAGATAGAGTTCTGTACCAACTAAGTTACAAATTCCTTTCAAAGACAAAATTTAGTCTGTTTTACACTGAATGTGATCAAAATAAAGACTCATATATAACTATAAAGTGCAATTTTTGGGATTTTTGTAGTTCTTCAAAATTATGTTCTTATTTACTTTTGGCTATTTCTGATGAAACAAATGTAATCATAAGCTCGGCGTTCTGGCTCAGATAGGTCAACCGCCCGCCATGTCATCTATGTCAATGGCGTCGTTTGTCTGGGGTACGAGGGGCATGGGGTCCCCGCACCTCTCTTCCAGCCGTTTTCTAATTATTTTTTTTACACTGGAGTTGCTACATCTTATTCAAGTAGATCCTCCACTGGTATCGCGGAGGTGAGTTTCAGGCCTCTCACCTAGGAAAACTCCCTGGCATTACCGGGACCGAACCAAAGTCCTCCGTAAAGCAGCCAGACACGCTAACCACTATGAGTAAGGACGATGCAACAACCAAGGATGACTACGTTTCTGGGCTCTTCAGGTTGCCGAATTTTAATAAGGAAAACGATCTTGTCGAATTTAAATAAATAAACAAAAATAGTCGTAAAGTTGTCATCATACCGAATCCTTCCGCAGTATCCACTAATGCATTGTTGCCGACCAAACTGACACCGAAATATTCAAAAGAAAAATGTGGTACCAAAGGAGTCAATTTAAACAAAGGACTATAAAATTTTGTTCTCTGTGACCTGCTCCTGCATCTGTTTCCATCCTCTATCACCTGAAAAACGGTTTTCAATGACAGTTCATGCTGTAATATTACGTGCTCAGCCATTTTTTCTTACTGAAGCACTGTAATTTAAGGAACGATTAATTTATATAAATAATACATTATACACCTTTATACTTTGTTGTTAGCATAGAACTGAAAATATATATATATATATATATATATATATATATATATATATATATATATTAATTTCAAATTTCAGTAGAAATCCACTTACTAAGAAAGTGAATACGTCGTTAATTCTGTCTGGCAGTTGCATCATCAGGAAAAAGTTGGAAAATGAGCCAAACGTTAATGCTAAATAGTGGTCTTACTTGCGTCCAACAGCAGTTACTTTGTTTTAATGTGCTAAGTATTAGATTCATCAGTCAAAAAAATATCTAGGGCCACACATCTTTCGTATCCAATCAACATGTGCTTTCAGTTTCAGTACTTTATCTCGGGAGACAATTATGAATAAAGTTCAGTTCCACTAACACTACATGTTTTCTAGCTCACTCACTGTCATTATTCGGTGAATATTTCCTTGACACATTCTGTTAATCTCACGTCTATACCAAGTGGGGTTTCATGAGGTTAGTACAGTGTACAGTCTTTTTTTTTCAGATTCGATAGTTTTTTAGCAGTTGAACGAATCTGACCCACCGCTCTTGCTAGAAAATGTGAAAATATTCTTTCAAACACAGTTTTAAATTTGTTACTTATTTTACTTTTACTATTTCTTCTTTCTACTATTTAATCATCAGATGTGTTACCTACTTCTTTGCCTTTAACAATTACATCTTACAATTCTCCTAATAAACTTTTGATATCTAAAGTTCAAATAACTTACATTCTTTTATACATGTAAGACCTGTTCATTTTCTTTTGGGTGATGCAGTGTAGCAGTCGATTAATACTCTGCAACTGCTAAGACATTCTAACCGATATTTACGATGATTTTCATGTATCAGATGTCTATGTAGATTCTTTAAATGTGTACGATCCATTTTTCACCTTGATATTTTAGAATCTACGTAAAAAAAGCTACATTTATAGTTGCAATTATAAATACGCTGATTTAAACGCTGTTATTGTGTTAGTGAGTTATTTTGTTATCCTGATGTCTTGTAATCTTAATCAGCAACTAGTTTGATAAATTATTACTCATTTTTTATCGTTCCCCAAACGATGGCATTCATTATTTATTTCTGTGCATTATAGACTTCTTCCTCTACCAATGCCTGAAACGATACAGAAAAGATGGTTTTTACTGTATAATTTGGTGTGGAAGGCTATTCGCTGTCATTCATAGAATAAAACGCGAAACGAGATCCCTGTGATGTACACGACCAAGAAAATAATTAGTGAAACATAACGACAGGTTCAAAATGGCTCTGAGCACTATGGGACTTAACATCTGTGGTCATCAGTCCCCTAGAACTTAGAACTACTTAAACCTAACTAACCTAAGGACATCACACACATCCATGCCCGAGGCAGGATTCGAACCTGCGACCGTAGCAGCCGCGCGGTTCCGGACTGCGCGCCTAGAACCGCTAGACCACCGCGGCCGGCATAACGACAGGTGTGGCATCGTTCACGGTCTTGCAGGGCAAATTCAATCGCCCAGTGACTACAACTGTAGTGTAATTCCTGCTTTTCTTCTTCTTTCTCCTGACCTTTATCACATAGGTGGGACGTGGACCCCACCCAGGTATTCATCTACTAGGATGTGGGAAACCACCTAAAAACAACATCGAGGCCGGCTGTGTACAGGAAATCGTCGTTAACCAGCCGGGTAGATTCGATCCGGGACCGGCGCGCCTCCCAGAATCCTGAATGCGGCGTTCTAAGGCGCGTGGCTGGGCTGATTGTAATGTGTAACCTGAATGTCATATATCTGTCTTACTCAGAAGCTTTAGGACAGATTAATTGTTCTCGTAAGTAATTATCAGTAAAAAACCTTGGGCCTAAAATATCACCCTAGAATCATTCGAGATTATTTCTTCAAACGAGCGGACTAGGGAAAAAATTGATAGTTTCCATTGGTATGGAGACTCGTAAAGAGGAGAGGATGTTTGATTTGGTTGCACCTGCATTTCACGAGAACGGAACTGGTGGAAGTAGAGACGAAAAGATGCTCAGAAAATTGATAGTAATCACATGGAAGATCTAGAACAAAAACTTCATATGAGAGCTGCGTAAGGCGAGGATGCGGCTGGATTTCACTAACCATTAATGAGAAGTGAAGGAAGTGAACTGAAATTTCAGAATCAGAATTAAATTGCAATTGGGATAGGTAGCAACGCTAAGCTATTTTAGCTGAAAGTAAGGAGGGCACATAAGAATTACTGATCATAGTGAAAGTATTGGTTAAAATTAAAGCAGCAACAGCCCTCGGTCGAAAAAAATGAAGACTTTTTGACCTAGGTTTCGGTCACTACTAGGAGTGACTTCATCAGAAATAAAACATTTAAACTGGCGTATAACATAAGAACAAAGTTTTAGGAATTTTTTAAAGTGTAAGTACTGATTAGGAGTATAAAAACATAAGGCATACTACGTAGCTGTCGCGTATAAAATAAATATCAAGCGATAAAGCTTTAGTCACAAAAAACTAAAGCTTTATCGCTTGATATTTATTTTATACGCGTCATACAAGTACTATGCCTTTTCTTTTTATACTGCTAGTCAGTACTTACACTTATAAAAATTCCTAAAACTTTTTACTTACGTTATAGACCATGTTTTATTTCTGATAAAGGCACTCTTAGTAGTGGCCAAAACCTAGGTCAAAAAAGCTTCATTTTTGCTGCCGAGGGCTGTTACTGCTTTAATTTTACTTCGTAACGGTCGCTGACAACGCAGCAATGTTTAACACTTTAAAATATTCGTTAATTTTGAAGGAAGTGTAACCAGATCTAAGATGAAACTGCTAGAAGATTGGTAGAGAGGGGTATAGCGACACAGCTAACGCTTAAACCGTAGTAGAAGTAATGAAGTAATCCTTCTGTTTAGAGGAAGTAATACCAGAAACTACTTTGGCTTATGACTGCGCCTGCAAGGTCAAGATCGTTAGTGTGAATACCAGACAAAAAGACACTGGGAGCATTTTCTTTTTTAGTCATCTTTCATCTGACGGGTTTGATGCGGCCCGTCCCGAATTGCTCCCCTGTGACAAACATTTCATGTCACAGTAGCAATTGAAATAATACATAAGATATAAAATTTAAGTTGACAGATAAAGAACCAAATGAAGATGAGAGACAGCAGCAAGGAAAAGGTGCGAAAAGAAATCTGCGCCAGTCACGCGGATTGGACAGATTCCCTAGCAGGAACGCAGTGACCGTTGTGTAACGCAATCCTTTTGCTGTATTTCTTAGTTTCGGGTTGCACAAATAGTAAGAGGACCGGTTACGAATTCTTAGGGAGACATCAAGAGAGAGCAGGTTACGCAGTAACCCTTCAAGTGAACAGGTCAGGATGGCTGCCCACAACGTAAATATGAGAACTCATATAGAATATACACTAAGATAATTGCCGTGTTCTTGGCAGATTAAGATTATAAAAACAAATAAACCTCAGTTAGCTCTTCTTTCTTTTTTGGGTTTTAATCTATTAAATCATACGAATTTGTACAAACATAGCATTGCAATATGAAACGTAGCAACTACTGGATACGGGAATTTAATCTGTGTATACGAAAGTCTGTGAATCACGAAGCCATTGTATTTTGTACTCGTGATATACGGTTATTCGGTAGTACAGCTTTGATGCCGAAATTAGTCCAGAATGTGGGAACGTGTGTGAACGGGGAGAACAATCGTGTATGTCGGGACAGAGGACCAGAGTGTTGGAACAAGAGTCGATCACGGATTCAGCTTGTTGCTTGCCTCCGTGTTTGCAGAGTCGGGATCAAACCGTCCAGCTTCAATGGGCACAAGTTCTGTCGTGTTCTGTACAGTCTAAGCCGGCACGGTAGCTCAGCGAGCTTGGTCAGAGGACTGGCTGCCCTCTGCAATAACAAAACTGAGTGAAATATTCAACGATCAGCTTGAACAGGTATCATGTGACGTCCGCCTGTACGAAATGAATAAAACAGAGACAAAATAAAAAGAAAAGAAAACCAGCACGACGAGAATTCACACATGCAGGCAATGTACGAGAACTGCAGATTAAAAAAAAATGCGTAGCAGAACAGCGAGAGCAATAAAAGGGAGTTACTTAACTGATAACCATGGCTTAATAGTGCTTCACATCTTGCGAACACACATAGCGAGGTTGTAATGTGAATCTTCTGTAATATTCTTTCATTTTTCTCCTCATCCATGACACATGGCCGAAAACACAGCCATAAAATAAACTGTGTGTTAAGAACTTTATTGGGTTTAGTTAAAGAGATACAGGCTGATACTAAGTGGGAGTAATCATTCCTGCTGATGTCCCATTTCCTCACTGTTTGACGAGGATCCACATTACGAGTACTCCAGTATATTTGTAAATATGGTTAACACCTCCTGTACTCATATTATCACTGCCATAATGTTCCATTCTCTTCTTGGAAGACCCTTAATTCTCACCGTCCTCATAAAATCACGTAGTGGAGCAGTATTTGTTGTTGTAGGTAAGTCTAAGTTAGTGGAATATAAAATTTACATCCAGTGTGGTTGCAAAAATTACATTCTTTTCACAAATTATGGCAATGATGACTGTTACAGAATTAATATTTCATGCATCTTTCTTTATAGAACCATACATTGTACGAGGGTGTGCTGAAAAGCAATGCCTCTGAACTTTTCATGTGAAAAATCCTAAAGCTTTTTAAAATAACAAAAGTTATTAACCTTGTTCTTCAATTCCACATATTTATTTTTCAACATAGTTGCCCTGGCGACGAACCCATCTCTCCCGACGAGAGATGTGTTTGTTGATACCGTCACTGTAGAATGTTTGGCTTTTTTTGGCGGAGCCACAACCTTACGTCAGCATGCACTACTTCATCACTATCAGTGTCAGGTCTTCGAAAGTGTTCTTTAAATTCTGGAAACAGATGGACATCGGACGGGTCCAAGTATGGCTTGTATGGAGGATGATCGAAGACAGTGAACGCAAGGCGTCGGTTTGTGGGAGATGTCGCAGGCCTCGTGTGTGGCCTGGCACAGTCACTCTGAAGGAGATGATGCTCCATGTGTGGACGAATCCTTCGAATTCGCAACTCGGTTACAATAGCCTGTTTCCCACGCGCTGACGTAGTTACGTTACACACCGCCATGTTACACAATACAGTTCGGTGCCCTCTAGCGGCAGATGACCGAAAATATGTAGACATGAAGAATAAAGTTGTAGAATGGTGATAACATTTGTTTTATTCAAAAAAGCTTTAAGAGTTTTCACATACAAAATTTCGAAGCATTACTTTTCAGCACGTCCTCGTAATACCAAGTTGCATTTTTTCAGTACTATACTTTTGCTCAAAAATTAATGTAGCACACACGTCATTGGCACTCACATCAGTCTATGTTTTGATTTTTAGTCTGTAGACTCATATGATGCAGCTCTCCACGATAGTCTATCCTGTGCAAGCGTCTTCACCTCTGCCTAGCAAATGAAACTCACTTTCATTCGTACCTGCTTACTGTATAAGGCCTTGGTGTCCCTCTACAGTTTTCACAACTAAACCAAACCATTACCAAACTGACGATTCCTTGATGGCGCAGGATGTGTCCTATAAACCGATCCCTTTCCTCAGTAAGGTTGTGCCATAAGTTTGTTTTTCGATACTTGAAACGCCTCCTCATTACGGTCTACCAGCTTATTCTCCATCATTCTCCTGTAGCACCATATCCCGAAAGCTTCTATTCTCGTCTTTTCTGAAGTGTTTATAGTCGTCGTCTCACTTCTGTGGGATTTAACACTCCAGACAGACACCCTAAGAAAAGACTTCTTGACAATGAAATCTATATTCGATGTTAACAAACTTTTTTTTCGAAAAATGCTTTTTTTTACTGCCAATCTGCATTTTCTATCTACATCTACATCTACATTTTGTACCACTACTGGTCATCTTTGCCTGTTCCGCTCGCAAAAAGAGCGAGGCACAAAGGATTTTCTATACGCCTCCGTACGGTCCCCAAACTTCTAGTCCTTATGCGAAACGTACTTTGACGGCAGTACAGTCTTTCTGCAATCAGCCTCAAATGTTAGTTCTCTGGCTTTCTCAGTAGATCTCCTAGAAAAGAACGTAGTCTTCCCTCTACGTGATTCCCACTTGCGTGTTGCTCGACGTTACCCGTAACAAATTTTGCAACCCGCCTCTGAATTGGTTTTACCCCTTGCTTCAGTCCTACTTGGTGCAGATCCCAAACACTCGGACAGTTCTCAACAATGGGTTCCATTCGTGTCCTATATGTGATCTCCTTTACAGATGAACCATACCTCCCTAAATTCTCGCAATAATTCAGAGTCGACCATTCGCTTTCTCTACTACAATCCTTACATGCTCCCTTTCACATCGGTTTGCAACGTCGCGCCCAGATATTTGATCGACATGACTGCGTCAGGAAGCACACTACTAATACTGTATTCGAACATTATGGGTTCGAAAAAAATGGTTCAAATGGCTCTGAGCACTATGGGACTTAACTTCTGAGGTCATCAGTCCCCTAGAACTTAGAACTACTTAAACCTAACTAACCTAAGGACATCACACACATCTATGCCCGATTCAGGATTCGAACCTGCGACCGCAGCGGTCGCGCGGTTCCAGACTGTAGCGCCTAGAACCGCTCGGCCATTTCGGCCGGCGAACATTATGGGCTTCTTTTTCCTACTCATCTGTGTTAACTTACGTTTGTCTACATTTACAGCGAGCTGCCATTAATCACACAAACTAGAAATTTTATCTTTGTTATCTTGTATCAACCTACAGCCACTCATCTTCGACAACTTCCTGTACACCACAGCACCATCAGCAAACAATCACAGATTGCAGCTAACCCTGTCCACGGATTATTTATATATATAGAAAATAATAGTGGCCCTACCACACTTTTCTGACCGCCCCTGATAATAAATTTGTTCTGACGACGACTTATATTACTGAATAAGTCTTCGAGCCACTCATATGTTAGGGAACCTATTCCGTATGCGCTTACCTTCGTGAACACTCTGAAGTGGGTTACTGTGTCAAATGCTTTTTCTGAATTGTCGGAATATGGAACTTGAATGTTGCCCTTCATCTATATCCATCCGGTGTACAGGAAATGTATTATATTCTAACTCAGAATATATTCTAGATTTCTGCAGCAAATGAATTTGAAGGATCTTGGAATTGAATCAGAGATTTTTCTTGTGCTGGAAACAGGGCTCCACGTTACCAGGGCCAGTTGAATAGTTCAGCGAGTGTCTTTACTGGGTATAGTCATTATAGTGGTTTGCTATGAGTACAAGGCAAATGACTGAACTAATAGTCTCCTCCCATTATTCTGCTCCGCTATCAGCTCGCCTGGGATGTGGATGAAAAGAAACGCTGTTTTATAACGGGCCGTTATTCTTAGGTATACGCTTGCCGAACAATCATAGAAAGCACTCCCATCCATTAAATATCTCTGAGTACGCGTACGGAGCGATTGAAAGTGGAACGACCACATGAAAAAGTGGTAAGAAAGGCAGCTGCCAGACCTCCTCAGCTGCTCGAGACAGTTTTCGGAAAAGGTGTCCAAAAGAACTTCGCAAGACTCTCTGTCTGCACCCCCTGTAATGAATCTGTAGATGTCACAGTTTAAACTCGTTAGGTTAAAGTCACCTCCAAATAATACAAATTGCATGATCTGGGTATTTTCGCACTGACCGTAGAGCTTCTGTCAATGACTAAAACCGTCTCAGCAGAATCGGCTGGCGGGTAGAAATTTCCAACAATTAACTTGTTCTACGTGACCAGAGAACTTCACTGTCGTGCTAAAGTTGACAATATTTTTGACAATAGCAGAAACAATATTTTCGTCAACACCATTCTATGACGTCTAATCTGTCTTTCCGATATTCGTTCCAAGAATCGCTGAATATCTCCGGGCTCTCTACTTCGTATTTCAGCCAGTTCTCGGTCCCGAGAATAGTTTGAATGCGAAAAGTTTCCTGGAGAATATTAAATTCGGGAAATTTGATACGAATACTTCGTCAGTTCATCGATAAAATTTTTACAGTCGAAGTGTCTTTACTTTGAACGTGGTCCGATTTCGCCGTCTGAGAGTCATATGTCGAATATCAGTCATAGAGCCTTTATCTACCACCTAGCCTAAAAAAACCGTATGTGTAAGTACTCTGTTGCCCGAGTAGCTGCTTCCTTTGTGTGTACCCTCTCTGCTTCGGCCATCATCAGTTATTTTGCTACACAAATAGCAATATTCATCGAATTCTTTAAGTGGCTCGTATCATATTTCGTTTCCGTAACGGAATATACAGCGAGGATGACAGCCAGAGGGGCAGTTCTGACGTTGCGGTTGATAATGGAAACAAGGCTCAAGAACTATCAAGACACTCCATAGGATTTCTCTACCTGGAAAAAGCGTTCAACGACGTCAAATGGTGCCAGATGTTCGAAATTCTGATAAAAGTAGGGATGAGCTGCAGGGAACGACGGGTAATATGCAGTATCTACAAGAACCCAGACAAGCGATGAGACTTGGAAGACCAAAAACGTAGAGCTTGTATTAAATAGGGTGTAAGAAAGGAATGTAATCTGTCACTCCCATTATTCAGTTTCCACGTCGAAGAGCAATGAGGGAAATAAAAGGAAGTTTCAAGAGTGGAATTAAAATTCAGGGAGAAAGGATATCAATGATAGAGAGGATCTGCTGAATGGAATGAAGTCTAATGAGTACAGAATACGGTCTGGGAGTAAAACGAAGAGAGACGAAAGTAATGAGAAGTAGCAGAAATAAGAAGAGCGAGAAACCTAACATCAGAATTGGGATCACGAAGTAGATGAGCTTAAGGGGATCTGATACCCACGCACCAAAATAATCCGTGATGGACGGCGCAAGGAGGGCTAGCACTAGTAAAAAGGACATTCCTGACCAAGAGAAGTCTACTACTATCAAACATAGCCCTTAATTTGAGGAAAAAATTTCTGACAATGTACGTTGGGAGCGCAACATTGTATGGTAATGAAACATGGACTGTGGAAAAACTGGAACAGAAGCATGATGTGGTGCTACAGACGAATGATTAAAATTAGGTGGACTAATTGGGTAAGGAATGAGGAGGTGCCGCGCACAGTCGGAGAGGACAGAAATAAGTGGAAGACACTGACAACGAGAAGGGACAGGATGATAGGATATATATGTTAAGAAGACATCAGGGAGCTGTAGAGGGCAGAAATTGTAGAGGAAGACAGAGACTGGAATATATGCAGCAAATACTGTAATTGAGGACGTAGGATGAAAGTTCTACTCTAAGATAAAGAAAACCACAATTTCTGTCCCAGGTACAGATCACAACTCCCCTCGGATGATAGGTGCACTCATAACAATACTCCTTTGTAGATACTAATTTATTCATAGTGTCTTCTTGCTGCATAGGATAAAGTGCTGTGTCGTCTGCTGTGTTGTTGACAACACGTGCTGAAGTAGCAGTACTGTAGTCAGCAGGAGAGAAGTAGTTTCACCCGTCGGCGAGTGGGTCGGTGAGGGACGAGGCGGCGCCGATCTGCGGGTCTGATCCTCCGGCGGGCCGCCGCCCCCGCCGCCTCCGCTCCGCCCCTCTTCTGGATCCGGACGGCAGGCGGGGCCACCCACCCCGCCTCACCGCGCCTCGCAGCCTCAATACAGCAGAGTAATAACTGGCAGGCCTGCGTCAATACCCGCGACTACTAAGGACGGATCCGCCGGCACAATGTGCGGGCCAGCCGCCTGCTCGCGACGGGCCGGGAAGGAAAAGATATATAAGCGCACTCTCCGCCCGGCGTCTGCGGCCGTCGGCGGTGACAATGGCGCCGGCCCGCGCGGGATTACCGGTTACCGCTCGCGGTCCAGTCGATCCCTCACAAAGTGCTACATGATTTTTTAAGTACAGAGCTTGAGGCTGTACAGGTTATTCGCAGGTACTTCTGGGATTTCAGAAGACGACTGCCCGAATACTTCAAGACGTAGAGAAAAATAACTCTTAAATTTGGATAGAGCATCTCTCCTAATTTTTATGCGTAATACGCCCAGTAGCGTTGTTGCAGATAACCCCAGTAAGGGGCAGGCGTGTCAGAATATGTACAGAAATCATCCGTCATGGGTTGTCGCATCGAATAAGTTCGCGCCTGCAGATAGGCAGCCCAATAAACAGGCTTCCAGAGAGGGCTGCTGATGTTACACCTTTCCTGATAGCTGAAGCGTATATTTCTGTGACTTGCCCAGTTGTTGACGTTGGCTACATCACAGGCCCTATTAGGCACCTGAAATAAATTGAAAACATGCTGAAAACATTGAGAGAAGCTCTATCAATGGATTTGTGTCAATTTTTCCGAGTCTTACAGTTTTCATAATGTTGTCTTCCGGAACCGCAAAGACACTAATGAGTACCCTGTATTACTGTACATGTACAGGGGGCGGACAAAAACAACGAAATCTCATGAACACGTCTTACCAGTTGTAATACGGCGTAGAACAGCCGTTGTCATTCGAAACAGTTCGTAGTCGTCTAGGAATGGATAAATACTCATCCTGCATGGCTTACAAGGGAATCGTATACCATTTCTTCCTGAAAAATAGTGGTAACTTCACGTAACGATAATGGAGGTAGAAAGCGATCACGTACCTTTCTTTCCAAAGTACACCACAATGGCTCAATAATATTATGATATGGTAACTGTGATGGCCAGAAGAAGGGTGATAAGCATCCTCGTGCTCAGAAAACCAGTCCTGGAGGACGGGATACGTGTGAACAGAGGTGCTGTCGTCTTGGAACGCAATATCATCATTGGGAAATAAAGACTGCTCCATGGAATGGACCTGATCGGCCATAATTGTCTCGTAGTTCTTGACAGTAATGTGAACCTCCAGAGAAACCATTGACCCTGTGGAGTACTACGTTATGGCTGACAGTATCACTACCGAACTCCCAACAGATTTCGACCATCGGACGTAAACTCGGTCAGAAGTTGGAAAGAGTGCGCACAAGACTCACCTGACCAAATAACTTTGCCGGCCGGGGTGGGCGAGCGGTTCTAGGCGCTACAGCCTGGAATCGCGCGACCGCTACGGTCGCAGGTTCGAATCCTGCCTCGGGCATGGATCTGTGTGATGTCCTTAGGTTAGTTAGGTTTAAGTAGTTCTAAGTTCTAGAGGACTGATGACCTCAGAAGTTAAGTACCATAGCGCTCAGAGCCATTTTTGAACCAAATATGACCTCAGAAGTTAAGTACCATAGCGCTCAGAGCCATTTTTGAACCAAATAAGTTTCTTCCATTGTTCCACAGTGACTTTGGCACCACGCATTCTTGAATCGGTGATTCGCCCTACCGATTATTCTGGAGTTTCTTGCTTGTTATTTCGGTGCTGATATGGTTCATGAGTAGGACATTGAGTTCTGCAGTGGCTTTTACAGCTGTCGTCCTCTGACTTTTCGTCACAATCTTTAGTGACCGTCCGGCCTGATCACGCAACACACACTTTCGTCCGCGTTTTTACTTGGTAGACGATACTGTCCACTTTCCCTGTATGCACTATAAACCTACGATACGGTGCCCTGTGAAACACCAAACACTTCAGTTCTCTTGGTTACAGAAACACTCACTAAAGGAGCATCAACCTATTTCCCACACTCCAATTGATACAGCCCCGACTTGTTGCATTGTCAATTATACAGAACACTGTTCTGAACGCGACAGACACAAGCAATGTATTGAGGACATTACACACTTGCCGTTCGTGGTCAAGTACAACAGCGCAACCCGCAGGCTTTGCTAGCATCTTTATTTCTATGTTGAAGGATGTACTTCTGGCGGTGTAGCCATATTTTTATGCGACCCCTGTACGTGCAACAAACAAATTATTAGTCACTCCCAGGAGACGTGACGCAATAAAACACTTTAACATCATTTTAGGCCTTAATAACGGCATTAGCTCTGGGAGGAGCAGAGCCGATAAGTTTCACGCCATGCCCAGCAGAAGCTTTCATTGACCATTAGATCTCTGAGGTACCACGTTGAAGGGATACTGATTGCTACGTTTCACCTGCTGTTCCAAATAGTCCCAGGTATTTTCGGATGGTTTAAGATCGGATGATCCGGCAGGCAAATTGAAGCGAAGCACGACAGAGTGTTTCTTTGTTCGCCCATCCAGATTCATACACTACGCGCCGGTAATCAAATCTCTGTAATACTGGAGCAGATATGTTCTGCCTGCTCTAAATAAATTATACCCACCACATTTTACAATATTTAGACGTTGTAGGGACCGTGGTTACATGTTCCTCAGAGGTCGCCAACTTTTAAGCTTAAAATGGTCTAGATGCACAGAAACGTTACTGTTTCTTTAATATGAAGAACATTGTCTCTCATTCCCCTGGTTCATAAAAGTTGAAAAGAGAACATTAATGTTTTAAAAAGGACGCACTCTCTTTAAAAATCAAACCTTCCTTCTCGCCCCATTCTTCCAGTCTTCTGTCAGCTGCAACTGACGGAGAAGTCGCTTAGAAACAAAGAACACTTGCTATGATTCTTATTGTCGACGTTTTACTGTTAGTAGTTATGGCAAAGATAATAATTTCGAGAGACAGCGTTGTCTTGCTCAGGGCTGTCGCCAACTCACTATTTAAAATAAGGTAAGGAGAGGAAACAAATTATAATGACGAGAAGAAGTTCTTGGAAGCCAAATTCATGGAGCTCTTCGAGGATTTACTGCCTCCTTTTAGTACCATTTGCATTTTTATTGCCAAAAAATGTACCTATTACGTGACGTCTGCACAGGTGAACCTGTTGTATAGTAGTTCCTATTTGGGTCAGGATATGAAGGTCCAGTGATTCTTCCTTAAACCACAATGAAAGCGTCTAAAGAGCTTTCTAGTTTGTAAGGTTCAGACAAAGCGGTGGCTGACCATCTGGTCAAAATCTTTCGTACTCTATTCCTGAGGGTAACATTACGATAACTACTAGAACAAACATGGTCCTTCCCAGGTTTTAAGAACGAAATTAACATTGACACAAGTCGAGAAATTTTCCAGATGAACTGTGAAAGCTCGATAAATAGCTCTCTGTTTCTCCCTGTGAGGCGATGTAACAACCACACGCGCGCTATAATGGCCTCATCATTATTAGATGAAGTGTCACTAGCCGCATATAATACCCAGCTCGTCTCATGGATGGAAAAGTCAGTTACATTCTGTATCATTACTACGTAGAATTTAAGTCCCAACTATCCTTCTCAGCGACAATTCTGTGGCACCTGAGTGCTCGATTCTGACTGGACCTGGTAGAAACTGGCGAAATGTTCCTGCCACGGTCTAGGCAGTGCCTGAGAAGGTTTACTCTGAGCACATCAAATCTCTCCCTAAAACCTTCCTGATACTTTACCACGGGATCGTAAATTGTTCTGCAACATTTGATGGTGTTCAAGAACTGTTGTGAATATCTTTCTTCTTCATAATAATTCGATTGATCGCTCACGCAACCCGAAAAGCTGCGAGGTTCGGTGCAACTGATCAACACTTGAACCTGTCATCCACTGCAAAGTGATTATGGAGGTGCTTTCGTCATCTAGTTTGTCAAAAGCCGAGCGGTCTAAGGCGCTGCAGTCATGGACTGTGCGGCTAGTCCCGGCGGAGGTTCGAGTCCTCCCTCGGGCATTGGTGTGTGTGTTTGTCCTTAGGATAATTTAGGTTAAGTAGAGTGTAAGCTTAGGGACTGATGACCTTACCAGTTAAGTCCTATAAGATTTCACACACATTTGGACGTTTTTTGAACATTTTGGAAAAGCTTCGGAACTGGCCTGAGGACTGTGTAGTGTATGCCTCTGCGGCATCGAGAATTTATAGAGATCGCTCGCTTACATAAATTCCAGGCGGGTCCCCAACTACCGCTTCAGAATAGACAATCAATTGAAATCCATATGTCAGAGAACACAGCTTGCGCGATTCACGGTCAAAGGACAAATTTGGTGGCAGAAAGGACATATATACACAACGTTGTATATCATGGGAATTAATAAAAAGTGAAGGCTGTGGGCGCGGTACGACGCTCGAAAGAAACAGAAGAACAAATCTGCCAATGTTATTCGTGTGCAGAGAACGAAAGCAATGTTTTCTTTCGCTTTAGGTATACACTTTCATTCTGTGACGTTAGCGTTACTCTTACATTCAAGAAATCTGGAACTAAACTGCTTGTGTTCATTCCCGATGTACATTAACATTAGTTTATATCTAACTTCTTCAGGGTTGTGTCGATGCGGCTACAACCAGATCCTGCCTTGTCGAACACAGCTTCTACTCCTTTTCTTAGAATCTCGGTGTTGATGACACTTCTTTCAGTTTGTTGGACAACGGGGTACGTAAAAGAAAAATGTTCACGTATTATGCAATCTTTCCTCGCCACAGACACTTTTGGCCGCAGAGATAGTAAAAGGGTTAGTTGTTCCGCTTCTCGCCGCAATCAAATTGTATAAACCGTAAAGGTTAAACTCTGACATTGTGGCGAAAGGGATGGAATGTAAAGGAAGTAACACTAGTAGAACAGGCGAGGGTGAGACTGAAAGCTCGAACCGTAGACGTGCGAGTGAAGCCACAGTAGTGTGAGTCCTCCGCCCCTCTCCTGAGCCCGCCTTCTGCGCTTCCCAAATACCCGCAGCTGGAGGTTGTGGTGGGTGGGGGGAGGAGGGGGGCGGGGCAGCCGGAATGCCAGCATCTCCTATGCTGCCACTAAGCAGCCGATGTTACTCGTGTTGTTTCACTTTGGCACGAAGCTGTCTGCCACTTAATGCCTTAAACTGCTGCGGGAAAGGTCGAAAATGAATTTGTCTCACATACAGTAACATTACTACACTGTAACCAAACCCGAAATAGTGTTACACCAAATTGTAGTAGTGTTACTATCAGTATTTATTCACGAAAAATCTAATCACCTTGTGTAGTAATATTTATGTAACGGAACATTCGAAACAGTCTCCTAAAAATAAGAATTTCTTGAGTCGTGCTTTCAAGAATGTTTCTGACGCATCCTGATGGCAAACATTTTGTAAAAATGTGGTTGAAACTGAAAGTAAGGTCTGGATGTAAATTTAGGCACCTGTGTTTTGTTCTATTTGAGAACGCAGGAAAGTAAGGGCTATGTTACAGAAGGGTGCTTGGACGTCAGTGAACATATGGCAGATCCTTACGTATGGCGACAAGTCAGTCCATACGTCGTAGTGAAGCTCTCAGTATGTAATACGCACATTGTATGGAATTTTCATCTGCTTACTTGCATCGCGTCTCACACTATAAGGTCGAATAACTTCGTAGAGTCTCCAATATTGAATTCTTTTAGCAGTGGAAACCGAAGATGTTTATTGAAAATAGCGTAAGCACAATTCGACGTTCTAGCAATATGCTGTTGCTATCTCAGTCCGACTTGCATCGTCGAAGTTTTTTTTTCCCTGGCTGGTAAACCTGGTGCCTCCTTCCAGTTCTATTCACACATAAAAAACTCGGTGAACTATCACAGGTATCTGCCATATATATCGGCAGATTCACCGCACTTAATCATGTGCTCTGTTTCAATTTTCTTTCACTTAAACGACTTTACTTCATCAAACTGGATAAGTGATTTCAAGTTGGTTCAGTATCAACAGACCTGAATGTAGACTTAGGTCACCTGATGCTAGGTCTTCTGTCTTAGAATAATTTATATAATTTACGATAAACTCTCAGAATACTATCTTCAAATTGAGTAAACGACAGTTCTTACTCAACTGTATACTTTCTTGTTCAAATATAGTAGGTTGATGGGCAGCAAGTTTATGATTCTATCCACAATACATGTCCTCATTAGAAATGAAAACAACAGCCTTAGAGGAGGACGTGAAGAAACTGCAGGCCTCTAATTGTTTCCATGACATTTGCTAATGACTCTCCAGATTATCTGATACAACAGTCAGGAACATAAGAAAGAAACTTTGAGATTTGTAGTCTGAGTTAGCGACACGTGATTAATAACTAACATCAATTCAGTGGTTTTCAGAGTGTACTGACCTCGTCGAACCTCACAACCGAGACATCCTTCTCCGTTTGGATGTTCAGAAGTACAAGGGAGGTCAATATTAGTTATGAAAGTGTAATGCGTAATGGGAACTTTCAAATCAAAGTTTGCTTGTTTAGACGATGGAGACTTCCCAAGTGAAGTATATTTCTTTGCCACCCAGTTACAAGGTAGTTTCTTTTAGTACCTGCAGCTTATGTCTTGCTCGTTTAAAAGAACCATATACTGTTGTACTCGCAATTACCTTACAGATGATACATAAAGAAGGCATGAATTTGGGTTTGAAAAATAATGGGGAGCGTGTCGTGGAACAGCACTTGGACATGAAGATGTTACGCTTTGGAATGTAAAAAAGGAGTCGACTGGACAGAACAGCCGATCACCTGTGAGGGAGCTACCGCTTAGCAGTAGAAGGACCGCTTCCGTTTGCGCTGTCCTTGCTGGGTATCTAACGCACGCGTCCAGTAAAATCCACTTAACTTGTGCCACTACCGGCAATATTACGAATTCAATTCAATTCCTATACCCCCAAACAGGCTGAGGGTCAGTATGAGTAGAGGTGACAATGAAATTCACCAGTCAATTTTTATTTATTAAAATTCACAGTATAAATGACAAAAATTGCCGTTCCTGGTATTCCTAAAAGGTGTAAATTCGCCAATCTAGCCTAAAAGACAAGTTAAGTGCAATAGAATGCACATAACCGATTAACATACATGCATACAGCATTACAACACCAAAATCTTAACTACAAAACTTATTTCCAAATGTGCAGAGTAGTGTTATTTACGTTCTTTTTAATCTAGTTTTGTGCACTCGCAAAGGAAAATGAATACAGTTTTCATTATTTCACTTTTTAAGTGAAATTTTTGGGGACCATGTCTGTCTTATTAATTAAAATTTTTGGTGTCATATCTCTGTCTATATTCTTTATTTACCTAGTTAGATCTTACATCTATCTTTCACCAGACTGATACGTTTACCACTTTTCTAGGACGCAAGCATTCAGCTGAACATAACGTTCATGGACAGAAAACCTATACAGAGTGATTCAGCTGTCCCTACCGCTATGTGTTACGCAACCTGCAACGCCTTGAAATACTGCAAGTAAGATTTTCACATTCTCCCGCTCCGTTTGTGGAAACTACAAACATCAAAAAAAGTTTTACATCTGCCCGGTTCTCAGAACTCCTGAAGATAGACGTTGACTGTGGATATTGTATCACAGACACAGTCCTTTGACTGTTCAAAGATGTCACTAAACCCACCCAGAGATGTAAACAACCACGCATGAGCAGCGCCTATTAGGTGGAGGGGTTCCGTCGGACGATCAGTTCCAGTCATTCCACCAGGAAGGAGGTACACGGTTCGTGTTGCCTAGACGGTCAATACCGCGGTTCGATCGCTTCCGCATTGTTACTTTGTGCCAGGAAGGGCTCTCAACAAGGGAAATGTCCAGGCGTCTCGGAGTGAACCAAAGCGATGTTGTTCGGACTTGGAGGAGATACAGAGACAGGAACTGTCGAGAGATGCTTCACTCAGGCCGCCCAAGGCGGTGGATGACCGCTACCTACGGACTATGGCTCGGAGGAACCGTGACAGCAACGCCTCCATGTTGAGTAATGCTTTTCGTGGAACCTCAGGACGTTGTGTTACGACTCCAACTGTGTGCAATAGGCTGCATGACGCGTAACTTCACTCCCGACGTCCATGGCGAGGTCCCTCTTTGCAAACCACGACATCATGCAGCGCGGTTCAGATGGCCCCAGAAACATGCCGAATGGACCACTCAGGATTGGCATCACGAGTGTCGCATATGCCTTCGACCAGATTGTCGGAGACGTGTTTGGACGCAGCCCGATCAGGCTGAACCCCTAAGACACACTGTCCACCGAGTGCAGCAAGGTGAAGGTTCCTTGCTGTTTTGGGGTGGCATTATGTGGGGCCGATGTACTCCGCTGGTGGTCATGTAAGGCACCGTAACTGCTGTAAGATACGTGCATGCCATCCTCCGACCGATAGTGAAATCATATCCGCAGCATATTATCGAGGCATTCGTATTCATGGACGATAATTAGCGCCCCCATCGTGCACATCTTGTGAATGACTTACTTCAGGATAACTACATCGCTCGACTAGAGTGGCCAGTATGTTCCCCAGACTTGAACCCTATCGCACATGCCTGGGATAGATTGAAAAGGACTGTTTATGGACGACGTGACCCACCAACTACTCTAAGGGATCTACGCCGAACTGCCGTTGAGGAGTGGGATAATGAAGACCAACACGACTTTGATGAACTTCTGGATAGTATGCCACGATGAATACAGGCATGCATCAATGCAAGAGCACGTGCTGCTGGGTATTAGAGGAACCGGTGTGTACAGCAGTCTGGACCACCATATCTGAAGGTCTCGCTGTATGCTGGTAGAACATACAATTTGTGGTTTTCATGAGCAATAAAAAGGGCGGAAATGATTATGTTGATCTCTATTTCAATTTTCTGTACAGTTTCCGGAACTCTCGGAACCAAGGTGATGCAAAACTTTGTGTGTGTGTGTGTGTGTGTGTGTGTGTGTGTGTGTGTGTGTGTGTGTGTGTGTAATTTAATGTAGTAAAATTTGGTTCTTGGATACGTTTTCGCTAGAGGCCGTAGTTTTCGAATTATTCAAAAAAAGTACAAAAGCGATTTTCAAAGGCGTGTTTCTTGAACAGCTACAAAACTGTGCCTTCCAGCGGAAACGTATCTCACTACAAAATTTAACTACTTTAAATTTCCTACGAAAAGGTCCTGTTAATTTTTTGCTGAAGACTAATCGCTTGCTTGTAGGTAGCAAGAGAATATGAAAATCTTGGAAACCGTATCTGAAGGAGTTATGGGTTGCTGAAAACTAAACGGTAGGGTCAGCTGAATCACCCTCTATAATCTATGCCTCCTCGCAAGCTCAAATTTGCCATTGTCTACACATGGAACCATGTCTCGCATGATACAGATGTGACTCTGCATCTTTCGTAATACATCAACCAGGGTTACTCAGTGATCACGGTGTGGACGTGTGATATGTGGTAGATCTCTTTACAGAACTCCACTATAACACTGACTTGAAACTGCTCCTATCTCTCAGAATCAGTTAGGATATGATTTTTATGCTGTTGGACTCTTCTTGATTTATGATTTTGATGACACTTGATTCTTCACAAATGTGCCGTCATTAGGTGTCACAAGCCTTAGGCAGTTTGAAAGATCACGAGAATACGGTTAGGAAGGATAGGACATTTCAAAAGAAGAGATTAAGCCCTTTTCCTACTTCAGAAACAGAGACCTGGTAAGTGATAAAACTTTTGTAATACTAATATTTGGATGATGAGATAGAGAGTAGTAAAAGCTTATACATTATTTCGTTCATGCCCAAACTCTACAGAATTATGTACAAAAGAACAAAATTTCAAAAAAGCGAGTCTTCCTTTCGTCAGACATGTTATGCATATAGAAATAATAATAATAGTAATAATAATAATAAATAATAATAATAATCTATTATTAATAATTACTATTACTGTTATTTTTATTATTGACAATGGGTGCAGTTATATAAATTTGTTCATAATCATGACTTTTATACAAAGATACTATTTCACACATACAGGTTGATGTGAGTCTAAAAACTTGTGAGCATCCAAATGCATACTCACCAGCCGCCACCGAAAACAAAAGAGTGCTATTAACATACAGACTGAAAGTTTATTACTGGTAAGATTCACTGACATTGTTAGCCACAGTAGAGGGGAGAAGAATTATTGCACTTGTTGAATGGAATGAACAGTCTAACGAGTACAAATTATGGACCGAAAGAAGCTGAAGAAAGTTAAACCTAATGCGGAGCAAAAAAAATGACATAGACAATGAACCTGAGATCAAATTTGATGGTCAGGAAGTAGTCGAAGCTAAGGCGTTCTGTTACGTTGGAAGCAACATAACGCGTGATAGACGATGAAAAGACAACAAAAAAGCAGACAGGAAAGAGGGACTTTATGACCAAATGCATTCGGAGCACAGTACTGTATGGCAGTATAGCCCGGAAAAGTCGGAACAGGAGGGACTCGAACCGTCTTTGTTGTGGTGCTACGGAAGGATGCTTAAAATTATGTGAACTGTTACTGCAACAAACGACTAAGTGCTCTGCAGAACTGGTAAATTTGCAGATATGGAAAACACTGACAGGAAGATGGAACATGATGATTTTGTAAGTGTTAAGGCATCAAGAAATAATTTCCGTGGCACTGGCGGAAGCTGCAGAGGGTAAAATCTGCCGAGGCACCCGACAAATAATTGACGACATAGGGTGCAAGATGCAGCCTGAAATAAATAAACTGGTTACAATGCTGTTCGTAGTGGGCCCGATCAAACCAAGCAACAGACTGACGACTTAAAAAAGAATTATTATTAATTTACCATCAATAATACGGTCACAAACATGAGAGTGATTCTGACTGTAATCCAGCTGGGCGGGAGCAGCTCCGTCTGTGTTTGTCGATTTGCACCAGCTTGCACCCTGAGCAGTAGCATTGTTAGACTCCGAAAATAGCTCCTATTGTTAACAGCAGTACGGCTTTCGCTGCGGCGCTGCTGCCTGCTTAATGTTAACAGGCGTACAATAGTAAGGAAATAATAAAACCACAAAAAATGCTACTGTGAGCACGGTATGCTCACACACGTCAGGAAATGTTTTCTCTCCACGTACGTAAAACGTAGGATTATATTACGTAGCTAATACAATAAGCCGTTCACTTTGCTGCAGCTGCCATTTTATATCGTAATTTCTTGTTTCTGCAGTCGACAGTAACATTTCCCTTTTGTTGCTATTACCCATGCCGGAAAAGAAATGCTACTGTCGACTATACATGGTGTAAAATATCAGCAGTAGGAATGTCGGAGTCGTATTAGCTACGTGATGCACGTCATGGACATAACCAGGATTTTGTCAAGGGGAGGGGTCTGATTTATTGAAGAGGACCTTAAGAAGCCTCATGTTTCTCATTTATTCTGAAAACTTCCATAAACGATAAACCAATTTATTCGAAAATTACTCGAAGTTTTCACCAATTGGAGATACAATCTCGCTACCTAGGCGTGCGATATTCTGGCAAACTACTAACAAGCACTCATGCTCCAATCTTCCTTCACCCTCTACGGTCATTTCCCACATTTCTCCTTCCAGTGTGAATTTGAACTGAGAAGTGAACAGGAATGCATGTGTCCAAATTTTTTGGGTCTCCGTCATTATTACCGACGGGCTTTTTAGAATAAAGACATCTCTGTTCGACAGAGAAGCTAGAATAATTGTTGGTGGCGAAAATGGAAAGGATCTCGAATTATTCACTCTTACACTTTCCCAAATGACCTCATTTAAGTATGCGTCTTCCACTCCTTGTAATGCAAGAAAGATCATTTCTTACATTATCGAGTGTTCCTACAGAAAAATGCAAGAGCATAAGTAGGAGTATTCTGAATATTATTTATTTAACATACGGCTGTCAGTGCCGGGAGTCTCTGTAGGGACGCTTGGCTCGCCTCTTTTCATGAGGGGCTGCATGTTTAAGGTAACTGTACTCCATCTGTATTTGGAAGGAATTGGTTGTAGTCAACACCAAGAAACCAAGCCGGCATTTGCCTAAACTGTAAGTGAGAAACTATTTTCAAGGTTGCTGACGGATGGATTTAAACCACTTCGCCTCCCCAGTTTAGAGATTGCTAGCACAGCGACTCAACACGCAGAACTATCCAAAGTCGGTAGAGAAGTTGGAAGAACTGGTACTTGTTCATTGTTTTAAAATAAAATAAAATTCATCACAACTAAAGATTTATCTCTGACACTACGTGTTTTCCTTTGTGCATGTTTAGTCACTTGATAGTGCATGAATACGTATAGATTTATTTGTGCATGGAATTGCTGGCTTTAGTTATTATAGTATTACAACAGCGTAAATGGATTTGGACGAAATGGGGTGGGAGGGATGCAAGGTACAGTCGACTCGAACGAATTCAAGCGGCCAGCTGAAAAAAAATCTCACTATAGCATGTGCTGTCATCATATATCCCTTTGGCTCTCCATCGTTCCGCATTGGAATTACTTTTCGTTACTGATTGCCGTCCGGGTGACCAGATTGGGCGATATTCTGCCATTTAGGCTACAAATGACAGGATATTGAACAATTTTTTTTAAAGAAATCCAACCATCGTCATTTGATCAATAATTTTATTGATCAACGTAATTTTTGGGTTCCACACACAAATATAAGTGTATTTTTAGGCACTGATTTTAATGTGATGTTGTGAAACAGTGAAATATTGCAACCCCAAAGCTCTAGCAGCCCCACGTAACACCGTGAGTGCTAACCGTAAACTGCTATAGATAGATAATTAGGTTATTAATATACATTTATTTACTTAGCAGGACGCTAGCAGCCGAATCAGAATTCGATTTTCTCTTCTTTTTTTTGTTACAAACTTATCCGTAACTAGAGACTATCACAACAGCACAGAGTGCAAAAACAATAAACGGTAACATTTACAGTAAATTCAACTTCAAGAAAGAACTAAACAGATTAATAAAACAAATGAGTTTAAGTAGGGCCAACAACTGGTCTTGGCTAAAATACGGTGGGCAGTAGCCGATAGTGCTATGGGTGTATGGACCGTTTAAAACTATCGTTGCTCTTTCTGACTTCGGTAGGGCAAATCCCTTTTTTGTCATATGGATGAAAATCAAAATATTTTCAATTTCACTACACGGAAACTAGGTTGTGCGTAATTTCATTTATGTGACGGGGGGAGGGGCTGCCCCACCCACTGGATACGTCCTTGTGTACGTGGCGCATTTCTGGTCTGATCTCTCTCAAAACATCAACTTATTTATCTGGATTCGGTGTGCCAGACAAATTATTTTATTCTTATTGTCTCATTTCATTCTCGACATTATACATGCACATCGTACTCTCCAACTGTTCTCTCACTCCTATTACTCCGTTCTCGGTTGTCCACGTCTCCCCCAGCTGGCGGCACAAAATGACGGCACATTCCGTCATTTCCTCTCCATAACGCTATGCTTCTCATAGCGTGACAGCAGCTATGCCCAGTCGTAGATTATTTGTTTCATGCAGTTGCTTCAGCTACGCATGGTTAATAGTTTTTGTACGTACTTGTATTAATGTGACATTTGCCGTACTGTTACTGCCTAATAACTAGTACTTCGATTGAGTATTTCTGCATAAAAAATACAATTTTTGCACCCGTTGATAATGATGAAATCTCTTAATGTATAAAGGCATCTAAACCTAAGGTCTCTTTAAAAGTTTTCTAAACTGCATAATCTTCGTAAAAATACAAGAATTCGTTACAATTCTGACAAGCTTATTAATTGTTTTTCCCTATATGCTAAACAGTTATTTCACTTTGCAGTTACAATATCAATTTTCAATTTGTTCCAAAGTTTTGGCAAACCATTTCGAAATTCTTTCGTGAAATTTATCGCTTTTTTGCTACTGTTGAAATCTGCTCTGTTCACGTGTTCCTGTGCTACCACATAATCAGTACCATATATCACACATTCGCTCGTCTATTGGGCCCTAAAAACCTTTTTCAAGGCTTCGTTCCACGTGTTCAGTATGGAGTAAAATAATTTGTTCTTATGAATGTACCAAATTCCACACTTGCAACAATTGGCAGACAAGTTTTTCGAAGGATGCAGTTTACGTAACTACGATCTTGCTCATTAGCTTTGTAAAAACATTCCTGTCTGTCCTGTTTGCTCTCGCCTTTCCCTCACACAACATGCATCTACATTTAACAGGTTTTTCTGAACTATGATACTGGCTTTTTTTCAGATTCCTTAAATTCTCATCTTTCCTTGTCTCAAGCCACAAAATGAATTATTAATGATTTTTCGGAGTTAGCACTTGAGCTTTCCACTCGAAATCGTTAATGCCTTTGAGAGTTCTAGTTTGATTTTGATCCTGAAATGATGCTGAGCATGTAGTAATAAAATGAAAAGAAGTTGCAGAACATTTTCATACATAGATTCTTTCTCTGTCTCTGTTTTCGAAAGCAAGTAAATAGTTTCTCGGGGTGGCTCAAGGGACCACATCGCAGCATGTGATTATAGGGACCAACTAAAACGTGTCTTCAGTCCTTCAGACGATCCATCTGAAGGACGACCCAGAACCACGACAACATACAAAAACACCGAAAAAGTGCTGTGTACAATTTTTTCACGATTTGCGATTACAAGTGTATTGAATAGATGGCGCCACTTACGTATCGGAAGAAATATGAAAAATTTCTCTTGAATTTCTGTAATCGGTTAGCTTTGTGTGATTTATGTACAGCATATTTTGAATGCTGACAAAAATCAAATGCGAAAATGAATGCCTGAACCACTTCAAATGTATCTCAAGCGACTTTGTATGTCGACGTATGCTTGTGAAGAAGAGGGTCCATCACTTCAGATCTTAATCGTTCATCTCAAAAAGGTTTAAACAGTGACTACGAGTACTGCACCAAATGGATAGAAAAGTCAGATTTGCAAAAGAAAATCCTTCACTCAGGCAATCTTTTTACCAAATAAGTGCATGGAATTAAGCCGATTTGTTCCAAAATGCACTCTGTTCATTACATTTCTCACCATTGACTAAGTAGATGTAAGTTACATTGACTCCCGCCGACCTGGAAAAGTAACGAAGTTTGAAGCTAGAAATATTCTGAGACGAATGTAGAGGCGTAGACAGGTACTTTGCCGACCATTTTAATGGATCTTTGTGACTGTTGCAGGTACAAACGAAAGGTGCGAGTAGAAGACAATAAAGCAAGCAATAGATATAGATCCGGAAGCCTATGACTTCCCGTCTATGGCGTATTACGATTGAGTACATGAGCAATTTGCAACTGGAGATATACACTTGCGAAAAAGCACATTACAACAAGCGTTCCGTTTGTGTGAAGGCGAGCTTCAGCATGTCTCCTCATCGTACCTCCTCCACGTTAAAAACCCCAGACGTGTTCAGAGTGCGTTGACAAATATCCACAATTCGTTCCCGGACTTCATCGACACTATCAACCGGCCTGGAATGAGCCAAAGCTTTTAACTATCCCCACACAAAGAAATTCGAAGGGCTCTGGTTGGGTGACGTGGGAGCCCAAGCTATCGCCGAGCAACGACCAATACACTTGTTGTCGAAGATGCGTGTTACGTATTTCCGAACAGGTTTATAAAGTGTGGCAGTGCATCATCAGGCATGTGCCACATACACATCCTTTCACAATAAGGACCATTATCCAAATAGTTGGTTACTAAAAGCTAAAACGAAACCCCCGTCTGAACAGGCCTTGGAAGGCCCAACGGTACCGACCGGTCGCCATCTCATACTCACCCCATAGGCGTCACTGGATGCGGATATGGAGGGACATGTGGTCAGCACACTGCTCTCCCGGCTGTATGTCAGTTTACGAGACTGGAGCCGCTACTTCTCAATCAAGTAGTTCCTCAGTTTGCCTCACAAGGGTTGAGTGCTCCCAGCTTGCCAACAGCATCCGTCAGACCCGAATGCTCACCCATCCAAGAGCTAGCCCAGCCCGACAGCGCTTAGCTTCGGTGATCTGACGGGAACCGGTGTTACCACTGCGGCAAGGCTGTTGGTAAATAGTTGGTTGGCTCTTGCATAATTGCACCTGAACATACGCTGTATACAGCAAACCACTGGTTTCTGAAGCTGTGTTTATTGATGCGCAACGGTGATATCATCTTCAGCTATGGCGTACTGTGGTTATACAGGGCGGGGAAAATAAAAACTCCATGGAGACCCAAGCTGCAGGGAACAAAGAAACACTGCAGAGGAAACCGACTATAGCTGATGTTGAAAGTGACCACCAAAATGGTTCAAATGGCTCTGAGCACTATGGGACTTAACATCTATGGTCATCAGTCCCCTAGAACTTAGAACTACTTAAACCTAACTAACCTAAGGACACCACACACATCCATGCCCTAGGCAGGATTCGAACCTGCGACCGTAGCAGTCGCGCGGTTCCGGACTGAGCGCCTAGAACCGCGAGACCACCGCAGACGGCAAAGTGACCACCATTCACCTCTTGGCTCTTCTGGACCCTGCTCAGCAAGTCGCAGAAGGCGGACCGAAGCTGGACTGCTGGAATTGCTGCACTCTCATCCGAAATGTTCCTCTACAGTTCTTGAAGACTATGAGTATTATTGCGACACACTATAGACCTTATGGCTCCCTATACAAAAGCAAATGCAAACTGACAGCTGGTTTTAATGCACGAAAAACAGACACTCGGTAGGGACGCATGTGCAGGTCCAGCTGGAGTACTCGCCCGCATGACCGACGTGATAGGCCGGTCTCTTGTGACAGGCGTCGGGTTGATTTGGTAGGACTGTGAAGTATTTTCTGGTGAACTGAAGCCACATTCTCTGGCGCGTGGGCCCGTTTCGGAATGTTTTTTGAGTTTTTCAAAACAGATTCTGTCCGACGCCGTTATCAGACTAAGCGTTGCGTGGCACTCTTTGATGGCACTTTGACATCATTAAACTTCTCAGTAAACGACTGACCATTTCCACTACTCTGTTGTCACGAAACTTTCCACAACGAACACCCGCTTCCCCAATTCTCCTTCGCATTGCTCCACTCACACTGACACAGCGCGCACTGCGCTCTGAACTGGTTTGGAACTCGTGGTATGCACGTCACGGGGAATGGTTATATGTATACATTCACGGCCACTCTTTTCCACTCGTCCGGACCACTTTTATTTGACACATCATGTGTGTGCGGTTGGGCGTGAATGTGAAGCCAGAAGGTAAATAGTACTAAACAGCTTGGGCAGTTAAGTAGCCACTCAAGGGCTAATCGTCTTGTGCGATAGTACCGAACTTGTCTTTCCATCGTAATAAGTTCTGAACTGTGTTTTATAATGCATTATTCTATTTGTACATCTACAACTACATCTACATACATTCTTCACAAACCACTGAATGGTTCGTGGCGGAGGGCGCCCTGTACCACTAATAGTCATTCCTCTTCCCGTTCCACTCGCAAATAGGGTGATGAAATAACGACTGTCTATGCCTCCGTGGGAGCCCTGATCTCGAAGATCTTATCTTCGTGACCACGTTGGTGGTAGTGGAATCGTTCAATGTCGCCTTCCGTCCAATGATTACCGTTTGACTTCCCGGAACATCTCCTTAACACTTGCCTGTTGCTCGAATCTCCCGGTAACAAATCTAGCAGCACGCCTCTGAATTGCTTTGATGTCTTCATTCAATCCGATCTCGTGCGGATTTCAAACATTCGAACAGGACTTAACAGTGGTTCAAACTACTTTCTCATATGCTGTCTCCTTAACAGATAAACCACACTTTCCTAAAGTTCTCGCACTAAACAATTCGTCTTCTCTGCTAAAAATCCTTACACGCACGTTCCATTGCATATTGATTTACAACGTTACTCGCAGATATTTAATCAACGTGACTGTGTCCAGCAGCACACTATCAATGCTGTATTCGAACATATGGGTTTGTTTTTCCTATTCATCCGCATTAAATTACGTTTTTCTACATTTAAAGTTAGCTTCCATTCATCACACTAACGAGAAATTTTGTGTGTCTCACCTTGTATGTTCCTACGGTCACTCAACAATAACTTTCAGTACACCACAGCACCATCAGTAAATAGCCGAAGACTACTCACCCTGTCTGCCACATCTTTTATGTACATAGAAAATAACACCGGTCAGATCACACATTCCTGGGGCACTCCTGACGATACCCTTATCTCCTATGAACACCCGCAGTAGAGGACAACATAATGAGTCCTGTTACTTAAGAAGTCTTCGAGCCACTCACATATCTGGGAACCTATTCCGTATGCTTGTACCTGCGTTAACAGTCTGCAGTGTGGCACAGTGTGAAATGATTTACGGAAATTTATGAATACGGAGTCCGCCTGTTGCCCTTCACTTATAGATCGGACGATATCATGTGAGAAAAGGCAAGCTGAGTTTCGCACGAACGACGTTTTCAAGAACCGAGTGGTCTGTTGACAGAAGCATTTTCTCTCTGAAGGAAATTTATTGTATTCGAACTTGAAATATCTTCAAGGGTTTTGAACCAAACAGATGTTAAGGATACTAGTCTCTAATTTTGCTGACCACCTGCCCCTCGATCCCCGCACCCAGTGACGCCTTTGGGCGACCGGTCAGTACCATTGGGCCTTCATGGCCTGTTAGGGCGCACTTCAGTTTTAATGCATACAGTAGAAGGTACTGCCTTTAGACATAACTATGGAGCTGCTGTCTTAGTACCCATCAGAAGATGGATGTACGCAAAACTTTTTTTAAGGTCACTTACTTGTTTCATTGTCCTGCACTCCCTCATTTGTGCTTTTAATAATCAAACACCCTGTAGAATCGTATTTCAGGAATCGAACAGACTTTCTACAGTACACAACCTCACTTGTCAGTCTGAAAGTGGACACCTACAACACAATTGTCTTTTTTTTCTTTTTACGTTTCTTGTTAAGATGTTACGTTCTTCAGTTTCTATGAAAAGTCAGGATTCACACTACCTGAAGGACAAAGGAAAGGAGATTAAGGGTTCACGACATGTTAACAACGAAGCCAGAGACGGAGCACAAAATCGGACTCGGTAAGGAGGTCGAAGGAAAATAGGTAGTGCACGTGAAGCGATTTAGGGGAATCGCGGGACGGTCCCTACACTTAGCTCCGTCCGTCCAGATCAGTGTTGAATTGATGGCGGTAGGGAGTCAGTGTGCAGACCAAAATTCCCTTGAACCACGAGTCGCAATGTGTGTGAATGTTGCACTCTAGCGTTTCATACGTAGCCTTTGCCACCCACCTTTTGTTGACCATCGAGCTGGAATTCTGGATGAATCCGCCTCTCCTGCAGGCTCCCAGTGTAACCCCCTCTATAATGCAGTAAACAAAGTCTCATTTTGTTTCCATTAGTGCCTCTCAAGCAAGTCTGACACAGTTACCCATTTCTTCCTGACCACATTGCATTCGGTGTACCACACTATGTGACCAAAAGTATCCGGACACTCGAAAGACATGTATTTTTCACATTAGGTGCATTGTGCTGCCACCTACTACCAGGTACTCCATATCAGCCACCTCAGTAGTCATTAGACATCGTAAGAGAGCAGAATGGGGTGCTCCGCGGAACTCACGGACTTCGAACGTGATCCCGTGATTGGGTGTCACTTGTGTTCATACGTCTGTACGCGAGACTTCCATACTCCTGAACATCCCTAGATCCACTGTTACCGATGTGGTAGTTAAGTGGAAACGTGAAGGGACACGTGCAGCGCAAAAGCGTAGTGGCCGACCTCGTCTCTTGACTGACAGAGACCGCCGACAGTTGGAGAGGGTCGTACTGTGTAACAGGCAGAAATCCATCCAGACAATCACACAGGAATTCCAAACAGAATCAGGATCCACTGTAAATAGTCAGTTAGGCGGGAAGTGAGAAAACTTGGATTTCATGGTCGAGCGGCTTTTCATAAGTCACACATCACGTCGGTAAATGCCGAACGACGGCCCGCTTCGTGTAAGGAGCGTTGGACGATTGAACAATGGAAAAACGTTGTGTGGAGTGACGAATCACGGTACACGATGTGGCGATCTGATGGCAGGGTGTGGGAATGGCGAATGCCCGGTAAAAGTCATCTGTCAGCGTGTTTAGTGCCTATAGTAAAATTCGGAGGTGGTGGTGTTACGGTGTGGTCATGTTTTTCATAGAGCGGGCTTGCACCCCTCGTTGTTTTGCATGGCACCATCGCAGCACAGGCCTACCTTGATGTTTTAAGCACCTTCTTGCTTTACACTGTTGAAGAGCAGTTTTGGGATGGCGATTGCATCTTTCAACACGATCGAACACCTGTTCATAATGCACGACCTGTGGCGGAATGATTACACTACAATAACATACCTGTAATGGACTGACCTGCACAGAGTCCTGATCTGAATCATAGAGAACAACTTCGGGATGTTGTGGAACGCCGACTTCGTGCCAGGCCTCACCGACTGACATCGATACCTCTCCTCAGTGCAGCATTCCATGAAGAATGGGCTGCCATTCCACTAGAAACCTTCCAGCACCTGACTGAACGTATGCCTGCGAGAGAGCTAGCTGTCATAGAGGCTAAGGGTGGGCCAACACCATATTGAATTCCAGCATTACCGATGGAGGGCGCCACGAACTTGTAAGTGATTTTCAGCCAGGTGTCCTGATACTCTCGATCAAATAGTGCATGTCTGAAACCTCTAGATAACATTTCGTTGACCTACAGGAGAACTAAAACAAAAATAGTCGATGTCTCAGCCAAAAAACTGTCTTTCATTACCAGTCCAACAAATGTTCACAAACGTCTCGCATTTTCGAACAAATATTAGCTTACAATACACGGAAGTTGTACTGATGTCAAGTTGTGCTAATGATATGGTTCAAATGGTTCTGAGTACTATGCGACTTAACTTCTGAGGTCATCAGTCGCCTAACACTTAGAACTAATTAAACCTAACTAACCTAAGGACATCACACACATCCATGCCCGAGGCAGGATTCGAACCTGCGACCGTAGCGGTCGCTCGGCTCTAGACTGTAGCGCCTAGAACCGCACGGCCACTCCGGCCGGCTGCTAATGATATGAACAAGTTTTGAATTTTTTCTAAAACAAGCTCTACATTTCTGGGACTACATAGATAGTTTTTGTTACCTAAAACAGCTGTCTGAACCACTTTTATTCGTTAAATGATTTTCTGGTTAAACATTAAACAAGGCTGAATGAGGCAGAGGTCACAATGCAAGTAGCCAGGATATGCTATAGAGGTGAATAATGTTTTGATTGCATCTGGAGAGGCGTCACAATTTAGTGCATTATACTCTTCGGATTATGACGTAATCACCTGTTGATACACAAATGGAAATACGGGAAGTCAATTCATCAGAAAACTGCAATGTTTCCATCGCTATATGGTCAGTTACGATACAGTGTGAGGTTCGAATACTTTGAGCACTGATGCCACTCAGAGTCCTATTAATAAAAATAGCGGTAGCTATTACTGATATTCCTGCTTCATACTGAAGGGAGTTAGTGCCCATCCGGAGTGACATGGACGTTTAACATTGATATATTGTGGTTGAAACAACTTTATGAAATTACGTAAATACTTTTCGTTGTTAATGTAATTAACTGCTTTAGAGTCTGTTCTCCAAATATGATTTCGCTGTTTTGCTGTTGAAGTCTGTAAAAAAAATACTCCTGTTAGGCATCTAGCACACAGCTGCTCG
Organism: Schistocerca americana; assembly: GCF_021461395.2. Lineage (NCBI taxonomy): Eukaryota > Metazoa > Arthropoda > Insecta > Orthoptera > Acrididae > Schistocerca > Schistocerca americana. The sequence goes on from NC_060123.1 coordinate 359,550,307, forward strand.
CTTGCGTAAGTGGTTCAGTGTCTTTGATCACTAACACGTGTAATAACATATCTTTAGTCACAATTTAGTGCATTATACTCTTCGGATTATCTTGTTCAATCTAAGCAAATCTATTTCTTCGGATCTGCATCACCATTCATAAAAGAACATGACCAAAAGGTATATGTCCATAGTCGAAGACCGTATTGTAGAATTATTATGTGTGTTATACGCTTGTTACAGAAATTCTACGTTTTCAGACCGTGTTACGAGACATAGCGCATCATGCTTGTAAACCAGTTGAAAATAACGTAAACTACCCGAAATATCAACCGCTGCGTTTGAACAACAAGCAGGTTATGCCTCTTTCACACACTTCGGGAACAATTCATCTGCTTTAGGTTCATACCGACAGTGGCTGCTATAGCCAGTATCAGAAGTGACAAGAGAAACAACGGACGGTTAAATATTTCGTGTAAGCGAAACTGAATCTAAAACCACCTTATATAGTCACATGTTCAATACTGATACTTCAGCAAGTATTCTTAAGTTGCAAAATTCTCTAAGAGCTAAACAATTCGTTGCATACAGGAATCCTTACTATAACGTTATTACACGCAGTATTGTTTGATATTCAAGGTTGGCAACGACGAATCACAACGCACTAATGGGAAGAAGTATTCACATTTCCACCGATTCATATCTACGAAGTCCAAGAGCCGGTATGAAGGGCATATGTAGTATTCTGGCGATCTTGGAAATTGTTTGCTGTTGGCCTAAGAAAGCGTGAATACTACATAGTTCAAAAGTAAGATATTTTTTGGGAAGTTATTTTGTACTGAAAACCAAACAGATAAGTACCATTTTAGTCCCAAACTGTGGATATCTGCTGTTTTCATATTATTTTGGAAAGAACAACAGTTCCGTCGTGCTATATACGAACATTCTCACTAGCTTTTAAAATAATTAATTGTTTGGACCAGTCACAGCAATTTCGAAAAGAAATTCTCCATTTCGTCTGTCATCGTTCAACCCTGGATCGTAAAAGAGATGGCGTGATACTTCCTCACCAGCGTGGAAATGGTACAATGTGACCAGAAACGTCAATTTAGCATTGAAACAGGTGTGACTTTTGTGTGAAATTGTTTTCATGTTAGCTATGGTCAAAGTGGATCTGAAGACGCCTGTGGAGAAAACGTAATAATTAACTGTTCGATACCTTCGTAGTTGCAGCGCCACAGCTCTAAAAAGGGACCTTTTGCATTAACCCAGGTAATTTTCTAACAACAAGGACTAAATGTTCTTTTAAGAGCAAGGAAAATACAATGTCTGTTGGAATGGGGAATCATCGTAATCGGCTCATTCAGAAAGAAATGAGTGTTGCGATGAACAGAAACATAAATGTGTGTGTGCAGTGCCACTGATTCCAAATTTGTGTGTCTGAGCAATCACAGAAAGATGACAGAAACTGGAAATCTACCAAAGTGACCTTGAGATGCAGACCAATACCAAGTCAGCGACCTTTCACCGAAATGATCGAACAAGCACGTGGTATCGGCGTGCTATATCTGTTCGCCGTGAAATGGCCCTAATATCTGGCTCAACAGCGCAATCTCGGTGCGATATGATCCTTTCACACGCACATGAGCCAAGTGGCGTAATGCCCCACTTCCTACATCGCTGCAGTTGTCGATGATACCTGTGATTGCAGCAACTAGTATGTCCAGTAGTACGACACGTACAATATAACCGCTTACGGAAGTTTCGTTTTATCTTACGTTAGTTGTTTTACGCTAATCCTGTCGCAGATATAATCTTTATTCTAATCGTTACTCATATTAATGTTGTATATCTATTTAGTGTCGAAAATTACGTGTTAGATCTTTGAAATAACCATTGCCTACATTCCAGTCTTAAAGCTTAAACAAATTTTGTTCCATAATAATCACTGCGAATTTCAATATTTGTTTAAGCGATGTACTATAACTATCATCATTGTTGATACATGTAAGTAGCCAAGTAGAAGATACGGCGAGAAAAAGTTGCGTTGAATTAATTAATTAGAAAAAATCGCACATTCCGTGAGTTAAAGTAATAACTTTACTGACAAAAAATAAACATTTTGAAACTTGATACTGTCAGTCTGTCACACATGCAATGGACGTGAAACAGCAGATGGAAAATTTGGAAATCTGTGGTAAGTTCTTATGGGACCAAACTGCTGAGGTCATCGGTCCCTGAGCTTACACACTGCTTAATCCGACTTAAACTAACTTACTCTAGGGACAACACCCACACCTATGCCCGATGGAGGACTCGAACCTCCGATGGGGGCAGCCGCGCGGACCGTGATAAGGTGCAAAAGAGTAGATGAACGGAATGGTTTTTGTATTGAAAACAGTGCATAAGATGAACATCAACATAAGAAAAACAGGATATTGGAACCTAGTCGAATTTATTTATGCGTTTTTTTAGGAATTACATTAGGAAATGGCACTCTTAAGGTTTGAAATTCATATAAATGTAATACTGGATGTATCACAATTAACTAGAATGGCTGAAAATATGTGATTATGGAAGCAAAAACTATCGCGTAACGTGTGTGCAAACAAAGTGTTCGCGAGATAAGAGCGAATGCGTGATTACAAGTTGCTACCGACTTCACTAAGAAATATGGTCTTAGTTAATACAAACGTATTTGAAATTTAACTAAGTCCCATCATACCAAGTTCAAATTTCACGCAAGTCTTACATTAACCATAAATACAATACTGCTGTAGAATGCTCCCTGTTACGAATTACTGTACACTCGTACCCGTTAACGATGCACGACATGTTGTTGTCACGTCTGAATACAAAACTGCACTCGTGTCTGGATTGACTTAAGGTTTCTTTCAAACACCACTGCACCAAGACTAATTCCCTGCTCCAATTCTTTAATTGTATCAGTTGGATTTCTCTAAACTTCACTTTTGAGATGACCTCAGAGAGAAAAACCCTGGTGACGGGAATATGGTGATCATGGAACCAAGGTGCAGCTTCTGTTCGACCTATTCATTCTGGATCAAATTAATCGGCAAGAAAATGTATCGGTGCCCTACCATGGATACGACAGTTCCCGAACATGTGCTACGAGTGATCTTTGACCTCAGGTTAAATGTGTACTTCATCGAAGAGTTTACATTCCAAATACATTTGTACTAACCATGTTTACGGGAGCGTTTGTACTTCTATTATCGGATATATTCCTACATGTCATCTTTCGCCTTTACTTTGGATACATCCCTATTCAACACGTTTACGCCTGCGCCCAGAATTCTGTTTTTCGCAGTCGTGTGGCGAGCTTATTTTAATGGTACCCTGCATCTTACGGCGCTGCTTTTTCTGTTTCTCACCGTTGTGCAGTGGTCGTATTCATAACCCCTAGGCCATCTTTTTAATATACTGATGTTTCATTTTGAAAGAAGTTTCTTTTAAAATACGAGAGACAATAAAAAATAATTTTACAAACTTCTGACTGGTTTGGTTTGATGCGGCCCGCCACGAATGCCTCTCCTGTGCCAACCTCTTCATCTCAGAGTAGTCCTCAATTTTTTGCTGGATGTATTCCAAACTCTGTATTCCTCTACCGTTTTTACCCTCTACCGCTCCCTCTAGTGACATGAAACTTATTCCCTCATGTATTAACAAATGTTTTATCATCCTGTCCCTTCTTCTTGTCAGTGTTTTCCATATATTCCTTTCTGATTCTGTGCAGAATCTCCTCATTCGTTACCCTATCAGTCCACCTAATTTTCAACATTCGTCTGTAGCATCTCATTTCAAATGCCTCGATTCTCTTCTTTTCCGGTTTTCCTATGGTCCATTCTTCACCACCATACAGTACTGTGCTGCAAACAAACATTCTCACGAATTTCTTCTTCAAATTAAGGCCTATGCTTGGTACTAGTAGACTTCTCTTGGACAGGAAGACCAGTGCTGGTCTACTTTTTACGTCCGCCTTTCTCCGCCCGTCACGGTTTAGTTTGCTACTTCGGTAGCACAATCCCTTAACTTCATTTACTTCGTGACCATCGATCCTGATGTCAAGATTCTCGCTGTTCTTATTTCTGCTACTTCTAATTACTTTCATCTTTCATCAATTTACTCTCAGTCGCGATTCTGTACTCATTAGACTTCATTCCACTTAGCTGATCTTGTAATTCTTCCTCACTTTCACGAGGATGGCAATGTCATCAGCGGAGCTTATCATTGATATACCTTCTCCTTGAATTTTAATTCCACTCTTGAACCTTTCTTTTATTTCCGTCATTGCTTATTCGATGTGCAGATTGAACAGTAGGGGTGAAAACTGCATCCCTGTCTTACACTCTTTTTAATTCGAGCACATTTTTCTTGTTCTGTCACCCTTATTACTCCCTGTTGGCGCTTGTACACGTTCTATATTACCCGTCTCTCCCTATAGCTTACCCCTACTTTCCTCAGAACTTCAAATATTTTGCACGATTTGACACTGTCGAATGCTTTTTCCATGTCGATAGATCCTATGAACGTATCTTGATCTTTTCGACTTGCGTCCATTATCAAGTACAATACCTGATCTGCATCCGATGCCTTTACCTTTCTTAAAGCCAAAATGATTGTCGTCTAACACATTCTCAATTTTATTTTCCATTCTCCTGTATATTATTCTTCAAATGGCTCTGAGCACTATGGGACTTCACATCTGTGGTCATCAGTCCCCTAGAACTTAGAACTACTTAAACCTAACTAACCTAAGGACATCACACACATCCATGCCCGAGGCAGGATTCGAACCTGCGACCGTAGCAGTCGCGCGGTTCCGGACTGAGCGCCTAGAACCGCTAGACCACCGCGGCCGGCTATCTTATGCTTGCGCTGTTAAGCTGATTGTGCGATAATTCTCGCACTTGTCAGCTCTTGCAGTCTCCGGAATTGTGTGCACTATATTCTTCCGAAAGTCAGATGATATATCGTCAGACTCATACATCCTACACACCAACGTGAATAGTCGGTTTGATGCCACTTCCCCAAATGGTTTTAGGATGTCTGATGGAATGTTATATATTCCTTCTGTCTTAGTGGATATTAAGTATTCCAAAGCTCTTTTAAATTCTGATTCTTGTACTGGACTGTTTCTTCTATCACGTCATCAGACAAGCCATTCCTGTCTCAGAGATATTAAGTGTATTCTTTCCACCTATCCGCTCTCTCCTGCATTTAACCCTGGAATTCCCATTGCACTCTTAATGTTACCACCCTTGCTTTTAATTTAATCGAAGGTTGTTTTGCCTTTTCTATGTTCTGAGTCAGCCCTTCCGATACACATTTCTTTTTAGATTTGTTAAATTTTTCATGTAGGCTTTTGACCTGAACTTCATTTTCATTTATTTCGTTCCTAAGCCGCTTGCGTTTCCGTATTCCAGAGTTTCCGTGAACATTTTTGTACTGCCCTCTTTCCTCGATCAGCTGAAGTTATTCTTCCGTTACCCACGGTTTCCTCGTAGTTACCTTCTTTGCACTTATGTTTTTTTCCCAAGTTCTTTGTTTACGCTTTTTACAGATGTCCATTCCTCGTCACCTGAACTGCCTTCTGAGTTATTCCTTATCACAGTATCTACAGCCTTTGAGAACTTCAAGCGCATCTCTTCATTCTTTAGTACTCCTGTATCTCACTGCTTTGCGTGCTGACTGCTCCTGACTAGCCTCTTAAACTTCATCACTATCACATTGAGACCTGTGCCTGTAGCTGCTGCTTGGAACATCTTAGAAACCAGTACCTGATTTCAGTATCTGTGTGTGACCATGACGTAATCTAACTGAAATCTTCCCGTATCTCCAGGCCTTTCTCAAGTATACATCCTCCTTTTGTGATTATTGAACATTATATTAATCACCGATTTGCGATGTTTGTCCAGAAAGCCCTGTCGTTGAAAAACTGGATGCACGACTGTTCGTTGCGCCTGTATGATAGGTAAGACATCATACGTGAGCGTATTTTTTCTATCATAATTGACAGAGTTGAGCGTGAGGCACCGGTGGTACACTACGATCGATAGGAGGGTCTAGCTCAAACTGCCGGTAGTATATACGCCGACGTGAACGTGTTACATGAAGTGAATTTTTTGGATCATAATACACACTACAGTTTAAAGAAAGAAATGCCTGTCAACTTGCAACAGTGTGTCGGAAGATGACGAAATATAACGAGAAGGAAAACTGCTCTAATAGCTGTGCGCCACAAGGAAATACGTCATCCGCAACGGCAGCAACAGTAGAAAATGCTGCCGGCACGGCACGCGGCCAGCCCAGGCAGCGCAGCGGGCTTTGACAAAGTGCCCGGCCGCTCTCTCCGCTGAGGACAAACGGAAGGGGCGGCGGTGCACCAGGCGCCCAGAAAAACGACCGAGGACCGATGTGGCGGTCGAGATTTTGAGCGTCCTCCACGAAGCAAGAAACTGACTTATGTCCTGGCGACGAATCAAACAGGATGGGAGCTGTATGGAAATGAGACGTGCATCGGAAGTAATATCACAGGCCACATTTTTGCATAATGTCTCCTCATTTATAATGTGGACGCTAAGTTTGAATCATAGGAAATCGATGCAATTTCTGCGATAGATATGTATTGCGATCATTCAGTGCTGGCTCCTTTCTGTGCTGACTAGCTGTAGTTTTACATTCTTGTAACGTATTTCTTCTTATTTACTCAAAAAATCTATTGGAACTGTTATGTATCTCATAAGTATGGGTTGTTTAATGCTGGTCTTCATTCTTTGAGAGTAGAGTTCTTGCAACCACTCTCGTCATTTTAGTTCTCTGTTAGTCCGTTTCCGGAATTCTCTTACGCAATAGTCGGCTTTCTTTAATACTGTCAGTTATAGGTCGGCCCCTGTCCTCCTCGCCTGTCGTAACATTTTGAATATTTATGAATTTTATGCATTAAACAATTCTCGTTAACTGTCCTGTATAGCGTACTCTTCTCTTCCTAACAGATTTCTCATTTGAACATCCTGTATTTTACTGTTTTTTTCTTACAGAACATAACTACTTACCCTCTTACCTCAGGGTCTGTTGTGGCAGCTAGAGTTGCGTGCATTTCATTGAATACAGGTTTTCAGACTTTGTAACAGTGTCTGACTTTGACACCAGGTGACCACAATTACTTGTTTTAGACTCTATAGCACAATTTGTGTGTTATTTACAACATCTTTTGTAATTACTGCTATTCCTGGTAGTACTATGCTGCTACAGAAGTACACAACACTTCTAGTCGTCGAGCTCTGTGATTCTTGGGCAAACATCATCTGCTCAAATTACATGTTGTTAGCTTGTATACGATCGGATACCTTGTATTTTCAGGTTCGCGAATCAAATCTTTTCTAAGAGCTGCTAGTTACACCGATCTCAGTTCTTAATCATTTATAGAATATTTCATTCCACCAATCTCTTTACCGAACACATTCTGCGATGTAAGTCGAAGACTAGTATTTAATGAGCTAGTTCCATGCTTTTAAAATCAATCTCGCTTACCTGTTCTATCTTCCGTCCGGTAAATGTCCCATTAACACTCTCTTTCTTACTAGCGTGTTCCTTTCGTGTACATCCTGCGCAGATTTACGAAGTGCCTATTTTCTCTAATATATATCTGGTATGTTTATAACAATTGACAAGTACAGGAGATGGTTTGAAGCATTTAACAAATTAAGGATGACACATACATTCTTCATAAAAAAAAGACTCCTTAGGTTTACGTGGTGTGTAAGGAAACATATATCGCTAACTATGTCATTACCAATAAGAAGTTGTCATCGCAAACTAAAGGTTGTGTCTCTCGCGGAGGTGGTATATCAACAGGTAACTTTTTGCAAATATCAGAAGTACATTATAACTTAATTAACAAACAAAGTCGTCAACGGATTTAAGATTTTTATTTTTATTTTCAGGTGGGGTGGAACGGGTCCCTCTGTTCTCCACGCCCGCACAAACGGACCTACTCTACGCCAGCGATTCCTACTGTGGTGAAGGAATGTAGATCTCGCGATGATTCTTAGAAGATCTAAACCCTTCATCTAAAAACAAAAATAAAAAGCTTACATGTCATAACGACTGTGTTTATTAAATAAATTATAATAATAACAGATCGATGTTTTCCCGGGAACAATGTTCTAAAAAATTGAGAAATACATTCCCTAATAACGTGCCATAAAATGAAAAGAAATGAAAAAGAAAATGACGATGTGTTTAAAATGTACTTATTATAAGAAGATAGTAGGCTATAATACCTCTTTATCAAGGAAGGTTATCTGCGTACCTACAAGAACAAGAAATTGGCCAAGATATTAATGAGGAATGGAAGGACATTACAAAAGCTGTAAGAAATTTAAGTAACGAAGTGTTAGCAAAATACCGGAAGAATATGGAATCAAGAAATTGCAAACACAGTAACAGACAAGAAATTAACTCATCTACAAGCGTTACAACAATAAATGGACGAAGCAAGAAGGATATACAGGGAAAAAATGAAATGAAAAAGTTGTAAGGAATCTTGGACAAATTTATAAGTACTGTGAAGAGAATGCACATGGGAGACAAATGATGTTAAGCAAATAGACAGTGAACAAAGAATGTAGCAAATATAAATATAATCGAAGGAGAACTATGGATGCAACGTTATAGAGATTTGTGGTCTAACACCACCCAGAAAAAGTAGAAGAAAACTAAGAGCCTCTTTATGGAAATGTAGATTCCATTACCTACAGGAATTACAAACAGCATTAAAAGGAGTGAAGAACAGGAGGGCTACAGGAGAAGGTGGAGTAAATGCAGAATTATGGAAATATGGGAGCCCAATACTCAGTCAGAGATATCTCGATCGATGAATAGGTGTTGGAGCTGATGTCATGTTCCAAGATAAATGGGCGCATATCCAATTTATGCCTATAATTAGAAAAGGAGCTAGAAACAGGTGTGAAAATTAGAGGAGGCTAAGTGATTTGTATACAGGATATAAATTATATGCAGTAATATTAATCAAAAGAGTGTGAGTCATCACAGACGTCCTATTACTACAAGAACAAAACAATTTTAGAAAGAAACAATCTTGTACAAATGCGACTTCCACAGTTAACACTCGAACGTCCAGAGGGGTCAAAATGACCCTTTTCGGCATTTAAGTTTTGAAGAATGATTCAAGCGACATTCACTTTCGTGACATTTTTTTGGCATGCACTTTCATTATATTAAAAAACAGTGCATTCCGCATAACTGATTATCTCTTTTTTCCAGTTTTACCTTTAACGCCGATAGGGGTCATATTGACCCCTTTAGAAAAAAGCTATAATTTTGTTTATAGTTTTGCCACACATTTATCTGATGCATTTTCAAGCCTCAGCTCTGTAGTGCAATAATTTACTTTCGTTCATATTACTGCCGTATGAAATGATAACAATGGACTCGGTTCACCATTGTTCGTTATTCCCTTGTAAGAATCAGTCTTTCAAAGGTGATAGTGAGCTCAAGATTGAAATGAATCGGAAAGAGTATTTACGAGTAAAGAGATGTTTGCAGAGTTACAAACAGTTATGGAGTGTGATTCAGATGGTGGTGAACTTTTTTCCGACGATTTAGGGGAAGAGTTTTTACCGCATTAAGAGAAGATGTATCATCTAATATTAATGATTCTGATCCTTTAGATACAGATAATGGAAGTTTAGAGTCTGGTAAGTATATTATTATTATTGCTGCTAATTTATAATCATCATATTCTTAATTACATATAATGTTGCTGCACTTAATTTAGATTTTATGATGGCTTTCTTAAATTTGTTCTATTATCAGTGCTCTTTAGGTCGAGAAGAATCATGTAACAGAAGAGGATATAATCCTGTTACGCGGAATATAAAACAAGTGACTGCTGCTTCTTCGTCCGGTGAAAGACATAAGGAAGTTGCATCTGATGGAACAGTCTGGATAGAAACAGTACCTAATTCGCAAGGTGGGCGTATTCCTAATCAAAATATTTTGAAAACAATCTCCTGGACCTACACTACATGCTAAATAAATGTAAGTGATGAACTTGTATCAAGTGCTTGGCACTTGTTCATATAACCAAACATATCTTGAAATGTACTATACCAGAGGCACACAGTGCACTAGGAAATGTCAGCTGGTCAATGACCACGGAAGAACTGGAATAATTTATTGCAGTTATTGATGTTCATAGTGTGAGTGTTTGGCGAAGTATAGAGCTTCACAGCTTATAGTCAGATTCCTGGGGCCTATCATTTTGTGTGGAAACCGTTAATAGAAATCGATGCTGTGAAATCATGAGATTCCTGAGGTTCGGCGAGAAGTCTACACGCTCTGTACGATCACAGAATGATAAGTTGGCATTGGTTTCTGCTGCCTGGAACAAATTCATAGAAAACTGTACAATGTGTTACAAACCTGTAAATGATATAACAACAGACGAGCAGCTCTTTCTAAGTAAAACTAGGTGTCCATTCACACATTTCATAGCTTCGAAGCCTGACAAGTAAGGGCAGAAATACTGGTTAGCTGTAGATGTTGAAAGCAAGTACATACTCAATGGTTTACCTTATTTTGGTTAGGATACTTCACGATCCCAACACGAAAGAGTTTCAGATTATGTAGTGATGGGTCTTATGGAACCATTTCTGGGAAAAGGCAGAAATGTCAATACAGACAGTTACTTCACTTCACTCAAACTAGCCAAAATATAGAAAGAAAAATTAATCTTCATTACAGGAACATTAAACAGAGCAAGAAGAGAAATACCACATGCTCTGAAGTCCTTCAAGAGTACTCTGTATTCCATGAAAGTTTTAAAACATGATAATACTTCCTTGACAGTCTCTCAAGGAAAGAAAGGAAAAAAATGTGCTACTAATGTATTCGTATTCCCTTCATCCTAGTGTTACCATAAATACAAATTAGAGAAAAACTCTGCAACCTGTATGTTATTACAACAAAACAAAATTTGTGGTTGACGTATTAGACAAAATGATGAGGCAGTATTCAGTCAAGGCTTCCTCAAGAAGACGGCCAGTGCACTCCTTCTACAATATCCTTGACCTAGCAGGAATAAATGCATATATAGTACTTAGGGCTATTACTGGAAAGAAGATCAATTGAAGACGTTTTATTCAGCCGCTTGCAGGTGGATTACCATCTGAGTACGTGAATTGTCGCTATCCTCGTATGAACACAAACAAGTATGAAAAAAAATGAAAATGAAGATGAAGACGAAATGCCACAGAAGCGCTGTAAATGTCAAGTTTTCAAATTCTGCAAATGTAATAAAACTATTTCCAAGTGCAGTGTTTGCAAGAAGATGGTTTGTGGAAAATGTACAAAGGAAACTGAATACAATTGTGTCAACTGTGTAAAACAGTGAAGTAACTGAAATTTCTGTATACATGAAAAGTTCAATTTTTTATTAATTAGAATAAAGAAAAGCCTGTCACTTACTTACACTTGTTTGGCTGTTACCAGGTTCAAGGAAATTTATTTATATGTCGATAAATAGTACAGTTTGTGTCTGTTCTTTTTATTCATAGCTCTGTATCTGAAATGTCCATAAATCTTGTAAACATTAAAATATAATAAATGCTTAAAATTGCGAATTAATAGTTCAGAAAACTTTTTTAAATCGTAGGGGTGAAATGATCCCTCTGGGCGTTCGAGGGGGCAGGCAAAATCTGGCCGTTCGAGTGTTAAGCAGTTTATAGAAAAGAGAACGGAGTATAGCAGTGAATCTCATGTAGCTTTTATTGATTACGATTCGACAAAGTAAGCAGAGAAAAATTATAGGAAACCATGACTTCAGGAGGATATCCGAAGCAGTTGATTAAAGTATTAAAATGTGTACATAAGAAACCACAGTATGAAGCACAGTTGTAGCTTGTTTCCTATTTTGTTTACTTTTTATATCGACGTTCTAATTAAAGAATGGATATATAAAATTAACGGAGGAATTTGTATTGCACTAAATTTTAGGTTTAAGACGATGTTATTTCCTGATGAACAGAATATTATGAAGAATACTGAAGATCTGTAAAGAGCAGTATACATGTTACTCAAGTAGATAAAACATGGAAATCCTCAGCTAGTATATTGTTATAACCAAAATGCTAATCCGGGACGCTATGTTAGAATAAGTCACGCGTTTTAATTACTTAGGAACACAAGTCAGCTAGAAACATGAATAAGATTTTAAAACAAATTACCCCTGTTCCAAACATGCGGTGCAATAAATATAAGCCTAAAAACCAAAACAAGAAGAGAAACACGAATGAAGTTCTACAAATGAATGATTTGGGAAAATCAACCAATCAGTTGTAGATATAAAGCTTTCTTACCAGCTTTTGACCATAGTTTCAACAGCTGTATACCTGTGGTCTAGGGGTAGCGTCTTTGATTCATAATCAAAACGTCTTCGGTCCCGGGTTCGAACCCCGCCACTGCCTAAATTTTGATAAATAATTAGCATTGGCGGGCAAAGACTTCCGGCATAAGAAGTCAGCCTCATTCTGCCAACGGCCTTGTCAAAGAGGGCGGAGGAGAGGATAGAGGTTCGTTCAGGGCACTCTCTTGGCCTAGGGGTGGGAAATTGCCCCTAAAGGCGGAAGAATCAGCAATGATCAACGACATGAGGATGCAGAAGGCAATGGAAACCACTGCATTAAAAACAAGTAACGTGTATCCACAGGACATGTGGCCTGTATTTGAAGAAGTGTCATGATGATCTCTCCATTGGCAAAAGATTCCGGAATAGTCCCCCAGTCGGATCTCCGGGAGGGGACTGCCAAGGGGGAGGTTACCATGAGAAAAAGATAGAACAATCAACGAAAGGATAAAATTCTACGAGACGGGGCGTGGAATGTCAGAAGCTTGAACGTGGTAGGGAAACTAGAAAGTCTGAAAAGGGAAATGCAAAGGCTCAGTCTAGATATAGTAGGGGTCAGTGAAGTGAAGTGGAAGGAAGACAAGGATTTCTGGTCAGATGAGTATCGGGTAATATCAACAGCAGCAGAAAATGGCATAACAGGTGTAGGATTCGTTATGAATAGGAAGGTAGGGCAGAGGGCGTGTTACTGTGAACGGTTCAGTGACTGGGTTGTTCTAATCAGAATCGACAGCAGACCAACACCGACAACGATAGTTCAGGTATACATGCCGACGTCGCAAGCCGAAGATGAACAGATAGAGAAAGTGTATGAGGATATTGAAAGGGTAATGCAGTATGTAAAGGGGGACCACTGGAATGCGGTTGTAGGGGAAGGAGTAGAAGAAAAGGTTACAGGAGAATATGGGCTTGGGACAAGGAATGAAAGAGGAGAAAGACTAATTGAGTTCTGTAACAAGTTTCAGCTAGTAATAGCGAATACCCTGTTCAAGAATCACAAGAGGAGGACGTATACTTGGAAAAGGCCGGGAGATACGGGAAGATTTCAATTAGATTACATCATGGTCAGACAGAGATTCCGAAATCAAGTACTGGATTGTAAGGCGTACCCAGGAGCAGATATAGACTCAGATCACAATATAGTAGTGATGAAGAGTAGGCTGAAGTTAAAGACATTAGTCAGGAAGAATCAATACGCAAAGAAGTGGGATACGGAAGTACTAAGGAATGACGAGATACGTTTGAAGTTCTCTAACGCTATAGATACAACAATAAGGAATAGCGCAGTAGGCAGTACAGTTGAAGAGGAATGGACATCTCTAAAAAGGGCCATCAAAGAAGTTGGGAAAGAAAACATCGGTACAAAGAAGGTAGCTACGAAGAAACCATGGGTAACAGAAGAAATACTTCAGCTGATTGGTGAAAGGAAGAAGTACAAACATGTTCCGGGAAAATCAGGAATACAGAAATACAAGTCGCTGAGGAATGAAATAAATAGGAAGTGCAGGGAAGCTAAGACGAAATGGCTGCAGGAAAAATGGGAAGACATCGAAAAAGATATGATTTGCGGAAGGACAGACTCAGCATACAGGAAAGTCAAAACAAACTTTGGTGACATTAAAAGCAACGGTGGTAACATTAAGAGTGCAACGGGAATTCCACTGTTAAATGCAGAGGAGAGAGCAGATATGTGGAAAGAATACATTGAAAGCCTCTATGAGGGTGAAGATTTGTCTGATGTGATAGAAGAAGAAACAGGAGTCGATTTAGAAGAGATAGGGGATCCAGTATTAGAATCGGAATTTAAAAGAGCTTTGGAGGACTTACAGTCAAATAAGGCAGAAGGGATAGATAACATTCGATCAGAATTTCTAAAATCATTGGGGGAAGTGGCAACAAAACGACTATTAACGTTGGTGTGTAGAAAATATGAGTCTGGCGATATACCATCTGACTTTCGGAAAAGCATCATCCACACAATTCCGAACACGGCAAGAGCTGACAAGTGCGAGAATCATCGCACAATCAACTTAACAGCTCATGCATCGAAGCTGCTTACAAGAATAATATACAGAAGAATGGAAAAGAAAATTGAGAATGCGCTAGGTGACGATCAGTTTGGCTTTAGAAAAAGTAAAGGGACGAGAGAGGCAATTCTGACGTTACGTCTAATAATGGAAGCAAGGCTAAAGAAAAATCGAGACACTTTCATAGGATTTGTCGACCTGGAAAAAGCGTTCGACAATATAAAATGGTGCAAGCTGTTCGAGATTCTGAAAAAAGTAGGGGTAAGCTATAGGGAGAGACGGGTCATATACAATATGTACAACAACCAAGAGGGAATAATAAGAGTGGACGATCAAAAACGAAGTGCTCGTATTAAGAAGGGTGTAAGACAAGGCTGTAGCCTTTCGTCCCTACTCTTCAATCTGTACATCGAGGAAGCAATGATGGAAATAAAAGAAAGGTTCAGGAGTGGAATTAAAATACAAGGTGAAAGGATATCAATGATACGATTCGCTGATGACATTGCTATCCTGAGTGGAAGTGAAGAAGAATTAAATGATCTGCTGAACGGAATTAACAGTCTAATGAGTACACAGTATGGTTTGAGAGTAAATCGGAGAAAGACGAAGGTAATGAGACGTAGTATAAATGAGAACAGCGAGAAACTTAACATCAGGATTGATGGTCACGAAGTCAATGATGTTAAGGAATTCTGCTACCTAGGCAGTAAAATAACCAATGACGGACGGAGCAAGGAGGACATCAAAAGCAGACTCGCTATGGCAAAAAAGGCATTTCAGGCCAAGAGAAGTCTACTAATATCAAATACCGGCCTTAATGTGAGGAAGAAATTTCTGAGGATGTACGTCTGGAGTACAGCATTGTATGGTAGTGAGACATGGACTCTGGGAAAACGGGAACAGAAGAGAATCGAAGCATTTGAGATGTGGTGCTGTAGACGAATGTTGAAAATTAGGTGGACTGATAAGGTAAGGAATGAGGAGGTTCTACGCAGAATCGGAGAGGAAAGGAATATGTGGAAAACACTGATAAGGAGAAGGGACAGGATGATAGGACATCTGCTAAGACATGAGGGAATGACTTCTATGGTACTAGAGGGAGCTCTAGAGCGCAAAAACTGTAGAGGAAGACAGAGATTAGAATACGTCAAGCAAATAATTGAGGACGTAGGTTGCAAGTGCTACTCTGAGATGAAGAGGTTAGCGCAGGAAAGGTATTCGTGGCGGGCCGCATCAAACCAGTCGGTAGACTGATGACAAAAAAAACTGCCTTCTTCAGAAGTACGCTGGCGAGAAGTACGCTGGCACATAAAATCACATGTACTTCTGAAGATGGCAATTTTTCAACTGTCTAAACCATGGTCAAGGGTTCTTTACAAACGTTTATACGTGCAATTAGTTGGCTGACTTTCTGAAATCATTCATTTACATTCACCGTTGCAGAATATCAACCACAATTAACAGTTTCTGCAAAATAATGGATGTGCCTGCTTTTCTCAAAGGATCTAAAACATTGTTGTAGACAAAAGCTCACTGAAACAATATACAGGCTTCCGAAATGAGGTTATTAAGAACAGTGAAATGATGTACGCCTTGAGATAAAATTGAAAATGAAAAATCTATGGAGAACTAGGAATAAACTCTTTGGAAGGAAATGTAAACTATAGAAATGGTTGGAGAAAGCATGTTGATAGGATGCCGAAGGAGAAGAGCCCAAGAAGAGTTTTGTACTACAGGCCTAAGGGAACAAGATATTCGCGATGACCAAGGAAACGCTAGTCAACGTTGCCTAATCCATGGAGAGCAGAAAAAGAAGAACAAGAAGAAGTACAGCACATGGCAATGCAGAAGAGAAAATGACACATTATATAGCGAGATGGACTGCTTTTCGCATTTGAACAAATTATTCACATGCTCATGTCCTCGCATCATCATCATCATGGAAACGCGTAGATCCTAGACGTAGCGTCACTCCATGACGTCACCCAAAAAGTACAGTAACGTTTTCAATGTGGACGACTGCAGCAAGGAAAAAGTCGTGAGGTTTCTCAGAGATGCAAAGAGATAGGTGAATTAGGTCGCAAACAATTACGAATATCCTTCAGAATCTTGTTCAAAAGTTTGGTGTACTCAGCTAGCTGGTTTTCGTTAATCTGAAATCGAAACTCATTAATCAGCACACAGACGTAATTTACCACCACTTCAGCAAATGACCACAAGAAATGTGACGTACATGCTACTTGTGATTGACTGTATGCCTCTGAAGCCCATAGTCTGCCCAGTTCTGTCTTGGCCTCCTACACAAGGATGTAAAATTCGTGAGGTTTCTGAGAGACGCTAAGAGACAGTTGCATCAGGCCGCTAATAATTACGAAAACTATTGAGTAAATTGTTTTAAAATTTTGCGTGCTCAGTCAACTGGTTTCATAAGTACAAAATCAAACATCACTGCATGTATAAAGGTCCTGTGACTTTTGTAAAACAGAAATCTTCTCTGTAGAAATAAATGTGGATTCCATAAAATAGGATGTTATGAAACTCAACCCGATCTGTCTGTACGTAAGGTCAAGAAGATGGTAAACGGCGGCACCTTCGTCGATGTCATGTTGCTTTACCTCTCGAAGGGGTTCCACAAAGTTCTTCGTATCACCAAATGAAGAAATAAGAGATTACAGAATATGAGAGTAGACGTCTAGATGAATTGATCTCTTTCTAGCCCATAGCACTCAATATATTTTATTCAGAAGAAATCACCGAACGAGGTTGCGCAGTGGTTAGCACACTGGCCCAGCATTCGGAAGGACGACAGTTCAGTCCCGCGTCCGGCCATCTTGACTTAATTTTTCCGATTTCCCTAAAGCTCTCCAGGCAAATGCCGGGATGGTTCCTTTGACAGGGCACGGCCGACTTCTATCCTCAACCTTCCCTAATCCGTTGAGACCGATGACCTCTATGTTTGGTTTCTTCCCCCAAATCAAACCAATTCAGAAGAAATCGGCAGAGATAAAGCGGATATACAAGACTAGGGGTTTTCTGCAAGGAAATGTTGTACGGCTATCACTGCTCACAAAATGTATGACTGATTTCTCGGATAATACTGTTAGCTTTGTCTGTTCGCGTACAATGCCCCTGTATATAGAGACCTCGCGACGTAAGATAATTGTTATAAAATGCAGGAATACAGGCTGAGACTCGACATTTGGTGCACCGACTAAAAGTTAAGACTCAACGTGAATAAACATAACGTTTCGTACACAAAAAGGCGAAAATGCCCATATAATTTGATTAGTTCCCAACATGGGGGTAAGTCCCCGGTGGGGGGGGGGGGGGGGGGGGAGGAGGTTAAATGAAATTTTCTGAGGGGGAACAGCAGCTAAACAATTCGATTCTGTTATAGTTACGAAACTAAATTATTTTCAAAAGATCATTACTGATATCACGATTTTGTAAGACACTAATATCGATTATATTAGTTCTCAATTTTTTTCAATTTTGCAGCATTAATGCGGCGGAAGTGACATGTTCCTTACATAGTCCACACACTACACACATATGTTGTGCTTTTTCCTGTACATCACTGACGATAAAAGTGAGACATACATGTAACAAATGCTAAATATCGGAAGAAAATGTTTTCTCCGAGTTGTAGATAGCACCTGCAGTAGTCCAGAAATTCCTTCATTACTCGGTTAGAAACAGATAAATGAACTGACGTTGCAACACAGCAGTGACTACATAAGGGCTACTATAGTGCAATGACTACATAAGGGCTACTATATTGCTGTACACAATTTATTATTATTAGACAGGTTAGACACAAAGCATTAACTGCCTAACGTTGTCCAATTTATGCTAGTTCAGAAATAAGAACTGCAACAATGAAGTGATTTACGAACAGTAAGTATAGTGAACATATCTGAAATTGTCTAATTTTAAATGGAGTTGCTATGTACGGGACAAGGGAGTGTCGCAGTGGAGAGAAGTAATACACACACACACACACACACACACACACACAACGTTAAATATATTTCATCTTTTATCTTTTTTGAAATAATAGTATTCCAAGAAAAGTCTTTCATTTTACCGTTTAGTTAGCTGCTAAAATTGGTAATAATGTGCCATATGGGCAAGGCAACAGATGGCAGGGTGGGGTGGTGTAGGGAGGGAAGTGTGTGGGAATACCAGCTGAGTGCATACAGGGGTAATGGTCTAAGAAAGGTTGGGAACCACTGGTCTAGAGTAAACTCAAATGGAACAACGACATAACTCTAGTTATAGGGGAACCAGCCGCTAGACTGAGATGCAGTGGATAAACTGTAGGAAAATTTATCTTACACATAAAAGAAAAAGCTAACAAATTCCCCATTTGGTCTGTTCTTCACTGCTTGCTTTAATACCTAAGGTTAAACTACAACAGCGATACGATCACGTAGTATCGGATAGCGCAGTTTCTGGTTGAACAGGGCAAAATAATTTAAATACTTAAATTTTTACTCTTTATTACTTTAACGCTTGTAAATAGTGACGTCAGGACATAAATGAGATGAAAATAACATAAAGGAAGCCGTAGAAGAAAATCAGTCTTATGTGATAGACTTTATTTCACGGGGAACCAAAGAGGTGGCAATCTAACCTGTTTCAGAAAGTACAAAGTTTCTTCCGAGAACATTCAGTGATGGAAAGGGAACAAGATTTCACTACCAAGTTAAAAATTCCGAAAGCCAGTTTATGTCTCTCAGTAAAAGTTCGATCTTAAATGCAATGTTAAAATACACAGAGCAACTGAATATAAAGCGTCGGTTCAATAAGACAAAAACAAAAACGAGTAATGACTCTTGCTGAGATTTTATGAAAAGACACGAGTACCTACAAAATGGCGAGGACAGCTGAATCCACGACTTTGAAGCGAGTAGCATGTTTAAGCAAGGGACGGGTTGACAGATCGTTTGACAGACTAAGTGAGTTGAAGAACAAGTTTAAGTGTATAGCCATTTACGATCCCATTAAATTTTTTTTTTTCAACGGAAATAATTTTTTTACAAATTACAGTTTCATGTTCGATACAACCCATCAAAATTTTAAACAAGCAAGATGTGAAGGGTGGGACAAGTATAAAAAAAGTCAAAGTACGTTTATTTTTATGGCATCGAGTTCTATAAATCTGTTAAGTAAGCCATTATAGTACACAAAAAATTAAGAAAGAAAACAAATACAGTAAATAAACACAATAGACTCACAGTCAGAAACAACACATCAAAACTCTACACAGCCAGGCACACGCAGTTACAGAACAACGACGCAAAGCATACTTGACAACAAGAAAGAAGGACAGATCGTTTTGTATTATCTCGAAATACATTCTCCTCTGAATGCGAAAACATTTTACTGTCGCCACCCTACGTAGGGAGAAATGATTGCGGTATCGTAATAAAATCAGAAAAATGAGAGCTCCTGCGGAAATATTCATTTGTTCCTCTTTGCTCACGTGCTGTTTGGAACGGTAGAGAAATAGTTTACGGTGCTTTGATGAACCGTCTGTCAGGCACCTAAGCGTGAACTGCAGAGGAGTCATGTAGATGTAGGTGCAGAGCGTACCAGAGCCAGTCAATATATTTAACTTTTGCACAACATGTAAGAGAAGTGAATCGCAAGCCAACTACAAGAGAGGAGGATACGAAAGTAGTTAGAATAAGCAATGAAAGGCATTTGGTAACTATACAAGAAAATATTTCTTTCTACAAAAGTGGGAGAGAAAAGAAACTACTACTAAATTATCAAGTGAATATAACTAACAATTTACTGCTTACACTAAGTGATTGTAAAACAGACAGACATCCCAACAGGTGATCACAAATCCCATTCCTCACCCACTTAGGTAAAAAGCATATTATACTAGGGAAAATGTAGATACCACCTACGCGAAAATTGAAGAGGGCTTTGGAGAAAAGACAAGGAACTGTATGAATATTAAGAGCGAAGATGGAAAACCAGTCCTAAGCAAATAAAGGAATCCTGAAAGCTGCAAGGAGTGTGTAGATGGTCTATACAAGGGAAATGAAGTGGAATGTGATATAGAAATAGAAGAGGGTGTAGATGAAAATGAGATGGGAGGTATGACACTGCGAAAAAAAAGTCGAAAAAGGACTCCGAGAGTAGACATACTGTCAGAACCATTGACAGCCTTGGGAGAGCCAGCCACGATAGAGCGAGAGCCAGCCACGATAGAGCTTTCCCATCTGGTGTGCAAGATGTGCGAGACAGCGAAATTCCGTCAGACTTCAAGAAGACTAATAATTCCAATTGCAAAGAAATCATTTTTCAGGGATGTGGAAAATATCGAACTATCAGCTTCATAAGACTCGGTTGCAAAATGCTGACACGAAAACGTTACAGAAGAATGGAAAAACTAGAAGAAGCTGACCTCAGGGAAGATTAGTTTGGATTCCGGTGAATGGTAGGATCATGCGATGCAGTACTACCCTACTATTACTCTTACTGCTCTACAGTTTGTGCACTCTACAGTTCCCTCTACCACCGTGGAAGCTATTCTCTGATGTGTTAACAGATGTCCTATCATCCTGTCACTTCCCCTTGTCAGTGTTTTCCACATATTCTTTTCCTCTCCGATTCGGCGCACAACCTCCTCATTCCTTACCTTATCAGTCCACTTAATTTTCAGCATCCTTCTGTAGCACCACATCTCAAATGCTTCCATTCCCTTCTGTTCCCGTTTTCCCGCAGTCCATTCCACACAATGCTTTGCTCTAAACGTACATTCTAAGAAATTTCTCCGTCAAATTAATTCCTATTTCCTATGTTTGATACTAGTACACTTCTGTTGGGCGGGAATGCCCTTTTTGCCAGTACTAGTCTGCTTTTGATGTCCTCGTTGCTCTGTACATCATGGATTATTTTGCTGCCTGATGTTAAGTTCCTCCCTGTTCTCATTTCTGCCACTTGTCATTACTTTCCTCTTTATTCGATTTAATCTCAATCCATATTCTGTACTCATTAGTTTGTTTATCCCATTCTTCACTTTCACTCAGGATAGCAATGTCATCAGCGAATCGTATCGTTGATATCCTTTCACCTTGAATTTTAATTCCATTCCTGGTTACTTCTATTATTTACATCATAGCTTCTTCGATGTACAAATTGAACAGTAGGGGCGAAAGATTATATCCCTGTCTTACACCCTTTTTAATCCGAGCACTTTTTTCTTGGTCGCCCACTCATATTATTCCCACTTGGCGATTGTACATATTGTGTATTACACGTCTCTCCCTAGAGCTTGCCCCTATTTTTCTCAGAATTTGGAAATCTTGCACCATTTTAGATTGTCGAGCGCTTTTTACAGGTTGACAAGTCCTATGAACCTGTCTTCATTTTTCTTTAATCTCGCTTCCAGTATAAACCTCAACGACAAAATTCCCTCTCTGATGCCATTACATTTCCTAAGGCTAAACGGATCGTCATCTAGCACCTCATCAATTTTCTTTTCCATTCTGGAGGTAGCATGGGTAAAATACAAGGAGCGAAAGGCAATTTAAAACTTCAACAGAAACCAGTTTTCCATTATAGGTGTCGAGGAGCATGAGAGGGGTGCAGTGGTTGAGAAGGGAGTGAACATGATCGAAGCCTGTCCCAGATGTTAGTCAAACTATATTGCCCAAGCAGTAAAGGATAACAAAGAAAAATTTGGAGTAGGAATTAAAATTCAGGGAGAAGAAATAAAAACTTCGAGGATTCTTTACGACATTGTAATTCCGTCAAGAGCGGCAAAGTTGATCGTAATACACAACGTCTTGAACGGAGGATACTAGAAGAAAAGCAATACAAGGATAATGGAATGCAGTTGAATCAAATCAGGTGATGCTGAGGGAATTAGTTTAGGAAACAGGATACTGAAAATAATATACGAGTTTTCGTATTTGGATAGCAGATGATGGCCGAAGTAGAGAGGATGTAAAATTTAGACTGGCAACGGCAAGAATAACGCTTATGAAGAAGAGAAATTTGTTAACATAAAATATAGACTTAAGCGTCAGAAAGTTTCTGTGATGGTATTTGTCTGCCGTGTAGCCATGTGTGAAAGTGAAACGTGGATGATCAATTTAACCAAGAAGAGAATAGAAGTTTTTGAAATGTGGTGATGTAGAATAAGGGAAGGGGTAGATGGGTAGATCACGTAACTAATGAGGAGGTAGTGAATGAATTGGAGAGATCAGAAATCGTGCCCGCAAGTTCAGTAAAACAAGGGGTCGGTTGATAGGACACTTTCTGAGATATCAAAGGATCACCAGTTTAGTTTTGTGTGGGGAAAAAGTGTGGGGAAGTATGGGGAAAAAATAATAGAGGTGAGACCAGGAGATGAATACAGTAAACCGATTCAAATGGATACAAGCTGTAGTAATTATTCGGAGATGAAGAGGCTTGTATAGGATAGATGCCACAAACCAGTCTTTCGGCTGAAGACCAAGACCAGCACTTAAGTATAGAAAATCTATGCGTACGTACGTACATGCGGACAAAATCCAACTGGAAGCGGAAACTGGGAAAATCGACGACGCTTACAGAAACAATGGCACTATAGGCACCGAAAACGGCAGTTGGAATGTTATGTCACGAGACGACAATCACTACACGAAAAAGTGGAAGTTTTCAACTGGTTTTCCACGTGAGAGGGAAATGTGTGTGATTCGAAAAATGAATTAGGCGCTTTACTGTAAGTACCTTACCATTATATTACAACAATCTCCAGGCACTTTTATTGAACCTACAAGCGATATGACTGAGACAACGAAAAAATCATTTAATATTTCAGGAAAATCAATGAAGATGACTCGTTACAACGGTGAATCGAGTCAGAGTGCATGAATGAAATAAAAAGTTAATGCGCAACCTGAAAGAGGCATTTTTCTATTAAACCACTGACATTTACGTAATAGTATTATCTAGTGTCCTGCCCCCATGAACCATGGACCTTGCCGTTGGTGGGAAGGCTTGCGTGCCTCAGAGATACAGATGGCCGTACCTTAGGTGCAACCACAACGGAGGGGTATCTGTTTAGAGACCAGACAAACGCGTGGTTCTTGAAGAGGGGCAGCAACCTTTTCAGTAGTTGCAGGGGCAACAGTCTGGATGATTGACTGATCTGGCCTTGCAACACTAACCAAAACGGCCTTGCTGTGCTGGTACTGCGAACAGCTGAAAGCAAGGGGAAACTACAGCCGTAATTATTCCCGAGGGCATGCAGCTTTACTGTATGGTTACATGATGATGGCGTCCTCTTGGGTAAAATATTCCGGAGGTAAAATAGTCCCCCATTCGGATCTCCGGGCGGGGACTACTCAGGAGGACGTCGTTATCAGGAGAAAGAAAACTGGCGTTCTACGGATCGGAGCGTGGAATGTCAGATCCCTTAATCGGGCAGGTAGGTTAGAAAATTTAAAAAGGGAAATGGATAGGTTGAAGTTAGATATATTGGGAATTAGTGAAGTTCTGTGGCAGGAGGAACAAGACTTTTGGTCAGGTGAATACAGGGTTATAAATACAAAATCAAATAGGGGTAATTCAGGAGTAGGTTTAATAATGAATAAAAAAATAGGAGTGCGGTAAGCTACTACGAACAGCATAGTGAACGCATTATTGCGGCCAAGATAGACACAAAGCCCACACCTACTACAGTAGTACAAGTTTATATGCCAACTAGCTCAGCGGATGATGAAGAAATTGATGAAGTGTATGATGAGATAAAAGAAATTATTCAGGTAGTCAAGGGAGACGAAAATTTAATAGTAATGGGTGACTGGAATTCGAGAGTAGGAAAAGGGAGAGAAGCAAACATAGTGGGTGAATAAGGATTGGGGGAGAGAAATGAAAGAGGAAGCCGTCTGGTAGAATTTTGCACAGAGCATAACTTAATCATAGCTAACACTTGGTTCAAGAATCATAAAAGAAGGTTGTATACATGGAATAATCCTGGAGATACTATAAGGTATCAGATAGATTATATAATGGTAAGACAGAGATTTAGGAACCAGGTTTTAAATTGTAAGACATTTCCAAGGGCTGATGTGGACTCTGATCACAATCTATTGGTTATGAACTGTAGATTAAAACTGAAGAAACTGCAAAAAGGTGGGAATTTAAGGAGATGGGACCTGGATAAACTGACTAAACCAGCGGTTGTACAGAGTTTCAGGGAGAGCATAAGGGAACAATTGACAGCAATGGGGGAAAGAAATACATTAGAAGAAGAATGGGTAGCTCTGAGGGATGAAGTAGTGAAGGCAGCAGAGGATCAAGTAGGTAAAAAGACAAGGGCTAGTAGAAATCCTTGGGTAACAGAAGAAATATTGAATTTAATTGATGAAAGGAGAAAATATAAAAACGCAGTAAATGAAGCAGGCAAAAAGGAATATAAACGTCTCAAAAATGAGATCGACAGGAAGTGCAAAATGGCTAAGCAGGGATGGCTAGAGGACAAATGTAAGGATGTAGAGGCTTATCTCACTAGGGGTAAGATAGATACTGCCTACAGGAAAATTAAAGAGACCTTTGCACAAAAGAGAGCCACTTGTATTAATATCAAGAGCTCAGATGGAAACCCAGTTCTAAGCAAAGAAGGGAAAACAGAAAGGTGGAAGGAGTATGTAGAGGGTCTATACAATGGCGATGTACTTGAGGACAATATTATGGAAATGGAAGAGGATGTAGATGAAGATGAAATGGGAGATGCGATACTGCGTGAAGAGTTTGACAGAGCACTGAGAGAGCTGCATCGAAACAAGGTTTGATGTAGACAACGTTCCATTGGAACTACTGACGGCCTTGGGAGAGCCAGTGCTGACAAAACTCTACCATCTGGCGAGCAAGATGTACGACACAGGCGAAATAGCCTCAGACTTCAAAAAGAATATAATAATTCCAATCCCAAAGAAAGCAGGTGTTGACAGATGTGAAAATTACCGAACTATCAGTTTAATAAGTCACAGCTGCAAAATACTAACGCGAATTATTTACAGACGAATGGAAAAACTGGTAGAAGCCGACCTCGGGGAAGATCAGTTTGGATTCCGCAGAAATGTTGGAACACGTGAGGCAATACTGACCCTACGACTTATCTTAGAAAATAGATTAACGAAAGGCAAACCTGCATTTCTAGCATTTGTAGACTTAAAGAAAGCTTTTGACAATGTTGACTGTAATACGCTCTTTCATATTCTGAAGGTGGCAGGGGTAAAATACAGGGAGCGGAAGGCTATTTACAATTTGTACAGAAACCAGATGGCAGTTATAAGAGTTGAGGGACATGAAAGCGAAGCAGTGGTTGGGAAGGGAGTGAGACAGGGTTGCAGCCTATCCCCGATGTTATTCAATCTGTATATCGAGCAAGCCATAAAGGAAACAAAAGAAAAATTCGGAGTAGGTATTAAAATCCATGGAGAAGAAATAAAAAGTTTAAGGTTCGCCGATGACATTGTAATTCTGTCAGAGACAGCAAAGGACTTGGAAGAGCAGTTGAATGGAATGGATAGTGTCTTGAAAGGAGGATATAAGATGAACATCAACTAAATCAAAACGAGGATAATGGAATGTAGTCGAATTAAGTCGGGTGATGCTGAGGGAATTAGATTAGGAAATGAGACACTTAAAGTAGTAAAGGAGTTTTGCTATTTGGGGAGCAAAATAACTGATGATGGTCGAAGTAGAGAGGATATGAAATGTGGACTGGCAATGGCAAGGAAAGCATTTCTGACGAGAAATTTGTTAACATCGAGTATAGATTGAAGTGTCAGGAAGTCGTGTCTGAAAGTATTTATATGTAGTGTAGCCATGTATGGAAGTGAAACATGGACGATAAATAGTTTGGACAAGAAGAGAATAGAAGCGAAGCTTTCGAAATGTGGTGCTACAGAAGGGTGCTGAAGATTAGGTGGGTAGATCACATAACTAATGATTAGGTATTGAATAGAATTGGGGAGAAGAGGAGTTTGTGGCACAACTTGACAAGAAGAAGGGACCGGTTGGTAGGACATGTTCTGTGGCATCAAGGTATTACAAATTTAGCGTTGGAGGGCAGCGTGGAGGGTAAAAATCGTAGAGGGAGACCAGGAGATGAATACACAAGCAGATTCAGAAGGATGTAGGTTGCTGTAGCTACTGGGAGATGAAGAAGCTTGCACAGGATAGAGTAGCATGGAGAGCTGCATCAAACCAGTCTCAGGACTGAAGACAACAACAACAACAATAACAACATTATCTAGTGTGAATAATGCCCCTACGCAACCTTCAGAAAATATTCTAATTTAGGAGAAGCTTAGTGTTCGATACTACCCGGCCTTTCCCTATGCGGAATAGACGAAAACGTTGGAGCGGAACAGGCAGCAGGCAAGCAGACTCGACACTAGGTGTCTCTTTAAGTTGCACTGGCAGTGTCTTCCAGAGGAGGCCAGACCGCTAAGCAGGGAGTGAAAGACAGAGGAAGGCGGAGAGAGAGAGAGAGAGAGAGAGAGAGAGAGAGAGAGAGAGAGAGAGAATGGGGTGGGTGGTGGGTGGGAGAGGGTAGGAGGGGGACGGAGGCACAAGTTGGCCCGGAAGTGTCGGCTCGGCGCGGCGCGAAGCGGCACGGTGACGGCTCTGTGTGACGGCCAGCCCAGCGCCGCCCAGCCCAGCCCAGAGCGTCGCGACGCCTGACGGCCGGCAGTGCCGACGCCCGCCCCAGTTTGTTTAATCGACGCCGCGCAGCGACGCGACTCCTCTGTCGCCAGGCAGCCTACCGTCGTGACGTCTTTTACTCTCTCGCTACGACTTCCTCCAAAGTGGTCTCGCGGAATGAAATACTGCATTTCATTAACCCGTATCCACTTACCGAGTTCATTCCGAGAATTTAGTAGCGGGGGACGGGGGGCGGAGGGGAAACACACACTGTTGCTTGCACGCTTGCGAACGAAAACTCTGAAATGTGTGATAGGTGCAGTTTTCGTCAGCCGCTTTAACTCTACCGTTTAAACACCAGTAAGATCAACCACATTTCTGAAGAGTCCTATACGAATTCAGTTCTTTGACAAGCAATCTCGTATAATCTTTTGTTTCGTATTACCCCGGCTGACAAAAAGATGAAGCATCCAGAGGACATAGTCGGATGTCATTGCAACTTTGTACACGTACAGGCGGATACTTAAATGATTACAGCTGCAAAGTGTCTGTGACAGTGAGGCGTGGCGCATTTATATCGCTCCTGCCTGGAGCCTGTGAATCGGGATAATGCCTCACGCGTGCACGGTGACATATGATATGAAGCGGGTTCAGTCGAGTACGAAGCTCTAATTTTCATCCACCAGAGTACAGTAGCGGATTGAGACGTTCAAGAAACAGGCCAAGAGAATGTTTTTGTGAATTTTTCTGTTTGTTTCTTGAAGGATTTTTGTTTATTTATGTTTTTACAGTTTTGTATATGTTTTTAGTAATGTGTATGATGCGTGAATGTGGTCTATAGTAAATATGTAGATCATTGTTATACTGACAAACTCTGTACGAACTAGCGTGAGATATTTTTAAGACGGTGTGAATGCAGACGACGAGTTATTTTGTGTCAAAGTATGTTAAGTACGTTTATGGTAAAAGGAAAGCTCATTCTATGGCAAATGAAAATAGTTAATAACGTAAAATATAAATAAAATATCAGAATGTTAAATATTTATTTCGGCAAAAGTACAGTTTTAAAGTGTGTTATTTGTTGATTGGTTCGTCAAGAGAAGTGCGGACTAACTCAGGAAAATTATATTTTTCTATTGGCCTTAAAAAAAACTGACCAACCAGGACTGAGTATTTTTCGCGCGTGTTTTCTCTTGGAGATACAGAATGCTTATAGCGGGCTAGAAAAGTCGCAGCCCAACCTTTCAGTTGTAGTATGAGCTCTGAAGGAAGTTATAATTTGCCACTTTTAGTTGTGCTACATGCATCAAAAGTGCTTTAAAGTAAAGGCGTATTTATTCCGGTGTATTTTTTTTTACAAAGTACAGATTTTTTAAGTAATTTTGCGAATGAGAAAAGACAGTAATTCCGCGTGGCATATTGAGCAGATCTGTGACTAAAAACTTGAGTGCATTAGACACTGGTAAACTTAATAATACAGCTAGCATTTTCATTTAAGAACAATCCGTGCTTAGTAGCTCTTCAGATTTCGGGAAATACGTTACCATAAACTTGCTAACGTGAAAGAAAGGGTTGTGCACGACTGTGTTAGGATTAATACGGGCTTGGCAGTGAACTTGTAATTCTAAACTTTGCCCGGTATTTCCACGTTTCATTCAAAATCAAGACCCTTTCCCGATTTTTAGAATAGTTACGTTGCATGCAGCCTGATGCGAGTCGCAGTATGGTAGGTTTCCCCTCGGCTTTCCTATCGGCGATCTGTTGCGACGAGTTCACAGGTAGGTGCTGGTAAAAACCCCAGAAGGAACGGTGCCGCCGCAACAGCTAGCACGAGGAACCAAGCCTAGTAAGGTATACATTGCGGAGAAAAAAGTCATGGGATAGCGATATCCACATATGGCGGCAGTATCGTGCACACTGCCGGCCGCGGTGGTCTCGAGGTTCTAGGCGCTCTGTCCGGAACTGCGCGACTGCTACGGTCGCAGGTTCGAATCCTGCCTCGGGCATGGATGTGTGTGATGTCCTTAGGTTAGTTAGGTTTAAGTAGTTCTAAGTTCTAGGGGACTGATGACCACAGATGTTAAGTCCCATAGTGCTCAGAGCCATTTATCGTGCACACTAGGTGTAAAACGGCAGTGTGTTGGCGGCGCTGCCATTTGTGCTCACATGATTCCTGTGATTATGCGAGAGAGCCTGCACCCCTTCTAGCAGTAATTTATCGCAGATCGCCTTAGCAACGAAGGGTAACTAACGACTGAAAGAAAGGGAAGATTATTTTCGTTTTTAAGGAGGGCTGGAGGGGCGTAGTACAGATGCACACAACTATAGACCCATATCGTTGACGTCAATCTGTCGTAGAATTATGCAACATGTTCTATATTCAGGAACTATGACGTTTATGGAGAATGAAAATCTCCTCTATAAAAATCAGCATGGATTCCGCAAACAGCGATTTTGCAAAACTAAGCAGATCGCTCTTTTCCTCCATGACATCAACAGTGCCTTGGACAACGGCTCTTAGATTAACGACGTGTTCCATGACTTCAGGAAAGCATTTGACACCGTCCCGCGCTGCTGTTTACTGAAAAAAAGATCTTATCGAGTATCGGAGCAGATTTGCGACTGGATTCAAGACTTCTCTGCAGACAGAACTCAACACGTCACCATGTCGCTCTTAATGGAACAAAATCCACAGATGTAAAGGTAATTTCCGTTACCCGAAGGAAGTCTGATAAGATCATTACTGTTTACAATATATATAAATGGGTAACTTAGAAGTAGATATGCTCGCAGTAGTGAACCAACCGAAATCACTTAATAAAAGACTGTATAGCAATTAGGTTCCCTTCAGAATATGCTGATGGAATCATACACAACCTTTCACTTGACGAAAGAGCCGTACTGAAAGACTGGAAAATTGCACAAGTCACACCAATATTCTAGAAAGGCAGTAGGAGAAATCCACTAAATTACAGTCCCATACCGTTAACGTCGATTTTCAGCAGGATTTTGGAATATATATTGTGCTCGAACATTATGAATTACCTCGAAGAGAAGGGTCTTTTGACACACTGTCAGCACGGATGTAGGAAATATCTTCCTTGTGAAACACAACTAGCTTTTAAACTCACACGAAGAGTTGAGTGCTACTGATAACAGATTTCAAATTGTAGGGGAAGGCGGGGCAAGACGGGGAGGTGGGGTAAGACGGGGAAGGGCTATAAGCCACAGTTACAGTGCTTCGATCTGTGGATAGCTACGTCAACGTCATCAATAGACAAGTCCCAGTGTGTTGACATTGCTGAACCTTTGTTTCGCGGCCGTTTCTGTGAGCTTTGCAAGATACGTACAATTGTTATACTGATTTGCAATGTTTTACACCTTTCGAGGTTCTAAAACATGTGTTTCGTGAACATTTGTCCAGACTGTATATATAGCACTGAATAGTACGTCTTATTAACAGTAAACTGCTATGTCAGTAGTCAATGTTCACTAAATAGTGTTCATGTAGGCGTAACATAGCCTGACAGCATGGTACGGGGCAAGACGGGGTGGGGCAAGATGGGGAGCTTCCCCGTCTTGCCCCTACTATTTGTCCAACCATTACGTCCTTATCGTCTCATGTGTTTGTCTCGCTGCGGGTTTTGAACACTTACATTATACGTTGAATACAATTGTAAATAGAATGGTATTCGTTATTCCAACGTTTCCTAAATAATTACAAAATATGCCTTAGGCTAAATGGTGAATAAAAATACACAAAACGTGCAAAGTCAGTATTCTTGCTATGCTTTAACGACTGACTATTGGAAATATGGTATTTACTGTATAATATAGATTACCAGGAACGATGTAACTCAATAGTTCGTTCCACGTGTTTTATTTCAGATGGTTCGCAAGTATCGGCGACAAACGTCTTGGCAAGATTGGTCATTGGAGTCAAAGGAAGGCGCTGTAAATGCTGTTATAGAAGGTCATATGGGTTCTTTCAGGGCTGCTCGACAGTTCAACGTGCCACAGACAATGATTGTACGACATGTGACAAAGAATCGTGCTAATCCTGGCTATAAGTTGTGAAAAGGTTAGGGCCAATCACTGGCGTGTTTACTCCAGAACAAGAGGCAGAACTTAAAGACTACTTAACACAGGTGGAAGGACAGTATTTTGGCCTAACACTTAAAGAACTTTGTGAACTTGCTTTTCAGCTAGGTGAACTAACATCATCAAACATCCATTTAATACTGCAGCCAAATCTGCTGGAAGATTAAATGGGTTTTTTTTCACGAAATCCTACCTTAACAATACGAAAACCGCAGGCCACACCAATCGCACGAACAATGGGGTTTAATCGAGTTGCTGTAGATCGGTTTTTCGATCTGTTAGAAAGTCTCTTAGACACATTCAAGTTTACGGGAGACAGATTTTTCAATTGCGATGAGACTGGTTTAACAGTCATTCCAAAAGGTCACACAAAGGTAGTTGCTTTGAAAGAGCGCAGACAGGTGCGAGCAGTTACTTCAGCAGAAAGGGGCCAGACTGTGTCTGCAGAAATATGTGTTTCAGCGTCGGGTTACTACGTACCACCTATGTTATTTTATCCTCGAAACCGAATGCAACAAGCGTTTGAGACTGGCCTGCCCCCTGGTGCCTGGGCAGAAGTCCAAGAAACTGGTTGGATGACGAAAGAACTATTTTTGACTTGGTTTAAGACGTTTATTGCATTTACTGGAGCGTTAAAAGAAAGACCAATACTTCTCATATTGGACGGCCACAAAACGCACACCATGAATTTAGAACTGATAGATGTGGCCTGCGAAAATTGGGTTGTCTTGCTTTGTTTGCCACCACACTGCTCACACCGTCTTCAACCATTGAACGTGGCATTTATGAAACCTCTCAGTAAATTTTACGAAGATGAAGTAAGATCGTGTCTTCGCACTCATCTTGGAAAAGTTGTTATGCTGCATCAGATCGCAAGTTTATTCCCCAAAGCCTTCATTCATTCAGCTACAATGTCCACAGCAGTGAACGGGTTTCGAAAACAGGCATTTGGCCTGTAAACAGATATGTGTTTCAAGAAAGTGATTACCTTCCCTATTCAACTACATACATTCATGAAGCTCACACATCTGAAGTTACAGAAACGGAGGACCAAATACCAGAGATGTTGTCAAGGCGTAAAGCACCTGTACAATTAACAACTGACGATCAGGCCTTTGTTTCGTCTAACTTCCTGGTTACCAGCCCTGAAATAGCTATTCAAAAGGTGAATAAAAAAAAACCAAATGGAAACTATTTGACAGGCGTGGAAAACCCGTTGTTTTAACCGAATCTCTTTATAGGAGTGAACTATCTGAAGAAATTAAACGAAAAGGAGTCCCTTAACGTGCTGCATGTAAACGAAAACTCTTCTCAAAGACGTTTAATAAACCTGAGATACCACCAAAAGGACATAATGACAACGAAAAAGTGACGAACGTTACTGACGTCTTAACCACCCCTTCATGCTCAAGGGATAATAAACTGAGGTCGAATGACAACGAGGAAGAGAGTCAAGAATGTTTATACTGCTATGACTTCTCTGAAGGAGGCTGGATACGGTGTATTAGCTGCGGACGCTGGGCCCACGACACTTGTGCAGGGATAGAAAGTGATTATGACGAAACTGTCCACACTTGTGTACTATGTGAAAGTAAGAGGCCTAAATAAAACGTAATACCTGATTCTACAATTCGCAGAACAAAGTTTCGAAACCTTATCGTCACATGTTTTCGTTATTCCAGTCCTTATTTAAGCTTTACAAATGAATTCATGCTATTTCCCCATCTTACCCCGCATATGGGGCAAGACGGGGAATTGGTAGTATATGTTTCAAATCGAGATATTTCTAACTAAATGTAACAAGTTTGCAGGTTTCTTTGCATGTTATTGTAATTCAATGGTTAAGTAAACAAATGATAATCAAATCTACTTGAATTTATTTATTTTTGTCCCTTTTGTAAGGGTTTAAAGGTAGCTTCCCCATCTTGCCCCGCCTTCCCCTATATAAACGACTTATGAGATCATCTGAGCAGCCACCTTAGGTTGTTTGCAGATGATGCTATCGTTTATCGTGTAGTTAAGTCATCATAAGATCAAAATCAATTGCAGAACGATGTAGGTAAGATATCTCTATGGTGCGAAAATTGGCAATTGACCTAAATAATTAAATCCAAGAAATAATGAATCAATTAAACTTGGATTGCAATATAAATCAGTCAAATCTAAAGGCCGTAAATTCAACTAAATACCTATGATTTACAATTCTAAGCATATAAAATGTCGTGGGGAAGGCGAACCAAAGACTGCGTTGTATTGCAGAACACTTAGGAGATGCAACAGATCTACTACAGTTCGCTTTTCCGTCCGCTTTTGGAGTCTTGCTGCGCATTGTGAGATGCTTACCAGATAGGATTAACGGAGTATGTCGAGAAAGTTCAAAGAAGACCAGCACGTTTTGTATTACCTAGAAATAGGGAAGAGAGTGTCACCGACGTGACACAGAATTTGGGCTGGACATCATTAGGACAAAGGCGTTTTTCATTGCGCCGGAATCTTCTCACGAAATTGCAGTCACCACCTTTCTCCTCCGAATGCTGTGTTGATGGGTGCCTCAGGAGATGATGGGTTCGAAGACCTTGGTAAACACTAAGGTGAGGCAGTCAGGGCAGTAGGAGGGAGGTATCAGTAGGTTTGTGGGGTTTGAAAACAAGTTGGATTTTTTGTTTCCCATTGTTGTGGATAGTAACTTGTAGAGAAGTTAATGGTATAAAGGGTGACAATGGTGATGAAAAAGGGTAGGGGGCAATGAAATCATGGCAGGGGAAAATGTCGGGTTTTTTTGTGGAGTACTTGCTTTATGTCATGAGCTGCAATTGTGTATTTAATTCTGTTTGTGATATGTTGTCCATATACTGGAAGCTGTGAGCCAGGGGTGGGACAGCAGCATTTGTACGTTCATGGATTGTAGGGAAAGTGAGTAATCAAAATGCGGGTCATCAGAGATGCTGATGGTGTCAGACAGACAGGATTGAAAATGGTTAGTTTTGCTCATGTTATTCATATAGAAGTGGGTACTGAGGTAGTGAGACGAAGGAATGCTTTCCAGTATTTCGAAGAGTTAATGGGGGGTATGGCGTTGAGTCTGCAGCATGTCTGGCGCCAGTCCCGGCGTTTTCTACATTTAATAAATTGGTGGCATGTCTCTGTATGTGCCAGTGGCGTGTGAGTATCCCAGTCACAAGTCACCAAGAAGGAGAAGTACATACAATGGGATTCTCAGAAAAGTAGTTGGGCTTGTCGGAGGAGGGTGGGGCAGTGGGGTATATGGTCTTGGTAGGAATGTTTGTGGATACAGAGTCTGAAAAGGTCTGCTTTAAGAAGTATGTGGCCTGAGGGATATCGTCGGGTTGCTGGAAGGCCAGCGGCTGGCTTCGAATCTAGGTGTCTATGGATTCCCGGTAGGCATTCCAGTTGCTGCAGAATTAGTCTTCGATCTCTTGGATTGAGATTCTGATTGGATGACTGGGGATGATGTTGGGTGTAAGAGATGGTGAGGAGTACAGGCAGTTGGTCACTTCCAGTCAAATCGAGGACTTCTGCAGTGAGGCGTCCAAGGAGGCTTGGAGGTGCTAGGATGACATTGGGGGTGGTGTTGCTTTCGGAGCAGGTGTGGTGTGGGATGAGAACAGTTGCACCTTGCATGGAGTTGGCCAATTGATGCCACCGCTGGAGTTTTGTGGGGGTTCAACTATGGATGGTGAGCTCTGCAGCTGCAATATAGGTGGAAAAGGTACAATCTAAGTGAGTGAGAAAATATTGGAGATGGGGTGATTAGGTCAGCTGTAGAGGGTGGTATATGTGATGGTTAAGGTTTGAAGGTGTTCGGTGGGAGTACTGTATAAGGGTTGTTGGGGATGTTCTTGTTGTGGCCACTTGCAACTTCACCTCTGGCCAGGGGAAGGGGATATCTATGTGGTGGAGGATATAGGGAGGGGTTTGGATGGTGTGATAGGATTGGAAGTATGTTTCATTGAGAGTAAATGTATGGACTTTGTTTTGGGATAGGGTATGCATTAAAAGATGTTAATTGGTGGGGAGGGGACGGGTATTGTGGTACAGGATTTTGTAGTAATGTTACATGTTTATTAGGAATAAGATGGGTTTTTGTGAATGAGGTCTGAGGAGGTTCTGACAAGGGTGTCCAGGCCAGTGAAGATGAAATGGACCTAGTTGTGGCAGCAAGTTGCTTGGGTGTTGAGTTGGAAGGTGGAGTGGGGAGCAAGGGAGATTTATTGAGCGTTTATGGTCGTTGGAATGAATGAATGTTTTGGAGGTCGATAGTAATGAATTTTATGATGTCGTCAGCAGAATGAGCTCGTTGGAGGGAACTGTTGGTGTCAGTGGAGGTATCAATGAGACAGATTGGTACAGTGAGCTCAGGTTTGGCAGCTTATGGCTTAGCTATGCGTCTCGGCAGAGTAGGTGGGATTGGAGTAATTGCAGATGTTGCAGGTAGGAGGGGATGATACGTTAGAGGACTGTTTAAGAAAATGGGAGGCTTTGCAGTGTGGATGGATAGGTTCGTTTTTACAATCTGCAGCGAGTTGGTCGTAGTAAGAGAGACATTTTTGGCAGTATTAGGAGTAAGGATGGGACTCTGAGAGTTCGATCTTGTGGCAGTGGCGGTAGATCAGGGCTCCAAGGAGAAGGTCTGTGGTGGCAGCAGATTCAGAGAAGACATGGACGAGGCGAGCGGAGTTGAGTTAATTATTGGCCTGAAGGCCTTTTTGGCTTCTAAATCAGGGTGGCTGTTCACTTCAGATCCCACTTCCACATACACGACGTCTAGGTCCATCTCTCTGACCACTGCAGTGAGGATAGGAAAATGGCAGAGAGATTGAGGTTGTTTGGTCCTGGGTGTGGTGATGAAAGGTGTCAAGGAGGCTTTGGGACCAAAGGATATGCGAGGAATTTTGGAGAGGAGGACAGTATGGAATTTGGGGATTAAGGACTTTAGTAGGACGGAGTCTTGGATGATTTGTTCGATGTAGAGGCTTGTTAAGTATTTTTTGATTTCGAAGGTGAGGGATTTGGGTTTAAGGAACTTTTGGTCAGGGCTGGAGAGGATGAATATGTGGATGGTAGCGGAAGAAGTTGGAGGGGGAGGAGCTGTGTCCATAAGCTGTGTGTTGTCAGTATGAAGCTATTACCTCAGCATACTCTGAAAGGAACGTAACTGGTATATAATCTGGGCTGAATGAGTTGTCTTTGTTAAGTGATCCGTGAACCCAGCAAAGCTTTGCAATTGCTAAATACATTGACGGAAAAAAGATTAGTACACCAGGAGTGGCGACGTCGATTTTTAAGCGATAACAGAATATACCACCTGGAGGATAGTGGATTTACTGATAATGGTTTCTACGTCGTCCGCCACCACCAACAGACAGCGTAGTGGCATAGCTACCAGAGTGCCACCTGTGTCTAACCTTAAGGCTCAGTCTGATGCAGACCTGTGAAGCAAGCAAGGTAACTGTGCCACAGAGATGCATTCATGCTTCCTACGGCCAACCGAGCGAGTTAGAAAGCGGTTAAATTGTGGTCTTCCGAATGGCACACAAGATGGACTAGCTGTGTAGCTTGTATAACGAAGCTGGTATCGTTATCACACCTGTACACGAGGTTGTGGACGTTCACGCAGCACAGACGCCAGCCAGGATCGCCGTATTGTAAGAACAGCAGTGGTAGATCGTACAGATAACTGAACACAGATAACAGAGCCAAGAAGTAACAACATGAACTGTTGCGAACGAGTTATTAGCCGTGGGAGTGCACTTATTTCACCTGGCTTCCACTCTCGCCACAGCATCGAGGTGGACGTCCCGACTGCTGCTTCAGAGTATCAGTTGGAAGACGGAATGGCGCGCCGTGGTCTTCAGCGATGAAAGCATATGATGTTGACATGGCGAGCGCTGTGTTTCATAGTGTGTATTCCACCAAGACACACTGTCCCACCCCAGGCCTCATGATGTGGGGTGTGATAAGCTGCAACTATCACTCGTCTTTCCTGTTTCTGGAGGGGATGCTGTCGGTACATGCAGAATGTGTCGTGCTGTTGCAACAGGATAATGCTCGGCCACACGTTGTCCGTGAAACTCAACGTGCTCTGCAAGATCTTCAGCATGTTCCCTGGCCAGCACAACCTCCTGACATGTCACCAATCAAGCACGTGTGGGACTCTTGCAACTCTTCAGCGAACCATTCTTACAGAACTACTTGAACATGTCGAGTAGGCGTGGCACGATGTAACGCCAGGACATTATTCGCCATTTGTACGATCAAACGGATGCCGGAGCCAGTGCCCTCATTGATGCCTGTGGAGGTTACAACAAGTACTAATATTGATGTTTTAGCATGGGTCCATACCTGGTACCTCAGAGCCGCTTGTGCTGTTGACCTGTAAATGCAATCGTTTCTTGTATTCCATATGCAGTGTTGCAATAATAAATCTTCAGTGAACTGTAAACCTCTGCATTCCTTGTACTCCATATGCAGTGTTGCAACAATAAATCCTGAGTGCCGGCCATTGTAGCCGAGCGGTTCTAGGCGCTTCAGTCGGGAACCGCGCTGCTGCTACGGTCGCAGGTTCGAATCCTGCCTCGGGCATGGCTGTGTGTGATGTCCTTAGGTTAGTTAGGTTTAAGTAGTTCTACGTCTAGGGGACTGATGACCTGATGTTAAGCCCCATAGTGCTTAGAGCCATTTTGAAATCTTGAGTGAACTGGAAATCTTTAAAAGGGCATATAAATTTTTTTCCGACGATGTATGTGTTGGAATTGGATATACGTCCTCAACTCCTTCTCCCGTCTCTATATCTTTTCCAACCCCATCTTTTTTTCCATCTACTTCTTGCCCGTCTCTATGTCAATTGCCTGCCCTCCTCTCTGTCCATCTCTTCTTCTCCCCCCCTTCCTGTCCTAGAGAATTGTTTATCGATATTGCAAACTAAACCTTGATTGGGAATTGATGAGGCTCAAAGGAGTGGGTAAATCGATTGGGATCATTGGTATCAGGTTTGTGAGAGAGACCTCTCAAACTGCTGGATCTACGGCTATGATAGCTTCAATATTTCGCATGTCTTTAATCTGCAAATGAGTAGGATTACGAAGTTTTGGACGATTCAGATTCTGTTATAGTATTCTAATCATAAGCCGACAAGCTGTTAATATAACATTCCTATTTCTGTTACAATGGGCTGTGAAGAAGAAAACAAAACGGCACATTATTCAATTATAGACATATAAAGAGAAAGGATGTATGTAGGAGAAAAAATTGTCTATAGTTGAAATGCCCTGGTATTTTAGTTCAAAATGAATGCGAAAAACAAATCTAAACATCACATTTTAACAACCTGATTTTTCATTCTAGCAGTCCGTTTTAATAGAAAAACCTTACATTTTTCTTTTATAGAATAGTGTTGTCTATTTGTTTGAATGTTTGTGTAAAAATTTGAAGTTAATCGCTGAAGAATTTTTCGTGGTTTTTGCTAACAGTGTGTCCCCTTTATATAGTATATGTATATAAATTTATACACAATATGTACTAAATGAAAATATTGCCAATGTTTGTGCGAACGTTCCTTAGTGTAGGAGTAAAAATTAGAAGTTAAGCAATCAAGAACTTCCTGGGGTTTTAGCCAATCAACGTTTCCTTTTTGTGTATATATAACAATCTGAGTAAGGTGCACCCAGGAGCAGAATTAGACTCAGATAACAACTTAGTAGCAATGAAGGGTAGGCTGAAGAATCAATGGGCAAGGAAGTGGGATACGGAAGAAGAAAGGAATGAAGGCATAGGCTTGAAGCTCTCCGAGGCAATAAATACTGCGATAATGTTTGCCTCAGTAGTCAGTTCAGTTGAAGAGGAATGGACATCTCAGATATGGGCAATCACAGGAGTCGAAAAGGAAAACATAGGTTCAAATAAGGTAACTCCAAAGAAATCGTGATGTAGGAACAGATGATATACGAAAATGTTCAGGGAATTTCAGAAATATGGAAATACAAGTCACTTAGTAATGAAATAAACAAGAAGTAAAGGGAACGTAGGGGGAAATGGCTGCAGGAAAATGTGAAGAAATCGAAAAAGAAATCAGTGTCGGAAGGACTGACTCAGCATAGAAAAGGCCAAGCAGCCTTCGATGAAATTAAATGCAAGGACGGCGACATTAAGAGTACACTGAAGATCTCTGATGACGTGATAGAAGAAGAAACAGTATGGAAGAGGAAGGGGATCCAGATTAGAATCAGAATTTAAAAGAGCTTTGCAAGACTTAAGACTGAATAAGGCGGAAAGGGTAGATAAGATTAAATCAGAATTTCTACAATAATTTTGGGAAGTGACAACAAAACGACCATTCATGTTGTGTGTAGAACGCATGAATCTGGGAATATACCATCTGACTTTAGGAAAAACATCATCTACACAA
The DNA here is from genome assembly GCF_021461395.2 of Schistocerca americana. NCBI lineage: Eukaryota > Metazoa > Arthropoda > Insecta > Orthoptera > Acrididae > Schistocerca > Schistocerca americana. Next base: position 359,589,953 of record NC_060123.1, read on the forward strand.
TTCCCAAGATCTCATGAGCCGGTAAGTGCGAGAATTATCGCTAAACCACCTTAAGAGCTCAAGAATAAAAGTTTCTGACAAGAATAAGATACAGAAGAATGAAAAAAAAAAATATCTTCAATCTGATTCTTCCGCCTTTATGGGCAGTTTCCCACCCCAAGAACAAGAAAGTGCCATGAACCTCTACCCGCTCCTCCACCCTCTTTTGACAAGGCCCTTGGCAGAATGAGGCTGACGTCTTTGGTCATCATTGCTGACGATTTTTATTCAAAATATAACCGGTGGTGGGGTTCGAACTCGGGACCGATGGCTGTACCCCCAGAGTATGAGAGCATTACCGAGAGTTTGAGTAAGAACTTTTCTGTTAATATATTATGTATACTCATTTCTATATACCATTTACATGTCAATGTAACCTATGTCAATCAAAAGGTTCAGGAGTGTCTCACATGAATATTTGAAGGAAATTGGTCAAGAACTTTTGGAGATTTTTGGCAACAACATTCCCAGTTCATATATATACAGGGTGGTCCATTGATAGTGACGGGGCCAAACATCTCACGAAATAAGCATCAAAGGAAAAAACTACAAATAACGAAACTTGTCTAACTTGAAGGGCTAAACCAGATGGCGCTATGGTTGGCACGCTAGATTCCGCTGCCATAGGTCAAACGGATATCAACTGTGTGTGTGTGTGTTTTTTTTAAATAGGAACCCCCATTTCTATTACATATTCGTGTAGTACGTAAAGAAATATGAATGTTTTAGTTGGACCACTTTTTTCGCTTTGTGATAGATGGCGCTGTAATAGTCACAAACGTGTAAGTACGTGGTATCACGTAACATTCCACGAGTGCGGACGTTATTTGCTTCATAATACATTACCCGTGTTAAAATGGACCGTTTACCAATTGCGGAAAAGGTCGATATCGTGTGGATGTATGGCTATTGTGATCAAAATGCCCAACAAGCGTGTGCTATGTATACTGCTCGGTATCTTGAACCACATCATCCAAGTGTCCGGACCGTTCGCCGGATAGTTACGTTATTTAAGGAAATAGGAAGTGTTCAGCCACATGTGAAACGTCAACCATGACCTGCAACAAATTACGATGCCCAAGTAGGTGTTTTAGCTGCTGTCGCGGCTAATCCGCACATCAGTAGCAGACAAACTGCGTGACAATCGGGAATCCCAAAAACGTCGGTGTTGCGAATGCTACAACAACATCGATTGCACCCGTACCATATTTCTATGCACCAGGAATTGCTTGGCGACGACTTTGAACGTCGTGTACAGTTCTGCCACTGGGCACAAGAGAAATTACGGGACGATGACAGATTTTCTGCACGCGTTCTATTTAGCGACGAAGCGTCATTCACCAACAGCGGTAACGAAAACCGTCATAATATGCACTATTGGGCAACGGAAAATCCACGATGGCTGCGACAAGTGGAACATCAGCGACCTTGGCGATTTAATGTATGGTGCGGCATTATGGTAGGATGGATAATTGGCTCCCATTTTATCGATGGCAATCTAAATGGTGCAGTGTATGCTGATTTCCTACGTAATGTTCTACAGATGTTACTACAAAATGTTTCACTGCATGACAGAATGGCGATGTACTTTCAACATGATGGATGTCCGGCACATAGCTCGCGTGCGGTTGAAGCGGTATTGAATAACATATTTCATGACAGGTGGATTGGTCGTCGAAGCCCCATACCATGGCCCGCACGTTCACCGGATCTGACGTCCCCGGATGTCTTTCTGTGGGGAAAGTCGAAGGATGTTTGCTATCGTGATCCACCGCCAACGCCTGACAATATGCGTCAGCGCATTGTCAATGCATGTTCGGACATTACGGAAGGCGAACTACTTGCTGTTGAGAGGAATGTCATTAGAAGTATTGCCACATGCATTGAGGTTGACAGACATCATTTTGAGCATTTATTGAATTAATGAGGTACTTACAGGTAATCAAGCTGTAACAGCCTGCATTCTCAGAAATGATAAGTTCACAAAGGTACAAGTATCACATTGGAACAACCGAAATAAAACGCTGAAACGTATCTACGTTCTGTATTTTAATTTCAAAAACCTACCTGTTACCAACTGTTCGTCTAAAATTGTGAGCCATATGTTTGTGACTATTACAGCGCCATCTATCACAAAGCGAAAAAAGTGGTCCAAGTAAAACATTCACATTTCTTTACGTACTACACGAATATGTAATAAAAAATTGGGGTTCCCATTTAAAAAAAAAATGCACTTGATATCCGTTTGACCTATGGAAACGCCATCTAGCGGGCCAACCATAGCACCCTCTGGTTTCCCCCTTCAAGGTAGACAAGTTTCGTTCTTTGTAGTTCTTTCGATTGACGCTTATTTCGTGAGATATTTGGCCCGGTCACGATCAATGGACCACCTTGTATACATATAACCAGATGAATGAACATCAGCTAAAATATTTTCAATACATTATTTAATGCTGTTTTCGAAAATAAAGAACTGTTCTTCACCAATTTATTGCAGATTTTTGCGCGGTACTCTAATAAATATCAAATATATATATATATATATATATATATATATATATATATATATATATATATATTAAAATATGTTAGCTGATGTTCATGGATTTGGATATTTATTAGAGTACCTACTGTATGATCTTTTATATAAGTAGGCGAAGTTAATGTCTTTTAAACTATTGAGGGGAATAAAATTTGATACGGGGAAACTTAAGAAATTTCCAGAGAATAAGATCTGACAGTAATTTAACCAAACCACACAGCAAGAAACCTTGCGTGAACCAAACAGTTCTGTAAGAGAAATAAGGAGCTGACCTCTACGAGGTGGTACTTAATAATTATGTGTTACAAGCAATTCTTCCTTCCGTGGTATTTAAACGTGGAAATCTACAACATAATTTTAACACATATATTAAGTACAGGAAGTTTCTGTTGAAGAAAACTGCACTTAAAATAAAAGATTAAACGCAAAATCCTTAAAATACTTAAGATCACAATTTAACCCGCAAAATTTTTGCCAAGGCGTATTGCCGAAACACTTTCCCAGAACACTACGGCACAAGAAAAGCGATGGCCATATCAATGGGAAAATTTAACATTAAGGTTAACAATGAATTTAATTTCTCGTGTTGGGTCTATAATGAAAGTATAGCCAACACAAATGCACTATAATGAAGGTCTCAGTGACAAACAGAAATGCCGAATCCAGGCACAATTACATATACAGCCATATATTTCACTGATCAGAAATATAAATAATCCGAAGCAGCAGAGCTGTAGCTCAGAGAATTACGCTCAGACAAATATTTCAGTAAGCCAAGCACAGGTAACAGAGATGCGTGTCGTAGTGTGACCAATACTGACCACAAACGTACGATATGGCAGATATTTGATAATCCTTGAAATATCCAGTGTGGCTTCCTGCACCCAGTCCCGCACAACATGGAATATTAAAGCAGGACGAATCAGCGGGTGCGGACAGAAGGACTCCTTACTCAGCTCAGTGTCATAACTCCGACTTCGCTAGTTACACAAAATCTTGACGTAAACAGGCTAACGGTGGACTGACCCACTATGTCCGGAACTCAGCCCGTGATGCCTAGTCTGCTGTCACTTGCTGCCTCGCTCTTGCTGCCCCAGCAACGCTGCTCAAGACCTACTTTAGGACTCGCTCTACCAGAGATAATCAGCGACAAGCTACAGTTAGTTCGTGCTGCCAATAGTAGCGCCAGTGAATAACACCAGAAGTCAAGGCACGCAAAATCGATTGCAAATCCCCTATGGCTCAGTCAACTTACGAAAACGTCATGTCAGAGTAATATTTCGCCCACTTGCAAAGACTGGTGCTCTTCTCGGTTCGGCGGAAAGTGATCTGGGATTGGAGAAGGCTGTAGTCTGCAGAATACCACATCAGTGTGTTCAGACGACGCGCACAAAGCGTGAGAGATGCTTTGAATGTGATCGCCACACACGCTTTTCGCAGCCCAGTGAGTCAGCCATAGTCATTGTATCTCCACAGGACATTCAGTGTACCTTACTCTGCCACGGATATCTTGGTCTCGATGAGATCCTTCTGGGACTCAATTATTAAGGAATCAATGGAAAGGAAATACGTTCAGCGCAAGAATTTATTAATCTTGATTGCGGCTTTCTACTGTATAAGGCAAGGGACCCGGTGACTTCTTTACTTTCTTCAGGAAGAAAACATTTTATGACCAGTGAAGGGACTAGTAACATTTTATTAATTTTGACATCTGAATTTTAAGTTCGCGATTGTGCATTCCAACAGAAAGCGCACATGTACTCGTAGTATCACATTACGCACGCGCTTGCGCGTCGCATATGGAACAGTATTTGAAGAGAGAACGTAACCCGACAGAGACCGCTCATGTAGCGGCTACTTTCGCGTATGTATCTTCGCAACTACTTTTGTTATAAATGTAGCGACTTGAACTGGCAACCTCCAGCGCAAAACACTCGCCTGAAGATGGCTGAATGGTTATCAGTCGAAATATCGTGGCAGGAAGTCGACGTTATTCGGCTGCAATCCCGAAACTTCATGGAATATGTTTCCACTGATCGACGTCGAATCCTGATGATCCTGTACCCACTGCAGTCATAATTGACGCTGTTGTTAGGTCAACATGTGAACAAGTAGGGGTGGTCTGTTGCGGAACTCCATGTTCAACAAAGTACGATGAACCGTTTGCTCTGATACACTTGCCTGTGCACCAGCATCGTGATCTTTCTGCAGAGATTCCACATATCTCCATCTGTCCTACTTTACAGAGCAGAGAAATCGCCGAACCCCACGTTCTGGGAAGAGTCGCCAACGTCCAACTATTTAGCGTCTAGTGCTAATTTCACTGTCCTTCAACGTCTTTCTGTGGATGCTCAAGACATTAGCACGTGAACATTGGGCCAGCTTCACCGTTTTCGAGGTACTCGTTCACGGGTTCTGCATAATAAAAATCTGCCCTCTGCCAAAGTCAGTTATCTCAATGCATTTCCCAGTTTGGAACCCATATCTTCGCTAGGATGATCATCCGTCCGCGTCTGCTCTGCGTACATGTTTTTGCTACCGCGTCACGTGGCCGCAACGCCAGTAGGGGTTATCCAACGTGTCGGTAGGCTGTGGTCGTAATCTTTTGGTTTATCAGTGTACGTGAAGATGAATTAAAAGTACAATAGTGAAATACTCGTGAATACTCATTATCGTAGGACGTAGAAGATACAGTAGCAGTAATCATAATGAGAGTACTTTCAGAAATGATACACGCAATGATTCACGAAAGCACCGAGTTGAAAATCACTTGGTAACGCCCGTTTCATATGTTAGAGCAAAAAATACTACATTACGCAGTGTAACGACAACCCTGTCTGACCTCACATAGATGTGATCATTTGCATATTCATATAATGCACTATGGGGCAATAATCAACTATGTATGTCAATGGAGTTACATGTCTTGCGTAATTTGTTACATTATGCGATTTCAAACATTATACATTGTTAGTATATAAAAAATCATCGTAATAGAATAGTCAAGTACACATTCTATACAAAAATGAAATAGACTTCTTTTAAGACAATATGCCAAATAAGCAATGACATAACTCTATAAATATCTGTAATTATAAGAAGAATAAAATTAAAACTGACTCAAGACAAATATTGATTTGCATTAGCGTAAAAAATAAGAATAAACTATGCACATATACAACACGAACAGTAAATTTACATGATGTAAAACATATCACTTTGTAAATAGAAACAATCAAACTTCGACAATGCAGAAGGAAGACACAGTGTCGATTCCTTATCGAGTTTGTCACTTGAATGTTGTAGTACATGATGCACCGTAGAGTAATTCAAGATTAAGTTACTCTGTATTATTTTTTCCTTTGTATTTTCAGAAAGTGTTCTTTCCTTAGTAATGTAGTCACACGCTACAGAAATGTGCGCTGTGACACATTCAATTGAATATAGTCACAGGCGTAGATGTAATAGAATCCTGATGAAGATCTTGAAGTTTAGTGGAGAACTGACCAACTAAGATGTGTCTATTTACCTAAAATAGGAAAGAATCTCTAATTACCCTAAATAAACTTTCAAATTTCCTTCTATCCTTAAACAATCAAATATAAAGAATACTGGCTCGTGGAAAGTCCTCTTCTTTAAAAACGTTGGTTTCAACATGTTCGTGCTACAAAGAGTATATAGTAGTACGTATTGTAGAGTAAATAGGTATCGGAAACTGTATTTTAATGGATTTTTATGTGAAAGTGGTATAATGGTGCACGGAAAATATGGAACGATTCTTATGCCTCCAGAAGAAACCGAGACAATAAACTGAATTTGTGACATGACTCGTGAGATATATTTGCAGTCTTCTTATTAAAAATGTGTTAAATGGTTCAAATTAGGGAGCATTGACTTCAGTGATACGATTCGCAGGGTGTGTACGGTGAAGTGTGCTCTGGACGGTAGTGAGATCATGACCGTTATTGAGGGCCGAACTGTAACTTCATAAAACTACTTGTAATCGCATGGCAAAAATACTTTTTGAAGGTTTTGGCTGTATGGATAATTTGTCGAGTCTTCTTCTGGTCATTCTACCACAGATGACACGTTGTATTCCTTGGAGAAAATGGCTAAGGGACACCAGACAACTATGGGCCCACAGTGAGACGGACTAGCACCGCAAGGTGCGAGCTGACACCTGTAAGCCGACGAGCTGACAGCGCTGCAGCTTTGGCAGTTGTACCCAACAAATACGCCTCCACTACCCACAATCAATGTACCTCCGATGCGGAGAAAAAGTGTAAAGACTTCCAAAAAAGGTATATGGACACTAAATTACGCATAATAAAGACATAGTAAGAAAAAGGGCAGTATATAATTATCCATTTGTAACTGTGACAGTAAACTCAAAATAATCTTATGTGACTATGAGATGTAGAAATTGTAATTTTTAAAGTAATATATGAAGAATTAAATTACAATTGTCAGATAAGGAATAACGCTTGTTCACTCCAAAATATGTAAGAATGCAAACCCTAACAACCAACTTCATCCTCTGGTCCAACAGTGAAGAATTAAATTCTCGGACCGTGTTACATCCACAAAAATATTTCTCATTGTTAAATGGTTCGTGACTCCCACACAAAAATATCGTGATATCTTTACTGTATACTGTCATCGAAGGAAATGAAGTAGTCGATGCCAGTATCCAGAGAGGACAGATGTAATCTATCTAAACATAACGAAAGAAGAAAGAGTCGTTAAATTTTCTTTTGTTTTGGTGCTAACCTTTATTACAAAAGCTTTCGATAAATTTTACAGATTAATGATAACGAAAAAACTCAATGTATGTGAAGTAGTAAACGAGAGTTGAAGATTAGACTACATTCAATTTTTTTTAACTAACTATTTCTGTCTGTGATGAGATGTTGAGTGCGATGGTTGTATCGAGCAACCATAACAGTGCTCTGTAATAAAAATGTTTACGAGGAAAATATAATTGTCAGTGTTGTTATAAGCAAAAGTTTTTTACTTATTTCTCTGTGAAATCATGAAGGAATAATTACTGGTGTACGAAAGTCACAGCACGACAATGCACAAAATCATGTCTGATCGCTGAATACAAGCTACACCGAATCAACATAAGACGTTGGTGCTCTTCACGGGTATGCGGTCGGGTTTCATCGTCCTTACACACTATATTTCAATGGTCAGTCATCTTCGGGTGAGAGTACATTTGCAAAATCACGCCGGCGTCGAAATACCGTGTCGTCAGGTAGATGAAATCCGGCCGTATCCTGCAAAGAGCATCGACAAGCATTACTCGGGAAAAATATTCGTAATCACAGTACAAGATGTGTAGGGCGGACCACAGTTAACTCACAAGATCTGATATACTACGCAATATTAATTATTTTCAAACTCATCGTCACCAATATTTATCTAGCAAACACAATATACAGGTATAAACTGCACAGCAACTAAAACTCCGGACTGTGCCCAGTAAACACACAGACACGCAACTAATTTAAGATACAAACTATACAACATAGGGGCGAATGAAGGTAAATCGCTTCTAGTTAGCATCTCAAAAAGTAATACACGAAAGGGCGCTATATTCTGTGCTGCTGCTGGAGTGGAAGCAGCCATATAACTAAGCTGTGTTACACTCAAGAAAAGATTTACTGTACGAACGAGTATCTGAACGTCCATCGTTTTAAAAGCTACAGTCAAGTAGCTAATGGCGTGCAAGATCTCCTATACTCGATATTGCAGGGCTAAAGCTTCAACTTACATTTTCCTCTAAATGGGAATATAATGAAGGTTGAATTTGTTTCTGTCCTCAAGAAACAAATTCCTGCAATATCCATCCAACCATAGAGGAGAACCATGTTGATTGCTGGTTGGAAAACTAGCGTGTGGTACGTTAACATTCACATCTTAGAGTGCGATAAGCAACTGTTGTCTGATGTTTACGTAAACGTTTATATCACTAATCATAATCTATGAGTCTTAAGAAAATAAGGAAAAATAAACTTGGATCGTCGTACCTTCTCAAGTCGATCAGACCTTGGCCATACAAATTTATGTTAATGTTGTAATTACATCCATAGTCGCCCATTTAAAGGAAGAAAGAAAGGAAATAAGGAAGGAAACGAGGAGGGCTAGTTTGACCTGCCTGTGGCTTTTTGGTTGGACATAACACTTTTGCCCAGTTGCAATGAAATCCTGCACTCTTTTTCCATTAGGCATTCCTTCAGACATTCGCTTAAGATGAATACAGCGATGTTTCTTTTGAAATGGCATTGCTCATTTCCTTCCCTCATCCTTCCGCAAGTCAAGCTAAAGCCCAAATCCTTCCTTCTTTCCTTCTATTTCCACCTTGTTCGGAGGGTCTGTATGCCCGAAAGGTTCCGTCTACTGGTCAGTGTCTTGCTGCGTCAAGACCTCCCCATCATCCGTGTGCTAATTCCCGCGACGTGCACACGTCACCGGGCCACACAGATGGAAGTCGGAAAGAGCGAGCTTTGGGCTGTAGGGTGGATGAGGAAGAACAGTCCGATGAAGCTTTATGAGCTCCTCTCAGGTGCCCTGGATTGTGTGAGGCCTGCGTTGTCATGGACAACAAGAAGTTCGTTTGCATTTTTGTGCCGACAAACACGCTGAATTCGTTTCGTAATGGCAACACGATACGCTTCCAAGTCGATAGTTGCACCACGAGGGAGAATATAAACAAAATAACACCTTCAGAGTGTGAGAAGATAATCGCCATGACTTTGTGTGAGGGTGTGGCTTTGAAGTTCTTCTTCGCAGGAGAGATGGTGTGGTAGCAGTCCATGGATTGCCGTTTGGTTTCCGGTTCGAAGTGATGAACCCAAGTTGTTACGATCAGTCTCGTAGCGCGCAAGCAATTCCGCATAGATGGTGCTTGATTACTCTTTATGGTCTTTTGTTAGGCAGAGAGGAACCCAGCGGGCGCACAACTTTCAGTACCCAACTGTTGGACGTGTCGGCACTACCAACAGTGGGGGGTTTACTTACGATCCGTCGATAACCTCGAATGAGAATATCCGCCGGTTTCAACACTGCAGTAATCACAGCTGTGTGCGACCGGCCGGGACGCAGAGGACCAGACAGGTTTCCCCGACCTTGCTGCAATGGTGAGTGACGCCTCGCCCAACGAATCACCGTGCTTTTGTTGACTGCTAGGTCACCGTTGATATTCTACAAGCTTCTATGAATATCGGCGATGCTATTGTTTTCCGCGAAAAGAAACTCTATGACAGCTCTCTGCTTGGACCGTACCTCTGTTACAAACGCCATTTTGAAGGCCCCGTGTAGCTCGGCCATCTATCGGAACGTCATGAAACTACAGGGGTTGAAGCGGCAGTGTTGTACGACGTCTCATTCAAATTTCACAGTTTTTTCTAAAGAAATGGGAAGAGACAAAAAATAGTTGCATTAGTTATTGATCGCCCCCCTTACTCACAGTTATTGCGATAACTTTTGAAGTAATAAATAGTTTACTTACTTTTATTTTACATGTCTGGTTTTCATTTGATTTCCAATACAGCTAACGCTGGCTGGTTCATATACACACAGAGACAAACACTCATGGGTAATTCAGTTAGAGACACTTACGCATTACAGTGTAACGTGCCGTTGGGTCCAGATGACAGCGGTGACGAAATCGTAGTAGGATAGTAGAAGATCTCGACGAATCCGTGCGCACTCACTCGCTAGCCATAACTGTAAGATATTAGTATGTCGTACTACCAAAACGTGCGCGTATCGCTCGATGTTGTCACAGAAGAGTTCACAAGGGAAACTCCACATCGTACACCCTCACATTTAGTGGTAAGATGGCCCACTGGATAGCCTGTCAAGAACTGAAAACAAATCAAGCACGAAAACAGGAAGAAGGTGCCCTGAACTTTGGGAAAAATAGTCATACAGAAACAGTGAATGGTCCTAGATTAACATGTGCAACATCTATCGACGGTAAATTTCTGTGGCGTCGTGGTCATGTGGTTATGGTGCTGCACTGTGGAGGAAATCCAGGTTCCAAATCTACTTCATGGCCCATATATATATATATATATATATATATATATATATATATATATATAGGGTGTTACAAAAAGGTTTCATCAGTATGTACTGTACTTCCTCAATTCACCGCCAGTTGGCCCAATTGAAGGAAGGTAATGTTGAATTCGGTGCTTGTGTTGGTATGCTACTCATTGCTCTACAGTACTAGCATCAAGTACATCAGTACGTAGCATCAACAGGTTAGTGTTCATCACGAATGTGGTTTAGCAGTCAGTGCAATGTTTACAAATGCGGAGTTGGCAGATGCCCATTTGGTGTATGGATTAGCACGGGGCAATAGCCGTGGCGTGGTACGTTTGTATCGAGACAGATTTCCAGAACGAAGGTGTCCCGACAGGAAGACGTTCGAAGCAATTGATCGGCGTCTTAGGGAGCACGGGACATTCCAGCCTATGACTCGCGACTGGGGAAGACCTAGAACGACGAGGACACCTGCAATGGACGAGGCAATTCGTCGTGCAGTTGACGATAACGCTGATGTCAGCGTCAGAGAAGTTGCTGCTGTACAAGGTAACGTTGACCACGTCACTGTATGGAGAGTGCTACGGGAGAACCAGTTGTCTCCGTACCATGTGCAGCGTGTGCAGGGACTATCAGCAGCTGATTGGCCTCCACGGGTACACTTCTGCGAATGGTTCATCCAACAACGTGTCAATCCTCATTTCAGTGCAAATGCCCTCTTTACGGATGAGGCTTCACTCCAACTTGATCAAATTGTAAATTTCCACAATCAACATGTGTGGGCTGACGAGAATCCGCACGCAATTGTGCAATCACGTCATCAACACAGATTTTCTGTGAACGTTTGGGCAGGCATTGTTGGTGATGTTTTGATTGGGCCCCATGTTGTTCCACCTACGCTCAACGGAGCACGTTATCATGATTTCATACGGGATACTCTACCTGTGCTGCTAGAACATGGGCCTTTACAAGTACGACACAACATGTGGTTCATGCACGATGGAGCTCCTGCACATTTCAGTCGAAGTGTTGGTACGCTTCTCAACAACAGATTCGGTGACCGATGGATTGGTAGAGGCGGACCAATTCCATGGCCTCCACGCTCTCCAGACCTCATCCTTCTTGACTTTCATTTATGGGGGCATTGGAAAGCTCTTGTCTACGCAACCCCGGTACCAAATGTAGAGACTCTTCGTGCTCGTATTGTGGACGGCTGTGATACAATACGCCATTCTCCAGGGCTGCATCAGCGCATCAGGGATCCCATGCGACGGAGGGTGGATGTATGTATCCTCGCTAACGGCGGACAGTTTGAACATTTCCTGTAACAAAGTGTATGAAGTCACGCTGATACGTTCTGTTGCTGTGTGTTTCCATTCCATGATTAATGTGATTTGAAGAGAAGAGATAAAATGAGCTCTAACATGGAAAGTAAACGTTTCCGGACACATGTCCACATAACATAACATATTTTCTTTCTTTGTGTGTGAGGGATGTTTCCTGAAAGTTTGGCCGTACCTTTTTGTAACACCCTGAATATAAAAAGACCCATAACGGAACACAAGAGCATAACATGTTGAACTTGTGTGGAACAAATTTGAAAACAGCGAAGCCATATATGGTCTGTCCGATCATCGACTTGCCGCTTCGCTGTATTCAAATTTGTGTTTGTATCGTGGTAAAGCGTCCGTTTGCAACAGCGATACGTAATGAAGGGAACTCCAGAGGAACGTACCTCCTATTTGTTCCACACAAGTTCAACATGTTATGCTCTTGTTCCGTTTTGGGTCTTTTGACTGTTGAATTCCTTCTTTGTAACATAGTTCACACCCATATATTTGTTGATTTCAGTGAGAGCTCTATGTGGCATTTCGCCTGCTCTCACTATTCATCACATTTACTTGCTACGGTAAGATATTCTTACCACATGACTCATATTCTATAACCAGTGTGTAGTATGACAATTACCAAGACTACAGAAGGAGAACAGATACGCCAATGAGGTGACAGACTGTTCATAAACTTTTGAAGAAAAGAAAAGGGCGCACGCAGAAGGTTTGAAGACGGATTTTCCGCTTTGTAGACCAACACCGTGTTGTAGACCTAACACCCACGATAGCGCTGTTCTTGCAGGTCACTCGATGTTGCACATTTTCAGCTTGGACCGTTCACTGTTTCTGTTTGCTTCTTTTTTCACAGTTCAGCACATCTTCTTCGTGTTTTCAAGATTGATCTGTGTTCAGTTTTTGATGGGCTATCAACTCAGCCATTTTACTACTAAATGTGAGGTGGGTGCGATGGGGATTTTCCCTTGTCAGTAGAACTGAGATCAGGTAAAATGAACTCTTAGTTCTGTGACGTTTATGTTGAACGATTATGACGCTATTCAAGAGGCTTCGATCTGCTTGGGGTTGCAGGCACACGTCCTTGTATCACTGAAAACTTTTCACTTATCACCCCGAAAAAAAAAGAGATGGATTATGAACTTAATTTTTGTGTGCTGCAGGTACGCGTTTGCAGTCATGATACGCCACCGTACCACCACAGCATGCAACTTGATAAGTTAAAACAAACAGTTCAAACCATTTCATCAACGGCTCTTTTTTTCTCTCTCCACCCTCTTTACTTCTCTGTCTCTGTCTGTCTCTCTCTCTCTCTCTCTCTCTCTCTCTCTCTCTCTCTCTCTCTCCCCCTCCCTCCATGCTGTGGTGCTGTGGAACGAAGATTCCAACATGTTCCAGACTGCGCACACGTTCCTGAAAACAAACAAAAAAATTAACTTTATAATTAGGTGATGGAACGTGACTAACGTATCAACCTTCTCCATTTAATTCCATATAAACATTCCACATATGGGAATGCCTCCACACCGGCGTGTTTTCAAAGTATTCAGCCTGCCAGTCACTTGTACCGGCGTGTACCGGCACGTACTGCGAATACAGGTGACCACCGTCCGCCCTTAGAGCATGCTATTATGCTGTTCATATGCCATATTAATGCCATACTAATTTCTGTATCCGTGACAAGCGCTGATGAGCCGAAGTACACGTATAGGACAGTGGTTTCTGAAACCAAAGCGAGGAGGTGATTACTATTACTGTTCACCTGATCCGTCACTGAACTGACTTGCGAGTTTATGCGCTGCTACCCGTCCTTCCATTCTTTCCATTCCCTCACGTTACTTGCTGTAGACAATAGCGACACCCACTTTCTTCTTGCCATAAGCCTGAATTCAGTACTGCTCAGCCCAGTCTAAGGTTTTGTCTCTCCAGCAGCGGGACAGAGCAGTATTGTGGGTTAGTTTGCTGGTGACAAGTTGGCCGATATGCACCTCCTGTATCGGTTCGCTGAATGTAGTGGAAGAACTGCACAACGACGGACTGCTGAGCTGTACCTGCAGCGACAGCAACCACTTGTGGGATTGCAATGTCTTTAATATTCCTGCTCTTTGGCTTAGCATGCACTAACCAGTGATCCTTACCTTCTAGTATTTTTCATTACGTCTTGCTCGAACAATGTTTCCAGCAGCAGGCTCGTGAAGTCAGAAGTAGGTTTGGAGTTGGAAGCTGGGGTCGGCTGATCTAACATCGAGGGACACTTTTTTGACATATGGACATGTGAAAATTAAGGTGGGAAGTATTTAAGTAGTTTATAACAAGAGGTATGTTATTTGATAAGTGTAGCTTTAATTAAAAGACGTGAATAGGAGACTCTTTGAAGTTCAGCTGTATATATATACGGGTACGGATGTCAGCTTATGCGATTTGTGTGTATGTGCATCGTTAATGCGGAGACTGCCATGTAGAATAATCCGCAGGAGACTAATTTGTATCGATAATCGAATAAATAATGAATGAACATGAACCAACAGTAGCTCCTCTCGAATAAATGCATTTTGATTTCTGATTTCTGTCAATGTGGATGAGGACTTGTGCGTGTTCTATTCTTTGAACGTTAAAGAACCGAGTCAATGGATATTATCGCAGGTGCTATACCAGCTTATGGAGAGAGTTTTCAGGATGAGGCCTAGATGTCCGACGTCGGTTTCTGATCGGCGGTTTTGGTATAAAATTACGAATTGTAATTCGACCCTCGTTACTGCAGGTCCATCTATATTAAGTGATGATTCTACTTAGACTGTAAACTATTTAGTTAAGAGCGACCTCTGATCCAATTATTGGCTCTTTTAAGTAACTTCAGTCTTCAAACCCTTTCGTATTTAACATTTTTGATGTATTGTAGACGGCTTAACTTACTAATTATTAGTTCTCTGGTTACCAGTATCTGCCTTACATAAATTGTTCTGCTGAGAATGGGCTTACTCGCTTACCACTCCCAGATCCCTGCGTAATAAAACATTTCACCAAACAGAAACTGTTTATGAGTTGTCTCAATTCGGAAGATCAAATTGTATTCCAATTAAAGGAAGGAGAAGACTCTACAAATATTATAGTACACAGGCGCTTACGAGAAGTATTTTTCCATATGTAATGTTATGGCCTCAGACGGGAGCCCAGTGGCGCATTCAGGGTGCGAGCGGCAGCCATACTGGGTGCTTCCTCAATGGCAATCTAGTTTTTTGCGCAGTGATGGCGTCTAGGAATCTTTGATGGCACTGAAATATGCGTTGGTACATTGGTCTGCATTTACAAGACACGTTTGTCTAGCCTAGTAGGTCATCAGCACAGCTATACTATGCACCGATACCTCCCATGTGTTGTTCTCTGTCGTGGACTCACCAACATTCTTTTGCCATAGGCATCATCATCACAGCGGGGTTGCCAAGCAACGACCGTTGCCTGATGACGAAGCTAAGTCGCCCTCACTCTGTTACACCTGCCAAAGACCTACCCGCTGCCTCAAAGTCCGAAACATGAACTGAGGTCGTCCCAGCTGCAGATGTCTGCAGTAGGTCTCTTTATGGTTAATTATTGCCAACACTTCTTTGCCTTCATTGCTTACATCTCCATCCACCGCCAGAAGAGATCCACTCGCTAACTCCATTGCCCTCGACAGTATTACGCGTGTTACAATCGTATGGTGATTGAATGTTGCAGTTTTTTCTTTGATGTAGAGGTAATTCCAGAGAAATAGCGTAATTCAGATCCCAAAATGAATAAATCATATTCACATTTTATTACGACCGGATGATTATCTCTCTGCAGTGATGATACCGATTGAGAAGAAGAGGAATGTGAAGAAATGAAGAGATGTGACGATACAATGTTACTTATAATCCGTCTTTTTTTCAGTCAAGACGGTTTATAAGTGACATTGTATAACCAGTGATTTCAGTATCCCATCAGACATTATGTCTGTTTTTGCAAAATGTGAGGATGCTAGAACTGTAAGTTTGATTTCTAATGCAGCAAGACGTTTATTAAGGGTGATAAATAGAAGACTTCATAGAAGACTGGAGAAAAGTATTGCAGAGGAACAGTAGGAATTTAGACGAGGGAAGGGTACAAGAGATGTAAATGGACTGCTGAGAATTATGGGTGAGAGATACACTGAAAGATGAAGAGAAGTTTATACTGTTTTGATTGGTTTGGAGAATGCCTCTTCTAGAGTACAGTAGAATAAATAAATGGAAATTCTAAGGAAGAATGGTGTCAACTGGAGAGATAGAAGGCTGATTAAAAACCTCTATCTACAGCAGAAAATAGAACTACAAATTAGGAAGGAGATGATAGAGCAAAGCACAATTGGAAGGGGACTGGGGAAAGGCTGCTGCCGCTCCCAATACCAATATATTTTTGGAGCGTATTACTCAGAAATGTATGAAACATAACAGAGGAGTGATGTTGGCGATATAAGGATAGAATGCATTCGATTTGCGGATGATATGGGGCTATTGGCAGACAGAGAGAAAGAACTGTGACTGGAACGTTAAAAGAATTAAATAAGATCTGTGAGGAATTCGGAATGACAATTACTAAGTGCAAGTGCAAGAAAAGTGACAACAATTGTAAAGTTTGGCTAGGAAGATGAAGTTAGTGCTTTGGAATGTCAGGAAAGTATTATTATGGATGACATGACATGTTATAAGACGTTGAAAACACGTATACGAACCGCCAAGGAGGCATTTAATAAGAAAAGGAGGCTTCTGTGTGGGTGCATGGACAGGGACCTGAGGAAGAGACTGGCGAAGAGATTCATATGGAGAGCGGCATTATGCGGAGCTGAAATGTGGACACTGAAGAGAGAGGAAAAAAAAAAGCATTTGATATGTGGATTTGGAGAAGGACTGAAAGGATAAAATGCGTGACAGAACAAGAAATGCGGAGTTGGTGAAAAGAGTAGGAGAGAGAGACAAATCTTAAAGGTAATCAGGAAGACACAATTGGCTTGGACACTGAGTGAGAAGAGATTGTTTTCTAATGGGTGCTATCGAAGGAACGGCGAATGGCTGAACAAGAAGGGGACGCACAAGGTACCAGATGGTGATTAGCATACGGATAGGAAACAATTAAGAGAAAACGAAGAGGGTAGCAAATGACTGGACTGCATAGGGAGAGCCACTGTGAAGACCTGCCCTGGGGCAGAACACTGATGATGACTACTATGATTATGTAACGAGGCACTGAAAATAGACAATATTCCTGCACATCTCCTGAAATTTTCTGTGTGAGTTTGGGTTTCACCCTCAACTGCAGTGAATAGTCAAAAAAATGTTCAAATGTGTGCGAAATCTTATGGGACTTACCTGCTAAGGTCATCATTCCCTAAGCTTACACATTACTTAACCTGAATTAGCCTAAGAACAAACACACACACCCATGCCCGAGGAAGGATTCGAACCTCTGCCGGGACCAGCCGCACAGTCCATGACTGCAGCGCCTAATACCGCACGGCTAATCCCGCGCGGCAGTGAATAGTCACTTGTTCGTGACGTCAGTTGTGTTCATGAAGTACTAATTGTGCCTTCTAGCACCGTTTGATCAATTACAGATGGACTGTAAAGGCTTGGTGGTTTTTATTTGTTATCTGCCAGAACTGAGCGATAGCTCGTGCTAGAAATAAACCTACATTCTCAAATAAATGTACTGGGTAAAATAGACTTTTTTTTACGAAGTGAATAATTTAATTATGTACTTACGCCCATGAAGCGAAGGTTCTTACAAAGGTAACACAGTGATGCGTTAAGCAGACGGCAGGAAATCGAGTCTCATTGGCGCTGTAAGTGAAATTACAGCCGACCAGCGATCGTAAGAGTGCGCGCTGCCCGGATGCTCTCTGGAGGAATCTCAGCCGTCTGCGGCAATTAGTAGGGAAGCTAAATTTCCAGCTGCAGCCGAACGAGGCACATGGGGCGGTATGCGGCTAATTACTATTCAACCCAGATGGGGCCGGAATGCACAGAGAAGATCGTCTAGCACTGCGCTGCACCGACGAGTGCAGATTCACAGCATGTGCTCGTACTTCAGCCATACATTTTACGCTCTTGAGTAAACGTGCTGTGCGGCTTAAAGGCTAATGAAATGAAATATACTGCTCTTGGCCATATAATTTGCTTTTAAATGCAATATTCATTTAAAACTCTTTCGTAGATTATTCGTTTTAATACAGAAACATTCTGGCAAATTATTCTCAGAGAGTGACATATTTTATCCCTATGTGTACAGAAGGCTCTTTGAGATTCGATATATTGTAGGCGCCGGTTCATTTCAGCCAAAGCGGGCTTGGTGACAGAGATTTCCAACAGGGAACGTGTCGGTGATCGAGCTGCCTTTCATGTTCCAATCACAAATGGTGCTCGGGAAGATCGACTGTTGGTGTGAGCTTCAACCCCTCTAGCTTTAATGTTTTCACGAGATGTATGAGCTGTTTATTTGTTTAGTTTTAATTTATCAGTCTTCTGACTGCATTGATGTAGACTACCACGAATTCCCCTCCTGTGCCCATCACTTCATCTCAGAGTAGCACTTGCAGCCTACGTCCTCAGTTATTTGCCGGATGAATCCTATTATCTATCTCCCTCTACAGTTTTTACCCTCAACACCTCCTTCTAGTATGACGATGGTTATTCCGTGACATCTAGGCAGATGTCCCATCATCTTGTCCCTTCTTCCTGTCAGTCTTTTCGGTTCAAATGGTTCAAATGGCTCTGAGCACTATGGGACTTAACATTTGAGATCATCAGTCCCCTTGACTTAGAACTACTTCAACCTAACTAACCTGAGAACAGCACACACATCCATGCCCGAGGCAGGATTCGAACCTGCAGCGCGGTTCCGGACTGATGCGCCTAGAACCGCTGTCAGTGTTTTTCATGTATTTATTTCCACGCAGATTCTACGGAGAACCTCCTCGTTCTAGAGTTAATCTCCATTTTATGTCTTCCTTGCTTTGAGCGTCATGGATTATTTTGGTGCCTAGGTAGCAGAATTCCTCAACTTCATCTACTTCTTCATCACCAGTCCTGATGTTAAGTTTCTCGCAGTTCTCATTGCTGGTACTTCTCATTACTTTCGTCTTTCTTCCATTTATTCTCAATCCATTTTCTGTAGTCACTGGACTGTGTATTCCACTCAGCAGATCCTGTAATTCTTCCTCGCTTACGCTCAGGGCAGCAATGTCATCAGTGAATGTTATCCTTTCGCCCTCAATTTTAATTCCGCCAGTGATTCTTCGATGCATAGATCGAGCAGTAGGGGCGAAAGACTGCGTCTCTCTCTTACGCGATTTTTAATTCTAGCACTTCGTTCTTGGTCTTCGATTCTTATTCTTCCCTCTTGGTCCTTGTACGTGTTGTATATCACCCATTTTTTCCTATAGCTTACTCATTTTTTTCTCAGAATTTCGAACGTCTTGCACCATTTCACACTGTCGAACGCTTTTTCCGGGTCGATAACTCATATTAACGTGTCTTGATTATTCTTTAGCCTTGCTTCCTTTATCAATCGCCTTATCAGAACTGCCTCTTCTGTGGCTTTACCTTACCTGAAGGCAAACTGATATTCATCTGACAGGTCCTCAGTTTTCTTTTACATTCTTCTGGTATATTGGTCTTGCCAGCAACTTGGATGCATGAGCTGTTAAAATGACTGTGCGATAACGCTCGCACTTGTCTGCTCTTGGAGTCTTCGAAATTGTGTGGATGATATTTTTACGAAAGTCACATGGTATATCAACCAGACTTACATTTTCGTCACACCAACGTGAATAGTCGTTTTATTGGTACTTCCGCACATTTTAGAAATTCTGATGGTCTATTATGTATACCTTCAGCTTTATTCGATCTTAAGTCTTCCAAAGCTCTCGTAAATCCTGATTCTAACAATGGATTCCCTATCTCTTCTATATCGACTTGTGTTTCCACTTCTATTACGTCGCCAGGGAAATTCTCCCCCTCATAAAGGCACTCAGTGTACTCTTCCCAGTTGTCCGCTCTCTCCACTGCACTTAACAGTGGAATTACCGTTGCACACTTAACGTTACCACCATTCATTTTAATTTCACCGACGGTTGTTTTTACTTTTGTAAATGCAGAGTCAGTCCTTCTGACAATCATTCATTTTCGATTTCAAAAATGGTTCAAATGGCTCTGAGCACTATGGGACTTAACTTCTAAGGTCATCAGCCCCTAGAACTTAGAACTACTTAAACTTAACTAACCTAGGGACATCACACCCATCCATGCCCGAGGCAGGATTCTAACCTGCGACCGTAGCGGTCTCGCGGTTCCAGACTGTAGCGCCTAGAACTGCTTGGCCACCGCGGTCGGCTTTTTCGATTTCTTCACACTCTTCGTGGAGCCATTTCGCCTTAGCTTCCCTGCAATTCCAGTTTATTTCATTCTTTAGTGACTTGTATTTCTGTATTCCTGAATTTCCCTGAACATTCATGTACTTCCTCCTTTCATCGATCAACTGAAGTATTTCTTCTGTTGCCTATGGTTTCTTTGCAGTTACCGTCTTTAACTCTACACTACGTGATCAAAAGTATCCGGACACCCCCAAAACATACGTTTTTCATATTAGGTGCATTGTGCTGTCACATACTGCCAGGTACTCCATATATCAGCGACCTCTAGTCATGAGACATCGTTAGAGAGTAGAATGGGGCGCTCCGCGGAACTCACGGACTTCGAACGTGGTCAGGTTATCGGGTGTCACTAGGGTCATACTTCTGTTTTGTATTCCGCCTGGAAGGCGGCGCGTGGGTAGGAGCAGAAGCAGGAAAAATACGTCGGTACTGCATGTAAGTAAAAGTGGTTTACTGGTGCAAAAAACAACTTAATATATGGTTTCATAACTTGCAATGAGGTGCGATGCTGAGACCCGTCATATGTAGAGTAAAGCTGAAGCGAAGTGCCCCGGCCGTCTGATCTTGATCAAATGGGCTGAATCTGCAGCGGAGCTCGTAGACCTGCACAGTGCTAGCTAGAGGGCGCTGTCGTCGGTGTCTGTGGTAGTGCCAACTCGCACTAAGGCCGTGGCATCGTTGCTATCGGTACCACAATCTGTACGTGAGATTTCCACACTCCTCAACATCCCTAGGTCCACTGTTTCCGATGTGATAGTGAAGTGGAAACGTGAAGGGACACGTACAGCACAAAAGCGTACAGGCCGACCTCGTCTGTTGACTGACAGAGACCGCCGACATTTGGAGAGGGTCGTAATGTGTAATAGGAAGACATCTTCCAGAACATAACAAAGGAATTCCAAACTGCATCAGGATCAGCTGCAAGTACTATGTCAGTTAGGCGGGAGGTGAGAAAACTTGGGTTTCATGGTCGAGGTGGCTGCTCATCAGCCACACATCACGCCGGTAAATGCCAAACGGCTCCTCGCTTGGTGCAAGGAGCGTAAATATTAAACGATTAAACAGTGGAAAAACGTTGTGTGGAGTGACGAATCACGGTACGCAATGTGGCGATTCGATGGCAGGGTATTGGTATGGCGAATGCCCGGTGAACGTCATCTGCCAGCGTGTTTAGAGCCAACAGTAAAATTCGGAGGCGGTGGTGTTATGGTGTGGTCGTGTTTTGCATGTAGGTGGCTTGCACCCCTTGTTGTTTTGCATGGCACTATTACAGCACAGTCCTACATTGATGTTTCAAGCACCTTCTTGCTTCCCGCTGTTGATGAGCCATTCGGGGATGGGAATTGCATCTTTCAACACTATCAAGCACCTGTTCTTAATGCACGGCCTGTGGCAGAGTGGTTAGACGACAATAACATGCCTGTAATGGACTGGCCTGCACAGAGTCCTAACCTGAATCTTATAGAACACCTTCGGGATGTTTTGTAACGCCGACATCGTGCTAGGCCTCACAGACCGACATCGATAACTCTCCTCAGTGCAGCACTCCGTGAAGAAAGGACTGCCTTTCCCCTAGAAACCTTCCAGCACCTGACTGAACGTATGCCTGCGAGAGTGGAAGCTGTCATCAAGGCTAAGGGTGGACCAACACAATAGTTAATTCCAACATTACCGATGGAGGGCGCCACGAACTTGTATGTCATTTTCAGCCAGGTGTCCGGATACTTTTGATCGCATAGTGTGTATTTTTCTTTCCAGCTTCAGTGATTGGTCCTATGAAAGATGTCCATCCCTCTTCAACGGAACTGCCTACTGAGATATTACTTATTGCAGTGTCTGTGGCGTCAGAGAACTTCAAGCGTAACTCTTTATTTCTTAGCACTTCCATATCTCAGTTTTTGCGAATTGATTCTCCCTGAGTATTCTCTTAATCTTCAGCCTACGCTTCATCACTACTTAATTGTGATATGAATCTATATCTGCTTCTGGTCACGCATTAAAATCCAGTATCCGGTTTCGGAATCTCAGCCTGACCATGATTTAATCTAACTGAAATCTTCCTATGTCTTCCGGTCTTTTCAAGTAGACCTCCTCTTGTGATTTTTGAACAGGGTATTCGCTACTATTAACTGACGTCTATTACAGAACTCAGTTGACCTTTTTTCTCTCTCATTCCTCCTACCAAGCCCCCATTCTCCTGTAACACTTTATTCTACTCGCTCCCCTGTAGATGCATTCGAAATTCCCGTGACTATTAGATTCGCATCTACCTTTAAGTACTGAACTATTCGTTCAGTACTTCGCATACTTTCTCTTTCCTCCGTCTTCGGCTTGCTACGTCGACATGCATACCTCAACTATCGTTTTCGGTGCTGGTTCGCTGTCGAGTCTGCTGAGCCCAATTACTGATCAGTTCATAGCAACTCACTCGCTGCCCTCCCTCCCTTTTCAAAACCAATCCTACTCCAGTTACACCAGTGTCTGTTGCTGTTGATTTTACCCTATACTCTTCTGACTAGAAATCCTTGTCTTCTTTCAATTTCACTTCACTGACCTCCACTATATTTAGATTTATTTTCAGATTTTCTAGCTTACCTACCACTCTGAAACATCTGAGACTCCACGCCGCTACTCGTCATGTTCTCCTCTCCTCTGGCAGTCTCTTTACGGAAATTCGAATAAAGAACTATTCTGGAATCTTTTGCCAATCGAGAGATCATCACGACACTTTTAAATTACAGGCCACATGTCCTGTGGATACATATTATGTGTCTTTAATGCAGTGGTCTCCACTGCCTTCTCTATCCTCATGTCGTTGATCATTACTGATTATTTCAGCTTTAAGGGAAGTTTGCCAACCCTTCTCCATTCCTTTGACAAGGCCGTTGGTTAAATGAAGGTGACTTCTCCTGACGGAAGCCTCGGACGCCATTCCTGATGATTTTCATTCAGTTTTTAAGCGGTGGCATTGTTCGAAGCCCGGACCGATGACTTTTTGATTACCAGTCAAATGCGGTACCCCTAGACCTCCGAGTCTACCGCAGTACATACACATAGTCTACGATGTGTCACAATTAATAGCGTTCACTGTTGCAGATATAGAAATAAAATAACAAAAGCAAATTCGTTCCAGTAAACATGGATTCGCTATAGACCCCTTTTTGATATAGAGGGGCTCGACAGAAATATGAACACGTCGCAGCAAAACCTTGCTTCAACATAACTGCAGATGCTAGCCAAGCCTTCAGGTGGTGCTGTAATATCTTACCACGAACGACACCTGTCCAGTGTTTTCAATACGTTGGAAGTGCAAGTCACGGTCAGAAAAGTGAGCGCATGACGATGGAGGTAACTGGGGGGGGGGGGGGGGGGAGGTGAGGGGGGGGGTGCTTCTGCTTCACTAACTGCGGTTGCCGACGTATCTGATGTTTGAAGAGGCACCGTATCGAAGCTTTATGCCGCATACAGGGTAAGCAGAAAAACATCATCCGCTCACAGCATGGACGAAAGCTTGTGACGAGTGATCGGACACACCGTCACTGAAGAGGACTGTGACGAAAAATAATACGATGGCATCTGTACAAGTTATTGCAGAACTTAATGTCAGCAGCTAAATAGCACGGAGGGAGCTCCATATGCTACCAATTGTAGAGCGAACCGGAATTCTAAAATCACACATCAGTGATGGTAATATTCATAACAGGAACGCGTGGTGCCGAAGCTGTAAAATCTGGACTATGGAGGAATGGAAGAAAGTCTTTTGATAGGACGAGTCTTTTTTCATACTGTTTACAACTTCTGGCCGACTTTTTGTCTGGCGTACACCGTCGAAAGCCTACAGTGCAGTCTACCAAGAGCGAAACATGGCGAGGATCCGGTGACGACATGGGCAGCTATGTCGTGGTGTTTCGTGAGCCACTTGATTGCTCTGCAAGGTCACATTACTACCATGGAATGCATGTTCATTTTGGTTAATCAGACCGACCGAGGCGGCTATTTGGTTAGCACACCGGAGAACGACGGTCCAAACCGACGTCCAGCCATCCAGACTTAGGGGATGCTGTGGTTTCCCTAAATCGCTCCAGGCGAATGCCGGGATGGTTCCTTTGAAAGAGCGCAGTGTATATCCTTCCACATCCTTTACACAATATGGCCTTGATTTCGACGGGGCGTTAAACCCAATCTTCTTTCCTATGGATAATCAGATGGAGTCCATTGGCACAACATTTGTTCCTTAATAATGATGCTTGTCCGAAGGCGACAGAGCCACTTTCACACAGCTTGCATAATTCAGAACTTGTTCTGTGAGCACGAAGATGATTGATCTCAGCTCCATTTGTTACCACAGTCACCAGAATTCTGTATTGTTGTGCCTTTGAGGATTACTTTGTAGATATGGGTACGCGATCCCTACGCTCCTTTATGACGTTAGCGTTGGTAGTGTGCTGTGTTTTTGATGTTTGCATATTTTCGTTTACTGCTGTGATTACGAACGTGTAGATACGAACCGCCATTTTCAGTTGAAAATATTGTCAGACGTAGAACAAAGGCAACTGGAATGAAAACTTTTTGATTAAGACTCTATCTAAATGGACTCAATGTTTACCTATCACGTAACTCTACGAGTACTATATCATTTCAGAGCATTACATGTCACTGAACACTCGTACGTCATAGTATAAGAATGCATTAATACATCCGTCTTAGCACGTATGTCACGAATCTTTTCAAGCTTCTCTGGATCATCTTGTAAATTCAGCCAGCCGGCGTGGCCGAGCGGTTCTAGGCGCTTCAGTCTGGAACCGCGCGACCGCTACGGTCGCAGGTTCGAATCCTTCCTCGGGCATGGATGTGTGTGATGTTCTTAGGTTAGTTAGGTTTAAGCAGTTCTAAGTTCTAGGGGACTGATGACCTCAGAAGTTAAGTCCCATAGTCCTCAGAGCCATTTGAACGATTTTGAACGTTACACGGAATCAGCGGAGACGAGTGAAAACGTGGGCCGGTATTCGAACCCGAGATCTCCTGTTTACTAGGCAGATGAGGCAACAGCTACACTATCCGCGACACGGCGTTATTGCCCTTGAACGGACTATCTCGGAACGCCTCACGGACGATTCCCATTCGTACTGAGCGCCACGGATCCACAGCCACTGCCCATTTCCTCCACGTTCGCTTTGTAAGGTTCCCACAGGAGGTATTCGTGCATCCGCACTGAAGAAGGTGGATTCATTGCTCAGTTAGGCCAATCAAATTATATGAATGTATGCTGTACTTTCGGACATACCCTAGAGAACGGACACCACCCATTCATATACCGTAATAGAATCTCTGTCTGGCGCTGGCTTATTTGTATGCGCTCCCTCCATTTTAAGTCACTCCGTATGCATCCTGCTAGATATTTTGCGGGCGTGGCTGCTTCCAGTGATTGTTTTGCAGTCGTGCAATCAAACAAAATAATTGGTCTTCCAGTCTATTTAAAAGCAATCCATAACATTTGTTTATGTTGAGGATCTATGCCAATCTCCTCATCAAGCGTAGATCTTCTGCAAGTCTTCCCGCATTTCTTTACGATTTTCCTGTTTTCTAGGGTTCGCTGTGTAAAATAGCATCACCTACATCTCTTGAGAGTTTTCCACTTATACATATCGGGAACAGTAATGGTTGTCCTTGACTTCCGTGGGATGCAACCAAAGCACCAATTTCTTTAGAAGTTTTCTCCGTGTTTAGAATAACATCATGAGAGACCGCGTGGGGAAGGAGAGGGGTTGCAGGTGAGAGAAGGACTTTCCTCCTCCTGGTATCTGACTACGAATTTCCAGCAGTCATTGTCTGCGACTCCACTTAACTACAGATTTAATGATGCCGACCGCGATGATAAATACCGCAGCTTTAGTAATCACTAAACCATGCACCTTGGATTTTCTAAGTGTGACTCTGTTAGCGGGATATTATGCCAATTTCTTCGTACAGCTGCTGTTTCAGCTCTGATCTGCAGTCAAGATGGATCCCTACCTTCACATAACCGTGAAGAAGTAATAACGTCAGTCTTTTTCTATTGTATCCCCGTTCAGCCCTTGCCGAGCTGCAGGTAGGACCGTTCAAAAACCGTTGTGCACCTGTTCCGTTGGAGTTTCCCCACTGTGAAATTTGATCGATAAAATGTGGTTTCCAGGAGCGGGACGTATTCGAAGTCCGTGGGCGCAACACAGCGCTACGAATTCGGCATTCCTGTACAGCTGAATAACAATATGACGAACTGGAGAGACGAGGACTATCTTAGTACTATCAAAAGCTGCTATAATTTGATTCTACACCCAATCTAAGTGTGGTTTTGAGATCTCCAGCATTTATCTAGTCGCATATTGCACCTACGCTACACTTAATCTGTTGCTGTTGTGGATTTGAGTTCAAAGACTGATTTGAGGCAGTTCCCCGTGCTACTGTGTCCTGTGTAAGCCTCTTCATCTCTGAGTAACTACTGCAATCTACATCCTTCTGAATTTGCTTGGTGTATTCACCTCTTGGTTTCCCTCTACTATTTTTACCCTCCATTACTAAAATGCTGATCCTTTGACGCCTCTGAACATGCCCTTCTTCTAGTCAAGTTGTGTCTCCTCAAGTCTGATCGGTACCTCCTCATTAGTTACGTGATCTACCCATCTAATCTTCTGAATTATCCTGTAGCACCGCATTTCTAAACCTTCCGCTCTCTTCTTGTCTAAACTATTTATCGTCCATGTTTCGCTTCCATACATGGCTACAACCCATACAAATACTTTCTGAAAACGCTTCCTGACGCTTAGAGCTATGGAATATATATATATATATATATATATATATATATATATATATAATAAATCGGCTCTGGGGTTGCCGCGCGGAGTGGTCGTGCGGTTTGAGGCGCCATGTCACAGATTGCGCGGCTCCTCCCGCCGGCGGTTCGAATTCTCCCTCGGGCATGGGCGTGTATGTTGTTCTGAGCATAAGTTTAAGTTAGTTTAAATGGTGTGTAAGTCTAGGAACCGATGATCTCAGACGTTTGGTCCCGTAGGAATTCACACACATTTCTACATTTGCTCTGTGGTTATGTTATGAGTTACGAGTGCATGATTTAGCACTCTGACCAGCTTCTTATTTATTTGAGTCTATTATTACTGGGTTTTCGGTCCCTTAATAAAAAGGTGATTCTGGAGTCTGTTCCGTTACCTGATCTTCATAACTGTTTCACTTGATTTGCTGGAGCACAGTATTTTACGGTGCTTGACTTGAACCAAGCATACTATCAGAGTCCTCTGGCTGAGGAATTTAAGGCGGCAACCGCATTTTTGCACTGATTAAAACCTGTTCGAATTCAGTCGAGCCCCTTTGGCCTGGCCACGGGCAGTTTTGTATCGTCCGTTGGCTACGGTTTTAGACGATCTCAAATATACTTCTGTCTACAAGTATCTGGATGACCTGGTCATTTTTAGTAAATTTTTCTCCACGACCTCGAGCATCTCAATCAAGTTTCTTCTCGGTTGCGTGCCACCGGTATGACAGTCTAGACATATCAGATTAGTGTCGTTCTTGTATTTCGATTTTGCGGCATCTACTGTCGACAGAAGGGGTTAGGATTGACCATGCGCGCACTAAGGCTCTCAGAGTGTTCCCGCCTACTAGGAATAAGAAGGGCGTCACACAGTGCATCGGGATGGCGATTTGCTTTTCGTAAATTCATTCCCAACTTTGCTCAGATCGCTGCAACACTCAATGATTTACGGAAGAAAAATCAACATTTCGTTTGGGGGCAAGATCAGCAGCGTGACTTTGAATCAATTAAAACTGCTGTTACCAATCCTTCAGTTTTGGCGGTGCCCGATTTTAATGGTGCCTTCATCGTGCAAACCGATGCGTCCCATTCTGGAATTGCCGTGGTACTTCTCGAGGAACAGCAAGGAAAGATAGACGTCGGTCGCGTATGCGTCCCGGCGCCTTACCAGAGCCGAGAGTAATAACTATACACTACTGGCCATTAAAATTGCTACACCAAGAAGAAATGCAGATCATAAACGGGTATTCCTTAGACAAATATACTAGAACTGACATGTGGTTACATTTTCACGCAATTTGGGTGCATAGATCCCGAGAAATCTGAACCCGGAACAACCACCTCTGGCCGTAATAGCGCCCTTGATACGCCTGGGCATTGAGTCAAAAAGAGCTTGGATGGCGTGTACAGGTACAGCTGCACATGCAGCTTCAATACCATACCACAGTTTATCAAGAGTAGTGACTGGGGTATTGCGACGAGCCAGTTGCTCGGCCACCATTGACCAGACGTTTTCAGTTGGTGAGAGATCTGGAGAATGTGCTGGCCAGGGCAGCAGTCGAACATTTTCTGTATCCAGAAAGGCCCGTACAGGACCTGCAACATGCGGTCGTGCATTATCCTGCTGAAATGTAGGGTTTGGCAGGAATCGAGTGAAGGGTAGAGCCACGGGTCGTAACACATCTGAATGTAACGTCCACTGTTCAAAGTGGCGTAAATGCGAACAAGAGGTGACCGAGACATGTAACCAATGGCACCCCATACCATCACGCCAGGTGACACGCCAGTATGGCGATGACGAAAGTGCGTTCACCGCGATGTCGCCAAACACGGATGCGACCATCATGATGCTGTAAACAGAACCTGGATTCTTCTGAAAAAATAACGTTTTGCCATTCGTTCACTCAGGTTCGTCGTTGAGTACACCATCGGAGGCGCTCCTGTCTGTGATGCAGCGTCAAGGGCAACCGCAGCCATGGTATCCGAGCTGATAGTCCCTGCTGCTGCAAACGTCGCCGAACTGTTCGTGCAGATGGTTGTTGTCTTGCAAACGTCCCCATCTTTTGACTCAGGGATCGATACGTGGCTGCACGATCCTTTACAGCCATGCGGATAAGATGCCTGTCATCTCGACTGCTAGTGATACGAGGGCGTTGGGATCCAGCACGGCGTTCCGTATTACCATCCTGAACCCACCGATTCCATCTTATGCTAACAGTCATTAGATCTCGACTAACGCGAGCAGCAATGTCATGATACGATAAACCGCAATCGCGATAGGCTACAATCCGACTTTTATCAAAGTCGGAATCGTGATGGTACGCATTTGTCCTTCTTACACGAGGTATTACAAAAACGTTTCACCAGGCAGCGCCGGTCAACTGCCGTTTGTGTATGAGAAATTGGTTGGAAGCTTTCCTCATGTCAGCACGTTGTAGGTGTCGCCACCCGCGCAAACCTTGTGTGAATGCTCTGAAAAGCTAATCATTTGCATATCATAGCATCTTCTTCCTGTCGGTTAAATTTCGCGTCTGTAGTACGTCATTTTCGTTTTGTAGCAATTTTAATGGCTGGTAGTGTATCTATGAATGTGAGGCCCTGGCCGTGCTCTTCGCTCTCGAGAAGTTCAAAAAATGGCTCTGAGCACTATGGGACTTAACTTCTGTGGTCATCAGTCCCCTAGAACTTAGAACTACTTAAACCTAACTAACCTAAGGACATCACACACATCCATGCCCGAGGCAGGATTCGAACCTGCGACCGTAGCAGTCACGCGGTTCCGGACTGAGCGCCTTAACCGCGAGACCACCGCGGCCGGCCACGAGAAGTTCAGTTTATGCCTTGAACATCAGGATTTTCCTCTCGAGACTGACAATCAAGCCCAGAGTTGGGTATTTGTCAGGCCTCTCAAGATGGGCCGCACAGTGCAGTGGGTGGTGCGGATCAAGTGAAACATTTTTCGGGGAACCGAGAATGCCGTCGCTGATACGCTCCGTCGCATGTTCGCGGAAGAGTCCGGGGAAGTTCACGAGAATTCTCAGCCTGATCTCGCGAATATTATTCTATCCTAGACAATTTTCTGCGATTTAAGCGTTAAGCAGGTGCAGGACCCCACATGGGCGGCTATGCGCAACAAGTTGGAATCTGAGGAGGCTTTTCCGAGGTATCGCCTCAATAAAGGAGTGCTCTTTAAATAAGTGGGAGACGAGCGCTAATTAAAGGTTTGCCTTCCGGTCGATCTGATTCAAATGGTGTTAAGGTATTTCCATGATTCCGCCGTGGGAGTACTTCTCGGATTATACAAAACCTTGAACAGGGTTCGTGAGGATCTGTTTTGGCCGATCGTATATCGCGTAACCCGGCGTTTCGTGTCGTGGAGCAATGCAAGTGTGCTAAAGCAGATTCCGGAGCGCGGAGGGGGCTGTTACAATCTGAGGGAGCTATTCTGCCTGGACCGGATATTTATTCATTACATCGGTCTCTTGCTTTGTACGAAGAAAGGAAATAGGTATGTGCTGGTAGTGGTAGACGCGTTCTCTCGTTCTACCCATTTATTACCTACTTGAGGGGTGACAGCTGAGGTTACGGTTTAGCAGTCATCGAGGGTTCTTTCCTTGTTTGACCACCCAAGTCCATTGTGAGTGATAACGCGCTCGCTTTCCTGTCAAAATTCTTCAAGGGATTCTGTTTTAACCAATATTACTACTGTGTCATATTATATCAAGGCCTCGTTCTCCGAACGGGTCAACAGAAACCTAAAGGTGGCTCTTAGCATCTACCATGCTAAGAGTCCGATTCAGATGGGATGCCACTTTACCTTCGCTTATCAAGCATTTCATTCTGCACGTCATGAAGCTACAGGTGCCACTCCCGCCTCTATCATGTTCACATATACCTTGAATTCTCCGGTGTGAAATCAGTGAGGTATTAATGATCACCTGCCCTCCACAGTTACCCGGCAAGTCTCCGGGAAAATTGGGAGCGGGCAAGGTGAATTAACAGCTTGGCCCACCATCGACAAGCTGACAGATATAATCGGGGAAGGTGTCCCTCAGAGGGAAAAATTGGTGGTCTTTATTAAAAATTTTCCGCACTAAGAGACAGGATATTAAGGGCAAAATGAGGCCGCGTTACCAGGGCCCCTATCGTATCATTAAGCTAAGTATCATTAAGATCAGTTAATCTGGAGGTTAAGGTGGAGTCCTCCTGTTTACGATTCCGTGTTCATCTTAGTCAAATGAAGCCGGGGGAACAGCAGGGGTAAGCCTAGAGTCCGGTTTGATGGAGGCCATGGCCTCCAATGGGAGGCAGAGGGTGATACGTGCCGCCGTTGGCGCCGGTCACTTCTCTGTACTCATTTAAGATATCTGCGATCGGGTCTGTATCGCGTGGCCGTGGTTTTCGTCTTTTGTCGCTTTTTGGCAGACGCTGTGGGGAGACACATTTTTTTGGTCTGCTCGTTGGCGCTCCGGAGTGCAATCTGGTTGTCGGCGGTGCTGCCGATTATCATTTTATACGACTGCTGTGAACGTAGTCATAATTTCCGAACCGTAATCAGGCTTGATCTTCGTAAACCTCCGGAAACCTCTGTAGTGTTTGTGTTACAAATAATCGAAGTCTTTTTGGTGTGCGAGGTAGTTGAATTTACAGTTTATCACCATAGTATTTCGGAGAGAAACCTGCAGGTAGAATGTATATCATGCGCTGTAAATATATTTTTGATACCGGAGTATTAACAGTGCTGCATTTCAAACATTGCTGCCGTGGATTTGTCTCTTTCCTCATAAGATGCATTTTCCTTTGCTGAAGGTCATTTTATAGGACTTTTGGAAGCATGGCATAATTTATGAACAGTAATCGGATGTGAGCACTGGACGCCATACACTTCTCGAAAGCTATATTTTGCGTGTATCACAAAGAATCTATGTTTTTCTCTGGTGCTGAAGTAAGTAGTTTTATCATCTTAAAGTCTGTCACCGTACTGAGTTGGGTATAAAGCTTACAGGGTGGATGTAAGATGTTGGACATGCATGTCCTGCATTAGAGTATTAGGAGCGTTGCAGTCCACATGACTAACATTTCAGAAACCACATGGCTTTAATATTATAGTGTGTTTAAGTGCAGAACGGTGTAGTCTTAGGAGTGCATGTGTTTATGTTCTCCTGCCTATACCTCGTGGTACTGACCCCAGACACTAGAAGAATACTTTAGAGTTGATAGCACAGTTGATTTATTTAAAATGCTTCAAACTCTGTTCTTCTGGAGCTCCATCATGCATAAACTATACGTACATTTTTAACTCTCTGTTAAATCACCACAGGAGACTCATATCTACTATGCACCGATAAGGAGTGCTAATCTCTTCGATATACACGCATCTGGAGAGATCTTGTGCACTTGGATGGGTACCGTGTGTGAGACTGGTGTGGAGTGGTCTTAGCCGAACAGCATTTACAGACCCACTTCGCTCTGTTCGTTCAACAGACATGGAATGTGGTGGATGTAGTACCTTCCTACTTCTGGTCAGTTGCAAATTAAATCAGCGTCAGTGTTGCAGGGAGGGTTGGTCGAAGACAATGCTGGGACATATTTCAGTCTCCAACTGTATCCTATGAAAGCGAGAATATTCTATGACTACCATCCACTTGTGGAAGGATTGCCAGTCGTAACTGTAGATTCCGCATTATGATCGAGGTGCTAGAAATACGTTGATAACCTAACTGTATCGGCATAGGGTGCTGTCTGGTATGTTTTAGTGTATATGTCCGAGAAATAACCACTAACGGACATATTGCACAGCCATCAATCTACATTCGCAATCTAGTATATGATACTCGCCAAGTAGTGGAGGGATAGTTTAGCAATGATACAGAAATTGGAAAGCATGCTACCATGTCATTGGTTGGTGTTGAAATTATGGGAAAACTGGTAAAATTGCTAAAATTTATCGCGCTATCAGCTGTGGTGCTTATTGTAGTATATAATCCCATATCGATGGCGTCTTTTCCATCCCATTTGTCGGCTGGGTTGATTACCACTTAATGATTGCCTGATAACACTTGTGTGAGATGGAACGAGTCTTGTTTGGTGTAACAGCTCCCAGGAACGGCCAGCACAAAAAAATGATCGCGTGCAGGAGAGCAATATGAGGAATCAATGCTCTTGGCCTCTTTGAAACGGAACACCGAGGCAACTACTATCCTGTCACTGGGGAAGATGAGATTAAATATAGAGGACATAATTTTTGGACAGCTATTTTGGAAACGCTCCACAACGACGCAAACTCATCCAGTTTCCATATGTTGCGATGTTTTCCACATCTTTGTGAATAAGAAACACCTCCTCTTTCTTCTATTTCAACCATCCTGTGTGTTACAGAAGTAGCGTAGTTTACTCTGTGCGACGTCCAGCTTTCTGTGATAGCCAGTGGATCGAACTGTATTCATGTCAGCTTGGCACCTGACGCAGACGCCGAAGTCATGGCAGGGAAACAAAATAAAATGGTTGCGTACACATCTGCAGCCATGCACAGCTTCGA
Source organism: Schistocerca americana (assembly GCF_021461395.2). NCBI lineage: Eukaryota > Metazoa > Arthropoda > Insecta > Orthoptera > Acrididae > Schistocerca > Schistocerca americana. The sequence continues at coordinate 359,623,703 of NC_060123.1, forward strand.
TGTGTTACAGCAACAAAAAAAAAAGTATCAAACTGCTTATGAAACAACACAGGAACCCACCCTCTCCTTGTGACCGATAGTCGATATGGTCTTCTTCTAGTACACACAACAATACTTTACACAGCTCCATGGAAGCAAGTTCTATGACTGGTCGCCTGCTCCAGTGGACCAATATATGTATATTTAATGGGATCACCACGTATGGTTGTTGTCAACATGCAGACGATCTTTCCCGATATATCAGAAGAGAGAGATGCGGTAAAATCGTATTGGGTTCTCAAGCAAGTATCGTTAACGAAGTTTCAATTTTACTCCGTTCAATGAGAGAGAGAGAGAGAGAGAGAGGGGGGGGGGGGCACTGCTGTCAACAAGGGTTCGAACACCATTATACTGTCGCATTTCTGGCGTCGTAATCATAGAAACACAATAAAGGAATTAGGACACGTACGGAGAGATATTTGTAGACGGTCATTTGATATCAATGAATTGTAGATCTTATGCTTTTGAATTTCTTTGTACAGTTCCGGTATACTCTGCATTTCCTCCTATATGCTAGTGTGCTATTTTTCTCGTTGTGATAGCTCTCTGTCTCTTAGCCTCCTAACTCATGGAATGCCATACTGTTACAGGTTTTTCATAACGAGTAACGATATCTTAGCGATATGAAAACGCGTATATACTCCTATTTCATCTGTCTTCGAAAATAACTCGTATAAAACTCATGTGTGTGAGAGATTCGAAGTGTATGGTCAACAACATTCCTGTCTCGGATTAGGTAAAGTGCATTATTTAAACTGGCAGGAGGGTCTATATCAGGGCAGAATTGGTTAGAACTACTGTATGTGTCCAGTCAGCTGCTGCTTGACTCGCAGTTTACCGCAGCCGGCGGCAGGAGTACCCGTCTGCTCTTGCTTATGGCAATGGGGGCTAGCAAAGTGACTAGTATGCAGTTGAGCGGCGACCTGTTTGTTGAGTGGGAAGCTTTAATATGACGGGTGTTTGCGCTGGACATTATTCCCCCATGTAAATTCATTGGCTGACGGCTTGGTGACAACGTCTCCGACCTCTGGGAGTTCGTTAGCGCCGGCGTGTGAACGCCGGGAGATGGGTGTGCACTGCCAGTCTGGCCGATACGTGTGTAGGTCTCTCCTGACGGGCGCCAGGAAAAAGCGGTGACTCGGCCAGCGGCGGATGGCGCGACCGCGGCTCCCGGCGATCGGCAGATCGCGCTCTTCACGATCCCAAGTACTTATGATCGGCTGGACGTTTTCACCAGATACGTTTAGCGGAAACATTCCGATGGAGGAGGGTGCCTGCGCTCTCAAATTTCACTGTGTACGTGACCTCAGATACGATTTGTTTGTGGCGGAAATATAATTAGTTGACTTGCATAATGTTTGATTGTGATACTCATACCTGAAAACATGTTTTTATTATGCAGAAGGATCATTTTAAGGTGGCGATAGTGAGTGTTCTAAGCAATCTATTTGATTCCAAGTAGCCTCTTCAGAGAGACGGGGACAGGAAGCGTTTCTGTAATTTTCCAAACAAGAGAATGGCTCCACTTGATTTTTTGTTTGGGGCCGTAAGGTCAAATGAGGTTGACATCTAGCTCTTGGTCGGTGGTGTTTAGTATCATGATCTGTTATAAGGACATAGGGCGGTTTCTGAACTCCTTGGCTGGCCCCAGACGACAGACACACGCGCGGGAGACCCCAAATGGTGGCTACTGCACTGCACTTCATTCCATTCCTCGGTGCTTACAGTTATTACGTTATGGGAAGTGAGGGTGTGGGAGGTGCAGACATGAGCTCTACTCAAGTGGGGGAATTCTGTCTCCTACAAACTTGTTATACAAAGGATATGCATCAACATATTATTGACACTGATTAGAATTTCATGTCGTGAGATCCTTCCTCTCCAGCAGAGAATGAGTCTTCTTCCCGCCATTTTTTTCTGGGAGGGTGGTGGGAGGTGGCTATGGTTGGGAGTGGGACGTGCACTAACTCAGCCGATCGCTGAGTGTCAAGGTGAGTACGAGAATTTTCGAACAAGATAACACCTCTGACCTGCAGCAGTGTAATTATGCAATTAGGACATGTAGTTGCTGTATGTGAGCTTCTGCCACCAAATAAAGTCAGTCAAACCCTGAAAACTGAATTTTATAAATAATCAGTATATCCTCTGTTATTTGAATTTCCAGTATTGGGATCCATCCTCTCCCACACAGACCTATTTATGCTAATTTCCAGCTGGGGGAGGGGAGGGTTCCAGGTGATTTATCAGGGGGTAAGGGGTTAATTGATTTATTGATTTCATTAATTAGTCAATGAAATTGATAGAGTGAGAGGAGGATAACTGGATAACGCAGACCAGAAAGCGTACTTGTCTTGTCAAGGGGGAGGGGGGATGTTTGGGTGATTCCAGAGGTGTGGAGGAAGTGTGTGGGGAGGGGGAGAGTGGAGGGGTTTCTCAGAAGGATGGCTTACCCACAGGGGGTCATAAATCAACTAACAGAGCAATAGGTGAAGGACGGGGACGGCTTATACGAAAAAAACACTTGGTAGAACTGTAGGTTAAGGTCATAAATCAATCAGATGTCATTAATCAATTAATTTGCATATCAGTTTTATATCCAAAGGGTACCAGAATGCAGTTTGTCCTCCTATTTGCTGAAGTAAGTTTATTAGGCCTACCTCTAGGTTTTAACTGTAGTTAAAGCCAACACAGTTGTTATGTAAACACATTCTGTTCAAGGGACCACGGCCGGCCAGAGTGGCCAAGCGGTTCTAGGCACTACAGTCTGGAACAGCGCGACCGCTACGGTCGCAGGTTCGAATCCTGCCTCGGCCATGGATGTGTGTGATGTCCTTAGATTAGTTAGGTTTAAGTAGTTCTAAGTTCTAGGGGACTTATGACCTCAGCAGTTGAGTCCCATAGTGCTCAGAGCCATTTGAACCATCAAGGGACCACGTGTTTTTTTTTTAATTTTTTTTTTTACCAACAGTATACAAAACACAAATAAAATCACCATTTATTCGTATTAGCGTCCAAAGTATTATGTGATTAGTGGAAGACCAATGAGATAAATAACATTTTTCTCCGATAACTGAATGAAAATTGGATATTGATTCCCGCGTGTTGTATCGAAGTTGTGAGCTCTAACAAAGACGTAATGCAGCGTACTTTAAACACTACTGCAAAGTACCTTGCGGAAAGATATCTAGTGTTCCCCAATTTAAAACACCGTATTACATACGACCATGGAAATGCTGGACAAGCAAGCCACCTTCTTGCAATAACCAAAACGAAGTTGCTTCAGTGTGCCCATTTCAATATCACAAGACCATCTATACTAAACAGATCAGCACGTTTTCATAGAACCGCGCGGAAGGAGAGTGTCCTATTTAGCGTCCGCTAAGTAAAGTTGTGACATAAGCTGATAGTCTTCACACAAACATAAGCTGCCTCAGCAGACGGAGTAGCGACTACAGATTCCATGAGACAGGCAAGTGCCCGCTAGCGTGTGCACGAATACATTACGTGAAATGTGTCTGTCGACAACATTGTACCACATCTAGGAAAGAAAGTCGATTTTTGGATGAACGTTATTTGAGAAATTGTGAAACATGTCATCCAGATAAATACTTCGTTTGATCCATACTTTCCAGCTATAATGAAGTTATTCAATGAGAACATCTTCCACGTCTTCGCTGCAGTTCAATCATTTACCAGGTGGTTATAATGAAAGTGCAGCTACTCACGAAAGTCCAGTGGTGCCTGTAACTGTCGTATGGCAGAGAAGCTTGTCAGATATGCTAATGCGTCAATGAAAAACCTATTTTCGATGGAAAAAAATTACTTCAGTTTTGGCCACAAAGCTGAAATCTAGCGCTGTAGATCATCTCTTAGAACCCTCTGGTGTTCATATTGAACAAACTGTGTAATCGGCGGTTAAATTATGCCTTCATCACTGTTTCTCTACCTCCAGTTTCTAATCAATTGCGTGTGGAAACATTTCCATAGTCTTTCTTGCATTCACAGCGGCAGATTTGCACTTGGTGGGCAAAATTTATTACGAACTTTTTTCCAGCGTAAAGCGGCTCCGCATTCTGCCATAGCACACACTGGACCTCTGTGAGTGGCTGCATTTTATAACCACCCAGTATTTAACGTACCGTATTGTATGTGTTTCCTAATCGGATTAGAAATAAAAAAGCACATTAGGTTCGATGCGTCATCTTACGACTGATGTAACAAGTTTTGTGTGATTGCCAATTCTGTATATAACGGAGAAATTGTTGGTGACAATCGTAAAGTCTGAAAATGAAACAGAAGTATAAGTTGTAGCAAAACTGCTAATAAATTCTAAAATATCTCACACGCCATGCTTCCTCATATTATTGGGAGCTCGTGATATCGCGGCAAAATGGAGGAGTATAAACAGATCGAGAAAGGAAGACCGTATTTAAACCGCCGGAAGAACATTCATAGCCTTTGAATAAACTCAGACTGCTCAACTTCGCGCAGAAGCGGTGTTTACCTTGCAAAAGTTATTATCCCAGTTATAAGCGGCGAGTACAAGAGCTGTTTCCGTCAGCAGAGAAACGAGAGAATTGAGAGCATCGTCGAGGAAGGCTAACACGAACGATCACTCTCTAGAAACAGGTGTCTCACCGGTACTGCGTTGTTACCGCTTATGTGGTACGGTGATGCTCACCACATTACTCCGCAGAAAAATAACTAAAATATAACGAACTAAAGTGTCAACTTATTCCCATCCTGCTAATATACAGCTGTTGTTTTCGATTTGAAGTGTTTATATCAGGAGGACTGCTTTGTTTTCTTAGATGACAGTACTATTGTAAGAGGACTTGCAAACACTGCTGTGACAGTACAACAATTTTTTCGTAAATGTCTTTCTAATTGTGAAAGGAGTAGATAGTCATTTGAGCAGCAGTTACCGGCCTACAGGGTCGTTTGAAGTCCAACGACGACATTTTAGTTGCAACGCGATTTTCTCTGTGTTTTCGCGTTGTTACGTCAATTACACCGATCACCCAGAACATTACTACTATCTGCATAATAGCTGGTATGTCAACCTTTGGCACGGATAATAGCGGCGACGCGTCGTGGCGTTGAAGCGATGAGACATTGATAGGTCACTGGAAGCAGTTGGCACCACATCTGCACACACAAGTTACCTAATTCCCGTAAATTCCGGGGAGGAGGGCAAGGAGCTCTGACGCCACGTTTAGTCACGTCGATGTGATCGATAGGTTTCAGATCTGGTGAGTTGGGGAGCCAGCACATCAATTGGAGCTTGCAACTGTGTTCCTCGAACCACTCTATCGCTCATCTGACCTTGAGTCATGGCTCATTATCTTGTTGAAAAATGCCATTGCCGTCGGGAAAAATGATCGTCATGAAAGTGTGTACGTGGTATGCAACCAGTATACGATACTCCTTCGCCGTCATAGTGTCTTGCTCCACTGTACCCATGGATGCCCACTTACATGCTATTCAGAACATAATGGAGACGCCGCTAGCTTGTCTGCGTTCCTCAGTACAGTGGTCAAGGAGCTGTTTCCCTGGAGGACGACGTACTCGCGGCCACCCATCGGCATGGTGAAGAAGGATCTGGATTCGTTAGACTGTGCAACTCTGTCACTGCGCCAATGCCATAGTCATGTGCCCATTTCAGTTGTAGTTGCCCATGTCGTGGTGTTAATATTGGCACATGGATAGGTCGTCAGCTGCGGAGGCCCATCGTTAGAAGTTGTACTTCGAGGAAACGGTACAAGACTCGAAGACAACGACACGGTTAACGTATTACGTTGCCAAAAATACACTCCTGTAAATTGAAATAAGAACACCGTGAATTCATCGTCCCAGGAAGGGGAAACTTTATTGACACATTCCTGGGGTCAGATACAACACATGATCACACTGACAGAACCACAGGCACATAGACACAGGCAACAGAGCATGCACAATGTCGGCACTAGTACAGTGTATATCCACCTTTCGCAGCAATGCAGGCTGCTATTCTCCCATGGAGACGATCGTAGAGATGCTGGATGTAGTCCTGTGGAACGGCATGCCATGACATTTCCACCTGGCGCCTCAGTTGGACCAGCGTTCGTGCTGGACGTGCAGACCGCGTGAGACGACGCTTCATCCAGTCCCAAACATGCTCAATGGGGGACAGATCCGGAGATCTTGCTGGCCAGGGTAGTTGACTTACACCTTCTAGAGCACGTTGGGTGGCACGGGATACATGCGGACGTGCATTGTCCTGTTGGAACAGCAAGTTCCCTTGCCGGTCTAGGAATGGTAGAACGATGGGTTCGATGACGGTTTGGATGTACCGTGCACTATTCAGTGTCCCCTCGACGATCACCAGTGGTGTACGGCCAGTGTAGGAGATCGCTCCCCACACCATGATGCCGGGTGTTGGCCCTGTGTGCCTCCGTCGTATGCAGTCCTGATTGTGGCGCTCACCTGCACGGCGCCAAACACGCATACGACCATCATTGGCACCAAGGCAGAAGCGACTCTCATCGCTGAAGACGACACGTCTCCATTCGTCCCTCCATTCACGCCTGTCGCGACACCACTGGAGGCGGGCTGCACGATGTTGGGGCGTGAGCGGAAGACGGCCTAACGGTGTGCGGGACCGTAGCCCAGCTTCATGGAGACGGTTGCGAATGGTCCTCGCCGATACCCCAGGAGCAACAGTGTCCCTAATTTGCTGGGAAGTGGCGGTGCGGTCCCCTACGGCACTGCGTAGGATCCTACGGTCTTGGCGTGCATCCGTGCGTCGCTGCGGTCCGGTCCCAGGTCGACGGGCACGTGCACCTTCCGCCGACCACTGGCGACAACATCGATGTACTGTGGAGACCTCACGCCCCACGTGTTGAGCAATTCGGCGGTACGTCCACCCGGCCTCCCGCATGCCCACTATACGCCCTCGCTCAAAGTCCGTCAACTGCACATACGGTTCACGTCCACGCTGTCGCGGCATGCTACCAGTGTTAAAGACTGCGATGGAGCTCCGTATGCCACGGCAAACTGGCTGACACTGACGGCGGCGGTGCACAAATGCTGCGCAGCTAGCGCCATTCGACGGCCAACACCGCGGTTCCTGGTGTGTCCGCTGTGCCGTGCGTGTGATCATTGCTTGTACAGCCCTCTCGCAGTGTCCGGAGCAAGTATGGTGGGTCTCACACACCGGTGTCAATGTGTTCTTTTTTCCATTTCCAGGAGTGTATCTACAAAGCTATTCAACTCCCTATATACATTATCTCATTTGCTTCAGCTCTTGCAGTGACAATATGGAAAGCCGACACCTCAAAAGAAAGTAGGTAAATAGTGCCAACCTGAAAACCTCCAAAGGTGTTGCTGCCTTCAGACAGGTACAAAAGAGACGGACACCAACGCTGTCGTGCTAGGGTAGCTCTGTTGTAGAGCACTTGCCCGCGAAAGGCAAAGGTCCCGAGTTCGAGTCTCGGTCAGGCACACAGTTTTAATCTGCCAGGAAGTTTCAAGAAGAAGCTCGTTTGTGTCTCTGTTGTGGAAGAAGCTCGTTTGTGTCTCTGTTGTGGAAGAAGCTCGTTTGTGCCTTTCTTGTGAAGAACACTATGAAGTTGTTTCCTTCAGTTTCGTCAGGGTAGCACAGTTCACTTCCAAGTTGATCGTTGCTCCGTGAGGGACGACATGAAAGACAATAACCCCTTCAGAGTCCCAGAAGACCGTCGCCCAAACTTTACTGGATGTGAGTGCGACTTTGAACTTTTTCTTAAGAAGAGAAAGGAAGGAAGATTGGGTTTAACGTCCCACCGACATCGATATCGTTGGAGACGGAGCAGAAACTCGATTTGGGTCAAGGGCAGGGAAGGAAATCTGTCGTGCCCTTGAAAAGGAACCATCCCGACATTTGCCTGGAGAAATTTATGGAAATCAGGGAGAAACGTAAACCTGTATTACCGGACGCCGGTACGAACAGTCGTTCGACCTCTGCCGAATCCGAGTCCTCTGTGCTACCCACTGTTCCCCATAGTTTGGTTTCTTACAAGGGAACCTCCCCATCGCACCCCCCTCAGATTTAGTTATAAGTTGGCACAGTGGATAGGCCTTGAAAAACTGAACACAGATCAGTCGAGAAAACAGGAAGAAGTTGTGTGGAACTATGAAAAAAATAAGCAAAATATACAAACTCAATAGTCCATGTGCAAGATAAGCAACATCAACGAGAGTGTGAGCTAGGGAGCGCCGTGGCCCCGTGGTTAGCGTGAGCGGCTGCGGAACGAGGAGTCCTTGGTTCAAGTCTTCCCTCGAGTGAAAATTTTAATTTTTTATTTTCAGACAATTATTATCTGTCCGTCCGTTATCTTTTCATCACTTTTTTGGGAGTGATTATCACATACACCATAAAACCTAAATCGGGCAAGGTAGAAGTATCTTTTTACCCATTCGCCAAGTGTACAAGTTAGGTGGGTCAACAACATATTCCTGTCATGTGACGCACATGCCGTCACCAGTGTCGTATAGGATATAGACGTGTTTTCCTGTGGAGGAATCGGTTTACCTATGAAATTGCGATCAAATGTTTTCAGTTCCCATTGGAGAGGCACGTCCTTTCGTCTACTAATCGCACCGTTTAGCGGTGCGGTCGCAAAACACAGACACTAAACTTATTACAATGAATAGAAACGTCAATGAACGAACGGACAGATCATAACTTTGCGAAGATAAAAAAAGTAAACTTTTCAATCGAGGGAGGACTTGAACCAAGGACCTCTCGTTCCGCAGCCGCTCACGCTAACCACGGGGCCACGGCGCTCCTTAGCTAACATTTTCCTTGATGTTGCCTATCTTGCGCATGGACTACTCAGTTTGTATATTTTGCTTACTTTTCTAATAGTTCCACACAACTTCTTCCTGTTTTCTCGATTGATCCGTGTTCAGTTTTTCAAGGCCTATCCACTATGCCAACTTATAACTAAATCTGAGGGGGGTGCGATGGGGAGGTTCCCTTGTTAGGACGAGAGATAGTGTGGAACCACTGGATTGATAGCCGTGTTTCTCGGTTGGAAGTGATGTAAACATATTTCATCGCCTTTGATGATGTTCGGCAAAAAGTTATCACGATGAGCCTCGCAATAAGCAAGCAGTTCGGCACAGACGGTCTTTCGTTGCTCATTATGGTCTTCTGTAGGCGGCGAGGAACCCAGGGGACACATGCCTTTGAGTACCCCAACTGGTGGACGAGCGTGTCAGCACTACCAATAGAGATGTTTAATTGTGCAACGAGCTCTTTAATTGTGATCCACCGATCACCTCAGATGAGACTGTCTACACATTGCAACAACGCAGGAATCACAGCTGTGTGCGGCCGGCCGGCTCGCGGGTGATTGGACAAGTATGCGCGACATTGTTGCGATGATGAGAGACGCCTCACTCAACAACTCATCGTGCTTTTGTTCACTGTCAGGTCTCCGTACACACTGCACAAGCGCCTATGGGTATCGAAGATGCTCCTGTTTTCCTTCAAAAGAAACTCAATGTCAGTTCTCTGCTTTGAACGTACCTCCTTTACAAACGCAATTTTGAAGGCTATGTATAGCTGCCGCCACCAGTCGGAACTTCATGAAACTATAGGGGCTGAAGCGGGAATATTTCGTGATGTCCCACAACAAATTACTAGCTTATTGATCGCTCCTGGTTTTGTCGAGGATGAAAAGCTGGCTCTACTTTCGCAGTTGAACGCAATTTCGGTTTGTTAGCTATACCCTATTTGGTGGAAAGATGCCATAAAAAGCACGAAACGGAAGCGGGCCATCAACTGCATTTCTCATTAAAAAACTTTCAAAATATGCAACTCTTTTACTTTACTCCAATGTATCACGATGACTCTGGGCAATAACACTGGATGAGAGTGAGACTTTGAACTTTTTCTTAAGGAGAGAAAGGAAGGAAGACTGGGTTTAACGTCACACCGACATCCAGATCGTTAAAGACGGAGCAGAAACTCGAATTGGGTCAAGGGCAGGGAAGGAAAAACCATTTTATCATCAACCTGTGACAGCATATAAGACGCGAAAAAATATTTTTTATCGAATATGTTCCTCAAAATGGAATTATAAAGGTTCGATAGCAGAGAACATGTACGAATACCAAACCAATTGTCTTTAATTTCCTACTCAATAGTAGAAGTTTCCCTGAGTGACTGACTTTGGAGACAGTTGTTGCTTTGTTTCTTACAACTTCTTCTTTTAAGGCACTTCTGGCTTGAAAATTTCTCCACATGCATCATACGACTCAAGTTGCCTAGGACTACCAGCACTCCTTGTTCCGTCGAGCGATACGACAGAATTAATTATCGGTGTTGTATCGCTGTCATCACAATGTGAACCAGCGCATCGCTCCCACCATCTTCTATGCCCTTCAATGATGCGAGTTGCTTCTGCACAGGATATCGAGTCACATCCCGCATCATATCTCAGATCATATTGCCTCAGTGAGAACCGCGCCTCAAAAGTTGGCATTCACTAGTGTGAGCAGCGAAGCTTCGAACACCTTGGTAAAAAACAGCCTCTCAGACGGAGTGGGTCAGTGACCATAGCATCGTATGAAGAACCAGTAACAAAGACAAAGTCATCGTATGCCACACACAGAGTGTAAATAATAAAAACAGGAAAACCAACGGAATAACTAAGTCAGTGTAACATGTCTGACATGGAATACGACGATTAACTTCATACGGCGCGTACATCTTAAGGACGTTGTGCAACCGACAGTCTCTGACAGAGAGTGTCGTCAACGCCGACACTTCTTGCAACACCTTGCGGTATGGGCATTAACTCTCAAGTGCTATAGAAGTGATTGGTATCGATTGTATAGCGCCGTAGTCAAATAAGATCCGGCCCTTTAATTGGTCCTTAGAATCGATAGAGACCAGGCCTATGCCTAGGAATTATAGTAGGGGGAGAATTGTCCGATGGTCCCGCCAAGGGGTCAAGAGGCTGACAGTGCCCCACTTCTTGGTTTAGTGGCATCTGAACATCAGAAAGCGTTCAGGGGATTCTGGGAGTGAAACAAGAATTGACAGTGGTTCCACCTTTGTCAGAATCCATCTACAAGATGGATGACGAGGAGAGAACGTTCGCCGCGATCTCTGCCGGAGGGCTGGGTGACGGGGAGAGATTTGTTGGTAGACCTGATGACCTCTGTCAGCGCTCGTGGGAGTGAATTTGATGTTATGCGTCGATGCCAGAGCTGACTGCGATGCAGGACCTGCTGCTCGCCGGCCGGTGTGGCCGTGCGGTTCTAAGCGCTTCAGTTTGGAACCGCGTGACCGCTACGGTCGCAGGTTCGAATCCTGCCTCGGGCATGGATGTGCGTGATGTCCTTAGGTTCGTTAGGTTTAAGTAGTTCTAAGTTCTAGGGGACTGATGACCTCAGAAGTTAAGTCCCATAGTGCTCAGAGCCATTTGAACCATTTGAACCAACCTGCTGCTCCTCTGCAGCTGCGACGTCAAATCATTGGCGGCTCCTTTGGCTGATAACAACACCTTGGGTCCACGCTGGGTCCAGCGATCTCAGGTCCGACAGCCTGCAGAGGAGTTGTGGGATCAATGTGAGAGGTCCAAAAGATCGAAGAGGGTTGGGCTCCGACCTTGCAAGATTTATGCTGGGCTACTACCGCTAGCCGGGGTAGACTGATGTGTAGTCAGAAAACTGGTCAACGTACAGTGTCGTCAGAAGAATCTTTTACATCTGTGATTTTATTGTCATAGGTGGAAGGGGACAGTACTCAGGGAATGTTTCCACTTCTTCTACAGTAATTGAGGAAGGCGGATCAAGAGAATTGCGTACCTGTATTAGATACCAGCGTCTGTGGTGCACACTGTAAGGCAAAAAATGTTCCCTTAGGGCCAGATCGTAGCTGCTGTGGTCACTGGTTGCATCCGACCGACGGTGGGAAATTTGCGCCATCCCCTTTACATGGTCCGATGTGGGCTATTTGCACATACCTCAATTGGTGCTCAGGCTTGGGTCACGGAGAAAAACGCTGAGCGGAGCTGCTTGATTTTGCGCACGTGCCTGACACTAGCAGAGTTTATGATCTGTCTCAGTGTCAAACATGACATGGGGCCACTGCATACATTCGATAATTCTCCATTGAGTCTGGTACATCATCTGGAAGATCTGGGAATGGAGTGAAGGGGGAACGATTAGCCAGCTTTCCAGCTTGTTGGTGGCCTTCAGCGAGACACAGCTCGTATAGCTGAGGTGATATCGTAGCGTAAAATACGTAATGAATTCTGAGCCTGTTTTCTTTGGCAAGCGCTTCGATCATACATGTTGAAACGGCTGCAAAATCCTAGAAAGTAGCTGAGGCTGAGATGTGGCATGGGCTACTTCGCGGACAGTAGCGAGGAACGACTGCCGTGTCTGACGCATATTGTCATCGATTGTACAGGATACGGATTCCAGTCCATCAGAGTACTAATCCGGGCCCATTCAAAGGCAAACCAGTGTTTGCATGCTGTGAGTTGCTCCTATAATAAACGTCGTGGTTTCAGTTGCTAGAAGGGTGCATCCACTATGTCGTTTTCTCCGACAACCTCTATCGACTGCCAAAAAATTGTATCAGCGGCTCAAGGGCAATTATCGGATGCATTTTGGCGCCGTACAGGAAAACATGCAGTAGATGATTCCGAACTCTTCCCAATAGTCGAGTTCCTTCTTAACTACGTTGTGTATTGCAAATTGTATCAGGCGGACACAGCATAAAAAGGACTGCGCCCCTGGCTTGACGCATATGTATACTATGAAATCACTAGCACACCCGAATGCGAGAGCAAAAACTTCCTTAAACTGCTCACGTAGCTAATCAAACTCTTCGACAAGTAATCAGATTGACATTATATTGACCTAATTGTACATGCGAAAATCAAAGAACTAAAATGCATCCATTTGAAAAATGTTGCTATCCAACGACAAAAATTTCAGATATCGAACTATTTAGTGTTTTACACATCTTCAGCAACCGTATTTCTGTTTATTGAAATCAGCAACCAGTTGCACAAAATAAATTTTAATTCTGTTACCTGTTTCAGGCAACTTGTGCGCTTCTTCAGATGTTCATAATTATTGCATTATTTGCGAGTGTAAGAAATAAGACGCATGCAGCATTTTTCTGTGGTCATAGTGCCTGTACAAAAATGGTATAAAGAAACCAAACAACAATACCGCGATAGGCGCCTGAAACCGGTAAAAATAATAAAATTTCTTTGTGCTCCTGGTTGCTGATTATTTAAAAAATTTCGACCTATATTTTTGTACTCAGCTTGTAATGACACCTGGCCTTTTAGTGGTCACAGTTCACTACTCACCACTATGGCCTGTACAGCGGCGGTGAGCCCAGGCGATGATATGCCTCCAAGTTGATAGGAAATACGTCAGCACTAGTATCGACGTGAAACTCCATATCGATGTTATTGATGACTGAGGTTATCATTAACACATAGAATCTAAACGTTCATGGCCGGAAATGTCATGCATATTAAAATATTAAGGGCTATAATGCCACGATCGGATGAGTTACCTGTTGAAACCCAATGTTTAGTCGCCGTCTGCGGAGAACCTGTTGCTGAGGCGTTGTAGTTTTTCCGAAGGTCTGAAGAGGAGAGGATGGCAGTGAAGGACAACAGTTTCCGAGGGTGACGTCGATTATTCGATCGTAGAATACTTCACCCCGAAGGAAGTTACCTTGACCTGACTCCGAATTGGACGCTGTCTATTAAAACATGGATTCACACTCTGGGCAGATAACATCCCAATTCGTAGTGCTTGTGCTATATGAATCAATAGGTACCACATTTTTAACATTTTTAGATTGTGCTTTTTATATTACGACAGATGGACTACTGGCAGATTTTATTGGGACGTTCCTTTTACTGGAGCAGGCAACGAATTTGCTTTTATCAAAGCTTTTTAAATATTGTACATTTTTTGGACTGCAGCTTATGCTCATAAATTTAATGTATCAGTGTGTGACCAACCAGCCAGATGTATCTGTCTTAGTTTTTTTTATCTTCTTCGCTATGTGGGCGTGCGATAAGAGTGGGGAGAGGGAGGAGGTGGGGGGGTATATGTATACATGCAAGAATATATCTACATATAAACATTTCTAAACCAGAAAAATAGTTTTTGTTCTGCTACAGGTTTTGTTTCAAGTTGTGGGTACTTTAAGTGCACTTTTCTCATCAAATTCTAGTATGTACAATTAAGAACTAGAAGCTGTGCTCTAATACAGTTCTACTGTCACTAGTAACTACATTTAAGTCCAAATTCGATGGCACGTTTGTCAATAAAGACAATACTTAGCACGGCAAGCACGTTTAGTATGAACACCATCATATAGCCCGAGTAGAGCAGAACTCGTGGTGGAAAGTGCGACTATACACACAAACATCAAGTATTCCAGAATATACTGACATTGTAAACATAAGATGTTCCGAGAACCCCCTAGAAATGATGAATAACAAATAATAAAACAAGGAATTGTTGGCGATTACATTTGTATGGCGACCTTCAGAGTCCTAGCCTGCGACGGTAGCCACTAAGTCACGCTAAATGCAGCGCAACTTGCGGCACTATCATCATCATCATCGTCATCATCATCATCAAAAGCTAATAAAGTTTTGGAATCCTTATGTAGCAACTATTTCGCCTGTATCATACATAGAAGGTAGACGTCACACGGTTAAGAAGCTAACTGTGGAGAGAACCATCATGATGTTGAGAACCCATGATGGAAATTACCGCCGGCCGGAGTGGCCGTGCGGTTCTGGGCGCTAGAGTCTGGAGCCGAGCGACCGCTACGGTCGCAAGTTCGAATCCTGCCTCGGGCATGGATGTGGGTGATGTCCTTAGGTTAGTTAGGTTTAATTAGTTCTCAGTTCTAGGCGACTCATGACCTCAGAAGTTAAGTCGCATAGTGCTCAGAGCCATTTGAACCATTTTTTTGGAAATTATCGTCAGGAAACCCCTGTGAACATACGGACTGTATTGTACTCATTTTGTATTTGGATCTCACGTAGTGAAATTGGGTGTGCAGATGCAAAGTATGTTGAGTGCGATGTTTTGTGAAATATATGCAAATTTATAACTGTGGGGTTGGGTTGGGTTGTTTGGGGGAAGAGACCGAACGGAGAGGTCATCGGTCTCACCGGATTAGGGAAGGATGGAAGCCGTGCCCTTTCAAAGAAACCATGCTGGCATTTGCCTGGAGTGATTTAGAGGAATCACGGGAAACCTAAATCAGGATGGTTGGACGCGGAATTGAAACGCCGTCCTCCCGAATGCGAGCCCAGTGAGCTAACCACTGCGCCACCTCGCTCGGTTTTAAAACTGTGATGTGCACTGTTACTGAAGGCGCTAGCGACATTGTTTTTACTACAAATACGGCACCTGCACTCACAAACAAGATGAGAGTGAACCCCCTTTCAAATATAAAGGATCATATATTCTAAATTCGCATAGTGCTCAGAGCCATTTGAACCATTTTTTTGGAAATTATCGTCAGGAAACCCCTGTGAACATACGGACTGTATTGTACTCATTTTGTATTTGGATCTCACGTAGTGAAATTGGGTGTGCAGATGCAAAGTATGTTGAGTGCGATGTTTTGTGAAATATATGCAAATTTAAAACTGTGGGGTTGGGTTGGGTTGTTTGGGGGAAGAGACCGAACGGAGAGGTCATCGGTCTCATCGGATTAGGGAAGGATGGGAGCCGTGCCCTTTCATAGAAATAAAATTACTTTTTCATTGAAACATAATCTCCAATACTACATTTATCGCTTACTGTCTTCACTGCATTGACGCTGCTGCAGGTGAACGCTAGCAAGCCATCACAATGAGGGTATATCCTATCTACAGGTTGGGGGTGAATGACATCTCTTGAGGGTTTTGGTGCTGGGCTGCTGCTGGTGAGAAAGGCCAGGAATACACCACACTAGGTGTTGTAGGTGGATGCCAGGTAGCTATCTGGCGTCCCATCATATAAACAGCAGTGTAATGTATGTGTCAATTTCGTGTCAAAGTACAACTGGCCCTGAAGATGCAAGTTGGATTTAGGCAAAGAAGTGTAATTAGCTCAGCAAAGGTCATTGTTATGGCCACACAGACTGGCATGAATACACACTGTGACAAGCATCTGTGGGCCGAACAAGGACAGTGGCATCTCACAATGGTGACGTGTCCACACACAAATGATAATGGACAGCAACAGTGTTTGCCCACACAGGTAATGACAGCTGACTACAGAGCTAGATGGCCTAGGTGAGGAGCATGGAGCACTGAGTAGGTACCCAGCAGTGAACCATTTTTTTGGAAATTATCGTCAGGAAACCCCTGTGAACATACGGACTGTATTGTACCCAGCAAGTGGCCTGCAAATTGGTAGGCACTAATTTAGCAGCTTTCAGACTTAGCACGGAAGGTAGACCAATAGTTAAGACAGTCTTCCAGTGACAGCTTGTTGATCCATTTAAACATGTGGACTGGTGTTGATCTCACCTTGTAGCAGCTCGCTGCTGGCGCTGACTGAATGATGCCCATCTAAAATAGTTGGTAATATGACGACCTCTTCTGCTATTAATATTTTCTCCATGTCTGGATGCTGCTGTTGATTCCCCAACTGATGTTCGACTGATGAAAAGCCACTCCAGTTGCTTCTTTAGAACTTTATTAAGTTCATCCAACTGGTTTCAGCCTTTATATTAGGCCAGTATCATGTGCTCTGAAAGTAAAGGCTGTAGAGATGCAACATCAAATGATAATAAATACTAACATCAATAAGGAACCCCAAACCTGGACCAGGGTTTTGTTCTTCAGGGTCTCCTTCCATTAAATGGGACGCCAAAACGGTTATTAATAGCCTGCGAACAGTAGTCTGCAGCTGTGGTCTAATGCATTTGTGACTAGTGACGGTTTAACGAACATGTGCACTTATAGATTAGGTTATTTTACGAAGTATGAATACGTGTGCTCGCTCTGTGTAACATCTACATCTACATCTACATTTATACTCCGCAAGCCACCCAACGGTGTGTGGCGGAGGGCACTTTACGTGCCGCTGTCATTACCTCCCTTTCCTGTTCCAGTCGCGTATGGTTCGCGGGAAGAACGACTGTCTGAAAGCCTCCGTGCGCGCTCTAATCTCTCTAATTTTACATTGGTGATCTCCTCGGGAGGTATAAGTAGAGGGAAGCAATATATTCGATACCTCATCCAGAAACGCACCCTCTCGAAACCTGGCGAGCAAGCTACACCGCGATGCAGAGCGCCTCTCTTGCAGAGTCTGCCACTTGAGTTTGTTAAACATCTCCGTAACGCTATCACGCTTACCAAATAACCCTGTGACGAAACGCGCCGCTCTTCTTTTGATCTTCTCTATCTCCTCCGTCAACCCGATCTGGTACGGATCCCACACTGATGAGCAATACTCAAGCATAGGTCGAACGAGTGTTTTGTAAGCCACCTCCTTTGTTGATGGACTACATTTTCTAAGGACTCTCCCAATGAATCTCAACCTGGTACCCGCCTTACCAACAATTAATTTTATATGATCATTCCATTTCAAATCGTTCCGCACGCATACTCCCAGATATTTTACAGAAGTAACTGCTACCAGTGTTTGTTCCGCTATCATATAATCATACAATAAAGGATCCTTCTTTCTATGTATTCGCAATACATTTGTCTATGTTAAGGGTCAGTTGCCACACCCTGCACCAAGTGCCTATCCGCTGCAGATCTTCCTGCAATTCGCTACAATTTTCTAATGCTGCAACTTCTCTGTATACTACAGCATCATCCGCGAAAAGCCGCATGGAACTTCCGACACTATCTACTAGGTCATTTATATATATTGTGAAAAGCGATGGTCCCATAACACTCCCCTGTGGCACGCCAGAGGTTACTTTAACGTCTGTAGACGTCTCTCCATTGATAACAACATGCTGTGTTCTGTTTGCTGAAAACTCTTCAATCCAGCCACACAGCTGGTCTGATATTCCGTAGGCTCTTACTTTGTTTATCAGGCGACAGTGCGGAACTGTATCGAACGCCTTCCGGAAGTCAAGAAAAGCAGCATCTACCTGGGAGCGTGTATCTAATATTTTCTGGGTCTCATGAACAAATAAAGCGAGTTGCGTCTCACACGATCGCTGTTTCCGGAATCCATTTTGATTTCTACGTAGTAGATTCTGGGTTTCCAAAAACGACATGATACTCGAGCAAAAAACACGTTCTAAAATTCTACAACAGATCGACGTCAGGGATATAGGTGTATAGTTTTGCGCATCTGCTCGACGACCCTTCTTGAAGACTTGCGGTACTTGCGGTACACGGCTGTTAGAAGGGGGGCAAGTTCTTTCGCGTACTCTGTGTAGAATCGAACTGGTATCCCGTCAGGTCCAGTGGACTTTCCTCTGTTGAGTGATTCCAGTTGCTTTTCTATTCCTTGGACACTTATTTCGATGTCAGCCATTTTTTCGTTTGTGCGAGGATTTAGAGAAGGAACTGCAGTGCGGTCTTCCTGTGTAAAACAGCTTTGGAAAAAGGTGTTTAGTATTTCAGCTTTACGCGTGTCATCCTCTGTTTCAAAGCCATCATCATCCCGGAGTGTCTGGATATGCTGTTTCGAGCCACTTACTGATTTAACGTAAGACCAGAACTTCCTAGGATTTTCTGTCAAGTCGGTACATATAATTTTACTTTCGAATTCACTGAACGCTTCACGCTTAGCCCTCCTTACGCCAACTTTGACATCGTTTAGCTTCTGTTTGTCTGAGAGGTTTTTATCTGCGTTTAAACTTAGAGTGAAGCTCTCTTTGATTTCGCAGTAGTTTCCTAACTTTGTTGTTGTACCACGGTGGGTTTTTCCCGTCCCTCACAGTTTTACTCGGCACGTACCTGTCTAAAACGCATTTTACGATTGCCTTGAACTTTTTCCATAAACACTCAACACTGTCAGTGTCGGAACAGAAATTTTCGTTTTGATCTGTTAGGTATTCTGAAATCTGCTTTCTATTACTCTTGCTAAACAGATAAACCTTCCTCCCTTTTTTTTATAGTCCTACTAACTTCCATATTCAGGGATGCTGCAATGGCCTTATGATCACTGATTTCCTGTTCTGTACATACAGAGTCGAAAAGTTCGGGTCTGTTTGTTATCAGTAGGTCCAAGATGTTATCTCCACGAGTCGGTTCTCTGTTTAATTGCTCGAGGTAATTTTCGGATAGTGCACTCAGTATAATGTCACTCGATGCTCTGTCCCTACCACCCGTCCTAAACATCTGAGTGTCCCAGTCTATATCTGGTAAATTGAAATCTCCACCTAAGACTATAACATGCTGAGAAAATTTATGTGAAATGTATTCCAAATTTTCTCTCAGTTGTTCTGCCACTAATGCTGCTGAGTCGGGAGGTCGGTAAAAGGAGCCAATTATTAACCTAGCTCGGTTGTAGAGTGTAACCTCCACCCATAATAATTCACAGGAACTATCCACTTCTACTTCACTACAGGATAAACTACTACTAACAGCGACAAACACTCCACCATCGGTTGCATGCAATCTACCCTTTCTAAACACCGTCTGTACCTTTGTAAAAATTTCGGCAGAATTTATCTCTGGCTTCAACCAGCTTTCTGTACCTATAACGATATCGGCTTCGGTGCTTTCTATCAGTGCTTGAAGTTCCGGTACTTTACCAACGCAGCTTCGACAGTTTATAATTAAATACCGATTGCTGCTTGTTCCCCGCATGTCCTGACTTTGCCCTGCACCCTTGAGGCTGTTGCCCTTTCTGTACTTGCCCAAGGCCATCTAACCTAAAAAACCGCCCAGCCCACGCCACACAACCGCTGCTACCCGTGTAGCCGCTTGTTGCGTGTAGTGGACTCCTGACCTATCCAGCAGAACCCGAAACCCCACCACCCTATGGCGCAAGGCGAGGAATCTGCAGCCCACACGGTCGCAGAACCGTCTCAGCCTCTGATTCATACCCTCCACTCGGCTCTGTACCAAAGGTCCGCAGTCAGTCCTGTCGACGATGCTGCAGATGGTGAGCTCTGCTTTCATCCCGCTAGCGAGACTGGCAGTCTTCACCAAATCAGATAGCCGCCGGAAGCCAGAGAGGATTTGCTCGGATCCATAGCGACACACATCATTGGTGCCGACATGAGCGACCACCTGCAGATGGGTGCACCCTGTACCCTTCATGGCATCCGGAAGGACCCTTTCCACATCTGGAATGACTCCCCCCGGTATGCACACGGAGTGCACATTGGTTTTCTTCCCCTCTCTTGCTGCCATATCCCTAAGGGGCCCCATTACGCGCCTGACGTTGGAGCTCCCAACTACCAGTAAGCCCACCCTCTGCGACCGCTCGGATCTTGCAGACTGAGGGGCAACCTCTGGAACAGGACAAGCAGCCATGTCAGGCCGAATATCAGTATCAGCCTGAGACAGTGCCTGAAACCGTTTCGTCAGACAAACTGGAGAGGCCTTCCGTTCAGCCCTCCGGAATGTCTTTCGCCCCCTGCCACACCTTGAGACGACCTCCCACTCTACCACAGGTGAGGGATCAGCCTCAATGCGGGCAGTATCCCGGGCAACCACAGCCGTAGTCCGATCGGGGGATGCGTGGGACGAGCTGGCCGTCCCCGACAAACCCCCATCCGGAACCCCACAGTGATGCCCATTGGCAACAGTCTCAAGCTGTGTGACCGAAGCCAACACTGCCTGAAGCTGGGAGCGAAGGGATGCCAACTCAGCCTGCATCCGAACACAGCAGTTGCAGTCCCTATCCATGCTAAAAACTGTTGTGCAAAGAACGTCTGAACTAATCTACAGAGAGCGCAAACAAATCGACACAAGATTTAAACTGTTATTAAAATACAAGATTGCCTAGTAAATGCAGTAATGCTGCTACTTGCGCACTGCTGACACACTGCTCGACGGCGGAAGGAGACTACGCGATTTTACACTATTCAGGTACTAAAACGCGATGTTACAACTCTCAAATACTATAATACGCCCAAAATTTATGAATTAGACAATGCAAGTACCAAAAACACGCAAAGAAATTAAGAATTAAACTATGTAGCAAATGAGTGAGCTAGGAGTATACGACTTGCTGCTGCAGCTGCTTATCCAACGACGGCAGGGAGCACAATGTCACAAATGTATTTAACAGTATTGACAACCCGGTTCTAGGCGCTACAATCTGGAACTGCGCGACTGCTACAGTCGCAGGTTCGAATCCTGCCTCAGGCATGGATGTGTGTGATGTCCTAAGGTTAGTTAAGTTTAAGTAGTTCTAAGTTCTAGGGGACTGATGACCTTAGAAGTTAAGTCCCATAGTGCACAGAGCCATTTGACCCATTTGAGTATTGACAACGACATACAAATGTGTCAGCTTACATTACGTTGACATGGCTTAAAGCCATGATATGTAAGTAACATGGCTACACAGTTAAAATGTCTTGCATAATCGGTACAACATCGAGATTCATAATGAATCTGTAAAGTATTTTTTTAAACATTCTGTATTTTTCAGCAGCACTTGATAATGGCCTAAGGCCGAAATTGAAGTAGCGTAATAAAAACTTATAACAGTCACTGGCGTAAAGATGATGTCCTTCAAAAATTTTTTATGACTGTGAATCCCAGCTACAACAAGTTTATGCCTTCACTGCAGGTCTCAGAACCCCACTTCCCTGAAAGTAGATAATGAAAATGTAAATGAAAGATGCCCTCAATCATCGAAACCTAATGTGGTTGGGGTCGAAGAAAGAACATTTGATTAAAAGAGAGCGATATAGAAGGAAACAGAAATCTGACAAAAGTAAGTGGAAGTAAGATGAGCTAAAGGCCCTTGTGATTCCTATCCAGATATACCCAAGAAAGGAGCCCCCTGGAGAAAACTAAACTTTGTGTGGACCAAGCTGACCATTCTGGCATGGGTAATCCCACCACCTGCCAGTATAGCTCATTGGATCACTGAGACACACAAACCTCCCACAAACGTTAAGCTAATAGATCGTCAGCCTGTCGACGCAATGGCCTAGTTTTTAGTTTATGAATATCTAACAAGTAACATAGCTGCTGCTTAAATCCCAATCTATAACTATTGTCTCAAGTTATTTACCATCACTTACACTACTGTGGGTTGGGTTGGTTTGGGGAAGGAGACCAGACAGCGTGGTCATCGGTCTCATCGGATTAGGGAAGGATTGGGAAGGAAGTCGGCCGTGCCCTTTCAGAGGAACCATCCCGGCATTTGCCTGGAGTGATTTAGGGAAATCACGGAAAACCTAAATCAGGATGGCCGGACGCGGGATTGAACCGTCGTCCTCCCGAATGCGAGTCCAGTGTCTAACCACTGCGCCACCCCGCTCGGTACTTACACTACTGTGTGCACATGTTAATGTGGAATGGTGTACATTGCAGTACATAGTGAGAAATGGTCCAGAACAGAATTTAGTGGTTTTTCGCTAATGTCAGGCTGAAAGATCCGAAGATACTTATTCCTATCATCTCGAAGAGTTAAGAAGCCCTTGGCAATCCCTGTAGGGGCATTTGTTGGTGACCTAAATGTGTATGTTGCACACATTCCACACGGTTCATTAAATACTTATCCCCATCTTGTTTCCATGTACTTCACCAATAATCCTCATCTACTCTTTGGTCTGACGTCCTACGGCCCCCTCGCCCCACCCGCTCCCCCACCCCATTCCCAGAATACAGTTTATCATGTCAAAATACTTTCCATTAGGAAAGTGGAATGCGCTCTACTACTGTGATATAACTTTCAAAATGATAAACAGCATAAATCTGTCATTTCCGTTCTAGTTTTATTAGAGCAGATCTAGATTTCAGCTAGTAACTAGCCATTATCATTGCTAAAAATACAAGAAGTACATAGTCAGTACTGTGGTTTGACTATGAACTTCTTGTATTTTTAACAATGACAATGGCTAGGTACTAGCCGAAATCTGAAACTGCTCTGATAAAGGTAGAACAGAAACTACGACTGATTGCTGCTCTTTACCCTTTTGAGAGTTTGACGTGTGCTTTCTTTAATACCTGTCCCTATGGTACAGTAGACTTTACGATCTGTAGTCCTTACCTTGCAAAAGAGACCATTGTTAACGGAAAACTGCTGCTGTGTTGTGAACAGCTTGCAGTCTGTATCAGCAGCTTGTTCTGCCTGCCACTCAATAAGGCTACGGCACAGTGAACATATTAACGCCAATCTTTCTGAGAGGCCCATCTGCTTTACCGTGATCCTTTTACCCAGTGTGTGAATCACTTCAATGGAAAACTCCCACCATGTATGGCTACTCAATGAATCATTCAAATCCAGAGACCATTATAATGCTGCATTACCCATCAATGCCTTAAATTTCTTGGCATATAGCTAATAATTGAAGTGATGCTGAATAATAGGCTTAATGAGTGGAGCAATTATTCTCAATATCTCAATATTGTTCAATACTATGATATGTACGTCACTCGACGCTTGATGTTCTTTGCTTCTTGACTTACAACATAATCCGTGCCTGGTTTCTAATATTGTGAGTGCATCCTTCAAAGGTGGCTTGACATTCTGCTGTCCTTTGGAACTTCATACTATCCTTCAAGAAATGTGTAAGTGGTTATGCAAGACCTACGAACCCAATCACAAATTTTCTACAATGACTAGCTAATCCTAAAAAGAATTCACACTTTTCTGCTCTGTGATGCAGGGAAACTTCGCGCAGTGTAATCACATGCCCAAAGTGCTTCCTTTCCTTTAATGCAAAATGGCATTCTTAATGCTTAAGAACAGGTGCAGGGAACATAACATCTTAAAGACTTCTTCTAACTGCTGCAAGTGTTCATCCACATCTGTTGTAAATACGGTATCAGCAAGGAGCACACTGCAATGTTGCAGTTTCAGAACACTTAACCTTCCCTCCAGCAGCTGCTGAAAGGTGACAAGTACTTTTATTTAACTAAATGTCATTCACCGTTACTGGTAGTGACACCAAGGGACTGTAAATGAAGTCTTTGGTTGGTCCTCTAGCAGTACTTCCAATTGATAGTATACACTATCAGGTCTATTGCGATAAATATTTACACCTTCCCGAGTTATCTAGGGTATCTGTAATTTTCTGTACGACGCATGCATCTGTAATTGTTCTGCTATTCCAAAAGGAGTATACGCAACAATATCTAGACTTCATTGCACCGCTGCCAGCTCGCCCCTTCACAGGGAACTGAAATAATAATAAAGAAGAAAAGAGACAGTTTTTCTAAAGGTACTTTATAAGGGTCTACAACCTAAATAGTGCATTCATACAATGAATAAAGAAAAATGACAGCTGCAGGAGGCACTCAGTCATTGGCACTTACACAGTTCATCTTAAATACAAGAGTTGCCTGTATCACAACTGTTCAGCATGTTTTCCGAGTCATTAAGGGTGTGACACCTAAAACTTATACAGTTTTAACTTTTCGAAATGACGGCCACAGAAAGCTTATTGATTTTAACTTTTCAAAATGATGTGGCACCGAAATTAGGAGACATATTGGTCTACAGTTAAGGCTGCGACAGAGGCTTACTCTGTTAGGATGCTGTTAGGGAAGTAAACCTGACGTCACTGAATTACTACGTACACTGACGGCGCCAAGATAGACGTAGGTACACCACTGCAGAAACCACAGAAAGCACTATAAAACTCCAGGGGCTTTGGTCTTGCATACGTGGTAGGTAGATAATATATCCTCAACCCAGTTTGGCGAACGTTTTTTTCTTATCTGTTAAGTCGTCGTTCTTCTTTATCATCTTCTTCAGTGTTTGCTATGATGATGGAATCTACGTGGCTATGTATCTCGAGGAAACATCCACAAAGTATATGGCAGACGCGTACTGTATATTGCTCTACCCCTGGGATACAGGGTTCACTTGAGTACCTGGGGGAGTGCTTCTTGTTGTTATTAGCGTCTGAATTTTAGCTCAGGTGAAGTACTGCCATAAGAAACTGTTCTGCAGAGTTTGTAGAAGAAACGCTGCAAATGTTTAGAATATTGATTTCTTACTGTGGAGTACCATAGCCACAATAAAAAGCAACGAAGGCAACCTCATTGGCGCAAATGCAGTTCAGTTAGAATAAATATTTTTCTTTCATTCAATGCCAACGCAGTTTCCGTGATTGAGAATTACCCTTTCAACACAACAAAGCAGAAAATATAAAATCAGTTAAGTAGCTGTAGCACAGCGACATAAGTATAGTGAAGGATCATGCAGGGATTATAAATTCTTACACTAGGTGTGAGACCATGATTACATCGTAAGCACATAATTACGTCACAGGCAGTTCAGTTTGTATACAGGTTATTGTTGTTCCTTTCCCTTGATCTCGTATTGGTGGTTCGGGCTGTTATTGGTGCAAACGTCTCGTTTTAGCCAAATAGATTTAAATTCATAAATGTGGGGGAATTTAATTAAAAAGATAAAAAAATTAGTTACTTTTATATTATAATTTATATTATATGGGGATCTCTCACATCGGGTAGGATGGATCAATATCAGGCCTATTTTCCTTATTCTTTATTTGCGAACTGGAGTCAGTTCAAGGGTTTCTTCACACAGATTATAGAGCAGATGTAGGTGTGGCATTACTGGGATGCAGCGACACTGACGTGGCAGAATAGGAGGATTCGAAACTAAAGAGAAAAACTGAAGCTGGAATAGAGTTTTCGATTAACATAAACTGGTAGGAGGTGTGTACAGTGAGGGAGGTGGAGTGAGAATTTAATGAGACGATAAACGGTACATATGGGGAAAGGTGAAGTGACGTGGAAGGCACACCAAAGTGCTTGACGTTCAAGAAATTGGAGGACGTAATATAAGCTTAGTAGACTGGGTACTGAGGCAATTGCGACTCTACACTGGTGACTGAAGTTCATTATAAAGAGTTCATGAAAGATTTCGATTTTTCTTATTGAGCATCTGACCAACTGGATTAACAGCGACTGCTCAGATCGCTATGAACTTTATAGCACTGTGGTGCCAGGCTGTTTTTGGTCCTTGGTATATGTTCTTGCACTGTGATAAATCTGATAAAAATCGATCGACTAAGTTATACCGTAGTAAGAGTTTAAGACCGGAATTTTTGTAGAAAAGTCACGTGTTGAGGTCTGACACAAAGCATTTGTGGTATAGTTTACTTTATCTATAAAAATATTCATATTACTATAGTCGCCTTCGAAGTATATCTCACTTGACTTACTGACGTATACGTTTCTTGTGTAGACTGATCGAAATACTTCTGCTTGTCATTTGTTGTAAAACTGCAAAAAAGTTCCGCCATATTTGCTACCTGTAATCTGTTCCACACAAAAGATCGATTTTGATGAACACGTCACTGAACTGTCGAGCATTATTAAGTCCCGACTAAATATTTCCCTAATAATGTGAGTAGTTTCGTTTCTGTGTTCAGAAGAGCACCCTATAACCTCTGTGATCTATCTTTCCAGTGAATGGTTGGTTCAGCCAAGGTACTGAAGTTCGTTAACGTGTTTGTCAAAAGACATAGCGCCAGAGACAGTAGTGAAGTTCGAGAATCTGTCACCATAGAAGCTCTTACCAGTTTAAAAACTATATATGTACCGTTTAGTGGAGTGTAATGGCATTAGCAACGATGCATTATAAAAATCAGATTGCTAATAACACGTAGAGAGTATGCTCACCTCTGCATCAGAATCTTTTGGAATGTATGGAGATAGTTTACTGTAGAACATAAATCGTACTGGATTCGTTCTAATATCCATGTTCTGCATTGAGGAATCTGGCACCATGGTCGTTGAAATGACGCGTTACTGTTGTTGATAGGAGGATAACATGTTTTTGGAAATGAAAATGTTGCAGGACATAGGACGTTATTAGAGATTTTAATATTATTTAATTTTGAATTTAGCACGAAAACCCATACTCAAAAAGCCACGTTCAGCTTCAATATAATATGAAGGTAGAGGTAATAGGAAATATTTTGAATGGACTTGGTTTGAACATTCTTTTTTAGCGGATGCAAACATACTTACAGACTAAGAATGTAATGTGTGCAGCGATGTAAATGACAAACACCATAGTGCTGTAACGTCTGTAAGTAATCATGTATACAGAGCAAAGTGTCTGCAATTCAAAAAGTGCCCATAGACAGAGTTCTAGTTCGTTGGACAAAAGGATCTGGGATGTGTCTGTAAAGGAATGTAGTAATCGCACATCATCATTGGAAATTTAACTGTTCCTCAATGGAGCCTATAACTAAAATTACAACTGTCGCACAGGAGTTGTTAATCAGCTATAAAGTGCAGCAGACGTTTCTCTGAGGGGTTATTGACTGCGTGAACAGTTAAACAATGAATTCCAATGGAGCATTTAATGTTGCAGTTTTACATATTTGTGGGCATCTTATACAGTGTTTTTCGCAGTATATGTTACAGACGTGTAGAGGTTGAGAGGGGTCTTAGTAGATCAAGTTTTAAATGGGAACCCATGTCCGGAAATTCATACAACGACGCTGCAGAGCGTCAGAGTTATAGGCTCCAGCGCCTGTAAATGTATATATACACAGGGTGATTCCGTGATGGTGATACAAACTTTCTAGGATGACGAAGAAAGATAAATGTATCGATTTGAGGTAAGGTCCTTGTACTGGAAACGAACGAGTCGAAAGTTCTGATACCTCTGAAGGTAGAGTGCATGTGTTGGTAGTGTTGTTGCTAAGAGTGTAAGGTAGGCAAGATTCAGAAGTGGTAATATGAAACAAAACAAGAAAAAGTCCAGTAAACATGGGCCCTAAAATGCATACCTTAAGAGGTATGACCACTTGTTCGACAGAGGAGATGTTCGCATTAGCGAAGATGAATAAGTGTTCAAAGGTCCTCAGGTACGTATTTTAGAGCCCATGTTTCCTGGACAGGTTTACCTTATTTTGGTGAATACTATCACATCTGAAAGGTTCCTACTCTAAAACCTTACCAAAAACAATACAAGTTCACGTAATCCACTGTCAGACGTATCAGTTTGTAACATGAATTGTGAAACACCCTGTAGGATATTAGGTCAGATAGCAGTACAGTCCCATCAATATGATTTGACAAGCCCGTTTGATTTGGCACTGGCATGTTTCAATAAGAACAACAAAGTGTAATGGTTAATTAAATGCCAATGTAATGATAAGTTGTTATTTACGACCTCCAATGAAAGCAGAAACAGCTGTTTTTATTACTCCAAGAGTGTAACTTACTCGTAGATATAAAATCGATCTGTAAAAGTCTTCATAAATATTTTTATCGCATAGTTGCATTTTCTATATTTCTACCACAGAAATCTAATCATACTCATTCACATTATACAATTAGAAAATAGATAGCTGACTATAGCATCTCGATACTTCTCTTATGGCTGATAGACTTAGAAGGCTTTCCAAAGTAGCTGCCGCAAGCAAATCAACTTATTCTTATATATCTGATCTGAGCTAGAAGTTGTATGAAATATGTGACGCTTAAGTCATGTAAGAAATATAAGGCATACTGCATCAAAGTAATTATTTATGAAATTGGTTTATGAAAGATGTGTACCACATCACTTAATTGCTAAACAACTTATCGAGCTGATTTTTTGAATGTTATTGTTATGGTGGTTGAGAGGTAACACATCGTGTGAAAAATGACATCAAAGAACTGAGTGGTATACGATGGTCAGGGGAAAAAAAAGGGAGTGTGATCAACGGCTTTTTGATCAGGAAAGCTTTTGACCATTGATTTCTGTTGTTTACCGTGACAGGTACAAAATAATATCTAGTGAATACCACATCTGAGATTTGTTCCAATTGCGTGTACAGCAACAGTCTGTAAGAGTAACTTCGTGAAACAAATATGTGGCAAAGTGGTGGATTACATTACAAAGACATATTTCTATAGAACAATGGAAAGTACTTTGACAATGAGAAGGATGACGGATTTGAAAGAGAACTAGTTAAATCTTATGTTCTCTTCACGATACTGGGCGCCTTCTGACGTCCACTTACGCCCGAGTCTTTAGATTTTTTCTACTCTAGTGCTGAGTGTAAGGCAGTAAGGTAGGTGTAGATGACAGACTTTCCGAATCGCAATTCAGTGTAGGAACATAGTCATGGGACAAATATTGAAAACATGGATGGCAAAAAGAAAACAATTTTAGTCTGAAAAAATGTTTCCCACTTCCAATCCAAAACATTGGCTGTTTTCTAAGGTGAGTAATGCTGTTTCACACAATGAAACAGATTTAATTCTTTTCGTCTGATGTGGGTGAAAGGAATATTTTGCGCAGGTGAAACTCCATTGTTCGTACATATTTGAAAAGAAGAAGTCATATTAAGGACTTAGAGCTGCTTTGAAAACAATGTATGGCACATTACCATATTTGATCGGTAAATCATGATTTGGTTATATGAAGCTTTTCACATAAGTCTTTATTATAGTTCTTCCTATAGTATAAAAAGAAAAGAAATTATGAAACTACCCCATGTCACTGAATCTGTCATGAGTAGCAAAGCATGTTAATACAGTCAGTAGCAAGTTGTATTAACACAACAAAATATTCTTCGTCCACTGTCTGCATTTGGACTGAAACCTTTTGCGTGAAGTGCACTCCGCATCCGACGCCAGTTATTTACTTTTTTGACGTAACATCAAGAACTATATCATCGAGACTGATGTAAATAACTTTATGTTACCTGATGACAGTAGGCTGATTGACACAGATAATGAATACAGGGTTATTTTATTAGCTGCTCTTGGTGTTCTCTATAAGTCGTTCATTAGAGGATAGCTGACGTCATTCCTGTGCGTTTTTCTGGCTGCCAGTAACTTTCGCACCAATTCACTGATTAAGGTACAACGTTAGATGCAAGGAAACAAACATACCGCGTGTGCCTTGTGGTCCTCGACTTGGGCTGCGGCCGCAGATACGGCGCTAGCAGCGACAGACAACTGCGAACCCGCACCAGACGTGGCCATGCTGTGCAGGCGGAGGCGGCGCTGGCGCACAGTCCATAGCGCGCCGTGGCCCTCGTGCTGCGCGCGTCGCGGCGCCCCCTGCGCTACTGGAGCGCCTAGAGTAACGTCACGACGCCGGCCGCCAGCCGCGCGCCACTGCGCCTGCCCCTAGCACGGCGCAGCACGCAACCCGCGGCACGCACGCTCGCCAGGTAGCACACACAGCAAGGGGCCTCGTGTCGGCAGATTTGCAGACTAAACGTCCGCGGCGTTTTGTTCACTAATGGCATACTTAGCGACACAGTTACAGTAGCGAAGATATAATCATTCTGCACCATACATACGTATATCGCCCATTTAATTCTGTACATAAAAGCAGCTTTAGCAGTTGTCGAGCCTATGTTTTTGGATCATTGTTCTGATTCATCTACATCTGCATCTACATGCACATGGGTACACTACAATTCACAGAGTGGGGAAAAAACGTAAATCCTTTTGTGCCAGCTCTGATTTTTCCTATTTTACTACGATGACCATTTCTCCCTATGTATGTGGGAACTAATGAAATATTTTCGCATTCGGGGGAAAGTCGATGGTTGATATTTTGTTAAAATATCATATCGCAAAGAAAAACACCTTTGTTTTAATGGTTTTCACTACAATTCGCTAATCATATCAGTGATACCCTCTCCTAGGGGAGATAATACAGAACGAGCCGCCCTTCTTTGATCTTTTTAGATGTTCTCTATCTATTCTAGCATAGCTCTCAGCAATACTCAGGAAGAGAACGGACAAGCGTAGTGCAGGCAGTCTCTTTAGCAGACCTGTTGCATCTCCTAAGCATTCTTGCAATAAAACGTGGTGTCTGATTCGTTTTCCCCACAAAATTATGCATGTAACCATTCCAGTTTAATATTCGTAAACTTAAACCCTTCTCATTTAGTGAAATTAGCAGCCTGTAGATTAGTGTGATTTATCGCGCCGCAGAAATTCAGCAGATCCCTTTTATTACCCACACGCATGACTTCACGCTTTTCATCATTTAGAACCAATTGCCGCTCTTCGCACCATAAAGATATCTTCCCTAAATCATTTTATAATTGGGTTTGCTCTTCTGATGACTTTCTGAGACCAAAAATGATAGCATCGTCTGCAAACAATCTAACAGAGCTGCTCACATTGTCTCCAAACTAATTTGCATGGATTGGGGACAGTAGAGGGCCTATAACTCTGCCTTGGGGAACGCCGGATATCACTTTTCTGTCCTACTCGACGAATTTCCGTCAATTACTACGATCTGTGTTCTTTCGGACAGGAAATCACGAATGCAGTCGCACAGCTGAGACGACACTTGATAGCCATGCAATTCCATTAGATTTCGCTTCTGAGGAAAGCCAGCAGGAAATCTATAAATATGCAATTAGTTTGACCTCCTCTGTCGAAAGCACCCATTGCAATCTGTGAATAAACTTGTAATTGGGTTCCACAAAAACGATATTTTACGAACCCTTGATGATTACGTCTTGAAACGTCATATTTATAGAGATAATTCATAATATGCGAACGCAGTACACGCTCCACAATACTACTGCAAATCTACGACTGTGATATGTCCGCATTGTTCATTGAATTACTCGTATTTCCTTTCTTAAGTATTGGTGTAACGTGTGCAACTTTAAAACTCTTTAAGTATGTATTTTTCGATCAGCGAGCGTTTGTACTCGTATATGATTGCTAAGTACAGAGCTATTGAATCAGCATACTTTGAAAGGAACCTAACTGGTATGTATTCTGGATCAGATGACACACCTTTACTATGGGATTTAAGCTGCTTCTCTTTGTTGAGGATCTCCACTACGTTATTTGTGTTGGCAGCTGTTCTTGGTTGGACTTCTGCCACTTTAATTTCCTCTTCTTTGAGGAACGAATTTCAGAAGACCGTATTTAGTAACTCTGCTTTAGTGGCACTTTCATCGGGAACATTACTACTGCTCTCGCACAGTGGAAGCATTGGTTGTGTCTTGGCGCTGGTGTGCTACACATACAACCAGAATCTCTGAATTTTCGACTAGATTTCGAGGGAGAGATTCGTTGCTGAAACTATTAAAAACTTCTCGCATTAAAGTCTTCCCTGAAATTCGAGCTACGGTAGACATTGGAGATGTTGCGTTCTTTCAGGTATGACATGCTTTTTTTCGTTTCTTCTGCAACGACGTTCTGACCTGTGTAATGTACCACGCGGATCAGTTGCATTTTATTAATTTATTTGTTATGTATCTGTCAACTGCCGTCGATAATACTTCTTTGAATATAATCTATATCAAGTCCACGCTTACATAGTTAATTTGAAAGGAGTAGAAACTGTTAGGAGGGCATCCAGCGAATTTTTATTTGATTATTTGCTTTTTTTAAGACCCCATCACGATCTCCTTACCCATATCAAACTGTCCTCTTCGAGTTGCACTTTGCGATAATTGGTTAGCTATACACCAACGTATGTCCTCCCCAACAGTTTTTACGGTCTACAGCACCCTTTAATACTATGGGACTTATGCCCCAATGACTCAACACGTGTCACTACATCCTGTCATTTCTGTTTTCTACATGTTTTTGTCTAGATGGTTCTCTCATCTGTTCATTTCTTATTTCCATCCCATTTCTCAACATCTTTTTCATAGCACATCTTAAACACAGTGATGCACTGCTGAGCTCCAAAAGTACGTTCTCAGAGATTTCTCCCTAAAATTAGTGATGCTATCTGATACTCGTAGACTATTTCCGACCAGGAACACCCTCTTTACCTGTACTAGTCTGTTCCTTATGTTCTCGTTGTTTCGTCTGCTGTGTGATTTTTTGCTTCAAAGATAGTGGAATTTCTTCGTCTAGTTCTTGATCCTCAACTTTGATGTCAGATTTTATCAGTAATCTCATTTCTGCTACGTCTCATGACTTTTGCCTTCCATCGGTTTAGCCTCAGTGCATACAGTGGCTACACTTGGTAGTTTTTAAATTCTCGATATTATTCACACCTAGACGACACATTTAATTTACGTATTCCTGGAAACTTCCTATGTACATCATTGCACAAAACACGCTATAAAATATACTTCTATGATTCAGTTAATTTCTTTGGGTTATCAGCTTTCTGACTGGCTGACTGCAACCCGCCCCGATTTTCTCTCCTGTGTTCATCTGATCATCTCAGAGAAGTCCTTGCGTCTCCATTACTTGTTCGATCTATTATATTCTTCCTCCTACAGTGCAGTATCACGACATATATTCTTTGGTATCTTAACATATGTCTTATCATTCTATCCCATCTTCTGCGATAATTTTTCCTCTTACAAGGGTTTTTTAAGCTTGTTCACGAAATTTTCCGAATATTTTGTTCCACCAGAGGTTTGTTATAGATTAAATTGTTTTTTGGCCTCAATTATTCCTGTGTCCCAAAAATAATACCTTCATAACAATGCAAAATCGTTGTAAAGCCTCACTTCTTTGACAGCTGTGGAGTACAGAATAGAAACAGAAAATAAAAATTTGAAGAATGCATCCGGAACACTCCACTACTATTGAATTTTTGATTAATTATTATGACAGGTTATACATAATAATGTAATTCAACAGACTAATTTCACAATAACCAAAAGGATTAGAAATCGACTACGACATCATTATAATATCCTGATGAATTCGAGAATTATCTTTCTTAATTCTGAACAGTAATCATCACACATTAAATTATTTAATAACAAAAATGAACAGCAACAGATCTCAAAATCCTCGGCCTTCCTGGACAC
Source organism: Schistocerca americana (assembly GCF_021461395.2). NCBI lineage: Eukaryota > Metazoa > Arthropoda > Insecta > Orthoptera > Acrididae > Schistocerca > Schistocerca americana. Next base: position 359,657,616 of record NC_060123.1, read on the forward strand.
ACCAGGATACGCCCGACAAAATCATTGGTTGGAGATATTTACTGTCAGTTGTTGTTAAAAACGATGCGTTAGACTCCCATTCTGGTATCGGCGAACATCCGGAAGTAGAGATAACCCTATTGTGACTATAGAGAGAAACCAGGGTGTCATCCAGCGACGATGGAGGGGTGATTCCTAAAATCAGTCCTCTAGGACGAACGTAATAAAATAACTAGTGTGGTGTGACTCTTCGTCATGCAGTTCAATTCTCTGATTTGACTCATTTTCTCATTACTCTCTTGTGGTGCTGATAACACGCATTCTGTGGACCGGACATGATTTCCTGTTGGAAGTACGTTGAATGCCAACCTTAGGTGCGGTGAAATATTTCCTGTTAGAAGTACGTTGAATACCAACCTTAGGTGCAGGGAAATAGCAGGAGTAGCTAGAAAGTATTTGGGTATCGTATGCCAACTGTTCCCTATTTATCTCACATGTGCTCCTCTGGGGCTTGTTCAAAGACAGGACGGCGTGCCCTAGACACCATGTTTGCCTTACCATCGCTGTCGTTACCAGGTAATACTGCCCCCAGTTTCTAGCTTACTTTTCAGTTCTATCTGCGCGACCTTTACTCAAGCAGCCTTACTTTCCCCATGCGGTTAGTGGTTTTTGGTTTTTCTTTCTTTTTGTTTCAGCACTTGTCTCAACTTTTCAATAAAGGTACCTCTTTTATCAATCTTAACCCCTTTCTGTATTGAATATTCGTAAGACCGAAATTCCGTGTGAAGCTTTTGACGGGGGCAGCAACTGAGCTGTCTTTCGGACCATTGTAACCTAGGTAGAAGTATAGCAAAGCTGTTGTCATGTAATTCTCGAGGTGCTGTTTCCTCCTTCGTTTTTATTGTATAAATGCATATTGTCAGTTTCATGAAGTTCAATAGGCCACCAATATGCAATCACCAACATATATAACACAAAACACAGAATGGTACTATGATGAGGTAGCCGTCGCTGAGGGAACATCTCGGCTTGGCCGCGTTATGACGCCCTTGATTGAATTCAGAGGACTCACACGCGAGTTGCATATCGGCAAACTCTTCATCAGAAAACCCATTCAACCCACTCTTTAACGCTATTAACGTACTACTAACACTGCCGTGAGAACAAACCAGAGACCAAACCGAATGTAAGTTTTGAGGTAAACAGTTATTTACTGGTCACTGAAACGCTGTCCTCACGAATTTATACTACTAGAGAAAGGGCTGGGCTATTGCTGTTATGAAAAGCTTTTCCGAGTACGTCACGGCAAATAAAAATACTGATTATTATAAAATTTCACAAATGGAGAGAAAACCTCCAAAGACAGCGAACCTGAGCAAAAACTATTAATAAATGCAATCAATAATTACTGTCAAAAGATGTAAATTACCTATTCACGTAAGTATCGGGTTACCGCCTATTACAATCAAGCCACTGAAGCTACTGCTGTCTTCGTTGGAAGGAAACTGACCGGCTAAAGTATTATGATTCTTAAGTAAGAAAAATATATATATTCTAAGGAATGAAAAGAAATGGACGGCAACTCGATCTAAGGGTGGGTCTGCTTACCGATATTGAGTGGACAACGAGAGGAAACGTAATGTATTGAGTCTCCCTAACCTCACACAATTCGTCACCAATCCTTTCTGTATGGCCTCTGAAAAGATAAATACAAATATTCATATGAAGTTATGATTATTATCGTGGGGTATGAGCAGGTCTATTACTATAATTAAATTTCACTTACAGATTTCCAAAAAAAGTGTCTCATGTTTTATCCAAATATGTGGTGCGTAGAAACATGAAACACTGCAATAGCCAGAAAAAAGAAAAATGTCGCTACTGAATGCCCCGAAGAAATGAAATAGCGTATCATTTGTTTTGATCAATAAGATACACTAAATTTCCGTTTGTCCTCTCTTTGAATGAACGTTTTTATTATGCTTTTAATTACAAGATGTACAGTCATGCTCAAAAGTATCCGAACGACTTGAATTGCATTTCACCTGATTCGCATGCTACCCACATAACGCAGCTGTCTAGCAGGTCCTCTAATCGCTCGTTGGTACAGTCGTTTCACTATTGAAGATGGTTCCAACAAGTCAAAACTAGAAAACACTACTTTGTATCGCAATAACTCAAGATGTAAAGTATACTAAGATACTAAACATATCAGCGAACACCTTATCACTGGTAAGACTGTCCTTAAGGCTTGTAAGCTCACATTTATTACAATAAATGACAATACCTGAAATGTTACCACTCTCATTATTACGTCAGATGGGTAATGCACGTAGTAAGTTCGTCGTATGCATGATTTCCTCTTCAAAGTAACATATAGTACTTATTATTTAACACAAAATGACGTTAAAGATTTAAGTTATTCACGAGCAGCTAGTTGAGAATATGTATGAACTACAAATGACACGACGAATAGTATCGTTCTGCATATGGATTCAAAACCAGGTCATGCAGACTAAGCAAAGATTTCGTGACTGACGGAAAATGACAGTCATTCCTGATTAGGCATACAGAGAGTGATATAACTCGATTTTAGACACTATCAGCAAATACCAACTTTAAATTACATAACGCAAACATTTTTAACGGACGCGAATTCCTATGCAGCACCTATTGTCCCTGTTAACGAACTACGAGGTTAAATATTGCTTCTTAGCAAGTAACTTCCTTGAAATGCCGTGAGGTAAAGCTTTGTGTTGGACAGGGATTCGAACCCAGAACGTAATAAGATAGATATCGAAGCACAATCAACTGTGACATATCGGATTTTCTCGGCAGTAGCTAGATGTTTTAACTGAAATGATGCGACGAAACATTAATTTTTTCCTTTCCAGGACTCCAACCCAGCACCTATCGCTGTTTTATTCTAGAGAAAACGAACGTTAAATATGGGTTTGTTGCACCAGCAGCGACATGTGAGCATGTTTGAACTAGAAATAATATGACGAAGAGTTCAGTGCTGACTGGGTATAGAGCCCCACACATATCGTTGTTGACTACACACAAAGAGACGTCAGCTACCGAAGTTTTCTCCACCAGCAGCTCGGAATAACGTCTTGAACTCACAGTGATCACGCACATAGTTCTGTGTCTCACTGGGAGTCAAAAACGTCAAATATCGTTAGTGTTGACAACGAATGAAAATACATTAAAAATCGAAATTATTATCCACCAGCAGATAGGTGTTCTCATGCTAGATTTTGATAATACATAATTAAATCTTTAGTACCGGGCCAGGATTCGAACCCATTCACGCGCAGTATGTGGAGATGTTGAGGAATCTGCAGTTTTGAACAAACAACAAATTGTAGCCGAGCTGTATTGTCACGAAGGGATAAAACTCCGCGTTAAGGGCGGTCTGAGGTGCATTCCCAGTTCAGAACCAATTTTACCGACTTACAGAAGCTCAGATAAAGGATGGAATAAGTGTCCTGTGATCCTACATAGCGTTTGTTTCGTCACTAGAAATAAATAACTAGTATAAGAAAGGTTACTGGTGATAGAGTTTCTACATGTCGCCACTCCAGACTTTATTGTGGCTCAACCTAACGTCTGCTTGGTAGAGAAGGAATATCATTTTTAATGTGAATTTCAGACCACAATGCCATTATATCTGCTTCACTTGGTATAGCCACAAGAGAATGGAATCTGTCTCTCCCTATCTAAAATCACTGACGGAAGTTGGAACCAAACCCAGACCATAGATATATGAACCTATCATCAGCCCAACACACCACCAAATCCTGTCTTCAGTGGCTCATTTTTCTATCACAACGCCGTTGTGCTACACTGGCTGAGAATTCTGACACACAGGCTCCCTGTATCAATTTGCAGCAGGTTCAGTAAATTCATTTACTTGGTTGAACGAATCACCATGAACTAGCTGCCTCAGCTACGCAGTGCATACATTCAACTTTATATTGCAAACACCAAAATAAAATCACGTCACTGCCACCAACACAGAACTACCAACAGTGTAGGATGCAGAAATTCAAATAGGAAGAGTTCCATTCCACTTGAACTACTCTATTGGGCTATCTGTTTGTTGAAGACGTTATGCAGTGCAAAAGGAAAGGTATAACTGTTTGTCTCTCATAAATATTGACCTGGCCATATGCATTATCCCACAGCGCTGTGGAATGCAGAAGTTCTGGAAGACTTGTTGTTGACTTCTGGAGCTGTTATAGCATCGTGTCAGCTAGGAGCGTAATGGTAAGTATCGCGCACGGTAGATAAGATGTCGCGAGTTCGAGTACATTCACTGCTATGTTTTTTAAAACGCAATTCTGCTGTATGCTCAAGTTATCAATCTAATGGAACTTTTAACATAATTGCCTTCACTTCTCGACCCAAAATAGTCGTATGTGGAAAAAGGGCTAACTTCTGCGACATTTTGTTCATTTCAGGTTTAACAGACAGCCAGACAGTAGATGCATCTCGAAACTTTTGTATTATGCATGGGTAGAGCGCATCGTGCCAAAATACGTCGGAAAAGTATTTTCTACATTAGCTGTCATCTGGTAGTGGCATTTTATTCTTCTTCAAATCTTGTTTGAGAGCCTTAACTCAGAACAAGTTTTCTACATGCATGTAATCAATAAACTGCATGTGCATTTTCAGACTGTTATAGATAACATCAGAGAATTCGCATATATCGTTGATGATTAATTTCTCTCTCATGTTTACTATTGTTTTAACATTCGTAAACCGCTATTTGAAGGACAAGATTAGTTGCGATTTCCACGTGTAACGACTTTCCTGGGCTGCAAACCGTAAATTTACAATCTTTTGTTACACCTCAAACGATAATAACTCAGATTATTCAATGGAAATGACAAGTAAAATCAAGTGAACTTTGAGGCTTAATTCCGTGCACACCAGGAAGTAACTCGTCGATCACAGAGATTTGGCGAACATACATTGCCTTGTTGCTAAATCTCAGTTACAATACCAGCAGGAAGAAGGCGAACCGATGTGATGTTACAGCGGGCTGGGAAGTGACCATAGCGGGTGTCTCCAAGTCGCGGCTGCAACGGCTTGGAATACGTAATGCGTCTGATTCGCATTTCTGTAACTAGGTTTAGGGACTGGAGCGAAGTTACTAATAATACTCAGAACTGTCAGCAATCTAAGCATCATAAATCAGTAACTGTCATAGTTGTTTTTATATTTCTTTCGTATGTGTACTCAAAACTAAGAAATTCATTCACAGACGTTTTCGTGCCTCGCCGATAGTCGAGCACAACAAACAAATAAAAATAAAAAAGAATGTTTTTGTGTGTGACAGAGAGAGAGAGAGAGAGAGAGAGAGAGAGAGATTAAAATCATAAAGAATGAGAGAGAGAGAGAGAGAGAGAGAGAGAGAGAGAGAGTAAAAAATTGTAAAGAAATTGAATCATGGTATGTAAAGAAATCTTTCATTAAAATGACACGTTCCATTACGAATTATCGTATTCATGCTGTATGAAACAAGAATTAATCTAATGCAATCTAATCTAATCATATCATATTGATGACTAGCCATGTAGAGTCATGAATTATCGAAGTTTTTGCCAATACCAGTAACCAAATCTAAACTTGAAAATAAAATACGACAATTTTTCTAATAAACCGGGACTTCTGTTAAAACCCTTTCGTCCCTGTTGATTAACCACGAAAGATGTCTGATATATCTGTAATCTGAAGTAACAAAGTGTGTATGCATTTATAGATGAAGTGCATGATGTGAAGTTTTGTGACAGAGATACGAACCCAACACGATTCTTTCCCTGTCTACGGAACAATTTTCATGTTAATATCAAACTTCAGTGATTGTCGTAGATTACATTAAAACTAAAGTAATTGATGAAGACGTTAGTCGATAGCAAAAACGCGCTGCCTATCTTCATTTACTTGCCCCTAGAAATGGCTATCGAGCACTGCCAAACCAAAAGGCAAGAGATCTTACTGCCTTCCGATATACGTCACTGCCAGTTCTTCCGTATGATTTGGTTGACATGACCTGTTTCAAGTTGTGTATGACAGACAATGTTTTAGAAAGTCAATTGTTTTCCTCTGCAATAAACAGATAGATTTTCATTCTAAGCTATCCAAGTACAAAATTTTCGCAATATTAGTTCAAATTTAATATTCGCATCTATAATGTAGGAAAGTATTTCACAGTTGCAAATCTCGCATCCGACTCATTGACCTTACACTTAGTTGCTGACTATAAATTGTAGCTCTGAGTGACACCAGTTTAAGTAACCTTACGTAGCGAAGACTGTTTGCCAGTGCTCTTTCTCACCAGAAAATACGCAATTCACTCATTGGGCTCCATAAGTACACTGTAACAGTAATTTCTGTGTTCAAACAATGCATACGGATTAGAATTTAGTGGTGCTCTCTCTTCCACTTCTGTATACAATATGCCTTACCTAAACGGGCCCTTTATCATTACAGGCCCTGGGCAGTGCAACATCATACTGACAACATTAATGTGCTTATACTGACAACCTGACTGTTCGTTTTACCTGATTTTGTAATCATTTAAACAAAAGAACATGACCTTCCAGTGGGAGACATTTCGTCCGTCTTATCCTTCTGTGCAATTTGTCAGTAAGCTTTTTGCCTTCCAACCAGCGTAATGCGACACAATACGGCTGGTAAACGATTCACAAACCACGATTTAGTGCCTTTAAGACGATTTCTTTAAACATTTTTGTAGCTTAAGGAATTTAGTTTCGTCTTAAATCGTCTCATGCAGCAATGTTCACAGACATCTGAAATAGGAAATAGCTCATTATGCAGGTACGAAGGTTGTAGAACAAACTTCCCACAGTTAGTGTCAGGTTGATCTTTTCGTCTGATAGCACTGTGTAAGTATTTTGTCTATGAGGTATCACAAGTAGTGTTCCCGTAGTTGTGGGAATCATTGGTTGAAAACGAGTTTAACACCAATGGGTACAGTACTGCTAAATATTGAAAATGATTATCAACCTAAGTCTGACTTCATCGGCAAACTGAGGCGATTTTATAATACTGAAGCTAGACTGTATCCTTGTCTTCCTTGAGTGGGCATTGGAAGGCGTTTACGCAAACGTATACAATACTATGAATATTGCGAACGCTATAGTTAACGTTGCTCTCATAAACTACTTTTGTTTTTTAATTCTTCTAGGTCTTCAACGTGCAATATGTGTTGTAGATACAGTCTTAGAGCAAAACATTTACCGCCGTAAGGTGGGCAATACAGTCGTGCTCCTCTCAGAATCCTATGTCCGGCAATATGCTCGATCTGGCAACGTTGTAGACTGCGGCACTTCCCAGAGGAAGTCTTGACTTCAGTCTTAGTACTTTATTCTTAACTAGGAACGTAGTCTTGCGGTAAAACGCGAGACTAGCTAATTCGACGTCTGGTAACTAAAAGCACACGTCCACTAAGTTTTTATCGCCCCTTTCCTCTCGGTGCTGAAGCTATGAGTGTAATTCAAGCGAATGTACAATAGATTTCGCTTTCTGTCACACTGGTAATAGCAGTTTTGTCCAATAATGTTTTAGCGAAAGATTTCTTTGCCGACCATCTGCCTCTGAACACCGCATGCGTCTGAGTTCTCTGGGACCCGTTTACTGCCTACCGGCGGGGGCTGAGGCACTACATTGTCTCGCCTTCTCCCGACAACGTCTGCTCCACTCCGCACTCTCGATCATGTTAAATGCTTTAATGTTGTTGAGTGGTGACCCACAAAATCTGTCTACGATTTGTGTTTCACTCTGATAGCAAAGGAGGCACAAAACCGTTTTTATTTGATGTTTATTTTATTACACTAGAATGCAATACATCAATGTGACACAGAATTAATTTCATCCAGTGCACTACAATTAAAGTGTCACATTCTGTTCTTTTCCCTTTCACGGGAGGTTTCTCAAATAATTTATTATTGCCATTGATTCATATGTGTTAGTGAAGGAACAGAGAGTAAATGCAATGCAATGTGTTTGATTTCTTTCTTTGATTCTCTATGGTAAATGGATGCAAAAGGTTGTGTCAATACCTATCAGAACCAGCTCTCTAGTTACTCAGGCAAATTGCTTGTTTTGAGGTCTACACCCTAATTAATGGAGAAGTTAACGCTGTTCACAAGTGCTATTTAAAATATTCAATTGGATTTAAGGCGACAAAATTGCCCATATTTGAAGCTACCCAGAGAAAAAGTAAGTTGCTAGAGCCGCTGTTAGCAAATGTCTGCAGGGAGTTCCTAATTACTGCTGTGGAAATTTAGCATAGAGACCCCATAGCAATCAAGAGGTTCATTTCCTTCATACTTATCACCCTGGCATGTGAGTCTGAAGTGAAGAACAATATTGAAATTCGTATCGCTGATGGTCGATTCGAATTTCTTCAGAGACGCTGGTATTGCGAAGCAGCTTGGAAGTCAGAAAGCCAAGATCTATGACCATTAACACAACTTACTGAGTCGAGCTACCAAGAGGATTTGATGTCTAAAGGTTTTCTCCTGGTTTCGTTACAGAATTTTTTCTGGAAATTCGCAGCTCCATAAAATATATCAGAAAAAAAGCTCGCATACGCTGGCCCCTATCACAGTTACAACTTACAACTGATTGAGCCGTTCTGACCCGAGACACGGGCGGTACCACCGGGCTACGGGCACACTGTTGCCTGTCCGCCACTCTCATCACGGTATTTGTCGCTCAGCCTCATAACGCATCGTGAAAGATAATAAAGGTTGTCACTTATGTGAAGAATAGCATTTTTTTAGGCAAAAAATTGAATTTTCTGTCTCAGTATCTTAGTTTACATGAGGATTATATAGCACGAGTCATTCAAATGGAAAGGGAATATCAAGTGAATTTAGCGAGTCAATTCAGTACCATATGCGGAAGTGATTGCACTGTCACAGTGTTGCCTAATGTTTGTGACGATGTTGCCAATTCTCAGATGTGCTAGGAACATCTCTGTAGCGGTATGCGAGGAGAATCCCGTGCTCGTGTCATAGGAGGATATGGAAAGGAGGCGCGGGGTTTGGTTAATATGCAGCGTTTTCTCCTACCAGTTGTGTCAAACATTCAGTTGAATAATCTTCCATCATGATTACAGTTTCCTACAAAATATATACGAATAAAACACTTACCCTGTTACTTTGTGACAAAAGATTATTTCAATACAGTAAAAAGTCTTTGGAAATCACTTATGCCCACATGTCACAGAAGTGAGATAACAAACACTTTACACCTCGAAATCGATTACATCTATGTGCAGTCTTGTGCCGTTTAAATAAATCGTCTTAACGGCACTAAATCGTGGTATGTGAATCATTTACCGGCCGTATTCTGCCGCATTTCACCGGTTGGAAAGCAAAAAGCTTACTGACAAATATCACAGAAGGGAAAGAGGGACGAAATGTCTCCTACTGGAAGGTCATGTTTTATTTAAATGATTACAAAATCAGGTAAAACGAACGGTCAGGTTGTCAGTATGTAATGATAAAGAGCCCGTTTAGGTCAGGCATATTGTGTACAGAAGTGGAAGAGAGAGCACCACTACATTCTAATCGTATGCACTGCATACACACAGAAATTACTGTTACAGTGTACTTATGGAGCCCAATGAGCGAATTGCGTATTCTCCGGTGAGAAATAGCACTGGCAAACAGTCTTCCCTATATTAGGTTACTTAAACTGGTGTCATTCTGAGCTAGAATTTATGGTCAGCGACGAAGTCTAAGGTCAATGAGTCGGATGCGAGTTTTGCAACTGTGAAATACTTTCCTACATTATAGAAGCGAATATTAAATTTGAACTAATATTGCGAAAATTTTGTACTTGGATAGCTTAGAATGAAAATCTTTCTGTTTATTGCAAAGGAAAACAATTGATTTTCTAAAACATTGTCTGTCATACACAACTTGAAACAGGTCATGTAAAAAATCATATGGAAGAACTGATAGCGACGTATATCGGAAGGCAGTAAGATCTCTTGCCTTTTGGTTTGGCAGTACTCGATAGCCATTTCTAGGCGCAAGTGAATGAAGAAAGGCAGCGCGTTTTTTGTTATCAAGTAATGTCTTCATCAATTACTTTAGTTTTAATGTAATCTACGACTAATTACTGATGTTTGATATTAACATGAAAATGATTTCGTAGACAGGGAAAGAACATGTTCTTGGGAAACTACTTCTATAGTGACCAATAGGTATCAAATGATCTTCAAGTACAGTGTTCCCGCAGTGGTATGAATAAAATGATAGTAATAATGACGGTAAAAATTGAGTTGTCCGGCAACTTCACACTGCCCAGTGGATTTTCTCGAACTAAGAAATTTGCTTAATTTGTGAAAATTTCAAAATGGCTTCACAGTGAGCCTATGATGCCTAGAAGAGCCTTTACATGCTGCTGACATGTGAGCAGCATAATCTCCGCTTCAGAAACTTGCTTCTACTTAACCATTTAATAGACTCGCCTTTTTTTCCACCGTGACTAATTTTGTAAGCTAAGCACATCATTTGTTACAGCACACTCCTGGGGCTGGGAAATGTGGTCACAATGGTCTGGCGGAACGAACTATCACAGGTGCAATTCGTGGGTTCAAGCATTTACTTTTAAGAGGCACAAACAGATTTACTTTAACCCTGGTAACATCAAGAGAAAGACGTTATAATCCAGAATCCGCATTAAACCTCACGTTCGTTCATTACCAACTGGGCAGAGACGGTTTACGTTAGGAAATGACATAGCGGAAGTCATGGCAAACAGAAATACAGTCTCCACTAAACTTACTTAAATTAGAAAATTTTATTTTATTTCATGAACCGATAGCCATTTAAAGGAACAGGGCTCTTACTTTACTTGTACTTCATTGAACTAGAGACGTTGAAAAATTTGGTGCTGGACTGTGATTCGAATTCGTATCTCCTCTTTCGGGGATCTGAATCTCTCGGAAAAGTATAGTTCAATCATTTAGTTCCTTTTCTCAAGACTGCAATCTTCTCTAGGTCTCCTCCAAAGGTAAGTATGTGGGTCCGAATCCTGATCCAGTACAAAAATATTCATAACTTCATTTCAAGCCCTATCACGTGCACTCCAGCCTGTTAGTGTAAATTAACATACGTTTTTAATGTGTGTTCATGTGTTGCCAACAATCGCAATAGGTGTCGTTATTTCTGGTCAAACACGCACACATCTTACTATTTGTGAGTAAGCAACTGATACTTATTCTATATTCGTGGATGCACGGTAGGTGTGCAGTTCGATTGTCGCTTAGGCACAAAAGTTTGTATCCTTATTTTGGATTCAGATACCTAGCAACTGGTAAGAAAAACCAATACGAAACATTTGATTTTACTTAGTTAATAATCCGATTAAGTGTTGGGTTCGTATCTCTGTCACATAACTTCACATCATGCTCTTCATATTGACAGAAGTCCCGGTTTATTACAAAAATTGTCGTATTTTATTTTCAAGTTTAGATTTGGTTACTGGTACTAGCAAAAACTTCGATAATTCATGATTCTACATGGCTAGTCATCAATATGATATGATTAGATTAGATTACATTAAATTAAATCTTGTTTCATACAGCATGAATACGATATTTCGCAATGGAACGTGTCATTTTGATGAAAGATTTCTTTACTTACCATGATTCAATTTCTTTACAATTTTTTACTCTCTCTCTCTCTCTCTCATTCTTTATGATTTTAATCTCTCTCTCTCTTTCTCTCTCTCTCTCTCTCTCTCTCTCTCTCTCTCTCTCTCTGTCACACACACAAACATTCTGGTATTTTTATTTGTTTGTTGTGCTCGACTATAGCGAGACACGAAAACGTCTGTGAATGAATTTCTTAGTTTTGAGTACACTTACGAAAGAAATATAAAAACAACTATGACAGTTACTGATTTATGATGCTTAGTTTGCAGACAGTTCTGAGTGATATTAGTAACTACGCTCCAGTCCCTAAACCTAGTTACAGAAATGCGAATCAGACGCATTACGTATTCCAAGCCGTTGCAGCCGCGACTTGGAGACACCCGCTATGGTCACTTCCAGCCCGCTGTAACATCACGTCGGTTCGCCTTCTTCCTGCTGGTATTGTAACTGAGATTTGGCAACAAGGCAATGTATCATTCCATGTAGGCTTTCACGGCCGGCGTCTTTATCAGTAAACTCTTCCGGGCTAAGTTGCCGTGGTC